>NC_062548.1:59824830-61074830 GCF_016906955.1 Phacochoerus africanus | reverse complement strand
GCAGCCAAAGAGATGGTAAGTATAACTCTCATACTAAAAAATGTATGTCCAAAAGGGAAATACAAATACTTTTGAAACACCTTCAATTAGGAATCTGACAAAGGACACCAAGGAAACTTTAGAAAGGAGAGAATCTGATTGACTGGAAAACAGATTTTGGGTTCCAGATAGGAGGGCAACACTGTGGGTAGTACTGGGATTTGAAGGGTAATACATACAGACTATGGCCAGTAGAGAGGGTAAGCCCAGAAATTATGCAGTTTCTCACGGGACCAATATCTAGTCATTCTTTTTGAAAGCAAATGGATGAAAATGTGAGAAAAGTTATATGCAACCCAACTAGTAGGGATATATCCTGAAAATTATGTTTTCAAAAAGATAAAATTCCCTCTATGTCCATGAAGCACTATTCACGATACAAAAACTGGAAACAAATTCTTTGTCCATGTACAGATAATTGCATAAGGAAAAGGATGTCCACATAAACAAAGGAATCAGGCTAAGACATAAAAATGTGCAAAAAAATAAATGATGTTGGCAGCCACATAGTTGGAAAGAAAACTCCCAAACTAAATGAAATATGTTTGAGAGATAGATAAAAATACCATGGGAAAACCCTTCCCTCTGGAATTTTACCAATGACAAAAATGAACCTTCATACAGGAAAGAAACTCATGGACTACAATACTGAATTTGGGTTGCCAGAGTAGAGGGGTAAAGACTGGGATTTGGAGGGTAATAGATCCAAACACTTGTCTTGGAGTGGATAAGTAGAAACATCCTGTTCTTTAACACAGGAAACAATATCTAGTCACTCATTGTGGAACCAAATGGAGGATAATGTGAGCAAAACTTTCTGGACACACATGTATGAAGGGATCACTTTGGTGTGAGAGTGAAATGAAGCCCCATAAAACAGTGATAATCAAAAATAAGTAAGGATAAAATTCAAAACCCAGCCAAACAAGTGGCTAGCCTTCATCAGAGAAGGTGTCAGGGTTCAGACCCCTGTGCTAGGGAAGAGACAGGCACAAGGACTCCTTTGATCCTGTCAGGATTTCCTAGGCTAGCGATATAAAACCAGACTGTATGAAGTTAGGACTCTAAAAACATTTTTATTTATTCACTGATTGACTTGCCTAGTTATAGGCCTGCACTCTGGTGTGGCACGCACACACACTCTGCCCTGGAATAGCATCCACTCCTAGGCAGGACAACCTCCAGCATACATGTCAACCCCACTAGCACCCGAGACACTGAGTCAGGAAAGCCTTTAGGAATCGGGCATCTATCCGGACAAAACTCTACTTAAAAGAGACACGTGCACCCGCATGTTCATTGCAGCACTATTCACAATAGCCAGGACATGGAAACAACCCAAATATCCATCAACAGAGGATTGGATTCGGATGATGTGGTATATATACACAATGGAATACTACTCAGCCATAAAAAAGAATGACATCATGCCATTTGCAGCAACATGGATGGAACTAGAGAATCTCATCCTGAGTGAAATGAGCCAGAAAGACAAAGACAAATACCATATGATATCACTTATAACTGGAATCTAATATCCAGCACAAATGAACATCTCCTCAGAAAAGAAAATCATGGACTTGGAGAAAAGACTTGTGGCTGCCTGATGGGAGGGGGAGGGAGTGGGAGGGATCGGGAGCTTGGGCTTATCAGACACAACTTAGAATAGACTTACAAGGAGATCCTGCTGAATAGCATTGAGAACTTTGTCTAGATACTCATGTTGCAATAGAACAAAGGATGGGGGAAAAAATGTAATTGTAATATATACATGTAAGGATAACTTGATCCCCTTGCTGTACAGTGGGAAAATAAAAAATAATAATAAAATAAAATAAAATAAAGGAATGATTAACTATCCATTTCCTTAGCTATTCTGTAGGACTATGTATATATATGTGTGGGTGTGAATATATATAAATATGAATAGAGAGAGAGTGTGTGTGTGAGAGAGAGAGGTAGTCAATGACTTATTTTTTAGCAATTTAGCTTATTCTCTTGAAAGAGCTTTTGTAATGAACTTACTGCGATGTCCCCTGCCACACTGAGATGTTGTCTGGCCAGAGGTTGATTTCCCAACACAGCTATTGCCACAGTCCCAGCAGTGAACAGGAGAGACCCTTAAGCCTGGCAGCTTCATGGGAACTCCCTGAGAGTTTGCCTTGCTTCATGAGACCAATCAACCCAGCTTAATACATCAGACCTGGTTTCATGCTGCCCACCCTATTGAAACCAAAGCCCTCGCTGCCATTGATTCTTCAGTGCCACCCACTTTCTCACTTATCTAAAACCCCTGAAGGACAAAGGCTTCAAAAGAGCCAGATCACAAGACCACACCACTGCTGGGTGTGTCTGCACGACGGCTTCTAGCTGAACACAAGGCTCTCAAAAACCCAGGGAAGGCTTCAAGCATTCAAAACCCATAGAAACACAACCAGATTGCCCATCCACCTCCAAATCCTGAAGGGACACCTGTGCCCTGGGCCTGACAGGAGGCACCTTGGAGGAGAGAGGTCCTGGTACCCATGAAACACATGAAAATCCACTGGCTGCTTGCAGTGCATTCCATTCTAGACCCACCTGCCCCAGCTCATAGCCTGCACATTTCCATCCTTGGAACTGAAACCTCTTCCAGACTCACAGCTGCCCCTGGGACCAGAGGGCACGCTGGCACCCTCATGTGCACATAGGCTCTAAGAGCCATTCTCAGGTTTTCCTCCTCTCTCTGGCTCAGCAGTGCCTCGGGGCTGCATGGTCTGTGACCCATAGGTGGGTGGGGTCTCCTTCCCCTGCTTGCATGAAATCCCCAGAAGGGCCCTTCCACCTGGGCTTTTGCTCTCTCCAAGGCTTCCAGAGCCTGGATGAACACTTATGCTATGCCGCGCTCTCTACACCCTCCTCTCCAGACCCATCATATCATGCCTGCCTTATTCCATTTGTAGACATCCCTGCACATATGTAATTCTCAACAGAGGTGTGTAGGTGTGCCAGGATTGATTTGTTTTTAAAGGTTCCCCTGTGATTCCTTCCTTTGTCCAGTCAAGGGAGGCCTCCTTTCTTCCTCCCTTCTTGCTTTCTTGGTTTAGGGTCCCAGGATCCCTCTTTCCCTCTTTCTTTCTAAATGTATGGACCCCACCTGGGGCGTGTGTGATTGGTCTCCCCATCGATGGTTCCCAAGGGACAGTGTTTACCAAACCCACCACAGTGACAACACCAGACCTGTTCCCCAAGGGGCCAGCAGGGACCTCAGTGAGAGCTTTATTTTGAGCAGTCAACATAGGGGTCTGAATATGCCCGACCTGGCTTTAGATCACGTCTTCACACCAGGTGCTCAGAAAGAAGAGAAGAGGCTCCCATGGAAAGAGAAGGATGGATTTTCATGAGCCCTCTTGACAAACAATGCCCAGTGATTGGTACAGCTGCTCTCCAACATGTCACCGTCATTGAGCCTCCCACACACAACCCACAGGCACTTGAAGCATATCCCCAAACCCAGGTCAGGCTGGGTGAAGCAAATTAACAGCTCCACCATGCAAAGCAAGACTAAGCACCCCAAAACCAACCACCCCATTGAAAACCATGGAAGAATCCTGAATAGACCTTTCCCTCAATAAGAAAGACAGAGGGCATTAATCCCATTGCTCCTTAATAGAGAAGTGCAAACCACAAGAATGCCAAGTTTCCTCCTCAGCTCTCTCCCAATGGCCATCTTTGGAATGCCTTCAATTGACAAACCCTGGATTGCGTGTGGCAAAGAAGGTGCCCTCCTATAGTGTGGGTGTGCAGGGCCATTTGTACAACCACTCTAGACCTCAGGCCCTAGGTCACCTGGATACCAAACTTAGAACCACTGTAGGACCCAACACTCTCTTGGCATATATACTGAAAATATACTTTTCCAGAAGTTCAACACCACACTATGGACTTGCACTGATGCTGTGTGGGTTTTGGCTCCTGCCTCTGAGGAGCCCAGTTCATGCTGAAACCCAGGGAATGCTTCAAGCATTCTTAACACACTGGTCCCCAACCAGGCTACCCATCCACCACCAAATGCTTAAGGGACAACTGTACCTACTGCCTGATATGAGCCTTCATGGAGCAGAGAGTCCCTGGTGCCCAGGAAACAACCAATCAGCATCTGGGTGTTTGCTGTGGGTTCTGCTCAAGATAACATCAGCCCCAAAGCTGAGCCTGCAATTTTAGAGCCTTAGAGCTCTAACATCTTAGAACCTTGGAGCTGCACCTTGAGCCATAAGGTACTCTGGCATCCTCATGTGGACATCTGCTCTAAAAGCCACTCTCAGGCTTTCCTCCTCTCTCCAGCTCAGCAGTCCCTTGTGCTGCATGGGCGGGGGCCCAGATGTGGGTTAGGTCTCCTTCCCCCACTTACATGAAATACCAAGAAGTGCCTTTCCAAGTGGGCTATTTCACTCTCAAATGCTCTCAGAGCCCCAAGGCCAACATAGGCCATGCCTCACTGTTTAAACCCTCAGCTCCCACCCCATCATTTCATGCCATCCTTATTCCTTTATTACAGGACCCTGCATTTATGTATTCATGAAGATATGCATGTAGGGATTGAATGATTGATTTTTTCCCTAATTTAAAACCTTTGTTTCCTTCTTTCCTAATGTCTGGCCTCATTTCTTTCATAATAGTGAATTGCAAGTCAAAACAAAGCTAAGGTACCCCCACACCCCTCTCTGAATGGCCATCATTAGTGAGTCTTCAAATAGAAACTCCTGGACTGGGTGTGGATATGAAGGTGCCCTCCTACAGTGTGTGTGTGTAGGAAAATTTGTACAATGACTAAGGAACAGAGGAACTAGGTCATCCAAAACATAAACATATGTGTGCGTGTGTGTGTGTGTATGTGTGCATGTGTGTGTGTGTGTGTGTGTGTAGAGAGAGAGAGAGAGAGAGAGAGAGAGATTGTCATCTTCTTACTTATTTATCAATTTGGCTCATTGTTTTCAATGTCTGTTTTTCTTTATCAATTTTTTGGTGTGCCCCTTGCTACACTGAGATGTTTTCTGGCCAAAGGTTGATCTTTCAATGCAGCTCTTGCCAGAGCCCCTGCAGTGACCAGGAGAGACCCTTAAGGCTGGCAGCCTCGTGGGAACTCCCTGAGAGCTTGCATTGCTTGATGAGACCAATTAACCCTGCTTAATTCATCAGACCTGGTTTCAATCATGCCTCCATCCCCTGGTGCCCTCCTGACATGGGAGGCTCATCTAGAAAGGCAAGGACAATTCCCTCAGCCTCTCGAGTGAAGCCATCACAAGAATTAGCCCAGCTGCCCACCCTAATGCCACCGAAGGCCCCCATTTATTCTTCAGTGCCACCCTCTTTCTCACCTACCTAAATGCCTGACAGTCAAGGGCTTGAAAATGGCCAGCTCACAATTCCACACAGATGCTGTGAGGATCTCAGCCCCTGCCTCTTGAGGAACACAAGGCATTCCAAAACCCAGTCAATTCTTCAAACATTGCAAACCCACTGCCACCCAACCAGGCTGCCCATCCACCTCCAAATGCTGAAGGGACACCTGTGTCCTCTGCCTGAAATGAGGCATCTTAGATCAGAGATTCCCAGGCTCCCAGAAAACAACACCAAGCTCTGGGTGCTTGCCATGGTTCCACCCATCACAATATCAACCCCACCACTGAGCCTGCACCTGCAGCCTTGGAGCTGCACCTTGATCCAGCAGGTACCATGGCACAATCTTGTAGACATCTGCTCTAACAGCAACACACCTTTTCTTCCTGTTTCTGGCTCAGCAGCCCCTGGGTCTGCATTGGCCATGGACAAAATGATCCTTGGGTTTATTTCCTCTAATTTCTTGAAATACCAAGAAGTGTCCTTCCCAGCAGGCTATTTTTCTCTCAAAAGTTTTCAGAGCCAGGAGGCCAACCTATGCCATGCCTCTCCATTCAAAGCTTCAGCTCCCAACCCATCTTATCATGATACCCTGCTTCCTTTTGTATATTTCCCAGAAATTATGTATTTATGAAGACAGATGTGTAGGTACGCAATAATTTTTTCCTAATTTTACAACTGAGATTCCTTCATTTGAACAGGAAACTCTTGCTTCATTTATTTCTTTTTTTTTTCTTTCCTTCTTTCTTTCTAAATTTATTGACCCCACCTGAGGTGTGCATGAGTTGTTAGTCCACAGATTTTTCTTAAGCAAAAGAAGTTAGCAAACCCACCACAGTGACATAGACTTATCTTTTATCAAGTGATCCAGGAGGAATATGAGTGAGAGATTACTTTACATCCATCAGTATGCCGACCTTAATTACCCCAGACCTGGGTGTAGATGAGGTCTTCATACCAGGTGTATAGAGAGAACAAAAGAGGCTCACATGGAAAGAAAAGGACAGAGTTTCAGGATACCACTTGAGAAAAAGCAAAGGGATTAGCACAGTCACTCACCAAATTATCATCATTTTACAACTTTCCATATTCAACCTGCAGGTACTTTTTCCAGATCCCAAATCCCAGGTCAGGCTGGGGGTTTCCAAAATACGAGCTCAACAACTGATAACACCCAACCACAAAATAAAACCAAAATCCCATGGGAAAATGGGCAAAAACCTAAATGCACATTTCCCAAGTCCAGATATTCAGAGGGCAACAAGCACTGTAAAAATGATCACCATCACTCATTAGGAGAGAAACGCAAATAAAATGGATGCTGAGATACCATGGTACATCCATTAGAATGGTCATTATTAGAATGTCTACAGTTAACTAATCATGGAGAGAGTGTGCAGTAGAGCATGCCCTCCTATAGTATAGGTGAGTATCTAAATTGGTATAACCACTACAGTCCACTGAATTGAGGTAAGTCCAAAAAATAACTATAGAATGACCGCATGACACAGCAATCCCATTCTTGGTCATACACCCAGAAAATGTTCTTTTTAAAAAGTTAAAGGCAGCACTATGTACATGCAGCACTATTCACAATAGCAAAATATGGGGAAAAAACTCAACATCCATTGACTAATGATTGGATTAGGAGGATGACGTACATATACACAATGGAATACTAATCAGACATAAAAAAGAACAAAAAATGCCATTCACAGCCACATAGATGGAACTAGAAACCCTCACACTAAGAAGTCCAAAAGAGATAGAAATATACCAAAGAATACACCTTCTATCTGGAGTCTAACAGATGGAAGTAATGAACCTTTCATCAGAAAATAAACTCATGGACAGGAAAACAGATTTGTGGTTATTCAGATTGGAGGGGGAGGGTGTGAGAAGGACTGGGATTTGGGGGTAATAGATCCAAAATCTTGCACCTGGTGTGGGTAAGCAATGAGATCCTGATATTTATCTAAGGGAACTATACCTAGTCCCTTTTTTTATAACACAGTGGATGATATGTGAGAAGAAGTACACATATATACATGTACATATGGATCAGTTTGCTGTTGAAGAAAAACTGAGCACCATAAATTAACTATAAAGGGAAAAAATGATAAAAAATATTCTAAAAATTACTGGATAGCATCACCAGAGACAATGTCTATGTCCACACTCCTGCATCTTGATAAAAAAAATACTGGCAAACAGGAGTTCCCGTCGTGGCGCAGTGGTTAACGAATCCGACTAGGAACCATGAGGTTGCGGGTTCGGTCCCTGCCCTTGCTCAGTGGGTTAACGATCCGGCATTGCCGTGAGCTGGGGTGTAGGTTGCAGACGCGGCTCGGATCCTGCATTGCTGTGGCTCTGGCGTAGGCCAGTGGCTACAGCTCCGATTGGAGCCCTAGCCTGGGAACCTCCATATGCCGCGGGAGTGGCCCAAAGAAATAGCAAAAAGACAAAAAAAAAAAATACTGGCAAACAGATTCCATTAAACCTGTCAAGATCTCCTAGCAATGTGACATCCAACCAGACATAATTACCTAGTGTGTACGAATTTATTTCTCTCTTATAATTTTTATTTACTTTGTTAACTTACCTATTTAAGTTCTGCAGCAATTTTTCGCATGCAGATACTGTCTTCCCAGGTATTGAATCCACCCCACTTCTGTACAACAGCAAGATCTTGCTTTACAACCTCTGTCCCCAGAGTTGTGTCAGGAGGGCCTTTATGATTGCCTTATCTATCAATTCCCTTTAGTACTCTGCAGGAATGCATATATGTATTCATTAAGTTATTTATCAATTAAGCTCATTCTTTTCAATATTTTTACTTATGAATTTATTTGGATGCCGCCTGCGATATTGGGATTTTGTCTGGCCAGGGTTTGATCTCCCAATGCAGCTCTTAATGTGATCACAGCACTGACAGAGAGAGAATCTTAAGCCATGCAGCCACAAGAGAACTCTCTGAGAGCTTTCTTAATGACGCCAATCAACCCTGCTTAAACATGAGACCTGGTTTCAGTCAGGCCCCATAACCTGGCACTGTACTAAAAAGAGAAATTCATCTGCAAAGGCAAGAAGGAAAACTCACTAGGTCTCTTGAGCAAAAATAGCACAGTGATTAGCACAGCTTCCCACAAAAAAAGCCGCTGAAGACCCCCACACACTCATCAGCACCAGCCTCTCTCCCCCTCTCTCTCCACATAACATCACCCAACAGTCATGGTCTTGAAAATGGACAATTCGTGATTCCACACATACGCTGTGTGGGTCTAGGCTCCTGACTCTAGAGGAACACTGCATTCTGAAACAAACCATTCTAAACACACTGCCACCTAACCAGGCTATCATTCTACCTCAAAATGCTAAAGGGACACTGTACCCCCTACCTGACATGAGGCATCTTGCAGCAGAGAGCCACATGTTCTCAGTAAACAACCCCAAACCTCTGGGTTCTTGTTGTCATTTCCAACCAACACAACATCAGCCCCATCTCTCAGCCTGGAACTTCAGCCTTGGAGCTGCACCTGGGTCCAGAAAGTATTCTAACACCATATTTTGGGCATCTGCTCTAACAGCAATACTAACATTTTCCTCATCTCTCTGGCTCAGCAGTCTCCAGGCACTACATATGCTGTGGGCAATATGCTGGTCAGAATTTCTTCTTCTGCCTTATTTAAACACAAATAATTGACCTCCCAAGTGGGTTATTTCTTCCTCAAGGGCCTTCAGAGCCCTGAGACTAACATACAAGATTCTACTCTACGCAATTAGTGACAGCCTTTTCCTTTTTTTATATATCCATGCGCTTATTATTTATGAAGATAAATCTCTTTGTATGCAACTGTTGATTTTTTCCTTCATTTCTCAAGTCATTCCTTCATTTGTACAGTAAAGCCTTGCATCTTTATTTTTTATATTTCTCTCCTTCCCTCTTTCTTTATTAGTTTTTCACCCTGCCTGAAGCATGAATTGCCTGCCTATTGATGGTTTTCAAGTCACTGAAGTTACCAAAACCACCGCAGCAACAATGACAGAGCTTTTACCCACAGATACAGGAGGGATCTTGGTGTGACCTTTCTTTATACCAATCAATCTACCAGCCTTAATTTACCCAACTTGGCTTTTGATCAGGTCTTCTTACCAGGTGTACAGTGAGAATAAAAGAGCCTCACATGGGAAGAAAAGGATGGAGTTTCAGGAGCCCTCTAGAGAGAAAATCACAGGGATTAGTGCAGATGCTCACCAAAATATGACAGTTTCACCACCTGCCATGAACAACCCACAGGCACTTTATCCAGATGCCAGATCCCAAGTCAGTTTGGGATATCAAAATTACCATTTCCACAACTGATATCACCCAACAGCAAAACACAACCAACAACCCAATGGAAAAATGGGCAAAAAACCTGAATAGACATTTCCCTAAACCGGATATAGAGAGGGCAATACCCGATAAAATGATCACCATCCCTCATTAGAAGAGAAATGCAAGTCAAAATGATGCTGAGGAAACACTTTGCCCTGTCCAAATGGCCAAGAGTAAGTATACAAATTACTAATTCTGGAGAGAGTGTGGAGAAGAGGTGCCATCCTACAGTCAGGGTGCTAATGTAAATTGGTTAAACCAGTATGGACCAATTTATTGAGGTATGTCCGAACAATTAATGTAGAATGACCGTTATGTCCCAACCATTCCATTCTTGGGCATATACCAGGAAAATGTTCTTTTGAAAATTTAGATGCCATGCTAAGTTCATGCAGCACTATTCACAATAGCAAGACATGGGAAAAAACCTCCAGAGGAATGGATTAGGAAGGTGTTGTACATATACACAATGAAATAATACTCAGACATAAAAATGAACAAAAAATATCATTCACAGGCACATAGTTGGAACTAGAAACTTTCATACTAATTGAAATAAGTCCAAAAGAGAATGACAAATACAATAGGATACCCTTCTATCTGGAATCTAACAAATGGCCACAGTGAACCTTTGTATAGAAAAGAAACACATGGACTGGAAAACAGATTAGTGGCTGTCAGATTCAAGGGGAGATTGTGGGAAGGACAGAGATTTGGGGGGTAATAGAGGCAAACTCTTGCCCTTTGAGTGGGGAAGAAATGAGATCCTGCTGTATAGAAAGGGAACAAACTCTAGTCACATTTTTGGGACAAAATGGAAGATAATGTGAAGAAAAGAATATGCATGTACATGTAAAACAGGACACTATGTTAAAGAGAAACTGAGCACCATAAGTCAGCAATAATGGGAAATAATAAATGATAAAATTAAACACAAAATTACAGACTCAGCGTTCACCAGATAAGGTGTGTGGGTACAGACTCTCAAGGAAAAAAAAAAAGCAGGCAAACTGACTCTGTTGAACCTGTCAAGATTTCTTAGCAATGTGACATCTAAACAGAAGTAGTTACTTAGGATGTTTTAATTTATTTCTATAATAACAATTTTATTTATTTTTTTAGTCACTTATTTATGTTCCTGCACCCATCTGTGGCAAGATACTCTCTGCCATGGAATTAAATCCACCACTGCTGTACATCCCCAGGCTACTACTTCAAACCCTCTGCAACCTGAGGTTTAGAGTCAGGGGAGCATTTATGATGGCCTTATCTATCAATTCCCTTAGCTATTCTGTAGGAATGTGTGTGTGTGTGTGTGTGTGTGTATGTGTGTATGTGTATGAATACATATATACATTTATTATCAATTGAACTCATTCTTTTCAATAACTATTTTTATTTATAATTTAATTTGGTCTTGGTTGCATGAGGGAACTCCCTGAGAACTTTTCTTGATGATACTAATCAACCCTGCTTAATTCATCAGACCAGGTTAAAGTCAGGCCTCTATACCCTGCTGCAACACTGAAAAGGGAAGCTCACCTTGAAAGGCAAGAAGGAAATTTCACTAGGTCCCTTGAGTGAAAAACACGTAGTGATTAGCACAGCTACCCACCATAATGCCACTAATTCCTCAGCAACACACTCTCTTTCCACATACTGAAACACCCAAGAGTCTGGTGTTTGTAAATGGTCATATCAAGATTCAAAACATGATTTTTGTGTCTCAGCTCCAGCCCATGGAGGAACACAAGGCATTCTGAAACCCAGTGAATCCCTCAAGACTTTTAAAAAATGCTGCTCCACAACCAGGCTAACCATTCACCTAAAAATGCTGAAGGGACACCTGTGTCCTTTGCCTGACATTCGGCATCTTGGAGCAGAGAGTCCTAGATGTGCAGAAAACAACCCTAACCTCTGGGTGCTTGCTGTCAGTTCCACCCATAACACCATCATCCCCAAATTTGAAACTGAATCTGCAGATTTGGACTAGCACCTGGGTCCAGGATGTACTCTGGTGCCATCATGTTGACATATGATCTAACACCAATGCTCAGTTTTTCCTCCTCTTTCTGGTTCAGCAGCCCACCATGGCTGCATTGGCTGTGGGTGATATGCTGGTTGGATTTGTTTCTTCTAATTTCTATTAATACCAAGAAGTGCCATCCAAAGTGAGCTCTTTCTAAATAAGAGACTTTCAAATCCATGAGACCAACCTACCAGATGCCACTCCATTTAAACCCCATCAGCTCCCCACCCATCATGTTATGACAGCAGTCTTCCTTTTTTATACACCTGTGCACATATATATTTATGAAGATCAGTATGTAGGTATGAAATGATTGATTTTTTCTTAATCTTCCAAATGTTATTCCTTCATTTGTACATTAAAATCTTGCTTTTTTTCTTACATTCTTTTTTCTTTCTCTCTTTACCTATTTCTTTTTTTAGTGATCCCACATGAAGCATGCATGTCTTGTGTGCCCATAGTTGGTTTTAAGCCACAGAGGTTACCTAACTCACCACAGCAACAAAGACATATCTTTTACCTAGGGTGCCAGGATGAATCTCAGTAAGAGCTTTCTTAATATCAATCAATCTACCAGCCTTACTTCACTGATCTTAATTTAGATAAGGTCTTCTTACCAGGTATATAAAGAGAATAAAAGAGGCTCACATGGAAAGAAAAGGACAGAGATTTCAGAAGACCTCTTGAGATAAAAATCACAGGAACTAGTGCAGCTGCTCACCAAAATATCACCATTTGATCACCTTCCATGCACAATCTGCGGTCACTTTATCCCAATCCAAAAGCCCAGGTCAGGCTGGGGATTCAAAATTACCAGCTCAAAAACTGATTCCACTCAACAGCACAACAAAACCTACAACATAATTGAAAAATGGGCAAAAATACCTGAATAAACATTTCCCTAAACCATATTAATGGGGGAAACAAGCACTGGAGAAAATGATCACCATTGTTCATTAGGAGAGTAATGCAAATCAAAACGACATTGAGGTACCACCACACCCCTGTCCGTATGGCCATAATTTGTAAGTCTACAAATAAATCCTGGAGGGGGTGTGTAGAAGTATGTGCCCTCTTACAGTGTGGCTGGATATGGAAATTTGTACTACCACTATGGACCACAGGATCGAGCCAAGACCAAAAAATAAATACAGAATGATCTTATGACCCAGCAATCACACTCTTGTTCATATATCCAGAAAATGGTCATTTAAAAAATTTAATTGACCCACTAAGTTCATGCAGCACTATTCACAATAGCAAGACATGGAAATAAACTAAGCGACCATCAACACATGAATGGATTAGGTCGATGACGTACATATACACATTGTAATAATAGCCATAAAAACGAATAAAAAATGAAATTTGCATCCACATAGACAGAATTATATAATCTCATACTAAGTGAAATATGTACAAGAGAAATACAAATACCATTGGGTACCCCTTCTACTGGAAAATTACAAATAGCACCAATGAACCATTCTACATAAAAGAAACTCATGGACTGGAGAACAGATTTTTGGATGCCAGATTTGAGGGGGAGGGTTTAGTAAGGACTGGGATTTGGGGGGTAAAAGATCCAAACTCTTGTACTTGGAGTTGGTAAACAAGGAGATCCTTCTGTATAGCACAGGGAACTATATCTAGTCACATTTTTGGGAACCAGATGGAGGATAATGTGAGGAAAAGAATATGTATATATTTGTAAGAGTGGATAAATTTGCTGTTAAAAAATATTGAGCACCATAAATTTGTGATAATGCAAAATAACAAATTATAACAAAAACCCAAATATTACCAGATCATTGTTCCCTGGGAAAGATTCCTGAGTCCATATTTGTGCCACTACAGGAATAAAAAAGGCAAGCTGAATCTGTTGAACCTATCAAGATTTCTTAGCAATGTAACACAAGACCAGATGTAGTTACGAAAGCAGTGTGGAATTATTTCTGTGTTAATACTTTTATTTATTTTTATTTACCTATTTATGTTCCTGTACCCATTTGTGGTATGCAGATATGGCTGCCCAGGAATTGAATACATGCCACTGCTGTACACCCCCAGGCTCATACACAAATCTCTCTGCCACCGAGGTATTGAGTCAGGAGAGCCTTTAGGATCACCTTATCTCTCAATTCTCTTAGCTATATATATATATATATATATATATATACATTCATTGACTTTATCAATTAAGCCCATTCTTTTCAATATCTATTTTTATTTATAAATGAATTTTGATTTCACCTGTGACAATGCGAAGTTCTCTGGCCAGAGATTGATCTCCCAACACAGCCCTTACCACAGCCACAGCAGTGACAGAGAGACTCTTAAGCCAGGCAGCCACAAGCACAAAACACTAAGAGCTTTCTTGATGATACCAATAAACCCTGCTTAATTCATCAAACCTAGTTTAGTAAGGCCTCCATACCCTGGCGCTGTACTGAAAAGTGAGGCTCATCTCAAATGGCAAGAAGGAAACTTCACTAGGTCTCTTGAAAGAAAATATCACAGGGATTATCACAGTTGCCCAACATAATGCCACTGAAGTCCCCATTCGTTCATCTGCACCAGCCACTCTCTGCACATACCTAAACCTCCAATTGTCAGGGGCTTGAAAATGGCCAGCTCACAATTCAACACATATACTGTGTGGGTCTCAGCTCCTACTTCTGGAGGAACACAAGGCACCCTGAAACCTGGGGAATACCTCAAGAATTCTAAACACAGTGCCACCCAACTAGGCAACCAATCCACCTAAAAATGCTGAAGGGACACATGTGTCCTCTGCCTGAAATTAGGCATCTTGGAGCAGAGCATCCCAGCTGCACAGAAAACACCAAACCTCTGAGTGCTTGCTGAGGATTCCCCTGAACACACCATCAACTTCAGCTCTGTGACTGCACCTGCAGCCTTGCAGCTGAACCTGGGTCCAGAAGGTACTCTGGAGCCCTCTTGTGGACATCTGCTGTAACAGCAACCCTCAGGTTTTCCTCCTCTCTCTGGCTCAGCAGTCCCCTGGGCTGCACTGGCCATGGGCAATATGCTCATTGGATTTCCTTCCTTTGATTTCTTGAAATACCAAGAACGCCCTTACAGGTGGGCTATTTCCCTCTCAAAATTTTACAGAGCCCTGAGGCCAACCTACCACATGCCACTCCTTTCAAACACTCAGTTCCTGACCCATTATGTCAGGACAGCCTTCTTTCTTTGGTATATATCCCTGCACTTTTTATTTGTTAAGATAGGTGTGTATGTATGTAATGATTCATTTTTCTTAATGTTCCAACTCTTATTCCTTCATTTATACAGAAAAGTCTTGCTTGCTTGCTTGCTTATTTTTTTCTCATTCTCTCTTTCCCACTTTCTTTCTTACTTTATTTACCCCACATGAAGTGTGTGTGATTTGCCTGCCCATCAATGGTTTTCAGGCCACAGTGGTTACCAATACCATAACAGTGAGAGAGACAAATCTTTTACCCCAGAAGCTGGGATAATCTCAGTGAGAGCTTTCTTTTATCAATTAACTTACCTGCCTTAATTCACCCAACCTAGCTTTTGGTAAGGTCTTCATACCAGGTGTACATAGAGAAAAAAAGGTTCTTATGGAATGAAAATGTTCGAGTTTCAGGAGAAACTCTTGAGGGAAATTTCACAGGGATTAGCGAAGCTGCTCACCAAAGTATCATAGTTTTGCCACTTTCCATGTACAACTGGCAGGCACTTTATTCCATTCTCAAAGCCTATATCAGGCTGGGATTGAAAAATTACCATCTCAATGACTGATAACACCCAGCAGCAAAACAAAACCCCAGACAAATCAAAAAAAAATGGGCAAAAGCCCTGAATATATATTTCCCTAAACCAGACATACAGAAGGAAATGACCACCAGAGAAAATTATCACCGTCACTCAGTAGGAGCGAAATGCAAATCACAATGATGCTGATGTACCACCACACTCCTCTCTGAAAGGTCATTTTTTGCAAATCTACAAATAAAAAATCCTGGAGAGGGTGTAGGGAAGATGGTGCCCTCCTACAGTGTGGGTGTGTATGTCAATTTGTACAACCACTGTGGACCACAGGATAGAGATAAGCCCAAATAATAAATATGGAAAGACTGTATGAGCTAGCAATCCCACTCTTGGGCATATAAATGGAAATTGTTCTTTAAATATCCAGCTATGTTCATGAATCAGTATTCACAACAGAAAGACATGGAAACAAGATGAATAATTGACATATTATAGTATTAGGAGTTTTATGTACATATACACAATGGAATACTACTCAGCATTAAAAAATAGAAAAAAATGACATTTGTAGCCACATAGATTGAAATAAAAACTCCTATACTAAGTGAAATATTTCCACAAAGGAAAGACAAATACCAAAGTTTACCTCTTCTATCCAGAATCTAACTTATGGCACCAATGAACCTTTATACAGAAAAGAAACTCTTAGAGTGGAAACAGATTTTTTGTTGCCAAATTGGAGGCTGAGGGTGAGGGAAAGACTGGGATTTGTGGGGTAATATATAAAAACTCTTGCACTTGGAGTGGGTAAGCAATGAGATCCTGCTGTATAACACTGGAAACTATAGTCACTTTTTTTAACAAGATGGAGGATAAAGAATACGTATACACATATTTTCTCATATCAGTCTCCCAAGGCAACAGAAATAAAAGCAAAATTAAAGCAATGGGACCTAAACAAACAAGATTTTGCACAGAAAAGCAAGCCATAAAAAAAAAAGACAACTTACAGAATGGGAATAAGCAGTTCCAAATGACGCAACTGACAAGGGTTTAATCTCTAAAGTACACAAAGAACTTTTACAACTCAACAGCAAAAAAAGCCAACAACCCAATTGAAAAATGGGCAAAAGACCTGGGTAGACATTTCTCCAAAGATTATTACAGATGGCCAACAAGTACATGAAAAAATGCTCAACATTGCTAATCATGAGAGAAACGCAAATGGAAACTACTATGAGGTACCACATCACACGAGTCAGAATGACCATCATTAATAAATCCACAAATAACAAATGCTGGAGAGGGCATGGAGAGAAGGGAACTCTCCTGCACTTTTGGTGGGAATGTAAATTGGTACAATAACTATGGAAAATAGAATGGTGGTACCTTAGAAAACTATATATAGAACTACCATATGAACCAGCCATCCCACTCTAGGTCATATATCTGGGCAAAACTTTACTTGAAAAAGACACATGCACCTGTATGTTCACTATAGCACTATTCACATTAGCCAAGACATGGAAACAACCTTAACATCTATCGACAGATGAACAGATTAAGAAAATATGCTATATATACACAATGGAATACTACTCAGCCATAAAAAAGAATAAAAGAATGCCATTTGCAGCAACATGGATGGAAAAAGAGACTCTCATACTAAGTGAAGTAATTCAGAAAGAGAAAGACAAATATCATATGATATCACTTATATGTATAACCTAATATATAGCACCAATGAAACTTTCCACAGAAAAGAAAGTTATGGACATGGAGAAAGGAATTGTGGTTGCTGAAGAGGGGGTGGGAGTAGGGTTGACTGGGAATTTGGGATTAATAGATGCCAACTATTGCCTTTGGAATAGATAAATAATGAGAACCTGCTGTATAGCACTGGGAACTATGTCTAGTCACTTATGATGGAGCATGATAATGTGAGAAAAAAATGTATATATGTATGTGTGAATGGGTCATCTTGCTGTACAGTAGAAAATTGACAGAACACTCTAAAAGAGCTATAATGGAAAAAATTTAAATCACTACAATTTTTTAAAAAAAGAATATGTATATACAGGTATGAATGGATCACTTTTCTGTTAAAGAGAAATTGGGAACCATAAATCAGCTCTAATGGAAATAGAAAAAATGATTTAAAAAAGCCCACAAGAATTACTGGCTCAGTGTTCACCAGAGAGGATGCTGAGTCCAGAATCATGCAACTCAAGAAAAAAAAAAAAAAACAGGCAAATGTCTCCACTGAACCTGTCAAGATTTCTTGGCAATGTGACATCTGTAAAGGGATAATTTCATAGGTAAAGGGATAAATCACAGGTTTATGATTTAATTTCTATATTAACATTTTTATTTATTTTTATTTACCTATTTATGATTCTGCACCCTTTCTTGGCATGCAAATACAGTCTTCCCAGGAATTGAAACCATGCCACTGCCGTACAACCCTGGGCTCATATTTTAAAAATCAGCCACCCAATGTATAGTGTCAGGAAAGCTGTTAGGATTGCCTTATCTATGAATTCTCTTAGCTACACTGTAGAGATATATATATATATGCTTTCTTTGACTTATTTATTAATTGAGCACATTCCTTTCAATATCTCTATGTGATTGTTAATATATTTGGGTGCCACCTGTTATATCGGGATGTTGTCTGGCCAGAGTTTGATCATGTATCATAGGTTTGACCACAGTTACAGCAGTGAAAGAGACTCTTAAGCCAGGCAGCCATGAGGGAACACACTGAGAGCTTTTTTTCTTGATGATACCAATCAACTCAGATTATTTAATCAGACATGGTTTTAGTCAGGCCTCCTTAACCTGGCACTGTATTGAAGAGAGATGCTCAACTCCAAAGGCAAGAAGAAAATTTCCCTAGATCTCTTGAAAGAAAAAAGCACAGGGATTAGCACAGCTACCCTCCATAATCCCCCAGAAGATGTCATACATTCAGCAGCACCAGCCACTATCTTCACATACTTAAACCTCCAACCATCAGGGGCTTGAAAATTGCCAGGTGACAATTCAACACAAACCATGTGTGGGTCTTGGCACCTGCTTCTGGAGGAAAACAAGCACTCAAAAACCCAGTGATATCTTCAAGTATTCGAAAACCACTGGCACCCCACCAGGCTGCAAATCCACCTAAAAATGATGAAGGGACACCTGTGTCCTCTGCCTGACATGAGGCATATTGGAGCAGAAAGTCACAGATGTTTAGGAAAAAAAAAAGCAAAAAATCAAGGTGCTTGATGTGGGTTCCACTCAACACATCACCAATCCCAAATGTGAGCTGCACCTGCAGGCCTGGAGCAGCACCTGGGTGAAGAACTTGCCATCTGGTGAACATCTGCTCTAACAGCAACTCTCAGATTTTCCTCCCCTGTCAGGATCAATAGCCCAAGCAGCTTCATTATCCATGGGCAATATGCTCCTTGCATTTCCTTCCTCTGCTTTATGAAAAACAAAGAAGTGACCTCAAATTGGGCTATTTCTTTCTAAAGGCATTCAGAGCCCTGTAGCAAACCTAGCAGGTACCACTAACTTCAAACACTCAGCTCCAGACTCATCATGTCATGACAGCCCTCTTCGTTTGTTATATATCCCTGCACTTATGTATTTACGAAGATAGGTCATAGGTATGTAGTTGATTTTGTTCTTAATTTTATAACTGGGGGTCTTCATTCTTACAGTAAAGTCTGTCTGTCTTTCTTTCTTTCTTCCTTTTTTCTTTCTTCTCTTTCTCTCTTTCCATCTTTCTTTATAAATTTATTGACTCCACCTTAAGTGTGTGTGAGTTTTCTGCACATCAATATTTTTCAAGCCAGAGAGGTTACCAAACCCACCACAAAGACTGATCTTTTTACCAGGGATCCTTGAGGGATCTTGCTGAGAGATTTATTTATATCATTGAATCTATGAGCCTTAATTAACGTTACCTGGCTTTAGGTCAGGTCTTCATACCAGGTGAATAGAGAGAACAGAAGAGCCTCACATGGAAAGAAAAGGATGGAGTTTCAGGAGACCACTTGAGAGAAAAAGCACAGGAATTAGCACAGAAGCTAAGCAAAACATCACCATAATATCACCTTCCATGCACAACCCGCAGGCACTTTATCTGGAGGCCAAAGCCAAGGTCAGGCTGGGGTTTCAAAATTACAAACTCAACAATGCCATCCAACAAAAAAACCACACCAAGATCCCAATTTAAATTGGTCAAAAGACCTGAATAGATATTTCCCTAAACCAGGTATACAGGGCAAAAAGCACCAGGAAAAAAATGATCACTATCATTTACTAGGAGAGAAATGCAAATCGAAATGATGCTGAGGTACCAGGTCACCTCTCCTGAATAACCATAATTAGTAAGTCTAAAAATAAAAAGCCCTGGAGAGGATGTGGAGCCGAAGGTGCCTTCCTACAGTGTGGGTGGTTATGTAAATTGGTACAACCACTATAGAACACAGGATCATGGTAATCTGAAAAATCAATATAGGAGGACCTTATGACCCAAAAATCCAACTCTTGAGCATATATCCAGAAACTATTCTCTTTAAAAAGTTAAATGCCCTGCTATGTTCATGCAGCACTATTCACAATGGCAAGACTTTGAAACAGACTCTATGTCCATGGACAGAATATTTTATTTTGAAGAGGATTTACATATACATAATGGAAATATACTCAGCCACAAAATAGAGCAAAAAAAATGTCCTTCACTGACACATAGATGAAAAGAGAAACTCTCACAGTAAGGGAAATATGTCTGAAAGAAAAGACATATATGATGGGATAGCAATTCTATTTGGAATCTAACAAATGGCACCAATGAAATTTTCTACAGAAGAGAAACTCATGGACTGTAAAACAGATTTGTGCTTGGCAGATTGGAGATGGAGGGTGTGGGAAGGACTGAGATTTTGGGGGTAAAATATTGAAAATCTTGCCATTGGAGTGGGTAAGAAATGATAACCTGCTGTAAAGCACAGGGAAAAATAACTAGCTGATTTTTGGAACAAAATAGATGATCATGCATGAAAAATAATATGTATATACATGTACAACAGGATCACTTTGTTGTTAAAGTGAAATTAAGCAGCATAAATCAGCAAATAATGGAAAATAATAAATGATATATAAAACCCACCAAATTACCAGCTCAGCGTTCACCAGAGATGGTGTCTGTGTCGAGACAATTATCTCCTGAGAAAAAAGACAGGCAAACAGACTCCATTGAACCCGTCAAGATTTTCTAGCAAAGTGACATCTGACCAGACCTAACTGCCAAGTGTGTATGAATTTATTTCTATAATAAATTTTTTCTTTGAAGCCATGATTTCTTTTTTTTTTTTCTTTTTTTGTCATTTCTTGGGCCGCTCCTGCGGCATACGGAGGTTCCCAGGCTAGGGGTCTAATCGGAGCTGTAGCTGCCAGCCTACGCCAGAGCCACAGCAATGCAGGATCCGAGCCACGCCTGTAACCTACACCACAGCTCACGGCAATGCCGGATCATTAACCCACTGAGCAAGGGCAGGGATCGAACCCGCAACCTCATGGTTCCTAGACAGATAGGTTAACCACTTCGCCACGATGGGAACTCCTATTTCTATAATAAATTATATATTTTTAATTTACCTATTTGTGTTCCTGCACCCATGTGTGACATGCAGATACACTCTACCCAGGAAATGAATCCACACCACTGCTCTATATCCCCAGGCTCATACTTAAAACACTCTGCCACCTGAGGTATAGGGTCAGGAGAGCCTTTAGGTTTCCCTTAATTATCAATTTCCTTAGCTACTCTGTATATATATATGTGTGTGTGTATTCTTTGACATCTTTATCAATTAAGGTCATTCTTTTCAATATCTATTTTAATTATAAATTTATTTTAGTGTCTAGCCAGAGTTTAATCTCCCAATGAAGCTCTTACCACAGCCTTAGCAGGGATAGAGAGAGACTCTTAAGCCAGGCAGACAAGAGGGAACTCCCTGGGAGCTTTCTTGATGAGACCTATCAACTCTGCTTAATTCAACAGAACTGGTTTCAGTCAGGCCTCCGTGCCCTGGTGCCGTGTTTGAAAAGAGAGGCTAATCTGGAAAGGCAAGAAGGACATCTCACTAAGTCTTTTGAACAAAAAAGAACAGGGATTAGCAAAGCTGCCCAAAATAATGCCTATAACCAGAAAACTACCCTAACTCAAAACCTATCCCTAAAACAAACCCTAAACCTAACAAGAACCTAAACCCCAACATGAAATCTGAACCTCACCCTAAATCCTAAACCAAAGAGAAGCCGCACCTGAACCCTGATGCTAAACCTAACCCTATACAGAAATCTTACACTAAGAAAAACACTCCACTTCAAACAAAATCTAAACACAAAACACCCCGAACATCACCATGAACCCTAACGCTAACTATCAGCACTAAACCAAACCAAACCCTAACCCTAACATGAATACAAACCCTAAAAATAACCCTCACCTTAAAACTAACTGGACAATTTACCCTAATGGAAAGCCTGCCCTGAAGATGAACCCAAAACTACCATGAACCTGAGCCACATCACTACCAAATACTTGAACCAAACCGACGCCTAAGCAGAACACGAACTTGAAGGATAAAACTAACCAGAACACTGCCCCAACTCAAAAGCGATTCCTGGAGTTCCCATCGTGGTGCAGTGGTTAACGAATCCGACTAGGAACCATGAGGTTGCGGGTTCGATCCCTGCCCTTGCTCAGTGGGTTAATGATCCGGCATTGCCGTGAGCTGTGGTGTAGGTTGCAGACGCGGCTCGGATCCCGCGGTGCTGTGGCTCTGGCGTAGGCTGGCAGCTACAGCTCTAATCAGGCTCCTACCCTGGGAACCTCCATATGCCGTGGGAGCGGCCCAAGAAATGGCAAAAAGACCAAAAAAAAAAAAAAAGCGATTCCTGCAACGAACCCTAAGCAGAACCCAAACACCCACAGGAACTTTCACACTCCTCCAAAACCGTAAGCTTAACAGAACACGAAACAGAAAAATAAAAACACCTGGAAACCTTCCCCTAAACCAAACCATGACCCAACAACTTACCAGAAATCTTACCCTAAAAGAAACCCTTCCATCTGAAATAAAAGCTCACCAAACCCAAACCCAGAAACCAACGTGAAACCTCACAGTAACACAAACCCCTAACCCTAAATGAACCCTAACCCCAACCCTAACTGGTACCCTAACCCTAACTGAAACCCTAACCATACAGTGAACCATCAACAAAACCCAAACCTGAGCCCCATCATGAACGCTCCCACTAACCTTAACATTTATAACCAAATGAAACATAAGCCTAAACCTAACTCGAACCCTCACACTAACCCTAATGGACCCCTACTCCTAACCAAAACCCAAATCCTAAAGCGAAACCTAAATTCACACCAAAGCTAAACCCAACATGCACCCTAACAATAACCCTAAACCCTAAAACAAAAAAACCCTAAACCAAACTCTAACCCAAACCCAAACACAAACCCGAACCTGTCAAGGACAACTAAATGAAATCCTAACACTAAAACGCACCCTAAACCTATCCCAAACCAGAGCCCCAACATGAACCCTACTGCTAGCATGAACACCTGAACCAAAATGAACATGAAGCCTCCTTCTAAGTCAAACCCTAACACTAAACCTAAACCTACCTGGCAACATAAATCTAAATGAAATCCTAAGCCTCAAACGAACCCAAACCCTAGCCAGAACCCACACACCTACATGAACTCTCACACTACCACTAACCCCTAAGCTTAACAGAAACCTAGCCATAACACTAATCCTAAACAGAATCCTAACCCTAAACCTAACCCTAACCCTAACCAGAAATCTTACCCTAACAGAAATCCTCAATCCAAAACAAACCTAACTTGAACCCAAACCTGAGCCCCAAAATGCACCCTAACACCTCAGTGAATATGAACCCTAAGCCTAAACCTCACATGACTCCTAAAATGAACCCTAAATGGAACACAAACCCTCACTGAAACCCTAATCCTAAATCAAACCCAAACCCTAAACAGGACCCAAACACCTGGATGAACACGAACACTCCTCATAAGCCCTCAAGTGAATTGAACAGTTACCATAACCTGAACCCAAACCCGAACCAGAACCTTACCACTCAACCTAAACAGAACAGAAACCAGAAACCAAACCCTCAATGAATACATAAACCTAAAAGGAACACTAACCATAACATGAACATCATGTTCATGAACCCTAGCATTAAACTGAAATCCTAAACTGAACCGAAAACTAATCCAAATCCAAACCGGGACCCTAACCCTAACCCTAACCAGAAACCGACCCTAACAGAAAACCTCCACCAAAAACAACACCTAAACCTAACCAGAGGCTGAAAACCAACATGAACCCTAACACGAAAAAGAAACACTAAATCCAACCGAACCCTAAGCCTAACCCGAATTCAAACCCTAACACGAACTATAACAGGGCACCATACCTTAACACAAAACCCAACCCCAAAACAAACCCTATCCCTAAAACTACCCCGAGCACCAACATGAACCCAAACCATCAGTCTTAAACAGAAAACACACCAAATCATAAGCCTGACCCTAACTTGAACACTAACCCTAACCATAAGCCTGACATGAACCCTAAATGTAACATGATACCTAAATGAATTACTAACACTAAAACAAACCCTACACCTGACCCAAACCAGAACCACAACATGAAAACTAACACTCACCCAAAATCCTAACACGAACTGGCAACAGAAGCTAAAGAGCAAATGTAAACCTGAAGAGAACCCTTAACATAACCCACACCAGAGCTCAACAGGAACCCTTACAATCACCCTCACACTGAAGTGAAACCAAAAGATAAGCCTAAGACTAACTCAAACCCTAACCCTACACACAGACTGAACCCTAAATAGAACTACCCCGAACTGAAAGCCTAACCCTCAAACGAAAATGAACCTTCACCGGAACACACACAAAATGACAAGCTGTAACCCTAACCCTCCCTGGCAACTTCAACCTAAACGAACCCCTAACCCTAAAACGAACCCTAAATCTCACCAGAACCCGAACCCAAACATGAAACCTAAACCTCACCCTCAATCCAAAACCAAAGAGAAACCGAACCCAAAACCTCACAGTAAACCTAAGCCTGTGCAGAAATCTGACAGTAAGAAAAACCCTCCAGCCCAAACAAAATCTAAACACAAAACTCCCCCAAAATCACCACTAACCCTAACACTAACAATCAGCCCTAAACCAAACCAAAACCTAACACTAACATGGATAAGAACCCTCAAACTAAACCTCACCCTAAATCTAACTGGCCAATTTACCCTAACTGAAAACTTACCTTGAAGATGAACACAAACCCAACATGAACCAGAGCCACAACATGAACCCTACCATGAACCCAAATACCTGAACCAAACCCACACCTAAGCTGAACCTGAACTTGAATGCTCACACTAACCCTAACACTAACCAGAACACTACACCAACTCAAAAGCAATCCCTACAACAAAGCCTAACCCTAACCAGAACACAAACACCTAGTGAACCCTCACATTCCTCTGAAATGCTAAGCTGAACAGAACACAAAACAGAACCCTAAAAACACCTGGAACCCTTCCCCTAAACTGAACCATCACCCTAACACTTACCAGAAACCTTACTCTGAAAGAAAAACCTTCCATCTAAAACAGAAGCACAACCTAACCCAAATACAGAAACCAATGTGAAACCTCACACTCACATGAACCCCTAACCCGAACCAGAACCCTAACACTAACCCTAACTGAAACCCTAGCCCTACAATGAACCCTCAACCTCACCCAAACCCGAGCCCTATCGTGAACTCTCACACTAACACTAACGTTTATACCATAACGAAACAGAAGCCTCAAGCTACTTGAAACCTCACACTAACACTACACATCAACCTTAATGGACCCCTACCCCTAACTGAAACCCAAACCCTAAAGCGAACCCTAAATTCACACAAAACCTAAACCCAACATGAACCCTAACACTAACTCTAAACCCTAAACCAAACCCAACCCAAACCCTAACCCTAACTCAAACCCAAACCCGAACCGGCAACAGACATCTCAATGAAACTCAAACCCTCAAATGCACCCTAAACCTATCCCGAACCCAAGAACCAACATGAACCCTACTTCTAGCAAGAACACCTGAACCAAAACAAACATGAAGCCTCCTTCTAAGTCAAACCCTAACACTAAACCTAAACCTACCTGACAACATAACCGTAAATGAAACCCTAAGCCTGAAACGAATCCGAACCCTAGCCAGAACCCACACACCTACATGAACTCTCACATAACCTCTAACCCCTAAGCTTAACCAAAACTGAACCATAACCCTAATCCTAACCAGAATCCAAAACCTAACCCTAAACCTAACTCTAACTGGAACACTTACCCTAACAGAAATCTTCCATCAAAAACAAAACCTAACCCCAACCCAAACCCGAGCCCCAAAATGTAGCGTAACACCTCAGCGAATATGAACCCTAAGCCTAAATCTCACATGATTACTAAAACAAACCCTAAACGGAACACCACCCCTCACCAAAACCCTAATCCTGAAATGAACATGAAATCTAACCAGGACCCAAACACCTACATGAACACAAACACTCGCCATAATCCCTAATTCAATCAAAGAGTTACCATAACCCAAACCCAAACCCGCACCAGAACCCTAACCCGAATTCGAACATTAACATGAACCCTAACAAGGCACCAAACTCTAACCCAAAACCTAACCCTAAAATGAACCCTAACCCTAAACTGAACCCAAGCCCCAACATGAACCCAAACCATCAGCCTTACACCTAAAACAAACTGAATCATAAGCCTGCCCCTAACTTGAACCCTAACCCTAGCCATAAGCCTGACACAGACCCTAAACCTAACACAATACCTAAATGAATCCCAAACCCTAAGATGAACCCTATTCCTGACCCGAACCAGAACTGCATCATGAACCCTAACACTAATCCTAAACCATCAACCAAAGAGAAACTGAACCCTAACCAGAACCCTAACACTAATCCTAACCTTAACAATATTCAGATATATTTCCCTCACAAAACCTCGACCTAAAACAAATTGAACCCCAAAAAGCCCCCAAACACCAACACGAAACCTAACTCTAAATCCTAAACCAAACCGAACCCTAACCCTAACACTAATTTGAACCCTATCACTACCCCTGACCCTAAACCTAACTGGCAACTTAACCCTAAATGAAACCCTAAATGAAACCCTAAACTGAAAATGAATCCCAAACCTAACCCAAACAAGTGCCCCAACATGAACCTAACACTATCCCAAATATCTAAACCGAACAAAAATCTAAGCTTAAACCTAATCTGAAAACTAATCCTAAATGGAACACTACCCCTAACTGAAAGCCTAACACTAAAACGAACCCTAACCCTAACTGCAAAACTTATCCTGTGAAAACCCCCAATCTAAATCAAAAACCAACCCTAAAGTGATCCCTAACAGCAACGTGAACCCAGCCAATTTACACAATCCCCTACACCAAAAAAAAAAACCTTAACCCTAACTCAAACCATAATACACACCCTAATACTAACACTAACTGGCAACCTACTCTAAACCAAACACTAACCCTAAAATGAAACATAAACTGTAACAATAAGCAGAAACCTTACCCTAAGAACAAACTTCAACCCGAGCCCAAACATGAACCCTAACACTGACACTAACACCTAATCCAAACCGAACCCTAAGCCTAAACTTAACTGAAAACCTAACCCTAACCCTAACCATAACCCTAAACAGAACACTACCCCCTAACCAAAATCCAAACCCTTAAATGAACCCTAAACTTAACCCGAGCCCAAACCCCAAAATGTGCCCTAACACTAACCCTAAATAGTAAGCAAAACCAAACCCTAATTTGAACCCTAACACTAACCCTAACCCTAATCCCTACTGGCAAATTATCCCTAAATGAAACTCAAACCCTGAAATGAACCCTAACCCGAACCCGAACCCAAGCCCCAATATGAACTTAAACACTACCTCCATCCCCTAAGCTTAACAGAAACCTAACCATAACACTAATCCTAACCCTAACCCTAACTGGATGACTTACCCTAACAGAAAACCTCAATCTAAAACACAACCTAGCCCTAACCTGGACCCAAAAACCAACGTGAACCCTAACAATAACCCTAACCCCTAAACCGAACAGAACCCTAAACCTAATCCTAAATCTAACCCTAAACCTAACTGGCTACCTCACCCTAAATGAAACCCTAACCCTAAAATGAACATTAAACCTATCCTGAACCTGAGCCCCAACATGAATCCTAACACTAATTGTAAACATAACCCTAAACCTAACCCTAAATAGAACACTACCTCTAACCGAAACACTAACCCTAAAATGCACCCTAACCCTAACCAGAACCCAAACACCTACATGAAACCCATCACTACCATTAACCCCTAAACTGAACTGAATCCTAAACTTAATCCCAACCCTAAACCTAACCAGTACCAGAACCAGAACACTAACCTTAAATGAAACCCTTAACCTAAAATGAACATAAATTTAACCCAAACATAAACATGAATCCTAACATGAACCCTAAACCCCAAACTGAATAGAAATCTAAACCTAACCCTATCCTGAACCCTTACCTGACCATAACAGAAATACTCCATCTAAAACAAAACCTAACCCTAACAAGAACCCTAAAACTTACCATAACAGAAATACTCCATCTAAAACAAAACCTAACCCTAACAAGAACCCAAATATCAACATGAACACTTACACTAACACTTAAACCCTAAACCTAACCAAACCCTAGCCCTTACCCTAATTCGAAGTCTAACACTAAACCTAACAGGCAAACTTACCCTAAATGAAACCCTATCCCTAAAATGAACCCTAAACCTAAACTGAATCTGAGGCCCAACATGAACCCTAACACTCACCCTAACACTGAAAACAAACTGAACCCTAAGCCTAACCATAACTCGAATACTAACACCCTAAGCCTAACTGGAACACTACACCTAAATGAAACCCTAAATCTAAAATGAATCCTAAACCTAACCAGAACCCAAAAACCTACATGAAAAATAACAATACACCTAAACTCTATGCAGAACCAAACACTAGCCATAACTCTAACCCTCTTATCCTAAAACTAACCAGAAACCTTACCATAACAGAAATCCTGAGTCTAAAACAAAACCTAACCCTAACCTGAACCCAAACACCAACATGAACTCAAAACCAACACTAATCCCTAAACCAAACCTAACCATAACCATAACCCCAATTCAAACCCTAACACTAACCCTCAATCTAACCCTAACTGAAACCCTAAACCTAAAATGAACACTAAACCTAAGATAAACCTGAGCCCCAACATGAACCCTAACACTAACCCTAAAAACTCAACAAAACCAAACCCTAACTCTAAATCAAAAGTTACCCTAACACTAACCCTAAACATAACCCTAAGAGAAACACTACCCATAACTGGTACCAAGACCAGAACATTAACCCTAAATGAAACTCTAAATCGAAAATGAACCCTAACCTTAACCCGAACCTAAACCTGAACATGAACACTAACACTAACCCTAAACCATAAACCAAACAGAAACCTAACACTAACACTAACCATAAACCTTACCCTAACAGAAAAAAACAACCTAAAACAAAACCTAATGCCCTAATGAGAACCCAAAAACCAACATGAACCCTTACACTAACACTTGACTATAAACCAACTGAATCCTAACCCTAACTCTACTTCAGAGCTTAACACTAACCCTAAAGCTAAACTTAACTGGCAACCTAACCCTAACCAAAACCCTAAACCTAAAACAAACCCTAAACCTAACCCAAAATTGAGCACCAACATGAACATTGACACTAACTCTAACACTTAAACCAAACAGAAGCCTAAGCCTAAACCTAACTTGAAACCTAACACTAACACTAACCTTAACCCTAAACGGAACACTGCCCCAACCAAAACCCTAACCCTAAAATGAACACTAACCCTAACCAGAACCCAAAAAACTACATGAACCCTAAAATTACCCCAACCCCAAAGCTGAACCAAATATTAACCGTAACTCTAATCCTAACCCAAACCCGAAAGCAAAACCTAACCCTAACCAGAATGGGAAACCTAACTCTAAAAGAAAACTAGCACTAAAAAGGACCATAACCTTAACCTGAACCACAACATGAACCCTAACAATAATCCTAACACTAACCAGAACTCTTACCCTAACAAACCCTCAACCCAAAGCAAAACCTAACCCTAATAATAACCCAAAAACCAACATGAACCCTACCACTAAGACTAACCCCTAAACCGAGCTGAACCCTAACCATAATTCCAAACCTAAAACTAACCCTAAACCTAACCCTAAACCTAACAGGCTACCTAACCCTAACCAAAACCCTAACCCTAAAATGAACCTGTACCTGAGCCCCATCATGAACCCTAACACTATCCCTAACACCTAAACCAAACCGCTTCTTTCTTTCATTCTTTTGTTCTGTTTATCTTTTCCCTATTTCTTTCTTACTTTATGGACCACACCTGAAGCATGCACGTGTTGTTGGCCCATTGATGATTATCAAGCCTCAGAGGTTACCAATCCCACAACAGTGACTGAGACAGATCTTGTACCCAGGGAGCCACGAGGGATCTCCGTGAGAGCTTACTTAAGGCACATCTACTGGCCTTGATTCACCTGACCTGGCTTTATAACAAGTCTTCATAGCACTTGTATAGACAGAAAAAAAAAAAAGAGGCTCACATGGCAAGAAAACAATGGAGTTTCCAGAGGCCCCTTGAGAGAAAAAGTACAGGGATTCATGTAGCTGCTCAATAAAAGAGCACATTTTTACAATATTCCATGGACAAACTGCAGGCACTTTATCTGAATCCCAAAGTTAGGTCGGGCTGAGGTTTCTAAAGTACCAGCTTGACAACTGAAACCTCTCAACAGTCAAACAAACACAACAACCCCATTGAAAAATGGGGGGGAAATCCCTAAATACACATTTCCCTAAACCAGATATACAGAAGGAAAGCAGCACCAGAAAAAATGAAGACTCTTACTCATGAGGAGAGGAATACAAATCAACACAACTCTGAGGTTTCATTTCACATCAATCCAAATGGCCATTATTAGTATATCCACACATAAGAAACCCTAAAGAGGGTGCCAAGAAGAGGGTGCCCTCCCTACAGTGTGCTAGGGTATGTAAATTGGTAAAACCACTAAGGGAAAGAGCATAGAGGTATATCCAAAAAATAAAGAACCAGAGTATTACTCAGGAAGGCTATTGTTGAGCATATGTCCTCTAACTTCAACCTATTCCTATCTTAAAACCTAAACCTAAACCTATAACTAACACCATAAACCTATAACCCTAACCCTAAATGAAAATCTAAACCTAAATATAACCCTAATCCTAAACCAAAACCGAATCCCAACATGAACCCTAACTAACACTAAATCCTAAAGCGAACTGAACCTGAACCCTAAACCTAACCCGAACCCTATCACTAACCCTAAACCTACCTAAGTAGAACTCAAATCCTAAATGAAACCCTAAACCTAAGACAAACCCGAACCACAACATGAACCCTAACACTAACCCTATTGCCTAAAATGAACTGGAATGAACCCTTACCCTAAACCAAACCCTAACACTAACCCTAACCAAAATAAAACCCTAGCCCTAAACCGAACCCGAGCCCCAACTTGAACCCTAACACTGACCCTAACTCCTAAAACCAAGTGAACTCAGACCCTAACCCTAACCAGAACCAGAGCACTAACTCTAAATGAAACCCTAACCCTAAAAAGAACCCTAACTTTAACTCAAACTCCAAATCCAACATGAACCTTAAACCCTGAACCAAACCAAAACCTAAACCTAACGCAAACTCTAACAGTAACCCTAAGCCTAACCAGAATGCTTATCCTAAAAGAAACTCTCAATCTGAAATAAAACACAACCCTACCCTAACCCCAACCCGAACACCAACATGAACCCTTACACTAATATTAACCCCTAAATCAAACTGTACCCTAACCCTAACCATAATTCAAAACCTAAGCCTAACCCTACCTGGCAACATAATATTAACCAAAACCCTAATCCTGAAACAAACTGTAAACCTAACTCAAACCCAAGATCCAACATGAACCCTAACACTAACTCTAACACCTAAACCAAACTAAAACCTAAGTCTAACCCTAACTCGAACCCTAACACTAAACCTAATCATAAACCTAAATGGAACACTATCCCTAAACGAAACCATAACCCTAAAACCAACCCTAACCCTAACCAGAACCCAAAAAACTACATGAACAATAGCACTGCTCCTAACCCTTAAACTGAACTGAAACCTAACCTGAAGCCAAACCTGAACACTAACCCTAACACTAACCTGAACCAGAACACGAACCTGAAATTAAAAACTAACCCTTAAAAGAACCCTAACCGTAAACTGAACACAAAGCCCAATATGAACCTTAACACTAACTGTAAACCCTAAACTGATCCAAAACCTAAACTTAGCCCTAAACCAAATCCTAACACCAACCCTAATCCTAACGGACATGGAACTCTATACTTAATCCAAATCCTAAATGTAAAACTTAACCCTAACCTGAACAATAAAACTAACCCATACGTGAACCTCAAAATGAACTCTAACCCTAAGTGAAACCCAAATTGAAAACTAAACTGGACCCAAACCGAACGTGAACCCGTAGCCTGAACCCTAACACAAAACTTAACCCAAACCCCTATGTGAACCCTAACACTAACCATAACCCTACCACCTTGGAACCCTAACCATAAATGAAAGCCTAACGTTAAAATGAACCCTAACCCAAACATGAACCTGAAACCCAACATGAACCATAAAACTAACCGAAATACCTAAAATGAACAGAAGCTGAACCCTTACCCTATACCGAACACTAACACTAACCCTAAATCTAAGCCTAAACAGAATACTACTCTCAACTGAAACCATAACCCTAAAACCAACCCTAACCCTAACCAGAACCCAAACACCTACATGAACCATAACAATAACCCAAAACCCTAATCTGAACAAAACTTAACTTTAACACTAACCCTAACCTGAAACTTAACCCTAACAGGAACCAGATCCTAAGCCTAAAATGAACTCTAACTCCTAAATGGAACTGAAACCTAACCCGAACACTAAGACTAACCCTAAGCCTAACCCTAACCAACCCAGAACCCTATACCTAAACCAAATCCTAAAAGGAACACTAACCCTAAGCTGAACCCTAAACCTAACCCAAACCTGAACCCAAACCCGAACCTGAATACTAACCTGAACCTTAATTTGAAACCTAATGTGAAACCTAACTCAAAACCCGACTGGAACCCAAACCCTAACCCTAACCTGAAACCAAAAACTAGCCCTACCCCTAACCCGATCCCTATCCTAATCTAACCCAAACCTGATGTCAAACAATAACCCTATCCCAAATTCTAACCTTAACAGGACCTGTCAAGTCAAGTGAACATTCTTCCTTTTAAATATATTCCTCTTTCTTTCTTAATTTACGGACCACACCTGAAGCATGCACGAGTTGTCTGCACATCAAAGGTTTTCAAGCCTCAGAGGTTACCACTCCCACCACAGCGACTGAGACAGATCTTGTGCCTGGGGAGACAGGAGGGATCTCCATGAGAGCTTACTTTATATCGATCTACTGGCCTTAATTCACCCATCTGGATTTAGATCATGTCTTCATAGCACGTGTATGGAGAGAACAAAAGAGGCTCACATGGCAAGAAAAGGACAGAGTTTCAGGAGACCTCTTGAGAGAAAAAGCACAGGGATTTGTGCAGCTATTCACTAAAATAGCACCTTTTTACCATCTGCCATGCACAAGCCACAGGCACTTTATCCATATCCCAAAGCTAGGTCAGGCTGGGGTTTCTAAAGTACCAGCTGGACCACTGATACCACCCAACAGCCAAACAAAACAAAAAACCCAATTGAAAAATGAGCAAAATCCCTGAATAGTCATTTCCCTAAACCAGATCTACAGAGGGCAACAAGCACGGAAAAAATGATCACCATCATTCATTAGGAGAGAAATTGAAATCAACACTACTGAGGCATCTGTCCGAATGGCCGCTATTAGTTCATCTACATAAGCAACACTACTCTCACACCTGTTCAAATAGCCGCTATTAGTTCATCTACAAATAAGAAATCCTGGACAGGGTGTCAATAAGAGGGTGCCCTGCCTAAAGTGTGGTTGGGTATGTAAATTGGTACAATCAGTATGGACAAGAGCATCGAGGTAATTCCAAAAAATAAATAAAGAACCGCAGGGGAGGAGCAAGACGGCAGAGGAGCTAGAGGTCACACTCACCTTCTCCCACAAACACATCAAAAAAAAAAATCTACATGTAAAATGACTCACACAAAACATCAACTGAATGCTGGCAGAAGAACTTAAACTTCCAAAAATGGAAAGAAACTCTTGACATAACTAGGTAGAACAAAAAAAAAAAAAAAAAGAGAGAGAGAGAGAAAAGAAATCAGGACAGGACTAGCATTCCCAAGAGGGAGCTGTGAAGGAGAAAAGGAACCCACATTCTGGGAAGCCACATAACTGATGGAAATATCAGCCAAGACAGAGGGACCTCAAAGTCACCAAGAAAAACACAGCAGCTGGACTAAGAACAGCAAACCAGAGTGTGAGACACACAGATCAACTGAACCACCGGCCAGGACACCACAGCCTGAGATGCTCAGGCGGGGGCTTGGCACTGAGACTTAGGCTCCAAAGGTCATGGGGAGAGGTTTGGGGCTGGCTGTGTGAGGATGGCCTAAGGGGCTAAGGAGAAGGGTGCAATGGGTTGGGGAGCGGTATGGCACAGGCTGAGGAGGGGAATGCCATGGCAGAGGGAACCCAGGGGAAGGTCTGGACCCACAGGAGAGGCAAGGCGCCATTGTTGGGGTGTGAGAGAGGAGGACGGGCAGACCACCATAGGAAAATCCTGGCACCAAAGTGTGCACATGCTGCAGGCTCTCAGAGTGCAAGGTGGCTCTGGTACAGGCTACAGGTGGAAAGAAGCATCTGGCTCATATGGGGAGACTGGGCACTTCTTGTGCAAGCTACCAGTGGCCAATTACCTCTTGTGTGGCTAAGGAGATCGGGGGGATAAATGTGATGTGGTGCCTCTTGCATGATCTACAGGTGGCAGGAACAGACCACAGCAGTCATCTCAGAGGCCAGAGGGAGGCATGGCTTGCCAGCATTGGGGGCATGTTAGTGGGCTCCACCTGTGACCCCAGTCACCTCAGGGGTTGCCAAAAAAGAAAAAAAAAAAAGAGGGCATTGCAACCAAGCACCATATGCTGTTGATCTCACTCCCCTGGGAACACACCCACACTGCAGCTGCCACTGCCAAATGCTCTGGATGGTGCCCAGACACTTGGTCACTGTCCCCTCCCAAGACCCTAGAACTAGGAGCAGCTGGTGTAGCATCTCCTGCAAGGGCTAAGTGGGACAGGGTGCTCCTTTAGTCTGCAAGTGGTGGTGGTAAAACACTGCAGTTATCCCTAATTCCAGAGGTGGGTGTGGCCCACCGCCAAGGGGACACCTGATCAAAAATCACTTGCAGTCCCAACCACCTCAGAAAGCACCACAGAGAAGACCATTGTGACGGAACACCACCTGATGTTGCTCTCACTCCCTTGGGAGCAAGCCCGCCCTGCTCCCACCAACTGCCAAACACTCTGGGCAGTGCCCAGATGCTTGATCACTGTCCCTTCCCAGGAACCTGCAACTAGAAGAAGCTTGTGCAACACCTCCTCTGAGGGCTAAGCAGGACAAGGTGTTTCTGGCATGGTCTGCAGTAGGTGGGGGCAAACCACCACAGTTCTCTCTGGCTCCAGAGGTTGGAGTGGGTCACCAACACTAGGTGTCTGTGAACAGACATCACTTGTAGCCCCATTCACCTCAAAGGCAGCACAGAGGAGGGCATTGTGACTGAACACCACCTGTTGGTATTCTCACACCCCAGGGAACACATTCGCCCTGCTGCTGCCACTGCCAAACACTTTGGGCAGTACACACACATCTGATCTCTGTCACTTCCCAGGCTCCTGCAACTGGGAGCAGCCTGTGCAGCACCTCCTATGTGGGCTAACTGAGATGGGTTGCTTCATGCATGGTCTACAGGTAAGGGGGGCAAACTAACACAGTTGTCACTGACTCTAGAGATGCTCATGGCCTGGCCCCAACTAGGGGTCCCTGAACAGGCACCACTTGCGGTTCCAATCACCACAGAGGAGGGCCTTGCAATCGAACACAAGCTGTTGTTGCTCTCGCTCCCCTGGGAGCTCACACACCCTGCTGCTGCTAATGCCAAATGCTCTGGTCAACTTGAAGATCTGCCTAGAGCTCATTACCACTTCCCAGGGCCCTGCAACTAGGAGTAGCCTGTGCCACCTTCTTGCTGCTGTTGAGAGCCCAATGACCAGGCACTGGCTACTGGCCCTACCCATTGCCTCCTTCTCCCTGAAAACACACTGAGCATCCTGGGGATAACAGCCTGCTCACACTGAAGAAAGAGACAGCAAATATTCAAACTCCCACACTGAAAACAAATAGTAATCCACCCCAAAATACAAATAGGTGCTCTTTCAAAGAAGTAGCCTTACAAGACTACAGTTTGGCTTACCCAATCTCACAGAAAAAGAAAAACACAAGCAAGATGAAGCTCAGAAACCATTCCCAGTGAAAGCAACAGGAGAATTCACCTAAAACAGTCAGCAATGAAACTCATCTTTGCACTCTGACAGACTGAGTTCAAAAGGGAGATAGTGAAAATACTGAAGGAATTAAGAGAGGGTATGAACAGTAATGCAGATTCCTTTAGAAAGGAACTAGAAAATACAAGGAGGAGCCAAGAAAAACTAGGAAACTCATTTGCAGAGATACAAACTGAGCTAAAGGCAATAAAGACCAGAATCAATAATACAGAGGAATGAATTAGTGATATAGAAGATAGAATAACAGAGATCACCCAATCAGGACAGCAGTCAGAAAACCAAATTAAGAAACATGAAAGCAATATAAGAGACCTATGGGATCATATAAAGCAGGCCAGTCTATGCATAATAGGAATTCCAGAAGGAGAAGAAAAAGAAAAGTAGATTGAAAATATTTTTGAAGAAATCATGGCTGAAAACTTTTGAAATCTAAAGGATCCTGATATCAACATACAGGAAGCACAGAGGCCCCCATACAAGTTGAACCCAAATAGGCCTACACCAAGACATACTGTAATAAAAACGGCACAAGTTAAAGAGAGGATTCTAAAGGCAGTAAGAGAAAAGCAAAGCATTAATCATAAGGGAACCCCCATAAGGCTATCAGCTGACTTCTCTACAGAAATGCTACAGGCCAGAAGGGAGTGGCAAGATATATTCACAGTGCTGAAAGGAAAAAATTTGCAAGCTAGAATACTCTATCCAGCAAGAATATCATTTAAAATAGAAGGAGAAATAAAGAATTTCTCCAACAAACAAAAGCTAAAAGATACAGCAATACTAAACCTGTTCTAAAAGAAATACTGAAAGGGCTTCTCTATATTAAAAAAAGAAGAAGAATTAGGATGGAGGAAACCACAATTGGAAAGCAGTCACTTAAATAAGTCAGCATACAGATCTAAACATGAAGATGTTAAAAAAAAAAAGACATAAAAATCATAGAATGTTGGGAAGAAAAGTAAGAAAATATAGATTCTTTTTTATTTTCATGATGTGTTTGAGCCTATATGACTCTCAGGCTAAAGCAAGCAGATATCGAAAGGGGTTAACTTACTTAAAACCAGGGCAACCACAAATCAAAACCAAACATTACATTCACAAAAACTGAAAAGTACTCAAGCATAAAATAAATGGAAATCATCAAACTAAAATAAGAGAAGAAGAAAAGGGAAACATAGAATCAACTGGAAAACATTTGAAATGGCAATAAATACATATCTATCAATAATCACCTTAATTGTTAATGGACTGAATGCTCCAATCAAAAGACACAGAGTGCCAGATTGGATCAAAAAGCAAAAACCTTCAATCTGCTACAAGAAACTCACCTTAGGGCAAAAGACACATATATATTGAAAGTGAGGGGATGGGAAAAGATATTTCATGCCAATGGACAAGACAGGAAAGCAGGAGTTTCAATTCTCATATCAGACACAATAAACTTTAAAATGAAGGCCATGAAGAAAGACAAAGAAGGACACTATTTAATGGTTAAAGGATTCATTCAAGAAGAGGATATTACTATCATCAACATATATGCCCCTAATATAGGAGCACCCAGATACCTTCAACAAATACTTACATACATAAAAGGATAAATTGATGGGGATACAATCATAGTAGGAGACGTTAACACCACACTCATACCAATGGACAGATTGATTGACCAGTACCACACGGTCTTGATTACTCATGCAGAGGACACAGGAGTCCCTTCAGTATTTGGGCAGCCTGGTTGGGTGGCAGTGTGTTTAGAACGCTTGAAGCAATGACTGGTTTTCTGTATGCCTTTTGTTCCTCTAGAGGCAGGCACCGAGACACACACAGCATCAGTGTTGTATCATGAGCTGGCCATTTTCAAGTCCCTGACCATCAGGGGTTTAGGGAGGTGAGAAAGAGGGTGGTGCTGAAGAATAAATGGTGGACTTTGGTGGCATTAGCGTGGGCACCTGGGATAATCCCTGTGCTGTTTTCTCTCAAGAGGCTTAGAGAAATGTCCTTCTTGCCTTTTGAGATGAGCCTCCCTTGTCAGGAGGGCGCCAGGGTATGGAGGCCTGACTGAAACCAGGTCTGATGTATTAAGCAGGGTTGATTGGTATCACAAGCAAGCTTTCAAGGAGTTCCCTCATGGCTGCCCGGCTTAAGAGTCTCTCTTTGTCACTGCTGTGGCTGTGGCCAGAGCTGCCTTGGGAGATCCACCTCTGGCCAGACAACATCCCAATGTCGCAAGAGACACCCAAATAAATTGACAAATAAAAACAGATATTGACAAGAATGAACTTAATTGACAAGAAGTTAACGAATACATACATGTATGTACACACACATATATACATTTTCCTACAGTATATCTAAGGAAATGTATAATAAAGCAATCTTTTTTTTTTGTCTTTTTTCCTTTTCTAGGGCCACTTCCAGTGGCATATGGAGGTCCCCAGGCTAGGGGTCTAATTGGAGCTGTAGATGCCGGCCTAAGCCAGAGCCACAGCAATGCGGGATTTGAGCCGCGTCTGTGACCTACACCACAGCTCACAGCAACACCGGGTCCTTAACCCATTGAGCAAGGCCAGGGATCAAACCCACAATCTCATAGTTCCTAGTTGGATTTGTTAACCACTGCACCACGACGGGAACTCCTAGATAAAGCAATCCTAAAGGGTCTCCTTACCCAATACTTGGGTGCCACTGGGTTTTTAGTGCAAGCCTTGGGATGTCCAGCATAGGGGTGGATTCATTTCCAGGGCAGAGTGTATCTGCATGCCACAGACGGGTGCAGGAAAATACCTAGGAAAAAAATAAATTTAAAAAATTTATAGTAATAAATTCATACTTGCTAGGTAATTAGGTCTGCTCTGATGTCGCTAGGCTAGGAAATTTTGACAGGTTAAATGGAATCAGTGTGCCCGTCTCTTTTCCCAAGGGTCAGCAGTCTCGACCCTGATACCTTCTCTGGTGAACACTGAGCCACTAATTTTGTCTGGTTATTTATCATTTCTCATTTTTGATTTTTGCAGATTTATAGGGCTAAATTTCACTTTAACAATAAAGTGATCCATTGGTACATATATATCCATATTCTTTTTCTCACATTATCCTCCATTTGATTCCAAAAATAGTGACCAGATATAGTTCCTGGGCTAAACAGCAGAATGTTATGCTCAGCCACTCCAAGGGCAAGTGTTTGGATCAATTACCCTCCAAAATCCACTCCTTCCCACACCCTCCCCCTCCAATCTGGCAACCAAAAATCTGTATTCCAGTCCATGAGTTTCTTTCCTATAGAAAGGTTTGTGTCATTTGTAAGAATCCAGAGGGAAGGTGTTACACATGGTATTTGTGTCTCTCTTTCAGACATATTTTGATTAGTATGAGAGTTTTTCTTTCCATCTATGTGGCTATCAATGGCATTTTTGCTCTTTTTATGGCTGAGTACTCTTCTGTTGTGTATATGGACATCTTCTTCCTATTCCAATCATCTGTCCATGGATCTAGGATGTGTTTCCCTGTCTTGCTATTGTGAATACTGTGGAATGAACATAGTAGGGCATGTAACCTTTTGAAAAGTACATTTTCTGGGTATATGCCCAAGAGTGGGATGGCTGGGTCATACGGTTGTTCTATGTGTCTTTTTCAGATAACCTAGATCCTGTGGTCTAGAGTGGTTGTACAAATTTCCCTACACGCCCACAGTGTAGGAGGGTACCTTCTTTTCCACACCCTGTCCAGGGTTTGTTATTTGAAGACATGCTGATAATGGCCATTTGGAGAGGGCTGAGGCGGAACCTCAGCTTTGCTTTGATTTGCATATCTTTATTAATGAGTGATGGAGTTCATTTTCCTGGTGCTTGATGCCATCTCTATATCTGGTTTAGGGAAAGGTGTATTCAGGTCTTCTCCCCATTTTTCAATTGGGTTGTGGGTTTTGTTTTGCTGTTGCTTGGTATCAGTGGTTGAGCTGTGAATTTTGGAAGCCCAGCCTGACCTGGGTTATGGGATCAGCATAAAGTGCCTGTGAGTTTTGCATGACGTGCAAAAACAGTGATATATTGTAGAGCAGCTGTGCCAATCTCTGGGCAGTGTGTCTCAAGAGGTTTCAGGGAAGTCCATCCTTTTTTTTCCTGTGAGAGCCTCTTCTCATCTTTCTATGCACCTGGTGTGAAGATGTTACCTAAAGCCAGGTTGGGCATTTAAGGCCAGTGGACTGATTGATATAATGAAAGCTCTCACTGAGATCCTTTCAGGGACTCTGGGTAAAAGTTCAGCTTTTGTTGCCATGGTGGGTTTGATAAACACTGTGCCATGAAAAACATCAATGGGCAGACAACTTATGCCTGCTCACCTAGAGCAGGGGGTCAATAAATTTAGAAAGAAAGTAGTAGAGAGAAAGAGAAAAAAAGAAAGAAGAAACAAGGACAGACTTTACTGTACAAAGGAAGGAATCACACGTGAAAAATTAAGAAAAAATCAATCATTACATATCTACACACCTATCTTCATAAATACATAATTGCTGGGATGCATAAAACAGGAAGAAAGCTGGCATGACTAGATGGGTCAGGAGCTAAGTGTATAAACAGTGAAGCATGGCAGAGGTTGGCCTCAGGGCTCTGGAAGCCTTTGAGAGAGAAGTAGCTCACTTGCAAGGGCACTTCTTGGTATTTCATGAAAGTGGGGGAAGGAGACCCATCCCTCATATCGCCTAAGGCCAATGCCACCCAGGGGACTGCTGAGCCAGATGGAGGATGTGTGGCTATTAGATCAGATGTCCACGGGAGGGCACCAGTGTATCTTCTGGCCCCAAGTGCAGCTCCAAATCTAACAGGTGAGAGCTCCATGGCTTGAAATGTGCAGGTTCAGGGTTGGGGCTGATGGTGTCTTGAAGGGAACACACAGCAAGCACACAGAAAATTTTCAGTTGTTTCCTGGGCACCAGTTAGTCTCTGCTCCAAGATGCCTCATGTCAGGCAGAGGGCAAAATGTCCCTTCAGCATTTGGAGGTGGATTGGCAACCTGGTTGGGTGGCAGAGGGTTGAGAATACTTCAAGCATTCACTGGGTTTCAGCATGCCTTGAGTTCCTCCAGAGCCTGGGGCCAAGACTCATACAGCACTGGTGTGGTATCATGAGCTGGCCATTTTCAAGCCCCTGACCCTCAGGGTTTTACATAGATGGAGAAAGAGGGTGGTGCTTATGATTAAATGGGGGACTTAGATGGCATTAGTTTGGGCAGTTGTGCCAATCCACATGGTTCTTTTGCTCAAGAGGCTTGGAGAAAAATCTTTCTTGCCTTGGGAGATGAGCCCCAATTTTCAGTAGGTGCCAGGGTATGGAGGCCTGACTGAAACCAAGTTTGATGCATTAAGCAGGGTCGATTGGTCTCATCAAGGAAGGCAAGCTCTCAAGGAGTGAGTTCCCAAGTGGCTGCCAGGCTTAAGAGTCTCTCCTTGTCACTGCTGTGGCTGTGGCAACAATTGCGTTGGGAGATCAAGCTCTGGCCAGACAACATCTCACTGTCACGGGGGCACCCAAATAAATTGATAAATAAAAACATATTGAAAAGAATGAGCTTAATAAAGTAATCAATGAATACATATACATACATATATATTCACACACATAGTCCTACAAAATATCTAAGGGAATGGATAGATAAAGCAATCCTAAAGTCTCTCCTGAACAAATATCTCTGATAGAAGAGTTTTTAAATGGTAACCTGAGGATGTACAGTATAGGAGTGGATTCATTTCTAGAGGAGGGTGTATCTGCATGCCCACAAGGGCGCAGGAAAATAGGGAATTCAGAATATGTATATATAACAAGGTTTTTACAGAAATACATTCATACACCCTGGGTAATTAGGTCTGGGCCAATGTCACCATGCTAGGAAATATTGACAGGTTGAGCTGAATCAGTGTGCCTATCTATTTTCCCTAGAGGCAGCAGTCTCGACCCTCATACCTTCTCTGGTGAACACTGAGCCTGTAATTTTGTCAGGTTATCATTTATTATTTTCTGTTATCACTATTTTATGGCATCCCATTTTACTTGAATAACAAAGTCATCCAATCATACATGTATACCCATATTCCTTTTCTCACAGTATCCTCCATTTGGTTCCAAAAATGGTAATTATAGTTCTCTGTGCTAAACAGCAGGATATCTATGCTTAATCATTCCAAGTGCAAAAGCTTGGATTTTATCCTCCAAATCCTAGTCATTTCCACACATTCCCCCTCCAATCCTGCAACCAAAAAACTGTTTTCCAGTCTGTGAGTTTCTTTCCTGTAGCAAGGATCATTGGTGTCATGTGTAAGTTTCCAGAGGGAAGGGGATTCCCATGGTATTTTTCTTTCTCTTTTGGATGTATTTCATTTAGTATGAGATGTTTTCTTACCACCTATTTTGCTGCCAATGGCTTTTTTTTTTTTTTTTTTGGTTATTTATGGCCGAGTACTATTCTATTGTGTATATGGACATCCTCTTCCTAATCCAATCATCTGTCCATGGCCATAGAATATGTTTGTATATGTTGCTATTGTGATTAGTGCTGCAAGAACATAGTGGGGCATTTAACTTTTTGCAAAGAACATTTTCTGGATATATGTCCAAGAGTGGGATTGCTGGGTCATATGGTCATTCCGTGTTTATTTTTCACATCATCCAGATCCTGTGGTCCATAGCCATTGTACAAATTTACCTACATACCCACAATATAGGAGGGCACCTTCTCCACATCCTCCCCAGGGATTTTTATTTGAATATGTACTAAGGATGGCCATTTGGAGAGAGGGTACCTCCGCTTCATTTTGATTTGCAATTCTCTATAAAGGAGTAATGGTGTTTATTTTCCCGGTGCTTGTTGCCCTCCGTATATGTGGTTTAGGGAAAGGCCTATTCAGGTCTTTTCACATTTTTCAATCGGGTCATTGGTTTTGTTTTGCTCTTGGGTGTTTCAGTGGTTGAGCTGTGAATTTTGGAAGCCCAGCCTGACCAGAGTTGTGGGTCCGGATAAATTGCCTGTGTGTTGTGGTTGGGAGGTGCAAAAATGGTGATATTTGGAAGATCAGCTGTGCCAATCGCCGGGCATTATCTCAAGTGGTCTCATGAAACTCCATCCATTTCTTTCCATGTGAGCCTCTTCTTTTCTTCCTATGCACCTGGTATGAAGATGTGACCTAAAGCCAGGTCAGGCATATTATGGCCAGTAGATTGAGAGACATCAAAAAAGGTCTCACTAGGATCCCACCCAGCACCCTGGGTCAATGACCTGTCTTTGTTGCTGTGGTGGGTTTGGTAAAGACTCTGGCTTGAAAATCATCGATGGGCAAACAACTCAGGCACACTCCAGGTGGAGTCAATAAAATTATAAAGAAAAATGAAAGAGGAAAAAAACAAAAAAAAAAGAATCAAGGTCAGAATTTACAGTATAAAAAAGGAATCACAGGTGGAAAATTAAGAAAAAAAAGTCAATCGTTCCACAACAACACACCTATATTCATAAATACATAAGTGCATGGATATATAAAAAAGGAAGAAGCCTGGCATGACATGATGAATCGGGTGCTGAGGGTTTAAAGAGCAAGGGATGGTGTAGCGTGGCTTCAGTTCTCTGAAAGCCTTTGAGATAGAAAGAGCCCACTTAGAAGGGCACTTTGTGGTCTTTCATGAAAGCTGGGAAAGGAAACAAAACCCGCATAGCCCCATGGACTGCTGAGCCAGTGGGAGGAGGAAAACCTGAGAGTGGCTGTTAGAACAGATGTCCACACAAGGAAGGCAGATTACCTTCTGGCCCCAGGCACAGCTCTGAGGCTGTAACAGGTAAGGGCTCCAAAGTTCTAAAGGTGCAAGCTCAGAGGTGGGGCTGATGGTGTCTTGAGGGGAACACACAGCAAGCACCCAGAAAATTTTTGGTTGTTTTCTGAGCACCAGGGCATCTCTGCTCCAAGACGTCTCATGGCATGCAGAGTGCACCACTGTCCCTTCAGCATTTGGAGGTGGATTGGCAGCCTGGTTGGGGGGCAGATGCTTTAGAATGCTTCAAGCATTCGCTGGATTTTGGCAAGCCTTGAGTTCTTCCAGAGGCAGGGGCCAAGGCCAACAGAGCATCAGTGTGGTATCATGAGCTGGCCATTTTCAAGCTCCTGATCATCAGTGGTTTATGTAGGTGGAGTAGAGTGTGATGCTGATGATTAAATGGGGGACTTCGGGGTATTAGGGTGGGCATCTGTGCTAATCCCTGTGCTGTTTTCGCTCAAGAGGATGAGGGAAATGTCCTTCTTGCCTTTAAAGATGAGCCTCCCATGTCAGGAGGGCGCCAGGGGATGGAGGCCTGACTGAAATCGGGTCTGATGAATTAAGAAGGGTTGATTTGTATCATCATGCAAGCTGTCAGGGAGTACCCTTGTAGCGGCCTGGCTTAAGAGTCTCTCCTTGTCACAGCTGTGGCTCTGGCAAGAGCCGCATTGGGAGATCAAGCTCTGGTCAGGCAACATCCCAGTGTCACAGGGGGCACCCAAATAAATTGATAAATAAAAACAAATATGGAAAAGAATGAGCTTAATTATAAAAGAAGGCAATGAATACATATATATGTAAATATATATATACACACACATAGTCCTACAAAGCACCTCAGGGAATGGATAGATAAAGCAATCCTAAAGGCCCTCTTGACCCAGTATCTCCAGTGGTAGCCTAGGGATATACAGCATAGGACTGAATTCATTTCTAGAGGAGAGTGTATCTGCATGCCACACTTGGGTGCAGGAATACAGTTAGGGAAGTCAAATAGTATATACATAACAATCCTTTTATAGAAATAAATTCATGTGCACTCGGTAATTAGGGCTGGGCCAATGTCACTATGCTAGGAAATCTTGACAGATTCAGCAGAGTCAGTGGGCCTATCTCTTTTCCTGAGAGGCAGCAGTCTTGACCTTCACACCTTCTCTGGTTAATGCTGAGTCTCTAATTTTTTCAGGTTTTTTTAATCATTTATTCAACCTATGCTGCAGCTGTGGCAACACTGGATCCTTAACCCACTGTGCTGAGCTGGGGATGCAAACTGCTTCCCATTGCTCCAGAGATGCTGCTGATCCTGTTGTACCACAGTGGGAACTCCCAATGTTCTAATCCTAATTGCCCTATCAACATTGCAAATCATTTATGCGATACATGAAATCAGTAACTCTTTCCTAAAAACTGCAGGTCATCAATGATACTGAACCTACAAATACACAGATGATGAAGATTTAAATTTTTACCCCTCTAAATGCCTACATCAGATCTAAAACCAGGAAAATTATGCAATAGAAGAGCTGAGTAATATAGAGATAAGCACTGAATATTAATTTCACCTGAAAATGTTTTACACTCATTAGCTGTTCTGCCTTTAGACCTAAAAACACCTGCTATCACAGGATGCCTAATTTAGAGACCCTGATTCTAACAGGACCAGGTCTATGTTGTGGAAAATTATCAGTCAAAGTTGTTTTCCTGTGTTCAAGACATGACAGAGGGAGAGGGTGGAAATGAGGGGTGAATCCAGAGCCCAAGGTGGACATGCTCTCTGAGATTCAGGACAGGAACATGGTCTCTGGGGTCCTAGGCTTCCCACCGTGCCCTCCTCCATGAGATCTTGGGAACACTGTGTGTGTGATGAGACAGCACAAGCAGTTGTCACAGCCCTAATGCTGTGTCCTATGTAGGCCCCATGCTGTTGGGTCACATACACATTCTGTGGTCTCCCTTGCAGGGTCCTTCCTGCCACAGGAGCAGAGACCACCCAGCAAGCAGCCCCCCATCACCTCAACCTGCGGGGAGAGGGGAGGGGAGCAGGGACATCAGAGCAATCTAAACCAGAAACCAGTGTCCCTAGAGCACCAGTGGGTACAGTGATGACACAGATGAGGATCAGCCCAAGAGATGGGACCAGAAGGACCCACATGTCCAGTCAGGTCATGGCAAATCTGGGCCCTAGACACACTATCCTTCATATGTCCTGTCCCTAAATGCAAGGTCTTGACATGCAAACAGGCTGAGCTTCAGACTGAAAGTCAACTCTTCCAAACTGATTCCTAGCAAACACAGCAGGAATACACTCAAACAAGGCCCTGGAGTTGACAACTCATGGACCACAGAGCCAGGGCTACAGGGGGAAGGTGAGTGATACTTCTACCCCAACACAGACTCCTCACCTGGGTACCACATCCACACTCAGTGACCCCACCTCCCCAGTACCTGCACCTGGGGTCACATGTCCACAACCACTACAGTGACCCCACCTCCCCAAACCCTGCTCCTGGGGTCATATCCCCTTGGTTGATACCAGGGCTGTGCTGGGTGGGCCCCCAATATGACCTGTGTCCCTGGGACCTGCTAGGACCATAGAAGAAATGCAGGGTTTATCTCCTCCCCCAACATTTGTCCCAAAGAAGTCAATCCCCTCCTCTTTTCACTTGGTTCTGGATTACAGTCATTATTTTTAAAGCTTTCATGATAAAGTTGAACACATTTCCTTGTCTGTGGCATGCTCAGCCCTTTCCTCCCTCACTGAGGTGACAAGAAAATTCACAGGACAGAAAAGCTGAAAGAGGAGGTGCAGGTCTGGGCTCTGCTGAGTGGGATGGGCAACCAGAAGGAGGCTCTAAAGGCTTCTGCCTTTTGGCCTTAAACTGAGATCCATGAGCCCAGCAACCACTTCACCAGGGAAACCTGCCCTCTCCTGTGTATGATGATGAATTGGAGTAATTGTGAGGTAGCCCGAGTGAGGGGTCTGCACCAGGGGTAGGACTCTGGCTCTCCCATGGCACTGACCCCTGAGAGACCAGGTCAGCACACTCAGAGCAGAAACTGTGAAGAGACAAGCCTGTAGAGCTCTAGACCAACACTTAAGCACTGACATTCCAACAGAGACACGGGGCCTCCCAGGGTGGAGGCCGGGTTTCTCCCAGGTCCCCACATCCCCCTGAAGCCCCAGGAATGAGGTCAGGTCTCCATCCAGGTTCCCCAAATGCCCCTGAAGCCCCAAGACTGAGGCAAGGTCTCCACCCAGGTCCTCATGTACCAGTGAAGCTCCAGGACTAAGGCTGGGTCTCAACCCAGGTCCCTACATCCTGGTGTGGGCAGAACCTGTCAGGTCTAAACATTCTCACAGTAGACAACACATGATCAGGTCTAAACACATTCAACATAGAAAACACATGGAGAGGTCTCAATCTACCATGTAGACAGAACTTGTTCATGTATAAACTAGATTAGGGCTGCTCCCCTGAGAGGCACAGGTCATCCACATGGGGTTTCTCATCTCTGGACAGGGGCTTAGCCTCCTGTGGGAAGTTGGGTGTCCATTTATTGGTGAATGGATATCCTTTCTTGACTGGGCTCCAAACTTCACCCACATCAGGAAACTGCACAAAGTCTTCCTGTCATTAAACATTTCACTCTGCAAAAAATATGTTCCCAATTTATCTGGCCACATGATGGTTAGAACACAGGCATTTGCCAGGAGCTTCTCACAGTGCAGACTAGCTCCTGCAGGGACAGACCCAATGTGGCCTGATTCCAGCATCCTAGTCCCCACAAGAGTGGCTGCCCTGGAACCTGAGTCAGGACAGTCCCACACAGTCCAGGTGGACCATGTTCAGGATACTGAGAGCCTGGCCCCCCAGGTCCTGCTTCATGGCAGCATGTGCAAGGTGAGGTTAGGGGATCATGGGGAGAGGGTTGGGACACAGAAGCTGCTCAAGCAGAGAACCCAGAGGCTGAACTCCTTGGGCACGTGCCTGTTTCCACCTATGTCCCACCTGCCCCCTTCTGGCAGCCTGTATCCACCCCATATTCACATTGCCTGCTCTTTCACAGTGTCTCACTGGAGGAGATCCAAGGGGGCTATGAAACTCCACTCCTAATGCTGAAACTGGGGATAAGGAACCCCCATGACAGTTTCAGGACCCTCCAAGGAAGGAGGCTATGTGGCCCCATTCCAGTCAAGGCCATGCTGAGTGACGGGGGCACAGGAACTACGTTCAGGGCTTGGAGGGGTGTCCACACCCTGGCAAGACTCTCCAACAAAAACATTGCGCCTTCGTGGAGATCTGGGACAGGTGACTGAATGTAATAGGGGCCTAAGCTGGATCCTGGATGAGGTGTAGAGATGGCATGAAGGACATTACTGAGATAGTTACCATGGTGGGGAGACAGACGCTATTAGGACAGCCTGCTCCATCCACTTAAATGCCTGAGATCTGTGACCTCACATGGCAACACAGGATCAACTGAGGAGGATGTGCTGATGTAACCATGGCTCAATTCAGTCTGCAACCAACTTGCAAGTGCTTCCAGCCATCACACAGGTATGTGAACACGCATGTACAGCACACAAATATGCATGCAGACAATACATAGCACACATATGCCCTGTACACACTAACATGTGCTCCTACACACACCTATGCACACACAGCACATGTATGCACAGTCCATGCACACGCTTCACACACAGGGAATAATGAGTATCATAAAGCATTAATTCCTGAATGCAAGTGAAGTTCAAATGTATCCTTCCCCTTTTCTTCACCTTAATGTTTTTCAAAATAAAAAGTTTAAGAAAAAAGTTACTAGTAAATGACTTTTGATTCATAGGAATTTCTGAAGTTATTCCATAATATTATGACATGAGAAATTAATGTAGATATTACACACGTCCATTAATAGATGAATAGTGAAGCAGAACATTGTCCATCCAAAGGAATGTTTTTCAGCCTAAAAATGAAGGAAATTCTGACACAGCTAAGGCATGAGTGAAACTGAAGGGTGTTATGCTCAAGGAGTTAAGCCAGACAAATTGTTTTAATTTGTTGCTGTTCTTGTTAAAAGAACAAATCATACAAGACCCCTGGAGCAGTTAGATCCATAGAGACAGAAAGTAGAAAGTAGGATGTGGGGCAGGGGCTGAGGGAGGGGGGATGGGAGTTAGTGTTTAAGGGGGACAGTTTCAACTTTTTAAGATGAAACAGTTCTGGAGATGGATGTTTGCACAAAAGTGTGAATTGCTTCATGACTCAAGATGTGCACCTAAAAATGGTTAAGATCAGAGTTCCCACTATGGTATAGTGTGTTGCTTCAGCTGTGGCCCAGGTCACAGCTGTGGTGTGGGTATGATCCCTGGCCTGGAAATTTCCACATGCTGTTGGGGCAGCAGAAAAAAAATTGCAATGCTAAATTACATGTTCTGCACATTTGAGCACAATTTTTTAAATTTATTTTCTTTTTTTACCTATTTTTTCCTACTGTATAGCCAGGTGACCCAATGACACATACATATACACATTCTTTTTTCTCACATTATCATGTTCCATCATAAGTGACTGGATGTAGTTCCCAGTGCTACACAGCAGAATCTCATTGTTAATCCATTCCAAAGGCAATAGTCTGCATCTATTAACCACAAGCTCCCAGTCCAACCCCTCCTTCCCCCTCCCCCTCGGCAACCACAAGTCTACTCTCCAAGTCCATGATTTTCTTTTCTCTGGAAAGGTTCCTTTGTGCCATTATTAGATTCCAGATATAAGGTATTTGTCTTTCTCTTTCTGACTTACTTCACTCAGGATGAGAGTCTAGTTCCATCCATGTTGCTGCAAATGGCATTGTTTTGTTCTTTTTTATGGCTGAGTAGTATTCCATTGTGTAAATATACCACATCTTCCTAACCCAATCATCTGTTGATGGACATTTGGGTTGTTTCCATGTCTTGGCTATTGTGAATAGAGCTGCAATGAACATGTGGGTACATGTGCCTTTTTCAAGGAAAGTTTTGTCCAGATATATGTCCAAGAGTGGGATTGCTGGGTCATAGGGTAGTTCTATGTATAGATTCTAAGGTACCTCCATACTGTCCTCCATAGTGGCTGTACCAGTTTACATTCCCACCAACAGTGCAGGAGGGTTCCCTTTTCTCCATACTCCCTCCAGCATTTGTTATTTGTGGATTTATTAATGATGGCCATTCTGACTGGTGTGAGGTGGTATCTCGTGGTAGTTTTGATTTGCATTTCTCTAATAATCAGGGATATTGAACATTGTTTCAAGTGCTTGTTGGCCATTGGAGAAATGTCTATTCAGGTCTTTTGCCCATTTTTCCATCTTCCTTGGAGAAATGTCTTTTGCCCATTTTTCCATTGGGTTGTTGGCTTTTTCACTGTGGAGTTGTATAAATTGTTTTTACATTCTGGAGATTAGGCCCTTGTCAGTTGCATCATTTGAAAGTATTTTCTCCCATTCTCTAAGTTGTCTTTTTGTTTTCTTTTCAGTTTCCTTTGCTGTTCAAAACCTTGTCAGTTTGATTAGGTCCCACTGGTTTATTTTTGCTTTTATTTCTGTTGCTTTGGGAGACTGACCTGAGAAAACATTCATAAGGTTGGTGTTAGAGAATGTTTTGCCTATGTTCTCTTCTAGGAGTTTGATGGTGTCTTGTCTTATGCTTAGGTCTTTCAGCCAATTTGAGTTTATTTTTGTGCATGGTTTGAGGGTGTGTTCTAGTTTCATTGATTTGCATGCAGCTGTCCAGGTTTCCCAGAAATACTTGCTGAAAAGACTGTCTTTTCCCATTTTATGTTCTTGCCTCCTTTGTCAAAGATTAATTGACCATAGGTGTCTGGGTTTATTTCTGAGTTCTCTATTCTGTTCCATTGGTCTCTTATGTCTGTTTTGGTACCAGTACCACACTGTCTTGATGACTGTGGCTTTGTAATAGTGCCTGAAGTCTGGGAGAGTTATGCCTCCTGCTTGGTTTTTGTTCCTCAGAATTGCTTTGGCAATTCTGGGTCTTTTGTGGTTCCATATAAATTTTTGGATTGTTAGTTCTAGTTCTGTGAAAAATGTCATGGGTCATTTGATAGGGATTGCATTGAATCTGTAGATTGCTTTGGGTAGTATGGCCATTTTTACAATATTAATTTTTCCAACCCAGGAGCATGGAGTAGCTTTCCATTTCTTTACATCTTCTTTAATTTCCTTGATTAATGTTTTATAGTTCTCAGCATATAAGTCTTTCCTTGGTCAGGTGTATACCCAGGTATTTAATTTTGAGGGGTGCAATTTTAAAAGGTATTGTATTTTTGTATTCCTTTTCTAATATTTCATTGTTAGTATACAGAAATGCACCTGATTTCTGAATGTGAGTCTTATATCCTGCTATTTTGCTGAGTTTGTTGATCAGTTCAAGTAGTTTTTGGGTTGACTCCTTAGGGTTTTATAGCTATAGTATCTTGTCACCTGCATACAGTGACAGTTTTACCCCTTCTCTTCCTATTTGGATGCCTTTTATTTCTTTTTCCTTTTTTTTTTTTTTTTTTTTTTTTTGTCTGACTGCTGTGGCTAGGACTTCCAGTACTATGTTGAATAACAGTGGTGAGAGTGGGCATTCTTGTCTTGTTCCAGATTTTAGTGGGAAGGCTTTTAGCCTTTCTCCATTGGGTATTATATTTGCTGTGGGTTTGTCATAAGTGGCTTTGATTATGTTAAGGTATGTTCCCTCTATATCCACTTTGGTAAGAGTTTTTATCATGAATGGATGTTGGGCTTTGTCAAATGCTTTTTCTGCATCTATTGAGATGATCATTTGGTTTTGACTCTTTTTTTGTAAGTGTGGTGTATGACGATTGATTTGCATATGTTGAACCATCCTTTTTATTTTTTATTATTTATTGCCTTGTTTGTCTTTTAAGGGCCTCACCTGTGGCATACGGAGGTTCCCAAGCTAGGTGTCTAATCAGAGCTGTAGCCACTGGCCTACACCATAGCCACAGCAACATCAAATCTGAGGTGAGCCTGTGACCTACACCGTAGCTCACAGCAACACCGGATCCTTGACCCACTGAGCAAGGCCAGGGATTGAACCCGCAACCTCATGGTTCCTAGTTGAATTTGTTTCCTCTGCACCACATGGGAACTCCTTGAGCACGATTTTTTTAAGTTTTTAAAAAAAAGCAACAGGTAATAGTCCATGAATGCCAACAAGATGCACAAATTCACTAATAACCCAGGGAAGAAATCCATAAGAAAAAGCCATGCATACAGCTATCAGAGACTGGCAGACATTAAAGACAGTATCAAATATCAGCCTGATGTGGAACAAAGGAAGTTGGTACATTGCAAGGTACAATGATTTCTGAAACAATCTGGGTCAGAGAGCAAAGTATTTGCACACACAGACAACAGTGCTGCTTCCAATCAAACACATAGCCATGAGGACTGCATTCGGACAAGTTGATATGGACTTTGCAGCCACAGGAGCCAAACCCACAACCAACCTGAAGGCCATCACAATCAGATGCAGAAATGAGCCATGCACACTCCTACAAAGGAAGATTCCACATACAGCAACTGAGTATGTTTTTACTTAACATTATTAAAAATTATTAAAAGAAAACTATATCCACGGGATAAAAGATTCTCATGGACACAAACTCTGAGGACAAGATCCCTGTCACAAAATTGGGAGAACAGTTATCTCCTGGTTGGGGACAAGGCTTTAATGAAGGAAAGGCATGCCCTCTTGTGATGTTCTCTTTCTTGATATTTATGATTATTCTTTACATGTACAGAACATAATTATTTATTCCCCGTACATTATTTTTTTTCTACAGTAATTAATATGGAACTAAAGTGCATCACTTTTATTTATTAAAAATAGGGGACAGAGTTCCCTTGTTGCTCAGTAGGTTAAAGATATGTCATTCTCAATGCAGCAGCCCAGGTCCCTGCTGTGCTGTGGGTTCCATATTCAGCCCGAAAACTTCCATGTGCCATGAGGATGGTGAAAAAAAAATTTTTAATATGGGTGCCTTGGGAGGTCCCATCATGACTCGGTGGTTAAAGAACCTGACTAGCATCCATGAGGACGCAGGTTTGATCCCTGGTCTCACTCAATGGGTTAAGGATCTGGCATTGCTGTGGCTGTCACATAGGCTGGTGGCTAGAGCTCAGATTGGACCTCTAGCCTGGGAATCTCCATATGTCATGGGTGCAACCCTAAAAAGGCAAAAAGACCAAAAAAAAGGAGTGACCTCCCCATCAAAGTACAAGGAGAAAAGCCAGGGAGGATAGTTTCTACCAATGAAATCTATCCTCGATCTACTTCAACCCTCAAGCCTGATGGCAATGCCTGTGATTGGGGCACCAGTGCAGTGACACTCAGGAGGTTTTAGGAACTCAGTTCTGGGTCACTACCTCCACAGAGCCTGCCTCACTACATCTGACTTCTCAGTCACTCTGTGCATGGCGCTCTTGCCTTTGTGGCTCTGGCACAGGTAAGCCATCACCATCTCTGGGAGAGAAGAAATGTGAAGAAGCAGCTTCAAGCTGACCCACCTTCTCCTACGGAGGTGATGCCACCATCCCCAAGAGAGGATGGCAAGGCCATGGAATCCAGCCTCACCACCAAAGGCCTGACCACACTAGGACCCATGTGTCTGATGACACAGGGAGCATTTCCTGAGATGCCTTACAGCCTGGCTATGCACGATGGGGCTTTTAGACATGCTGGTCATGCCCGACACCACACCTCAGGGGCCAGATCCTGGAGGTGGGACTGGACCCCTCCAGGTTTTCACTTTTGATGAAACTTCATTGAGATTTAATTCCCATACTACACAATTCACCCATTTTAAGTATAAAGCTCAGTGGTATTTCATATATTCACAGAGGTGTGTGACCATCAGCACAATCCATTTTAGCACACTTCTATCATCTCCCCCAAACCCTCACCCTGCAGAGCCCACTCCCTATCATCACTATCAGCCCCAGCACCACTAGCCCCTTTCCATCTCCATGGATCTGCCTGATCTGGACGTTTCATGTGAGTGGAATCACACTCTACTTGTCCTCTTGCATCTGGCTTCTTCTCTGAGCATCGTTTCCACACTGTGGCCTGTGTCAGTGCTTCACTCCTTTCCATGGCTGAGTAACTGTCACCCCCTCTGCTTTTAACTCTGTAATTTACTCTGAATCCTTGTCTCCATCTCACAGGAATGGTGAGAAATTCACCCTCCATCATTCTCGAGGTATAGGCTGCACTTGTAACCCACACCCAGGGCTCTGTGCACAGTCACCCTGTGTGACCGCAGTCCCAGAGGGAAGGTGATATAGGTGTGTTTAGAGGACACGCACCCTGCAGTTTCACCAGAAACCAACTCGCTGGTCACTATCCTGTGAGAGCCATCCCCAGGGCTGCACACGGGGAACACAGAACAGTCAGGGGCCACAGTGACACACTCCATTCAGGCCCACCCATGGCCACTATCTGCCTAGAAAGTGCTGAGGCTCTGGGGGAGGGTCCTTCCTGTCTCTTCCAGCTTCTGGGGGCTCCAGGCATCCAGGACTTGTGGCTGCCTCCCTCCCATGTCTGCCTTCATCTTCACATGGCCTATCCTCTGTGTCTATGCCTCCCATCATCTTATCATATATTTATTTATTTAGTCTTTTTAGGGCCACACATGTCACATATGGTGGTTCACAGGCTAGGGGTCAAATTGGAGCTACAACTGCTGGCCTACGCCACAGCCACAGCAATGTGGGATCCAAGCTGCATCTGTGACCTTCACCACAACTCATGACAATGCTGGATCCCTGACCGACTGAGGCTAGGCATTGAACCCGCATCTTCATGGATACTGGTCAGGTTCATTTCCACTGAGCCACAGTGGGAACTCACTCCCCTCATCTTCTAAGGACACGGTCACACAGGATTAGGGCCACCCCAATGCCCCTGTCTTACCTACTTAAAGGACCAGGCCCTGCTTCCAAATATGTCCTTCCCTTAAACCCTGGGGTCAGGATGCAGATGTCTCTCTCTCCCTGTGGGGGGCAAAACCACCTTCCAAACTGACAGATCCCATAGGACAGCTGTCCTTAGAGGAAGAGGGGATCAGGGCACAGGGACAGCAGACACACACCTAGGACCACAGGAGGTAATCTGGACTCTCTTCAACCATGTCTCACCCAGACCATCCTTGACCTTGACCTCAGCCCTGTCCTTGCTTAGCTTGCCCAGCCCCCACTCAGCAAGAATCCTGCTAAATCAGCGCATAAAGGAGGGCACCAGAACATACCACCCCAGAATGTGCATCTTTGACATGTGGGTCATTTGGAGCTAAAGGCCACCCAGATCCAGCAGACACAAGGAAAGCTCTAGAACAGGGTACAGGCATTCCTCCTGCAAAGGAAATTCACATTTACAGAGGAGATACACTGAATAGACTGCACTAAACACCCTTGTTATCTGTAGTTTCCCAGCTTCCTTCCCATAACTTACTGTCCCCAAAGAAGCCCAAACCCCCTTCCTTTGTCCAGCCTAAAATGGATAACCAACCTGAGTTCTAGTTGCCCAGTGATGGGGTGTTCATTACCAGGTGCCCCCATGTGTATGAATGATGCCTCGAATACTTCTGTAAGCTAACATTATCCTAATGAACATGTGGGTGCCATTCTCCTCTTGGCTAGCCTTGTATGTGGGCCCCCAGCTGGAGAACCCAAATGGGCAAAGGGCAGAATGTTCTTTCCTCCTTTGCAGAGACCCTCCCTTGATATGTGGTCACCTTGGATAGCTAGTCACCCTGGGGTCCTGGTCATCCCAGGTACCTGCTCACCATGGGGTCCTGGTCACCCCAGGTTCCTGGTTTCTCTGGATATCTGGTCACCCTGGAAATGTGATAGCCCTGGATACCTGATTGGGTCCTCATCCTACACCTCCCCCAAGGATGTCTGATTGCAAGGATCCTGGTAGGTGAGTGTAGCCAGATTCCATGGCCCTCAATGTCTACACTTAGCAAGGGTCCATCATGGCCCCTCACCCTGCTGGTTGACTGTAACCCTTGGCCCACTCTGAATTTAGGATGGAGCCTGGTGACATATGTCCACTGCAATATTTCCTGAATAATATCTGTTTTGATACATCCATCACCATCTTGCTCTGGTTCTCTTTGAGAGAGAACACAGCAGGAAAAGAAGACGGCTTTCTATACGAAAAAGGAGGTGGCCACGGGAGAAACTAACCCTGCCCACACCTTGAACTTGGAATGTCAGCATCTGGAACCCAGGAGACACTAAGTGTCTGCTGTTTAACCCTCCAGTCTGTGGTGTTAGTTATGGTGGCTCCAGGAAGCACAGACACCAGCCGCTATGGAAGGGTGGCCAAGAGCTGCATTTGCACCTGAGCTCCACGACCAAGGAGCCACACTTGGACCAGTTACCCCACTATCCATGCCTCAGTTTCTCACCTATAAGATGGGATTGGTAATAGTGCCCATCCCACAGGGTCACAGGATGGATTCTTTGAGCTAAAATACACGAGGAATCAGAACTGAAGCCCATGGTAACCATGCAGAGTGCTTGCCACCACCGCAACATTCTGGACACTCTCCTCTAAGGGGAGGAGTTCCCTCTAGTTTGGAGGAGGCCTACCTACCAGCACCACCTCCAGGCATGGGAAACTTTTTATTATATTTGATTTACAATTGTCTGTCCATTTCTTCTGTATGGCAAAGTGACCCAGTCATTCATATAAAACCTTATTTTCTCCTACTACCTTCCATCATGTTCTCTCATAAGTGATTGGATATAGTTCCCTGCACTATACAGCAGGACCTCATTTCTTATCCACCCCAAATGCAATAGTTTGTATCTCCTTACACCAAACCCCCAGTCAGTAAACTCTCTACACAGCTGGAGGTGGGAAATGTCACAATTTGCTACCCAACTATGCCACTTTGAATGGAGGTGACCTAGAAGCAGTGAAAAGGAAAACTCTACCCTCCTCCACCTGACTCCTTTGTGAGGACGTCCCCCTCCCTCTCCTGCACCAGGAAAGGGAGAAAGAACTTTATCATCTGAGAAGGTACTGACTTCACTCTGCATAACAAACCTCACTTAAATTGGCTCCATCTTCCATTATTTCCCCCCATACATTTACCTTCCTACACCTTCCTAGACCTGGAAGCTGAAACCTGTCTTCCTTTGTCTTGTCACAAAGGCACTTGTCCTTAGGTCTGTCACTTTATGCCTCCACTTCTTTTCTGTGAAGGGTTCTGTACACAGACGCAATAAAACTTTGCTTCTGTTAATTCACTTTTTGTTAGTTTAATTGGCAAATCCATGGTACAGAACATAAGAGGGTAGAGGAAAAGTTTTCCTCCCCTACACAGTATCAAGTACACTGAGAGGCATCACCCCTTGGTCCTTTTTCTGCCTCATCAGCAACAGACACCCACCCTTTCCCCATCTGTGAGACATTAAACTGCATCCCTGCTCCATCTCTTCTCACAGCCCCTCCCCTGGCTCTCTCAACTCATGCCCTGTCTCATAAATGTCCCTTCAGGCATGAGAGCAGGACCTCAGGCTACCTGGAGGGCATGTGACATTCAGGCAACAAGTGTCCATGTGGGTGATCTGGAGTCTAACATGCAGGACACACAGGAGCAACTCCATCCTGGAGCCATCCAGCTATGATGGCCCTCACAGCCTCCACACAGGTTTATGAAATGCTAGATCAGGGCCAGGTCTCAGACCCCTAACCCCACCCTCAGGGGTCTGTAGTGTGGGATGGCTGCACCACAGGGACCCCAAGTGAGAGTGTGATCAGCCCAACATAGGGAAACATACCTCTGCTGTCCTTATTAGGAGAACAGGTGTGGGTCTGTGCCCCTCCTGGCCGCCCACTCCACTGGGCCCCCTTCACAGCCAAATGGAGGGTTGATGGGAATCCATCCCCTCCTGGATCCTGACCCTGCTGGGCCAGGTCTCAATGATCCCAGACCGAGGGGCTCAGGTGACATCCGGGATATCATGGGGATTCCCCGGTTTACTTTTAAGGGAAAACCACTGCATTTCAAATGAAAGGAACCAGAATTCATGAGCCCAGATATGTTCATTTGGCATAAGGATTGTTCTGAGCAGAAGGCCACTGAGAACAAGGAGAATCAGGAAACACTGTAGGAACAGGGCATGTGCTTTCCTTCTGTAAAGGAAATGCCCAGTTGTAGGGACCTCACCTTCTCCTACAACTGGATGAGGCCGCTTAACAACTCTCATCAATAAAAAAGGCACCAACTTGAATCTGAAAGCTCTATTAAACACTCTTCTTCACAGGGCTTTCCTGGCCACTTGCCCTAACTCACCCTCCAAACCCTCTCCTTCGTTCAGCCCAGGGTGGTACTTAAGTCCCCTTCTCACTGCCTCCTTGAGTAACATTTCTTTATAAATGCATACACATGCACATGCTTTACTTCTCTTGTTAGTCTGTCTTTTCTCAGTTTAAATCCTGGGTTCCAGGTACTGAACATGGTAAGGGAGAGGATGCTGGAGCCGCTGGCATCCATTGTGAAAGTTGTATTGGAATCTTCAGGAATGGTGTGTGGGGGTTGTTAAACACAGCTAGTGTTAGGAGCTAACTTACAGCCTCACACAGAATAAACTATATTAAGAATAAAGGCAGCACATCCTCAAAACTGCCCCCATCACTGTAGACTCACTGGTTATCGCACTGTACCTACTTCCCACTCTGCTCACTCTCACCCCCTCCTGCCCACACTGTGCATGGTGGAAATGCTCTCTGGGCTTCTCTCAGACTCCATGTCCAGGAACCTCTCACTGGACACTTGAAAGTGGCCACCACAGGAGTATCTGCACCACAAAAATGGTAAACACCACAGTCTGGCCATGGTTACTCATGCTGGTGATGTTCTAGACTTAGGAAGTAATGGGGAAGCGTGATTCATGCAGACCAGATGCACAGGTGCCTGTCTATGGGGCTGCATCATAGAGACTGAGAGAACATGCTTCTGCATCCTAAACCCAAGATGTGGCTCAGCAGAAGCTGCTGACATCACTGAGGCAGAAATGAGGTTCCACACATGCAGAGTTCAGTCTTGCTCCTTAGTTACAAGAAAATCAGAGCAATGTCTGAACCACTCCCGTGTGTCAACTAGGGGACCACAGGTGGTAGGGGAACAGGAACTGGGCAAACATCCACAAATGGATGCTGTGAGGCCCTAGGCTCTCTGGAATTTACACCAGAGTCCTGTCCACTAGTATTTTTTAATTGGTTGCTACATATCCTGTGTATCAGTTTAGCTAACAAACATACATGCTCTATACACAAATTGGGGGGAGCTCACTGACAATAGAGACTTGTGTGTTATCTATTATCACATGTCAGCATATTATCATCATTATCTTTGTACCTCCATCCTTCACATGACCTTATAACATGAATTGTGCACACATGTTGGATCTTCTTTCCCTTGAGAGTGGGGTCAGTGCACTCCTGCCCACTGGCCAGCACACTCCTGTCCATGAACCCATCACCAACCCCTTGAAGAAAGACGCTGAAACATTTGCTGGACTCACGCCCAATACCTAGGTGTCCATGGATAAGAATTTTCCAGACTTTCACCTCAATTTCACAACTTGCCTAATTTGATAAACACCACCACTCTGCACACACAGATGTCAGAAAGGGCAGTGGGCAGAGTTCCTGCAAGACAGAGCTGGAAGAACATGGTGTGTCTGACCAGAAAGGCCATGACTACAGCTCTGGAAGAGCTAGGCGCCCTCACAGGAGGACTGATGCTGTTGCTGCAGGACATCTGCATCCAGCAGCCATCACCATGGGGGGGGGGGGGTCACACCAAGAGACCTCAGCCTCACTCAGGCCTGGGTAAAGGAAAGAATGAATATAGGAAGGAATGGAAGGTGACCCAGCCGGGTGTCCGCAGCCCCTCCCCCAGAGAAATCCCAAAGCAAAACAAACAAATGGGACCTAATCAAACTTACAAGCTTTTGCACAGCAAAGGAAATCACAAAAAATAGAAAAGACAATGTACAGAATAGGAGAAAATATTGTAAATGATGCAACCAACAATCTCTTAAATATGCAAATAACTCCTACAACTCAACAACAAAAAGCAAACAATCCAATCAAAAAATGGTCCGAAGATCTAAATAAACATTTCTTCAACGAAGACATGCGGATGGCCAGTAGGCACATGGAAAGATGTTCAACATTCCTAATTATTAGAGAAATGCAAATCAAAACTACAATGAGGGAGAACCCTCCCACACTGTCGGTGGGAATATAAATTGGTAAAATATCCATGGAAAACTGTGTGGAGGTTCCTCAAAAAACTAAAAACAAAACTGTCACATGACCCAACAATCCCACTCCTGGGCATATATCCAGACAAAACTATAATTCAAAAAGTATACATACAGCCTTATGTTCATAGAAGCACTATTCAAAAAAGCGAGGACATGGAAACTACCTAAATGTCCTTCAACAGAAGAATAGTTTAAGAAGATGTGGCACATATACACAATGGAATACTCCTCAGGCATAAAAAAGAATGAAATAATGCCAGTTGCAGCAACGTGGATGCAACCAGTGATTATCATACTAAGTGATGTAGGTCAGAAAGAGAAAGGCAAATACCGTATGATATCACTTGTAATGTGAAATCTAAAATATGGCACAAATGAACCTATCGACAAAATAGAGACAGATTCATAAAGAACAGATTTGTGGTTGCCAAGGGAGAAGTGGGTGTGGGGAGGGAGTGGGATGGACTGGGAGTTTAGGGTATATGCAAATCATTACATTTAGAGTGGATACACAACAAGGTCCTACTGTATAGCACAGAGAACTTTAGCCAATCTCCATGATGGAAAAGAATATAAAAAGTGTGTATGTATATATATGTGTGTGTGTGTGTGTGTCACTATGCTGTACAGTAGAAATTGGCTTAACATTGTAAACCAACTATATTTAATTTTTTAAAAACGTCATAATTTCAAAAAAATTGATTCCCCTCATCAAGACTGTAATAGGCAATGAAGTTCACTGAGCAATATGTACCAGACACTGAATTAACTCATTTAAAACCCATGATAAACGTATGACTTAGATTCTTTCTTTTCATTCTGTCTTTCTCTTTCTTTATCTTTTTAGGGCCACATCCATGGCATATGGAAGTTCCAATCAGACCTGTAGTTGCTGGCCTACACCACAGCCACAGCAATGCCAGATACAGGGACGTCTGTGAACTACACTGCAGCTCATGGAAACTCTGGATCCTTAACCCACTGAGCGAGGCCAGGGATTGAACCCATATCTTCACAGAGACTATTTCGGGTCCTTAAACCACTGAGCCATGGCGGGAACTCCCTGGGTTTTTAATCCCAGGCCACCTGACCCTAGAGCTCTTGGATGAACCTTTGCAACTGTCATCAGCTTTACAAAATAAAATGTATTAAAGTTATACTTGAAACAAACAAACAACTGTATTGGATAAGGAAACATCCAACTCCCAGCTCCTGGGAGGAGAACCTGACTCCAGCGCCTGTTCTGGCTCAAAACACAAACCCACTTCCACCATGAAGAAAATGTGACTGTTTATCTGGGAGCATAGATGGAGCAGGTGGCCTCCACTCAGCTATACAAAAGGTGACACTCTTCCATTTCTGCAACCTCTCAGCAGGTACCCCTTATGTCACATGTGATGTGTGTCAACTGCAGTTTCACACTGCTTCCAGAATAAATGGTGTTTTCTCTTCAATGTTTGTGGAATGTGCTCTCCCTCCTGTCATGGCCCAGGTCTGAGTGTCCCCTCCTCCTGTCACAACCCGTGTCTGAGTTTCTCATTTTCCTGTCACAGCCCAGGTCTGAGTTTCTCATCCTCCTGTCACAATCCAGGTCTGAGTGTCTCCTCCTCCTGTCACAGCTCAGGTCTGAGTGTCTGCCCCTCTTGTCACAACCCAGGTCTGTGTGTCCACTCCTCCTGTCACAGACCATTGCCTTTCCACAACAGTGAAGGTGACCTTAAGGGCAAGAAACCCCCTTCCCCTCTGTGTCTGGAAATGTCTTCCCCCAAAGACCCTTCCCCACAAAGACCCAGCTGAGACTCAGGACCCTCTTCCTGACCAGGCCACACAGAGCCAGTCCCTCCAAGCTCCTCAGCCAGGAGTGACCCGCTTGTTCCCAGGACTGGTCAGAACAAGGCTCGTTACCCACATGTCCCCCTCCTCCCCACCCACCTGCATCCCCTGCCCTCCACCTGGGCAGAACCCCTCTCTGGCACCTCCTGAGTCAGGGGCTCTGATCCACATACTTTCAGGTCACCTTCATGCCAGCCCCATGCCTGGGCCCCTATACTTGTGTCTACTTCTCCCCATGGAGAAACCTCCTTTGCTCCAAGTCTCCAGATGCCTGCAGACCTTGTCAGCAGTTACCTCTATTGTCACAGTCCCCGCCCCCCCAACAATCCAGAAATATCCCTCCTCTATTGTTATATTATCCCTACAGTAACAGTCTCCCCTTTACAGCAATAGTCCTCCTCTATTGTTCTCTCCTGCCTCCTGAGTATCAGCCCCCTCAACAGAATAATAGTCATCCTCTCTTGGCATATTCCCCCTCTACACTAATATCTCCACTCTAGTGTCACAGTCCTCACTCTACAGTAAGAGTTCCCAATTATTGTAGTTCCTCCTCTACAGTGCCAGTGCTCCTAAACTCTTACAGACCCCACTCTATAGTAATATCCCCCTCTATAATAATAGACCCCAATCTATGGCAATAGACCACTCTCCATTGGCATAGCCTCCTTATACTATAATTGTCACCTCTCAATGGTAACAGTCCCTCCTCTACAGTAAGAGTCCACTCTCTACAGAAATAGTGCCTCATCTACTGTCATTGTTCCCCTCTACAGAATGGTCCTCCTCTATTGCACTAATCCCCTTCATTATAGCAGCCCCCTCTATTGTCACAGTCCCTTCTCTATTGCAACACCCACATTATCATAGTCCCCCCCCCATTGTAACTTTCCCCCACAGTAATCATCCCCCCACTATAGCATTAGTCCTCCTTTATGGACAGAGTCCCATCAACACAGTATTATGCCCCCACATTGTCTTAGCCCCCACTTATTTCATATCCCCATTAGTCACCTTTATACATGAGTCACCTCTCTACATGAGTCACCTCCCTAGTGATCCTTCTACAGTAACCATCTCCCTTCTATTGTAACAGTCCCATTAGTACCCTCATCCCCTGTAATAGTCCCTCCTTTCTCCTCACAATAATTCTTTTGAAATAAAAGTTTCCATTCTAGCTGGATTTGAATTTATTTCACAGGCCTCAAGGGACTGCAAGAGTGACATACAGCAAATCACTCATTGCAGGGTCCAGGCATGGGCAGTATGAGGCACCTGTGGATGCATGTCCCCCATCAGGTAGGGTACTTGTTGGTGTGTCCTGTGTCACCATCATGGGGGGCATCTCTGTGTCTGTCACCATCTTGGGAACTGTGTTTCTGTCACCATTATGGGGACACCTGTGTGTTTGTGTCTGCTTCTCCATTGCAAAGTAGATCTCTCCCAAAACACAAGTCACATGACACTGAGTGTCCTGTCCACTCTGGTCCCCATGTGCCTAGTCCTCTCCCCATAACTCAGGTCATCTGATCACTGGGTGCCCTATCCCCTCCTGTCCCCATTTCCCCAGGCCTCTGTTTCATCAGAATCTGGGTCACTTTGTAATAAGTCCCTCATCCTCCCATTTGCCCCCCAAACTGAGGAGGTCATGAATTTGTCCATGATGGGAGGAAAATTGTCCCATACCCATGGACACCAATCCTCCACTTGCTAGACACAGACCACCTCCCGGTTGCACAGATGTGATCACCCATACTCTTCCTTGCTGCAGACCCCAGCTCTCTGGTTTCCAAGTAGAGATCCAGGTGTCTTCAGCATTGGTGCCAATCAACAACCACCCAGGTGACCACACTCCCTGGCCTTGAACCCTCACGCAGCACCCCCAGGAGTCAGCTGGGTGCATGTGTACATCCTGCCACCCTCTCCACTGAGCACATCCTCAGCTGGATCCACTCTACCGTCTGCCTTCTCAGTCAACACGGGACTCAATGAGCATGAGGAGAGGCTTTCACAAATGCATGGGGGGCAAAATGAGTTAAGTATGGCCTGGTGAGACATTTGAGCCACCCACCAGTGACTACTCATCAAGGCTCTAGCTCTCCCCATGTGCATGTGCAGGTGGTGACTAACACAGTAAATGTAAACACTCAGGAAATCCTTCTCAGCTGAAGGAAAGGATGAAAGTGCAGACGAATGGAAAACCCACCCAAAGCTCATGTCCTCCCCCAACTAGAGGCTAGGTGCTCACAGGCCACCCAAATGCTCAGAGGGATCCCCCAATGCTTACTGGTTCCCCAAGTGCTTGCCAGGCCCCTCTGAATGGTCAATAGGCTCCCCAAATGCCCATTAGCCCCACGGAACACTCATCAGGCCTTCTGAACCCTCCCTGGGCTCCCCGAATGCTCAGCAGCCTCCCCGAATACTCACTGTGCCCCCTAAATGCTCACTGTACCCCCTGAACACTCAGCGATCTCCCCAAGGGCTCACCCACACCAACCGGCCCTGATGGCCCTGTCCCCGCAGCATAAAGACGACAGGAGACTTCAGCCAACAGCTTTTCCCTGACCCCGACCTGACCTACCGACTCAGTGAGCGGCAGAAGAGACGGTGGGCTTGTCATTTCCCCCGTGAGATGCAGTCCAGGGGTCCTGCGGGCTCAGCTGCTCTGACTCAATGTGGCCCCCGCCCTCTGTGCTGGGAACACCAAGCCTGTGAGAAGAAGCTTTCCCAGGACCCTAGGCCCTGCAGCTTCTCCGGGTGCCCCTCCAGGCCCTGGATCCCAGAAGGGAAGGAAGAGACAGGACCTTAGGGCAGCGCGTACCGTACTCGACCCCGACCTCATCTCAAGCCCAAATTCAGATGGGCAGTGTATACTCACCGCACCTCAAAGTCCGCAGCGTTTCCACGCTCGGCTCAGCCGCCGCCCCCCACCCCCGCGCTTCTCTCCTTTGGAGCGAGCCTGGGCACATCCTCCAACACATTGGGCTGTGATTGGATGGAAATTCCCGCTCCTGGGGGTGTGGGCGGAGCTACCTTCCAGAGCTGATTGGTCCCCATCCCAGCACCGGCTGCAACCCCCACCTCCAGATGGGCCCACACTGTGGGGGAATCTCACTGCCCAGCTGGGGGTTGACAGTTCCTCCTGGCAGACCAGGCCCTCACAGGGGGCTTGAGGATCTCCTGACTGTGACCATGGCACCCAGTGGCCAGAGGACTGGAAATGAGGATTCCTAGATGTGACCACAGATCCGGTGGTCAAAGGAAAGGGGGTGAAGTCCTGATTGTGAGCACAGTTCCCAGTGGTCAGAGGACAGGGAATGAGGGTGTCCTGAGTGTGATTTCAGGGGCCAGTAGTCAGAAGACCGAGATGTGAGGACGTCCTGGGTGTGACCACAGTCTCAGTGGTCAGTGGACTGAAAGTGAGGATGACCTGACTGCATGGCTGAGCTCTGGTCACTGTCCATCACTGTGGTCACTGACCCCAGGGCTGGAGCAAACAAAAATCTCACTCCAGGGCTCTGTTGCATTGTCCCCACAGTGCCCATGCCAGTATTCTCTGAGCACGTTGGTCAGCAAACCATCAAGTCCTCCACTGAAGTGTCCAGCCCTTCCACCCTGAGTGACCCTCGTCGCAGTCCCGACCAGAGTGTGCGACCTCAGTGGGTGGAAGTGGATCCCCAGGGAACATGCACACCTGCAGACCCACCTGCCCCTGACGCTGACCCCAAGGTGACCACAGCCCAGGAGGGTGGGTCCCTCCCCCTCTCCTTATTCCTGTCTGCTCCTCTTCATGAGTCCTCCACTCAGGGAAGTGCCTTGTCCGCCCGCACCCCCCACATCGGCCGGAAGTCAAGGAACAGAGTGGACAAATGTTGGGATGGCTCAGAGGCTGACTGGGGTGAATTCTCCAGGGGGCCTCTCTCCCCTCTGTTGAGAACACTCATCCCTCCGTCATTGCTGCCAGTGGACTTGGGCTTCTGGTATCTTATGGGGATGTCCCCTCAGCTGCCCCAAAGCACCTGGCTGGCTCCTCATTTCCTACCTCCATCCAAACTCAGGCCCCATTGGCTCCCTCCCTCCCTCCACCTTCCACCCTCACATTTCCTGCCCCGCCCCTCTGCTATCCTCCCTCTTCCCTGCCTGCAGCTCCTCACTGGTCCCTTGCTCTCTGCTCTGCCTGCTTCCACAGCCCAGGACCTAGGTGGAACTTGCAAAAAGGGCCTACCCACCCCCCCTCAATTACCTGCACAATAGACCCACACCCTCGTCTGGGCGGGGCTTCCTCACAGTCCACCTTCAGGCACCTTCCAGCCAGGAGACGTCTCCTCCTGCCCTTCACCCTCCTGCCTCCAGGGGGCAGAATCACTGCCCAAAATCGTCCAGATCCCCAGAACCTGTGACTTCATCAGGCTCTGCGGCAGAGGGGAATAAGGTTGCAGAATGGCTGAGCATGAGGCAGAGGGAATTCCCTCTTCACCCAGGCAGGCAGTGCAATGAAAGGGCTTAAATGTGGATGAGAGGCTGGAAGAGGGATTAGTGACTCTGTGGGAAGGACCCCTCAGCAATCTCCATTTTGCACATGGAGGAAAGGACACGAGCCAAGAATGAGGGGCTCTAGAGCTGGAATTAGGGTTAGGGTTAGGGTTAGGGTTAAGGCTAGGGTTCGAGAGTGAGGGTTAGAGCATTAGGGTTAGGGTTAGAGGGTTAGGGTTAGGGGTTATGGTTAACATTAGGGATCAGGGTTAGGGCTTGAGTTAGGGTTAGGTGGTTAGTGGTAGTGTTAGGGTTAGAGGGTTAGGGTTAGAGGATTAGGGTTAGGGTTAAGGTTAGAGTGTTATGGTTAGGGTTAGAGTTAGGGGTTAGGGCTAGCATTTTGGTTAGGATTAGGGTCAAGGTTAGTGTTAAAGGGTTAGAGTTAGGGTTAATGTTAGGGTTAGGAGTTAGGGTTAGGTTTAGGGTTAGGGGGTTACATGTAGGGTTAGGGGATTTGGGGTAGTGTAGGGTTAGAGGGTTAGGGTTAAGGTTAGAGGGTTAGTGTTAGAGGGTTATGGATGGGGTTAGGGTTAGATTAGGGGATTAGGGTTAGTGTTTTGGTTAGGATTAGGGTTAGGCTTATGGATTAGGGTTAGGGTTTGGGTTTAGGATTAGATGTTAGGGTTAACGTAAGAAGTTAATGCATTCAAGATGGTAAAATGGTGATATATTGGTGAGCAGCTGTGCTAATTCCTGTGTTTTTCTCTCAAGAGGTTACCTGAAACTCTGTCCTTTTCTTTATGTGTGAGCCTCTTTTGCTCTCTACCTACATCTGGCATGGAACCCTGATCTAAAGCAATGTAAGTGAAGATCTATCTAAGGCCTGTAGATTGATATAAAGAGAACTGTCACAGAGATCTCTCCTGGATCCCTAAGTTAAAGATTTATCTTTGTCACTGTGTTGGGTTTGGAATCATCTGTGGCTTGAAAACCATCGATGGGCAGACAAGTCATGTACACTTCAGGTGGGATCAATAAAGTAAGAAAGAATGATGGAAAGAAAGAGAAAAAAAGAAAGAAAAGCAAGACTATTGTATGTATGAAAGTATTGTACAGTTGGAAAATAAGGAAAAAATCAATAGTTACTTATATACACCCCTATCTTCATAAATACACAAGTGCCGGAATATATAAAAAAGGAAGAAGGCTGTCATGACATGATGGTTTGGGTGCTGAGGGTTTGAATGGATTGGCATGGGGTAGGATGGCCTCAGTGCTCTCAAAGCCTTTTAGAGCACAGTAGCCCACTTGGAAGGGCGCTTCATGGTATTTCAAGAAGTGGAGGAAGGAAAGCCAACCAGCATATTGCCCAAGGCCAATGCAGCCCCAGGGGGGGTTCCTGAGCCAGGGAGACAAAGAAAACTTAAGAGTTGCTGTTAGAGCAAATGTCCACAAGACGGCGCCAGGCTACCTTCTGGATCCAGGTGCCTCTCCAAGGCCACAGGTCCAGGATTAGATTTGGGGTGGATTTTGTGTTAGGTAGAACCCACAGCAAGCACCCAGAAGTTTGGAGTTATTTTCTGGGAACCTGGAACTTTCTGCTGCAAGATGCCTCATGTCAGACAGAGGACAGAAATGTCCCTTCAGCATGTTTAAGGTGGATTGGCAGCCTGGTTTTGTGGCAGTGTGTTTAGAATGCTTGAGGGAATACATGGGTTGCAGAATGCCTTGGGTTCTTCCAGAGGCAGGAGCCGAGACCCAGCCAGCATCTGTGTTGAGTAATGAAATGGCCATTTTCAAGCTCCTGACTGTCAGGTGTTTCAGTAGGTGGAGAGAGAGGCTGCAGCAGATGAATGAATGGGGGATTTCAGTGGCACATTTGTAGGCAGCAGCGCTAATCCCTGTGCTTTTTTCTCTCAAGAGACCTTGTGAGATTTCCTTCTTGCCTTTCGTGATGAGCCTCTCTTTTCAGTATGGCGCCAGGCTAGGGAGGCATGACTGAAACCAGGTCTGATGAATTCAGCAGGTTTGATTGGTGTCTTCAGGAAAGCTCTCAGGGAGTTCCCTTGTGACTACCTGGCCTAAGAGCCTCTCTCTCTGTAACTGCTGTGGCTGTGTCAAGAGCTGCTTTGGGAGATCCAACCCTGGCCAGACAACACCCCAAAGTCATAGTTGGTACCCAAATAAATTTATAAATAAAAAGAGATATTGAAAAGAATGAGCTCAAAAGACATTAATGATTGCCTATACACATTGCTATGGAGCAGCTAAGGGAATTCATAGATAGGGCAATCATAAAGGCTCTTCTGACATAGTACCTTGGGTGGCAGAGGGATGTAAGTATGACCATGGGCATGTACACCAGTGGCAAGGATTTGATTCCTGGCAAGACGGTATCTGCTTGCCACGAATGGGTGCAGAAACATAAATAGGTAAGCAAAAATAATAAAATTTTAATATAAAAATAAATTCATAAACACAAGGTGATGACTTCTGGTCAGATCTCCCATTCCTGAGAAATCTTAACAGGTTCAAAGAAGTCATTTTGACTGTTTTTTCTCTCAAGAGGCAGGAATCTGGACCAAACTCCTTCTCTGATGAACTCTGAGCCAGTAATTTTGGGGGGGTTATTAATCACTTTTTATTCCCATTAGAGCTCAGTTTGTTCTCAATTTCTCTTTAATAGCAAAGTGGTCCAGTCATACATGTATATACAAATTCTTTATCTCACAAGATCCTCCATCTTATTCCCAAAAAAGTGCCCAGATATAGTTCCCTGTGCTATGCAGCAGGATCTCAAGGCTTACCCACTCCAAGTGCAAGAGTTTGTATTTATTACCTTCCCAATCCCAGTCCCACCCATACCCTCCCCCTCCAATCTGGCACCCAAAAATCTGTTTTCCAGTCCATGAATTTCTTTTCTGTAGAAAGGTTCATCTGTGCCATTTGTTAGATTCCACAGAGAAGGGGTATCCTATGGTGTTTGACTTTCTCTTTCAGACTTATTTCACTTAGCATGAGAGTTTCTATTACCATCTATGTAGTGGGGACTGGCATTTTGTTGCTGTTGTTGTTCTTTTTTGAGAAGTATTCCATTGTGTATGTGTACAACATCTTCCTAATCCATTCATCTGTCTCTGGACATTGAGTTTGTTTCCATGTCTTACTATTGTGAATAGTGATGCATGAACATACAAGGGCATTTAACTTTTTTAAAAGAACATTTTCTGGATATATTCCCAAGCATGGGATTGCTGGGTCATAAGGTCATTCTAAATCTATTTTTTGGACTTCCCTGGGTCCTGTGGTCCATAGGGTTGTACCAATTTACATGCCCACCCACACTGTAGGAGGGCACCCTCTTCTCCACACCCTCTCCAGGATTTGTTATTTGTACACATACTAAATTTGCCATTTGGAATGGTATGAGGTGGTACCTCAGTGTCTTTTGGATTTGCATTTCTCTCCTAATGACTGATGGTGATCATTTATTCCAGTGTTGGTTGCCCTCTGTATATTGGTTTAGGGAAAGGCCTATTCAGGTCTTTTGCCCATTTTTCCATTGGGCTGTTGGTTTTGTTTTGCTGTTGAGTGGTATCAGTGGTCGAGCTGGTAATTTTGAAAACCCAGCCTGACCTGGGCTTTGGGATCCAGATAAAGTGGCTGCAGGTTGTGCGAGGAAGCTGGTAAAACGGTGATATTTTGGTGGGCAGCTGTGCTAATTGCAGTGATTTTTTTTTTTTTCTAGCAAGAGATCTCCTGCGGAGTTCCCATCATGGCTCAGTGGTTAACAAATCTGACTAGGAACCATGAGGTTTCAGGTTCGATCCCCGGCCTTGCTCAGTGGGTTAAGGATTTGGCGTTGCCGTGAGCTATGGTGTAGGTCACAGACGCGGCTCAGGTCTGGTGTTGCTGAGGCTCTGATGTAGGCCATCAGCTACAGCTCCGACTGGAGCCCTAGCCTGGGAACCTCCATATGCCACGAGTGCGGCCCTGGAAATGGCAAAAAGACAAAAAAAAAGAGAGAGTGAGAGAGATCTCCTGCAACTCCGTCCTTTTCTTTCCACGTGAGCCTCTTTTGTTCTCTCTATGAACATGGTGTGAAGACCTGGTCTAAAGCCAAGTCTGGTGAATTTAGGCCGGTAAATTGGTAGATAGCAAGCTCTCACCCAGATCCCTCCTGGCTCCCTGGGTCAAAGATCTGTCTTTGTCACTGTGGGGAGTTTGGTAACCACTGTAGCTTGATAACCATCAACCTGCAGACAACTCATACACGCTTCAGTTGGGGTGAATAAAGTTAGAATGAAAAGAGGGAATGAGAGTAAGAGAAAAAAAGGGAAGAAAAGAGAAGCAAAACATTACTGAATGAAGGAAGAAATAACAGTTGGGCAGTGAAGAAAAATCATTATTTCCATACATACCACCTCTCTTCATAAATACATAAATGCAGGAATATATAAAAAAGGAAGAAGGCTTTCATGATATTATGAGTAGGGAGCTGAGTGTTTGAACATAGGGGCAGGGGTAGGTTGGCCTTAGGGCTCTGAAAGTCTTTGAGAAATAGCCCACTTGGAAGGGCACTTCCTGGTATTTCAAAAAAGTGGAGGGAAGAAATCCAACCATCATATTGCCCACAGCCAATGCAGCCCTAGGGGCTGCTGAGCCGGAGAAGGAAAACCAGAAAGACGATTTTAGAGCAGATGACCACAAGATGGCGCCAGAGTACATTCTGGACCCAGGGTCAGCTCCAAGGATGCAGGTGCAGGCTCAGAAGTGAGGTTGATGGTGTGCTGGGCGGAACCCACACTAAGCACCCAATGGTTCGGGGTTTTTTCTGGGCACCTGGGGATCGCTGCTCCTAGATGCCTCACGTCAGGCAGAGGACACAGGGGTCCCTTCAGCATTTGACGTGGATTGGCAGCCTGGTTGGGTGGCAGTGTGTTGAGAATGCTTGAAGTATTCAGTAGGTTTGTGTTCCTCCCGAGGCATGAGCTGAGACCCACCCCACATGTGTGTTGAATCGTGAGCTGGCAATTTTCAAGCCCCTGACTGTCAGGGGTTTAGATATATGGAGAGAGAGGCTGGTGCTTATGAATGAATGGGGGACTTCAGTGGCATAATTGTATGCAGCTGTGCTAATCCCTGTGTGATTTTTGCTCAAGAGACCTAGTGAAATTTCCTTCTTTTTTTTTTTTTTTTTTTTCGTCTTTTTCCCTTTTCTAGGACCGCTCCCATGGCATATGGAAGTTCCTGGGCTAGGGGTCTAATCAGAGCTGTAGCCACCAGCCTACACCAGAGCCACAGCAACTCAGGATCTGAGCCGCATCTTCGACCTACACCACAGCTCATGGCAACGCCCAATCATTAACCCACTGAGCAAGGCCAGGGATCGAACCCACCACCTCATGGTTCCTAGTGGGATTCGTTAACCACTGCACCACGACAGGAATTCCTAGAATTTCCTTCTTACCTTTTGAGATAAGTCTCTCTTTTCAGTACACCACCAGGCTATGGAGGCCTGTCTGAAACCAGGTCTGATGGATTCAGCAGGGTTGATTGGTATCTTCAAGAAAGCTCTCAGGGTGTTCCCTCATGGCTGTCTAGCTTAAGAGTCTCTCTCTGTCACTGCTGTGGCTGTGGTAAGATCTGTGTTGGGAGATCAAACCCATGCCAGACAACATCTCAAAATTGCAGGTGGCACACCACTAAATTTATAAATAAAAATGTATATTGAAAAGAATGAGCTCATTTGATAAAGCAGTCAATGAGTACATATATACATTGCTACACAGCAGATAAGTGAAGTCATAGATAGGGCCATCATGAAGGCTCTTCCTGACACAGTACCTCGAGTGGCAGAGTGTTTTAAGTATGAACCTGGCCTTATACAGCAATGGCGTGGATACAATTCCTGGCAAGACAGTATCTGCATACCGCAAATGCATGCAGAAACATAAATAGCTACGTAAATAATAATAAATAAAACTTTGATATAGAAATAAATTTGTTTTTGTCTTTTTGCCTTTTCTAGGGGCCACTTCCCATGGCATATGGAGGTTCCCAGGCTAGGGATCTAATCGGAGCTGTAGCTGCTGGCCTACACCACAGCCACAGCAACACAGGATCCAAGCTGCATCTGCAAACTATACCACAGCTCACGGCAACACCGGATCCTTAACCCTCTGAGCAAGGCGAGGGATCGAACCCGCAACCTCATGGTTCGTAGTCGGCTTCATTAGCCACTGCGCCACAACAGGAACTCCTAGAAATAAATTCTTACACCCAAGGTAATTACTTCTGGTCAGATTTTCCATTTGTAAGAAACCTTGACTTGACGGAGTCAGTTTGCCCGTTCTTTTTTTCTCAAGAGACAGGTGGCTGTACCCAGACTCCTTCTCTGGTGAACACTGAGAAGTTAATTTCAGTGGGTTTTTTTAATCATTTTTTTATTTCCATTAGAGCTGATTTAAGATGCTAAATTTCTCTTTGACAGCAAATGATCCAGTCATACATGTATATACATATATTTTTTTAAATTGTCCTCCATCTTGTTCCCAAAAAAGTGACTAGATACAGTTCCTTGTGCTATATATCAGGATCTCATTGCTTACCCAAACCAAGTGCAAGAATTTAAATGTTACGCCCCAAATCCCAGTCCTTCCCACAGCCACCCTCTCCAGTCTGGCAACCACAGATCTGTTTTCCAGTCCATGAGTTTCTTGTCTCTAGAACTGTTCATTGCTGCTGTTTGATAGATTCCTGATAGAAGGGGTATCCTACAGTATTTGTCTTTGTCTTTCAGACTTATTTCACTTAGTATGAGAGCTTCTAGTTCCATCTATGTGGCTATGAATGGCTTTTTTTTTTTTTTTTTGCCATCTTATGTGGCTGAGTAGGACTCCATTGTGTATATACACATCACACTTCTAATCCAATCATCTGTCCATGGACATTGAGTTTGTTTCCATGTTTTGCTATTGTGAATACTGCTGCATGAACATAGCAGGGCATTTAACTTTTTTAAAAGGATATTTTATGGATATATGCCCAAGAGTGGGATTGCTGGGTAATAGGGTCATTATTTTTAAAAAAAATTTTTTACATACCTTGATCCTGTGGTCCATAGTGCCTGTACCAATTTACATAACCACCCTCAATGTAGGAGGGCACCCTCTTCTCCACACCCTCTCCAGGCTTTGTCATTTGTAGACTTACCTATGATGACCATTCGGATAGGGTTGAGGTGGTACCCAGCATTGTTATGATTTGCATTTCTTTCCTAACAAGCGATGGTGATCATTCATTCCGTTGCTTGTTGCCCTCTGTATATCTGCTTTTGGGAAATGTCTATTTATGTTTTTTGCCCATTTTTCCATTGGGTCATTGGTTTTGTTTTGCTGTTGGGTGGTATCAGTGGTCGAGCTGGTACTTTAGAAACCCCAGCCTGACCTGGGCTTTGGGATCTGGATAAAGCGCCTTCAGGCTGTGCATGGAAAGTGGCAAAATGGGGATATTTTGTTGAGCAGCTGCGCTAAACCCTGTGAATTTTCTATCATGAGATCTCATGAAAATCCATCATTTTCTTTCCATGGGAACCTTTTCTGTTCTCTCTATACACCTGGTATAATAACCTGATCTAAAGCCAGATCGGGTGAATTAAGGCCGGTAGATTGAGTGATATAAAGAAAGCTCTCACTGAGATCTCTTGGGGGACCTGTGTTAAAGATTTGTCATTGTCACTGTGGTGGGTTTGGTAACCTCTGTGGCTTGAAAAGCATCAATGGGCAGACATCACTTGCATGCTTCAGGTGGGGTCAATTAAGTATGAAAGAATGAGGGAAAGAGTGAAAGAAAAAGCAAGAAGCAAGACTATGAATGAAGGAATCACAGTTGGAAATTTTTTAAAAAAATAAGTCTTTACATATCCACACACCTGTCTTCATAAATGCATAAGTGCAAGGATTAAAAAAAAAAAATGGAAGAAGCCTGTCCAGACCTGATGGGGTGAGAGCTGAGGGTTTGAATAGAGTGGCTTGTGGTAGCTTGGCCTGAGGGTTCTGAAAGACTTTGAGAGAGATATAGCCCACATGGAAGGGCACTTCTCTGTATTTCAAGAAAGGGAGGAAGGAAATGCAACCAGTGTATTTGCCTATGGCTATGGCATCCCTGGGTGTGGTTGAGCCACAAAGAGGAGGGAACCTGAGAGTTGCTGTTAGAGCACATATCCACAAGATGGTGCCAGAGTACCTTCTGGACCCAGGTGCAGCTCCAGGGCAACAGGCGCAGGCTCAGAGTTGGTGTTGGTGTGTTGAACAGTAACCACAGCAAGCACCCAGAGGTTTGGGATTATTTTCTGGGCACCTGGGACTCTCTGCTCCAAGATGCCGCATGTCAGGCAGAGGATACAGGTGTCCCTTCAGCATTTTAGGTGGATTGTCAGCCTAGTTGGGGGACAATGTGTTTAGAATACTGGAGGGATTCACTGGATTTTGGAATGCCTTGTTTTGCCCCAGTGGCAGGATCCAAAACCCACACAGCATCAGTGTTGATCATGAGCTAGCCATATTCAAGCCCCTGCTCCTAAGGGTTTAGGTATGTGGAGAGAGAGGCTGGTGCTGATGAATGAATGGGACACTTTGGTGGCATTATGGGTGGAAACTATGCTAACCCCTCTGCTTTTTTCCCTCAAGAGACCTAGTGAAATTTCCTTCTTGCCTTTCGAGATGAGCCACTATTTTCAGTAAGGCATCAGAATTGGAGGCCTGACTGAAACTGGGTCTGATCAATTAAGCAAGGTTTATTGGTATCATCAAGAATGCTCTCAGGTGGGGTGCTTGGGATTAATAGATGCAGACTATTGCCTTTGGAATGGATTAGCATGAGATCCTGCTGTGTAGCACTGGGAACTCTCTGGTCACTTATGATGGAGCATGATAGTGTGAGAAAAAAGAATCTATACATGTATGTATAACTGGGTCACCATGCTGTACAGTAGAAAATGGACAGAACACCGTAAACCAGCTATAATAGAAAAATAAAAGTCATTATATATATATATATATATATATATATATACAATCATTTATATTATATCATGAATTTCCTCATGGCTTACTGGCTTAAGGGTCTCACTCTGTCACTGCTGTGGCTGTGGTAAGAACTGCATTAGGAAATAAATTCCTGGCCAGACAATGTCCCAATGTCTCAGATGGCACCAAAATAATTTATAAATAAAAAGAGATACTGAAATGAATGAGCTCACTTGTCAAGGAATTCAATAAATATATGTATACATTCCTTCAGAATAGCTTAGGGAGTTGATAAGGCAATAACAAAGGATCTCCTGACACTATTCCTTTGCTGGCAGAGTGTAATAAGTAGGAGCCTTGGGTTTACATCAGTGGCATGGATTCAAATTATGGCCAGACAGTATCTGCATTCCACAGATAATGTGCAAAAAAACAAGTAGCTATGTAAGAAAATAAATAAGTTGTTAATACAGAAATAAATTCATACACACTAGGTAATTACTTCTGGTCAAATGTCACATTGCTAAGACCTCTTGACAGGTTCAACGGAGTCAGTTTGCCTGTTTTTTTCTTGAGAGGCAAGAGTCTGGACCCAGACACCTTTTCAGGTGAATGCTGAACTGGTAATTCTTGGTTCTTTTATCATTTGTTTTTTCTGTTATAATGGATTTATACTGCTCACATTTTGACAGCAATGTTAACCAGACATACATGTATATACATATTATTTTTCTCACATTATCATCAATCTTGTTCCAAAAATGTCACTAGTATAGATACCTGTGCTATGCAGCAGATCTCTTTGCTTACCTGCTCCAAGTGCAAGAGTTTGCATCTATTTCCACCCACATCCTAGTCCTTCCCACACACACCCCTTAAATCTTGCAACCACAAATCTGTTTCCTCTTTCATGAGTTTGTTTTATGTAGAGGGGTTTATTTGTGCCCTTTGTTAGATTCCAGATAGGACATGTATCCTTTGGTATTTGTCTTTCTCAATCGCACTTATTTCACTTAGTATGGGAGTTTCTAGTTCCATCTATGTCACTGCGAATGGCTTTTTGTTATTTTATGGCTGAATAGTATTCCATTGTGTATATAAACAACATCTACCTAATCCATTCATCTGTCGATGGACCTTGTGTTTGTTTCCATGTCTTGGCTATTGTGAATAGTGCTAAGATGAACATAGTGGGTCTTTAACTTTTTTAAAACAATATTTTTCCAGATATATGCCCAAGAATGGGATTTCTGGGTAAGACAGTGGTTCTTTATTTTTCGGATGTACCTCAGTCATGTTGTCCATAGTGGTATTTACAAATTTACATACCCACCCACAGGATGGTGCCCTCTCAACACCCTCTCCATGATTTGCTAAGAGTTTTTAATAATGTCCATTCAGACAGGTGTTAGGTGGTGCATCAGTGTAGATTTGATTCACGTTTCTCTCCTAATGTATGATGGTGACCATTTTCTCCAGTGCTTGTTGCCATCTGTATATCTGGTTTAGAGAAAGTTCTGTTCAGGTCTTTAGCACATTTTTCGATTGGGTTGTTGGTTTTGTTCCCAAGCCTGACCTGTTTTGGGGATACATATAAAGTGCCTGCATGTTGTGCATGGAAGGTGGGAAAATGGTGATATTTTGGTGAGCAGCTGTGCTAGTCCAATTTTCTCTCATGTGGTCTCCTGAAACTCCATCCTTTTCTTCACTTGTGAGCCACTTTTGTTCTCTCTATACACATGGTATGAATACCTGATCTAAAGCCATGTCACATGAGTTAAGGCCAGTAGAATGGCATAAAGAATGGTCTCACAGAGATCCCTACTGGCTCCCTGTTTAAAAGTTATTTCTTTGTGGCTGAAGTGGGTTTGGTAACCTCTGTGGTTTGAAAATCATCCATGGGCATACAACACACACACGCACTTCAGGTGGGGTCAAAAAAATTAAGAAAGAAAGAGAGAAAGAGAAAAAAGAGAGAATGAAAAGAAGCAAGATGTTATTGTATGAATGAAGGAATAACAGTTGGAAAATTAATTTAAAAAATCTATAGTTACATATATACACACCTAACTTCATAAATGCATAAGTGAAGGAATATATAAAAAAGGAAAAAGGCTGTCATGACATGATGGGTTGGGAGCTTAGACACAGTCAGTTTTGGAGTACCTGATTTTGGAGTTCCCATAATGGCTTGGTGGAAATGAATCTGACTAGCATCCATGAGGACGAAGGCTCAATTCCTGGCCTTGCTCAGTGGGTTAAAGATCCGGCATTACCGTGAGCTGTGGTGTAGGTCACAGATGTGGCTCAGATCCCATGTTGCTGTGGCTGTGGAGTAGGCTAGCACTACAGCTCTGATTCGACCCCTAGCCTGCGAAATTCTGTATGCTGTGAGGTGGCCCTAAAAAGACAGAAAAAAAAAAAGTTTACCTGATTTTTTCTCAAGAGGCAGGAGTCTGGACCTAGACACCTTCTGTGGTGAATGCTGACCTGGTAATTTTGGGGTTTTTAAAATCACTTTTTTATTTCAATTAGCACTGATGTATAGTGCTCAATTTCTCTTTGGAAGCAAAATGAACCAGACATACATGTATATACATATTTATTTCTCACATAATCCTCCATTTTGTTCCCAAAAAAGAGGCTGGATATAGTTCCCTGTGCTATACAGCAGGATCTCATTGCTTACCCAATCCAAGTGCAATATTTTGCATCTATTACACCTCAAATCCCAGTCCTTCCCAAACATTCCCCCTCCAATGTGGCAAGGGAAATCTATTTTCCAGTCCAAGAGTTTCTTTTCTGTAGAGGGGTTATTTTCTGCCATTTGTAAGATTCCACATAGAAGGGGTATTCTATGGTATTTGTCTGTCTCTATCACTAATTTCATTAGTATGAGAGTTTCCATTTCCATCTATACAACTGAGAATAGCATTTTTGTTTTTATTTTATGGCTGATTACTATTCCATTGTGTATATGTACAACATATACCTAATCCATTCATCTGTCTCTGGATATTGAGTTGGTTTCCATGTCTTAGCTATTGTGAATAGGGCTGAAATGAATACAGCATTGCCTTTAACTATTTTAAAAGGACATTTTTCTGGATATATACCCAATAGTGGGATTGCTGTGAAATAGAGTGGTTCTTTTTTATTTCTCAGATTTACCTCTATCCTGTTGTCCATAACTGTACCATTTTGCATACACACCCACACTGTGGGAGGGCACCCTCTTCTCAACACACTCTCCAGGATTTATTATTTGTAGACTTACTAATAATGGCCATTTGGACAGGTGTGAGGTGGTACCTCAGAGCGGTGTGATTTGAATTTCTCTCCTGGTGAGTCATGGTGATCATTTTTTCCTGTGCTTTTTGCCCTCTGTATATCTAGTTTAGGGAAATGCATATTCAGGTTTTTGCCCATTTTTCAATTGCATTGTTAGTTTCGTTTTGCTGTTGGGTGGTAACAGTTGTCAAGCATGTAATTTTGAAACCCCATCCTGACCTGGCTTTGGATCCAGATAAAGTGACTTCAGGGTGTGAAATGGATGATGGAAAATTGGTGATATTTTGGTGAGCAGCTGCACTAATCCCTGTGCTTTTTCTCTCAAGAGGTCTCCTAAAACTCTGTATATTTCTTTCTATGGGATACTTTTTTGTTCTTTCTATACACATGGTATGAAGACCTGATCTAAATCCAGGTTGGGTGAATTAAGGCCTGTCGATTGATATAAAGAAAGCTCTCAGAGTGATCCCTCCTGGCTCCCTAGGTAAAATATATGTCTTTGTTGCTGTGGTGGGTTTAGTAACCTCTGTGGCTTAAAAAGAATCGGTGGTCATCAAACAACTCATGTACGATTCAGGTGGGGCCAATAAAGTGAGAAAGAGGGGGAAAAGGAGAAACTAAGCAAGATTTTACTGTACAAATGAAGGAATAAGAGTTGGCCAATGAAGAAAAAAATCAATAGTTGCATATATAAACGCCTATCTTCATAAATACATAAGTGCAGGAATATAGAAAAAGGAAGAAAGCTGTCATGATATGATGGGGTGAGAGCTGAGGGTTTGAATGGAGTGGCATGTGGTAGCTTGGCCTGAGGGTTCTGAAAGACTTTGAGAGAGATATAGCCCGCATGGAAGGGCACTTCTCTGTATTTCAAAAAAGGGGAGGAAGGAAATCCAACCAGCATATTTGCCTATGGCTATTGCATCCCTAGGTGTGGTTGAACCTGAGAGTTGTTGTTAGAGCAGATATCCATAAGATGGCACCAGAGTACCTTCTGGACCCAGGTGCAGCTCCAAGGCTGCAGGTCCAGGTGCAGTGTTGGGGTGGATGGTGTTTTGGACTTCAGAACCCAGAGGTTTGATGTCGATTTCTGGGCACCTCGGAATCTCTGCTCCAGGATGCCTCAGATCATGCAGATGATTTTAGCTTCTGCTGTAGATTGGCAACCTTGGTTGCATGGCACTGTGTTTAGAATACTTGAGGGATTCACTGTGTTTAGGAATGCTTGGCATTCTTCCATAGGTAGGAGATAAGAACCACACAGTGTCTGTGTTGAATTGTGAGCTGGCAATGTTCAGGTCCCTGAATAAGTTGGGGGTTTAGGTTTGTAGAATGAAAGGCTAGTGCTGATGAATGAATGGGGGACTTCAGTGGCATTATGGTCACTGGCTGTGCTAACCCCTGTGATTTTTTTCACAAAAGAGTCCTATTAAAATTTCTTTCTTGCCTTTCAAAATGAGCCTTTCTTTTCAGTATGGCACCAGGGTATGGAGCCCTGACATAAACCAGGTCTTATGACTTAAGCAGGGTTGATTTTTATCCTCAAGAAAGTTCACAGGGTGTACCCTTATGGCTGCCAGGCTTAAGAGTCTCTCTGTGTCACTGTTCTGGCTGTGGTAAGAGCTGTGTAAGGAGATCAAACCATTGCAAGATAACAATCCAATGTCACAGGTGGCATTTAAATAAATTTATAAATAAAAATAGACATTGAAAAGAATGAGCTCAATTGATAAAGAAGTCAAGAAATACATATATACATTCCTACAGTGTAGTTAAGGGAATTGATAGATAAGGCAATAATAAAAGACCTCCTGACACTAGATCTCTGGTGGCAGAGGGTTTTAAGCACAAGCCTGTGGTTGTAAGAGCAGTGGTGTGGATTCATATCCTGGCCAAACAGTATCTGCATGCTATATATGGTTCCAGAAAAATAAGTAAACAATATTGTTAATATAGAAATAGTTTCATACAACCTAGGTCGGATGTCACATTGCTAAGAAATCTTGACAGATTCAGTGGAGTCACATTGCCCGTTTTTCTCTCCAGAGGCATGAGTCTGGTCCCAGACACTTTCTCTGGTGAATGAAGAGACTATAGTTGGGGGGGTTGTCTTATTTTTTTTAATTTCCATCAGAGCTGATGTATTGTGTTCAATTTCTTTTTAACAGCAAAATGATCCAGTTGCACATGTATATACATATCCTTTGTCCACATTATCCTCCACATTTTTCCAAAAAAAATCAACTAGTGTTCCCTGTATATCAAGATTTCATTGTCTACCCACTCCAAGTGCAAGAGTTTGCATCTATTACCCCAAAAATCCCAGTCCTTCCCACACCCTCCTCCTCCAATCTGGCAACTAATTGTCTGTTTTCCAGTCCGTGAGTTTCTTTTCAGTGGAAAGGTTCATTTGTGCCATGTGTTAGATTCCAGATAGAAGGAGTATCCTATGGTATTTTTCTTTCTATTTTGGACTTATTTCACTTACTATGACAATCAGTGTGGCTACGATTGGCATTTTTTGGCACTTCTACGACTGAGTAGTATTCCATTGTGTATATATACCACCTCTTCTTTTATATGTATATATATATATATTTTTTTTTTGTCTTTTTGCTATTTCTTTGGGCCGCTCCCTCGGCACATGGAGGTTCCCAGGCTAGGGGTCAAATCGGAGCTGCAGCCACCGGCCTACGCCAGAGCCACAGCAACGCGGGATCCAAGCCGCGTCTGCAACCTACACCACAGCTCACGGCAACGCCGGATCCTTAACCCACTGAGCAAGGGCAGGGACCGAACCCGCAACCTCATGGTTCCTAGTCGGATTCGTTAACCACTGCACCACCACAGGAACTCCCCACCTCTTCTTTATACATTTATTTGTCAATGTGCATTGTGTTTCTTTCCTCATGTCTTGGCTATTGTGAATAGTGCTGCAATGAACATAACGGGGCATGTAACTTTTTAAAGAGTGTTTGTCCAGATATCTGCCCCAGATTGGGATTGCTGGTTCATAAGATCATACTATATGTATTTTTTGGATTTTCCTCCATCCTGTTGTCTATAACCATTTTACCAATTTACAAAACCCAGCCAAACTGCAGGAGGGCACCCACTTTTCCACACCATCTGCTGGATTTTTTTATTTGTTGACTTACTAAAGATACATGTGTGGTGACACTGCAGACTGGTTTTGATTTGCATTTCTCTCCTAATGAGTGATGGTGATCATTTTTTCCGGTGCTCGTTGCCCTCTGTAGATCTGGTTTAGGGAAATGTCCTTTCAGGTCTTTTGCCTATTTTTCAATTGGGTTGTAGTTATATAGTGTTGCTGCTGTGTGGTATTAGTGGTTGAGCTGGTAATTTTGAAACACCAGCCTGACCTGGGTTTTGGGATACAGACAAAGTGCCCAGGGGTTGTGCATGCAAGGTGGTAAAATGGTGAAATTTTGGTGAGCCTCTGTGCTAATCCCTGTGCTTTTTCTCTCAAGAGGTCTCCTCAAAATCTGTCCTTTACTTTCTGTGTAAGCCACTTTTTTTTCTCAATATACGCCTCGTATGAAGATCTGATATTAAGAGAGTTTGGGTGAATTAAGCTTGTTAGATTGATATAAAGAAAGCTCGCACGGAGATCTCTCCTGGCTCCACTTTTTTTTTTTTTCAATTTATTACATTTATATTTGTACAGTGATCATCACAATCCAGTTTCACAGGATTTCCATCCCACAACCCAAGCACATCCCCCCACCCCCCAAACTGTTTCCTCCAGAGACCATAAGTTTTTTCCATGTCTGTGAGTCAACATCTGTTCTGCAAAGAAGTTCAGTCTGTCCTTTTTTCATATTCCACATGTCAGTGAAAGCATTTGATGTTGGTGTCTCATTGTATGGCTGACTTCACTTAGCATGATAATTTCTAGGTCCATCGATGTTGCTACAAATGCTGGTATTTCATTCCTTTTAATGGCTGAGTAATATTCCATTGTGTATATGTACCACATCTTTTTTTTGTTTGTTTTTGTCTTCTTGCCATTTCTTGGGCTGCTCCTGTGGCATATGGAGGTTCCCAGGCTAGGGGTCAAATCAGAGCTGTAACTGCCAGCCTACGCCAGTGCCACAGCAATGTGGGATCCGAGCCACGTCTGTGACTCACGCCAGCTCATGGCGATGCTGGATCCTTAACCCACTGAGCAAGGCCAGGGATTGAACCTGCAACCTCATGGTTCCTAGTCGGATTCATTAACCACTGAGCCACGACAGGAACTCCTATGCACCACATCTTGATCCACTCCTCTGTCAATGGACATTTAGGTTGTTTACATGTCTTGGCTATTGAAAAGAGTGCTGCAATGAACACTGGAATACATGTGTGTTTATGAGTCATGGTTTTCTCTGAGTAGATGCCCAGGAGTGGGATTGCTGGATCAAATGGTAGTTCTATGTTTAGTTTCCTGAGGAATCTCCAGACTGTTTTCCACAGTGGTTGCACCAATTTACAATCCCACCAACAGTGTAATACGGTTCCTTTTTCTCTACACCCTCTCCAACATTTATTGTTTGTAGGCTTTTTGATGATGGCCATTCTGGCTGGTGTAAGGTGGTACCTCAGAGTGGTTTTGATTTGCATTTCTCTAATAATGAGTGATGTTGAACATCTTTTCATGTTTTTTGGCCATCTGTATGTCTTCTTTGGAGAATTGTCTATTTAGATCTTCAGTGCACTTTTTGATGGGGTTTTTTTTTTTTTTGGTATCAAGCTGCAGAACATGTTTATAAATTTTGGAGATGAATCCCTTGTCAGTCGATTTATTTGCAAAGATTTTTTCCCATTCTGTGGGTTGTCTTTTCGTTTTGTTTAGGGTTTCCTTTGCTGTGCAGAAACTTTGAAGTTTGATTAGGTCTCATTTGTTTATTTTTGTTTTTACTGTCATTACACTAAGAGGTGGATCTGAGAAGATGTTGCTGCTATTTATGTTGGAGAGTGTTTGGCCTATGTTTTCCTCTAAGAGTTTTATAGTGTCTGGTCTTATATCTAGATCTTTAATCCATTTGGAGTTTATTTTTGTGTATGGTGTTAGGGAGTGTTCTAATTTCATTCTTTTCCCTGTGGCTGTCCAGTTTTCCCAGCACCACTTATTAAATAGGCTGTCTTTTCTCCATTGTATATTCTTGCCTCCTTTGCTCCATGTTTTAAAGATCAACTTTTGTTGCTGTGATGGGTTTTTTGAAGTTCTGTGGTTTGAAAACCCTCGATGGCCAGGCCACTCATGCATGCTTCAGGTGGGCTCAATCAAGTAAAAAAGATAGAGGGAAAGAGAGAAAGAGAAACAAACAAACAAACAAACAAGACTTTATAGTATGAATGAAGGATTACCAGTTAGAAAATAGAGAAAATATCAATAGTTACCTATATACACACCTATCTTCATAAATACATAAGTGCAGGGATATATAAAAAAGGAAGAGGGCTGTCATGACATGATGGGTCAGGAGCTGAGGGTTTGAAAGTAGTGGCATGAGATAGGTTGGCCAGGGCTCTGAAAGCCTTTGAGAGAGAAATAGTCACTTGGAAGGGCACTTCTTGGTATTTCAAGAAATTGGGAGAAGGAATTCCAGCCAGCATGTTGCCCAAGGTCAATACAGCATTGGGTGCTGCTGAGCCAGAGAGAGGAGGAAAACCTGAGAGATACTGTTAGAGCGGATGTCCACAAGATGGCGCCAGAGTACCTTGTGGACCCGGTGCAGCTCCAAGGTTGCAGGTCCAGGCTCAGGGTTGGGGTGGAGGGTGTGTTGGGTGGAACCCACAGCAAGCACCCAGAGATTTGGGTTCTTTTTCTGGGCACCTGAGACTCTCTGCTTCCAGAGGCCTCAGGTCATGCAGATGTCTTCAGCATTTGATATGGATTGGCAGCATGGTTGCATGGCAGTGTGTTTGAAATGATTGAGGGATTCACTGGGTTTCAGAATGCCTGGTGTTCCTCCAGATACAGGAGCTGAGACCCACACAGCATCAGTGTTGAATAGTGAGCTGGCAATGTTCAAACCCCTGAAAAAGTTGTGGTTTAGGTATGCAGAGAGGCTGGGGCTGATGAATGAATTGTGGACTTTGGTGGCATTATGGTCGGCTGCTGTGCTAATCCCTGTGCTATTTTTGCTCAAGAGACCTATTGAAATTTCCTTCTTGCCTTTTCAGATGAGCCTCTCTTTTCTCTAAGGCACCAGAGTATGGAGGCCTGACAGAAACCAGGTCTGATGAATTATGCAGGGTGGATTGATATCCTCAAGAAAGCTCTAAGAGAATTCCCTCGTGGCTGCATGCCTTAAAAGTCTGTCACTGCTCTGGCTGTGGTAAGGGCTGTGTTAGGAGATCAAACCCTAGCCAGACAACATTCCAATGTTGCAGGTGGACACCAAATTAATCTTATAAATAAAAATAGATATTGAAAAAAATGAGCTCAATTGATAAGTCAAGAAATACATATGAGTTCCTGTCATGGTGCAGTGGTTAACGAATCCGACTAGGAACCATGAGGTTGCGGCTTCGGTCCCTGCCCTTGCTCAGTGGGTTAACGATCCGGCATTGCCGTGAGCTGTGGTGTAGGTTGCAGACGTGGCTTGGATCCCACGTTGCTGTAGCTCTAGTGTAGACCAGTGGCTACAGTTCCGATTGGACCCCTCGCCTGGGAACTTCCATATGCTACGGGAGTGGCCCAGGGAATAGCAAAAAGACCAAAAAAAAAAAAAATACATATATACATTCCTACAGTGTAGCTAAGGGAACTGATAAGGCAACAATAAAGGACCCCCTGACACTATATATCTGGTGGCAGAGGGTTTTAAGTATGAGCCTGGGGTTGTAAGAGCAGTGGTGTGGATTCATTTCCTGGCCAGACAGTATCTGAATGCCACATGTGGCTCCAGAAACACAAATACGTAATAAAAATAAATAAATAATATTGTTAATATAGAAATTGTTTCATACAAACTAGGTAATGACTTGTTAATATAGAAGCTGTTTCAACTTCCTAGGTAATAACTAGGTCAGATGTCACATTGTCAAGTCTTGACAGGTTCAATGGAGTCAGGTTTCCTGTTTTCTCCTGAGGCATGAGTCTGACCCCAGACACTTTCTATGGTGCAAAAAGAGATGGTAGTTTAGGTTATTTTAATCATTATTTTAATTTCCATCATAGCTGATGTATAGTGCTCAATGTTTTTAATGATTTTTTCCATTATAGTTGGTTTACAGTGTTCTATCAATTTCTGCTATATAGCAAAGTGACCCAGTCACACATAAATATATACAGTTCTTTTAATATACCTAATGACTTTTATTTTTTTCATTATAGCTGGTTTACAGTGTTCTGTCAATTTTCTACTGTACTGCATGGTGACCCAGTTACATATACATGTACAGATTCTTTTTTCTCACATTATCATGTTCCATCAAAAGTGACTAGATACAGTTTCCAGTGCTACGCAGCAGGATCTCATTGCTCATCCATCCAAAGGCAATAGTCTGCATCTATTAACCCCAAGTTCCCAATCCACCCTGATCCCCCCACCCCCTTGGCAACCACAAGTCTATTCTCCAAGTCCATAATTTTCTTTTCTGTGGAAAGGTTCATCTGTGCTATTAGATTCCAGATATAAGTGCTATCATATGGAATTTGTCTCTTTCTGACTTAATATGTATCTCTAGTTCCATCCGTGTTGCTGCAAGTGGCATTATTTTATTCTTTTTTATGGCTGAGTGGTATTCCATTGTGTATATATACCACATCTTCCTAATCCAATCATCTGTTGATGGACATTTAGGTTGTTTCCATGTCTCGGTTATTGTGAATAGTGCTGCAAAGAACAGAGTGGGGCATGTATCTTTTTAAAAGGACATTTGGGAGTTCCTGTGGTGGTGCAGCAGAAACAAATCCAACTAGGAATCATGAGGTTACAGGTTTGATCCCTGACCTCATTCAGTGGATTAAGGATCCAGCATCGCCACGAGCTGTGGTATAGGTCGCACATGTGGTTCAGATCTGGCGATGCTGTGGCTCTGGCGAAGGCCAGCAGCAACAGCTCCGATGAGACCCCTAGCCTGGGAACCTCCATATGCCGTGAGTGCAGCCCTAAAAAGACATTAAAAAAAAAAAACATAAAAAGACACTCGTCCAGATATATGCCCCAGAGTGCAAACTGCTGATTCATAAGGTCGTTCTATATGTATTTTTTGGATTTACCTCCATCCTGTTGTCCCTGGTGTTTTTACCATCTCACAAAATCCAGCCAAACTGAAGGAGGGAACCCACTTTTCCACACCATCTGCTGGATTTGTTATTTGTAGACTTACTAAGGATGGCCACTCAGACAGGGGTGAGGTGGTACTTCAGACTAGTTTTGATTTGCATTTCTCTCCTAATGAGTGATGGTGATCATTTTTTCCGGTGCTCGTTGCCCTCTGTAGATCTGGTTTAGGGAAATGTCTATTCGGGTCTTTTGCCCATTTTTCAATAGGGTTGTTGTTTTATAGTTTTGCTGTTGGAGTGTACCAGTGGTTGAGCTGGTAATTTTGTAAAGCCTGTTTGACCTAGGCTTTGGGATCCAGATAAAGTGTCTGGGGATTGTGCATGAAAGGTGGTAAAACAGTGATATGTTGGTGAGCATCTGAGATGATCCCTGTGATTCTTCTCTCAAGCAGTATCCTCAAACTCCTTCCTTTTCTTTCCATGGGAGCCTTTTTGTTCTCTACATACACCTGGTATGAAGACCAATCTTAAGCGAGGTCAGGTGAAGTAAGGCTGGTTTATTGATATAAAGAAAGCTCTCACATAGAACCCTCCTTGCTCCATAGATTAAAGATCAATCATTGTCACTGTGATGGGTTTTTTGAACCTCTGTGGCTTGAAAACCTTCAGGATGAACAGGCTACTCACGCACATATCAGGTTGGTCAATCAAGTTAAGAAAGAAATGGGGAAAGAGAAAGAGAGAAAGAAAAAAAGAGAGAGAGAGAGAAAGAAAAAAAGAAAGAAAGAAAAACAGAGAGAAAAGAAAAAAGAATCAAGATGTTAGTGTAGAAATGAAGGTTTAACAGTTGGAAAAGAAAGAAAACTTCAATAGGTACATATATACACACCTACCTTCATAAATACATGAGTGCAGGTATATCTAAAAAAGGAAGAAGTATGTCATAACATGATCAACCGGGAGCTGAGGGTTTGAAAGGATTGGCATGGGGTAGGTTGGCCTCAGGGGGCTCTGAAAGCCTTTGAGAGAGAAATAGCCCACATGGAAGTTCACTTCTTGGTATATCAAGAAAGCAGAGGAAGGAAATCCAACCAGCATATTGCCCAAGGCCAATGCAGCCCCGGGGGCTGCTGAGCCAGAGAGAGGAGGAAAAACCCAAGAACTTCTGTTAGAACAGATGTACAAGATGGCGCCAGTGTACCTTTGGGACTGAGGTGCAGCTCCAGGGCTGCAGGTGCAGGGTCAATGTTGGGGTGGATGGTGTTTTGGGCAGAACCCACAGCAAGCACCCAGAGGTTTGGGGTCATTTTCTGGGTACCTGGCACTCCCTGTTCCAGGATGCCTCAGTTCATGCTGATGGCTTCAGCATTTGATGTGCATTGGCAGTCTGGTTGAGTGGCAGTGCATTTTGAATGCTTGATAGATTCGCTGGGTTTCAGCATGCCTGATGTTCCTCCAGAGGCAGGAGCCAAGACCCACAGAGCATCAGTGTGAATAGTGAGCTGGCAATTTTCAAGCCCCTAAGTCAGGTTTTAGGTATTCAGAGAGAGAGGCTGGTGCTGATGGATGAACTGGGAACTTTGGTGGCATCATGGTTGGCAGCTGTGCTGATTCCTGTGCTATTTTCGCTCAAGAGACCTATTGAAATTTCCTTCTTGCCTTTTGAGATCTCTATTCAGTACAGCACAAGGGTATGGAGGCCTGAGTGAAACCAGGTGTGATGAATTAAACAGGGTTGATTGGTATCCTCAAGAAAGCTCTCAGAGTGTTCCCTCTTGGCTGCTGGCTTAAGAGTTTCTCTATGTCAGTACTCTGGCTGTGGTAGAGCTGGTTTGGGAGATCAAACCCTGGCCAGACAACATTCCAATGTCACAAGTGGCATTCAAATAAATTTATAAATAAAACTAGATATTGAAAAAATGAGTTCAACTGATAACTAGGTCAAGAAATACAGACTCCTGGAGTGTAGCTAAGGGAATTGATAGCTAAGGCAATAATAAAGTACAGCCTGACACTATACATCTGGTGGCAGGTGATTTAAGTACAAGCCTAGGGATTTAGGAGCAGTGGCATGGATTCACTTCCTGCCCAGACAGTATCTGCATGCTACACGTGGTTCCAAACAAATAAATAGGTAAGTGAAAACAAATAAATAATAATGTTAATATAGAAAAAAAATTCATACAACCTAAGTAATTACTTCTGGTCAGATGTCATATTCCTAAGAAGTCTTGACAGGTTCATTGGAGTCAGGTTGCCTGTTTTTTTCTCCAGAGGCAGGAGTCTGGACCCAGACACCTTCTCTGTTGAACACTGAGCTGGTAAATTTGTGGGTTTTTTAATGATTTTTTAAATTTCCATCATAGCTGAAGTATAGTGCTCAATTTCCCTTTAACAGTTAAGTGATCCAGTCATACATATAAATACATATTTTCTCACATTATTCTTCTTGTTCCAAAAAAAGTTACTCAATAAAGTTCCCTGTGCTATACATCAGGATCTCATTGCTTACCTACTCCAAGTGCAAGTTTTGGATCTAATACCACCCAAATCCCAGTCCTTCCCACACCATCCCCTTCCAATCTGGCAACCAAAAATCTGGTTTCCAATCCATGAATTTTTCTGTAGAAAGGCTCATTTGTGCTATGTGTGAGATTCCAGATAGAAGGGGTATCCTATGATATTTTTCTATTTCAGACTTACTTCATTTAGTATGAGAGTTTCTAGCTCCATCTATGTGTCTATGATGGGCATTTTTGGCACTTTTTATGTCAGAGTAGTATTCCATTGTGTGTATATGTACCACCTCTTCTTTATCCATTTATCTGTTGATGGACATTGTGTTTGTTTCCATGCCTTGCCTGTTGCGAAAAGTGCTGCAATGAACAGAGAGGGCATGTATCTCTTTAAAAGAACATTCTTCCAGATATATGCTCCAGAGTGTGAAGCCTGGTTCATAAGATACTTCTATATGTATTTTTCAGATATAACTCCATCCTGTGGTCCAAATTGCTTTTACCAATTTACAAAACCCAGCCAAACTGTAGGAGGGCACCCTCATTTCCAAACCATCTGCTGGATTTGTTATTGGTAGACTTACTAAGGATGGCCATTCGGACAGTTGTGAGGTGGTAATTCAGAGTTTTGATTTGCATTTCTCTCCTAATGAGTGATGGTGATCATTCTTCCCAGTGCTCTTTGCCCTCTGTATATCTGGTTTAAGGAAATGTTTATTCAAGTCTCTTGCCAATTTTTCTATTAGGTTGTTGTTTTATTTTTATTTATTTATTTATTTATTTATTTATTTTGCTGTTCGGTTGTATCAGTGGTTGACTTGATAATTTTGAAACCCCAGAATGATCTGTGCTTTGGGTCTGGATAAAGTGCCTGGGGGGTGTGCATGCAAGGTGGTAAAACAAAGAACTGATTTTAAGCAAGCTCAGGTGAATTAAGGCTAGTAGATTGGTATAAAGAAAGCTCTCACGGAGATCCCTCCTGGCTCCATGGGTTAAAAATCGGTGTTTGTCATTGTCATGGGTTTTTTAAACCTCTGTAGCTTGAAAACCATCAATGGGTAGGCAACTCACACATGCTTCAGGTGGGGTCAATCAAGTGAGGAAGAAAGAGAGAGAGAAGAATAAAGAGAGAGAGAAGAAAGAAAGAAAGAAAGAGAGAGAGAAAGAGAGAAAGAGAGAAAGAAAGAGAGAAAGAGAGAAAAAAAGAAAAGAAAGAAAGAAAAAGAAAGAAAAAGAAAAAGAAAGAAAGAAAGAAAGAAAGAAGAACGAAAGAAAGAAAGAAAAGAGAAAGAAAGAAGAAAGAAAAAGAAAGAAGAAAGAAAGAAAAAGAAAGAAAGAAAGAAAGAAAGAAAGAAAGAAAGAAAGAAAGAAAGAAAGAAAGAAGAGGAGGAAGGAAGGAAGGAAGGAAGGAAGGAAGGGAAAAGAATCAAGACATTATTGTAGGAACCAAGGATTAACAATTGGAAAATAAAGAAATCATCAATAGGTACATAGATACACACCTATCTTCATAAATTCATGAGTGCAGGGATATCTAAAAAAGGAAGAATTCTGTCATGACATGATGGGTCAGGAGCTGAAGGTCTGAAAGGAATGGCATGGGATAGGTTGGCCTTGGGGCTCTGAAAGCCTTTGAGAAATAGCCCACTTGGATAGGCAACTCTTGATATTTTCCAGAAATTGGGGGAAAGAAATCCCACCAGCATTTTGCCCAAGGCCGATGCATCCACAGGGGCTGCTGAGCCAGAGAGAGGAGGAAACCCTGAGAGTTGCTGTTACAGCAGATGTCCACAAGATAGCGCCAGATATCTTGTGGACCCAGGTGCAATTTTCAAGCCCCAAAGTCTTGGATTTAGGGGAGAGAGAGGCTAGAGAGAGAGAGGCTACAGCTGATGAATGAATAGGGGACTTTGGTGGCATCATGGTTGGCAGCTGTGTTAATCCCTGTGCTATTTTCGCTCAAGAGATCTATTGAAATTTCCTTCTTGCCTTTTGAGATGAGCCTCTCTATTCCGTACAGTGCAAGGGTATGCAGGTTTGAGTGAAACCAGCTCTGATGAATTAAGCAGGATTGATTGGTATCCTCAAGAAAGCTCTCAGGGTGTTCCCTCATGTATGCCTGGCTTAAGAGTCTCTCTCTGTCACTGCTCTGGCTGTGGTAAAAGCTGGTTTAGGAGTTCAAACCCTGGCCAGATACCATTCCAATGTCGCACACGGCATTGTAACAAATTTATAAACAGATACTGAAAAGAATGAGCTCAATTGATAAAGCAGTCCAGAAATACAAATATACATTCCCACAGTGTAGCTAAGATAGATAAGACAATAATAAAGACCTCCTGACACTATACCTCTGGTAGCATAGGTTTTTAAGTACAAGCCTGGGGTTGTAACAGCAGTGTCGAGGATTTAATTCCTGGCCAGACAGTACCTGCATGCCACACATGGTGCCAGAATAATAAATAGGTAAGTAAAAATAAATATTGTATATATAGAAATTTCATACAACCTAGGTAATTACTTCTGACCTGATGTCACATTATTAAGAAATCCTGACAGGTTCAATGGTGTTAGGTTGTCTGTTTTATTTATTTATTATTTATTTATTTATTTGCTTTTTAGGGCTGCACCCACGGCATATGGAGGTTCCCAGGCTAGGGATCTAATCAGAGCTACAGCTGCCAGACTACACCTAAGCCACAGCAATGCCAGATCCAAGCCATGACTGCAACCTACACCACAGTTCACAGCATCGGCAGATATTTAACCTGCTGAGCAGGGCCAGGGATCAAACGCGCAACCTCATGGTTCCCAGTCCGATTCATTTCCACTGAGCCATGACGGGAACTCCTAGGTTGCCTGTTTTACATTCTTGAGAGGCAGGAGTCTAGACCCAGATTCCTTCTCTTTTGAACTCTGAGCCAGTAATTTCATGGTTTGTTTTTTTTTTTTTTTAATCATTTGTTATTTCCAGTAGAGCTGATTTATGAGCTCAACTTCTAACAGAAAAGTGATCCAGTCATACATGTATATACATATTCCTCCATCTTATTCCCAAGAAAGTGACTCGATATAGTTCCCTGTGCTATGCAGCAGGATCTCATTGCTACTCACTCCATGTGCAAGCATTTGGATCTATTACCCCTAAATCGCAGTCCTTCCCACACACTCCTCCTTCAATCTGGCAACCACAAATCTGTTTTCAGGTCCATGAGTTTCTTTTCTGTAGAAAGGTTCACTGGTGCCATCTGTTAGATATCAGAGAGAAGGGCTATGCTATGATATTTGTTTTCCTCTTTCAAAGTTATTTCACTTAGAATGAATTTCTAGTTCCATCTATGTGGCTACGAATGGCAATTTTTTTTGATGGCTGAGTACTATTCCATTGTGTATATGCACATCATCTTCCTAATCCAATCATCTGCCCATGGACACAGAATGTGTCTCCCTGCCTTGCTATTGTGAATAGTGCTTCATGAACATACAGGGGCATTTAACTTTTTTAAAAGAACATTTTCCAGATATTGCCCAAGCATGGGATTGCTGGGTCATAAGGTCGTTCTAAATTTATCTTTCAGATTTCCCTCAATCCTGAGATTCATAAAGGTTGTTGCAATTTACATAACTACCCACACTGTAGGAGGGCACCCTCTTCTCCACACCCTCTCCAGATTTCTTATTTATAGAATTACTAATGTTGGCCATTCGGACTGGGATGAGGTGGTACCTCAGCATCGTTTGGATTTGCATTTCTCTCCTAATGAGCTGAAGGCGATCATTTTTCCCAATGCTTGTTGCCCTCTGTATCTCTGGTTTAGGGAAAGGTCTATCCAGGACTTTTGCCCATTTTTCCATTGAGTTGTTGGTTTACTTTTGCTGTTGGTTGATATCAGTCATTGAGATGGTAATTTTGAAACCCCAACCTGACCTGGGCTTTGGGATCTGGAAACAGTGCCTGGGGGTTGTGCATCGAAGGTGGTAAAATGGTGATATTTTGGTGAGCAGCTGCACTAATCCCAGTGCTTTTTCCTCTCAAGAAGTCTCCTGAAACTCTGGCCTTTTCTTGTCATGTGGGCCTCTTTTTTTCCTCTCTATACACGTGGTATGAAGACCTGATCTAAAGCCAGGTTGGGAGTTCCCGTTGTGGCGCAGTGGTTAACGAATCCGACTAGGAACCATGAGGTTGCGGGTTCGGTCCCTGCCCTTGCTCAGTGGGTTAACGATCCGGCGTTGCCGTGAGCTGTGGTGTAGATTGCAGACTCGGCTCGGATCCCACGTTGCTGTGGCTCTGGCGTAGGCCGGTGGCTGCAGCTCCGATTCGACCCCTAGCCTGGGAACCTCCACATGCCGCGGAAGCGGCCCAAGAAATAGCAAAAAAAAAAAGCCAGGTTGGGTGAACTAAGGCCCATAGATTGATATAAAGAAAGTTCTCACCAAGATCCTTCCTGGATCCCTGGGTAAAGATCTGTCTGTGTCGCACTGGTGGATTTGTTAACCGCTGTGGCTTGAAAACCACTGATGGGCAGACAACTCAACTATGCTTCAGGTGGGGTCAATAAAATAAAAAAGAGGGAGAAAGAGAAAAAAGACTTTACTGAACAAATGAAGGAATAACAGCCAATTAAGAAAACATTAATAGTTCTACATGTACACACCTATCTTCATAAATACATACGTGCACAGATATACAAGAAGGAAGAAGGTTGTCATGACATGATGGGTCGGGAGCTAAGTGTTTGAACAGAGTGGCAGGGGGTAGGTTGGCCTCGGGGCTCTGAAAACCTTTGAGAGAGGAATAGCCCACTTGGAAAGGCACTTGCTGGTATTCAAGAAAACAGAACTAAATCTAACCAACATATTGTCCACGGCCAAGGAAGCCCTGGGGGGCTGCTGAGCCAGAGAGAGGAGGAAGACATGAGACTTGCTGTTAGAGCAAATGTCCACAAGATAGCGCCAGAGTATCTTCTGGACCCAGGTGCAGCTCCAGGGCTGCAGGTGCAGGCTGAGATTTCGGGTTGATGGTGTCTTGGGCAGAATCCACAGCAAGCACCCAGAGGTTTGGGGTTGTTTTCTGGGCACATGCATTTCTCTGCTCCAAGATGCCTCATGTCAGGCAGAGGACACAGTTGTCCCTTCAGCAGTTTTAGGTGAATTAGCAGCCTGGTTGGTTGGCAGTGTGTTTAGAATGCTTGAGAGATTCCCTGGATTTCAGAATGCCTTGTGTTCCTCCAGAAGCAGGAGCTGAGACCCACCTAGCATCTGTGTTGAATTGTGAGCTGGCCATTTTTAAGCCCCTGTTGGGGGTTTAGGTATGTGGAGAGAGAGGCTGCAGCTGATGAATGATTGGGAGACTTCAGTGACATCAGGGTGGCAGCAGTGCTAATCCATGTGCTTTTTTCGTTCAAGAAACCTAGTGAAATTTCTTTCTTGCCCTTCAAGATAAGCCTCTCTTTTCAGTACAGTGCCAGGCTATGGTGGGCTGACCAAAACCAGGTCTGATGAATTCAGCAGGATTGATTGGTATCTTCAAGAAAGCTCAGTGTGTTCCCTCGAAGTTGACTGGTTTAAGAGTCTCTTTCTCTCTCACTGCTATGGCTGTGGTAAGAGCTGCACTGGGAGATCCAACCCTGGCCAGACAACATTCCAAAGTCACAGGTGGCATCCAAATAAATTTATAAATAAAAAACCATACTGAAAAGATGAGCTCAATTAATAAAGACAATGAGTACAGGAGTTCCCATCGTGGCTCAGTGGTTAATGAATCTGACTAGGAAACATGAGGATGCGGGTTCGATCCCTGGCCTTGCTCAGTGGGTTAAGGATCTGGTGTTGCTGTGAGCTGTGGTGTAGGTTGTAGATGCGGCTTAGATCCCAAGTTGCTGTGGCTCTGGCTACAGCTCCAATTAGACCCCAGCCTGGGAAACTCCATATACCGTGGGAGCAAAAAGACAAAGACCAAAAAAAAAAAAAATTCCTTAAAAAATAAAAAAGTATATACATTGCTACAGAGCAGCTAAGGGAAGTCATAGACAGGGCCATCATGAAGGTTCTCCTGACACTGTTTCTCGGGTGACAGAGGGTTTTAAGTATGAGCAAAGAAAATTACCAGGTAGAGACAGACATTACATAATGATAAAAAGAATAATGCCATCAAAAAGACGTAGAAATTTTAAATATGTATATACCAGATAACAAAACTGCCAAATATGTGAAACAAAAACTGATAGAACTGAAAGGAGACACAGACAGCTCCACAATTACAGTTGGAAATTTCAACACCACTCTCAAAACCAACAGAAAAACTTGACAGAAAGTCAGCAAGGATGTAAGAATTCAATAATACCACTGACCAACAGAATTTTATCAACATTGATAAAACTCTCTATCAAACAATATTCTTTTTTTTTTTTTTTTTGGCTACCCTCCTACCCTATGGAGTTCCTGGGCCATGGATCAGACCCAGCCACAGTTGTCCAGGCCAGGGATTAGAGCCGACCCACAGTTGCGACCTACACCGCAGCTATGGCAATGCTGGATTCTTAATCCATTCTGCTGGGTCAGGGATTGAACCTGCATTCCCAAGGCTCTAAAGATGCTGTTCATCCCATTGTGCCACAGTGGGAACTGCAGAATACCCATTCTTTTCAAGCACCTATAGAAAATATATCAAGATAAACCACCAGATCCTGGACCATATACAAACTTCAGCAAATTTTAAAGACTATAACCAGGCATCACAGGACATCTATTAGAATGGCTAAAATAAGAAACAAAGTATCAAGGGCTGATAAGGATGCAGAGAAACTGGATCTCTCCTACATTGCTGGTGGGAATGTAAAATAGTACAACAAATACTTAGGAAAACAGTTTGAAAGCTCTTTAAAAAATAAAACTTACTGGGAATGTAAATTGGTACAACCACCATGAAGAACAGTATGGAGGTTCCTTAAAAGACTAAAAATAGAACTACCATATGATCCAGCAATCCCAGTCCTGGGCATATATCTGAAGAAAACCGTAATTCAAAAAGGTTCATGTACCCCAACATTCACTGCAGTGCTATTTACAATAGCCAAGACAAGAAAGTAACTTAAATGTCCATCGACAGAGGAGTGGATCCAGAAGACGTGGTACATATACACAATGGAGTATTACTCAGCCATTAAAATGAACAAAATACCAGCATTTTTAGCAACATGGGTGGACTTGAAATTATCATGCTAAGTGAAGTCAGCCATACAAAGAGACACCAACATCAAATGCTTTCACTGACATGTGGAATATGAAAAAAGGACAGACTGAACTTCTTTGCAGAACAGATGCTGACTCACAGACATGGAAAAACTTATGGTCTCTGGAGGAGACAGTTTGGGGGGTGGAAATCCTGTGAAACTGGATTGTGATGATCACTATACAACTACAGATGTGATAAATTCATTAAGTAATAAAAAGGTGTGGTACATATATACAGTGGAATATTACTCAGCCATAAAAAAGAATGCCATTTACAGCAACACAGACAGACCTAGAGATTACTACACTAAGTGAAGTTAGACGAAGACAAATATTATATGATATCACATATTATATGGTATCTAAAAAAATGATACAAATGAACCTATTTACAAACTAGAAAGAGACTCACAGACTTAAAAAACAAACTTATGGGCGTTTCCGTCACGGCTCAGTGGTTAACGAATCCGACTAGGAACCATGAGGTTGCGGGTTCGATCCTTGGCCTTTCTCAGTGGGTTAAGGATCTGGCGTTGCCATGAGCTATGGTGTAGGTTGCAGATGCGGCTCGGAGCCCATGTTGCTGTGGCTCTGGCGTAGGCCGGTGGCTATGGCTCTGATTCAACCCCTTGCCTGGGACCCTCCATATGCCGCAGGAGAGGCCCAAGAAAAGGCAAAAAGACAAAAAAAATAAAATAAATTATGGTTACCAAAGGGGAAAGGTGGGGGAGAGGGAGAAATCAGGAGTTGGGGATAAATATATACACATTACTATATATAAAATAAAAAAATAAAAATAAAGCAGAGTTCCCTGGTGGCACAGTAGGTTAAGAATCCAGTGTCACTGCCATGGCATGGGTTCAATCCCTGGCCCAGAAATTTTGCATGCCCCACAGGCACAGCCAAAAAAAAAATTTTTTTCTAATAAAAAATAATCAACAAGGACAGAAAACTGCTATATGGCAGAGGAAACTATATGGCACAGGAAACTCTACTCAATATTCTGCAATAAACTACATGGGAAAAGAATCTGAAGAAGAATAGCTATATGTATATGTATTAACTGAATCACTTTGCTGTACACCTAAAACACAACATTGTAAATCAAGTATATTTCACTATAAAATAAAAAATTAAATTGAAAAAAAAACCCTACTGTGTGACCCAATAATCACACTCCTGGGCATTTATTCCAGAGAAAACTAATGTTCACATAAAAACCTGCTTACAAACATTCACAGCAGCTTTATTTGTAATAGCCCCAAACTGGCAATCATTGAGATGTCCTTCAATGGTCACAGAAACTATGGTACATCCATTCCATGGAACATTCATATTCATCAGTAAAAAGAAATGAATGACTGAAACAACACAACTTGGGTGGACACCAAGGGAATTATGCTGAAGGTCCTGTACTGTAGGATCCTATTGATACACGAGTCTATAAACAGAGATGTAGGGAAGCTGAGTGGTTGCTACAGATTAGCAGTGGGGAGGAGTGGACTATAAAGATGTAATATGAAGATCTTCCCGGTGATGGGGCAGTTCCATACCCTGATTACGATTACTGGGATAAAATGACCAAGAACTATACACACACACTATACCAATGTTAACTTTTGGCTTTGATACTGTGCTATAGTTATGTGAACTTTAAGTATTAAGGAAAATTGGATGAGGTGAACATGGGACCTCCCTATACTATCAGTGCAAGTTAAACAGAATCAAACACACATCTAAACAGCCCAAAATGTTTAAAAAATCCCTTCTATCTCAGAAAGGCAATAATATGAACCGTATGACCTTTTTTTTTTTCCCCCTGCCATTTCTTGGGCCACTCCCACGGCATATGGAGGTTCCCAGGCAAGGGGTCGAATCGAAGCCATGGCCACCGGCCTATGCCAGAGCCACAACAACGCGGGCTCCAAGTCGCATCTGCAACCTACACCATAGCTAACAGCAATGCTCACAGCAACGCCAGATCCTTAACCCACTGAGAAAGGCCAGGGATCGAACCCGCGACCTCATGGTTCCTAGTCGGATTCTGAACCATTCATCCTCTGGATGCTATTCTTAGACTGAGGTGAAATTTGATAAGAAGAACCCACCCACTCGTAAGTGGGTTCACTCAATCAGGTTCACTGTGTTCAGAATCTGAACGGAAAAGACAGAAACCAGCCACTCACAAAGGGATGAAAAAAAGTCCTGTGACAACAGGATCAACACCGGTCACTGGCAATTCCAAGGCAAGTGACGTCATGAGGCAAGTAGCAGACACTGTCAGGCTCCGTCAGTGAGAATGCCTATTGAGAGAATACTGCTGAGTGGTGAACAGTTCCTACTTCCTGCAACCATCAACCCTGACAAAAACATACACTTCAGAAAGGAAGATAAAAAGCTAGCATAACTTCTTTTGCATCATAATATGCTATGGCCTGCTCCCTATACTGCAAGTTTAAGACAGCTTTAGAGTAAACAATCCAATCCTCATCTCTCACTTTACCTGACCACCCAAGCCAGTGAGACCAGAGTTGAAAGTGAAGGAAAGAACACACTAGGTCTCTATTAAGGATGATAACACGATGAGCACATGCGTGCCAGAACCTCCGAGCTGTCTACCAGAACTATGGCTTCCACCCACAGAGGGTTGCAATGCTGAATGTCGGGACCTGGAATTAAGGGCAGGAAGGAAAGTCCTCTTGGATACTGGTTCACAGATAATGTGGAGAATGGAATTCATTTATTCATCTCTAAGTCGTTATTTATTTACTTGAGGGGCACAGAGATATAGGACGTGCAAAGGGATTTCGATCTCTCAGGACCGAGGGCAAGGGACCCCACCTCCCGATTCAGGCCCAGCCAAGCGCCCACCATGGCAGCAGCAATCACTCTAGGCCTGGTGGGAAATAAACTGAAAGGGGTCACACGAAGGCCAAGCCACCCTCTCCTCACCTCCTGTGCTAATCTCTTCGGCTTCCCATCTCAGAACCCCAGCACAGTGCAGAGAAGAACAGACACTGGCATCAGACTGCCTGGGCTCAGTCCTGCTCCTGCCACTTCCTGCTGTGACTTCTCTGTGTCAGTTTCCTCGCCTGTAAAAGGGAATTACAGTACCCACCGCATGGCACCAGGCATCAGTAAGACGATCATTGGCATTACCACGATATCTTAGCTTTTATTTTCTGTGCCACTTCATCTGGGTGGTTACCAGAATAAATATAAGTCAACTGAAAACAAGCTGAAGCAACCCCAAATTGATTTTTATTTTTTATTGTTTTGGCTAATGTAGGAACAGAACCATCACAGCAGCTCAGCTCTATAACCCATCCAGCCCAAGACCATTCTAGTGGTAGAGCCAAAAACAGACAGAAGGTCTTCCTCCTCAAAGCAGAAGGACATCTTGCGTAGGGCATCACCATGCACCTGTCATCTAGGAATTTCACTAAAGCCCTCTCGATCCTTCTACATTTCTGGCCAGTAGTATGACCTTCTGTAGTGAAGTCCAGGTCTGCTACGTGATAGGCAGAGGAAAGCTTCCTTTACACCTCAAGAAGTGTGTTGGAAAAGTATGGAATTGGAGAACATGATTCTATAGACTTCAACCACTTCCCCTTTTGGCCTGTCCCTCCATGGTCGAGAAAAACAAGGTTCTCACAACTCCCTTCTCCAGTTTTGGCATTCTTCACAGTGTACAATCCAAGCCTCAGGAAATCATCCCTAGCAAGCATACTATGATTTACACCAACTTAGGACAAGGCGTTAGTTTTTCCTTTGGCCCTTGCGCACACTGGGCCAGCATCTTTCAGGAGAAGCCCCTTCAGTGCTGTTAGGCTGCACTCCTAAGTCATGAATGGGTTGTTCAGGAACCTCTGATTCTTAAAAGCTTCACACAGTCTCACGGTTGCAGTGTCCTCAGTTCCTATTGGTATGTTATTATCCTAACTGTGAAGTTATTAACCGCTGACCCTGGATGTCTCTTTTATAACTTCCTCAAACTTACTAAATGCCTCCTGAATTTCAGAAAACAGTTACCTGTCAGCTAATACAAGAAGGCAGCCTAACTCTGTGTGAATCACTGCTGAGACCAGCTCTGCAGAAGGTTAAAGAGGGAGGGGATAAGCTGCCCTCTCCGCTCCCAGCACAATCACCCCTGGCCCTGCCTGCACCTCCCCAACCTGCCTTGTCTGAGACTCCTCCACATGTTCCCGGCTGCCACTCACAGGCAGGTGAGGCTCCTGGACTGAACGCAGGTAGCCTGGTTGGGAGATATGCTGCACCATGGCTCAGAACTCTGGACCACAAGTCTGGCCATGGCAGGGTGTGGGCCCTCCCTGCCTACAGATATTCAACAGTTGTGTCTGGGTGGCTTTATCTGTCACCTTGGCTGGAAACATTCTAGAGTACAGATGAGAAGGGAGCCTGCTCTGGAGGACAGACTCGAAGCCAAATCTAAAAACTCTCTTGCACACAAGTACTCCAAGGAGGTAAGGAGAGGCTCAGAGCTCCATCTTTAGCGATCACATCTCAGGAACGAACCTTCACCTCCAGTGTTCAGGCCAATACCAAGAGCCCTGCACAGTAGGGTCAAGGACAATAATCTTCCCACTTCTAAGCAAGAAGACAAAAAGTCGCACAGAACAGAAACAGAAATCCTGAAGCACGGCCTTCGTTGTCCTGATGCCCAAGCTTCCTGCAACAGGCAAGATGTGACTCCAGCAGTTTACCCGTTTCACTTCCAAGCACTGGAGACAGCAACTTCAGGGGTTGGGTTTCTTCCCTCTAGTTCAGCAAATTCTTCTCATCTCCAATTGCATCGACAGTTCCTTAGCCTCAACCCCAAACTGTTTTCACTAAGGAATTACTGACATGCCCTTCAAGCCATTTCATTTGCTCTTCCCTCCTCTTCTTCAGCCTTTCCAGACCTTCAGGCTTTCAGGATACAGGAACTGCCCAAAGCGTGATGGAAAAAAGAAAGAAGGCAGTTTCCACCTCCTGGCAACTGCTGCTCCCCACAGTTTTCAGGCCAAAGGGACTGAAAAATGATCACCCAGTTCTTTGCTCTCTGGTGTATTTGAACTGAGGAGTCCCCAGGGCTCAGCGGGCTGCCTGGCATCCAGTGTGCTTCCTAAGAGGGAGCTGCACAGGGAGCACTCCTCCCACGGCTGCTCAGTGGAGACGACAGTGATGCACAAAACAAGCCCTTCTGACACCACCAGCCAGTGGGCCAGGACGATCCCGGTCCTCAGCAAAGGGCTCTCAATCCCAATGCCTGCAGCCCCAGATCACATGGATGTCTCCTCCTGACTTGGCTCAGGGCAGCATGGACTTCGAAGAGGAACTCCTTTATTTCAAGGCAGTGAGTAGTCCAAAACTGCCACTTGTCAAGCTACAGCTAATGCTGGAGAAGTGCCTCTGAGCCATGCACAGCCAGATCTGCTGCGGACCTGGGGATTCTGGAAGCCAGACCTGTAGAAGGCAAGGCCCCCCCCTTGCTGGCACCAGGTCACCTTGCCTAATGGTCATACAAGACCCAGAGGCCCAATCCTGAAGACAGTTGTAAGAGAGGCAAAAATGACTGTGTGAAAGATCTTCAGACAGTGGACAGCTAGCTCAGCAGGACAGCACACGTGCCCAGGTCTCCCCGTCCAGCAGCCATCACCAACCTGATAAAGGAGGACACACTGCACGGCATCTTCAGGGTGCTGGAGGCAGGCGCTGTGGCAGGAGAGGCAGTGAACAAGGGTCAAAACGTTGCCAGGTTAACACATCTGGACCCTCTGACCCAATTATCCCACTCCTGAAAATTTATTCCAAAGCCATAATTCTCTGACAGGGAAAAGGCTGGATGCACAAGGATATGGGTTCTAGTGGCCAGTGATTTAATAATAGGACATGGCCTCTGGAGTCAGAGACCCCACCTCTCCCACATTCTAGGGCAAGTGGTTTATGCTCTCTGAGCCTCTTTTTCCTCTTCTGTTAGACAGAGGTGACAGCACCTACTCCCCAGGTTGTTGTGAGATTAAATGAGACAGCCTGTATAAAGCACCTAGAATATGTGTTCAACCACAAACATTAGCTCTTATTATGTATAAGAACAAGAGAATGCAGAAGAAAAGAAACAGGTGAACCATTAAGGGTGACAGTTAAAGGGAAATTTTCCAAGACTTTACTAAAATATCACTGTTTTAGGTCTTGCTTTTTTTTTGTTTTAATGGCTGCACCCACAGCATATGGAGGTTCCTAGGCTAGGGGTTGAATAGAGCGACAGCTGCCGGCCTACAACCACAGCCACAGCAACACAGGATCCAAGCCGTGTGTTTGCAACCTACACCACAGGTCAGGGCAACGCTGTACATGTCCTTAACCCATCTGACGAGCCCAGAGATCGAATCCACATCCTCATGGATACTAGTCAGATTTGTTTCTACCAAGCCACAATGGGAACTGCCAGGTCTTATCCATTTTTTAAGAGCTGTGGAAGATGCCATAATTTGTTGAGCCCTGCAGCTTAGGAAGAAGGAAGCAAGGCAGAGATAGGCCTTTCTTCATGAGGGTTTTCCCTACTTCTCTAGATTTCACCTTTGGAAAACTCCTAAGAGATCTCTGAGGATGTGGTAAGAGGGGAAGATGGAGGCACAGAAGAGACATGAGGAAGGGCTTCACAATTAAACCTTGAAAGGGTCCGCCTCCCTGCTGCCCACCCTGCCCAGAGGCAGGCTGTATGGACGAGCACTGGGTCCTGCCCGGGCACACACTGCAGTGAGCCCACTCTCTGGGGCTGTGGTGAGGGCTCCAGCAATGCCCCCTGGCTGGGCGGACAGCTGCAGGGGCTGTCTGCCAGCCTGAACAGCTGTGTGGCCAGAGAGAGAAAAACCTTATGACCGTAGGCAAGGAGTCCATTCCTGGGACCCTGACGCAGGGCACAATGCAATCCCTGTCCCTCCCCTTTCTCCTGCAGCTTCTCAGCTGTAGGACCTACACAACAGTCCAGTTCCTTAAAGGAAACACACAGTAAACAGTCATCACCACTAGAAACCAAACAGATAATTAAGTGCTTGCATGGACATTAGAGGAATCTAGCCAGTGTTTACAACCTTTTTTCTTTTTAAATGCATTCTCTCCATAAATGCTGCAATATATAACACAAAAATAAAGGATTTTTTTTTTCAAGTTTAAAACCACTATCACACATTAAAAAGGTTAACAATTCCTTAATATCAGCAATTATCCAGGCAGCGTTTAAATTTCCAATTATCTCATAAATATCATAAATGGGCAGTTTGTTTCTCAACCTTTGAAAAAAACATCTTCCCAGGAGTTCCTGTCGTGGCTCAGCAGAAACGAATCTGACTAGCATTCATAAGGACGCAGGTTCAATCCCTGGCCTTGCTCAGTGAGTTATTAGATCCAGCGTTGTCATGAGCTGTGGTGTAGGTCAAAGACGTGGCTTGGATCCTACATTGCTGTGGCTGTGGTGCAGGCCGGCAACTGCAGCTCTGATTCGACCCCTAGCCTGGGAACTTCCATATGCCATGGGTGTGGGCCTAAAAGCAAAAAAAATAAAAAATAAAAAAAAAATCATCTTCCCATAGCCTGAGATACCACCACAATAATCACTGACTTAGGCCAACTTCCTCACTAGACTAGAAGGGAAAACCAGTGCCCCGAGAGGGCAAGTGATCTTCCCAGGGTCACAGAGCCAGCTGAAGACAGAGCCTGACCCAGAGCCCAGTGCTTTCCCTGATATCATATTGTCTGGCAGTCTGAACACTGAGGTAACTATTAGACGCTTGTGAGTCAGCAAGTCTTAATCTAATAACAACTCCTTTCTCTAAAAGAAAACAATCACCCACAAAAATAAACTCAGAATAAGAGTTCCTGTCATGGCTCAGTGGTTAAGGAACCCAACTAGTATCCATGAGGACGTGGGTTCGATCTCTGGCCTCGATCAATAGGTTAAGGATAAGGTGTTGCTGTAAACTGTGGGTTAAGGATCCAGCCCTGCCGTGAGCTGTGGTGTAAGTCGAAGACGTGACTCAGATCCCATGTTGGCTGTGGCTGTGGTGTAGACCAGCAGCTACAGCTCCGATTTGACCCCTAGCCTGGGTACCTCCATATGCCATGGGTGCAGCCCTAAAAAAAAAAGACAAAAATAAACTCAAAATGGCTTAAAGACTTAAACATAAGACAAGACACCATAAAACTTCCAGAAGAGAACATAAGCAGAACATTCTCTGACATTCACTGCAAAAATGTTTTCTTAGGTCAGTCTCCCAAAGCAATAGAAATAAAAACAAAAATAAACCAATGGGACCTAATCAAACTTACAACCTTTTGCACAGCAAAGGAAACCAGAGAAGGGAGAAAATAGTTTCAAACAATGCAACCAACAAGGGCTTAAATCCCCAAATATACAAATAACTGAACAGCAAAAAACCAAACAACCCAAATGAAAAATGGGCAGAAGACCTGAACAGGCATTTCTCCAACTAAGACATATAGATGGCCAACAGGCACATGAAAAAATGTTCACCACTAATTATTAGAGAAATACAAATCAAAACTACAATGAGATACCACCTCATACCAATTAGAGTGGCCATCATTAACAAGTCAACAAACAACAAATGCTGGAGAGGATGTGGAGAAAAGGGAACCCTCTTTCATTGTTGGTGGGAATGTAAATTGGTACACCCACTATGACAAATAGTATGGAGGTTCCTCAGAAAACTAAATACAAAACTACCATATGACCCAGCAATCCCACTCCTGGGCATATATCCGGACAAAACTTTCATTCAAAGAGATAAACACACCCATATGTTCACTGCAACACTATTCACAATAGCCAAGACATGGAAACAACCTAAATGTCCACTGACAGATTAATGGATTAAGAAGATGTGGTATATACACTTAGCCTCTCATGCTAAGTGAAGTTAAGTCAGAAAGAGAAAAATAAATACCATATATCACTTATATGTGGAATTTAATATATGGCACAAATGAACCTATCTATAGAAAAGTAACTCATGGACATGGAAAACAGACTTGTGGCTGCCAAGGGGGAGGCAGTGGGATGGACTGGGAGTTTGGGGTTAGGGCTGGGGCTGCATTTGGAGTGGATAAACAATGAGATCCTGCTGTATAGCATGTGGTACTGTATCTAACCACTTGTGATGGAACATGATGGAGGATAATATGAGAAAAAAATGTATATATAACTGGGTCACTTTCCTGTACAGCAGAAATTGACAGAACACTGTGAATCAACTATAATAAAAAAATTTTTTTAATTTTTAAAAAGAAAACAATCACCAGTGGAACCCTCCAAGTAATTATACACCCATTTTACTGAGACAAAAACTAAGTTCTCAAGTTAATACCATTAGGTAGGAGGCAGATTTTGGTCTTCATTCTGTACTTCATTTTAGTCATGTAAAAGGACTCTCAATGACCTCTACTCTCTTTTTAACTCTAACTTGCTCCCCACCCCACCCCCAGCCAGAACAAGGTGAAAAGGACCACCTGAGAGAACAGAAAGATGACTCATGGCAGGGATCTGTGTGCTGGGTATGTATCAACATGGCATTAGCAAAGGGTAATAAGACTGCCTGAAAACAGGCCCCAATGGCTTCATAAGTCATTTCCATCAAACCATGAAGAAACTGGTAATTTCCACGCCATACAAATGTTTTAGAGCATGAAGGGGGAAAAAGTATTTCCCATCTCATTCTATAAGGATAGAATTATCCCTTTGATACCATTGGAAAGGAAAAGACATATATGAAAAAGAAGGGCAGACAGGAAGAAAACTCTAGGCTAATCTTACTAGATTACCACAGAGGTCAAAATCCTCAGTAACATACAAGCAAATCAAGAGTAGATGCCTGGAGTTCCTGTTGTGGTTCAGTAGGTTCAGAACTCGACATAGTGTCTGTGAGGATGAAGGTTTGATCCCTGGCCTGGCTTGGTGGGTTAAGGATCTAGCACTGCTGTGGGCTGTGGTGTAGGTGGCAGATGCAGCTCAGATTCAGTGTTTCATGGCTGTGGCGTAGGCCCATAGCTGCAACTCCAATTCCACCCCTAGCCCGGGAACTTCCATATGCCAAGGTGCAGTCGTAAAAAGGAAAAAAAAGAAGAAAAAAAAAAGAGAGAGTAGATATGCTTTTCTTCCAAAGCACGTGCCTTCTCTTTCTTTTTTCTGTTCTATTCTGTTCTCCTTTAACAGGGTCTTGTTTCCTACGTATGTACAAAAGAATTTAGGGATGTGCAAAAAAAAAAAAAGGAGAATAGGACATATAGAACAAGCTAATGAATCTGGAATTTAGACAGTTTGATACTAGGAAATCTTTTAAAGTAATTTCATCATTTTAACTGATTAAAAGAAAATGTTTGTGCTCATTCAGCCCATCTGACTCCAAAAGCACAATGAACTACGTTTAAAACCCATTATTTATCAAGAGCAAGGAAGGGGATAAAGATGATCTCAGCAAACTGGAAACATAAGTTATACTTCCTTGAGTGCCTACATTATCAAACAATCATAAGCTAGCATAGAAACAGACAAGCCAAGGGTACGGTAGCCTAGAATGTGAGAGCAGCTGATTTCAAATGAAAGGAGGAAGGATGAATGCACCTGTCAATAAAGTTAGATCCTTACCTCACTTAGCATAAAGAATAAATTCCAAGTAGACTGAACAACTACAAGCAAGCAAATGAACAAAGGCAATTTAAGAAAACACAGTAACTAAGTTTCACTCTGGGATGATGGGAAAGTTCTGGAGGTAGATGGTGGTGATGGTTGCACAACAACGTGTATTTATTTAATGACACTGAACTGTAAGCCTAAAAAAAGGTAAAATGGTAAATCATATGTAAGTAAATTTCTCCCAGTTTCAAAAATAAAATTAAAAAGAAAACACACAAAAAGATTATATTCTTGCAATAGGAAAAGCTTTCTTAAGACATAAATCTTTACAGCCATAAAAAGAATTTGAAGATTTTACTACATAACTTTTTTTTTTTTTTAATCTTTTTAGGGCCACACACTTGGCATATGGAGGTTCCCGGGCGGGGGGTCCAATTAGAGCTGTGGCCGCCAGTCTACGCCATAGCCACGGCAACATGGAATCCAAGCTGAGTCTACGACCTACACCACAGGTCAAGGAAACGCCAGAGCCTTAACCCACTGAGCAAGGCCAGAGATCGAACCTGCATCCTCACGGATGCTAGTCAGGTTTCCTAACCACTGAGCCACGACGGCAAGTCCTTACATAAAAATTCTTAATGTCTGTTTGATAAAAGATCTAGAAATAAAAATTAAGACAAGAACTTAATATTTCAATAGAAAGAAAAAGGAAAAAATATAAGCAACTGACTAAAGTATATCCAACTTGTATAATTAATAAAAGATTAACACCTGTATATATAAAGCTGCTAAATTTAAATAGATACAGAATATGACAAGTAATTCATGAAAGTCATACAGCCTCAAAAGTAAACAGGAAAATACACATTAAAACAACTTCATTTTTCACCTATCAAACTAATAAAATTAATAATACTCATTCCCACAGTTGACAAAGGTGTAGGAGAACAGGTATTCTCATCACTGTGGCTTGAACTGTAAACAAGCAAACCTTCTGAAGGGCAGTTAGTCGGCAGCAAAAGCCAGATATTAGACCTACGGTCCCTGCACTTACTGGTCTAGCCTGTGGACATCTCCCAGAATACACGAAAAATCATGAACAAGGGTACCCACTGTACCATTATTTACAGTAGGAAAAAAACAAAACATAACCCAACTTTCTAACGGGAGTCAGTGAAATACGCTTTTTGTACATCCTCCAATGAAATACTAGGCACCTGCTGATAAGAAACATAATGCTGAATAGCATTGAGAACTTTGTCTAGATATTCATGTTGCAACAGAAGAAAGGCTGGGGGAAAAATGTAATTGTAATGTATACATGTAAGGATAACCTGACCCCCTTGCTGTACAGTGGGAAAATAAAAAAAAAAAAAAAAACAGATAGGTCTTTATGCAATCAACAGGGAAAACAGGTCACAGTATGTTTTGTAAACAAAAGCTAGTTACAAAATAGCCCCTATTTTGTGATCTAGTTTTTGTCAAATGTAATATATTTTGTATAGAAAGAAAAATCTAGAAAAATGCATATTAAGCTACCAGCAAGGGCTATCATCTCTGAGTGGTATCATGAGAAACTTTCACTTTCTAAGTTACATTATTTCTGTAAGGCTTACATTATTTAAAACAAGTATAATTACTTTTGTAATTAAAAAAATAGTGACTAAAATAGACACACCCCCACCTTTCTGAAAAAGAGTAAGGAGGGGTAGCTATGATGCCATGAACTCCAGGTAAAAACCTCTGTGCAGTTTCCCCTGCAGAGGGAGAGCCAGGTGGGAAGGGGCAGATGTCCAGGTTCCTGGCAGGGCAGGTGTGATGGGAATGAGGGGCCAGGGCTCAGCCCTCAGGCACAGCAGCCTGCACACACCACGCTCCTGCACAGGAGACCTCAGCTGAAAAGTGGACGCTGAAGGAAAGCACACTCACTACTGGACTCAAACTATTTTTTTCTTTTACTTCTGATCTTTGGGTGGCTCTTAGATCACCATTTAAGAATAGAAACATTTTACTTGAAAAGGTCATAATGGAAATCAGACCAGCTAAGAGAAATTGATGGTGACTTCCTAGGAAAGAGCTACAAAAACCTAATTGTGGCCTGAAAAGACAGCAATGAATGCCAAGATCTGGAATGGGCACAATGCTGGAAAGTTGCTGGTCAAAGAAAGAGTATTAGTCAACTAGCCTCTACCCGACCTCTCAGAGATAAACTGAGAGTGGGAGGGGAAAGGGACAGGGAGGGGAAAAAAACAGAAACGTGACACAGGTACTGCTACACACTCCAACACATTTCCATATTTAATGCTCAAAACAATCCAGGGAGTGGCTCAGAAAAGGAGACTCAAAGAGGTCCATGACTTGCTCATGTCACAAAGCTACAAACTCGAACGTGGCTATGCACCTGGTCTGCGCATCAGTCAGTCAGCCGGCCCCACGCATCCCAGTATCGAAGCCTGTGTCCTCGGGCTTCCCAGGCAGACTCACCTGTGAGCTGGAGGGCAGCACCTGGGAAATGGGCTCCTCTGATGGGGCTGCTCCTGAGCCCATGGGGCTCAGCGTGGTGATTCGGCTGGGTTGGCCACGGAGTGTCAGAGTAATCGTGGTGGGGACCTTCAAGCCTGAGAGAGAGGGAAAGAGAGAGAAAGAGAGAGAGTAGTAGGTTTTTTTGGTCCCAGCCTCCACTTTCCTTTCCTGGAGAGTTTCTTTCCCATGTGACACACCCCCCTCAGCCTCCCGCCTCGGCCTCCTCCCCAGCTAGGTCATCTATGTGCTGCCAATTAGTCAGGCAACAAGAACAGCCTGTGTTGTCTTAACCTCTCTAGGGGAGGGACCCACAGGTCCATGAGGGTCAAGGACAGGACCCTGTGGGGCTGGGTTCTACATCACACCTTGCCCATGTGAAAGAGGAAGGTCTTGGAGGAAGATCCCATATCCGGGAGTCCCCACAGTTCTCATGAGAGACTCACCTGTTGCTTGGTTAGAGATCTGAGCCAGGCCAGGGAGGCTGCTTGCCAACTTAGCGAGGCCCCCATTAGTCAGCAGCTGGTGGATGGCTGTGGGCTTCCCACCAGGAGTGGCACCCAAGGAGGAGAGAGTGGTGGCCACAGGAATGGTACGGACAATGGTGCTGGTGCCCGTGGTGATGGCACCCAGGCTCTGCATGGGGGTGGGCAACTTCACACTGGTGGCCTGTGGGACACACAAGCCCAGGTGATCAGAAGCTGCTGCCCAACAGCAACGGTCGAGTGCGGAGGGCCCAGGGTGTTAAAGGCTACCAGGTACTGTGTGCCTACCACATGCAAGGTACTCTGCCAGGCATTCTCCATACATGATCCTAGTTAATCCTCAAGACAACCCTGTGAGGGAGCTTCTAGCATCCTCATTTTACAAACAAGAAGACAAAGATAACAGAGAGATTAGAAAACCTGCTCAGAGTCACTTAGTAAGTGGTGGAGCCTTCACCTTCGGTAGTTCCCAGTTGTGAAGTCAGAAGGCTATTTTTCCTTGACCCAGACTGCAGACCCAGCATCCCTGCCAAAATCAGCTAAGCTGAGGAAACCTCCTCCCACACCTGCCCAGCCCAGAGGAAAGCAGATGTGCACCTGTGGGACTGGCCCTGGGGAAGGGTTTGCTGGGAGACCAGAGGTCTTGCTGCTGATATCCTGCAAGCTGAAGCTGAGGCCTTGGAGGAGGCTGCTGGCTGATGTGGCCCCTAGGAGAGGATGCAGCAGACATCAGCACAGGCTCAGTCACTTATCCCACAAGCAGCTGTACCCGTCCACCCTCGACAACCAACTCCAACACTGACGCGCTTCCCCTCGGACATTCCCAGTGCTCTCAGAAAGATGCACACCAGACGCCCACATGAGGAAAGGTACTATGCCTGACACTGCCTTGGATTACCTCTGCACATCCCAACCTGCTCTAAATCGCCTGTTAAATTTGGACCATTTTAGGAAAACCAAGGAGCATCCTCCAGCTCCAGCTCGAAGGATGCTTTCCCAGGACCACCCTCCAGCTGCAGCCCACAGACTTCGCTGGGAGCCAAGTTACCTGGGAGGGAGCTGCCAGGAGAGGTGGCCACAAGGCGGCTCTGGAGTGCGTGCAAGGCACTGGGCGCAGTGCTGCTGGAAACCACTGAGGACACTGGGCTGGCTGGGACTCCCCCTTCAGAAGCACTTGACCTGGAGACAAAGACAAGAGCACCATTATCTAAAGGCCAGAGGGGAGCAGATCCCGGACACACAAGGAGGATACAGAGTGAAGCCCAGCAAGGGCTTTCAGCAGTGGACACAAAGCCAGAACTTTTGATTTATTCACCCCACCTCCTGAATCCAGCCTCTAGTCCTTCTAAAGGTCAAGCCTAAGGGAAAAACACAGGCCTTGAGGCAAAAGCTACAGGATGCTTTGTAAACTCAAAGTAAAAATAAACTGAGTTGACCCAGACACCCCGTTCAGAAAGAAGTCACATAAACAAAACGGACAGAACCCAGAATCCACCATCTTACCAAAGCACTAAATGGACCAAAGAAAAGGTGAAAAGAAAGAAGGGAACGGGAGCTCCTGCCATGGTGCAGTGGAGACGAATCAGACTAGGAATCATTTGGTTGTGGGTTCAATCCCTGGCCTTGCTCAGTGGGTTAAGGATCTGGCGTTGCCATGAGCTGTGGTGTACGTCGCAGGCATGGCTTGGATCTGGTGTTGCTGTGGCTCTGGTATAGGCTGGCAGCTGTAGCTCCAGTTAGACCCCTAGCCTGGGAACCTCCATATACCATGGGTGTGGCCCTGAAAAAGACAAAAAGACAAAAAAAAAAAGAAAGAAAGAAAGAAAGAAAAGAAACCAGAAAGAGAAGAGACCAGAAAACACTCACTTGGTTGTGGTGAGAAGCCCTGTGAGCTCCTTGGCCCCTGCAGAAGCTTGCCCCAGTGTCATGGTGATGGGCTTCCCTCCTGTGGCTGTGAAACAAAAAACTCTAAGGCCACTGGTCAGTCCCACTGTGCCCTGACCTTTCAGGGCCCAGGCTAAATGCAACATATTATGGAAAAGACTGAAAGATGAAAAGTGAAGGATAGCTACATTACAGTAAGGAGAGTTGGGGCTACTGTTTCCTTCTAAACTTTATGGACTATTTCATTATCTTTAATTGAAACCCAAAAAAGAACAAAACGTATGATATTTTCAATGACCCCACAGCTTCCTCTGACCGTCCTGCCTCCCTGATCCTAGTTCAGATCAGGCTGCTGCCCACTGTCTCCCCATGTGCAACCTTCTGCTGTCTTTGCTCCAGGTACCTCCTGCACCGAAGGAGAAGGTGAGCCACTGAGCCAGCAGCCACCAAGAAGGCAATGCTATGTGCCTGGGCAGGGCCGGTGGGAGGAATGCAGTCAGTGTTTATTTAAACAAGCATGAGAGCCTCACCTTCTGAAGCTCCTCCTGAGGAAGGAATACAAGGCCCTCCAGCTGTGTCCCCTTGGGAGATAAGGGACACCTTGATCTTCGGTCGCTTGGAGGTCTTACTGCCAGGAAGAGGGCTGGAGGGATGATGCCGCTTCAGCTGGACCCTGAGATCTTCTTTCTCGGATTCCTCGGTTTGTTCTGATGAAATAGGAACTAAGAAATAGAGCTGCGGTGAAGTTCTCCACTATCCAAAAAAAGCCCGAAATATACCAACAGGACCAGCATGGGCATGGCTGTGTGGGAACACAGAACCATCCCAACACATGCAAGGGGAGCACTGAGGCTCTGGGCCTCAGTGTGGTACAAGTCCACCCTGGCCTCTCACACGTCTCTGCCCCCATCCTTCACCCTGTCCTGGAGTCGGAGGGAAGGCGGCTCTGAGTTGGTGGGAACAAAAAGAAAGGAGACGACATCCTGACCTTGCCTGGTAAAGGTCAATCAAAAAACAGAAGGCTCACCAGAGGGGACCTAAATAGGGCTTTCTAGCCTCAAAGAATGTGACAATTCTCATGCCCTCCCCACATCACACATCTGGAGAATAGTAAACATCTTGTGAAGAAGCAACAGAGGAGCAGGCTCCCCAGTCCTCCCTAAAAGAGAGAATTCCACAAAGCTGAGTCCCACCCTGCCCTAGGAGCCCAAGGTTGAGGGTGGGCTCACAGAATGGAGACAATGAGAAAGGCTATCACTAGGACTTAAGGCTGGTTTGGGGTAACTACTAGGCAAAGGAGCATCTCAGCCAAGACAAGTTTACAGCCTGCCCAGAAGTAACAGGAAACAGTGGCCATGTCACAACCTGGTCCCCAGTCATTTGTACTAGCACAGCGAAAGGCCATCTGTCCAGACATAGGCTTCCCTTCCACTCAATCAAGCAGATGCATCCAACATACGGCCAGGCCCTCCTAGACTCTTAGTTATCCTTCAGGTTTCCTCAGAAAGCTCTTCTTTAAGAAGCAGTCCACCCCAGTCCTTCTTAGCGTCAGGGCTGGGGTGGAGAGGAAGGCAAGAGTCACATGGGAAACGGAAGGGAGGGCTGGCATGGGGCCACAGGGAGCTACCCCAAACCAAAGTCAGGCCACAACCAGCTGAAAAGACGGCTTAGGGCATAAATGCCTTGACTAAAATCAGAACAGGAAGGAGGGTAAAGGGGAAGGGAGTTACAGGTTTTATGCTGATAAGTGTTTTCAGTGGCCAGGATGGAAGCAGGAGAAAAACACAGGGAAATTCAGGCTCACAGGCAATAGGACCACGGGCACACTCAGGAGAAAGAACCAAAAGCCAAAAACTACAGTAAGAGATAAAAGAAGAACAGCGTGAGAGGCAAACAGAAAGGAAAGGGGGAAGGCAAGACTATGTATGGAGTGAGCAAAAGGATCTGCAAAGGAAAAAATCAGAATACAGGAAAATGCAGACAGAAAAGATCAGGAAGAAACCAAACTGAGACAAATGAGAAGCAGGGGTGGGGAAGAAGTAAGAGGGAGAAGGGGAGAGAAGCAGAGAACAGAGGGTGAAATGGTGAGAGGAAGAGCAATACTCACCAAAGAGACAGGAGGAGGTGCCGGGAGGAAGAGCTTTCCTCACCAGCATATTTTGTTTCAGAAAAGCAGCAAACTGAGCTGGAATGAATCAGAAAGAATTACAGAATCATAGCCAGCCAGAGAAAGGAGAAAAAGAGAGGGAGTAAGAGAGATACGAAAATGTCTGGAAAATGGTCAACAGGGGCTTTTTCAGGAATTACTGCAGGGTTTGAAATCTGACTCGGCCAGTTAGCAGCTCCATGAAATCACCCATCAACTGAAAATAATGAATGTACCTGCCTGGTGGGGCCAGGAACCAGATTCTATGAGCAGCATCAGCAAGTCAAGTGCCAAGGAGAGAGCAAGGCACACAGCAAGGGCCTGTGAGTGTTGGCTGTTGTTACCCCTCCAGCCCTTGAGCTCTGCAGAAGCCAAGCTGCTGCCAGCGGCTCTCCTCCATGATACTCTGGGTCCCACTTCCAACCCAGCTCGCCAGTCCGCTTTCTAGAACTCCTTACATTCTCGACTAGCTAGTGCCTCTAGAAGCACAGCAAACTGCTGGCTCTCTCTTCATCAAAAGCCTAAAGGGACACCGCCCACCAGGAAACTGGCTCTGCCCGCCACTTATGAAGATGCGGGTCACAGAGTAGCCACGTGGACCCCAGGAGGCTGGCCTCTTTTCTGTCTTCACCAATCCACTCACACTTCTGCTCCTTGTTAGCCCCACCCTGGGCAACCTCGTAAGAGGCCTGGGTCTAAGTCCTGACCCTTTGGCTCCACTAAAAGAAACAAAAACACAAAGGGGAAGAGAGCAGACAGGCCTCCAGTCAGCTCCATGTCTCGCTACTTGACAGCCGGCTCTTCCTAGGCACCTGAGAACCTCCTGGATACACCACCAAACACCAGTGCCCAAGAGTCCCCACCTTGGGGCCTTCCAACCAGATCAAGTGGGGGCAGGGATAGAGCCATGGCTACTGAAGGCTTCTTTTCCACAGCTTCTTATATCGCACTCACTGTTCTGCAAACTCTAATTCAACCAAACAAATATTTCCCAATCTAATGTAAAACCTCTCTGCAGAGACTCCTGAAAAACTTCACTGGACATCACAGCATGGGGATCTTAACTCTTTCCCTCTTTTTTTTTTTTTTTGGCTTTTTAGGGCCGCACCTGCAGCACATGGAAGTTCCCAGGCTAGGGGTCAAATCGGCCTACACCACAGCAACATGGGATCTGAGCTGCATCTGCGACCTACACCACAGTTCACGGCAAGGCCAGATCCTCTGACCCAATGATCGGGGCCAGGGATTGAACCCACATTCTCATGGATACTAGTCATATTTGTTACCACTGAGCCATGACAGGAACACCAGGATCTTAACTCTTGAAGGGCAAAACAAATGAAGGACACAATGCCAGTGGAGTTGCCTAGAACCTACTGAACACAGCCAATCACCCCGTCTGTGGGACCCAGACAGCTCTTTTCTCTGATGCAGGAGTCACTGGACAGGGCCCAAAGAGATGATATTCCAACTGGGAGTCAGAAAAAAATTTGAGGCCAATATACACAGAGTCAGCTCATAATGCCTAACTTCCTTTTCCAAACCCCAAGACAAAGCTATCATTAGTAGAACTACACAGCCACACTAATGCATAGACCTTTTGTGATAATTTTACCCCTGACAACAGCACTTGGTATTTATTTCAACCTAATTTTGCCTGGACAGAATGTGGGAAAGGGTGCTTCTCACATGCCCCTGGAAAAACCTGTAGGTGCCAATACTTTCCAACCGCCCATGACATCAACCAGACAAGACAGAAGCCAAGAGAGGCCCCTGGGCCAGGCGGATATACCTTGGGCTTGTTTGTGGGTCAGCATAGCTTCCGTCCGCTGTACATGTCTCTTCAGCAGCTGAGTGCTTCCAATCTGACTGGACTTCTGAGCAGAGGCCACCGTGGTCACTTTGGTCTTGGGACTGGAGGTGGGGCTGCTGGACACACTGGAGAGATCCTGAGTAGGTTAAGAAGGACAAGGGCCAAGCCAAGGTCGTTTGGGTTGACTGTCAATTATCAAGTCCCCCTAGAATTTCTGTCAGGAATTCCCCTCGTAGGAACTCATAGGCCTGGCAAGGCCAACAGGCACCCCCCAGGAAGCCAAGGAACCATCTCGGCAGTCCTGATTCCCCAGCAAAGGTGCTCCCTCCCTGCCTGCATTACCTCCGAGCCCGAGGGTGAGGCAGGCAGCTTGGCAGCCGGTGACGCAGGTCGACTGCCCCGCTCGGGGACTTCAAAGGCCAGGTCTCTGCGGGCCATATCCCGGGGCTTCTTCTTTTTCTCAGCATCCTGATCCCGAGGCTCAGAGCCCACATGCCCCTCGGTGCGAGTGAGCACTCCAGTCAGGAAGTCCACGATCTCATCCTAGGGTACAAGGTGCCAAGGCCTCTGAGTCCTTGTCTGGAGAACGGGAACCTCCCCAAGAATGCCTACAAAAACTAATTCACCTTGGCTTTGACTTCAGCTGTGCTGGACCCTCCTGTACACAAAGCCTGGCACCAACCCCAGCCTCAGCCAAAGACCAGCAGGAGCCTGTGCCCTGCGCCCAAGGTTGTACTCAGGGTGCTCCTGCTTTACCCCTCCTCCAGTAAACCCCTCAGACTTTTCTCATGTCTTAGAGCATTACCCTCCCTCTCCCCTGTTTCTTTCCCCCCTTCTTTGTTATGATTTGGGCCTCCCAGAGGCCCCAGTGGACACACATCCCCCTTAGAGTCAGGAAGCTGCTGCCAACAAGACAAAGCCAAAAAGGTAACAAAAGGGAAGCCTCGCTGAGGAAACCACCTAAAGCAACTATGTACCTGAATACATCGGTCCACCATGCTCTGAGTCAAGCCTTCTGATTTCTTCTTTGCTTTGCTTATTCTAGGAGACAAAAAAAAGGGAAATGTCCGCTTTCTAAACATTCCATGGCATCACGTGGAAATAAGAATGAATTTCTCTTCTATGTTGGTTACTTTTTAGGCCCAAGAAGGAAGACTATGTTAGCCATTGGGCAGGCCTCAAAGCCATAGTTGGCCTCATTCTCTCCTTTCTGAAAGCCACCCTTAACCCCCGTGGCTTCTGACTGGGGGTCTCGGCAGAGTGAGAAACAGGGCACCAAGTGACAGAGTGAAGAAAAACTTCCTAAGCCTCCAAATTCTGAGACCCCAATTTACTGGTTGCTGGCCTCTGACCCTGTAGAACATGCTCATTTTACAGACAAGGATGCAGATTCGCAGAAGTTAAGTAAACTACCCCAGCTTCTTAACAAAGGAGCCAAGACTACATGAAGGTCTCCCACTCTCAATCCAATGCTCCTGGCACCACGCAAACATGCCTCACAATGGAAATCTCACGAAAGTATTTCTGTCTCTCCCGCTCCCTCACCACAGCTAGCACACACAATCTATTCTCCTATAGCTAAAAATGTCTGAATTAACAAGAAAGACAATGTATTTACGAAGACATTGGCTAGAGCATCTAAGGAGTAGATTTTAGGTCCATGCGAAGGTGTCAAACAACAAAGGCCAGAAGGACCTCTCTGGGTAAGAAATGCAACAAGACAGATGGAAAGAGGCAATTGCTTTAAGCCCTCCAGTTAAAGCACACAAATGAACTTAATATCTCAGACTGCATATATAAAAAAAAGAGGCCCCGTAAAGGATACAATGTGTGATCCTGGATTTGATCCCAGACCAGAAAAGGACATCGGTGAGACAACTGATGAAATCTGAGTCTGCACACCAGATAACAGTATCACATCCATGTTAATCTGGCTTTTTTTTGCTTTTTTTTTTTTGGTCTTTTTATGGCCACACCCATGGTATATGGAATTTCCCAGGCTAAGGGCTGAATCGGAGCTGTAGTTGGCTGGCCTACACCACAGCCACAGCAATGCCAGATCCTTAGCCCACTGAGCAGGCCAGGGATAGAACTCACATCTTCATGGATACTAGTACAGTTGGTTACTGCTAAGCCACAACAGGAACTCTAATATCCTGATTTTGATGATTACACTTTGGTTATATAAGATGTTAGTATTTGGGAAATCTGGGTGAACAATACAGGAAATATTTTGTATACTTTTGCAACTTCTTACAAATCTGGATTAGTTTAACATTTTTTAAAAAGTTTTTTAGGAAGTTCCCATTGTAGCTCAGTGGTAATGAACTTGACTAGTAACCATGAGGATGCAGGTTTGATCCCTGGCCTCGCTCGGTGGGTTAAGGATCTGGCATTGCTGTGAGCTGTGGTGTAGGTCACATACGCAGCTTGGATCTGGTGTTGGTGTGGCTGTGGTGTAGGCTGGCAGCTACAGCTCCGATTCGACCCCTAGCCTGGGAACTTCCATTTGCCATGGGTGCGGCCCTAAAAAGACAAAAAAGAAAAAGAAGTTTTTTAACACCCCCTCTTTCTCTGAACCAGGCTAGCTATCATTACATCAGCACCTTACAGGCACCTCACCAACATGGCTCTCTTGCAGCTCTGGGGGGAACAACCTACCTGAGATTATCATCAGCTCCCCCAACAACCACCAAGCTGTTCTCAGCCCGAATCTTCTCCCGGAAGTCCTCCATGGCTTCAGGGTGACACTGCAGGGAATTCTGACCAATCACAAAGAGGACTGGAGTCTTCATATCCAAGAGTGGATCATCCACATCCTAAAACAGATCTGGGTTTACAATCAGCCAGCTCAAATTCACTGAGCATCGTCCTAGCAAGTCCACTCAGGAGAGTCAGCTAAGCAACTGCAGTCAGACACCAGCCTGGATGACGCATGCACTCCCTTCCTCTCAGCTCCCTGTGACCCAGCCACCAGCTGCCCCTGTGCTTACCCCTCTGGGGCCATCCACGGTGAGCAGAGGAAACCCAAGGCAGACAACTGCAGTGACATAGTCCATCACCGACACCTGGAAATAATGGCAGTTTGTCTCCAAGTCAACTGAATTCACTGCAGCTGCACACTACCCAGAATCCAGGGGTGGTCCAGACCTACCATCCAGTCCCACCCTCCTCCCCATTGTAAGCCCTAGGTGTACCGGCCACAGCAGCAGCAGCAATAGCACAGAACACAAGATGTGCTATTCCACCAGCAGCCACCACCTAGAGAAGTGCAGCCTTCATGGACCCCAGCAGAGGGCTGAACCAGAGGATGGCAGATCTAACACTTCTACCCTGTCAATGTGTTAGGCTGGAGTTCCCCCCACTTTTTCCTCCACTAACAGCAAATGCAATCAGAACACAAACGCTGCTCTTTTCCCTTAACTGAAGAAAATCTCTCCCTTTTGAACTTAATAAATAGCTCCCACATACCCCAAATCTCTCAGCACAGTCACTGACTGAGTACTGCCATCCTTGGGACCAGGGAGTACCACGAGACAGCCTTCTTCCTCCCACATTCCTAGACGTCACACTTGACTACCCCAGGTGACACAGCATAGACCTCATTTATTGATCCACTTGAGAACTGGGGCTTTGGACGTGGCAGGGTCACTAATATATACTAATTAGTCATGCAAACTCATATACATCCAAATTTTTGTAAAATAATAAAAGGTTCCTTGATGTCTTAGAAAGGGACAGAACATGAACACAACATTAAATTCCAAAGCTATTAAAATTTTTGCTGTCTAAAAAAACCAATCAATCAATGGAAAAATGGGCAAAAGACCTGAATAGACATTTCTCCAAAGAAGATATACAGATGGCGAACAAACACATGAAAAAATGCTCAACATCACTGATTATAAGAGAAATGCAAATCAAAACTACCATGAGATATCACCTCACACCAGTCAGAATGGCCATCATTAATAAATCCACAATTAACAAGTGCTGGAGGGGCTGTGGAGAAAAGGGAACCCTCCTGCACTGTTGGTGGGAATGTAAACTGGTACAGCCACTATGGAGAACAGTTTGGAGATACCTTAGAAATCTATACATAGACCTTCCATATAACCCCGCAATCCCACTCTTGGGCATCTATCCGGACAAAACTCTACCTAAAAGAGACACGTGCACCCGCATGTTCATTGCAGCACTATTCACAATAGCCAAGACATGGAAACAACCCAAATGTCCATCGACAGAGGATTGGATTCAGAAGATGGGGTATATATACACAATGGAATACTACTCAGCCATAAAAAAGAATGCCATAATGCCATTTGCAGCAACATGGATGGAGCTAGAGAACCTCATACTGAGTGAAATGAGCCAGAAAGACAAAGACAAATACCATATGATATCACTTATAACTGGAATCTAACATCCAGCACAAATGAACATCTCCACAGAAGAGAAAATCATGGACTTGGAGAAGAGACTTGTGGCTGCCTGATGGGAGGGGGAGGGAGTGGGAGGGATCGGGAGCTTGGGCTTATCAGACACAACTTAGAATAGATTTACAAGGAGATCCTGCTGAATAGCATTGAGAACTTTGTCTAGATACTCATGTTGCAACAGAAGAAAGGGTGGGGGAAAAAATATAATTGTAATGTATACATGTAAGGATAACCTGACCCCCTTGCTATACAGTGGGAAAATTAAAAAAAAAAAAAAAAATTTTTTGCTGTCTAAAATTATTGTTTTGTTAAGGTGGGAGAATAGTACTTATGTTTAGGGGGGAAAAGGAAAGAATTTTTTCTGATACATGCTAAAATACAACAAATAAACAAAATGATGATATTTGTGATGTTCTTCGAAATAAGTGGAGAAGAGTGAAAGTGGGCAGAAGTAAGATGAAAAAAGCCTGGTCATGAGCCTATCACTGGTAAAGCTGGGCGAGTGGCCCAAGGGGCTTATTATACTACTCTATCCTTCCTTTAAGTTTCTGCTTAAAATTTTCCAAAGTTTGTCTCCTACAGTGTGAAAGACAAGTATGTAGGTGAAGCATCTAGCACGGTGCCTGGAATGTAAAGTAGGACTCAAGTGCAGCTCGCAGTAGCAGCAGCAGTCTCCAGGACAATCTCCAAATAAGAAAGGGATTACTTACGTGACAGGCCACCAAAGCTCCTGTGTTCCAGCCAATCAAGATAATAGGTTTGTGGGGAAAATGGCTGTGAATCTTTGTGGGAAGAGAAAGAAGACAGTAAGTCAGGAGGCCACACACTGGTGCAGAACATGGACTGAAATAAGAACATTCTCACCTCCAGCACTTTGCTTCTCACTGCCCCAATCATGTGCTCCAGACACTGCAGAACTCCTACCCCACTACCATTGTTCAGCAGATGGGTGGCCACAGGGATGACCTAAAGGGAAGAAAGGGGCGGCCGTGACAGCAGAGTGAAGTTCCAAATCTTTCCTCAAGTCTGCTGAGCCACCCTATATCCCTTCACCTTGGATAAGCACCATTTGGACTCCAAACAAAGAGAGAGCTGGGGGATGCTCCACATCAAGTGCATCCATTTCGACCCCCTTCTCCTTTTTGTCTGCTCAATCCTCCAAGACCATAATCCCCCCCACACCAGAAGGGAGTTCTTCTGGCCCCCACACATACCTTGCCTAAGCAGGACAGCTGAGACTGCCAGAAGCGGTGGCGGCGGGAGGTGGGGAACACGGAGCTAGAGGGCCCAGAGGAGGCAATAAGGATGAGAGGAGAGCCAGGGAGCTTGCTCTAGAGAGAAAGAACCCACCAGAGAGCCAGTAAGTAAGAGGTGGTCCTCCACAAAGCCCCAATACCTTTCTCATCCCAACCAATGCCGATCTGTTTATAAAACTATGTTAAGCACTACATGTGGTCAGTTATTTAATGAAAGAAGTTAAATAAGCCATTTATTATCCTCTTGCCAAGGTTCTAATACAGAGTTCTCAAAAAAACTTCATGGGCCATGGTTAAGTCCAACTTACTGGTTTGTTATGAGAAAGCACTCCCACGGCAGGGTCCCAGGGCCTCTTCAGCAAAAGGGACAAGGCTTCAGCTCCTGCAGCCCCTGTCTTTGTGTTGGATGACACAAGCATCCGGTCTATCAAGGTAGGGATCTAGAAGCAAAGGGGAGCAAAATGAAGTCCAAAGCAGGAGACCACAGCATCAGGCAGGAGGACATAGCCCCACTAGCAGCCAAGGACTTCAACTAAGCTTCTTAAACTTCCTCATGAGAAAAAAATATTAATAAGTAGATGGCTGAAAAATATGCCTCCTATCATTAAAAGTAAATAGATACAATCTTTTGGAAACCAATCTGGTGATGCACATCAAGAGACCTAAATTTATTCCTATTTGTCTCCTAACAAACTACATTAGAAATACACACACCGGAGTTCCCGTTGTGGCACAGTGGTTAACGAATCCGACTAGGAACCATGAGGTTGCGGGTTCGGTCCCTGCCCTTGCTCAGTGGGTTAACGATCTGGCATTGCCGTGAGCTGTGGTGTAGGTTGCAGACGCGGCTCGGATCCCGCGTTGCTGTGGCTCTGGCGTAGGCTGGTGGCTACAGCTCTGATTCGACCCCTAGCCTGGGAACCTCCATATGCCGTGGGAGTGGCCCAAGAAATAGCAAAAAGACAAAAAAAAAAAAAGAAAAGAAAAGAAATACACACACACACACACACAGTTCCCGTTACGGCTCAATGGGCTAAGAACCTGACATAATATCTGTGAGGATGCAGGTTCAATTCCCGGCTTCACTCAGTGGGTTAAGGATATGGCATTGCTGTGGGTTAAGGATGTGGCATTGCTGTGGCTGTGGTGTAGGCAGGCAACTGCAGGTCCAATTCAACCCTGGCTCAGGAACTTCCATATGGTGCAGGTGCGGCCCTAAAAAGAAAAAAGCAAAAAAAAAAGAAATATGGAGTTCCCACTGTGTCTCAGTGGGTTAAGAACCTGACGTAGCATCTGTGAGGATAAGGGTTCGATCCCTGGCCTTGCTCAGTGAGTTAAGGATCCAGCATTGCCACAAGCCGTGGCGCAGGTCACAGATGGAGCTCAGAGCCATTGTTGCCATGGCTGTGGCACAGACCTCAGCAGCAGCTCCAGTTTGACCCCTGGCTCTAGAACGTCCATATGCTGTAGATGCAGCCATAAAAAGAAAAATACATAACTAAATAAAGGAAGGAAGAAACACACACACAAGGGTGGAAGTGTGCAAAAGAAAAACTCATTCAATAATAATCAAAACAAGGAAACAAAATAAAGGCACACCTAAAAAAGTAGTTAAGCAAATTATCTACATAATTAGTTATTATGGATTAATTTAAAATAATTTGTAATAACAGAAAGAATTTGCTGAAATGTTAAAGGTAAAGGAGAAAATATAAAAATTATCTCTATTTGGAGTTCCTTCTGTGATGCAGCAGGTTATAAGGATCCAGCATTGTGTCTGCAGTGGCTCAGGCCTGGCACAGCTGGGTTAAGGATCCAGTGTTGCCGCAGCTATAGTGTAGGCTGCAGCAGTGGCTTGGATTCTATCCCTGGCCTGTCCTGGAACTTCCATATGCCACATGTGTAGCCAAAAACAAACAAACTCTACTCAGGAAAATACCATATGCCTATATTTAATAATGATCTTTATGGAAATATGAGTAATTTTTCCTTTGTCAGACTTCTATATTTTCTAAATTTCTTCAGTGTACATCAGTTGGTTTTACAAATTAAAAAAAAACAAAAAACAAAAAAACAAACAAAAAAAACTCCCCATTATCTTCTAGAGCACTGCAGTGCCCCCAAATAATGCATCCTACTATAGTGTATATACAGTTGACCCTGAACAACACGGGGTTGGGCCCCCACGCAGCTGAAATCCATGTATAACTTTACAGTTGGCCCTCCGTATCTGTGGTTCCATATTACACTATTACAATTCACCAAAAATGTGACCTCACAGATGTGTAAATATAGGTTTCAGTCACAGTGATGCTTACACTGAGAAAAAATACCTGTGTGAATCCCACACTACCCACAAAAGGCCGAAATGACCTAGAGGAAAGGAAAGATTTTTAAATGTTAGAGGTAGTTTTCAAAAAATACTAAAAATAAAATTTTTTGGAGAAACTGGAGAATAAAAAGTACTATGGTGATGCAGGTTGTAAAAATTCAGTCCATAGCTAACATCATACTCTGCAGTGAAAAACTGAAAGCTTTTTCTCTAAGATCAGGAACAAGACAAGGATGCCCACTCTCACCAATTTTATTCAACAGAATACTGGAAGTCCTAGCTGGAGCAGTCAGACAAAAACAAAACAACAACAAAAAAAAGTAAAAGGCATCCAAATTAGAAAGGAAGAAGTAAAAACAAAAAACAAACAAAAACAGAAAAGAAGACGTAAAAATGTCATTTCTACACAATAGAAAAAGAACTTAAGAAAACATTCTTGTCAACAATTTCATCAAAAAGAATAAAATACCTAGGAATGAATTTAACCAAGGCAGCGAAAGACCTGTACACTATAAACCATTAGACATTAATGAAAGAAACTGAATAAGACACAAATAAATGGAAAGCTAGTCCATGCTGAAAGATTAGAAGAATTAATATTATAAAAATGTCTGTACCACCCAAAACGATCTACTATACAAATTTAATGCAATCCTCATCAAAATTCTAGTGGCATTTTTTCATAGAAACAGAACGAACAATCCCAAAATGTATATGGAACAACAAAAGACCCTGAATAGCCAAAGCAATCTTGAGAAAAAAGACAAAGACATCATGCTTCTTGATTTCTAATTATTTTTTTACAAGTTACAGTAACCAAAACATAAAAAAACATATAATAAATGGAACAGAATAGAGAGCCCAGAATTAAACCCACACTTAGATGGTCTGTTACTTTATGACAGAGGAACCAAGAAATATGTGGGAAACAGATAGTCTTTTCAATAAATGTTGGGGAAATTGGACAGCTATATATGCAAAGAAACTGGACCACAATATTACATCACACACGAAAACTAACTCAGAATGGATTAGACTTGAATATAAGATCTGAAACCATAAAATTCCTAGAAAAAAGCATAGGCAGTAAGCTCTTTGACATCAGTCTTGGTGATGATTTCTTGGATCTGATACCAAAAGCAAAGGAAGCAAAAGCAAAATAAACAAGTAGGCCTACCAACTAAAAATCTTCTGCATAGCAAAGGGAAACATCAACAAAATGAAAAAGCAACTTAGTGAATGGAAGAAAATATTTACAAATCATGTATCTGATAAGGGGTTAACATCCAAAATATATAAAGAACTCTTGCAACTCAACATCAATAAAATATGCTGATTAAAAAATGAGCATATCACAGAGTTCTCATGTGGCTCAGTGGGTTAAGGATCCAGTGTTGTCGCTGTAGTGGCCCAGGTCATGCCAGTGGCGGGGGTTTGATCCCTGGCCTGGGAACATCCACATGCCACAGGCATGGCCAAAAAAAAAGAGAGGTGGAGACAGACCTGAATAGACATTTTTCCAAAGAAGATCTACAGATGGCCAACAGGTACATGGAAAGACATTCGACATCACTAATCAGGGAAATATAAACCAAAACTACAATGAGCTATCACCTTACACCTGTTAGAATGGCTATTCTAACCCAAAAGTCAAGTGTTGGCATTCCTGTCATGGTGCAGTGGGTTAAGAATCAAACTGCAGAGGCTTGGGCCCCTGCAAAGGTGCAGGTTCAATCCTGGGCCTAGTGCAGGGAGTTAAAGGTTCTGGTGTTGCCACAGCTATGGCTCAGATTCAGTCCCTGGCCCAGAAACTTCATATGCCACAGGTGCAGCCATAACATTTGAAAAGGAAAGAAAAGAAGAGAAAAAAAACAAGCATTAACAAATGTTAGCAAGGATGTAGAGAAAAGGGAAACCTTGTACATCTCGTGAGAATGTAAACCGGTGCAGCCACTATGAAAAACAACACAGAGGTTCCTCAAAAAATCAAAAATAGAACTACCATATGATCAAACAATTCCACTTCTGAGTATTTATCCAAAGAAAATGAAAATACTAACTCAAAAAGATATGTGCACCCCTATGTTCACTGCAGCATTATTTACCATAGCCAAGATATGGAAACAACCTAAGTGTCCACTGATAGATAAATAGATAAAAAAATGTGGCATATATACACACAATGGATTACTATTCAGAATAAAAAAGGAAATCTTGCCATCTGCAACAAACATGGGTGGATCTTGAGGGCATTATGCTAAGTGAAGTAAGTCAGAGAAAGATAAATACCATATGATATCACTTGTATGTAGAATCTAAAAACTAACGAACAGGAGTTCCCATCGTGGCACAGCAGAAATGAATCCGACTAGGAACCATGAGGCTGTGGGTTTGTTCCGTGGCCTTGCTCAGTGGGATAAGGATCCAGCGTTGCCATGAGCTGTGGTGTAGGTAGCAGATGTGGCTCAGATCCTGCCTTGCTGTGGCTGTGGTGTAGGCCGGCAGCTGTAACTCCAATTAGACCCCTAGCCTGGGAACCTCCATATGCCAAAGGTGCAGCCCTAAAAAAAAAAAAAGCAAAAAGCAAAAAACAAACAAAATCTCATACAAAGAACAGACCGGTGGTTGCCACAGGGAGGGGGTGATAGGTAGGTGAAATGGATAAAAACTATCAAAAAGTACAAAATAAAGTCACGGGATGCAACGTACAGCATGGTGACTACAGTTAATACTGTACTCTGCATTTGAAAGTTGCTAAGAAAGTAAATCTTAAAAATTCTCCTCACGAGAAAAAAATTTTTGTAACTACATATGGTGACAGACTAGATTTACTGTGGTGATCATTTTGCAATACATATAAATATCCAATTGTTACATCGTATACTTAAAACCAATATAATGCTATACGTCAAGTATACCTCAATTAAAATAAAAAGTTCAAGGACAGCATAAACAGACAGATTGTTCCAGGCAGTGACAAGCAAGGACTGAGCTCTTAATTTAAAAAGATCAAAACTTAGGGTTCCCACTGTGTTTCAAAGGGTTAAGAATCTGAATGCAGCAGCTCAGGTCACTGTGGAGGTGTGGGTTCTATCCTCAGCCCAGTATAGGTTGAAGCTGTGGCTCGGATCTGACTCCTGGCCCGGAAACACCCCGCTGCAGGGGGGGGGGCGGGGGCAGGACTATAAAAAATAACAATAAAATTATATTAAGAGCAGAACTAATAAGATTTCTGCATAAGAAATGAGGGGATTATAACTATGACACTTTCTCAGTTTAATTCAGGAAACAGATGTTTATGCAACACTTTTGTTAAAAGGCACCAGGCTAGTGGGTATTACTACAAAGGAATTTAATCTGCAACGGTTAATGAAGACAAACATACTAATAACAAAAGGGGGAAGCTGAAAAGTGTTGTAAAGAAAGAGAAGCCTCAAACTGCTATGATTCAAATCATCCCACAGAGAAGAGGGAAGCAAACAGGCAATTTTCATCTGAAAATGCAACATGAGAAGTGAGATGCACTCTGTGGAATTCCAGCAGAAGATGATAAGGAAAAGCTTTTCAGAGATACAGAACATAAACAAGAAAGTACAGAGCTTATTCTTGGCACAGATGGCCTGAAGTCAAGGATTCCAGTCAGAAAGGAGGAACACTTAAAGCTAGTAACAAAGGCCAGGGCCAAACCGCAAAGTATCTTCACCTTATACTAGCCATTTCCTTGTAACCAACTCTGTAACTGTGAGCCACTCAACACTGAGGTAGAGGATCTGACCTGAATTAGACTTCAAAAGCTTTTATCTGGCAGCAACTGAGTACATTTCTGAAATGGCAAAGCCTTGAAACTCATTTTCTATAAATACAGAATATTTAGAAATAATCAATAACCAACTTCTCGGGAGTTCCCGTCATGGCCCAGTGGTTAACGAATCCGACTAGGAACCATGAGGTTGCGGGTTCGGTCCCTGCCCTTGCTCAGTGGGTTAACGATCTGGCATTGCCGTGAGCTGTGGTGTAGGTTGCAGACGCGGCTCGGATCCCGCGTTGCTGTGGCTCTGGCGTAGGCCGGTGGCTGCAGCTCCGATTCGACCCCTAGCCTGGGAACCTCCATATGCCGCGGGAGTGGCCCAAGAAATAGAAACAACAACAACAACAACAAAAGACAAAAAAAAAAAAATAACCAACTTCTCTGCTTGGAGCTAGGCAAACCATGCTTCCCAGGCCTCTCCAGGCCTGCATCAATCTCAACAGTGAGGAGGCTAGGGTCTATACCTTCCTGCTCCTTTTATTTTTATTTATGTATTTATTCTTTGGCCATGCCCATGGCCAAAAAAGTTCCCAGGCCAGGGATTGGACCTGCACCATAGCTATGTAGAGCCATAGCAGTGACAATGCTGGATCCTTAACATGCTGAGCCACCAGGGAATTCCCTCTACTTTCTTTACACTTGATCCAATGGTGAAAGTAGCTGGGCCAAGAGCATGAGCCCATCCACCTGCATTTTCATCCAGCAGGTATATTAGAAGTTTTGGGAAACAATCTAAGTATTTGTTGTGAAGCTGACCGTTATGGGAAAATAAGAGCCCAATGACAGAGGAACCACTGGAGCAGAGCCTCCAGTGGACAGCCCCTCAAGGTCTGGAGGCACCATCGTGTCCTCTGGCATTCCAGCTAACCTGCACTGCGACTGAGCAGAATGCACCATGCACCCCTGTGGAGTCCCACCAGGGGTCCATCATGCTAGAAAAACCTGAACACTACTTTATTCACTTGGGAACATTCAGACAGTAACTAACGTCACCAGGGAGCAGTGTAAACTTCTATACGAGGGAAATTTCCTCAGAGGTATACTGGCCGTGCAAAGTAAGGCAGACAAATGGACCCTGGGCACTACCAACACTAGTTCCCCTGAGGATATCCACCAGTGCTATACTTTTCCCACAGGTAGAATGCTGTGGAGAACATCAGAAATGCACCAAATGGAGTTCCCGTTGTGTCTCAGTGGTTAACAAGTCTGACTAGTAATCATGAGGTTGCAGGTTCGATCCTTGGCCTCGCTCAGTGGGTTAGGGATCCGGCGTTGCCATGAGCTGTGGTGTGGGCTCCCGATGCTGCTCAGATCTGTGTTGCTGTGGCTGTGGCATAGGCCAGCAGCTATAGCTCCGATTTGACCCCTAGCCCGGGAACCTCCATATGCCTCAGGTGCGACCCTAAAAAGACATAAGACAAAAAGAAAGAAAGAAAAAAAGAAATGCACGAAATACTCACAGGCCACCCCTCTCTGCCAGGGGCTTGTCTCGGCCCCACACCTGTACCTACGTCTGCCCACCATTCACCTGCTGTGCCCAGGGTTTCCACTGCAAAGGAACAGTGCAGGGGGATGGCTGGGACTATCTTTTGATTAGTCTTTCTCCACTAGAAAATAAGCTCCATCAGAGAATATTTTTGTTTTGCTCAGCCCAGCACCTGGCATACTGTAGGCACAAAATAACTATTTGTCCAATGTATAAATTAACGTCAAATTTCCTACCATGCATTTCATTAACACATCTAATCCTGAGTTTTGTTTTATTTCCACACCAAACCAGTCTTCTTTTGCTTTCAAACAAACTCCACATCCTTCAACTTACAAACAGGTAGGAAACAATGAGTCTGGAAATGTGGGGGGTACAGCTGGGGAAAGCTGCTGGCCAGGCAAATTACAGGAACAAAACAGGCCAGCTTCCTGCAAAGGAGAAGAAAAAGCACTTAAAAGAAAAAGTCAAGGGAGTTCCTATTGTGGCTCAGTGGGCTAAGAACCTGACTAGTATCCATAAGGATGTGGGTTCGAACCCTGGCCTCTCGCAGTGGGTTGAGGATTCTGTGTTGGTATAAGCCAGCAGCTGTAGCTCCAATTCGACCCCTAGCCTGGGAACTTCCATATGCCCTACCTGTGGCCCTTAAAAAAAAAAAAAAAGTCAAGAACTGAACTAATCCAAGTTATCTGAGGCCATTTTGTATCAGAGCAAAACATTCTAAAAATGATGGTACCACTTATAAATCATTAACACTTATTGTGGGTTTCCTATGTGCCAAATTCTGTGCCAAGTATGCTATCTAGGTTAACTAATTTTCACTAAAATCCTAGATAGGTATTATTATTATTAGCCATTCTTTAGAGATGAGGAAATTGAGACACTAATCCAAGATTACACAGCTAATTAGTGATCAAGGTGAGATCAGCCAGGCAGTCTGCCTCCAGAACCTGTACTCCACCACAATGAACACAGCCCATGCAATAACTGCAATTACAAGAAACGGAATCATGAAGAAAAACAGTTTAACTTTGTGTAATACTGTCCAAGTAAGAAAGCAGGGAAACGTAATGCTATGTTTTATAAAGAACGATTAAAGTCAAAGTGTTGCTACTGAAGTCTCGACCAAATGAGAAGAGACGAGGCATTCTGTCACAGTGCTCCCCTGCTTGGAACACCTCCCACCCCCACCCCTGCACCCCGACCTCCACCGCTCCGCCTCCTGCCCCTCTCAGCACTCCTCCCTGGTAAACACTTCATCTTCTCCTTCCTCACCTCACCTCAGAGGTGATTCAAACCACAGGCTGCAAGGCTGCAGAGACTAAACACATTCTCTGGTTTTCAAGCTCCACACCTCATCAAGGAGACAGGAGATCTGAACACATATACACTGGACGAAAATGTAAAATGATACCATGTCTCCTATTTTTCCTTTTGGCCATGCTCACAGTATGCTAAGTTCCAGGGTCAGGGAACAAACCTGTGCCAAAGGAGTAACCAGAGCCACGGCAGGAACAACACCAGATCCTTAACCAGTGAACTCCATGTCATGTCTCCTATTTTTTTACAGCAAACCTGTTGGCTTCAGTCAGGCCTCCAGGATGGCCTAGCAATGACCTTGCCCAACCCCACTTTCTAAACCCAAAGCAGAGGCTGGCTACCCCAGGGCAGGGCAGGGAAGATGCCAATCACAGCCTCACCTTCCCTTTCAGCGTCTGCAGAGCATCCAGGTAGGCTGCCAGCATGGGCAGACTCAAGGTCTCCACCAGGGTGGTGTGCAGCCACTGGACCAGCTTGGTGTCCCAGCTCACACTTGCCAGAGCCTGCCGCACTCTCCTCGCACACTTGTCCACAGCAACACGGCGCAGCACTGGCTCGTTACAAGCCTGAAAGGTGTAAGTGGAGTGACAAAGCATGAGGGCCACCTTGTCAGCAACCGGGGTTAGGGTTGGGGGAGTCAGGGGAGTGGGGGGGACCCAACAAGTTAGTCAGCCAGGAAGGCCTGAACTAGGAAGAGCCCACCCTGGAGGTTTCTGGAGTCTTACCCCTTCATTGGCCAAGCGGGCAAGCCGGTCAGACTGCAGGGCTTTGAGGATCTTGTTGAATAGCTTGTTCTGGGCCATTGTCCAGCCAGTCCTATAAGAGAAACCCTGAGGAATTAAAGACAAACCCTGGGAACATGCTACATGCATGTACACTCTACAATGAAGATTACGTTATGTTTTTTGTTCTGAAATAGTGTGACTCGAAGTAGCTCACTACTAAGCTAAAGCACAACACCTAGACTCTGGTCCCAATCCTGCCAGTGAACCTCAGCACATGTCTGTAATAACATATACACTACAAGTCAAAACCAGTCACAGACGAAGTCTTTTGATACTAGCAAAGCTAACTAATTCCCTAGTGACTAAAAAAATCCATTAGTAAACAAAAGTACGGCACTGCAGCACAGTCATACCTGAATTTCACAAGTTGAATATTTCACACAAAAAGGTAGACAGGGTGAGCAAGCATATCCTAATGTACTAAAACTTCAGACTAAGAGAAAGAGGCCCATTTAAATCAGCTTTAGGAACAAAAATGAAGCAGTTATCCTCCCACTCCTTAATATTCCACCCCTCACTAACCCTTCTTCCTTTGTATATTTTTTCTGTGTATCACACTATTAAAAGAATTGACTTTGGGGGAGTTCCCATCATGGTGCAGTGGTTGACAAATCCGACTAGGAGCCGTGGGGTTTCGGGTTCAATCCCTGGCCTTGCTCAGTGGGTTGAGGATCCAGCGTTGCCGTGAGCTGTGGTGTAGGTTGCAGACACGGCTCGGATCCCGAGTTGCTGTGGTTGTGGCATGAGCCGGCGGCTACAGCTCTGATTAGACCCCTAGCCTGGGAACCTCCATGTGCCGCAGGAGCAGCCCTAGAACAGGCAAAAAAAGACAAAAAAAAAAAAAGAATTGACTTTGGAATGGTGTGTTCCATCTAAGGTTAACGGTGTAGCAACCCAGCCTATGACCCTGGCATATACACACTTACCTGCCTTTTTTTTTTTTTTTTTTTGTCTTTTTGCCATTTCTTGGGCTGCTCCTGCGGCACATGGAGGTTCCCAGGCTAGGGGTTGAATCGGAGCTGTAGCTGCCAGCCTACGCCAGAGCCACAGCAACTCAGGATCCAAGCCACGTCTGCAACCTATACCACAGTTCACGGCAATGCCGGATCCTTAACCCACTGAGCAAGGACAGGGATCAAACCCGCAACCTCATGGTTCCTAGTAGGATTTGTTAACCTCTGCGCCACGACGGGAATTCTTGCTTATTGAAGGCTTTGTTCCTCCTCCCATCCACCCCCCACCCCACGCAAATGAGCTGTATACTCCCTACAATTAGAAACCTGTACTACTGCTCTTGTTCCCACCTCATCACACCCAGCCCACAGTGTGGAGACTCCTAAAGCTCCCTCCACCCCCCCTCCTGGCAATCTTAATTACCGTGATCCAACAACCCCAAAGCTACTAAGAGAAAGGTAACTGAAAATGCCCAATTAGTATTTGTTTACCAACTCTCCCTGTCATAAAAATAAACTGGTGATTAAATTTCCTTTAAAAAAATTTAAGTGTAGGCCAGACCCAAATGAGAACCTGGAGTGAGATCAAGGCAGCACTTCAAATCAGTAGGCATCAAGTAAATAGGGCTGAGACAACTACCAGCCAAGTGGAAAAAGGAAATCTGGACTCCAACACATCACTTTCTACACCAAAACAAACTTCCAGTGGAGTAAAAAGTTAAATATTAAAAAATAAACTGACCAAAGTACTAGAAAAAAAAAAGTGATTAAAAAATATTTATCAGGAGTTCCTGTTGTGGCTCAGCAGATTATGAACTCAACTAGTATCCATGAGATGCAGGTTCAATCCCTGTCCTTGCCCAGTGGGTTGGGGATCCAGTGTTGCTATGTATGAGCTGTGGTGTAGGTCACAGACGTGGCTCAGAACCCACATAGCTGTGGCTATAGTAGAAGCCTGCAGATGCAGCTTGGAATGAACCCCTAGCCTGGGAACTTCCATATGCCTCAGGTGTGGCCCTAAAAAGCAAAATAAATAAATAAATAAATTATCTACCTGGTCTTTATCTTAGAATGTTTAAGGCCTTTCTAAACATGACCTAAAACCTAGAAGCCATAAAAAGATAAATGTAACTACATAAAAATTTCAAATTTATGTAAATGAAAAAATAAAGTTTTATAAACAAAGTCAAAAAGCAGTAAGGAAAAAAAAATAACTACCATTTCGTTAAAATAGAAAGAGCAATGGGCAGGAGTTCCCACTGTGGTGCAGTGGGTTAAGGATCCAGTGTTGCTGCAGCTTTGGCATAGGTAGCAACCGCAGCTCGGATTTGATCCCTGGCCCAGGAACTTCCATATGCCATGAGTGCAGCCAAAAAAAAAAACAAAACTATGAGTGAAGAACATGAAAAGGCAATTCGCAAAAATGTACAGTCAACACCCTTCAAAACCAAACATACAAATTAAAATAATATTATTTTTCACCTGTCAAACAGGTAAAAATTTAAGAAGTTCAATCTGTGTTGTAAGGGCATAAAACAGGTCTTCCCAAAGTTTGTTGATGGAAATATAAATTAGTACAATCTTTTGGAAATCCAATTTAGAAAATCAATTCTGTAAAAAACAATCAAAAAACCTAAGTCACAGCATATTCTGCTTGCTACAACTGCTCCATTTTTTTTTTTTTTTTTGCTTTTTAGGGCCACACCTGAGGCATATGGAGATTCCCAGGCTAGGCACTGAATCAGAGCTGCAGCTGCAGGCCTACACCACAGCCACAACAATGTGGGATCCAAGCCACATCTGCGACCTATACCACAACTCACAGCAACACTGGATCCCCAGCCCATTGAGCGAGGACAGGGATGGAACCCACATTCTCATGGATATTAGCAGGGTTCTTAACCCACTGAGCCACAACAGGAACTCTACACTGCCCCATTTCAACCAGCTGAAAGCCAAAATCCTTGCCTCTCCAACCTCATCATCCAGATTGCACCCAGCTTACAGTGCTTTCCCACACTGCCCCCTCCCTCCCACCAGCCCCTGCACATCCCGCAAGCTCCCACATCACAGACTGGACCAGGCCATCCATTCCCTCCACCTCAAATAGTTCCCTCTCCTGCCTCTGGGTCGGTGCCCAAATGTCACCTTCTACTGAGGCTTCCCCTGACTCACCTCTATTTAAAACTGCCAACCCCTCACTCCCAGCCTGGGATTCCCTGTCCCCATTTCCAGACACATTACCACCTCACATTCTATTCACTTTGTCTGTCTGGTCTGTCTCCCTCTGCTAGAATGTAAAGGCCAAGATGGCAGAGATTTCTGTCCATTCTGTGTAGGTGCTATATCCCCAGCACATACAGACAGTGTCTGGCGCACAGCAGGGACTTGAAGATCTGCCAAATAAATAAATGCAAAATTGTATGCATACCACCTTCTATAAACAACCAAATGTAGATTCAAACCCTCACACTCTCTACCACAGTAAGCACGCAGGTGCTGGGCAGCACAGGAACCCTGAAAAACCACTTAGACCCACTGTAAATTGAGCCCTTCTGGGTACCAGGTGCTCAAACCACAGGAAAGCGGCTTCAAACATTAACAGTCTCCACTTCTCTTACTTTAGACCAGCATCCACCCCATCATAGCCCACTGACCAGACCCCCTCTTTTCTCCAGGTCATCTTTTTATACAGACACCAATAACATGGCCCAGTAAATATGCAGATAGAAGACAAACTACCTTTTGTTAGAAAAGAGTAAACACCCTCCAGAAAGGAGGAATAGTTCAGCTTCCTTTCCTTCTATAAAATAAAACCTCCACCTACCACATCAACAGTTTGACAACTCACCAGTTACACAGTACACAGGAGCAACTGCACACCACTACATAGAACAGTAGCTATGAGCCAGGAGCTGGCTGTGTACTCTCAGTCTCCTTGACTGTCAAAGAGGTGGACTACATGACCTCTAAAGTTCCTTCTAGCGATAAAAAACTCAGGTTAGCTATGATTAGTGATGGGAACAAAAGTTCTATAAGAGCAGCTGAAGTCCATGATCACAGAATTCTTTACAAGTGCCTTCTATCTTTCTTCTTTTTTTCTCCTCCCCACCTCGCTCATAGCAGATGGAAGTTCCCTGGCCAGGGATCAAATCCGTGCCACAGCAGCAACCTGAGCCACTGCAGTGACAATGCCAGATCCTTAACCCACTGAGCCACAAGAGAACTCTAGAAGTGCCCTCTATCTTTAATAGCTTTTACTGCCACAGCTAAATCCCTTAACCTCCAAAGCCTCTCATTCTTTTACAACCCCCTTCTGGGGTACTGGAAGCAGTCCTAGGTTTCTTGGCATTGTCCTTTTTCTGATTTTCCCATTCTCTCTTGGCTTAATTTCTGCTATTTCGTCAGGATCTAGTCAGTTTTTTTGGTGATTTGATATTAGAGAGATTCTGGACTTGGGAGACAGCAGGGTAGAAGGTTTTACTCAAAGTTGGGACTCAGGACACCTTGGGACCAGGAAGGCTTGTGGAAACCAGCATCTTAGCCCATTAGTTCATAATCTCATTTTCCTTGACATTATTTAAATATAAAACACTAACATAGGTAGCACCTCTCTTACATATGATTCTCAAGTAGGCTTAGGGATTTGGCAGTGGTGGTGGAGACAGAGGATGTCCACAAGTAGTTAAAAAGAGCTCTCAGGAGATACACGGATATTTTCATATTAATAAACCTCTTTGCTTTTAATAGCTAGTTCTACCCTATTGGTGGGCATTTGGGTTGTGTCTCTTTTATTGCTATTATAAACAGTCCCAATAACCATGGCTCCTCTCTCCTCTCCCCAATACACACACGCATCTTTATCTTTGCATGGTCATGCAAGTATCTCTGCAGAATAAACCTCTTGAAATGGAAATGAAAAATCTGTGTTAAAATTTTAGAATTTCAGGAGTTCCCGTCATGGCTCAGCAGTTAGCGAACCAAACTAGCATCCATGAGGAAACACGTTCAATCCCTGGCCTTGCTCAATGGGTTAAGGATCCAGCATTGCCTTGAGCTGTGGTGGAGGTTGCAGACGTGGCTCAGATCCCTAGTTTCTGTGCCTGTGGTGTAGGCCCACAGCTGTAGCTCCAATTGGACCCATAGCCTGGGAACTTCCATATGCCACGGGTGCAGCCCTAAATAGCAAAAAAAAAAAAAAAAATTTTTAGAATTTCCATCTCTGTAAATAGTATGTATATAGCAGTATCTCGAAAAATAGTTTCTTGAAAGCAGTATTAACACTGCAGTCTTAACCCCAGCAATAATGCTCAGGGATAATCAAACAGGTTAAGCAACAAATACAACTTCTTCACGTCCAACAATCTCTTGAGCTTTCTCAATGCCTATTGATCATATAGCAAACATCCACTCCAAGGACAGTGAATGAAGTATAATTTTTATTTATGAGGTACCAACAGCATTTCCAAAATTATCCTGTTTTTTATTACACAACAGGATGTTCTATTTGTCTTTCTTACTCTATATTTACTCAGAAACCCAAAATGATGGCAGCAAGGAAAATGATGTGAACAAAATGGGAAGGGAACTAGAAAGCTATTTAGAAATTACTACCATACACCAAGGGCAGCTGAAATTAAACTGAAAAACCACTATGCTGAAAGGTTAAAATCCCCCCAAAAGTTCTTAGAACTGTTGCTGGATATATAACAAAGTGATTCCAAGAGCTGAAACATGTTCTTTATGTTTTGTCAGCTTCGTGGGAGGCTGGAAAATTAAGTGGGCAGAAAAAAATGATCTAACCCAAGATTAAGGTAACGAGCATGCAAAAGATATAATTAAGGAAAAATTTAAAAACAGGAGACAGAATTTTAAATACAAGTCTAAACAGCCAAATAGCTGATGGGAACTGTGGTGAGTCCACACGCTCCCCTACTCGAAACTATGCAGCCTCCCTGAGTGCAGAAATGCCTGCTCTCCTCGCTTAGATGAGATCAGACAACCTTACGTTCCCTCTGCTCCCACTGAACCCGAATGACGTTCTGGCTTCTGGCTCAACTGATCCAAAGTGGCCAAAAAGTCATTCTGGTCCTAGAAAAGCCTGATGTCCTCAAAGGCTTTTTGTTCTCCAGTATTAATTCAATATTAAAATGTCTAAAGGATTTTTTAAAACCCAGAAGTCAAGCAAAGAGAGACAACGAATATCAGAGAGAAGAAACAGGTCACACTTACTTTTTCAGATTATAAAATTCTTTGCTTAAACACCAGGAGAAAGGAAGAGAGGACTGAAGGGGAAAGAGAGAGACAGAGGAAGGCAGAGGGAGAGAAAATAAACAACTCGAAGATCTCGAACTCAAAATTTCACACACCCAAGATTAACACATAGATACATGCAATATTGAGAGATATAATTAGAGCAAATTTAGAAAAGGATCATGTTTTAAAATTGAATTCAGAAGTTCTGATTTCTAAGATAAGATAACCTGCTTTCGGATACTAGATCCTTTTGAAAGGATTGGCAACACTGAAATACTGGCAACATCCTAAAATCCATTTGAGCGATGCTCTTAAGTATCATATGTCAGGAATTTTTCATTAAAAGTCTTTCAAGGCTGTGCATCTAATTAAACTTGGCGTTTGACAAACATCTGGAGGAAAAAAGCTGGTCCACCTTCTTTGGGACATTACTGCACCAACAAAGGTAAATCATTTTCAAAGGTTCTCTAAGTCCCATGACTTTGACATGCAGACACAAGAACAAAATTGAGACCAGAGGTCAGCAAACTTCTGTAATGGACTGGGTAGTAAATATTTTAGAGTTTGTGGGCCACATGGTTTCTTTCACAACTATTCAACTCCGCCGCTATAGCGGAAAAGCAGCTACAGACAATATCTAAATGAGTGGGCATGACTGTGTTCCAATAACATTGTATTTATTAAGGACAATGAAATTTGAATTTCATTTGTCTTTTTTATTTTTTTCAACCACTTAAAAATGGAAAACTATTCTTAGATCATGGGCCATACATAAAACAAGCCATGGGCCAGATTTGCCGCACAGGCCATAGTTTGCCAACCCTTGATCTAGACAATTAAATCAAGCAGAGAGAGATATTTAAACTGTTTCATAAAATATCAGGCATTACTAAGAAACTCTGAGTCCACTGCGGGGGGGGGGGGTCAGGGAGGGGCTGGGTTTGCTTCATTTTTTAAACATGGAAAGTTATCTGAAGGTAGTTGCTACTAAAATAATTCAAGAGGGGAAACAGGATACTAAAAAAAGAAAATTAAGTTTCTGACTCCACTGATAGATCAGTAATCTCTCAGAAAAAAAAAAAAAAACAGATTTCTAGAGAGTATCCTATAGTCCATGAGTTCTTGATGTGGGAAACTGTAATTTTACATGATTTTACAGGAAGAAAAGAAGCAGCAATTTAACAATCAAATCAAGGGAAAGAATGGCAACAATATGATTATAATCAGCACAGAGGGAACTGTTTTCTCAACAGGCTAGAGATCCAGAATTTGAGGACAAGGTCATAAAATGGTGACCTCTGAAATTGAAGCCAATAAATATTATCAAATAATGAAATCAGCTGTGTGCAAAAGTGACCTACCTGAAGAGATGGTTTGTAAGCCTGTTGCTAATGAGAGGACGCCTCCAATATCTCATCAGACACTAAAAAACAAATAATCTGAGATAAACTGAGCACTAATTACTCATATCAGTCTGTGGCAATGTCATAACAGAAGCATGGAGGTCCACATGGAGAAAGACAAGAATCTGTCAGAGTTTCCCTGCAGGACTGGGTAGGTGAAGGTGTGCCCTTGCCTACTCTGTGGGCCCATCTTGCTTTGAGGAAAGGAGGGTGCCTCCCCTGTAGACTCTCCTCTCACCTTCCACTTCTGAGACAGAAGAGCTTCCCAGACCCTCCTACCAAGAACTAATGCTCTGGGCCAGGCCACCCCAGGGTCTCATCTGCCTTGCAGTCATCTCTCCTTATAAACTAAGAAACTGGTATTCATACGAGTTAAGTCTGTGATGACTTTGGTAAGCATGAAGAGTCCTCCAAAACCTCCTGACCATGGGTGAATTGAGAGAAAAATTCATGCAATTCTTCCAGGCAGTTTCTGAAACTGCAAACTGAGGGCAAGGCCCAACAACCCCATATAGGACACATAACTGTGAGGCCACCTTGTTTAGCCACCACTAACTGGTCCTTTTACTGCCCTTAAAGAAAAGGTACTGTAGTTGAAAACACTGGACCCCAGAGTCAGACTGCTTGCTTTGAACAAATCCCTGCTCTACTACCTCCTAGCTAAGGTTTTTTCAACTCCCTGAGCTCAGTTCCTTCATTTGTAAAATAGAGATGAAAAAAGGGATATCCTAGGAGGGCTGTGGGGTTTAAAAGAGATAATGCATATGAAGCGCTTGGCACAATGCCTGGCACCTAGAAAGCATTGAACAAGTGGTAGTTCTTTTTTGTTACTACCATTGTCACTATTTTTATTACCTGCAACAGTGGTGCTAAACTGTTTTGATCTTCATTCACAGCAGTTTTCCTCTTTATTTGAAGCTCTGGAGAGCACTTCCCCTTCCTAGGGCACAACATTAATTCAAGACTCCAGACAGCATCCTCATAAGCTCTTCAACCAAGGTGCAGAAGTGGTCCTCCTTCAACAGCTACTATTCTGATCACACAAGCACACCAACTCAATCTCATTCCCTTTTTCCAATCACACTTGTAAATCATACCAATAGCCTTGAACTTTCCTATCCCTCTTCCTACCAAATTACCTCTTTTTCTTCCATTATCATAAAATAAGAGCTCTCCAACATTATGGTGAGTTTACCACTTACCAACTTCTGATGTTAAGGATTTTAACATTCCTTTACACACAGTTGATAAATACATACAGAATAGAGAGCCATCAGGAAAATGCAAATTAAAACCACAATGAGATGTCACTTCACACCCACTAGAATGATCATAATTTTAAAAAAAGGCCGATCAAAAACAAGTGTTGGCGAAGATGTGGAGAAACTGGAACTCTCAAACACTGCTGACGGGGATGTAAAATGATGTGCCCTTTTGGAGAACAGTCTGAAAATTCCTCATAAGTTAAACACAGTTATCATATGACCCAGCAATTCCACTCTAGGTATAAATGCAAGAGAAATGAAAGTACATATCCACACAAACACAAATACACAAGTATTCATAGCAACATTATTCATAATAGGCCAAAAAGCATTAGCAACCCAAATATTCATCAGTAAATGAATGGACAAACAAAATGTGGTATATCCATGCAATAGACTATCATTCAGCATTAAAAAGGAGTGAAGTACTGACACATGATTCAACATGGATAAATCTTGAAAACATTATGCTAAGTGAAAGAAGCCAGTCACAAAAGACCACATACCATGCAATTCCATCTATATGAAATGTTCAGAAAAGGGAAATTTAGAAAAATAGAAAGTAAACTGGCAGTTGCTAGAAGTTGGAGGGGTTGGGAGGAAATGGGAAGTGACTGTTATAGAGAGTTTCTTTTAGGGATAAGGAAAATGTTCACCATATTAACTGTGGTGACAAATACACTAAAACCCTTGACTGTAAACATTAAATAGGTGAATTGTATGGTATATAAATTTTATCTTCATAAAGTTTTATGCAGTAAGTAAAAGATAAATGTTTGCCGAATGAACAAACATTTGACCTAAATAGGAGTTTTGAGTCCCTGGGGTCAGTAGGCTGCATGGGAACAATAGAAGAGCACTCTGACTTGTGTGGCTGCAAATGAAATAAGCTCCTAATAAATATGGTTCAATGAATTTTCATCCAGCAAATTCATGAAATGGACCAAAGTGTTCCCTCAAATCCATAAACTACCAATCGATTTTTTAAAGCCACTCAAATCAAATATCTGTTAGCTTTTCATACGACTCCAAAACATTTTCACTATCTTAGTTATAGATCAAATAAATACTGTATCTTATACATGGACATTTATTTAATGGGGTATTTTTGGTAGTCTGGGTAACTTCCATATCATAACATGTACTACCTATGCTATAGAACTAGTCATATCTATCAAATTTAACTCATTTATGTAGTCAATCAACATTTCTTACATGCCTACTATGTGCCAGGCAGTGTCCTAGGTGTCAGGGATGCAAAAATGGCTGAGACACAAGCCCTCCCCCCAAGGAGCTCGCTGCATAGTGAGCTGAGAGTTATAAAACAGAGATAGGAGAGCACTCTGACTTGTGTGGCTGCAAATGAAATAAGCTCCTAATAAATATGGTTCAATGAAGATGATACAAAATAATTACACTGCAGTGACATTAACCCTGTAGCACCAGTCCTCGTGAGAAGCAGCCTACCTGTTGACATGCTCCTCCCAGTCCTCCGGTGGGGGAGGGGCATCTGCATCGGTCCTAGCGAAGATGACGTGCCGCTCACACTCATTCATCACACTGCGCGCTTTCTGATTGTCATAGAGTGGCACAGGTGTTGATGTGACTGTCTCCACATCTATTGGGACATCTGATTCACTGTAAACAACAGAGGAAATTGGACCAGCCACACATCCTTCACACGATGCAAGTATTTAATGATCATCTGGTAACCTAAAATATCTCTTTAATACAACCAGCTTTAAAGTATGCCTAAGGACACTATATTTACAAGAAAACAATGATCCAAAGTCATTTTTCCCACACTTGGCCTAAGTCTCCGCCCTCTGACCTACTGGTATTTGCTAGGGGAATACAAAGTTGTTTTAAAAGGTGCCTATATGGGAGTTCCCGTCGTGGCGCAGTGGTTAACGAATCCGACTAGGAACCATGAGGTTGCGGCTTCGGTCCCAGCCCTTGCTCAGTGGGTTAACGATCCGGCGTTGCCGTGAGCTGTGGTGTAGGTTGCAGACGCGGCTCAGATCCCGCGTTGCTGTGGCTCTAGCATAGGCCGGTGGCTACAGCTCCGATTCGACCCCTAGCCTGGGAACCTCCATATGCCGCGGGAGTGGCCCAAGAAATAACAACAACAACAACAAAAAGACAAAAAAAAAGTGCCTATATTGGAGTTCCTGTCGTGGCTCAGTGGTTAACAAATCCGACTAGGAACCATGAGGTTGCAGGTTCAATCCCTAGTTTCACTCAGTGGGTTAAGGATCTGGCATTGCCATGAGCTGTGCAGCCTGGATCTGGAATAGGCCGGTGGCTATAGCTCCGATTAGACCCCTAGCCTGGGAACCTCCATATGCCATGGGTGAGGCCCTAAAAAAAGACCAAAAAAAAAAAAACAGGTGCCTGTGCAAAAAATGACAAACAGCTATTTTTTAAAAAAGACAAATATATTCCACAAGCAGAGTTGATTGCCTAGATATGCCTCCCTGTACAATAGCTATGAGCCACATGCAACTATTTAAATTAATTAAAATTAATCTGAATTTAAAATTCATTTCCTCAGTCACATTAGCCACTTTTTTTTTTTTTTTTTGGTCTTTTTGTCTTTTCTAGGGCCATGACATATAGGGTTAGGGTTAGGGTGATGCCACATCAACATGGCGTCCAAGCCGTGTCTTCAACCTACACCACAGCCCACAGCAACGCCAGATCCTTCACCCACTGAGCGAGGCCAGGGATCAAACCCACAACCTCATGGTTCCTAGTCAGATTCATTAACCACTGAGCCACGACAGGAACTCCCACATTAGCCACATTTCAAGTGCTCAACAGCCATATTTGCCTAAGGCTATCATACTGGACAGAACAGATAGAGAACATTTCTAACACTGCAGAGAGTTCTACTGGACAGTGCTGGTCTAGAGTTTTATTCATACAAACTTTCCCTTTCCTTAGCAAATCAACTGGTAGTTAATTATATGCTGTAAAAGCCTGTGACCGCCTAAGATAAATCACCTGGAATCCAGACACCTTAGCTTACTCACTGTGTAAGGAGTCTAGACAGAAACAAACAGAAATGGAGGCCTGAAGGATATTTTGTATTTTAAAATATTAATGGTATAATGGAAAAGAATCTGAAAACATCTTATGTGTGTGTGCATACATATACATACTCAATCATTTTGCTGTACATCTAAAACTAACAACATTATAAATTAACTAGACTTCAATTTAAAAAAAAAAAAAAGTTAATGAAATCCTAGTGCCACAAGGGTCCTTCACTGGACCAACTTTGTCACCCGAAATGCAATGCCCATCAAACTGGGCTACTAGCTATCTACCAAACATCACTCTAACTTTTTGACCTCAATGATGTTACTGTTTCCATCCCCAATGGCTGGAATAATTATAGCATTATGACAGGAAGTGAAATCATGCATAGCTAGACTTGGTGGTTGGTGAAAGAGCTGGTTATCTTCTGTGGATCAGACACTGGGTTAGGTACTTAGACCTATATGCCTAAAAGAGAACTCTTGATTTCACCATTCCAAACCAATACTCCCCGCAGCCTTCCCCAACTCATGGCACCACCCAGCTGCTCAAGCCAGAAATATAAAAGTTAGAACTAATTTCACCTTTCCCCTTAACCCTGGCCACACTTTACAGTTCATCATAGGTCATGCTCTACACCTCAAGGCCATCCATTTTTCTCCATCTGTACTATTCCTGCCCCATCAGGCCTATCACGATTTCTGGCCCTGACCACCACAATGGTATCCCAGCAGGTCTTCTCTATTCCACTCCTGCACTGTCACCTATTCAATAAAAATGTAGTGATCTTTTTTAAATATAAATCCAATCTCTAGCTTAAAATCTTTCAATAATTTATTACCACTCTTAGAATCAAATTCTTATACGAGGAGTTCCCGTCGTGGCTCAGGGGTCAACGAATCCAACTAGGAACCATGAGGTTGAAGGTTCGATCCCTGGCCTTGCTCAGTGGGTTAACAATCCGACGTTGCCATGAGCTGTGGTGTAGGTTGCAGACACGGCTTAGATCCCGCGTTGCTGTGGCTCTGGCGTAGGCTGGTGGCTACAGCTCCGATGCCACCCCTAGCCTGGGAACCTCCATATGCCGCAGGAGCGGACCTAGAAAAGGCAAAAAGACAAAAAAAAAAAATTCCTACATGAGGTAGCCTCTGCCAACTTCTCCCCTAGCTCCCACTTATACCCCCATTGCAACCACATTCCAGACTCAATGGTCTGAAAAGAGTTCCTAGAACATGCCAAACTCCCTCTTGCAAGGCCTAGATATAAGAGGAAATAATTTTCTGAATACTGAAATGACCAAGTCCACAGACTCTCACGTTAAGAAAATATCCTGAGATGTGAACATAGAAATTTCAATGTTTGTAAGAAGCTATTACATATCTAAGAGAAAGACCTCAAAAAGGAGCTCTTCAGTTATGCCCCAAGGCATTAGGATTATACTGGGTTATTCCCTAAATCACAGATCCCATGTCCTGTACATCCAAAAAAAGGCAACGAAACATTGCCCTCATTGGGAAATGAAATAAAAACCTCTATTATACACACATTTAAAATACACATGTCATGATATTTCTAACTCATTAAGGCTCACTAGGAGAACCTAAAAAAGCAAAACACAAGATCTCTACTCCCCAACAAACCAAAAACCTGTGCTAGAGGGAAAATTAAACATCAGTTCAGATTAAAACAAACAAAACAATCTCTTCTCCAAAAAAATTTATAAATTTATTAAGGACATGATTTGATCAGTATAGAATGTATCAATAAATCTTGAAACACAAGTAAACAGAACACCTTAAAGCTCAAAAGAATTGCTAAACAGGGATTCCCTTGGGGCACAGTGGGTTAAAGACTGTTGTCACTGCAGCAGCTTGGGTCACTGCTATGGTACAGGTTCGATCCCTGGCCTGGGAAATTCTACATGCCACAGTATCATATATCACATGGTAAGTTTAGGGAAAAAATTCCTTACCCTGAAAATATAACCAGGCCTAAGTAGGGTTACAATCAACCCATGGTTGGAGTTCCCATTATGGCTCAGTGGTAAGGAACCCAAATAGTACCCTTGAGGACTCGGGTTTGATCCCTGACCCCACTCAGTGGGTTAAGGATCTGGTGTTGCTGTGGCTGGGTTGTAAGCCGGCAGCTACAGCTGTGACTTAACCCCTAGCCTGTGAACTTCCAGATGCCACGGGTGCGACCCCAAAAAGACAAAAAAAAAAAATCAACCTATGGTGACAGTTCTGCAAGAAGCTAAGAGAGAAACCAAGGTCTTGGGCATATATATATGCTCCTAAACGAGGTGACCCCAGTAAAAGTAAACTGAACTACCAAAAAGGTACTGTTGCCAGTGCTGGAGCCAGGAACTCTGTCTGGACTAAAAGAATAAATCTAATCCTATGTGGCAATTTTTAAAAACTAACTCTTTGGTATTTTTCTTCACAATTTAAATGATGCTCTTCAATTCCTCTTTCCACACGAGTCCTATTACCTAAGTGCAGTAGGCTGTTTGCCTTCCTTTGAATATCTTGCCTTCCTAACTCATGAGATGTCCTGAATGCAAGATGTCCACATACAGGCCTGCTATCTGCTCGCTGCTTAACAGCAACGCCTGAATTTAACATCCAAGCCCCTCAGACAATCTCCCACAATAAAATCCTCTTTAATCCCCACCATCTGTTCCCTATCCAATTAGGGCAATGGCAGCCCTTAAGAAAGAAGCCCAAACTCACATGGTACTTTCGTGCTGCCTCCGGGGAGTAACAAAGAGCATGCGGGTGGGGCGGGCACTACTGGCATCTGGGTGGGCACTCCAAGGCTTGGCATAGCTATGGTCCAGAAACACTAGGTCCAGCTCCCGCTCATGCACCGAAAGCTGGAAGAGCAACGAGGTGCCCATGCGCCGTGCTGAGGTCTGGAAGTCCCTCTCCCCACCTCGGTGGGCCATGTCAGAAGAAGGGCAGCAGGTCAGAGAATGGCTATCTGCATGCTAGTCACCTGCAGTGAAAAGTTTCAGTTTTAGTCAATTCAGATGCTCTGAATCTCTTGCAGCCTATACTATCTAATGTGCTTACTTTTTTGACCTTCTATCATGTATAACTGAGGATCCATCACATCACAGACCCTTGCCCATGTAGGGAGCGCTCCTAAGAGTCCCCCAAAAGGCTATGGCACCATCTCCCTCTTCAATTTCTACAAAATTCGGTTCATTGGGAAGCTGAGGGACTCCAAGGTCTCACATACAAATACTAAATTTGCTTGGCCAGCATCAGTTTCCCCTGTGGCTGGGGGGTTTGGGCAAACAAGAGGAATCAAAAATATTGATTCTTCCAAAGCTAAGGGTCTCCAGCTTCACACTATTCCCGGAAGCTTCACTGGGCCGCCTCCAGTCACAAAATAAGAGCATCCTGGGTAACAGCTGGGCAACGTGGGCTCCAAGGAGGCCCTCGAGGTCCCTTGTCTACGTTAAGCAAAAGTTTTGCAACTACTTCATAACGCTCTGGAGTTTTAAGACACAGACGAGAGCTCCTTCTCAAAGCCTGCAACAAAATGCTAAGCCAGGAAGACCCCTCTCCCTCACCGTAGATGGGGTGGTCCCCCAGGAACGGCCCGCTACTCCAGGTACCCCGGGGGGTCCCACCCTTGAGCCTCAAAACCGCCACAGTTGGCAGGCAGGGCTTGTAATTCACACTTTACGGACGAAGGCGCCAGCTCAGGGAGACAGAGTGAATTGGCCAAGGTCACCGAGAGTTCGCGACGAGGAGGAGCCGCCAGGAACCCGCCTCCCGCCGGCCCGGGCCCAGCTCAGCTCCCGCGTCACGGCAGCCCCAGTCCGCCCCCTGCCCCACACGGCCGTCTGACCCAGGCCGCCCGGGCCCCGGGCTCCAGCCCCCGGTCCCCGCATGACCGGAGAGCCCGGAGGTCCTCGCTGAGACCCCCGCCCGCCAGACCAGCGCCGCCACCGCCGGGGCCCGCCACCCCCTGCCAGGGCCGCGCCTCCCCTCACCCGCAGTCGTCGCGCCGCGCGCTCGGCCCGGGCCGGATCCCAGCGCGCGTGCGCGTTACCGCCTCCTCGCCCCGGAGCTCCGGGCACAGAGCGAAACGCGGAAGCGGATCACGGCCTGGAAAGGGAGGGGCGGTGAGCTGCAAAACCGGGAGAGGATTTAGCTGCGCGGGAAGAGGAGCTCCGGGAATGCGTGCGGGTCTCTGCCGCTCACAGCGCGGAATTCCGAGTTTCGGCCTTCTGCATCTTCAGCAGGGAAAGCGAGGGCGAGAGAGGAGACTGGCTTCTGCAGCGTCCGTTCTCAGTGACCGCCACGGTTGCTTTGCCAGGTCCCTAGCCAGGGCTGGGAGGGCGTGCAACCTACTTTCCGCTCCTCCCAGATCAGTCCCACCTAAGCGTGCTCGTTAAGAATTTACTTCAAATACTGTGCGCCTGAAACTAGCACAATGTTGTAAAGCAACTATACTTAAATGTAAAAAAAAAGTTAGGAATTCCCTTGCGGCGAAGAGGGTTAAAGATCCGACGTTGTCACTGCAGCTGATCCGGTACTACTGTGGCGTGTGTTCCATCCCTGGCCAGGGGAACTTCTATGTGCCATGGGTGCGGCCAAAAAAAAAAAAAAGAAGAAGAGATTACTTAAGCAACAACCACAATAAAAATAAGTGCGAAAATAAAAGAGGTGCTGTGTGCCTTAAACTGCTCTAAAAAATATATTAAACAATAGAATAAAAGAAAAATTTATCCAGGGCTTTGCGTAGATGTGTCCAGATCACCCTAAGCAGTGCTGCTTAGACCTGGAGGTTTGGAATCTCAGCTCCTGCACCTAACTCCCTGCTTTTATGACCCCAGTGAGATCTCAGTGTACCCTCTTCATCTCTGAAAGTGCAAATACTTACTCCCTGGGTGGCGGAGAGAATGATAAGAACACAAATTTATAGAAAAAGATTTCCAGAGTGGGAATATGAGTGGAATCATGAAGATGAAGTCACCTAAGTTTGGGCTGAAAGGACCAGGCCACTGCAGAGGGATTGGAAAGGTTGCTAAGGACCTACAGAGAGAGAGTGAATGGACCAAATACAGCCCAACACCATTTTCTTTGGCCTACACGCTACTTTTTTAAAATTTTATTTCATCGCAAATATGTATTTAATTATTTACTGCAAATAGTTAAATTTGGGAGATTTCATGCAAAAATCCAGATATACAGATCTCTTAAAAAATTGGAGACTGTGGCAGCACTGGACTCATGTTCTTGTGTGGCAGGTATACGGGCTGCATATATGCTCACTCTGACCAGCTTCTCTAGGCCTCCTTGGCCCCTGTGGCATTTGATTCATCACCCACCCCGTCTACACCATCGTGCGCAGTGCTGGGGCTAGGGGGTTAAATGCAGGTATCCCTACATGGAAAACATGATGGGGGACAAATCCAATCATTTAGAGTACTTACTGGATTGGTTCATTTTGGTTGCCCCATCAGGGAAGGAGTGAAGTGAGACAAGCAACGCGCAATACTGAAGAAAACAAGAGTGCAGAGAGCAACCCAAAGAAAGATACACAGTGCTCTAGAAGGCCTCAGCAATGCTACCTGCAAACCTGGGTGCCCAGAGGAAAGTGGGGGATGGTGGGGAGGCAGTGGAGAGAAAGGAGGCAAAACCTGTGGTCATTTCACAATTCTAGACTGTTTCCAAGAGGACCATGTGTGTTCTCTATAGCAGGCATATGGAAGTTCCCAAGCCAGGGGTTGAGCCACAGCCACTGCAGAAGCAACGCCAAGTAGTTATGTTGTGAGCCACACAGGAAGTCCTCAAACTCTTACTGCTTGATTTGCAGTTTTTCTTTCTATGCCCATGACAGACATGATTAATCAAGCACCATTCATTCTGAACCCAGATGCAACTTCAGAGCAATTTTCTCCACACAGGACTCCAGGCTTTCACTACCCATTGATTAGAGTTGGCTACCTCTTCTCTATAATGCTTCTCCTTCCTCTGATATCCTATAGGACACACTTGACCTTCATTCATTTGCAAATATTGCTTAAATTTCTACTATATGCTAAGTACTGTGCCAGGTGCCAAGGACACAGCACTGAAAAGTCATATTTCTTTTCAATCTATATAAATAATTAATTTATTGTTGTGATAATAAGGGCTAGCATTTAGAGAATGCCAGTCAAGTTCTAAGTGATATAAATGACCTACTTCATTTAATCCTCTCAATGACATACATGCTAGGTTCTCTTATAATCATGTCCAGAGAGGCAAAGTGTTTTGCCCAAGGTTATGCAGCTAGTAAGTATCAAAGGCAGAACCAGAACCAGTCTGGCTTCAGAACCTAAGCATTTAATCCCCTCACAACTCCACCCCCCACCATGCCTATTCGAAGTGGACAGTGATGAAAGCATGTAGAACAGTGAGCTAGCCTTGGCTTGGGCAATGGGTTGGATGTCAAGGTGACTTTGAACCTGGAACCAAAAGAAGAGAAAGAGGTAGCATGGTAGACATTGGGTGCAAAGCTCTCTGAGAGTTGGAACAGCAAAGACAAAGACTCTCAGGCAGAAAAGAGCATTAAAACGTTTAAAAAAGAAGAGTTCCCTTGTGGCCCAGAAGGTTAAGGATCCTGTGTTGTCACTGCTGTGGCTTGGGTCACTGCTGTGGCTGGGGTTTGATCCCTGTCCTGGGAACTTCCACATGCCTTGGCTGGGGTCAAAAATTTAAAAAAGGTAAAATAGACTACGTGACTTTTTATAACTCTAGGTAATTCATTTGTATATAGAGAAAATATTACCCTTATACTTATCTTGCAACCAGAATTTTAGAAAGAACAAGAGACAAAAGAAAACAGAAAGAAGAAATGAAATTTGGCCAGATTGTTCGTTTCTACAGCCCTGGGCACCTCAAGCCACTGGCTTCATACCCTATGACTTCTATCTCCTCCCATTCCCTTCATTCCCATCCAAAATCAAGAACCACACACCTCTGTGACATCGACTCTGTTGCTAAGCAACAACTTCAGGCCTTACTCTCCCCATGAGCCCTGAGAGAAGCCTTGGACCAAGGTGCTACAAGAAGGAAGCTTCACTAGAGAAGGATATCGGGGAAGTAGGTGGAGGAGATGCTGCGACTTGTGGTGGAGTCAGCCAAGATTAGCCCTCCCCTGAGCCCCCCACCCAGACCCAGCATGTTTGTGTACTTCCGAGGTAAGAGCCAGGAACCCCAAGAGGCAACATTGATCAGTGAAAAACTAGATTGATTGATCAGTGCCCTACTATGTAACTAGATTGATTGATCAGTGCCCTGCTATGTAAAATATGCTGAGTGACAGAAAGGCGAGGTAGACACTGTCCCATTCTTTCAAAACTTATCCTCCTTATTGCTCTTATTTCTCTTACGATGACTCCTCTGCCTCCCATTTTTTCCAGCAAATGGCCACAGGAAAAAAAAGAAGATGAATATTCCTCAAGTTTCTTCTACGAACTAGGGCTGTGCCACCAACTGAGATTTAAAAAAAAAGAAGTATCTGCTTCCTAGGATTTGCTGTGAGGACTTACAAAGATAATATATGTACAGGTCTTTGTAGAATTTCTAATAATATCTGCTCGATTGTCTCAACTATTTTTATAATCAACAAAGCCTTTTCATAAATGTAATGATCTTTGCTCCTCACAACAATTCCACGAAGCAAATGAGGCAGGTTTTATTGTCTCCATTTTATAGATAAGGAAAAAAGTCCAAGAAATGTGGCAGGGGTGGCTTAAAGGATTTATGAAGGAAAATGAAAAAGATGGAGTATATCTATGAGACAAAGAGCTGGAAGCAAACGGAAAAAAGGGAAAGAAAGATGAACAGTCTGTTGGTGGAGAGTAGGGGTGGTGGATACAGGCAAACAGGTTTTCTAGGAAGTGGGCAGAGTGAGAAAATTGGGACCAAGAGAAAAGCAAGACACAGTGGTTTCCAAAAGAAATGAGTAAAAAACAAAATTCCTTAATCTTTTTCCTTGGCCTGTGAAAATCTGCCTGCTGAACATGACACCTCTCAGAGACTGACCACTCAGGAATCCAGGCTCACAGGGTGAATTAGTTTGCAGGTTGACAGAGATGTAGTGCAGGTTCTGTGTGTCTTTGTCCTAACTAAGTGAGCAGGGGAAGAGCCTGAGTCAAAGCCATCTTCCCTATCACCTCCCCATCTTTGTAAGAAATCTTTGTAAGAAATCTCTTTTACTGGAGTTTCTGTTGTGGCGCAGCAGAAAAGAATCTGACTTGGAACCATGAGGTTGCAGGTTCAATCCCTGGCCTTGCTTAGTGGGTTAAGGACCTGGCGTTGCTGTGCGCTGTGGTGTAGTTCAGACACGGCTCAGATCCTGCTTTGCCATGGCTGTGGTGTAGACTGGCAGCTGCAGCTCTGATTCGACCCCTAGCCTGGGAACCTCCATATGCCGTACTTTTTAAGTACGGCCTTAAAAAGCAAAATCAGTCAATCAATCAAAAAAAAGAAATCTCTCTTACAAAGATGCCTACAATAGTATGAAGTTTTGCTTTTTTTTTTTTTTTTTTTTGCCACAGCATGCAGTGGCTTAACGTGGGATCTCAGCTCCCAGACCAGGGATTGAACCTGGACCACAGAAGTGAAAGTGCCAAGTCCTAACCACCAGACTACCAGGGAATCGCCCCCCCCCCTTTTTTTCTCTTTTCTACTGAATTCATGGCATATGGAAGTTCCCAAGCTAGAGGCTGAATAGGAGCTGCAGCTGCCCAGTCTATGCCATGGCCACGGCAACATGGGATCCAAGTTGTGTTTGCAACCTACGCCCAACGCAGCTTGCAGCAACCCTGATCCTTAACCCACTGAGTGAGGCCAGGGATCGAACACATATCTTCATGGATGCTAGCTGGGTTCCTCCTGAGCCACAGTGGGAACTCCTAATTGTATTTTTTTTTGTCTTTTGTCTTTTGTCTTTTTTTGTTGTTGTTGTTGTTGTTGTTGCTATTTCTTGGGCCGCTCCCGCGGCATATGGAGGTTCCCAGGCTAGGGGTCGAATCGGAGCTGTAGCTGCCAGCCTATGCCAGAGCCACAGCAATGCGGGATCCGAGCCGCGTCTGCAACCTACACCACAGCTCATGGCAACGCCGGATCGTTAACCCACTGAGCAAGGGCAGGGACCGAACCCGCAACCTCATGGTTCCTAGTCGGATTCGTTAACCACTGCGCCACGACGGGAACTCCCTAATTGTATTTTTAAGGAAAGCTTTTATATTTTATTGTCAATTACTAAAGTAATATAACATTACAAAACGTTTGGAACAAAGAGAATAAAAATACTACCCTCCAAAAAAATCCAACAAAGATGCCTACAACACGGAATCCTGGGTTTGCCCACAGATTTACCTACAAATTCTTATAACTGAATGTTTGATATCTTTTATTCCTTTTTCACCTGTCCTTCCTAGCCTCTCTGCCCCATAGACCTTCCACTCCACTCCCCCGTCTCCTGCTATCTAACAGCCACATGTGAGTTTTTCTCTCACTTTCATTATCTCTCTCACACACTCTTTCCTTGGGAAAAATCTCAGATGTCGCAGTTTAGAAGTTCTTTGCAGGGCTATAGACTGTTCTTTGTTAAAGATATCTTGGGGAGTTCCTGTCATGGCTCACTGGTTAACGAATGTGATTAGGAAACATGAGGTTTCGGTTCGATCCCTGGCCTCGCTCAGTGGGTTAAGGATCTGGTGTTGTCATGAGCGTGGTGTAGGTCGCAGATGTGGCTTGGATCCCGCGTAGCTGTGGCTCTGGTGTAGGCGGGTGGCTATAGCTCTGATTAGACCTTAGGCGTAGGTGCAGCCCTAGATAAAAAAGACAAAAAAAAAAGATATTTTGGAAGAAGACAGATTTTAGTGGATGATGAGTTTTCAACCCATTATAGATTTTTTTTTTTTTTTTGGCCGCACCTGGGCACAGAGCACCCCAAGCTGCTGCCGCAGTGACAACATTAGATCCTTAACCTCGGCACCACAAGAGAACTCCATAGCTGTTTGGGGATCTTTTGGGGTGTCCTAGCTTTGCTCTGGTAACAATGGAACACTTCAATCCCAGGGCATTAACAAAAGTTTACCTCTTGCTCACACCAATTCCTGCTTTGAAGGCACTGTCTGCTCCAAATAGTAGTTTAGGGACCAGCTGCTTGCTGCTTGTGGCTGCAAAGTCACCAGGCACCACCCTACCAGCAGACGGTGAGGGTGGGTGTGGGGAGTGGGGAGGGAATGGAGTCTCTCCTGGGAAGTTTTGGGAGTTGGTCCAGGGAATGGTGAATCCGCTCCCCTACTCCATTGGCCAGAACAAGTCACATGGCCCCACCAGGCTACAAGACAGCTAGGAACTACATACCCAGGAAGAAAATGAAATAAACGCATAACATTATCTATCACATGGGGTAAAGTGACTCATAAAAAGTGAGAAATTTGGAAACCCCCAGAGTAAGAAAGAATCAGTGCTGTTTCACATCCGCCAGTGTAGACTTGATGTTCCCGTAGAGAGCCCTACCTCTCTGTACTCACATGAATCTAGACTTTGAAATATTTCCTGGAGTTCCCGTCGTGGCGCAGTGGTTAACGAATCCGACTAGGAACCATGAGGTTGCGGGTTCGGTCCCTGCCCTTGCTCAGTGGGTTAACGATCCGGCGTTGCCATGAGCTGTGGTGTAGGTTGCAGACGCGGCTCGGATCCCGCATTGCTGTGGCTCTGGCATAGGCTGGCAGCTACAGCTCCGATTCGACCCCTAGCCTGGGAACCTCCATATGCCGCGGGAGCGGCCCAAGAAATAGCAACAACAACAACAACAAAAAGACAAAAGACAAAAAAAAAAGAAAAGAAATATTTCCTACCACCAATGCCAGCTGCTCGGTGTCTTTGCAGATGTCAAGAGGACCACTCGAGAGGTGGAAGGCAATTACCCCGTGTGGAACGAGGTAAAACGCATCAGGGCAAGCCCAGAAGAGGCAATGACAAGCCCAACACTGAGGTTGGATCCAGACCGAGCTCAGAAGTCTAGGGAAGGGACAGGGAGCCTCACCAGCTTTCCCAAGGGTGGGGCACCTTGGTCTGTGAGTGGACTCTGAGTTGACAAGGCTGTGCAGGCTTCTGGCCTACAGCAGCCACCACATCTGCCCATAGCTCTTGTCCCTTCTCTCCCACTTTGGGGAAGGACTCTTCTTGTCTGACCCAGCCATCCTGATGTCCCCAGAAACCTGAAGCAGAGACAGGGCTCCCTGTGCCGGATCCCCACTCATCTCCCATCCATCACATCCACCCAGGCAGTCCCCTAGCCCCTTAACTACCAACAAGCTCGTGACACTTCAGTGAAGCTGTGGGAACCCAGGTAGGATGCCCAGCACCTTGGTAAAAGGAGCACATGCCATCCTCTTAGGAAATTAGACTTGAAGGAGGCTCCTCAGTTGGAGAGAAACATGTCTCTCTTCTCATTTCTCAGAAGGATGGGAAGGGGAGGGAGGGTAGAGGGAGGATGATGACCTCTCTGTGCCTCCCACAGACCCTCATCTGGCACCTCAGGAACCGCCCCCTGCAAAATGACTCTTTCCTGCAAGTCACTCTTCATGACATGGGCTCAAAAAAGAAGGAAAGGTGAGGCAGAGAAAGAGGCAAGAGGAGCCTTATTCTCTGACCAAAACTACAGCAGATGCTGCATCTCCTGTCTCTACGCCATAACTCACTCTGATGCAAAGACCAGAACCACTCCAGACAGCTAAATAATGCAAAAAAAAAGAAAAAAAAAGTGGAGGATTTGTGGAAGAGCATCAAGGCTAGGAGTATAGGTCAATAGATCAACTGGAACTAGGAAAGTGAGAACCCAGGAGTAGTTCTGTCTCTTCTGAAGGCATAGGATGTCAAATCTCTGTCTCTCTCTACCCAACCCTGGCTTCTCATCACAGCCCGGTTCTAATGCCCCATGGAGACTGAAGCTAAGGCATCCCAGGTCAAAAAATCCTAGGACAGAGAACCTGATTGGCCCAGCTTTGGTCAAGTGCCCACCTCTGGTCCAATCAGCTGTTACTTAGCACAGTTCCCATTCCAGAGGATTATGGGAGCAGAGGTTCTGGGAGGGGCTGGGCAGGGCACAGCCAAGGACTGGGGTGCCCACCACAAGGGAAACCCCAAAGCAAATTCCCCAGGGTTGAGAGCCTGAGCCCTCTGGTGGATGTTCTCCATCACTGCATCCATCCTTCCTTCAGCCTCTATGGACAGCACATCCTGGAGGAGACACCTCTAGATAAAGTCGTGCCTGGGCTAAAGAATGACACCCTTTCCCCTGGCTCAGGATCTCACACCTGTGCCTTGTCTCCCCAGGTTCATTGGCCTGGCCACAGTACTTCTCAAGCCCTTGGTGAAGAAACCAAGTGAGGTTCTTTTCGTGAAGGACCTGACCCTGCTCAACCACTCTATGAAACCCACAGACGTGAGTTGGGCCCCAGGAAGGGTGGATGACGAAGCACAGGCAGCTGATGAAGCTAAGCCACTCTGCTCCAGCAGGGGCCCAGTGTCCCCCAACCCAGAGAGCACTATCTGCCCCTGGGGGCTCCATCAAACTACCACCATCTCCCCAACTCAACCATCCCGCCATCCATCCACCCGCCCATGCCTCCACTCTTCATGCACTCATTTGGCTTGAGTGTCTAGTTGATTCACCGGTATCAGTAACTGTGCTAGGCCTGGGATACAAAACTGAATGAAGCCCACATCTGTTGGCTGTGAGGTGCCACTCACAGCGACAAGTGCTCCAGCACACATGTCCCAGGGCAGGTGAAGCTATTTTACTGACGTCTAGAGGGAGTGAATGATTCCACCTAGAGGTGATTAAGACATGCAGAAATGCTTGAAGACCAACCAGACAAGAATAAGCAAATGTGGTTTGTTTTGAGCTTGCTATTTAGCCAGAGAGTCAGCCACCATCACTTGGTTTTGAGAGAGACTCAAAGGCAGGTAGAGGAGGGGGAAAGCTTTATGGCAGGAAAAAAGGGAAGGCTTTCAGGGGTGCCCCAATTGGAGACTGTTGGTGCGGGGAAGCTATAAGGGGAGCAACTAACAGCAGGGCATCCTAGATGCTTGACTTCTTCCCATTGATCCTAAGCTAGAAGGGGGGACAAAAATTAGGGGAGCTATTAGTTACTCGTCAAATCCTGGCTGTTTGAGGCCAATTTTTGCTAAAGATCTGACTTCCTGGAAGTCTAGCTCACAGCAGGCTGACTTCCTGGGCTGGTTACTATAGATAACAGGTTGGTTCCCTGGGCTGATTACTGCAGACTGTGGATCAAGTTTCCATTTTTATACGTCGTTTTTCAGACAGGGCATGGGTTGCCCAGTGGAAAGGAAAAGAAGACAGTCCCAGGGAGGGGTATGAGGTGTACCTGTGAAGGCTGGAGGGAGAAAGAGGCAGCCCGCCCTGCTGGTACCCAGGGGTGGGGAAGAAGGGGCATGGAGGTGGGAGAGAGCTGAGACTAGGTAAGTGGCCAGGGGCCAGAGGTGAAGGGCCTAGGCTGATGAGTTGTGACTTTACTCTGATAGTTTAAGGCAATTAAAGAATGTTTGGTGGTCAATTCTGACAATGGTCTGGCGGATGGACAGGCAGTGAGAGCCTTGGAGGCAGGAGGTCACCTAAGAGGTGTTTGCTGAAGTCCCCACATGAGGTCATGAGATGTTGGGCTAGGACTTTAGCATCAGTGATTCTAGACTGCTCCCAAGTGACCTCTCTCTCTCTCTTCCCCACCCTGCTGCATCCTTTTCTGTCACCACCACTGCCATGTGCCTCCTCTGTCCTTCAAACTCAATCTATTGGGAGTTTCCATAGTGGCTCAGCAGGTTAAGGACCAGACTAGTATCCATGAGGATGCAGGTTCAATCCCTGGCCTCCCTCTGTGGGTTAATGATCTGGCGTTGCTGCAAGCTGCAACACAGGTCACAGATGTGGCTTGGATCCAATGTTGTTGTGACTGTGGTGTAGGCCAGCAGCTACATCTCCAATTCAGCCCCTAGCCTGGGAACTTCCATATGCCACGGGTGCTGCCCTAAAAAGCAAAAAAACAAAACAAAAAAACCACCTTGCTCTCTCCCCCAGTTGAAAACTGCCCCTCCATCCCAGACTGCACAGGCTCCTGTTCTGTGGCCCTGAGCCCAGCATCACTCCACCCAGGACTGGGCATGGTCCCAGCTGGGCCAGACTAGGCCAGGCTCCAGTGCTGTGACTTGACCAAGGATTGCGGGAACTTACAGCCCCCCTCCCTTTGCCTTGCAGTGCACTGTCACCCTACAGGTGGCCCACATGACCTACAAGGATATAGAGAAGATAGGTATGTGCTTCCATGGGGCTTAGCTCTGCCCTTCCCCAAGCTTAGCTAGATGGGCTCTTAAAGACCTTTGACACTCATCCCTTGAGGCCTGCAGAAGGACGTGACCAGGTTAGGTCTATAGGCCAGATCTCAGACACCTGGCTGAGGTCACATATCCTCCCAGTATGTCCACTTGTCGTCTCTAAACATAAGGTCCAGCCCCCAATGGGCTGCAGAGGGAGGCAAAGATGACCATCTCTGAGCCCACATATGTAAATTATGAGGCCCAGGGTTACTGAAGTTGGGGGGGAACACATGGAAGTGTGCTAGGAAACATATTCCCCGATCAGGGCTCTTTTGCCGTGATTTTATTTACGTATTTATTGATATGGCCACACCTACAGCATATGGAAGTTTCCAGGCTAGGGGTCAAATCAGAGCTGCAGCTGCCAGTCTACATCACAGCCACAACAACACTGGATCCAAGCCACATCTGCAAACTACACTGCAGCTCACAGCAACACCGGATCCTTAACCCACTGAGCAAGGCCAGGAATCAAACCCACATCCTCATGGTTACTTGTTGGGTTCTTAACTGGCTGGGCCACAACAGGAACTCCTTGGCCATGATTTTAGTTGGGAGCTGGTCACTGGGAATAGAAGGATGAAATGTTTCCAAGTATCCTGAGCCCCAGGCTCTGAAGGCCCTCCCTGGACTGTGTTTCCACAGGCGATGAAGGCCTCCTGGCCATAACTGCTCAAGAGGTGGCCAGGCAGAAATGGATGTTCCCCAGTCCCACCGTGAACAAGACTCTGTCCCCAAAGCCTCAGCACTTTCAGGTGAGGCCATCCAGGATGCAAATCCATGTGATTTCCCAACCTCCTCACCATGCACAGGCCATCCCTGCCTCTCCATAAGGTCATGGTGGAAGGTCGGAGCCTCAGACTGGGCCACAAGTCCTCGGATAACCACATCCCCTGCTCCTCCAGGGGCCATTCTGGGGAACTTCTGCATGTGGCTGATGCTGATGCGAGGCAGCAGAGAGGCAATAGGAGGTGCTGTGGGCTGTGCACTCCAGGATCTGGCGAACTGGGAGGCAGAGCAGAGGCCTGGACCTTACCCTTCAGAGTCCTTAGGAGGGTGGGCAACACAAGGCCAGCCATGGGCAAGGTGACCTTAGCTGCACAGGAGAGGCTGAGGAGCATTGGAGGGGATCTGGGGGAAGGTCCCCAGGTTCCACTGCGAATTTTGGAACCCCCATACCATGGCTTACTATCTGCCCTCTGATCTCAAGCCTGTGTCCAAACATTTCTGCCAGGGTTGTCCCTGTCCCCAGCCTGTGGCTTGCCAGGGAGACTGGGAGTCATCCTTGGCTGCCTCTCTTCTTCAACCACCCCCCGCACCCAGTCCAAGGACAAGTCCTAGCCCCTAACATCACCTGACCGCACTCACTTTTCCATTGCCTCTTCCATCCCTGTCCCATCATCATTGCTTCCTTGGACCACCTCCATAGGCTCCTTCCAAACTCCAGGATCAAACCCAAGCCACAGCAGTGACTATGACAAGTCCTTAACCACTCGGCCACCAGGAAACTCCAAGGTGGCCTTTCATGGTTGCCATTCTTGGAGCTTCCCTGGTGGCTCAGTGTGTTAAGGATCCTGCATTGTCACTGCTGTGGCCCAGTTTCCACCCCTGGCCGAGGAATTTCTGAATATTGCCTGTGAGGCTCCCCCCAAAAAAGGATGTCATTCTTATCATATACCTAAAAATGTTCTCTTCGGTTTTTTTTTTTAATTTTTAGGGCCACACCTGTGGCATATGGAGGTTCCCAGGCTAGGGGTCTAATCAGAGCTTCAGCCACTGGCCTACACCACAGCCACAGCAACATCAGATCTGAGCCACATCTGTGACCTGTACCACAGCTCATGACAACATGGGTCCTTAACCCACTGAGCAAGTCCAGGGATTGACCCTGCATATTCATGGGTACTAGTTGGGTTTGTCACCGCTGAGCCACAATGGAAACTCCTAAAAATGTTCTTAAAAATGAGGACACTCAGTGTTCTCAGGACAAAACCCAAACTCCTTCTAATGGCTTCCCAGGCCCTTGATAACCCAAGCCTTGCCTCCAAGCTACTCTGTCCACTGCCCCTGTTCTCTGCCAAACCTGCTTTAACATCCTAGACAACTTACTGTCCCCATTCTCAAGACCTCCTCCCACTAGGACTTCGCACATGCTGTCGCCTCCTGTGGAGTCCCTTCCCTTTCCCATGGGCCCAGTCCCTCTTCACAAGGTCAATTTGCCACAGGACACAAGGTCAATGTGCCCATGTCACAGCCTTTCCTCTGTGCTCGTGCTTAGGGCAAAGTCTGACACGGGGGCTGATTGCCTGCTTTGGCCACTCTTGTCTCTGATCGTGGGTTATCTGCATGGGTATCAGTCCCTGAAGAGACTCAGATTTGACGGAGATGCAGGGGGCCTCCTGGAGAATGGTCAGACCCACGGCCTAGGCTGTGAGAGATGCATATTGTTTACTAATTCTAGCCATGACAAGCTCCCGTAACTGTGCCCCCTGGCCACTGCCATCTCCCATTCCTTCCCCAGACCCTAGCCAGCCTGGGTCTTACAGGGCTCTTCCCCCTGCCCCACCTTATATATAATTCTAGGCTCAGGTGTCATAGTCCCTTTGCTGAGTCTCAGGAAAGTATATAAAAGTAGAAGAGGAGTTCCTACTGTAGCTCAGGGGTTAAGGAATCAATGTTGTCTCCATAACGAAGCAGGTTCAATTCCTGGCCTTGCTCAGTCAGGGTTAAGCATCTGGTGCTGCCGCAAGCTTCGGTGTAGGTCACAGATGCAGCTCAGATTCCGCATTGCCGTGGCTGTGGTATAGAGTGGCATCTGCAGCTCCAATTCAACCCTTGACATGGGAACTTCCACATGCCACAGGTGCAGCTCTTAAAAAAAAAAAAATGCAGAAGAAAACCACAAATCAGAGATCAAATCACAGATAATTCAACTGCATAATTTTTTTTTTACTTTTTTTTTTTTGCTTTTTAGAGCTGTACCCAAGGCATACAGATGTTTCCAGGCTAGGGGTCGAATCAGAGCTACAGCTACCAGCCTACACCACAGCCACAGCAATGCAGGATCCAAACCGCTTCTGTGACCTACACCACAGTTTACAGCAACTCCAGATCCTTAACCCACTGAGCGAAGCCAGGGATTGAACCCACAACCTCAGTTACCAGTTGGGTTCGTTAACTACTGAGCCACGACAGGAACTCCATCTGCATAGAACTTTAAAATGTTCGATTCCTTAAAAATGTCATAGGCAAATGTAAAAAAGAACATACAGAGAAAGGTTTGACTTTATTCTGTAACAAATCCATACCACACAAGAAACCCTAAGTTCACATAAGATGAAAAGGGCAAAATGGGAGTTCCCATTGTGGCCCATCGGGTTAAGAACCCACCATGGTGTCCACGAGGATTCCAGTTTGACCCCCAGCATTGCTCAGTGGGTTAAGAATCCAGGATTGTCTTGGAGTTCCCGTCGTGGCGCAGTGGTTAATGAATCCGACTAAGAACCATGAGGTTGCAGGTTCGATCCCTGGCCTTGCTCAATGGGTTAAGGATCCAGCGTTGCCGTGAGCTGTGGTGTAGGTTGCAGATGCAGCTCAGATCCCGCATTGCTGTGGCTCTGGCGTAGGCCGGTGGCTACGGCTCCAATTAGACCCCTACCTTGGGAACCTCCATATGCCGTGGGAGTGGTCCAAGAAATGGCAAAAAGGCAAAAAAAAAAAAAAAGAATCCAGGATTGCCTCAAGTTGTAGTGTAGGCCTCAGATGAAGCTCAGCTCTGGCATTGCTGTGGCTGTGGTGCAGGATGGCAGCTGCAGCTCTGATTGGACTCCTAGCCTGGGAACTTCATATGCTGCAGGTGTGCCGTTAAAAAAAAAAAACAAAAACAAACCAAAAAACAAGAAAAGAAAAAAAGGAGGGGCAATGCAAAGGTGACAGTTCTCTAAAGAAGAAACACAAAGAGCCAGGGCCTTCCCAGGGCCCATAGGGTGGGGGAGGCCGCTCTCCATCCACAGATGTTTCTTATTAGAACATACTGTTCTTTCACCCAGAAAAGTACCCGATGGAGGAGGGGAGCCCAGGCCCCCAACGTTAGGCTCCTCTGTCTTCTCTGCAGGTCCGAGTGAAGGTGTTCGAAGCCCGGCAGCTCCTGGGCAACGACATCAAGGCAGTGGTGAAGGTGCTCATCGGAGGCTATCAGCACCACACTCGGATCAAGATGGGGAACAACCCTTTCTTCAATGAGGTGGGTGGCACATGCCCTTCACCACCCAACAGGGCACTTGAGCCAAGTGGGCCATTCGAGGGCTGGGCATTTCCTGCTGGCAGCTGGCAGGCTTGCTCCCTGACTCAGCTGTTTTCATTTTTTGCTCCACAAACGCTTACTGGGCACAGAGGGCTTGGCACCAGGAATACAGAGCAATTCTCAGTCCTCTGCATTTGCACAGCCAGTGGTCTGTGCGGGGTGGGAGTGGGGGGGTGTCGTCGGTCTGGGGGTGTCTCCCCCTCCCCCACCCCACCCAAAGAGCGTGTGAAAATATAAACCAAGACGATGAGGCAAGCCTGAGGTGAACAGGGATCTGGGAGGGCCATTCCCGCAGCCTCAAAACGCAAGCCAGGCGCACACCTTATCACTGCTGGAGCCCCGCGTTGTAGCATTGTGTCTGACAGAGGAGGAACTCAGTCAATACTTGTTGAATTAATTGGCGACTAGACCAACAAAGAAAAGATGAAAGCAGGTGGGGGCAGGAGCAGTGGGTGGAGAGGACTCAAAGAAGGTTCCCGAAACTTGGAGGCTTCCCTCTATCAGGGAAAGAGAGACAGGTGGGGAAAGATACTTCAGAAGGGAACAGATCTCAGAGGCCTGGAAGGGGAAGCAGCAGGACCGGTTGGCTAGAACGATCGGGGAGGGGCCTGGCTGGAGGGGAGCCGGCAAAATGCGCTCCCCGCCCCCACCATGGAACTTGGGCGCCATGGCGGGACTCAAGCAGGAGAGTGATAGGGCCAGTTTGTGACTGGGGAAGGAGGTTCTGGCGACAGCCGGAAGTGGGGGTGCCGTGGACTGACAGTGTGATCTAGAAGGAGGCAGAGGCTAAAATCTCCACAGTAGGACAGCTAGCTGGGCCTTATGCCGCTCCTCCAAGTCCTCCAGGGATCCCCTCCCCCGCCTTTTGTGGACAGAAAACCCTCAGGACCTGGCAGCCTCTGCTCCTGTAGGAGACACGTGGGGGTGAGAGTGAGATGAAGGTCATTGAAATGGGCTAACAACTGAGCAGAAGTCTGTCATTCTGAGGCTTCAGGCTGGCTGAGTCCCTGGGGGAACTGGTGGAAGAAAGGCCTTGTACCCTCACCCCCAGTATGTCTGTTTCAGATCTTCTTCCAGAATTTTTATGAGGTTCCAGCAAAATTCTTCGATGAGACCATCTTAATCCAGGTGAGGAGCCAGACGAGATGGATCCATTTTCTTTTCCCACCTCAATTCTGGAAAGTGCTTCAGCACCCCCAGACCCACCCTTAGAGCCAAAGTTACTTCTCATGATCTTTTGACCCCAAGGTGGCATTTCTGCCACCTTCTTCACTCCAGCAGCCCAGATGCCACATTCATTCATTCATTCATTCATTCTTTCATCCAACAAATGTTTTGGAATGCCAAGTGATAAGTCCTGAGCTCAGCTGCAAGGTGAACAAAGCAGCCCTTTCTCATGTGCCAAGATTCTCATGCCACCAACAGACCCTTCACATGCGACATTTCATTCTCAGACCCAAGGGAGCCCAGGAACAATGGTAACGTGTTTATCAAGTGCCTCTATGCACCTAGCACAAGGCCAAAGAGAGCAAGGCCTTTCCCTTCCCCTTGAAGAGTTGACATGTTCTTGGGAAATGGCCAGGACAGTGTGCAGTCAGTGGCGAGAGTAAAGTGCGACATTGTGCTTTGTGGAGACCAAGTGAATTGTCCTCTCTGATCAATTTTTGCATCTGTAAAATGGAGCTAAAAACCTGAACCTCACAGGGCTCTTCTGAGAATTAAATGATAAAGCCTACGTGGAAGTGACACCCCTTAGGAAGCTCTGAGTAAACCCTAGAGAATCCGAATGTGCCTTACAAATCCTCCCATGGGGTTGGTGTTTGGGATTGTTGATAACTGAGACCTTTCTGGGAACTTCCCTGCAGGTGATAAATTCCACAATGTTGAGAGTCAATGCAGAGATCGGGAGATTCCAGGTGAGCACTGGTTGGAGGAGGAGGTTTGGTGAAACCCTTACAGAGACCCATTCTGGGCTCCATGACCGAGTCTAGAGGAAAGGACTTGGATTTTCATGCAGAAGTATCCAGATTTGGATCCACCCACCAACTGGATGGTTTAGACAAATGATTCAGAGCCTCTCTTTCCTCATCTGTAAAATGGGGATAATAATATACTCAACCCAGAGTCATGGTGAGGATTGAAGTATGCAACATTTGGAGTTTCTATCATGGTTCAGTGGTTAACGAACCCGACTAGCATCCATGAGGATGAGGGTTCAATCCCTGGCCTTGCTCATTGGGTTCAGGATCCAGCGTTGTCATGAGCTGTGGGGTAGGTCGCAGATGCAGCTCGTATCCCACATTGCTGTGGCCGTGGCTATGCCTGTGGCCGGCAGCTGTAGCTCCAATTCTACCCCTAGCCTGGGAACCAACATATGCCACAAGTGCGGCCCTAAAAGGACAAAAAGACAAGCTGCACCTGCAGTCTATGTGACAAGGCTGTATCCTTTAAACCACTTGCCAGACTGGGGATTGAATCTGAACAGCTACAGTTTGATTCTTAACCAAGAATCAGTGGGAACTCCAAAAGATACTTTTTAAAGATAAGTATGTCCCAAATAGGTCCCCAGCAATATTTCATGGCTCCTCATGAAATATTGCTGGGGACCTATGTATACTAAAAAAAAGTACTCACTGTTTATCTGCAATTCTGATTTAAGATGGCATCTGTATTTTTATTTGCTAAATCTGGCAACCCAAGGAAAAGGGCTTGACCCTTGGGAAAGACACATTTAGGACAAATCAAACTAAGGTTTCTTTCTCACTGCTAATAATAAGCAGATGAACAGTCATGACCTCCCCCTTCCCCACCCAGCCCTCAAAGCAGCAGCACAGGCTTAGAAATGAAGAAATTCTAGAAAAGTTAGATGGCAGGAGGTCAAAAATGTCCTTTTGAAAAAGGCCACTGTGCACTTTCCAGACAATGACCAATGATTATTGTTGAGTAAACTATAGAGGTCAGAGAAAAACCTGAGCTTTTTTAATAAAAAAAATATATATATACATATATATATAGGAAGTTCCAGTTGTGGTGCAATGGAAACAAATCCAACTAGGAACCATGAGGCTGCAGGTTCCATCCCTGGCCTCGCTCAGTGGATTAAGGATCTGGTGTTGCCATGAGCTGAGGTGTAGGTCACAGACACGACTCGGATCCTGCATTGCTGTGGCTGTGGCATAGGCCGGTGGCTGTAGTTCGGATTGGACCCCTAGCCTGGGAAACTCCATACCGCAGGTGCAGCCCTAAAAAGCCAAAAAAAAAAAAAAAGGGTGTGTGTGTGTGTGTATACACACACGTAACTTTTTTGGAAAATCTCAAATCTACACAAAAGCGGAGAGCATGATATTATGAATCCAGGTATCCTCACTCATCTTCACCAATGCATATTGTCAATTATGTAATCATGTTTTATCTACACTGGGCCCACTTTGTCTCCCCCACAGAATCATTTTGAATCAAATCTCAGACATCACGTCATTTTATTTTTTGCTTTATTATTATTATTGTTTTTAGGGCCGTACCTGCAGCATATGGAGTTTCCCAGGCTAGGGGTCGAATCAGAGCTGCAGCTGCCAACCTATGCCACAGCCACATGGGATCCTTACCCCACTGAGCCATGCCAGGTATTGAACCCACATCCTCATGGATACTAGTCGGATTTGTTACCACTGAGCCACAAAGGGAACTTCTCCTTTCATTTTCTTAACAGCATTTTTCAAAGAGCTGGGAGTTCCCATTGTGGTTCAGGGGAAACGAATCCGACTAGTATCCATGAAGATGCAAGTTCGATCCCTGGTCTTGCTCAGTGGGTTAAGGATCGGGCGTTGCCATGAGCTGTGGTGTAGGTCACAGATGCGGCTCAAATCCTGCATTACTGTGGCAGCGGTGTAGGCTGGCAGCTGTTGCTTGGATTTGACCACTAAGCTCAGGAACTTCTATATGCTGCCCGTGGTGCCTTTAAAAAAAAAACAAAAACAAAGGAGTTAGGGCAGGACAAGTGCTCAAACAGGTGGTCATTAAGTTGGCTGGTATTAGGAATCTGAAGGCACTGACTAGTCTTTCCTCTACTCTTTTCAGACAGATATCGGGTTTATCTACCACTCTCCAGGTAGGTAACAGTTGTTGGAAATACAAGTGTCTTCTGAGAAAAACCAAGTCAGGTGTTGAAATCACTTCAAAATCCCCATATGTTCAAAAGATTTGCAGAGAGAGTATTAGGGGGTGTGAGTTACTTTCTGAACTTGATAATATTTGACTGTACTTCATGGTGTGTTATCTTGTTTGATAATAATATCTTTAAAAAAATCAAAAATCAAAAGCCTCCCTTTTGGTCAAATGCTAGTGTTTTGGTGCTGCCTGGGGTTGAATTTCTATTTCTGCCAGTGTCGGGGTGTTAAAGTTTGAGGAGACTTGGCCATAACATACGTACCAGGTTGAGGTTGGGCTTTGAGGTTAGGGAAAATGCTTGCCTATCAGATCAGGACAGTAACAACTCTCGGTTCACAGGATAGGAAAGAGGGATTCCTGTTTCCTTTTTTTTTTTTTTTTTGTCTTTTGTCTTTTTAGGGCCGCACCTGAGGCATATGGAGGTTCCCAGGCTAGGGGTCTAATAGGAGCTGTACCTTCCGGCCTACCCCAGAGCCACAGCGATGCGGGATCCGAGCCGCATCTGCAACCTACACCACAGCTCACGGCAACGCCGGATCCTTAACCCACTGAGCAAGGCCAGGGATCAAACCTGCAACCTCACGGTTCCTATTTGCATTTGTTTCCTCTGTGCCATGATGGGAACTCCAGGTCCCTGTTTCATAAAGGCAATAACTGGCAGCCTTTGCTTTATGCTCAGAGTGACTTCCATTTTCCTCTGTTCCTGGCTGGGAACTGAATACACGAGCCCCGTTTCCACACCCGTCTCCTACAGAAACAAAGACTGGTTTCAGGGAAGGAGGATGGAGATGGGGTGGGGTCTGGTCTCGCATGGGCCCTCTGCCTCTGCAGGTCACATTCTCCTAAGGAAATGGTTAGGCCTCTGCCAGCCAAATGAACCCAGCAGTGGTGTGAGAGGCTACCTGAAAGTCACCATCTGTGTCCTCGGTGTGGGAGACCAGGCCCCGGTGAGGCTACCCCTGCCTCCTGCAACACCCCAGGAACCTTCTCTACCCTGGCTGCTCCTTTGGGGTCCCCTGAGCCCCTACTCCGAGGGGCCATGGCTCTTCCCTTGCTCTTATTTGTCCACTGTGTCACAGAAGGGTTGTCCATCCCCATCCCAGCCAAATGGAAAGTTGGGGAAGCCCAGTCAGGTGGCCTTGGCCTTGTCCATCCTTTGACCTTCTCTGCTCTCTGGTCTCTCCAGGTAGATCAAAAGCTGGCCTATGAGGCTGGCGACACTGAAACTCAGGTCTTCAAGTCAACGGTGGTGCCGGTCAGCATGGCCTGCTTGCAGTTCTTCGTCTACTGCGCCGAGGATCTCCATCTCAGTCAGTCGGGGGGGGGGGGGGCGGTGGCAACCCTGGGGGTCCCTGCATGCTGGCGCCCTGGTTCTCCTCTGGCTCCCCAGTTCCATTTTGACACTAAGATTTGGGGTGGGAGGAAAGGGGGAGACTGATCCACTAAGAATGGTTTTATGAGGGCCCCTTTAAAATGGGCCATGTGGGAGTTGCTGTTGTGGCTCAGTGGTTAATGAACCTGACTGATATCCATGAGGGTGCAGGTTCGATCCCTGGCCTCGCTCAGTGGGTTGAGGATCCAGCACTGCTGTGAGCTGTGGTGTAGGCCAGCAGCTATAGCCCCAATTCAACCCCTAGCCTGGGAACCTTCATATACTGCAGGCGAAGCCCTAAAAAGACAAAAAGACAGAAGGGGGGGCACATGCCCCTGCCCTGTCTTTGTTGCCCAGATGCCAACTCATGGTGCCCTGTGCCACCCCCACCCCTGCTGTGACTGTGTGCCATGACACACAGCAGCACATGGAAACAGACCAGAGATGGGGAGGTCTGCCCAGGGGCCACCAAACCAAATCATGGGGGAGGGTTTTAAATTGTTCTGTCCCCTCCCCATTTCCTCCTCCCGAAGAAAAGATTCTGCTGTCTCAGAAATCTTTTAACTTCTTGGTCTTAGCAAAACACCACTTAGTGAGTCCTATGTTGGAGGTGGAACTAATTGGGGAAAAGGTAAGCGTGAAAAGGGTCTGAGGCTTAGAAAAATTGGCACCTAGAAAAAAGTGTGAAGAAAAAGACTGGGTTGGTGGTGAGGACTCCAGGAATTGTATCCCAGTTTTTCCATTTATGGGTAATGTGATCCCACTGGACCAGGGCCTCTGTGAAGGTGGAGGCCCTGGCTTAGTCACTGTGGACCCCAGTGCCCAGTGCCCTGCCTAGAGAAGATGTCAGCCAAAAACCAAACATGCAAAGGCGTGATGAGTGAATGAGTGAATGAAACAACTTGCCCCCAAATGCACAACAGTGAATCTGGGACTGTCCCATTGGGGCCTCAGTTTCTTGGCCTAAAAATTGAAGGTTCTGGGCAAGAGAGTTGTTGACATTCCATGAATGTCTGTGAATACACAGTTGCATTTTGCCAATGGAAATCTAACTTAAGGGAAAATGTTAAAGAGTCTAGATCTAAGGAGGCACTCCAAGGACTGGAGTTGTAGCTGATGAGAAGCTGTCAAGGGGTCTTTACCCCAAGGAAAGCAGGAGGCTCCATCCCTGGGCTGGACCAGAAGGGCTAGGGGGTGAGACCAGTGGAGGGAGGAGGGGACAAGCTGGCACTGACACTGCTTTGGGATGTTCCCAGCTGAAGACACACGTCCAGCCACAGACGGACACCCCAATTTGGAACCAGATCCTGACCTTCCGGATACAGGTACTGCTGTTCTGTCACACCCTCGCCCATCCTCCTGCGGAACGCAGGGGATACTTGGGTGTTTGTGGGGTGGGGGTGGTATGGATGGAAAGCAGAGCCTGTGAGGCACAGCGGGGGCGGGGGTGGGGGGTTGCTCTGACTGATAGGGAGCACAGGGAAGCCCAGGACATAATACAGAGAACCTTACTTGAAAGGAGTGAGCCTTATGACTGAACTTTCCAGAGACCTTAAAACATGCTCTTTTACCTACATTAAAAACAAAACAATCACTTCCAGGACTCATTATAAATTGTATTATGCATTTTTTTATCTTCTGGGCAAAGTGGCCTGAATATAATTACAGCTCTTTGTTGCTGGCTTAGAGGCACTGTGGGAGCATAGTTATGTACTGGGCTACACACACTGCGGGGCTGTTCCTACATTAAATGGCCCTGACGTGCCCTTCTTTGGGGGGTTCTGTAGTCAGATTTTCATAGCCCTTCTCAGTCACCCATCAGCTGTGTGGATGCCAGTTTTCTCCAAGCCCTGGGAGAGCCTTGGTGGCCTTCTGACTCCATGCTAGGCTTCTAAGAGCTGTGTGCAACGTAAGAGTAGACACTTTGAGAGGTCACTTGAGAGTGAAATTCGTGTGGTATCTTCTTGACTACCCATAGAGTGTGTCGCTTTCTTATATCTTACATTTATGTGGCATGAAGTTTGCTAATGAGGAGTTTCTTCTGTGCTACAGTGGGATAAGAGTCAACTGCAGCGGCTTGGGTCCCCCAAGAGGTGCAGGTTCAGTCCCCGGGCCCAGCGCTGTGAGTTAAAGGATCTGGCATTGCCGCAGCTGCAGCTTAGATTCAATCCCTGGCCCAGGAACTTCCATATGCTATGGGTGCAACCGCAAAAAGAAAAAGAAAATTTAGGGGAGTTTCCCTTGTGGCTTAGTGGTAATGAACCTGACTTAGGACCCACGAGGATGTGGGTTGGATCCCTGGCCTCACTCAGTGGGTTAAGGATCTGGCATTGCCATGAGGTTGTGTGGTGTAGGTCACAGACGTGGCTCAGATCTGGCGTTGCTGTGGCTGTGGTATAGGCCAGCAGCTATAGCTCCGATTAGACCCCTAATCTAGGAACCTCCATATGCCACGGGTGCGGCCCTAAAAAGACAAAAAAAAAAAAAAAAGAATTACCCTGATTCTTGCCCCCAGTGAAAGCAGGAATGTTTCCAGGAGGCAAAGACTTTGAAAAGAAGCACAAAGTTTATTGTTCAAAAACACAGTACAAAATGTGGGAGAGCACACACAGAAGTAGTTTGTTTTTCTAAGGCAGAAGCAAAGTAGTAATACACACCCAAAGGAAGAGTGCAGGTGTGGGCGTCCCCTGAATGAGGATCTTACCAGGTGATTTAAATCCCTTACATAGGATAGGGTCTTTTTTTTCCCTTTGGCCAATTATGTTGTTTTATTTCTCATAACTGAGCAGACCCAGCACCCTCTCTGATAGGGTCAAGATGGATTCCAGGGCAAAGAATGGTATCAGGACTTATTATGGCCCAGTGCCCCCTCCCTTTCTGACCCAGAGGGTCTTTCTGTGGCAGCTACTGTGATTTACTCTTGGGGAAAAAGATGTCCTGCTGTTTAAAGGTCAACTTATAAATGCAAAGAAGACATTCCAGACTTATGACCTCCCCCTGGGACTTGGTTAAGGAGGTTGGTGTACATGCCTCCAAACTGAAGGGCTATGTGCAGTCGTGGTGTCCCCAGCCAGGTGGGCCCATGTCTCTTGCTTCCTGGAGATTATGCAGTGAGGCAGTCATTTTTTTATTCTTTTTTTTCTTTTTTTTTTTTTTAGCTCCACACCTGCAGCATATGGAAGTTCCCACAAAATCAGCCTACACCACAGCCACAGCAATGTCAGATCTAATCCGTGTCTACAACCTACATCTCAGTTCATGGCAACACTGGATCCTTAACCCACTGTATGAGGCCAGAGATGGAACTCCCATCCTCTTGGATACTAGTCAGGGTCATTACCGCTGAGCCAGGATGGGAACTCTGAGGGGGTCATTTTAAGAGTAAGAATACAATACAATCCTGGGACACGGTCTGGAGCCTCTCCCAGAGCCTCCCAAAGGGCCGGTGCAGTGAGGACCCAGAGCCAAAAGTCTTTAACCTCCCATGGTCTGTCCCCCCAGGCTGGGGTTCAATGGCTCACTGATAACTGAGCCAGGCGGACCCAGACCTGGGAATTTCCAATGGCTCTCAGTCTCCTCGAGCGCCAGGCCATCTGGTCAGTCACCCACTGCTCCTCTCCCTTGCCCCTTGCAGATGCCCTGCCTCTCCAGCTACATCAAGCTCAGAGTCTTAGACTGGTGAGCAATTGAGTGGATGCTGGAAAACATGCCCGGGAGGGGAAAACCAGATCCAAGCCAGGGGCTCAGCCTGCAGGGGCGTGTTTCTCTCCAGCCCCAGGAACAGGTGCCAAGATGAGATTGGGACAGTCAGCCTATCCCTCAACCAAATCTCATCCACTGGAGCAGAAATAGAAGGCAAGCAAGCTCCCGCCCCCGACCTCTTGCTCCTCCCCCACTGGCCCCGCCCCCTCTCACCTGGCCCCGCCCCCTCTCACCCTCTCCTCCTCCAGGAATGTACTCCGGCTTCCTGCCCTGCTTTGGCCCCACCTTCCTTACTCTGCGTGGGGGTAAAAAGGCCCCTTTCAGGATCCAGGAAGAAGATCCTGTAAGCTTCTCATGTCAGCTCTAGGGAACAATGGAGGTAAAACCAACCATGTGGAAGGCACGGGGGTCTAGGAAATGCCTAGGGCGGAGCGGGCCCTGTTTTCTGTCCACCAGACTTTAGTAGAGGACTTGCAACCAGTACATCAATGGCTATAGAAACCCGCCACAAGAAAGGGACAGATGGCATGCTCTGGGCGTTCACTGAGGAAAGGGCATGATGAGACCTTGGGTAAGCAGGTGGAAAGGACAGAGGAGACCAGAGAAATAGCGCAAGCAAATGTGGGAAAGCACTGGGCTATTCAAGACAGGTATGGTAAACGCCAGAGAGCCAACTGGCGAAAGAAGGGCACGGGGCCGGGGTGGACCTCTGAGTGAGGAAGGGCTGCAGAAGCCAGGATCCCAATGCCATTAGGAGGCTCGCCCGCCCTCACCCCATCTTTCATCTCTTCTGCTCTTTCCTGAGCTTCATCCTTCCCTACTACAGTCCTGCCTCCCTGCTGGAAACATGGCCACGGAAGCCTCTAATAGGGAAGGCCAGGGAAGCATTTTTTTTTTAATTTTTTTGAAATATAGTTTATTTATAACGTTATGTTACTTTCTGCTGTAAGCAGAGTGATTCAGTTATATATTCTTTTTATACCCTTGTCCATTACGGTTTATCACAGGATGTAGAATATAATTCCCTGTGCTTTACAGCAGAACCTTGTCGTTTATCCATCCTCTCTATAATAGTTTACATCTGCTAATCCCACGCTCTCAATTCTTCCCACTCCCTCCCCCTCCCCCTGGGCAACCACAAGTCTATTGTCTATGCCTGTGAGTATGTTTCAGTTTTGTAAATAGGCTCATTTGTGTCATAGTTTATTTTTTATTAGAGTATAGTTGATTTACAATGTTGTGCCAATTTCTGCTGTATAGCAAAGTGACACAGCCATATATATATTTATATACACACACGCACACACACACACTCCCTTTATCTTCCATTATAGTCTATCCCAAGATACTGGGTGTAGTTCTTTGTGTCATATTTTAGATTCCACATGTAATTGATAGCACGTATTTGTCTTTCTCTGACTTATTTCACTTAGTACAATGATCTCTACATCCATACATGTTGCTGCAAATGGTATTATTTCATACTTTTTTATGGATGAGTAATATCCCATTTTGTATATATCTGCATCTCTATATATCACATCAGAGAAGCATTCTAATTGACCTTTTTTGGTCATGGGTGCTCCCCTTGGACCAATCACTGTTGCCAAGGAGTCAGGGCCTGAGCTGATTGGCCAGGATGGGATAACTCAATAGTTATCACAGTCCCTTCCAAGCAGGAAGCATTTACCGGAGATGGTACTTCAGATGGGCCCACAGGTAGAATTCATGATGAGGAAGAGTGGGCCTAAGTGTGTAGAAGAGGGCTTAGGACCCAGAGGTTTCCAGGCACGGCTATGATTGGGGTTTCTAGAATTCCTCCTGGGGAATGTGGTCAGCCCTAGGTAAGAAGTTACAGGATCACCCTGTCTTTGCTACAAAGGTTTCAGGGTAGACTCTCCTGCTCTTTTTCTCATCCCTTTTCTCACCATTTTCTTTCTTGTTTCCCTAGAATATTCCCAACGCTGTTAAGGATGGTTTAGCTTATCGAGGCCGAGTCTTCCTAGAGATAATCACCCACATGAAGTCCCATCAAGACACTGTAATGAAGGATCTGTCCCATGACGTGATCAGTGTGGAGGTAACCCCAGGAAAAAGGTACCCCAGGAAGAAAGAGCCCCTCTGCCCACCATAGCTGGCTCTGGGGCCCATTTTTGACCCTGCAGGAGGCCCTGGCCACGGGTGGAGGCGCTTTCAGATCAGCCATCTGAACGTGTCGGGGGGGGGGGGTTTCTTCAATCAGCCTGAGTCTTTACTAAGCCCCTGTGCAGGCTTCCTGCTGTGCCAGATCCCAGGAGGTCGGGCGGGGGGGTGGCCCAGGAAAGGCAAGACAAACTTTCAGTTTAAGGGACGTGTTACCTAGTTAAGGAGAAATGATGTTCTAAGGAGTCTGGATTTCTTCTTGAAGGCCAAGGAGGGCCACTGTGGCAGGAGAGGGCAGAAGGCACAGTGTTAGGAATAAATTGGAAGGGAGTAAATTGGGTCACCCACTTCTTCAGGAGAAATGGGGACACATCACGGGAGTGGGGTGGTGGTGGTGGGAGCTGGAGAGGAAGGAGCGGGTACCAGAGACCCCTGGGAAACAGCCATCAGAGCCACTGACCACAGGTCATAAGTGAGGCAGACGCCCACTTTCTGCCTCAGAGAGGTGGGAAGCTGGGGACCTGTGTCAGCACGGGCTCCCCGAAAGAGGGAAAGGCCTAGAGGAGATGATGAATCCCACCTTTAATCTGTGCCTGCGAGACCCTCACAGAAACCAGTCCCCATGGATGCCACCATCACACCAGGATCTCCCTGGGGTGTGGAGGAATTGCCTGGGGAGCGGGTGGGAATGAAGAGAGAAAGGTGCTGAGGCTGAAGCCCATCAGGACAGCACAGCCTCTGAGGGCAGAGGAGGAGGGGGGCATTTTGCAGGGAGACTGAGGAGGAATCCAAGAAAGGGGAGCACAGAGCCAGCCTCCGGAGGGGAGAGTTGCAGAAAGGAGCCGTCAACCCTCTGAATGAGGACCCTGGAGTGTGCGCTGGTTATTAGGAAGTTGCTGGTAACCTTGGGTCAGGAGAGATGTCAGCCCCTGGTGGCCAGGAGGGAGACATTACATTCAGTCCACAGAGTCAAGTGCATAGAAATGCGGGTGAAGACTTGAAGGAGACAAGATCAGGTCACAGCTAAAAGGGCTCAGAGGGCAGAAGGAGAGTTAGCCATACCCACGGCATGCAGAAGTTTCCAGGCCAGAGATCAAACCCATGTCACAGTAGTGACAATGCCAGATCCTTAACCCACTGAGCCACCAGGGAATTCCAGGAGGGTTATTTTTTAAGAAAGGGGAGACCTGAGCTAGTGAACAGGCTTGGGAGAATGCAAAAGCAGCGCAGAAGTTGGCAAAAGAAATGAGAGAGGGGGAGTTCCTATCGTGTGCAATGGAGACAAATCCAACTAGGAACCATGAGGTTGCAAGTTCGATCCCTGGCCTTGCTCAGTGGGTTAAGGATCTGGCATTGCCGTGAGCTGTGTTGTAGGTCACAGATGCAGCTCGTATCTGGCATTGCTATGGCTTTGACATAGGCCAGCAGCTACAGCTCCAATTAAACCTTTAGCCTGGGAACCTCCATATGCCGTGGGTGTGGCCCTAAAAAGACAAAAGATTTAAAAAAAAATGAGAGAGGGGCTAACATGATGGAGGACTCGAGCAGGTGGGCTCATGGTGGGAGGAGGGGGCTGGAGAAAAGCCAAGACCAGGTGTGCCTGGCTGTGCCTCCTCCAGCACACACACTTGCCCATACTGGGTCTCATCCAAGGCAGGTGTTTAGGCAGAAAGGCGGCGGGGGGGTGGGGGGGAGGCGCAATTCAGAGTCTAGTCTGACTCTGGAGAAGGTCCTCCTGCCTGACTTCAGGAAGGGAAGGAACCAGAGCTGGCCAGGTGATGAAGGTCATGGGAGAAACTTCCCTTCATCAGCCAGGTGAGTGGAGTCCAGGCAGGATTTTAAGAGGGGGCAGGAAATTAGTGATGGTCTCAGTCATCCTCAAAAGAAGCAAAAGTGGCCTTTGAAAGCAACAGAGCACCTCGAGCTTGCCTCCCTGCCTGTCTCTATAGCCTTGTCCATTCCCTGGCTCATGTCTTGGGGATGGGGCGGGGGGGTACTTTACTCTTTCAGAAGCAGCAGAACCGCCAAAAGTATGGGCTGTGCGTCATCTTCCTTTCCTGTACCATGATGCCCAGCTTTAGGGATCTGATCCAATTCGAGGTCAGTATTGGCCACTATGGAAACAAGATGGACCTGAGTTACAAGCCCCTCGTCTCAACCACACAGTACAGCCCGGTGATATACGATGGTAAGAGTCAGGTCTAGCCAAGCAGTTGAGAGCAGCCACTGCATGCTGGGTTCTGTGCTTGGCCCTTTTAAGGGTATTAGTTCATGGGCCATTGTTAGGCACTATTAACCCACATTTCACTGGAGGAAAATGAGTGTCAGGGAGGTGAGGTCACCTGCCAAACATTGCACAGCTAGTAGATGGTGAACCCACGACAAGAGATGAAACAAGGTTTTGACTTCAAGTCCTTCTCAGCACTACCTTCCCAACTCCATCTCCTCTTCTACTACTCTGACCACCCATCCATCCACTACTCACCTGCCTTCCTTCTATCCATCCATTAATCTACTCATCCACACATTCATGCATTCACCTGCCACCCATCCACCCATCCATCCTTTCATCACCTACTCAAAGGACACTTGGGCAGTATATATTTCTCAGGGTGCTGTCCCTGGGCCAGCCCCACCAGCATCACCTGATAGAAATGCAGATTCTCCATCCCAGCTCAGTCCTACAGAATCAGAAAACAGAAGAGCAGTCTGTTTTAACAAGCCCTCCAGGTGACTGGGACGCAGGCTGAAGTTTGAGAACCGTTGCTCTCAAGAAACACTATCTCACTTGCAGCTTCACCCTCTCATCACCCTTGGAGAGCTTTTCCGTACATCTTACTTTGTCTGCCTGTTTCCTTAAAGATCAGCTTTATTGAAGTATAATTCAGTCACTATACAATTTATCCATGTAAAGGGTACAATTCAATAGTTTTTAGTATATTCACAGAATTGTATAACTAACCATGGCCAAGTTCTGTTTGGCCATGATCATGGCATGTTAAAGTTCCCGGGCCAGGGATCAAACCTGTGTCACAGCAGTAACCAGAGCCACAGCAGTGACAAGGCCAGATACTTAATCCGCTGAGCCACCAGGGAACTCCCTAACCATGGTCAATTTTACATTTTCATTTCACCCAAAATAAACCCTGTACCCACTCACAGTCACTCTTTTTCTCCCCTACCTTTCCAACCTTAGGCAACCACTAATCTTTGTCTTTACAGAGTTTTCTAGACATTTCACACATAGAATCAAACAATATATGATTCTTGATGACTGTTTCTTTCACTTAGTATAGTGCTCTACTTGTTTTTAAATTAAGAAATATAGGAGTTTCCTGGTGGCTCAGTAGGTTAAAGATCCAGCATTGTCACTGCCATGGCACAGGTTCAGTCTCTGGCCTGGGAACTTTTGTATGCCATAGGTGCAGCCATCCCCCCCAAATTAAGAAATATACACAGGAGTTCCCATTGTGGCTCAACAGTAGCAAACTTGACTAGTATCCATGAGGATACTGGTTCCATCCCTGTCGATCAGTGGGATAAGGATCTGGCATTGCCACGAGCTGTGGTGTAGATTGCAGACCTGGCTTGGATCTGGCGTTACTGTGGCTGTGGTGTAGGCTGTCAGCTGCAGCTCCAATTTGACCCCTAGCCTGGGAACCTCCATATGCTACAGCCCCTGAAAAAACAAAAAGAAAAGAAAAATATATGCAAAAAGTATATTAAGTGTATATGTGTAGCTTAAGGAGGAATAATAAAATGTGTACCCATGAACTCACCACGCAGCTTCAAAGGTAGACAATTGTCTTAGAAAGGTAGAAAATTGTCTAAGCATCTTAGAAATCCCCTGTATGGTCTTCCCAGATCCATTTACCCAAGAAATAATATAGTAATATTGGTCTGTGTAACTGAAGTTCATTTTCATTTCTGTGTATGTTCAACTATATGATTATACCACAAATTAAGTGGTTAATGTAGACATTTAGGTTGTATTTTTTTTTTCCTACTATAATAATTTTGTTGTAAACATTCTTGAGCCTGTCTCCTGGTCACAAGTGCAAGACTTCGTCTAAATTACATATCCAGGCGTGGAAGAGAAATTCAAAGCAAAAATAATTACACCAAATTACACTCTCATCAGCACGCTGTGAGAGTTCCTATTACTCCGTGTTCTCACCAGCCCTTACCCGTTGCCTGGTCTTTTCGTTCCGGCCAATCTGTGTCTTACAAGATCTTGATTTGCAATTTCCTGATTATAAATGGAGTTGGCGCACCTTTTCATATGTTTACAGAAGTTTGTTTTTCCTCATCTGTAAAAAGCCTATCAATATCTTTTTTTTGGGGGGGGTACTCTTTTCTTTGGTTTATTGCATAAAGGAGTCCAAGTTAAAAGCAGACCCCAAACAGTTACATTATCCAAGCTGTGAGATTTTTAAACCTGTGACAAGGACACATGAGTCCAAGTTAAAAGCAGACCCCAAACAGTTACATTATCCAAGCTGTGAGGTTTTTAAACCTGTGACAAGGGACGGAAGGGAAATTCTACTCATGGCAAGGAGATCCTCACTTAAGCTTCAGTGAGCCAGAAGCACTTAAAACCCATGGACCTTCAGCTGGTCATCCTTAGCCAATCCAATCTCTACAAGGAACTGGCATGTGTTCTTGCGCTGGTCACCCTGTAGCTGAAAGACTTCTCCATATTCTGGATGCTCAATGACAGCACCGTTGCAGGCAAATTTCTTCTTAAACACCTTTGCTAGTTTCTTTTTATCATAATCATCAGCGATCCCTTGGACAGTAGTAGGGGGTCTTCCTGCCATTCCTCTTGTGAATTCTTATATGAACGTAATACTCAGTGCCAGCAGGAAGCAGATTATCACCCTTACCCTCAGCAGCAAGGGGTCAAAAAAGAGGTGCTGGATAGCCAGACTTAAGATAATGCCCTGCAAAAGGCAGCGAGAGAAAGGGGGGTCAGGGGGCTCGAAGGGGGAGGATGCTGAGTCCTTTGGCGAATCAGTGACTGGGGCCTCAGTATCTTTTATTTATTATTCTGTTTGGCTGTATTTTTCATATTGACTTGGACCTTATTTTTTTCCTGGGTACAAGCTTTTGTCAAACGTGTTAAATATCTTCTCCAATTTTGGAGCTTTTCATTCTCTTAATAGTGGCTTTTTTTTTTTTTTATTGAGGTATGACTTACAAACAGTAAAATGCATGGACTTTAAGTGTACAGTTGGATGAATTTTGGCAAATACATACTTTCATGTAACCACCATGAGTGGAAAGTTCTAGCACTCCACAGAGCTGTAAATATATTTCCCCTGTCTGTCCCTTATGGTATTCTGGTGGGTTGTTTTTTTTTTTTTTTTAATTTCCATTAAGACTTTTTTTTTTTTTGTGGCGCCTGCAGCATGAAAAACTCCCAGGTCAGGGATCAAACCAGCAGTAACCAGAGCCACAGCAGTGACAACGCCGAGTCCTTAACTGCTAGGCCGCCAGGAAGCCCCAAGACTTACTCAAACTATTTCTTTTATGGCTTCTGGCTTCTGAGTCCTAATTAGATCTTTTCCATTCCAAATTTATTAAGGGATTCACTCATGTTTTCTTCTAGAAGTTTGTGGTTTCTTAAAGATTCATACCTATTCTCGGGAGTTCCCTTCGTGGCACGGCGGAAACGAACCTGACTAGGAACCATGAGGTTGCGGGTTCAATTCCTGTCCTCGCTCAGTGGGTTAAGGATAAAGTATTGCTGTGAGCTGTGGTGTATGTAGGTTGCTGACGAAGCTCAGATCTGGCATTGCTGTGGCTGTGGCATAGGCCAGCGGCTACAGCTCCAATTAGACCCCTAGCCTGGGAACCTCTATATGCCATGGGCACTCCCCTAAAAAGACCCAAAAAAAAAAAAAAGATTCATAACTATTCTCTTTTCGATAAATTTTTCCCTATAAATTTCTTCATCTTTTTGTCCAGCTGCCCAGAAGTTCTTTATTTATCTTGAAAGTCCAATAAATTTTCTTTTTAGGGCTGCACCTGCAGCATATGGAAGTTCCCAGGCTAGAGGTCAAATCGCTGCTGCAGCTACAGTTCTACACGACAGCCACATCAACGCAGGATCTGAGCTGCATCTTCGACCTCTGCCACAGTTTGCAGCAACGCCGGATCCTTAACCCACTGAGTGAGGCCAGGGATTGAACACGAATCCTCATGGAAACTAAGGTTCTTAACCCATTGAGCCACAATAGGAACTCTGAAGGTCCAGTAACTTCTAGGATGTATTCATCTAAGGCCAATAATTTCTAAGCCACATGTTCATCCTCTGGAGTCAGTTTTCCCTGGCATATGGTGTCGATTCAAGTGTTCTTTTATTTCAAATTGGCTGAAGTTCGGTTTTGTTTTGTTTTTTTTTCTTTTATGGTATCATATCTAAGAACTCTTTCCTAACCCAAGGTCATGAAGATTTTCTCCTATTTTTTTCTTCCAGAAACTTTATAGTTTTGATTCTTATATTTTAGCTCTATGACTCATTTTGAATTAATTTGCATATAAGGATCCTATTTTTCAAGCACTGTTTGTTAAAAAGACTGTCCTTTTCTCATGTAAGTTTTCTTATGTATGTATTTTTTTTCTTTTTACAGCTGCACCTGTGGAATATGTATTTTCTAGGCTAGGGATCAAATTGGAGCCACAGCTGCTGGCCTACATCACAGTCACGGCCACACCCAAACCAAACTGCATCTGCAACCTACACCATAGCTTATGGCAATGCCAGATCCTTAACCCACTGAGTGAGGCCGGGGATCAAACCCGCTTCCTCACAGAAACTTTGTCATGTTCTTAACCTGCTGCACCACAATGGGAATTTTCTTATATTTTTGAATATCCTGTTCTATTGTTTGGGTTTTCTACTTTTGGGGCTCCAGTGATGGAACCATTCTCCCTGGTTAACCGTTAGGGTTCTTCATTTTTTTGCTTTTTAGGGTAGCGCCAGAGGGATATGGAAGTTCCCAGGCTAGGGATTGAATCAGAACTGCAGCTGTCAGCCACAGCCACATCCACAGCCACAGCAATGCGGGATCCAAGCCGCGTCTGCCACCTACACCACAGCTCACAGCTGGATCCGCAGCCCACTGAGTGAGGCCAGGCATCAAACCCACACCCTCATGGATACTAGTAGGATCTGTTTCCACTGTGCCACAACAGCCACTCCTTGGTTTTCTTTTGTATCTGTCATTTTCACCCTGATCCTTTGTAGCTCTTTGTTTCCATCTTATTTTGGCTGCATTTCTTGTTTCTATGCCTCTCACAGGACTGTCTGCAGATTCTAAGCTCCCTTGGGCTTCTGTTTAGGCAGTCTTCCTTCCTGTGATGTTTTTGTTTTTTCTTCTGCTCGTTTCCTGAGTTTGGCTGGCTCCCAGTTTCTCATCTGAATCCTGAGTTCATTCTGGGGAGTGTGTTTTTGCTGGCATTTTCTGTGCTCTGCTCCCATCAAGCCGTGCTTCCTGCTGTCTGTCTTGCTCTTCGCTCCCCCAGCTGACTTCTATCACTCTTCAACCCTTACAGCACCTAGGGCACTCACGGTTGCTTTTGGCACTCCTTAGTGTATTTTCAGCCTGCAGATTATATCTGTCTCCTTGTTTTGCTGAAAATGGAGTTATTTTCCTTCTCTTTGTTACTTTTGTATGCAATCCAAGAGGAGAAGGAGAAAATTGCCGTCTTGTATTGGCACGCTCATATCTGAGAGCCCCGGTCATGGATCTGTGCTTATTTATCATTCCAGTGATTCACTCAGTCTGGAACTGGTGTCCTTCCAGCAATTGTAGAAAATTATAAGATACTTTCTCTTTGAAAATTACCTCCTCCCCTTGTCTCTTCCAGCTCCATCTCGAATTCACTCTATCCTCATTCTGTTCTACACATTTTAAAATTTCTCTTCTGCATTTTTCATCTCTCTGGCCTGCATTCTGCATATTTTCTTCTAGATCTTTCAGGAAAGGCCCTAGGTAACCATCTGTTGTAAAACTTTGGGCAGCTCCCTATCCCACTCCCCAACTTCGTCCTTGTCTGTAGCATTTTCCACCAATGGACACACTGTCATTTATGTATTTTGTCTCTTTTTTCCTCCCACTCTTTTTTAAATTCTTCAGTAAACTTTTGTTTGTTTTTATGGCCACACCAGTGGCATATGGAAGTTCCCAGACCTATGGGCTGAACTGGAGCTGCAGCTGCCAATCTACACCACAGCCATGCCAAAGCCAGATCTGAGCCGTGTCTGTGACCTACACCCCAGCTCACCCCAGCTCACGGATCCTTAACGCACTCAGTGAGGCCAGGGATCGAACCCACATCCTCACAGAAACATCAGGTTCTGAATCCACTGAGCCACAAGGGGAACTCTGAATTCCTTAGTAAACTTCTGATTCAAGTATAACACACCTCTGGAAAAGTACACAAACCCAAGTGTCCGGCTCAATGAATTATCACAAAGTAAACATACCCCACAAAACAGCATTCAGACCATGAAACAGGGTCTCAACATCCCAGAGAGCCCTTGAACTGCTCAACCCCCACCCCCACCAAGGGCGACTTCCACTCTCCTAACCACCAATTAGTTTTGTCTGATTTTTAACTTTATATAAAACAAATCATGTAGTATGTATTGTTCTGTGCCTGGCTTCTTTGGCTGATTTTATTTGTGAAATGCATCATAAACCTAGATGTGGGTGGGTATAGTTGTGCTTCATTTATTCCCATGGCTTTATAGTATTCTATTCTGCCAATATGCCATAATTTGGAATTCCTGTTGTGGCTCAGGGGGTTAAGAATCTCAGGGGGTTAAGCATCCATGAGGATATGGGTTCGATCTCTGGCCTTGCTCAGTGGGTTAAGGATCCAGCGTTGCTGAAAGCTGTGGTGTAGGTCACAGATGCGGCTTGGATCTGGTATTACTGTGGCTCTGGTATAGGCTGGCAGCTGCAGCTCCAATTATACCCTGCTGGGAACTCTCATATGCCACAGGTGCGGCAGTAAAAAGGAAAACATGTAATTTATTTATTCCTTCTACTACAAGGAGATTTGGGTGGTTTCTAATTGCAGACAGTAGGACTAGTGCTGATGTGCATCGCTTTCTACTTGTCTTTTGACAGTGCCATGCATGCCTTTCTGTTGGGGGTTTGTCTAGGCAGCAGATATGCTGGGGTAGAGGGTGTGTCTATTGCTTCTTAGCTGCTTGTTTTCTTGGAACTTTATCTGTGGGAATCCTTGGGGACTTGACTAAAGTTTCATGCTCCAGAGAGGATTTGTCTTTGCTTCCTCCGTTCACCTGGGGTACGGCCAACCAGAGGCCACTTTACATCTTCTCCAGACCACACAGGTGGCCTGAATGCAGAATGCAGCCTGCTTGAGGCCCCACTTGTGGTTACACATTTTCAGGAAAATTCCTGTCCTACTACCCCAGAGCCACGCTGGAGAGGGGCAAGTCTCCTCACTGATTTCTTCCGCGTGGTGGATTCTTTCTCACTGACTGAGGTTTAGGGTTTGCTGTGCCAGCTCTGCAGGGCAAACTAGTTTGCTCTGGCTGCCATCACAAAGGCCCCCAAAGTGGGTGGCTTATAACAACAAAAATTATTTGAGTTCCTGTTGTGTCCTGTGGCCAGCAGGTGCAGCTCTGATCCGACCCCTAGGCTGGGAACTTCCATATGCCACAGATGTGGTTCTAAAAAGAAAAAAAAAAAAAAGCATTTTCTCACAGTTCTGGAGGTGAGAAGCCCCAAATCAGGATGTTGGCGGGTTGATTTCTTCTGATGCATCTGAGGGAGCATCTCTTCTGTGCCTCTCTCCCAGCTCCTTGCGGTTGCCTGATGCTCCTTGGCTTGTGGACACATCACTGCATCTCAGCTCCTTCATTCTCCCTCTGTCTCTGTGCCTCCATAGGCCAGTCCTCTATCGGTCACTCTCCTCTGCTTGTATGGACACCAGTCATTATGGGTTAAGGGTCCAGCCTACTCCAGAATGACCTCATCTTAACTAATTACAGCTTCCATTACGCTGTTTCTAGATAAGGTCACGTTCTGAGGTGGTAGGAACTGAGACTTCATCATAGCTTCATCGGGGACACAGTTCAACCTGTATCACGTGGGGTGTCCCACTAGCCTGCCCACCTCGGGCAGCACTTGGCCCTCTCTCCCGATTGCTGAGCCCTAGCAGTTGTCAAAGAGAAGAGCCAGGTCTCCAAACTTTGCCAGAAACCCAGAGGACAGAAGTCATTTGCCTCACAGGCTTGCAGCTCTTTTGGTTTGTGTGAATTTCTTGCTTTTAGGTCAACCCAGCAATATGTTTCAAAAAAGAATTCCTTGGGAATTCCATGGTGGCCTAGTGGTTAAGGACCTGTCATTGTCACTGCGGTGGTGTCGGTTCGATCCCTGGCCCAGGAATTTCTGTGGCCAAAAAAAAAAAAGAGAATCCCTTATGTTTCCTCTAGCTTCTCCTCTCTTATTTCAACAGGGAACATGGGGAGTTCCCATTACTGGTGCAGCAGAAATGAATTCTGACTAGGAACCATGAAGTCGAGGGTTTAATCCCTGGCCTTGCTCAGTGGGTTAAGGATCCAGCATTTCCATGACCTGTGGTGTAGGTTGCAGACTCGGCTTAGATCCTGAGTTGCTGTGGCACAGGCCAGCAGCTGTAGACCCCTAGCCTGGGAACCTCCATATGCTGTGGGTGTGGCAAAAAAATAAAAATAACGTGGCCAGGAGACTCAGTCTGCCAAGCCCATCACTGGTTTTGTCCATGCTTTACTCTCTGAGCCCATTCCTTTGCATGGGCAGGTCCCTTATGTCAGATGTCTGCCCACCCCAACCTAACCCTGGGTCTCCTGAGCCCAGGGTCACTCCTCCTCCACCTCCTGATGAGCCAGGAGGAAGACCCTACCTCCAGGCAGGCCTCCTGCCTTGGTTTCTCGCCTGAGTTAAGGGCATGGGCTCTGGAGCTGGATGCCTGCATTATACCACCTGGCTGTGCCAGCTCAGTGAAGCCACTTCCCACCACTGGCCTGGGCTCTCCCACCTGTAAACTGGGAACTTTGAAAGGCCACGTGACACACCTATTGCCATGAATGCTGCCTATGGCCACTGTGCTCTTCCAAGCACATCTGTCCTGAAGCCTTAGCAGTTCTCATCCTGGAGGAATGACGTAGCCCAGGGAAGGTCCTCTGTGGGGACACAGGGGACACTTTCCATGAGATACCCCCCTCCCCTCATGTGTCTCTCTGTCTCAGGGAACATCTACCATTACGTGCCCTGGTACAACACCAAGCCCGTCGTGGCTGTGACCTCCTACTGGGAGGACGTCAGCTTCCGCATGAACTGCCTCAACCTCCTCCAGTTCACCCGGGACCGCCTGGTGAGTGGTGTGGGGGAGGCGGGATGCAGGAAAGGACCCCAGTCATTGGTGGGAGGTTTGGGGCAATGAGTCATAGGAGTCACAGTCCCTCAGCTCTCGCATGCATTGCACAGGGGGGCATGCCAGAGCCAGGCACGGAAAATGCGTAGACACAATCTTCACCAGCAGGGAAGCTGTCTATGCAAGTGGTCAGTACACAGTGCAAGTAGAGCTGGAATAGAGACACAGGTGCCCACAGCTATAAGAGCAGAGAGATTGGGGTGGGGGGAGCGAGATGAAGAGAGGATCATCAGAGGAGGTTTTCGAAAAGGAGGTGACATTTGAGCAGAATCTTGAAGGAGAAGTTTGGTGGGGGCATGGTAGGGGTGAGAGAAGGGAACAAAGGGCAAAGCCATGGTGATCATGAAGTTTGGGGTGAAGGGGAAATAAGGCCCGGAACGCTGAGAAGGGTCAGATCACAAAAGGTCTTAGGTGTCTGTTAAGGAGGGAGGCCCCTCCAGTTTTAGGCAGGAGAGCCACCTGGTGCCTCACCTCAGACATGACTTTGTTGCCGTCAGGGAAGGGAAGCCCAAGGTCAGGACCCTGTCACTCCCTCACAGTTCCCCCCTGCCCCCATCCTAATGCCTTCCTGCCACCCATTTCTGTCGTGTAGTGGGGAGGGTGCATGGGGATCCTAGCCTTGCAAGGGCACATGATAGCTTTGCATGGATATCCCAGATTATCTCTTGAAGGTCCCAAGTCCTGGCTGAAAATATCTTGGGCCAATCAGCCCTGCAGCCTGTCCCAGGTGAGCCCCATGTTCACTTGTCGCTTCTCTCCTGCTGAGCAGAAAGCCAACCTGGACATTCTGAAATCCATGAGGAATCCGAGGGACCCAGCTCTACTCCCCCACTGGGAGAAACTGCTGAGAGAGCTGGTAGAGGACTGCAAGTAAGAGTGGGGGCACCTCTCCCGGGCGGGGCTGACCAGGCTCATATGGTAGGGGCGCTGGGGCTGACCAGGACCCTACAGACCCACTGCCACCTTTCCACACCCATCCCTGATGCTCCTGCCAAACCAAACCTCTCTCTGTTATCCAGACAAGCCATGCATGCTCCGCACCTTCCCCCGCCACTCCTTCTAGCCACAAAGCCCTCTTCAGGGCTCTGTCTGTTCCACAAGATCCACTGTAAGGCCTCTATCAGCTCCACTTGGATCCCCACCCCTACCCCACAGGGTTTGGGTGGTCCCCATCTCATGGTTCACACCACTGTCCATGAGAAGGTCCCCACCACAAGCCTAGCACCCTGGGGGGGCGCGATGGGAGGAGAAGGAGGGGGAGGACGAGGATCCAGGGCCAGGCCCTCTGTGAGTGGGCTTCCTAAGGAGGGTGGGAAAGTCTCCCCAGGTCCAGGATCTCGGGTCCAGGAAGGGAACTGGGGCAGGGGCGACAGGTGATGAGATGGGACAGAGGCCCAGCCCCCTCCCTCTTGGTCCTGGCCATAGGCGCCCTCTGCCCTGCATGACTGACCAACCCAAGGCCACTGACCTGGACAAGAAGAGGTGGCAGCTCCGCAGCCTCCTTCTGAGGGAATTGGCCCAAAAGGCCAAGAAAGCCCAGCCCAGGGACATGGTGGCCACCGTGGAAGGCTGGCTGTGCCGCCTCAATGCCGTGCTCCCCGAGGTGAGCACTGGACGCCACCCCCACCACCCTGGCCGGGGAGCAGGCCTTGGAGCCGGCCCTGCAGGCCTGATGCCCTCTCGCCTGCAGCCCCAGGTGAGCCTTCCAGACGTGATGATCTGGCTGATGTCCCGGGAGCAGCGGGTGGCCTACGCCCAGGTGCCTGCCCACAGCATCCTGTTCTCTCCGGCCGGGGCCCTGCACTCCGGCAGGTTCTGTGGGAAGACACAGACCCTCCTCCTGCAGGTGGGGAGGCAGGGGGTCCTCAGGGGAGGAGAGGGCCCAGGACACCCCAAGGGAAAATCCCAGAACTCCCTGGCAGCCCCCACAAGCCTCCCTAACGGCATCTCCACTTCCAGTCTCCCGGGCCCTTTATAGGGTGAAATGGGGTTTTGCATCCAAATGAAGATGGGGACCTGGGTCTTCAGCACAGGGCCAATGCCAAGTCCATGCCCATCATAAACGGCCCTCAAATCTGTCTCTCCATCATCCTTATGCCTCACCTGGTCCAGTCCCTGTTATCTCTCCTGGGACCACGACTGGCTGCCATCTAAATATTTAATGCTGGAGTTCCCCTGTGCCTTAGAGGGTTATGAACCCGACTAGTATCCACGAGGATGCGGATTTGATCCCTGGCCTCACTCAGTGGGTTAAGGATCCCATGTTGCCATAAGCTGGAGTATAGGTCACAGACGTGGCTCAGATCTGGTGTTGCTGAGGCTGTGGCGAAGGCTGGCAGCTGCAGCTCTGATCCTACCCCTAGCCTGGGAACTTTTGTATGCTGCACTTGCAGCCCTTAAAAAAAAAAATTAATGCCTATATGGTTTGGATGCCAGCTTGTCATATCAGATGCAAGTCATAAGTAAGACTGACTGATCACAGCTCCACCCTAAAGACAGCCCCCTGCTTCTAGCCCTCCCCCAGAAGGCAGGTGGGGGACACTGCCTCTTAGAGACTTCCCTGGCTCCCCGCTCCCCTTCCCATCTGAGTCCCTCTCATCCTGCACGAACTGCGACTTAAAGCCTGGCTCTGCCACTCACTGGCCTGTGTGAGCTGAGGCCAACTCCTGACCACGCCCAGGCCTCAGTCCACTCATCTGTGAATGGGCCTGATGATAATGATGCCCACCTCCTGGAGGTATGTGAGCATAAGAGCACACATGTGCACTTAGCACAGTGCCTGGCATCTAGCAAGCATCACTGTCCACGTCACCTTCAGAGCTGCGCCTCCATGGAGCACTCCCAGGTTCCCCAGTGGTACTGCCCCTCCCCCAACCAACCTGCCCCAACCTCTCTTATTCCCCAGCACCAGACTGAGTGTGAGGGCCATGCTTCCGAGGCTCAGGGTGAAGGGGCAGGTGTGTGTGTCACTCCCTCACTGGCACCTCTGCCCCTGGGGGGCCCACCCCTGTGGTTGTTGACCTGCCTCTGGCTCAGTACCCAGAGGGGGAAGGAGAAAAGGACACGCTCCCAGCCCAGCTCCGCGTCTGCATGTGGCTTGGCAATGTGAAGGACAGCAAAGATCTGCAGCTGCTCCGCCAGGGCGAAGTGGTCGTATATGCAGAGACGGTGAGCAGCCAGAATGAGGCAGGTGGTGGGTGATGCTAAGGTCGCCCAGCTCCGAAGGTGGAGGGAAAACGTCGCTGGCAGAATCTGAGAATTGTGAAAGGGGCTCCAATAGTGAGAGACTAAAGGGGTCCCTGATTGACAAGCCATAGGCTGTGCTGACTGCAGGACAGCTGAGTGGGCCCCTAGGCCTGGTCACTCTCACCCAGATGGAGGCTTATTAGGACTTTCTCCAAGTTAGTTCAGGGCACGTGAGATGAGCAACGCTACGATTTGCAGGGGCTTTGTCTGTTGTTGATGCGGCAGCCCGGGACCCTGCCCACCTCAGCTGCATCCTCCTGGGATAGGGGAGGCCTGGAACTGGCAGAGGAGCAGGAAATGAGGCATCTTTCCCCAGAACCAGGATACCCAGGGGTGGGTGAGCAGCCGACCAGAGAAGCGGGAGGACACACCTCAGGAGACGGTCCTGAGAACAGAAGGGAAATAAGTTTTATGTTTCAGCATTTTTAGTTTACTGAGTTAAAACATGTTTTCCTGGTTCCTAAGTTGCATGTTGAGGATGAACAGACTGGAGGACTTGGAGGTGCTGAGACGGGGGTATTTAGGATGAGTGCTGGGGGCCAGAGCTTCATGCCCAGCAGGGGAATGTGGAAGAAGGGCCCAGAGACAGCAAAGATGTGGCAGTGGGGGAGCAGGACTGGGCTCCCTGGGTCAGCAGTGGCACAGGGCAGACAGGTCACATCACCTGCGCCACCAGTCTCTCAACAGGACATCAACTCCATTCCACCTCTTGAGAACTGAGCAAGCTGGGGTAGAGGTAACCTCTGAGCCTCGGTCTCCTTAGCTGTGAAACAGGAGTGTGCTGGGGAAGGGGTTAGATCAGGTGGTGCCCTTGGCATGGGGCCTGCCACGGGGAGCACTGGATGAGTGGCAGCTGCTTGTGCTGATGACCAGTGTGGCAAGGAGGGCTGCCCCACCAGAAGTGACAACACAGGAGTTCCCGTTGTGGGTGACAACTAGTATCCATGAGGATGCGGGTTCGATCCCTAGACTCGCTCAGTGGGTTAAGGATCCATTGTTGCCATGAGCTGTGGTGTAGGTCACAAATGCAGCTTGGAGCTGGCATTGCTGTGGCTCTGGCATAGGCTGGTGGCTACAGCTCTGATTAGACCCCTAGCCTGGGAATCTCCATATGCTGTGGGTGCAGCCCTAAAAGGACCAAAAAAATAAAGTGACAACACAGCTTCTGACACCAGGCAGCGGCCTGTGGCCCTTTCTTGCCCTTCTACCATGTTTCTAGAAGGTGCTACAGCCCAGAGCAAGGGCCCCAGGTGTGCTGGGGGGGGTAGTGGTGGCAGCAGGCTCTGATGCCTCCCCTCTCCCAGTACGAGAACCAGGCCAAGTACAAAGACCAGTGGGGGCAGCAGGGACTGCATCGCTGCCCGAACTTCTCGGACGTCATGGGGCACAAGGCTATCCCCAAGGAGGACTTCAGGGAGCCCCATGGGTGGCACTGGCAGGGGAAGTGGACAGTGGAGCCTCAAAGGAGGTAAGGCCAGGGTGCGGGGCCTGGAGCCTGTGCGCCCCAGGACAGGCAGCCCTGGAGCTGACACTTCTTTTTACCCAAAACTGCCGCTTAGCAGCAGCCCAGAGAGACAGACACACAACCACTGCACCCTGGTCCCCGGGACTGGGGCGCATGAAACAGGGCCCTGACCACCACCCTGCCCTGCCTGCCAGTTCTAGCTGCCCAGCCTGGCCCAGAGCACATGGAGCTGCTGGGTATGGGATCACTCGGCTCACAGAGGAGGACTCTGGGGGCCCAGAAGCTCAGGGAGATGTGCTTGGAACTTGGGGGTCTCACTTCCCCCAGACTTCTCCTGGACACAGACATCAACAAGAGCCAGGTGCTGGAGGAGGTGTATGAGAACCAGCGCCGGGACACAACGGGGGCCTGGGTGCCCGCCACCATCCCCAACACGGACGTGGTGAGCAGGGGCTGGAGGGGCAAGCGATGCCACCAGGTGGGTGACTGGGAAGCTGGGTTGTCTGAGTGGAAAAAGCACAGGGAGTTCCCGTTGTGGTGCAGCAGAAACGAATCCGACTAGGAACCATGAGGATGTGGGTTCCATTCCTGGCCTCACTCAATGGGTTAAGGATCCGGTGTTGCCGTGAGCTGTGGTATAGGTCACAGACCTGGTTTGGATCTGGCATTGCTGTGGCCATGGTGTAGGCTGGTGGCTACAGCTCTGATTAGACCCCTAGCCTGGGAACTTCCATATGCCGCAGGCTCAGCCCTAAAAAGAAAAGACCAAAGGGGAAAAAAAAAAAATTAAGTAGCCCCAGGAGGTCAGTGGCTGTTGATTGGACAGTGAGGGTTTAACCCACCTCTCAGTCATGCTGGTCTCCCTCCTCAAGGGCAGAGGTGCTTGGGCAAGCGGCAGCATCCGGCTGAGAGTCGGTCATACTGTTTTGGTTTCAGTCATTAGTATGTTTATTTCCTATTTATAGTGAGTGGTTCCACTGATACAGGTTAAATAAATTTCCTCTAAAAGATACATGAAAAAAATAGAAAAAAATAAAAGATGCATGTATCAGGAGTATCTGCTGCAGTTCAGTGGGTTAAGAATCCATGAGGATGTGGGTTCGATCCCTGGCCTCACTCAGGTTAAATATCCAGCATTGCCAGGAGCCATAGACCACAGATGTGGCTCAGATCTGGCATTGCTGTGGCTGTGGTGTAGGCCAGCAGCTGCAGCTCTGATTTGACCCCTAGCCTGAGAACCTCCATATGATGCAGGTACAGCCCTAAAAAATAAACCAACAAACATATAGTTCAGAAGGCAAGCCAGTGAAAGGATCTTAAGTGGACATGTGCATGGGTGGCATCAGATGTGATAAGCGCTGTCTGCTCCCAGGAGCCAGAGACCATTATGGATGTAGTAGGCCAGCATGGCACCCCTCATGCTGCCCTCTCTGTCCACAGAAAGGAGAGCCCGTGGAGGCCCGGGAGAACATGAAGTGCCCCAAAGGCTGGCACGTGAATGACAACTGGGCTGTGGAGCTGAACCACGCGGTGGACAATGAAGGTTGGTCCTCTGGTCACAGGCTGATGGCAGGAGGACCTGAAAGCAGCCAAGCTCTCAGGTGGGGTGGGCCCAAGCTCCTTGGGGTCCCTGGCCTCTGGAGATCAGGGCATCCACCCATTCCACAGATGTGGGCCCCTGTTTTGAGACAGGGAGGTAGTCAGTGGCCCCAGGGCAGGTGACAGGGTCCTGGAGCCTGAGTTCAGCCCAGGTGGCTCCAGGAAAGGCTAAAGACCTGGGTTCAAGATGCAGACTCTGCTGCTCACAGGCTGTGTGACCTTGTATGGGTCCCAGGACATCTCTGAGCCTCACCTTCCTCGTCTGTAAGTTGGGCGGTTGTGCCCAGGCCACACAGGTGGCACAGTGTGACACATCTTCCTTTCTGAAAGGAAGGTTCTTCTCTGGCACCTTCCAGAGAGACCTAGACATGAGGGCCAGCACTGCCCCCTTGGCCTGCCCCTCCAGGGCCCATATCTCAGGCCTGTCCAAGCCTCCCAGCCTGCAGGCCACTGGTGCCCATGGGCTGTGCGCTGGCCCCGCAGGCTGGGAGTATGGCATGGGCATCCAGCCCTCAGGCCTGCCCCTGGTCTGGAACTCGGTGGAGAAGACCTACTACTCACGCCGCCGCCGGCGATGGGCACGTGTGCGCTACCGGGACCACGGGAGGCTGAGCCATGAGCAGGAGACCCTGTCCTTCCTGCAGCTGGTGAGGGGCCGCTGGGTGGGAGCCGCACAGGACCCTAGGTGGGACCCACCCCAACCGTGGCAAGAGGACAACTCTGCTCTCCCCCCACAGCACCACCCCAGCCTGGCTGAGGATGAGGCAGGCTGGGAATATGGCATCTTTGGCTCCAAGTTCCACCTGAACCCTCAGCCCCAGAGCCAGTTCCGCCGCCGCTGCTGGCACCGCAGGCTGGTCCCCAACAAGGTCAAGGGCATTGCACCCATATTCCTCCTGGAGGGATCCTTGGTAAAGCTCCAGGGGGCTGGGTGTCTCCTCCCTGAAAGCTGCCTCCCCAAGCCAGGACCTCCCCACCACCCCCTATCCCCATCCCATGAGGCCAGCAGCTGGAGATGCTCTGTGTGGTCAGAGGTGCTGACCCACCGGGAGTGGGGGAACCTGGGCCCTGCCATATCCCCAGGTTTCAGATGGGGAGAAGGGTGCCTTGGGCCTGGTCTAGAGGTGACAGAAAAAGCACCCATGAGCCTCAGGGAGTCTTTCCTGGACACAGAACATAGACATGAAAGAGCAGGCCAGGAAGGAAGCGGACATGGCATCCTCGATACGGAGATTGGACAGAATCAGGAGCTCCTGGAGGGCTCCCCCAGAGATGACTCAGCCACCCACCCTGCCCTTCATCTACTACATCTTCAACAGTGAGCACTCAGCTGATGGTCTGCTTGGGTGGCCCCGTATCTGAGGGCAGGGAGCAGAGGCTGTGGGTTGGGGATCCCGGGGCAACTGGTGGACACAGCTGCTCTCTTACCCAGAGCCCCACTACTACCAGCTCTTCTGCTACATCTACCAGGCCCGGAACCTCATGTCCAACCAGATCCAGACTTTCCAGGGTAGGCACAGGCACTGCTTACCCCCCCGGCTCCCTGGGGCCCCTCAATGCAGCTACCAGCAGTACAAAGGCTGTGGTGAGGAAGGGGATGACAAACACGCCAGCCCCTCTGTCCAGGAGCTCATGGCCCTGGGTTGGGGGAAAAGACAAAAACAAGGAATATGAGGCAGGACTGCTTTTGGGGTGCCTCCTCAACACTGAGGAATCAATAAGGGAAGACTTCAGCCCGGGCAGGGTCGGGGGCTTAGCTGGGCCCTGAAGAGGGAGGTGGAGTTTGCTGGCAGAGTATGATGAGACACAAAGGCAAGAGAGAGGTAACATGCTTGGGAACCACTCGCACTTGTGTTGGACCGAAGATGAGAGGTGGAGCGGAGGGGTGGCTGTTTCCGGCCCCGTATGGAGGACCCTTGGGAAGGTTCAGGTGAGTCATAGCTCCTGCCCTGGGCTGGTAGTGGCCCTGATTGTCAGGAGCCAAGGCAGTGGGTATCTGCCAAGAGCTGTGTTCCCTGTGCATCAGCACCCTCAGCAGAGGGCCATGTGAGGTTCTTTGGTGCCCAGGCCACTCACTGATGCTCTGGAAGGGCAGCCCTGTGTAGCCTGGTGCCCAGAACGCCCCACAGGAGCCACTGGGCCCTCCGTGTCGGCCCAGGCCCCAGCTGTGATAGTGTAAGATGGCCTCCAGCTGTGCACCCAGGGGCTCTGCAGCTTTCACTGAGGAGGCCTTCTGGACAAGCTGGAGTGGCCGCGGCTGCCCGCCTGAGCCTCCCTGGGAATGTGGTCCAAGGTTGGCAGCAGCTGGAGGAGGAGAGCCTCGCTCAGCAGCTGGAAGGCACGCCCTCCTCTCCTTCCACCCCCAGGGCCCTTCATTCGGCTAGTCTTCTTGAACCACAGCCAGTGCACCCAAACCCTGAGGAGCTCTGCCGCCCCTACCTGGGCCCAGACGCTCATCTTCCAGCACCTCCTCCTGTACGAGAACCCCGAGGACACTAAAGAGAGCCCGCCATTTGTGGTGTTGGAACTGTGGCAGCGGGACCCCCAGGTGAGGTGGACTGGGCTGAGCAGAGCACTGAGGAGTTTTTATTCTTGGAGAACATTGGGAAGGTTGCTCCAGCAGAGGCTCATTTGCAGAGCGTCACATGAACATAAGCGTCAGCACTTGTCCCAGAGTCATCAGAACCCTGTGACCTCCCTTCCCTCCAGGGCAAGGAGAGCTTGTGGGGACGGAGCATGTGGGCACCGGTGGTCTGGCTGGATGTCCAAAAACGGATCCTGCCCCCCATGAGGTGGCACCCCCTTGTAAAAGGGTTGGAGGATGAAGAGGGCGAGATCTTGGCGTCCTGTGAGCTGATCCTTGAGACTGAGGTGCTGGGAGAGAGGGCCCCCCAGGAGGTGTGGTGCTTAGGGCCCCTACTCTGCTGCCCCATGCTCCCACAGGGAAGTCCTGGGGCCTGGGAACCAGGACACTGGGCTTGGCGGCACCGGCCCGCCCAACCTCTCCCTAACTCCCCTGCCAGCTTTGGCCCAGAGGGCTCCAGGGCCCTCAGTTGAGCCCCCTTAGGGTCCTGCTTGAGTGGGGGTGAGGGACATTAGGACTGGCCCAGCGGGGCCTCATGCTCCCTGCTCTCCCACCTCATCCCTTCAGAGTCTCAGACAGCAGCTGCCCATCTTAAGTGTTCCCTGGAAGAACGGGATCTACATCCTCCCCAAGAGCATCCAGCCCACGCTAAGGAAGATGGCTATTGAGGTAGGATGGCTGGGCGGGGCGGGTGGGCCACGACGCTCTCCGCTGACCCTCTGGGGCCTTCTGCCTACCTGACTCAAAGCTCAGACCCAGAGAAGACACCAAGTGAGAGATGGAGGGAGACAGGAGAGAAATGAAGAGCAGAAGTTCTGGCTATACTTTATTTTAACGCAGACCTCTGCGGTGGGTCAGAGACAAAGGGCGTTAGTATTCCTTACTGCCTGTAAGCCTCATGTGGCCCCCCAGCAAAAAGTAGGGACCACCTTCCAGAGAAGGAGATTCAGGCTCTGAGAAACAACACATCCACGCACAGTGACCCAGGGGTTTGGCCCAGCCCTGTCTGCCTCCCAGTGCTGGGGCCATTTCTCACCTCTCCAGAGTAGCATGGAGGCCCCCACGTCCGAACCGCCATGCCCTGCCACAAGCCTGGCAAAGACAAAGATGGTCAGGTCCTCCTGGTGCTGGAGCCTAGGTCAGGCTACCTGGCTGGTTCCCGTTCTGGCCCCGAGGCAGCCCTCACGAGTAGGGTGTGCTGGGGTACCCAGCCCCTGTCTGCTGAGAGATGCCAGGGGGGTGGCTCACTGACCCTCATGGAGACCTGGGTGATCCAAGTCAGCCCCGAGCTAGATGGAACAGGGGTGCTTAAGAAGCCTGGGCCACCTTGCTCCTGTGGGCCTGGGAGGCAGCTAGTAGAAGTAAGTCCCCCCCTGAGGGAGGCCACATGGGCAGCAGGGGAGGAAAAGCCATACCTAAGGGACACCTTGCTCATGGAGGTGGGAGGACAAGCACTCGTCCCTCACGGGACAGGAGGCCTGGGGATCCCCTGCCTCACGCCCTGGCCCTGCAGGCCCCCTGATGCCCCTCGCTGCCAGCACAGGATGCCACTCCAGAGGCACCGCCTGCCCCCTGTCCTGGCAGATGCTGGCCTGGGGCCTTCGGAACATGAAGCAGGTGCGTTCGCCCCAGCTCCTGGTGGAATGCTGGGACGAGTCCCTGCAGACAGAGCCCATCCGGGACTTCCAGACCAACCCCAACTTCACCCAGTCAGCCCTCTTCCTCACACTGGTAAGAAGACTTTGGCCACGGGCTGGGGCAGCGTAGGCTACCGGGAAGCCTCATGCTCTGTCCTCTCCTTGGGGCTGCAGCACATGCCCACGGACGAGACCTTTGCCCTGCCCCTCGTGCTGAAGGTGGTAGACAACAAGGACTTCGGCCAGCAGACCCTGGTGGGTCAGGCCAACATCGACTCCCTCCAGCCCTACTTCTGTGACCCCTGGGCTGAGGACTACATGCCCCCACAGCCTCCACGTATGGCCCTTTCTCCTCACCCTTGCCCAGGCCTGAGCAGCTGGCTGGCTCTGGGAGGAGGCCCAGCCTTGGCTGCCCTGCGGGGTTGGGGTCCCTCTGCCCCACTATTCATGACTGCATGTTCTCCACACAGTGCTGTCTGTGAAAAAGTACCAGGAGGTGAGTAAAAGGCTGGAGGCGCCATGCCACTTAGAGGAAACAGCCCTTGTGCCCCCAGTGGGAGGTCCACTTGTTCATGAAACCCTGAAGCCACGGTTCTCAACCTGCATGCACACTGGAACTGCCTGGGGGTTTAGAACAATCCTGACTGCCCAGCTACTGACCAGTTCCTGGGGGTAGCACCCAGGGAGAAACTACCTGTTTTTTTCAAGCCCCACCCACCTCCCCGCTCCCCTCACAAGTGATTTCAATGTTTCTGAAGCTCAGAAGAGCTGCTTTAGGAGTTCCCGTCGTGGCACAGTGGTTAACGAATCCGACTAGGAACCATGAGGTTGCGGGTTCGGTCCCTGCCCTTGCTCAGTGGGTTAACGATCCGGCGTTGCCATGAGCTGTGGTGTAGGTTGCAGATGCGGCTTGGATCCAGCGTTGCTGTGGCTCTGGCGTAGGCTGGTGGCTGTAGCTCCAATTCGACCCCTAGCCTGGGAACCTCCATATGCCGCGGGAGCGGCCCGAGAAATGGCAAAAAAAGACCAAAAAAAAAAAAAATAAAAAAAGAAGAGCTGCTTTAGAGGAGCACCTGTCAAACCTGGGACCCTTGGGACATCCTGAACGAAAGCAGATCTGGTTTAGGAAGCCTGGCGTGCGGCTGGAGGCTAGGAATTTCTGAGCCCCTCCAGGTTCAGTTTGGAGTTGGGGGCACTGAGAACTAAGAACTAACCTTACCCTCCTTCTTGGCCCCAATCCTATGTCTGAGGATCCTTGAATTAAAAGGCCTCTCTGTGAAGGGCAAAGAGCCAGAGAAGGAAGCCATGGCCTCGAACCCCTCCCCCCTCAGAAATCCGAGCAGGTGGGTGGGCGGACTGGGCGGCAGGGCTGTGCCTTGCTCACCTGCAATCATTCCTTAGGTCCTAGGTTACCTCTATGAAAAGTTCTGGTTCAAGTCCAGCAAAGCTGAGGTAATGGAGGCTCAGCCCCAGGGAACAAGGAACAACTCCAGGCAGCTCAGGGAGGTGGGGGCAGCAGGACCCCAGCAGAGGAAGGCCACTGTGCCCAAATGCCCCCTTCCCCGCCAGGATGAATACGAGCATGAAGTGGATTGGTGGAGTAAGCTGCTCTGGGCCACAGGAAACATTCCCAAGACAGTGAAGTACAAGTACAAAGACCTTCACACCCTGGAGGTTCGCGGGCCCCTGGGAGGGGAGGCGGCTGAGAGGTGGGAGAGGCCAGCACACCCAGCCCCAATCCCTTAGGGAACCACCAACTGGGGGGGGCTTCCTCGTGGTCTCCACAAGACTCCAAGCCACGCTGCCACCCGCCAGAGCCTCACAGCAACCAGGGCTGCCCACCTTGCCAAGCCCAGGGGAGACACTCTAGGGTGGGACCTGGGTGGTCCCTCAATCCCCTGATCCCAGGAATGGTCCCCTTTGGGTGAGCCTGGCCCACTATCCCCCACATGGGGTCCCACACACCCTCCCACAGGTATACGACTGCGAACTAGAGGCCGTGCCGGCCTTCCGAGGCCTGCAGGACTTCTGCCAGACCTTCAAACTTTACCAAGAACGGCCCCAGCCGGACAGCCCTGTGGTAGGGGAGTTCAAGGTCCGTGTCCTAACCCTGCCGAGCTGCATCTGTCACCTCATGCCCCCCTCTCCTGGGAAGACTAATAGAAGCCCTGGTTCTAAGTGCCCATCATAAGGATGGGGCAAGGGGGCCAACAAAGTTCTAGGAGTGGGGTGCAGAGACAGATCTATGCAGGGCCTCAGGGAGGCCTCTCCTTCCCAGGAAGGGCGAGGGCTTCCCACTCCCAGCTCAGGCCTGTGCTGCTCTCCCAAGGCCCGAGAGCCTTTGGAAGCAAGTGGGGACCCGCAGGGGGTGCAATGAGCTCCCTTCAGTGGAATCCGGGACTCAGCCACTGCTCCGCAGTTCCTGTGTCAATGCCCCTCCTAAACACGGTGGGCCCTGCAGGACACCTCTGCCCTGCCCCCACCCATCCCTGCAGCCTTCAGTCCCTGCCCTCAACATGACCCACTGTCCTGACCTTGGACTGGGGCACTTCCTGGAGGGCTTTGTAGAGCCAGGCCAGCACTGCCAGGCTGGTGGCCAATACCTTCCTGCCCACCACGCACAGGGCCTATTCCGTGTCTACCCCTTTCCTGAGAATCCAGAAGCCCCCAAGCCCCCTCGCCAGTTCTTGCTTTGGCCAAAGAAAGAGGACTTCCCGCAGCAGTGTGTGGTGAGGGTGTACATGGTGCGAGCAATCAACCTGCAGCCCCAAGACACCAATGGTCTGGTAACAAGAAGCCCCAAACCCACAGCGCTCAGCCTCCCTTGCCCCTCCCGAGCCCAGGCACCCCGGACCTCACCCTACACCCAAGCATCCCAGAGCTCCCTCAGACTGCCAACTTCCCATGGGCCCCATCTGGCATGAGGGGCTCCTTTCTGTCCCACTCCCGCTCTCCTGGACCACCTGGACTGACCCTCCATTTCCTGTCCTTCCCTCACTTCCATCTAAACCCCAGTGCGACCCTTATGTGATCCTGAAACTGGGAGACACAAAGGTTGGCAACCGCGATAAGTACCAGCCCAACACCTTGGATCCCATTTTTGGCATGTGAGCTGCCCCAATGCACCCCTTCCCTCGTCCCCTCCCTCATCCACGCTGTGCTGGGAGCAGTACCAAAAGCCAGAGAACTCTCACCTTCTTTCCAGCCTCCATGTTCCTAGCATGGTGTCTTCCGCACCTTAAGTATCCAACAGATGGAAGACGGGCAGTCCAGCACGATCCCCTCTCAAACACCTTGCCTAGGAAGGGAGCTCAGAGTCCCACACCCCAGACCTATCAAAAGTTAGGTGGCCTAGCAGTTAAGGATCCAGCACTGTCACTGCTGTGGTGTGGATTTGATCCCTGGCCTGAGAATTTCCGTACGGCGCAGGTGCAGCCAAAAGAAAAAAAGGAAATGAGACTCCCAACCACAGCAGAGGATGGTTACCACAGGCCCTGCTTCTCATTCACCGTGGCCAATCAGGGTGGAGCACAGGCCCGAGGGGTGGAGATGCTGGGGAGGCGGGGGTGCAATGATGTGGTCCACAGTCTGTTTCTCCGACACCCTCACCCAAGGATGTTTGAACTGAGTTGCACCATCCCCCTGGAGAAGGACCTAGAGATCCAGCTGTATGACTTTGACCTACTTTCACCTGATGATGAGATTGGAACCACAGTCATCGACCTTGAAAATCGACTCCTCTCTGGCTTTGGGGCACGTTGTGGGCTCTCTAAATCCTACTGCCAGTAAGCGTGGACCTGAATGGAGGCAAGGGGGCAGTGAGGGTGGAGGCGTGAACCCACAGCTCCCTTCCAAGACACCTGGATCCCAGGCCAAGGAAGCAGGGCCCAAACCTGCCTGCACCCCTGCTCCCAAGCCTGCAGCTCATGCAAGGGGCTCTCCAGCACCCAGAGCTCCCACTTCTTCCCCTCACATAACCCCATAGGTCAGGCCCTTTTAGGTGGCGGGATCAGATGCCCCCCAGCTTGCTCCTGGAACACCATGCCAAGCGGAAAGGATTGCCTCCACCTCTCTTCAGCCCTGAGGAGGACTCCGTGTTATACAATGGGAAAAAATTCAGACTGCAAAGCTTCGGTGAGATGCACAGCACACTGCCAGAGAGCACAGACCCAGGCCTCTGTAAGCAGTGGGGCTCCAGATGGAGGAGCTACCAGAGGACATGCCCTTCCCGCTGTCCCTCCTTCCCATAGCAGATAACCACCGCACAGGCTGAAGGTGAGGGCCCACCTGGGAGATGTGAAGGCTAATGACCTTGTGATCCCTTCCTTGCATCCCCCTCCTATCTAGAGCTCAAGCCCCCTACTGCTCGCTATTTGGGACCTAAGAAAGAACGCCTTGCGCTGTACCTCCTGCATACCCAGGGGCTGGTACCCGAGCACGTGGAGACCCGCACACTGTACAGTAACAGTCAGCCGGGTATTGACCAGGTACGAGACTGATGGGGCTGGATCAGGAGTCGGGGCAGTGGGGAGCCCATCCATCCAGACAAGAGGCAGAAGGAGGCCAGGCATCCACAGATGTACATGCAGAGAAGACAAGTGTGTTCTGTGCATGTTAATAAGGAGCAAGTTCCAGGGATGTCACTGAGGACGGAGAAATTCAGGGCTAGAAGAGTCATTGGCAAGAAGCCGAGGCCATGGAGTTACCGTTGTGGCACAGCAACCATGAGGTTGTGGGTTCAATCCCTGGTCTTTCTCAGTGGGTTAACAGATCCGGTTGCCATGAGCTGTGCTGTAGGTCGTAGGTGCGGCTCGGATCCTGAGTTGCTGTTGCTGTGGTGTAGGCCGGCGGCTACAGCTCTGATTAGATCCCTAGCCTGGGAACCTCCATATGCTGCACTAAGACCCAAAAAAAAAAAAAAAAAAAAAAGCAGCAGCAGCAGCTGAGGCTATGTGTCAGCCATGAAAGCATGCTGGCCTTACCGGCCAACATCAGGGCTTTACTCTCCCTGAGGGGAGGGCAGGAGGCAACATCTGGGCGCAGACATGTAGTCATCATCACCCTGGCTTTGCTGTTACTGGCAGGCTTTGTTTTCTCCGTGGCCAGGAGCCCCAGACAGAAGGAATGGAAGTCCCCACAGGCAACCCACCATCCCCTCCCTCCAGCCACCAGAATGGCTCAGCCTATTCTCCAGATCCCTCAAGCTGACAGCACATTCTGGATACAGAGTTCTCTGGAAGCATCCTTTTTTTTTTTTTTTTTTTTTTTTGCTTTTTAGGGCCACATGCGCAGCACATGGAGGTTTCCAGGCTAGGGGTTGAATTGGAGCTGTAGCTGCCAGACTATGGCACAGCCACAGCCATGCCAGATCCAAGCCATGTCTGTGACACACCACAGCTCAACACAACATTGGATCCTTAACCCACTGAGCAAGGCTAGGGGTTGAACCTGTGCTAGTCAGATTCATTTCCACTGAGCCACGACGGGGACTCCTCTGGGAGCATTTTTTAAAACCATTCTCATTAACCTAGTTTCTCATTCAATGGGGTCAATTTCAAAGGAATAAAACTAGGTCACACAGTTTGAAGGAATCTTCCTTCCACGGTTGGTAGTTCTACCCTTTTCCTCAGCATTTTCATCCCTTCTTTCCTGGACCTCTGTCCTCGGTGGATAGCTTTATGGCCTTAGGATGTGGCTACACAACAGAAAACCACCTGGAGATCACCTAGTTTATGCATACTCAGGGCCACCAAGGCGATCAATAAATGAGGCCTCAGTCCCGTTCTGGAGCTCTGTCCAGAGAGGCTGTCTAGCAGGACCTAGTAAATGGCATCAACCCTCCAGACCCCAGTTATACGTGATAACCCCAAGTGACAGCATCAGCCTCAAATGCCACCAACCTTGCTGCCTATTCTCCCAGGATGAAAGATAAAAAAAGGGGAAGCCGGCAAGTGATGGGCTGACTTCCTGTCTGAAGTCTGTTCCACCTCACAGATCCCTGGTGCCCTGCTGCCCAGTGTTGCAAACAGCCTCAACCTCAGAAGCTGGGCCAGGGCTCCCCACCAGCGTGCTGAGCAGCGGCCTGGCAAGCCCCAGCCAGCTACCCCCTCTCCCTCTAGGGAAAGGTGCAGATGTGGGTGGACATCTTCCCTAAGAAGCTTGGGCCCCCCGGCCCCCCGGTCAACATCAGCCCCAGAAAACCTAAAAGGTGAGTGACATCCATTTCCCAAGTCCTACCCCAGACAAAGCACCGGGGGCTCCAACACTGAGCCACAGTGGTTCTTCCTTCCGCTGCGTTCCCCTCAAATGCAGCATGACTTGCGGGGGGGGGGGGGGGCTGGAGGGGCGGCCTCAGACCTTCTTCCCTAACTTAGGCTGCCACTGGGGAGCTAGTCCTCAGCAAAGCCTCAGAGAACGGGGGCTGCAGGTATGAGCTGCGCTGCATTATCTGGAAAACTGCCCTGGTGGACCTGAAAGAAAACAGTTTAGGTTCTGAGAAGATGAGCGACATCTATGTCAAAGGGTGAGGAAGAGGAGCAGGGCTCGGTCAGTTCCCCCAGTTCCTGGGGATCCTCCTAATCTCACAGTGACACCGCTCCACACACCCCCCCCCACATACCCCACCCCCACCCCGTGCTAGCATCCACTGGGGTCTGGAGTGGGGGTGGGCACCATCCTCATGAACGGCAGGTGAGAGGATTCTGGGCCCAGGTGGTTATTCGGGCTAGAGAAGGACATGCAGAAAACGGACATCCACTACCACTCCGAGATGGGTGAGGGCATCTTCAACTGGCGGTTCGTCTTCACCTTGGACTACCTGGCAGCAGAACAAATGTGCGTCTTGAGCCAGAAGGTAATAGGCCAGGGGACAGGGTATGCTCATCCCTGCTGCTGGCAGAGACTTGTGGGCCGCACCAGGCAGGACACTTGGAATGTAGCCTGGGGCGGAAGCCCTCCTCCTACAAGGTCCTTCACTGCTGGGTGGTGTCTGCCAAGTGACCAATGAACTCTCAAGAGACAGGCTGGGAACACACTCTTACTGCCATCCTCCAGGACTACATATGGAGCCTGGACCCGACAGTGATGAAGTTCCCAGCCCGGCTCGTCATCCAGATCTGGGACAATAACATCTTCTCCACTGATGACTTCCTAGGTGAGATGCAGGCACAGAGCCCATGACCACAGGACAGGGAGCTCCTTCTTGCTGACAGCTTTTCTCTGGGCTCAGGGATCTTGGAGCTGGATTTGCCTGACATGCCCTTCCCGGCCCGGGACTCCAAGCTATGCTCCATCAGGATGACCGATGCAGATCCCAAGTGGCCCCATTTCCTCCAGTGCAAGCACTTCTCCCTCTTTAAGATGAAGACTGTAACTGGCTGGTGGCCTTGCCAGGTCCTCAATGGTGGCAAATGGCGCTTGTCGGTAGGAGCTGGGGAAGGTGACTGCAATGCCACATAACTTGGTTATAAGAGACTTCTGGGGTCTTAGTTAAATCCTTTTTCTTTTCTGGACGCTGGTAAGAGGCCTTAAAGCTATTCTTGCTCATGCCATCTGAACTTGCCCCCTCACCACTCGGTGTCTCTAGGGTAAAGTGAAGATGACCCTGGAGATTCTGACAGAGAAGGAAGCTTTAATCAAACCTGCAGGACGAGGCCAGTCAGAACCCAACCAATACCCCACACTCCATCCACCTCCGTAAGGGCCCTGCTGGGCAAAGGCACCGTCTTTCTTCCTTGCACACAAAGCTGAGCTGCTGGGTCCAGCATTTTGCATGGGGTGGTGACTGGGGGGCTGGCAAGTAAAGAGGGATAGTGACGACCCCCCCCCAATCCCCTGATGCTGAAGCTCCATTACAGGAGAGAACAGCTGGGGGTTGGGGAGCAGAAGTTGCTCTTTTAAAATGAAAGCCTTTGCTGTGGGTCACTTGACCTGAAGGTTCCCTCTGCCCTCCATTCTCTGCCATCTCTGCTCCCGGACAGACGCAGCGACATGTTGTTCATGTGGTTTCGGTCACCTGTTACAAACTTCATCAGGGTGGTCTGGAGACGCTCTCGCTTCAAAATCATAGCCATTGCAATCATACTGGTTATGGGGCTTCTGCTGTTCAACTTTATCTATTCAGCTCCGGTGAGTGACAACCTTGGGGACAGAGGCAAAGGTACTGCGTATTCTTGGGGGGCTCAAGAGTGCTTTCAGGTCGCTACTTCAGGCTAACTGTTGCATGTTCTCACTAGAACTATTTGGCTATGAACGTGATCAAACCTGAACTTCGGCTGAATGCTCCCGTTGAGTTTCAGGCCAACATCGTCTATTCACTAAACACCAGTGATACCAACACTTCCATCCCCACAACTCATCATCTGAGCCTCAAGCCTACAACAGACCCTAAGCTGAAACTCCTCTAGCGACCCAGGAATCACCTGCAAGATATGTTTCCACAACTTCCAGCCCCACAAGCCTAATTCTCTCATTTCTGCCTGACTCTCCTCCTGCCACCAACAGCTCTCCCCTTGGCCTTCCTACCAGTTCGTTAGTTCTTGCGGCTGGGGAGATTCCAGCCATTCTGCTCAGAAACCACTTCAACGAGAAGGGCAGAGTTGTAATTTTCTGTTGAAATAAATCAGTTTTGTAACAGCTCTGTTACAAAACTTGTATTTCAGCAGTCTATTTCTCTTGTAATCTGGGGGGTTGACGACACCACAAAAGGCTGAAGAGGCCAGCCTATCTGACCAGGCCCGCAAGGGTGGGGAATGATGCCACCTTCATGCACCACCCCTGGTCTTTAGTCAGGGAACCAGAAGGAGAGGGTGGCTCCCATGGGCAAAGCAGCCTGACCAGGCCTCGCAGGCAACCCTTCCTTCCCTGCTCCTCTGCCCTAGGGCCTCGTAAGGTGAAAGAGCCCTGCACGCAGGGGCACCTCCCTCCTCTAGACACACCTGGGGTGCAAGCGCCCATAACCTTGGGCCCCACTCACAATGGGAAACATTTGTTTCTAGAACAAAAGGCAAGAGCCAGGGCAGAACTTACCACGCTGGTCTGAGGGATTCCTCACACTGCACATTTCTCAGAGGCCGGCCTCAGGATGGGGAAGTGCACTGATGTCCTCCCCGCCCGTGGCATGGAACCTCCAGGAGCTCATGAGCTAGAATCACACACAGCCCCCACACATGGCCTCCTCCATCCCTACCCTCTGGGCTGAGATCCCTCCCCCTGCACCCCGGGGGCAGCTCACGAGCCCAGCTGGTCTTCCCACCAATCTCCCCTTGAACATAGAGACACAAAACAGCCATTAGCCTTTTCAGTTCAACCCGGTCCTAAAGCCAAGCTCTGGGTGGGGCACTGGGTACTCGGGAGCTGCTCTGCTGTGTCTGGGGAAGACAGGGTGGGGGGTGGGGGGGATTCTACTGTAATCCCACCTGCCAGATGGTGCATTAAGCCCAACAGGAGGATGTAAGAAAGCTGAAGATGACAGAAACCCACACCCAGCCAACAGAAACCTTCTTTCCTCCCGGGCTGAGTGGAGACTTTCCCAACCCAGAGGGCAGGGGGCAAGGACAGCAGCCTGAGGCTCAGCCCCACCGACCCCAGAAGGAAGGACACTCAGTCAACTCAGGGTGGTTTCCACCAGCCATTTTACTAATCTCCCTGGGGCTACAGAAGCACATGGCTAGTAGAGCTCGGCACTCAGGCCCTCGAAGGAGACTCTGTCCTGTTAGTGGTTGGATCACAGGGCAGACAGGCGAGCAGCACGTGACTCATCAAGTAAGGCAGTGGAATCAGGGTTGACCCACAGAGGAGGACACTTGGGCCCTGCTGCTCAACGACAACCAACTTTTCCAGGCACAGGTGACGAGGGTCCATTGCTCCCAGACTCTCAACAACTATTTCTTATCCATTAAGAAAGAGAAGACAGATTTCCTTCTGAAGTATCCAGACCGAGGTTATAAAAGAAAGCTTGCTTACATTTTGAACACTCTTGTGGGATTCCAAAAATCATGATGAACGCAAAACATGCAGGTGGCTAAGCAGGCTCCAGAGAGTCCAGAAACATCTCCATGTGGTCAGATCACATGGCAGGTGCTGCTTTTGGTGTCAGAATGTGGAACAGTGTCACAGTGATTCCCACAGCATCCATGACATCTCCCAAGCTTCCCGTGACTTGCACACCAGCTTTCAGCCGAACCTGACGGAGGGCCTGAAGGACCTAATTAGGAAGGTCATGAACACGCCAAGAGAACCAAGATCCAGGCTGGAGCAGTGAGCCACAGCAGAATGGCCTCTCCCCACAGCCACCTAACAGGGATCAGTGAAACTAAAGTTCATCCTGCACCCGAGGCCCCAGCAAAGGCATCCAAGTGTCTTCTCCAGCTCGGCTGCATTACAGAGAACACAGTGAACAGAGAGAGAGGAAGATGAAGCAGGGAAAAAACTTCCATCCAGATTTCCAAAGCAAGCTCCTCAAGTGGCCAGAGACTCAGACAAAAAGCAAAAACCAGTGGATAGATGGCTGGAAGGTACAAGGAGCTGTCAGTTTTCTAGTCTTTGCAGATTTAAAAATGAAGGACAGGGTTCTCTGAGTCCAGCAACAAGGCAGCCTGGGCTAGGAAACTCTTTTCTGTGTTTCTGGCATCAAGACAGCCCATGTTCTCTCTGTCCCTCTTCACTCCCAAGAGGCAGGACTGAAGGAAAGGCACATCACAGCAGTGTCGCCTGGGTGGGTGGGTGTGCTTCCTGATCCAGAGTTAGATGTCTTCACGGTGATCATGGGAACAGTATCCTTGCACTTAAAGCTCCAGTGACAGAACTGAGTCCCAGACCAGCAGCTCAAGATGGGAGAAGAGCCCTGCCAGGCTGTGTGATCAGGGCAGCACCTGCTGCTCCAACACCTCCTGGGTGACAATCACAGAGGTCATGGTTGCAGGAGGGCTCAGTAGAAGCGTTTTCGGCTCTGTTCCTGCCACTTGTTGTACAGTATGATCCCGATGACAATGGCAAATACAGAAAACACCAAAGAGAAAAAGACGATGAGGAAAAGAGCCAGGCCACTCAGGGGTGGCAGTGGTGCTGTCACTGAGGAAGCAAGAGAGAAGCCAGTCAGAATTAGAGCCCACCCAGATGGGAAGGACCAACAGCTAGCTATCGAGCACAAGCACCCGTTGCTGGGAGCTAGAGCTCAGCCCCTCCCTTTCCAGATGCCTCCATTTAAAACCTAAGCAGCCCTCCCACCACTCATCTGTAACATGGAGATTACAGGTTAATGTAAAAAAGCAGGGCAGGTGCTCCCTGTGCTTGGGAGAACAGAGAAAGGGCCAGCCCTGCTTGCTGTGCCCCCTATCACCCTGGACTCCCCCACCACTGCCCTATGACCTCCTCGCCAGTGGCAGGGCTGTTTGCCGGGGTCCCCAGTGCTCACTCTCAGGCAGTTTCATGTTGTCCACCGAGGGCAGGAACACATCCCGGTGCAGCTTCTCCTCTTCCGGTGTTCTCTCCACTGTCAGTTCAAACAGCTTCAGGGAAATGACGTCATGGTTGTCTAAAGGAAAAAACATGGATTACTCAAACCTCAAGAAGAGGTGTCTGGGAGTTCCTGTCATGGCTCAGAGATAATAAACCCAACTAGTGTCCATGAGGATGAGGGTTCGATCCCTGGTTTCACTCAGTGGGTTAAGGATCAGTGTTACCGTGACCTATAGTGTAGGTCGCAGACGTGGTTCGGATCCCACATTGCTGTGGCCGTGGTGTAGGCCGGCAACTGCGGCTCCAATTTGACGCCTAGTCTGGGAACTTCCATATGCTGCAGGTGCAGCCCTAAAAAAAATTTAAAATAAATAAATAAAATTTTTTTAAAAAGAGGTGTCTGGGTTCCAGCTTCTCATCCACAGCTAAGAAAGTGACCTGAAAAAAATTACTGAAACCCCTACTTCTCATCTAAAATTAAGGACAGGGAGCAGGGAATATTTCTACATTACCCTGTACTTAAAGTTTTTAATCAATAAGCATGCATTACCTATGTAATTTTAAAATTTAAAGAACTAAATTCCCAATCATATGTAAAACCTTCTAAGTGAAAGGAGACACAGCAGCCCTAAAGCGTCCCTCTAATGTGGAACACACACACACACACACACACACACACACACACACACGTGCGCGTGTGCGCACGCGCCCACATGTGAAACAAGAAAGGACCTCACAGCAGTTGTTGAATGGGCCACAAGCAGAGCACAGCTATTGGCCTTGAACACACTTCCCTCCTGAAGTGTGCCTAATCCTTTGTGGCTCCTTATAACTGAATCTCACTATTAATTACCAGAAAAGGATGAAGAAATTAGGGAAATTTTTTTCTCTCCCTTTTTAAAGTATCATTGCAAACTCATAGATGCAAACATATGTGAGGTGTTTCAGTTCACTCAAGTTATATCTCTTACTGATGCTCAACTCAACCCGTCCTTGTCCAGTGGGAGCCTATTGAAGTTGGCCTGAGTCCTTTTTCATGAACCCAGAAGTTTTTTTTGTTTTGTTTTGTTTTTTTGTCTTTTTGCCATTTCTAGGGCAGCTCCCGCGGCATATGGAGGCTCCCAGGCTAGGGGTCGAATCGGAGCTGCAGCCTCCGGCCTACGCCAGAGCCACAGCAACACGGGATCCGAGCCGCGTCTGCAACCTACACCACAGCTCACGGCAACGCCGGATCCTTAACCCACTGAGCAAGGGCAGGGATGGAACCTGCAACCTCATGGTTCCTAGTCGGATTCGTTAACCACTGCGCCACGAAGGGAACTCCCCAGAAGTTTTTTATATCTTCCCTGCTTTTCTGTATTTCCTCCCTCAGACCTGGCATCAGGCATATCTCCAAGAAGCTTTTGTTCCTCAGTGGGAACTGGTATTAAGAGACCACAAATATGAGTCCTAGGGGCACTCACTGCTACTATACTGGTTACTGGGGACCGGATTTCTTGCCATGTCTATTACTAATACAACATTTATAGCTGCTTGAACACAGAATCTTCAGCAGATGCCCAAGTTAAAAAAAAAAAAAAAAAAACTGGATTCGCCTTCAATCAGAAAAAAGTGTGTCCTCTGTGAGGACTGAGACTGAACCATGGGACGGGGTAAAAAGCCAGGGCAGTGCGCCTCCCCATGAAGGAAGGAGCATCAGAGGCTGGGACAGCTGGGAGGTGTCCTCACTTCCCCAGCAGTTTCCAACAATCCAGAGCAAAACAAGGAAGACGTCAGCCACAAAGACCTCAAGAGAAAGATACAATTTGGGAGTTCCCATTGTGGCATAGCAGAAACGAATCCGACTAGAAACCATGAGGATGTGGGATCAATCCCTGGCTTCACTCAGTGGGCTAAGGATCCAGCGTTGCTGTGAACTGTGGTGTAGGTCACAGACTCGGCTAGGATCCTGAACTGTTGTGAGCTGTGGTGTACACCGGCGGTTACAGTTCCAATTCAACCCCTAGCCTGGGACCTTCCACAGGCCACGAGTGCGATCCCAAAAAGCCAAAAAAAAAAAAAAAAAGGGAGAGGGGAAGAAAGAATGAAAGGAAGAAAGAAAAAAGAAAGAGAAATATGATTTGTATTTAGGGGTACACTATAGGCAGAAAACAAGGTCACATAATCCAGGTGTCATCACTAAAAACTTGAAACAAAGGATTTCTTGGGAGTTCCTGTCACGGCCTAGCGGTTAACAAACCCAACTGGCGTCCATGAGGACGTGGGTTTGATTCCTGGCCTCACTCAGTGCATTAAGGATCCTGCGTTGCTGTGGCTGTGGTGTAGGCTGGTGGCTACAGCTCCGATTGGACCCCTAGCCTGGGAACCTCCATATGCCGCAGGTACGGCCCTAGAAAGACAAAAAAAAGACCTGAACAAATAAATAAATAAAAACAAAGGACTCCCTGAGATAAAAACAAAATTATTCTCTTTGGTCATTTCTAAAAGCTGGGAACAACTTCCCACTGAAAAGTACAATAGGAGGTTAACTGAGCGGGTCCTAGAAACCTGGAAGCTCAAAAGAAACTTGTGGACAAGGACGCCTTTTTGAACTTGAGTCACATAACAAGATCCCACAGCAAAGATCTCAAGCCTCCCCCTACCTGTGCCAAGGTGACATGTCCCACAGCTCTGGCCTACCTGCATAGTATTTAGAACTAGCTGCCAAAACTAATCTTTAAGGAGTTCCCATCGTGGCGCAGCAGAAACGAATCCAACTAGAAACCATAAGGTTGCTGGTTCGATCCATGGCCTTGCTCAGTGGGTTAAGGAGCTGGCGTGGCCGTGAGCTGTGGTGTAGCTCGCAGACATTACTTGGATCTGGAGTTGCTGTGGCTCTGGCATAGGCCGGCAGCAACAGCTCCGATTAGACCCCTAGCCTGGGAACCTCCATATGCCACGGGTGTGGCTCTAAAGACAAAAGACAAAAACAAAAAAACAAAAAAAACCCTAATCTTTAAATGACAGAAAGGAGATCAATGGTCGCCTGGAGCCCAGGTAACAGAGGAATGCTACAAAGGGTCACAAGAGAACTTCTGGCCGTGATAGAAACATTCCGTATCTTAACGATGATAGTGGTTACATTTATGTAAACATTGATTAAAACTCTTCACACTACATAATTACGTGGAAAGCATTCTCAAGAGAATTGACTTAAAAAAAATTAGTTGCCAGAATTTTAAAAATCAGATTTCATTTTTTAAAAATCCAGGAGTTCCCACTGCAACAGGATTGGTGGCATCTTGGGAGCACTCACTGGTATACAGGTTTGATCACAAGCCCAGCAAAATGAGTTAAGGATCCAGTATTGCTACAGCTTCAGCTCAGGTCACGACTGTGGCTCGGATCTCATCCCTGGCCCAGGAACTCTGTATGCTGTGGGGTGGCCAAAAAACAAGAAGAAAAAAAGTCCAGATTTCCAGCTTCTCTTGAAAAACTAGAAGACATGGTCTCATTGAGCTCACCTTTTCCCTTGGCAACAATGGCTGGAACTGAGTAGATGCTGCCCATTTCAGATGATATCTTTCTTTTTTGCCTCAAGAATACTTGTTTTGTCTTTTGTCTTTAGAGCCGCACCCGTGGCATATGGAGGTTCCCATTTCAGATGATATCTTTCTTTTTTGCCTCAAGAATACTAGCTTCACTCATAATAAATCACACTAACCAAAAGAAACGAAAGTCGACTTCTTTACCTCCTCGCAAAAGATCTTATGATTGAGGCTAAAGCCAAAGGAGAGAATAAGCATATAAGAGAAGCTTCCAGAAGCTCCCTTCATGGCTCAGCGGTTAACAAACTCGACCAGGATCCATGAGGAAGGTAAGAGTTTCAGAGTAACTGGTCAAAAGAGCTGGACAAAGAGCGAACACACATAACAACAAAGAAACAGAGGAGCTTTTATAAGAATAGTGCTAACAGCTTGGCAGAGACACAAGTCCAGGTGCAGCACTGACCATGGTGGTAGAATGATAGAGGTGGATAGCCTGAAGACAGAAGCATCTGTACACATGACACGTTCAAGAGTCTGAGCACAAAGCAGAATGTGGTGTCAGTTTAGAAAAGGAAGGAGGGCAGAGTCAAGGAAAAGCTTTGTTAAGAGGACCTGAGCAGTCAGAGGCAGGGACAGGAGTCTGACTGTAGAAGCCCAGGCTAGAAGAGCTGGCATGATGAAGAGGCAAACACTGCTTTCTGTTACCATCAAACATCTCATGGAGACAACTGTCCCAGACAACCCCAGGCCTGGGCTTTTTAGGAATCCAGATACGAAGATGCAGAAGAAAAGCGTTCTCAGGGCATTGCTTCCCAGAGCTCTGCCTGCCTGGCTCTCCCCGCCACAGAAGCCTCCCCAAGGCCTGCCTATGGAGATGTGAACTCAGTCAGGGCAAGTAAGGGGTGCAAGTGGCAGTACCCGAGAGATCCCCAGTGATGGAGGAGGTGCCAAAATAGTAGCCCCGGGGCAGACGGACCCCGGGCACCTCTATGCAGTCCCTCCACTCATGCTTGCCGTCGATGTCCATCATTATCTAGAACAAAAAGAAGAAATCAATCAGGGCCAGGCCACGGAAGTGGGAGCAAGACAGGTCCATACCGCCAGTGGCTCCCAAACAGGGACTCACCGTCAAATGCCTCTTGACATATCGGATCACAAGGAAGGTGTCATAATGGAGATTGCGGACAATGGCTGTACAGCCCCCCAGCTCTGTAGGCCGCCCGTCCCGTTCATGATCATAGCTGAGGGAGCCATTGTTCACCATGGCTGAGATGTAGGGGAACACCCGCTGGGACAGCAAGGAAGGAAAAGCAGAGGATGGTAAGGAAGTACTCTCAGGCATGCCCACACGGACAGCAGCAGGAATTCTGCACATAAAGCTGAGCTCCCAACTCAGACCAGGGGACCACTCATCACTAGCTGTCCCTGAGAACCCACACTCAGGTGGTGGCTCAAGGGACACGGCCCAGAGCGACTGACCTCTGGGAAGCGACTGTACTTGCTTTCGGGAATCCTCCCTGCACCCTTCTGGAGTGGGTCTGAAAGGGCCCCTCTAACACTCTGGAATCTGACTAGAATCCTCCCAGAGATCACCCTTTGGCCCTTATATTCTACTGAAGACTGGTGCTTTTCTTATGTATATATCTATCTCCTCAGTTGCCACGTAAACTTCATGAAGAGAAAAATCATATGTTATGCTTCCCTGAGTGTGCCCACCTTAGCTCCGCCCCTTCCCTGCAGGGCAAGCATTTTGTATACAGCAGGTATTCTGAAAGTACCTGTTCAAATCAGGGAAATCTTTCTATTCAGGATAGCACCCTTCAAACTCTAAATTCCAAAATTCTGTAAGCAAATGATGCTAAATGGATTAGGACCCAGAAAGGGCAGTGCCAGAACCAAGCTGCTGGTGGTGTTCTCAAGCCACCTTCCAGTCCATTTAAGCTTCACCCACACATACCTTCTTCCAGGAACACTCAGGGCAAGGTTCTCCCACTCAGAGTTTCCCCATATCCCACTCATTCCCCCCGCCACCTCAGAGGCCCTCTCTCTCCAATAGAGTTGTGGAGCAAATGCTTCCTTAGAAACAATAAGCTAACCATTCCAGAGCGAGGCCAGTGTTAAGGCAGTGCAGAGAGCCAGGGGATGAAAGGACAGGAAACATGAGACATGCCATTTCTTTGGTGAGGTCCTCATTGCCCTAAACAGTCAACATGCAAGGTGAAGATGCAGTCGAAATCGGAGACTGGTGACTCTTGAGACAAAGCCACATGGATTCTAAACAGTAACAAATGTTGAATGGACACACAGGGAGTAGGGATGGCCATGGTGGGTCAAAAATTGAGTACCTGGACTCCTGGAGAATATCGCCTCTTCTGGGCCTGAGAGGGTCCAGCAGGTTATTATAAAAACAAGAGAGGGCACAGAAGACAGGAGACCAAGTCAGAAAGAAACAGCCCACGGGAGAGCTGTGACCCAACAGTGGTGGATGAGCAAACCGACCTAAATTCCCAAACAGAATTTCAGGGTCCATGGAGGGCGCCCTCCAAGTCCTGCCATCCCTCGAAATTATAGGCCAAACTATATGCACAGGGGCTTGTACATTTTCTGAGGAAATACTGCTGTCATCAGTTTCTCAAAGGGGTCCACTAGGAAGGCCTCTGTAACCCACAGAGGGTCCTGGAGCTTTCAGAAGCTTTGTAAAACACACAGCATCATACCCTTCAAGCAGGCCTTACTTTTGTCTCTGATACAACCCAAAGGACAGGCCATGAGTTTGTCTGTATCCAGACTACAGTATTTCTGCAGCAAAGGGAGAGACAGAAGTGATAAAGGGCTAAATTCTTCCAAATTCAAGATGCTACTGCCCAGGATCCCAGGATTTAGCTCTCAGAAGACAAAAATCCCACCACTTGAGAGACCATCAAATTAACTCTAATCCAAAGGGATCATTTACCCTCTAATTGAACTTATGGACATATCTTTCCAAATAGTTATTGTTAATCAAAACTACAACATGTCGGGAAGAAAAAGCCCCGTGGGAATGCTACAGCACAACAGATTTAGCAAAGTCATGAGGTTCAAGAGTGTTTAGCAACACAGTTGGTGAAGAAGAGTGAGCTAACACAGGGGCCAGATGGCACTGGGCCTTCCAGGTGGTAAGGGGCCTATAAGCCTCAGAACAGCTCCCCAGTGGTCTTCTCCTGCACTGCTGGTGGGAAACATACAGGACCGTTTAAATTGCCAGAAACTACTCTTTGGCAAGTATCATTTAGGATAAGGGCATTATGAGTATGTTAGCAGCAGTTTTCAGAAATGGGCTTCTGTCAAGAAAGGCTCCTGACTTCAGTGAACAATCAGGGAAAAGAAGGGATTAAAAATGCCCCTAGGGCTTTCCTCATTTATCAGACCCAGTGATCAGAAGTGTAAGTTGTAACTTTCAAGAAAATGCCCTGTCAAAACCAAAGGGGGTCTTACTCTTCCCAAGGCTGGAGAGGCATCCATTTACCCAGTACCAGCTGGAGGCAAACTGGGCCTCAGCATAACCTGGGGGAACTTTTCAACTGCATGTAAATATGGGTCCTGCAGTGAAGAATCTCATCCCCCAGGGCTAGAGTGGGGCACGGGACTATGTATTTTTTTTAAAAGGCACCACAGACGACAGGGATGTGCGGCCAAATTTAAGGAACACTGCACTAAACTGAATCCCACAGCTTCAGAGTTGGAATCCATCTACTTCAGCAACTCCTGACTTGGTCTTCAACTTTCACGTCACGTTAACAATAAGTCTTTAAATGCCATATTAACTCTCTATGTGCAGTCAGGAGTTCTTGAAGAATTTCTTGGGTACCCACTTATTCTACACAGGAGCTCATTTTCTTTCCTTGGAAAGCAGTCTTTATTACAGCCAGAACCAAAGGCTGAAGAATCCCACTGACTCAGGCAAAGGCGATTGTTTCATTCCTAATTTAACAGTCACCGAAAATTAGGAACTCCTACCTACTGTCCAAATGGTTGTTGCCTGAAGGGTGAAGAGATGTTTCCAATTTTTTGTACTACAAGGCTACTAACAAAAAAACAAAAAAAAAAGCCTTCGTGTGGTATTGTAACTTCAGCATATCTTGATTAAAAAGAGACAGAGAGGTTCCCATTGTGGTGCAGCAAAAATGAATCTGACTAGGAACCATGAGGTTTTGGGTTTGGTCCCTGGCCTCACTCAATGGGTTAAGGATCCGGCGTTGCCATGAGCTGTGGTGTAGGTCGCAGATGAGGCTCAGATCCCAAATTGCTATGGCTGTGGTGTAGGCCAGCCGCTGTAGCTCCAATTCAACCCCTAGCCTAGGAACCTCCATATGCCTTGGGTGTGGCCCTAAAAAGCAAAAAAAAAAAAAAAAAGAGAGACTCAGAATGTGTATATGAATAAAAAAATTTCTTTTAAAAAGCATGTGTAGATGTATGGATCCTATGCTAAAATTCCACAAGTGCAAGGCACACAAGCTGTCAACCACTAGGTAGAAAAGAAGCACACCTGGCCCTCTGTAATCAGGGAGACCTGGTTCTAAATGCACGTATACCAACCCCCACCTGTGTAACCTTGGATGGATTGATCGTCTGAGATTCTACTTCCTCAGTGTAAGTGGGGAGAATAACACACAGTTCACAGGGTCAATTATGAAGATGAAATGAAACATGTAAAGCATTCAAAAGGGAGTCAATGTTTATTCAGGAGTTCCCACTGTGGCGCAACGGGATTGGAAGTTCTTAGGAGCCCTGGGATGCGGGTTCGAAGCTGGGCCCAGCACAGTGGGTTAAGGATCTGGCGTTGCTGCAGCTGCAGCAAAGCGCCCATGTGTGCACAAAGTAAAAGGATAAAGCCTATGAGTAAAACATTAACTTTTGGGGAAATCTGGGTGAAGAGCATTCTAGAATTCTTTGTTGCATTACTGTATCTTATCTGTGAGTCTGAAATTACACTAAAATGAAAAAATTCTGAAGACTAATCTGAATCAAGTATTTACAGCACACTTAAAATTTCAAAATTGAAAAAAGTTTTAAAACAGTATGTTCAACCGCGACAATGCAACATTTTCATTTTCAAAAAGATGCTTATACAGTTCTGTGGGACTTCAAGGCTTCTCCAAGGAGATAAAACTCAAAAAGCCTCCAGCCGAGATGAGAACTGCCAGACCCTTAAAAGCCCACCTGTCTCACTGTAATTGTTACAAAATCCCTAAGGACCTCCACACCGCAGCAACTTGACCTGCTCCTTCCTGCCCCCAACTAGAAAATATAGCCACTCCTTACCCTGCCTCCAACCAACCAGCCGGTGTATCAGAAGACCCCATCCTTCCCCAACCAACCAGTAAGTGTTATCAGAAGACTCCATCCTTCCCCAACCAATCATCAGGTCAACATGTGCATGGCAAAACCACTCCTCGCACTTTGTCTTTGGGCTATAAAAACAGACACGACATGCGCACAGAGTTGGCTCTTCCTGATTATCAGGATGTTGGCCCACTGTGTTAACAGTGTCAATTGCCTCAATAAACTTGTCTTTTCTACATCTTGGTTTAAATCCGGAAAATTCTTTTTCCACCCATGTGCAGAGACCACTCAAGTTCTGTTTTTGTTTTAGCCTCTTCTGATTTTTCTATAATGAGCTTCTGTGTAGAAATAAGAATTAAGAAGTTACCGTTGGGAGTTCCCGTCGTGGCACGGTGGTTAAGGAATCCGACTAGGAACCATGAGGTTGCCGGTTCGGTCCCTGGCCTTGCTCAGTGGGTTAACGATCTGGCATGGCCGTGAGCTGTGGTGTAGGTTGCAGACGCGGCTTGGATCCAGCATTGCTATGGCTGTGGCGTAGGCCAGCGGCTACAGGACTGATTAGACCCCTAGCCTGGGAACCTCCATATGCTGGATCCCCCTGGGAACCCCCATATGCTGCGGGAGCAGCCCTAGAAAAGACAAAAAAAAAAAAAAGAAGTTACCATTGTGGCTCAGTGGTAACCCAGCCTGACTAGTATCCATGAGGACATGGGTTTGATCCCTGGCTTCACTCAGTGGTTTAAGGATCTGGCGCTGCCTTGAGCTGTGGTGTGGGTCGAATGAAGACAAAGCTCAGATCTGGCATTGCTATGGCTGTGGTGTAGGCTGGCAGCCATAGCTCCCATTAGACCCCTAACCTGGGAACTTTCATACACCATGGGTGCAGCCCTAAAAAAGCCAAAAGAAAAAAAAAAAAAAAAGAATTAACAAAGCAAATGCCTCTTCCACAGCATCTGCCTTCACATTCCCATTTGATCCCTCCTTTGGATCACTAGTGGGACACATTCACTGCCATTTCCCCAGATAGATGCTTCTCAGACTTCCAAAACTTTCTAAGCTTACTGGTCCTACAATAATCTTCATCCACCTGACCCTTTGTGCAGGAATCTGGATAAAGAGATAACTGGTTAACTCAGCAATATATATCCTAATTTTTTTTTCTTTTTTGGCCACCCCAAGGCATATGGAACTCCCAAGCCAGGGACCAGATATAAGCCATAGCTGCAACCTAAGCCACAGCTGCAGCAACACCAGATCCTTAACCCACTGTGCTGGGGATCAAACCTGCATCCCAGCGCTCCCAAGATGCCGCCAATCCCACCACACCACAGCAGGAACTCTTATACATCATATTTAGAAAGAGTGCGATCAGTGAGATTCTCACCATATAATTAGGCAGCATGAAAAGGCCCTGATCCATAAGCCCCCAAACCACTACTAACCTAGACCAGTGGCGGCTCTGTCCCCAAGTCTCAAAGCTCCTCAACTGGAGGATTCAAAACAGTGGTGCTTCTGACTGCCTGGAAGAACTTCACATCCATGAACAGCATCAGGACCTCTTAAACTCACGGGATGATTTTTATCCCACTCATCTTAATTGTGACCCCACTAGAACCCAAATCATGAAATCTGGGGACTTCAACAGAGTACCTAAAATCAGGAAACTTTAAGCTCAAGGTACTCCTCAAACACTGAAGTTCATAACCGATCTACTCAGATTACAAATGCCAAGATTCAGAACACAAAATAAGAGGCCTTCATCTCCCTGCTACCCACCGATATAAATACTTCTTAATAATGAGAAGAGATGGAGTTCCCATTGTGGCGCAGTGGTTAACGAATCCGACTAGGAACCGTGAGGTTGCGGGTTTGATCCCTGGCCTTGCTCAGTGGGTTAAGGATCCGGCGTTGCTGTGCACTGTGGTGTAGGTTGCAGATGCAGCTCGGATCCCACGTTGCTATGGCTCTGGTGTAGGCTGGCAGCTACAGCTCCGATTGGACCCCTAGCCTGGGCACCTCCATATGCCGCAGGAGCAGCCCTAGAAAAGGCAAAAAGACAATAAATAAATAAATAATACTTTATAGTTCTCAGAGTTTTTTGGTTAAACTTATTCTTTTCTTTTTGCTTTTTTAGGGCTGTAACTGCAGCATATGGAGATTCCCAGGCTAGGGGTTGAATCGGAGCTGCAGCTGCCAGCCTACACCACAGCCAGAGCAACGTGGGATCTGAGCTATGTCTGTGACCCACACCACAGCTCACAGCAATGCCGGATCCTTAACCCACTGAGTGAGGCCAGGGATCGAACCTGCAGCCTCATGGTTCCTAGTCTGATTCGTTTACGCTGTGCCACAATGGGAACTCCTAAACTTATTCTTTTTGGTGATAGTTAATGGAAATGTTTTCTTACTTTCATCTTATGATTATTCAATGCAAGCACATAAAGTACAACAGACATTTTAATGTTTACCCTGTATCCTGTAGCCTTGCTGAATTCATTAGTTCTAACTGTTTTTCTGAATTCTTTAGGATTTTCTATATATTAGATCCCATCATCTACAAATAGAACTAGCTACTTTCTTCCCAATCTGGAGGTTCATTTTTATTTTCTTGCCTAGCTGCCCTGACTACAACCTCCAGTACAATGAGGAAGAAAAATGGCAAGAGCAGATATCCTTGCCTTATTCCTTATCTTAGGGGGAAAGCATTAAGCATGATGTAGCTGGGGGGTTTTCATACATGTCCTTTATCAAGTTAAGGAAGTTCCCTTCTGGCACTGATTTGTTGAGAATTTTTATAATCATAAAACGGTATTAAATTTTGTCAAGTACTTTTTCTATATCTATTGATATGATCACATGGTTTTTGTTCTTTACTCTAGTAATATGGTCTATCATATTAATGTTCAGATATTAAACCAAATATGAACTCCTAGCATAATGACACTTGGTCACGGTGTACAGTCCTTTTTATATGTTGCTAGATTTGGTTTACTAGTATTTTGTTGATAACGTTTACATCTATATTTACAAGAGATGTTGGTCTGCAGTTTCTTTTTCTTGTGATGTCTTTATCAGCTTTGGTATCAGGAGAATACTGGTCTCAAAGAATGCATCTGTTAGCATCTTTCATTTTCCATATGGGTTTGAGAATTAGTATTAATTTGACTTTGGTAGAATTTACCAGTGAAGCCATATGGGCCTGAGCTTTTCTTTGTGAACATTTTTTGAGGACTAATTCAATATCTTTACTTGTTACAGAGCTAGCCAGATTTTCTCTTTCTTCAACTATTACTTTAACAGCCATTTATGATCTGATAATCTCACTGTGACACAGGTGGTACCTCGTACTCCAAATACTAAAGCTCTTGACTTACCTCAACTATAATTCCTGTATTGCTCACTGGGAAAGTGGGGTTATGTGATTTTGAACAACATGCCCTGATTTCAGAGAGCAAGTCTAAGCTCAGTCTATATCCTAAACCCCCTCATTCCCTTCTCAGATACATTAATGGTCGCTACTATTTTCCCAATATTTCCTCATAAACAAATGTGGTAGGAAGTAAAGTGAGCAACAAAGTCAAGTGCACTCTGCTGACAAGGAAACAAGAAACCAGAGAGACAGTTTGACCACTGCCTTGAGGATCAGTTCAATTGGTTCCACCCACCCCACCTGCTCATTATTCTCACCTAATATGACTTCAACACATGGATGTTTCCAAGTTTTCAAAAGTTATGGTACTTGTCACCCTCTCCTTATGCATTCAAGATAAAGCAAACCAATGAGACTGCAGACTCTGGAGTCAAACGTAGTACCTGGGTGTCACTGACAAGTTTTTTAACCTCTTTGTACTTCAGTTTTTGTTTCTGTGCTTCAGTTTCTTACCCATAATGTAGGTATATTAATAACTATCCCCAAATGGTTGTTCTAAGTAAGTAAGACATGTGAAAGCACTTTGAACAATGCCTTTAACTGTGATGTCAAAATAAACCATGCCACTGACAAAACACATTTGACTTCACCCTCTGAAATAGTTCCAGGTTGTTGGGATGTAAAAAGGAGTACATGTTCTCCACTCTCTGCACTGAGCATAGGCTCTAAGAAACGAAACTGCAGAGGCGATCACATGAGAATACATGTCTCCTTTCTCAGGGCAATCAACCTGGCAAAAGAAAACAACGGCTGGGAGGTAGAAGAGTACCATAGTTAAAAGCACAGCCTCTGGAATCAGGTGGACCTGTGTTCAAAATCTGGCTCCACCTTATACTGGCTATCACCTTGAACAAGACACACATCTTCTCTAAGCTTCTGTTTATGCACTGATAAAATGGGAAAAATAATGTTGACTATAAGGAGATCTGATGAGCATCAAAATAATAAATGTTAAATAAACAATAAGAAACAAGGATGATGTTGGTTCAGGAGTTCTCAATCTTGGCTATATACAGGACTCACCTGGAGATCTCTGAAAAGCAAGAGTTCCCAGATTGCACCTAAACAAACAGCATCAGACTCTCTGAGCTTGGGGCCTAGACATTGGTAGGATAAAACACTCTCCAGGTAACTCCAAGCAAACCAGAAAATAAGTCCCAATATGAAATGATTTTTTTTTGACTGAACTGTAGCAAGTGGAAGTTCTTAGACCAAGGATCAAGCCTGCACCATAGCAGTGATCCAAGCTACTGCAGTGGAAATGCCACATCCTTAACCCACTGCAGCATGAGGGAACTCCTCAAACTAATTTTTTTTCTTTTATGGCTGCACATGTAGCATATGAAAGTTCCCAGGCCAAGGGTCAAATCAGAGTTGCAGCTGCTGGTCTATGCCACAGCCACAGCCACTTGGGACCCAAGCTGTGTCTGCCACCTATACCACAGCTCCCAGCAATGCCGGGTCCTTAACACACACTGAGTGAGGCTAGGGATCAAACTTGAATCCTCATGGATATTAGTTGGATTCTTTTTTTTTTTTTGGTCTTTTCTAGGGCCACACCTGTGGCACTTGAAGGTTCCCAGGCTAGGGTCTAACCGGAGCTGTACTGCGGGTCTACGCTACAGCAACGTGGCATCCGAGCCACGTTTTCAACCTACAACAGAGCTTACGGCAACACCAGATCCTTAACCCACTGAGCGAGGCCAGGGATTGAACCCACAACCTCATGGTTCCTCATCGGAGTCATTAACCACTGAGCCATGACAGGAACTCCACTAGTTGGATTCTTAACCCACTGAGCCACCACAGAACTCCCTTCGGAAACTAATATTTCTGATTAACATCTACTCTCCTTAAAAAATAAGGCCCACCAGATTTGCCCTGTAGCTCAGTATTACTATTTGAGAGTTTGAACGCTTTACTTGTGGGAGTGACAGAGAGCCATGTTTAAAACTTTAGTCAAGTCCTGAAGCCCATGCCTCTTATTCGGATGCATTTCTAACTACCACTTTTGCCTCAGCATGCCTGCAAAACTAGTCACGACATTCCCCTCATTAAAATCCCTTAAGGGGAGTTCCCGTCGTGGCGCAGTGGTTAACGAATCCGACTAGGAACCATGAGGTTGCGGGTTCGGTCCCTGGCCTTGCTCAGTGGGTTAACGATCCAGCGTTGCCGTGAGCTGTGGTGTAGGTTGCAGACTCGGCTCGGATCCCGCGTTGCTGTGGCTCTGGCTTAGGCCCATGGCTACAGCTCTGATTAGACGCCTAGCCTGGAAACTTCCATATGTCTCGGGAGTGGCCCAAGAAATAACAAAAAGACAGAAAAAAATAAAATAAAAAATAAGATCCCTTAGGGACTTGCATGCAATTCACCTGCAATTCACCTGAATTGCAATTCTTTGCTATTCCCAAATAAACTTATTTTGCTGGTAAAAATAAATTTAACAATAAATAAAATAAAATCCTTTAATGCACTTGCCCCATTAAAATACTGAGAAATCCACACTTTTCATCAGGCACACCACCGTCAGAAGCTGGCTCCACAGTGCGTGGTGAGGACAATTGCTCTAGTGCTGGTCTAAACAGCCAAGTTACCAACCACCCAAGGAGACACTGCTCAATCTCAGTGGCCAGTTAGCTTGCTCAAGGGGGAAGAGTGTCAGCACTAAAGAATGCAACGTGAACGGCGGCCCCTGGAATCATGCAACATGGCAAGACCGAGGGCCTTGTCTTCTTTCTAGCCTCATCTCTCTCTGACCACCCCTGCTTTTTCCCCTCATACCCACTGTTGCTTCTCTAACTTTATCACCTTAACACATGTTTTTCCCTCTGCCCTGGTTCCTAATTCCGCAGGCTTCAATGTCAATGTCACTTCCTGTGAGAAGTGTTTTCCAACCACTGTCCCCACCACCACCGTCCCACCCCAGGCTGCAGGTTCCTGCTAGGTCTTCCTATAGTCCCCCATAGCGCCCCCATCAGCACCCTCACGCATCAGTGTAACTGAGTACAAGGACCATGTTGGTCTTGTTCACTCATTCCCAGGGCCTGGTATCAAGAAAGTGCTTAATGTCTGGCAGAGTGAAGAAAGAGCCCAGATGCAACATGGAAAGGCAAGTCTGTAAGTGACCCATAACAAAAGGTTCCTCTCCTAATTCAGGCCTCACTCTCCACTTCCTCTAATGGGAACTCTGTAAGAAATGTGAAAAATCTGGGTGTTCCATACACAATGATCTGTTCATCCAATTTTTTTACCAGTCTGAAATTTTTCATAAAGAACTTTTGGAGAGGAGTTCCCGTCATAGCGCAGTGGAAACGGATCAGACTAAGAACCATGAGGTTCCGGGTTCAATCCCTGGACCTTGCTCAGTGAGTTAAGGATCTGGCATTGCTGTGAGCTGTGGTGTAGGTCACAGACGCGGCTCGGATCCTGCACTGCTGTGGCTGTGGCGTAGGCTGGTGGCTACAGCTCTGATTAGACCCCTAGCCTGGGAATCTCTATATGCCTTGAGTGTGGCCCTAAAAAGCAAAAAAAAAAAAAAAAGAAAAGAATTTTGGTGAAAAAAATAAAGTAACCTCTGCATCCATTCCTCATCCTGCCTTTCTTGCTAAATATGATTTAGCTAAGGATACCAAATGAAAAGGTGTCATAATTATTTCCCACCAACTGCCGGCACGGCCATTGGGCAGAGAGAGAGAGAGAGAGAGAGGGAACATAGACCTTTGCTAGTATAAGAAAGTACTAACAAACCCTTAGGGTCAGCTAACAAAAAGCGAGAAGCTTCTGCCAACAGCCAGTTATCAGGTTTCAATAAAATGCTGAGATTTCATCAATTTCCTTTTACAGCCTTTCCTAGAGAAGAGGAGACTTGCTGTCCAGGTCTGAGAAGAGGAAGAAGAAAAGGAAGCTGGCAAGGGGGAGCAAGCTGCAGAAGAGAACTCAGCAGAGATTCAGGCCGTCAGGTCAGTGGAGCTACATAAATTCAGTTTGCTCACAGGCTGGGCAAGGAGCCACATCACCAACCAGCCACGCATGCTCAAGCATAGCGGCTATCAATGTACCAAGAGAGAACACTGTTAGCACTGAAGAAAAAGTCCCCGATCACAACAGCCCTTCCCAAGACTGTGCACCATCAACAGTTCTCTCCAGAAAAAGCCCTGACATAGACATTAACTCTTGAAGTTCAACAGACGAAGAAAATAGAACCAAACCCCTCATTTTCTTTCCCCTCTGTTCCCTTCTGAACAATGTTCCTGAGGCAAAGGACTATGATGTCAGTACAGCTGACCTAAGCTCTGACACTTGCCATTACCTCTTGCTGCTTCTCCTCATTGGGATAGGTGTCTACAAATACTCCCAGCCCCACAAATTTGTCCATGTTTCCAAACACGGGCCCTAGAGAGAAAGAACAGATGATGAACAATGAAATAAGGCCAAGAGTTGATAAAGGAATAACATATCACTATGATGGAGGAAAAAGTCAAATTCAAATGACTCCCAGGCTTCTCTCTAAGATGAGGAAACACACCTGTAAAAACAGCCAGTGAAGGGCACGGCCTGTGACAAGCACTCAGTAAGCATCTGGAGCTGTCTGTCGTTAAAGGTGGGGAAAGAAAGAAGGCCAGCGCCACCATGTTTAGCACCCCAGCTGCTCCCAAACTGGTGGCTAAGGTGCCCCTAGAGAATTATGCTTCACAAACACTCAGTGATGACTATGCCCGAGAGAGAACTGAATTCCCAAATTCCCACTTCTTGCTGCAGAAGAGATCAGGTCAAATCAGGCTCAGTTTGCCAGGTACTTGGAGCAATGGCTCCCGAACAACAAGGAAAAACAGATAACTCTTCTCCTTTCTCCTGACCTAGGAATTCTGAGATGGGTCCCTGTGCATGTCCAGAAGAAACCAGTGCACCCCATGTCAGTGTCTGGGACGGCCAGTGCTTTCCTCCACCAACCAGCAGGGTGGTTTCAAAAGGAAAGCAGAAGTAACTGATAAGCAAGAAATCACCCCAGGATGAGTCAAGTTCAGCTGCTTTTTGGACCTTATTCTAGAGTCTAGAGAGACCAGTCTTCATCCACAGACACCAAGCAGAGGGAATACCTGGCACTGTAGGGACGTGCCCTTCTCAAAGGCCTATCCCACCCCACACAAGAGCAACCCAGGGGCCAGTACCTGGCTGCATCCGATCCTTTGTGTACCAGATCGCCAAGCCATCCCCATGCAGATTCTTCTTCCCTTGTCCGTGGATTCTGAAGTGCACCTGCAACTCCCAGTCTCTCAGGAAACAAGGCTAAAGTGAAAAAGACACTGGAATCAATGAGGAGAATGAAGCACAAAGCCCCACAGGCCCTCATCCACAGTCTACAGACTTGGAAAACACAAAGGCAGGTGACATAAGGCTCTAAGGGTTAAAATCAAAATCTAAGACTTGCTAAGTGTGTATGTCGTAAAATTAAACAGATTGAGCCATTCAACTGTACACGACATTGAACATGAAAAGTGAAAACACCTCCCAGTTATCTTCAACATCTCCCAACAGAAACAGGATAGCATTCCAAAGTTGGAAAAGACAAGAGAACGAATTGGACTCCCGGGATCCCACATCCACCCAGCCAAGCATCTCAGCCTGAAGAGAAGAGGGGGCTACTGACTACACACTTATTCACAACTTAAGCTTGCTCCTCTGACAGAAAGACTAAAAAGCTTGGGTTTAAAGAAAGGTGAAAGCTTCCCTCATTATAGAAGAAGATAAGCTAAGTCATTATGAAAAGGTCTCCAGGATTAATTAGCAAATGCTATAAACAACTATCTAGACCTGGTCTGATGCCAAACTGAGGGGGCAACCCAGAGTTCCCACGAGAAGGGGAAAGCTACACCCTCCACGATCTCATGCCCAGGGCCCAGAAGCATAAATGCAGCAAAGGAGAATACCACCACCCCACCACAGGGACAGCCTCTGGTGGAAAAGCATTAGGAGGTGGGTACTAAACAGACTCCTGTTTTTCTTGTTTTGAATTGTGTATCAAAACCCCGGAAAAATGGAGAAGGAGGTAAATGGATGGTTAAGTGTTCTAAATAGCTGAACACTTTCAAGGAGAAACCAGAGTGGGTATTTGATTTACAGAGGCTCCTGGTTAAAGTTCACCATGAAGAAAGAAGGGAAGGAAGAGCAGATAGACCAGCAGGGTTCAGCCAAAGCCCCTCCAAACAGCTTGTTCCGGCTCTTGCGCAACACACTGCTAGATCATTTTCAGTTTTCATTTTCAATTTCTGGGAAATCTTCCAAAAGTGTTAGTATTAGAAGTACACAGTCAAAATGAAAGGGGTGTGGATACTTCTTAATTCACCAAAGAACCCTCACATCTCCAATAGCTTCCCTTCCTCTGATGAGCCCAGTCCTTGAGTTACCATTCTGGGTTCTCATCTTTTTGCTATTTCATTTATATTTCAGGAAAAGAGTGAACTTCAGTGGCAGGAAAGTGCCCCACACCCAGGCATTATGCCAATGGGAAGAAGGCAGGGCCAGAGAAGTTCAAAATGAGCTAAAAAGTGTCTGATACTTATCCTTGGCCATAAGTAGCACAATGCTATAGAGTTTTGCTCAGGGCTGTGTCCAACAGTGGGTCTCAAACTTTGCAGCACATTTAGATGCACCTAGGGAACTTTTAAAAATCTCAACATGCAAGCCACATCCCAATTAAATGAGATTCTCTGAGGGTGGGACCCAGCCACCAGCTCTAATAGACGGCCAAATTGGAGAACCACTGCTCAAACAAATCTATCCTAGTCAAATAACTCAGAAATAAGAGTTCCCATTGTGGCGCAGCGGAAACAAATCTGACTAGGAACTATGACATTACAGGTTCCATCCCTGGCCTCACTCAGTGTGTTAAGGATCTGGCGCTACCGTGAGCTGTGGTGTAGGTCGCAGACACGGCTTGGATCTGATGTTGCTGTGGCTGTGGTGTAGGCCAGCAGCTGTAGCTCCAATTAGTCTCCTAGTCTGGGAACCTCCATATGCCGTGGTGTGGTGCAAAAAACAAAACAAAACAAAAACAAAACAAGTAACTCAGAAACAGTGCCAAAGCTCATCATGAGAGTCAAATAACAAAAAAATACAGGTATCAGAGAATCTGAAAAAGAGCAGGATAACTAGATCCTAGACTAGAATCGCTGCTACATAAGAGAATTACATAGAGACACTGAGCAAGAGAGCTGCAAAGTATCAAGTCTTGGATGAAATCATTTATAACCCACAGACTTCCACTGATGAATCTTGGAACAGACAGATAACAACAGCACACTTCTGTAACCATTTTAACTTTCCAAAGCTTTCTCCTGCCTATTGCCTTATTTTATTCTCACAATAACCCTGGTGGGCAAGTAGAACAGGCATTATGAAGCTGATCTGTCAGCTGGAGAGACTGAAAACTGAGAGACAATAAGGAACTGCCAGGGCCCACCGTGGGCCTGTGATACAGCTAGAAGGAGTACCCAAGCCTTTGAACTGCCAGCCCTATTCTACTGGAACACACTGCCCTGCATTCTGGACAGGAACCAGCTCAGCACTACGATCTGGGTTAACAGGCCAGCTTGCACAAACAGTTCATGGAGAAATTCTCTCATCTCTCTGCTCCTTTAGAATTCTCTGCCACATAAAACGGACAGGGAAGAGAAAGCGTTCCCTTTGCTGAGGTTCAATTATCTACAACTAATGATTAAAAAAACACTTAAAAGTAAGTTCTTAGTGTCTGAGAACCCAAGAGAAAAGTATTAAAGGATGCCAAGGTCACACTCCCAAAAGTAAAGTGGTCATAAAAGATTTAGAAAGAGCCCTGGAAACCAAAAAGAAAGCATCATCTTACACTTGTACAAAATCACAGTGCAGCCACACCAGGAATACTGCATTCACTTCTTGCCGCCATACCTCAAGGAAGACAATGTAGCTAGAAAAGGCCCAGAGAAGGACAAGTAAAATGACCAAGGGCTCAAAGTGGCTTTTACATGAAAATAAAATTTAAAATTAGACTCTTCAAAATGAAATAACAAGGGGGGAGGGATACTGGGATGAATGTGGGATAAATTTAAAAGAACAGTCTTCTATTTTATAAAACAAAGTAATTCAACGTAAGTTAACTTATTAACCTCCAAAAAGTTATACGCTGTCTATCAGGAATTAAAGACATTTCAGAAAATAGAATCAAAATTAATTATTTGCTATAATTAGGGCAACAGAGAGTATCTCCCTCAATATCCGATTTAACAATGAAGGTCATCATAATCTCTGAAATGAGAATCCTTGATATCCACAAAAGACAGAATACTGGGAATAGACAGTAAAAATTAAGTCAGTATGCCACTGGTGAACTTTTGAGTACTTTTCTAGGTCACCAACACAGGAGGGAGAAAGATTCTTACCACCCGGTTCCACAGGGCACCCTGTTTACTTTGCATATCTGGGGTCAGGCGGATATACTGTGTCATCACCATGGCATTGCCCATCAGATTCCACAGAGAGGAACTGCCCGTGCCCACACCTATGGGAGGAAATAGATCAGTTCATTCATTCAACACCAAACCGACTAAAAAGCCATCACGGACCCTCCAAAAGATGGAGTCATCATCTTTTTTTCCCCTTTCATGGCACTCAGTCTCCCACCTTCTGTCACTCAAAAAGTTCTAACTCCTTACCATGTTTACCACTTCCTGTCATAAAGACCCTCTCAGGTGAAGAGCATATCAGAGCTGTCACTTAATCCATGCCACAGTAATCACAGCTCAGATCCATTCTTCCCCATTTCATATGCGAGTAAATTTGACCACCATGAGAGAAAAAAATTCCCCAATTAACCAAAAAAAGCTTGACTCTCTGGGGCTTAATCACGTTCTTTCTTTAAACAACCAAGGTGTGAAGCTACCTTTCCCCTTACCTCAGACTATCAGCCCCTTGAGAGTGACAACTTTGTATCTGTATAACCCACAGTATTAGCAACGCAGAGGAGGTGCTGGATGCATCTGCTAAGTCAATAAATGATCACCCTTAGCAGCAGTGTATACTCTCTTGCGCTTTGTGTTGTTTGTGTGCTGTCCCCCTGCCCTCCAGTGGGGAAACAGACTTGTGTTAATTAAGCCATCTGCACTGACTTGGTCTTCTTTGTAGCTAACTATAAATTTTCTGGTTGATGAGCTGTGCAGAGCGACATATGAACGGCATGTGAACACTCAACAGAGCAAAGTTAAACAGACTCTTTCATCAACAGGACTCCAGGATTGGAGAACAGGTGTCTTAAACGGCAACAGAATTTTACTTTCCCAGTCTGGCCAAGTTCTACCCTAGTTTTGCCTCCTGATGTATTTCTAGCACATACACAGCTCCGTCCAGAGCCCAGCTCATTGCTAGTGGCCCTCGATCACTACCACTATTCGCAGTTCTCTCCCCTTCCCACATAACTCTTGTCCAACTCTAAGTTCCCCCTTCATCCAGGCCTAGCGCTTACTGGCCTTAGTGTCTTAGAGCCCTGCTTCCACCTGCTAGAAACTTCTAGGGCTAAGTGTGAGGCAGGGGGTGGGGTGGAACCTGACCTCTGACCTTAGGACCCAAGGCTCCCAAACACAGCGAGAGTCCACAGGAGCCCCCACCCTCCCCGCCTGTAGTTTCCTCGGGGCCACGAAGCCTTCGCCGCCCCCACTTCTATGAACAAGCTCAGGTCCCGACGCCCTCCCCGCGCACGACCACCTCGCCCCCGGCGCCTCACCCTGGTAGGGCTTCGACAGCGAGTGCTCCCGTTTCAAGTACTCGAACGTCTGACCCGCCCCGACTTGCCGTGGCCCCTGCCCAGACCCTAGCAAAAGAAGAAGGAGCAACATCCTGGACCCATCTCGAGTCGACAAACGCCGCCACCACCGCTGCCACCACCCAGAGGGTCCCAAAGTCGCCGCCATCTTTCCCACCGCCGACCCTTCATCAAAAGCCCGCCCTGTCCCCCAAGCCATTGGCCCATAGAACGATCTTCCCCCCGTCCCATTGGCTTTTGTCGAGTCACCGCCCCTGCAGGTGAACATCTCACCGATTGGCTGGCTGGAGTAGCAGTTGCCTTGTCAACCCAGGAAAGGGGCGCGGCCGAATGCCTGAGCTCGCCTATTTGCCTTTGTCCCGAGCGCCACTAGGCCTCCTGGGATACGAAGTGATTTCCGTTTTTGTCTCTGTGTTCTAGAGTAAATTTAAGCAAATAAAATGTTTCTTTTAGTCTTACGCAAACATTCTGTCCTCTCTGCCTTAGCAACCTCGTGATCGTGCGAAGCTATCAGTTAGGAGGATATAGAACTGAAAGGAGAAGTGGACAAATACACAATTCAAGTAAAGCTGGTAAATTATCAGGAAAATTATCAAATTTATAAAAGATTTGAAGAGCAGTATCAAACAACTTGATCTGGGGAGTTCCCACTGTGGCTCTGTGGTAACGAGTGGCTAGCATCCATGAGGTTGCTCTTAGGATTCCTGGCCTTGCTCAGTGGTTAAGGATCCTGCCTTGCCGCAAGCTGAGGCATAGGTCTCAGATGTGGCTAGGAGGTGGTGTTGCTCTGACTGTGGTGTAGGTCGGACCCCCTAGCCTGGGAATTTCCACATGCCACAGGTGCGGCCCTAAAAAGAAAAAAGAAAAAAAAAGTAAGATTCATCCCAGTCTCCATTCTCTTCCTTACCAGTTTCTCCACCCAAAAATAAATTTTTATTCCTAATTATCATTATTAGTCTTTTATCTTTTTAGGGCCACACCGGTGGCATATGGAGGTTCCCAGGCTAGGGGTCTAATCGGAGCTGTTACTGCCAGTCTACACCAGAGCCACAGCGACGCCAGATCTGAGCTGCAACTGCAACATACACCATAGCTCAGGGCAATGCTGGATCCTTAACCCACTGAGTGAGGCCAGGGATTGAACCTGCAACCTCATGGTTCCTAGTTGGATTCATTTGCACTGCACCACAACGGGAACTACTATTCCTAATTATTTCTAAAAGCCATCACATCTTTCCATCCCTCTCTCTGTCTTTCTCCTGAACCACAACAAGTGTCCCAACTGTTCTGGCCACCATCATCCACATGGCCTTCCAAGTGATCTAAAACATCTAACCACACCCTATCCTGAGTGACAGGGTTAAATGAGTCCATACTGGTAAAGCTCTTAACGCTCAGAGCAATGCCTGGCATGCAGTAAGCACTCTATCATTATAATCATGATAAAATCACCATTACCATCGTTGTTAACAGAGCCCATAATGGTTCAGTGCTACCTGTGAGCAGGAGATTCAGGCCCTTCACCCTAGCACACAAAGCCCTCTGCCATCTGGCCCACAGCCCTCTCCCTTTATCTATGTGCTTCAGGTTCCCCTGTTCCCTCTCCTTTTCCCCAGCCCACTTCCTCCTGCAGGCCTTCCCTGACTTCCTCAGGTAGGGGCAGGTGCACCAAGTACATTTCTTATAGAGCACTTGTCAGATCTGTGTCTCTGTCTTCCCAATAGATTTATCCAAAGTTAACTCTTTCTTTCCTGAGCATGACCATAATTTAATAAGAGAAACAGAAATATCAGCCTGTTTTATGGGGGATTAACTTTTTAAAATTAAAGCTGTCACAGCCATTGATTTTTAATACATTCCACACCAAGCAGATGATTGGTGGTAAGACATTAGGAATTGAATGAATCTGCTTGTGTCACACCCTGGCTTTAAAACCATGCATGCCTCCCAATTACCATAGGATAAAATCCAAACTCCTTAGTGTAACATTCAAGGCCCTTCTCAGCCTGGGTCAAATCAGACTGTACACATGTCTATTACAACATGTGTCACCCTGAATTATGGAAGCTCAATTAGCAGATTATGTGTTTGTTTCCCCAGCAAGCCTAAGAGTTCCTGGACCACAGAGAACAGATCTTACTCATTTCCTAGGCCCCACCCACACCCCCTCCCCATCCCAACACCCAGCTCATAGTAGGGATTCTAATTCTTTTTTTTTTAATTACTCAATGAATTTATTACATTTATAGTTGTACAATGGTTATCACAATCCAATTTTATAGGATTTCCATCCCACAACTCCAGGGCATCCCCCCACCCCTCAAACTGTCTCCTTTGGGGACCATAAGTTTTTAAAGTCTGTGAGTCAGTATCTGCTCTGCAAAGAAGTTCTTTCTGTCCTTTTTTCAGATTCCACATGTCAGTGAAAACATTTGATGTTGGTGTCTCATTGTATGGCTGACTTCACTTAGCATGATAATTTCTAGGTCCATCCATGTTGCTAAAAATGCCGGTGTTTCATTCCTTTTAATGGCTGAGTAATATTCCATTGTGTATATGTACCACATCTTCTTAATCCATTCGTGTGTCGATGGACATTTAGGTTTTTTCCATGTCTTGGCTATTGTGAATAGTGCTACATGAACGCTTACTCATTTCCTACCCCAGGCCCCATCCACTTCCCCCTCCTCATCCCATCATCCAGCTCATAGTAGGGATTCTAATTCTTTTGAACAAAGCTATTTCCATTGCGTTTCTCTATCCACTGGAATCGTTTTACGCTGGTGAAGTATACATAAAACAAAATTTACCATTTTAACCATTTTTAAATACACAGTTTAGAGACATTAAATTACATTCGTATTGTGCAATCTATCAGCTGGATTTTTTTTTGGTTTTGCTTTTTTTTTTTTTTTTTTAAAGGGCCACACCCTAGGCATATGGAAGTTCTCCAGCTAAGGGTCAAATCAGAACTACAGCTTCGGGCCTATACCACAGCCACAGCCACAGCAATGCTGGATCTAAGCCGTGTCTGTAACCTACACCACAGCTCATGGCAATGCTGGACCCTTAACTTACTGAGGCCAGGAATCGAATCTGCATCCTCATGGATACGAGTTGTATCGTTTCCACTGCACCACAAGGGGAATTCCAGCTGGATTTTAGATAGATTATCTCAGGAGTTCTCTCATTGTAAAATTCACTGGAAGAGTTCCTATTGTGGCTTAGTAGGTTAAGAGGCTGACTAGTATCCATGAGGATGCAGGTTCAATTACTGGCCTCACTCGGTGGATTAAGGATCTGGTGTTGCCGCGAGCTGTGGTGCAGGTTGCAGATGCGGCTCAGATCCTGAGTTGCTTCAGCTGTGGTGTAGGCTGGCAGCTGCAGCTCGCATTCAACCATATGCAGTAGGTGTAGCCCTAAAAAGAAAAAAAACTCATTAGAATGAAAGGGGAATAAATGAGAAGGGTGTGAAAGACAATGCACAGGACAATGAAACAGACTGTTGCAAAATGAGCAATGTGTCAAAGACAAAGAAGGAGGCCTGGGGTTTTATACAGGCATGTATGCAAAGAGTCATCATGAGGCAGGCTGGAGAGGGTCTTATCTGGGTCATTGAGAAACGGTGGGAGTAGGTCTTATCCTGGAATATTCTAGGACAGGTTAGTCCTTTGAGGTTAGCCATTTGCAGAACTCAAAGTGTGGTGATGTGGGACTCAAAAACAGGAGAGATCTATCTTGACTGTAACTGCTTTCCAGAAGTACAGGGCTCAGGTTAAGTTGCAGAGAGTGAACAGGTGGGGAAAAAGAAGCCATGCCTCCACCAGCACTGCCCTATACACACAGAGGAGCCTTCTGAAACCTGGGTCAGGTGACCTTCCATCCTCTCAGCTGCCTAATTAACATTCCTCTTTTTCTCCATGTGATCACGATCTAGGGCTGCACATCTCCAGGGCAGGGGGGCATTCATGTACAAAATGAGTTATGCATTCTAGACATCTGCTTCATTCCTCAACTGTCCTGTCTTCAAAGTCAAACAGGTACCTCCACTCAGGAGCACCTTGAAGCCTGATGCCTCCCATCTCATGATGGGGGCTCCAGTGTAGATCCTTGGCCCCATCCTTTCCCCTTTCCCCTCCCCTCCCCATTCAGTTCTCCTTCGTCTTCTTTTTTTTTTTTTGGCCATGGTGTGCAATGTCTTGATGTAGGATCTCAGTTCTCAGACCAGAGGTTGAATGTAGGCTGCAGTGATGAAAGCACCAAATCCTAAACAATAAACCAGCAGGGAATGATCTCTCTCTCTCTCTCTTTTTTTTTTTTTTTTTTTTTGCCATATCCAGAGTATATGAAAGTTCCTGGACCAGGGATCAAATCTGAGTTACAGCTGTGACCCTCACCACAGTTGTGGCAATGCTAGATCCTTAGCCCATTGCACCAGGCCAAGGATTGAACCTCATTTCAGCAGAGACCCAGGACAATACTACACCCTTAACCAGCTGTGGCACAGCAGGAACTCCTCTCTCTCTCTCTTTCAACTGTAATTGAAATACAGTTGATTTACAGTATTGTATCAGTACCACCCTTCAGTTCTAAACCTTGACATTCCATTTAAATCTACCTGCATCTCAAAGTTCCCTTCGTGGCTCAGTAGTTAACCAACCCAACTAGTATCCATGGGGACTCGGATTTGATCCCTGGCCTCGCTCAGTGGGTTAAGGATCCAGCATTGCTGTGAACTGTGGTGTAGGTCATAGATGTGGCTCAGATCCCAAGTTGCTGTGGCCGTGGTGTAGGCTGGCAGCCAAAGCTCTGATTTGCCCCCTAGCCTGGGAACTTACATATGCCATGGGTGCAGCCCTAAAAAGACAAAATAAATAAGTAAATCTTCTTGCATCCGAAACCTAGGACCCAAAGCAGGGCCTGACGTCAGCCCTCTCAAAACCAGGTGGACCATTCCTCTGTCCTCAGGGATCCAGATTGAGCCAGGGAATCAAACACAAATCCTCATGGATATTAGTCAGGTTCTTAACCCCCTGAGCTATGATGGGAACTCTCAAGCCACAATTTTATTTTATTTTATTTATTTATTAGGGCCAGTGTAGTATATGGAAGTTCCCAGGCTAGAGGTCGAATCAGAGCTGCAGCTACCAGCCTACACCATAGCCACAGTCACTCAGGATCTGAGCTGGGTCTGCAACCTACACTGCAGCTCACAGCAATGCCAAATCCTTAACCCAATGAGTGGTGGCAGGGATCAAACCCGCAACCTCATGGATATTAGTCAGGTTTGTTACAGCTATGCCACAATGGAAACTCCCCAAGTCACAATTTTTTTTCTTTCTTTCTTTTTTTCTTTTTTTTTTTTTTTTTACTGAATGTTTATTGGATCCAAGACACAGTTTTAAGTAACCTGGAGTGCTTTGGGCATACGCAGATGCCTGGATCCCTCTTTCTGACACTTGATTCATAAATCTGGGGTAGGGCCCAGGGACCTGGTTTAAAAAATCTCTCCCCCAGAGAATTTGTTATGCAGCCAGATTCTGGAACCACAGCCCTTTCACTTCCATTATCTTATGTCGCCATCACAAGGACTTGCTATGGAGGGCAAGGCAGGCATTATACCACTTTAGGACTAGGAAATGTACACTCAGTTCCCAGAGTAAAGTTCAAACAGGGTACAGCACCTTAATTTAGAGATAAGATTTGGAGATGTGCTTTAAAACGCCCCAGGGAGAAACTGGGTTGGAGCAAGTATAGAACAGATTAAAAAACAGGTGGGGGGAGGGGACCGCAGGATGTTGATAAATGTTGAAACCCAGTTATGGGTACAGAGGGATCCCCTCTAGCTTTATGGATGTTTGAGAGTTGCCATAATCAAAAGCTTTTTAAAATCTCCTTTGAAAATGATTAGGCAATGTGCTGGGTATGCATTTGTGGCATTTTCTAAATTTCCTCCAAGGAACAAAAACTATAATTAACTGTAATCTGTAAAGTTCATTGTGACCCATCCAAGATGATGTCATAACTTAAAAGAGTCTGCAGTTGAGAAAAAGAACAGTCAAGTGATGAAAATGTCGGAGCGTATCAATTCCCTCCGGGAAAGAGAGCACTTCTGAGGATTTCGGGTGGGTTATTCAAATCAAACTTACTCTCCTAACATATTCATAAAGATTTCCCACTTAATATTCTAGCCCACTTAGTAGTTTAATTTATCAATATATTAAGAAATTATTGTATTATTATATTGCTAATATTAGTATATTATTTAAGAAATTTAGGAGTTCCTGTTGTGGCTCAGGGGGTTAAGAACCCAACTAGTATCCATGAAGTTGCAGGTTTGATCTCTGGCTTCCCCCAGGGGGTTGAGGATCCAATGTTGCCATGAGCTGCAGTGTAGGTTGCACACATGGCTTGGATCCACTTTGGCTGTGGCTGTGGCACAGGCAGACAGATGACCCCTAGCCTGGGAATTTCCATATGCTGTGGGTGCAGCCCTAAAAAAGCAAAAAAAAAAAAAAGTGTATTTGGGTTTACCACTTAGTTAGTTGTTCAGTCAGTGTAGCTTACCCTCCCCAATCTGTTAACCCATCAGTGAATTGATAAAAATCAATATTCTCAGAACCAGATCTCAAGTCTCTGATAGCTCAATGAAGTGGCAGAATTCCTGCAAATTAGAGACTGCCTCTAGGCATTCAGATGCCTGCTTGTCACAGGGTTGTGACATAAGTGTCATCAAGGATTGCAGAATTGGGGTGGGGGAGGGAGAACTCTGGCATCTTTGAGTTGGAATGAAAATATCTGCCCTTTTGAAACCCAGCTCTATTGTATGACCTTGGGCAAATTACATAATCTCTCTGAGCCTCAAATTCTCTATCTGTGAATTGGGTGTGACAAAACCTACCATACTGGATTGACAGCACTAAACTCAAGAATGTGTAAAGGATGTACATGCACCTTGTAGGCTCTAGAGTGTTCTATATGTACACGAATGATGATTGTTTATAAAGCTTTATTTTGGCTTGCCCACTTGTGTTCTGAACTGTGTTCTGAGAAAGTAGTTTTGCTCCCTTTAGAAGAAAATACCTCTGTCAAAAGTAGGTTTATAAATGAAGTAGAAACCACTGGCTCATTTGAGGATCTTTGGGGTGCAGAGTGGAAGTGTATAATGTGCAAATTTTATCACTGGGGTTTCTAATTAGAAATACGATAAGCAGCCTGGGAACCTCCATATGCCACAGAAGCAGCCTTAGAAATGGCAAAAAAAAAAAAAAAGAACCTGACTAGTATCCATGAGAATGTGGGTTCAGTCCCTGGCCTTGCTCAATGGGTTAAGGATCTGGCCTTGCCATGAGCTGTGATGTAGGCCAGCAGTGGCAGCTCCAATTTGACCCCTAGCCTGGGAATTTCCATATGCTGAAGGTATGGCCTTAAAAATTTAAAAAAAAAAAAAAAAGAAAAAGAAAAGGAAATACAGTAAGCTAGGGAATTCCCTGGGGGCCTAGAAGGTTAAGGATCCAGCATTGTCACTCCTGTGGCATGAGTTTGATCCCTGGCCCAGGAACTTCCACATGCTTTAGGCTCAGCCCCCCCCAAAAAAAGAAAAGATAAGCTGTAGTTTTGAAGGTCAAATAGGTAAGTAAAGGCTTTATTGGTTATAATTTTCCTCCTTATCCTTCTTCCTGTGGAAGATGAGCAGATGGAGGAGCCCTGAGCTTTCCAGGAGTTGGATGAATGGAGAAGTGCATGGGTACAGCTGAGCTACAGTTGCAACAGAAGCTGCAGGAAGGGGCAGATGAGGTTGCAAACTCTCATTCTGTGAAGCAGGAAGAGCCCATCACTGCAAGGAATGGCAGGCTCTTCAGGATGAGTGAAGCCATGGGGTCTATGGCCTGTGGCTTTGGAAATTAACCTGGTTTGAAGTCCTAAGCCAGCCCGATGATGGCTATTTCCAAAGTCAGATAGAGGGTTTTTGGTTGTGGGAAGAAGTCAAGAAGTCAAGGTTAGAATAAAAACTGAAGACGAATGTGTAAGAAGGTCAATGGTAAAGATGTGGTTATATTCTTTTTTTTTTTTTTTTTTGGCTGCACCTGTGGCATGTGAGAATTCTCAGTCTGGGGATTGAACTTGTGACACAGCAGCAACCTCAGCTGCTATAGTGACAATGCTGGATCTTTAACTCACTGTGCCACAAGGGAACTCCATAGCTGTATTTCTTTCTTTTTTTTTTTTTTTTTTTTTTTTTTTGCCATTTCTTGGGCCCCTCCCACGGCATATGGAGGTTCCCAGGCTAGGGGTCTAATCGGAGCTGTAGCTGCCGGCCACAGCCACAGCCACAGCAACTCGGGATTGGAGCTGCAACTGCAACCTACACCACAGCTCACGGCAACACCGGATCCTTAATCCACTGAGCAAGGGCAGGGATGGAACCTGCAACCTCATGGTTCCTAGTCGGGATTCGTTAACTACTGCGCCACGACGGGAACTCCCATAGGTGTATTTCTTTACGTCATATTCCACTAGGAATTTCTTTAAACAATTAGACTCATGCATGTCTTTTTTATAACAAAGATTTCTTTCTTTCTTTCTTTTTCTTTCTTTCCCTCCTTCCTTCCTTCTTTCTTTCCTTCCTTCCTTCCTTCTTTCTTTCCTTCCTTCTTTCCTTCCTTCCTTCCTTCTTTCCTTTCCTTCCTTCCCTCTCTCTCTCTTTCTTTCCTTCTTTCTTTCTTTCCTTCCTTCCTTCTTTCCTTCCTTCCTTCCGTCTCTCTCTCTCTCTTTCTTTCCTCCTTGTCTCTTAGGGCCACATATGCAGCATGTGGAGTTTCCCAGGCTAGGGGTCAATTGGAGCTGTAGCTGCTAGCCTACACCTCAGCCTTAGCAACATGGGATCCAAGCCATGTCTGCGACCTACATCACAGCTCATGGCAACATTGTATCCTTAACCTACTGAGTGAGGCCAGGGATCGAACCTGCATCCTCACGGATACTAGTCAGATTTGTTTCCACTAAGACATGACAGGAACTCCAAGATTTCTATTTATTTTCATGAAGACTCTTATGATGTTTCTTAGTTTCAATATTTCTCAACAAAAACTCTATAGCTTAGGGAGTTCCCATCGTGGCTCAGCAGAAACGAACCCAACTAATATCAATGAGGATATGGGTTCAATCCCTGGCCTCCATCAAAGGGTTAAGGATCCAGTGTTGCTGTGAGCTGTGGTATAGGTTGCAGACGTGACTTGGATCCCATGTTGCTGTAGTTGTGGTGTAGGCTGGCAGCTGCAGCTACAATCTGACCCTTAGCCTGGGAACCTCCATATGCCTTGGGTGCAGCCCTAAAAAGCAAAAAAAAAAAAAAAAAAATACAGCTTGGGTGTTCCCTGGTGGCTCAGCAGGTTAAGGATCTGTCACTGTCACTGCTATGGCTCTCGTTACTGCTGTGGCGAAGATTCTATCCCTGGCCTGGGACCTTCCCCATGCCATGGGCATGGCCAAAAAACAAACAAACAAAACTACTTGGAATACATTGACATTAGATAGGTTGGATTTCAATACTTGGTTCTGTTGACCTTGCCTAGCTGCGTGACTTTGGGGAAGTTATTTAACCTCTTTGGGATCCAGTTTTCCTATCTGTAAAAATAATAATGATAATAACACCTACCACAGGAAATTGCTATAAATATTTAAATGAGGAAAGGAGTGAAAATTGCAGTGCCCGGTACATAGCACTGAATAAATAGGAGCCATTTTTTAAATTACTTTATTATTTGTTCCTTCATATTTGAATTACTATGGTAGTTTCTTGGCTAGACTTCCTCCCACCCCATTTACCCAACACCCTGACAATGATTATTAACCTTCCAAATTTTAGTTTCCATTACATCACTTCCCCAGTAAGAACCTTCTGTCCCTCCCTAATAGGATCAAGACAAAACTCTAGTTTATGGGCCAATGTCAGGACTTTGGCTGTTACTTTAAAGAAATTGTAAGCCTCTGGAAGAATGGATCAGAAGAGTTTTATAATATAATTTATGTTTTTATTTATTTATTTATTTTGCCATTTCTTGGGTCGCTCCCGCGGCATATGGAGGTTCCCAAGCTAGGGGTCTAATTGGAGCTGTAGCTGCCGGCCACAGCCACAGCCACAGCAATGCTGGATCCGAGCCACGTCTGCAACCTACACCACAGCTCACGGCAATGCCAGATCCTTAACCCACTGAGCAAGGGCAGGGATCGAACCCGCAACCTCATGGTTCCTAGTCAGATTCGTTAACCACTGCACCACGACGGGAACTCCCTATAATTTATGTTTTTAAAAGATCACTCTGAAGTTCCTGTCATGGTGCAGCAGAAACGAATTCAACTGGGAACCATCAAGTTTTGGGTTCAAGCTCTGGCCTTGCTCAGTGGGTTAAGGATCTGGCGTTGCTGCACGCTGTGGTGTAGGTTGCAGACTCAGCTCGGATCTGGTGTTGCTGTGGCTCTGGCGTAGGTCAGCAGCAAGAGTTCTGATTAGACCCCTAGCCTGGGAACTTCCATATGCCGCTGGTGCAGCCCTAAAAGGACAAAAGACAAAAAAAAAAAAAAAGATCACTGGCTGTCATCTTGAGAACCTAATGCAGGAGGGAAAGAGTAGACCAAGGCAGAAAGGAAGGTACCTAGAGCCCAGGGGTGGCAGCAGAAGAGGGTAGAGGTATCTGGATTTTAGATATATTTTCACGGTACAGCCAATAGGATCTGCTGATGGATCAGACAGAGGTATAAGAGAAAGAGATAAGTAAAGAATGACTCTAGATTTTTTTTTTTTTTGCCCCGCTCATGGCATATGGATGTTCCCAAACCAGGGATCAAATCCAAGCCATAGCTGCAACCGAGGACACAGCTGTAGCCATGCTGAATCCTTAAGCCACTGCACTGGGCTGAGTATCAAATCTGTGCCCCTGCAGAGACAATACAGATCTTTAACCCTCTGAGCCTTAGTAGGGGAACTTCCCGACTATGGATTTTTGGCCACAGCAACTGGAAAGATGGAATTGCCATATATGGTGAAAGGTTAAGTAAAGAGAAATGGTCTTTCCTCCTCTCTTGCCCTACTAGACCCCCGCGCTGGAGGAGTTCAACCCTGAAAAGGGAGAGTGAGGTGACCACCTCCACTCAACGCCAGACACCTGTGTCCATTCACACACACACACACACACACACACACACATTCATTTGCCCCAAACTGGCTGCAATGATTGGAGGATAGAAAGATTGACTAAGGTCCTTCACCCCTCCAAGTCCCTGGAACAGACACTGGACCCCAAGCCAAGAGAAGGATAACGTCTGAGCCTGAGCAGGTTTCTTAAGCTTTCCAAATCTTCCTTTTCTCATCTGTAAAAGGAGATACGTAATGGTACCCCTCTGGGAGTTCCCACTGAGGCTCAGTGTGTTAAGGACCTGACATTGCCTCTGTGAGGATGCGGTTTCCATCCCTGGCCTCAATCAGTGGGTTAAGGATCTGGTGTTGCTGCAAGCTGAGGCATAAGTCGTAGATGCCTAGATCCCGAGTTTCTGTGGCTGTGGTGTAGACCTGCAGCTGCAGCTCTGATTCGACCCGTGGCCTGGGAACCTCCATATGCCCAGAGTACAGCCCTAAAAAGACAAAATAAGGAGTTCCCATTTACTCAGCAGTAACAAAGCCGACTAGTAACTAAGAGGATGCGGGTTCCATCCCTGGACTAGATCAGTGGGTTAGAAGGATCCAGAATTGCCATGAGCTGTTGTGTAGGTCACAGACCCAGCTTGGATCCTGCATTACTATGGCTGTGACATAGGCCAGGCAGTTTCAGCTCCAATTGGACCCCTAGCCTGGGAACTTCTATATGCCACAGATGTGCCCCCCACCAAGAAAAAAGACAAAATTAGTAATAATAAAAACAATAATAATGGTACTCTTCTTTTAGGGCTATGGTGAAACTGAACAGAAGTACTAAACTCAGGAGGGGGAGGGGTCGGAGCAGCAGACAGCTAGAGGCTTCTATTATCTCTTAGGCTCCCCGCCTCCCCACATAAAACTCTTGATGGGCCCTTCTTAGTGTCCTGCCCACGCTAGGTCAATTGTTGTAGATCCCCCACTAGAACAGTCCCCAGAGGAAAGGGGGGTGCCAATTGCAGAAGGAGGGGAAAGAAGCTGAACAAACCAGAACAGATACCCACCTCATCTCATCTTGCTGGTCTTGCCTTTACCTTCCTTCTTTGGTTGTCCAGGGAATTGTAGATCAAAGAATTTAAATTAGGAAAGAACCCGATCATCTGATCCAGTTTCCTCGGGTTGAAGATAAAGGCTCAGCAAGATGAGCGCTACAAGTATTTGGTGACTTGGCAATTGTTTGTGATAAACCTGCAGAAATCTGGACACTTGGGAATGAAGATCTGAAAGGCTGTTTCCCTTCCTGGGTAGGGCTGGAAGCCACTAAGATCTGGGAATCAGGAACATGGCTCACTGATCTGTCTGGGGTGATTTATTGCTACCTGTGGGTTATACCAGGCACTGTGGGCATGGGGACCATTTACAAGGAGGGCATTCTAACTCCACCATCCTCATAGGCTTCCCCCAAAAGGGAATTTCAGTGGGTACCTGCGAGCTACACGTGAAACCAGTATTTTTTCAAGTTGTGAATCTATCAGGAAATTAATTTAGTTGGGTCAAGATCAGATTTTTTTTTCTCCTAAGAACTAGAGCAGAAATTGTATCAAGGAGTAAATATAGTCTCATGAAATAATTTTCTCAGTACAATTTTATATATAAAGATACTGGCTAGATGGTTCTTCCTCATTTTCCATTTCTAGTCCCCAACAGTATTATTCCCACCCTCTTTTTTTTTTTTTTTTGTCTTTTGTCTTTTTTGTTGTTGTTGCTATGTCTTGGGCCGCTCCCGCGGCATATGGAGGTTCCCAGGCTAGGGGTTGAATCGGAGCTGTAGCCACCGGCCTACGCCAGAGCCACAGCAACGCGGGATCCGAGCCGTGTCTGCAACCTACACCACAGCTTACGGCAACGCCGGATCGTTGACCCACTGAGCAAGGGCAGGGACCGAACCCGCAATCTCATGGTTCCTAGTCGGATTCGTTAACCACTGCGCCACGACGGGAACTCCCCTACCCTCTTTTTAAGGGAAATCCAATTCATCCCACAAAGACATATGGAATGCCGAGCATTCCAGATACAGAGATGACTATGACACAGTTTTTGACCTTGAGGGGTTCTCAGCAAGATGGGATGTAGTGGGCCTCTGTTGTTCTGGTTTGTCCCACTAGAGTATTAAAAACAGTAAGGGAATTTTTTTTTTTTTCCCAGGGCTGCACCTGCAGCATGTGGAAGTTCCCAGGCTAGGGATCCAATCCAAGCTGCAGCTGCCAGCCTACACCATAACTACGGCAATGCTGGATCCAAGCTGCATCTGCAACCTATGCTGCAGCTCACCCGAATGCCCTGGATCCTTAACCCACTGAACAAGGCCAGGGATCAAATCCAAGTCCTCATGGATACTAGTTGGGTTAGTAACATGCTGAGCCACAATGGGAACTCCCAGAAAGGGAATTTTGAGGACGTTTGGGACACTGTTGCAAGCTACTGACCACTCATGAAAAGAGTCCAGGGGAGTTCCTGTCATGGTGCAGTGGAAACAAATCCAACTAGTATCCATGAGGATGCGGGTTTGATCCCTGGCCTCGCTCAGTGGGTCAGAGATCCGGCGTTACTGTAGGTCGCAGATGGGGCTCAGATCTGGCACTGCTGTGGCTGTGGTACAGGGCGGCAGCTACAGCTGATTTGGCCCCTAGCCTGGGAATTTCCATATGCTGCAGGTGCAGCCCTAAAAAGAAAAAAATGAGTCCAGTAACCTAGCAACAATTTACTCTACCTTGAAGGAAAACCAGGTGTATCTAAGCTCCAGATACACTCAAGCCACAAACACCCAATAGTTAGAACATAAAACAATAGATAAGGAATCTGAATCTTGTTACATGAAGTCAGGGAGTTAATAGTCTTTGAAGAGTAGCATTTCTGCATGTAGCCAAGACAGAAATATAGGTGAAAGGGAAAAAACTAGGTAAAAGGGGACATTGCACTGAAACAAGATAAATTACCGTATTTTAGTATATGTTACCACCCTTTTGCTAATATGATTTTTTTTTTTTTTTTTTAGGGTCACACCCGTGGCATATGGAAGTTCCCAGGCTAGGGGTCGAATAAGAGCTACAGCTGCTGGCCTATACCACAGCCACAGCGACGCTGGATCCTTAACCCACTGAAGGAGGCCAGGGATCAAATCTGCAAGCTCATGGATACTAGTCGGATTCTTCCCCACCAATCCATAATGGGAACTCCCTACATGTGATTTAAATAGTGCCATGAGAGTCCCGGTTAAACCATAAAGGGTCAAAGGAGGAACAAACGATGTAAGTCTTGATGGCTATCCCCAAACTGAGCAAGAAGGTCGTCTTCTCCCCTCCCCACTTCTTTGATTATAAAAATGTAGGCCTCTTTTTTCCTTGGGGTTGCTGCATTCCTCTGCCAACCTGCTTGTGTCTCTCACAAAGGTCCTATGCTAACAAACTCATGCTTTGCCTCATGCTGAATTCTTTCTGTGATGGTACAAAAGAACCTGAGCTTCAGGAGTTCCCGTCATAGCTCAGGGAAAACAAATCTGACTAGCATCCATGATGGCACAGGCTTGATCCCTGGCCTCCCTCAGTGCGTTAAGGATCCGGTGTTGCCACGAGCTGTGGTGTAGGAGACAGACGTGGCTTGGATCTGGCATTGCTGTGGCTGTGGTGTAGTCCAGTGGCTACAGCTCCGATTTGATCCCTAACCTGGGAAACTTCATATGCTGAGGGTGTGGCCCTAAAAGAAAAAAAAAAGAGCCTGCACTTCGGTGAGTCCTGACACTAGAGGAGCAGCTTTAATTAAAAAACAGTGGGTGTTCCCATTGTGGCTTAATGGTAGCAAACCTGACTAGCATCCATGAGGACGAGAGTTCGATCCCTGGCCTTGCTCATTGAGTTAAAAGGACCCGGCGTTGCCACTGTGAGCTGCAATGTGGGTCACAGAGGTGGCTCAGACCCTGAGTTGCTGTGGCTGTGGTGTAGGCCAGCAGTTACAGCTCTGATTGGACCCCTAGCCTGGCAACTTCCATATTCCACGCATGTGGCCCTAAAAAGACAAAAAAAAAAAAAAGAATAAATAAATAAAAAGGAAAGGAAAAGGGTCTTTGTGTTTGCAGAGGCAGAAGAAAAGCTTGCCGGGGTACCCTGTGCAGGGGAGAGAGGGCGCTCCTGCGCACTGGGGTGGGGGGAGCAGGAGGGAGGGAGAGTGGGTGGAGTCCTGGGCGCCAGGCCCCTCTCGGTCAGGTGCTGCCTGGGACTCCTCACAGGGGCGCTGGAGCAGCAGGGGCTTCTAGGCAGGCCTGGACTCCCATCCCTCCCTCCCAGCACTCTGAGTCCCTTTGTGTGAAGTGACCTCCCCGCACCCCACCCCCAGCTCTACATCCGCTGCAGCCCCCTTTCTTTGTTCCCCACAGAGGCCCAAGGGGGTCACACCTGGTCTTGCTCACTGACCCCCAGCCTCTAATGATTTTCTCCATCTGTAGGAAAGGGTAGGGAAAGGACAAGAGGACTGTGGCTGAAATTAGTGAAGTTAAGGACATTTGAGTATCTTTTAAATATCCAGGCCCCAGAGTTTGAGTGGTGGCTCAGTGGTTAACCAACCCAACTGGTATCCATGAGGATGCCAGTTCCATCCCTGGCTTTGCTCCGTGGGTTAAGGATCCATTGTTGCAAGAGCTTGGTGTAGGTCGCAGATGTGGCTTGGATCCTTCATTGCTGTGGCTGTGGTGTAGGCCAGCAGCTGTAGCTCCAATTCCACCCCTAGCCTGTGAACCTCCATATGCTGCGGCCATTAAAAAAAAGAAAGAAAGAAAAAGAAAAAGTCACAGTTGGAAGTTTCCCTGTGATGTAGGTGGTTAAGTGTCCAGCATTGCTGTAGCTGTGATGCTGGTCGGTCCCTGGGTTTGATCCCTGTCCCAGGAAATTTCATATGCCTCCAGTGTGGCAAAAAAAAAATGTTCCAGAGATCCAGGTCACGTAGGCAATCTGTGGCCAGGCCAGCCTCCCACTGTGCCTCAACAACCATGATGGGGAATCTTGCTTCCAACAAGCCTGTCCCAAAGGAGAACAATCCGTCCTGTTACCCCAGGACCTTGAAGCCTATCCAGTTAATACAAGAGCTTCCTCCCTCCTGCTGCTCAGGCATTCTACTTCCTGTCAGAGGCACATCATTTTACTGGTCTAAATCCCTGACCTCATGTTTTCATTCCCTTCTCAGATCGTAATCAGCACGAGGTCCTCCTGTCCCTACTTGCTGGGATAACCCCAGTTGGGATTTTTTTTTTAATCCACCCATCCTTCCATCCATCCATTCATCCAGCCCTCCACCCAGTCATCCATCTATCCGTCCTTGTTCATCCATCCAACCCTGGTCCATGTTTCCATCCATCCATCCATCCATCACACATCCATCTTTCTTCCTTCTATCCTTGTGTTGTCCATCCATCCATCATCTGTCCATCCACCCTTCCATCCTTACATCCATCCTTCCACCTGTCATGCATTCTTCTCTTTTTTAAATTATTCAATGAATTTTATTACATTTATAGTTGTACACAAAGTTGGGATTTGAGTCAAGGTACCATCCAGCTAACCCCACACTTGCTCCATCCTTCCGTGGAGGGATGACTGTCCCTTCCCTCCTGAGACAATTAAATGGCACGAATGTGGAGTTCCCGTTTTGGCTTAGCTGGTTAAAAGCCCAACTAGTGTGCATGAAGATGCAGGTTTGATCCCTGGCTTTGCTCAGTGGGTTAAGGATCCAGTGTTGCCGTGAGCTGTGGTGTAGGTCGCAGACGCGGCTCAGATCTGGCATTGCTGTGGCTCTGGTGTAGGCCAGCAGCTGTAGCTCTGATTCTACCCCTAGCCTGGGAACTTCCATATGCCGCAGGTGTGGCCCGAAAAAGAAAAAGGAAAAAAAAAAAAAAGGCATGAATGTATCCTGCAAGTGCTCAGGGTAACAGTAGACTTACAGGCAGTAGTGAATAGGCCACGGCACGTATGGAGGATGGCCTATGGCTTACTCTGAAAAGGTGTCCCACGGCTGCCAACCAGGCTCACACCCCAGTCCCACAGCGTGCCCTGAAGGCTCTGCCCAGTGTGGGGCTGCAGCAGGCCTCAGGCTCTGAGCTCCTCCAGCATATGGACAGCTTCTCCACCAGCAGCTCCCCATTCTGGAGACTCAGAGGTTGAAGAGGGCTAATAATCCAGCCTGGTGTTGCTGCAGCCTGCGGCTTGGATCTGATCCCTGGCCCAGTAACTCCATATGCTGCGGGGTGGCCAAAAAAGAAAGTGGAAAAAGAATCCAAACTGGCAGGATCCCAGTCTAGGGAATGGGGTGGAAGATCCCAAGATCGCTAGTTTGGGACCTTGTTCCTCATTGGATCCTCAGTGTCAGCCAGGTACAGAAGTGGCAATAAACCTTTTAGGCTGGGAGTTCCTGTTGTGGCAAAACGAATCTGACTAGTATTCATGAGATGTAGGTTTGACCCCTGGCCTTGATCAGTGGGTCAGAGATGCAGCGTTGTCATGAGCCGTGGTGTAGGTCACAGACTTGGCTCGGATCCTGGGTTGATATGGCCCTAAACAACAACAACAACAAAAAAAACCCGAAAAATCTTTTAGGCCGTCACCCTGAACAGGACCAGAAAGGAGTGGGCTCAACCATGGCAGGTGTAGACATGCTGCTACAGGGTCTGGAAAGGACCCATCAGGGAAAAAAATGTCACGAATGGAGTGCTTTGGGATGCTTGGGGGTCAGGTATGAGGACACATTGGGAGAAAGACCTTCCCCAGCTCCTTACTTGCAAAAGGAGGCATTTAGGTGAGTAAAGCCTTCTACCCCAGGCAGAGAAGCAGGTCTGCCCTTTAGGAGAGAGGCTGTTCACCTGCAGGTCACTTTCTGCCATTCTCACAGCCTGGTTCACAGGAGCCACACATGGTTCAGGCTTCCTGCTCTGCACATTAATACACCTCTGTCTCCACCTTGTCCCCACCACTCTGCTGGAGGTCTCTCACCTCTGCAGATGAGAAAAGGTTAAATGCCCTAGCCAGGAACAAAAGCCAGGCAGAGAATGAACCTGGACTCCAACCTGGTCTCAGATACCTCTTCGGATACTTTCCAGGTCATAACTGCATTTTGGGGGGTGGGGGAAATTTCCAGGCTAGGAGCTGAATCCTGCCCAGCTTACGCTGCAGCCGCGCCAGATCTGAGCTATGTCTTTGACCTATACCACATGGGATCCTTAACCCACTGAGTGGGGCCAGGGATCAAACCCAAATTCTAATGAGTACTAGTCGGGTTTGTTTCTGCTGAGCCACAGTGGGAACTCCCCATACTGCATTTAACTTTTATAAGGGAGTCTTGTCTGCTCTGCAGATTGAAGGCTCTGGGAGGGCAAAGAGGAATTTCTTTTTCTTTTTTTCTAGCCATGCCTCCTTCATTTGCAAAACGTCAAGTCCTCAGAAAAGGAAAATTTCCGTTTGTTACCATGGGAACCCAGAACAAGGCATGGATGCTGTCTGGGTAGTGCAGAAAGGGGAATTTCAATACTTCATTAGATCTGCTCTATTCACTTAATCATGGATGTGCATATAATCATGGATGAGCGTAAGTAAATGAACTTTAGCAGAAATTGATTTTTCCTACCAAACCCTTACCAGCATGTATATATATGTGTTTTGCATGTATATATATAGTGTTTTTTGTTTGTTTGCTTGTTTTTTTAATGGCTGCACCTGTGGCACATGGAAGTTCCAGGGCTAGGGTCAATTAGGAGCTGCAGCTGAGGCCACAGCCACAGCAACACTGGATCTGAGCCACATCTGTGACCTGTGCTGCAGCCTGTGGCAATGCTGGATCCTTAACCAACAGAGGGAGGCCAGGGAATGAGCCCACATCCTCATGGAGACTACACTGGGTTCTTAACCCGCTGAGCCACATCAGGAACTCCCAACAGCCCTTGAATTTTTAACACTTGTCTCAAAAGCTTCTTTTTTTCCTTCCTTTTGTTGGCTTGTCATTGGACTCAGTGCATAGGTAGAGCACTTCTGACTACAGACAGTCTGAAAATGGGCAAAATAAAAATAGCCGATTGGTCAATAATAGAATGGGGATGTGTCTAAGTACTGAGGGGAGGGCACTGGTCCTAAAGCCTGCTGGAAAGGGGTGAGGTGGGGAGGGCAGAAGCACCCCTGAGAGCTGGGCTTGCTCTGAGGCAACAGAGGTGGTTCATTCTGGTCAGTGGAGATGGGAGGGAGCGGCCTGTCAAAGGTTTTGTTTTTGCTCTGTGTTGGCCAGTGCCCACCATGGAGACCCTGTTTTCTGAAAAACTGGCAGTCTGGACACTCACCGTGGAACATGAAGTAAGAGACCTACCTGCTAGGGGTTGCTTCAGGCTGATCTAGTATATAGCACCCTCTACCCTTGCTAACAGTGCTTAATTGAATCCGGCCTCTGCTACCACGCCTCCTCTTGTAACACTATACAATTGTTCCTCTCTGTTTAGTCTCTTTCTGGCTAGTATTGATTGTTGCTTTTATTGGCAAACATTATACCATAATAAAAATAAATGCAAGTGTTTGTGCAGGGAGACAATGAAATGGATTCTGTGTCTCCAGGGCTGGGAAAAAACTTGCTCCAGACCAACCCATGGCCAGTCTGGTACCTGGTCCTCCCGTCCAAGCACCTCTGCAATTATCGTCAGGGTGTTTGTCTTCTTCCTTCCCCCTAACAGGGTGGCAGCTGCAGTCTTCCCCCACACCCTGAGTGCCAGGCGCTCAATTCATAGTTGCTGACCGACACCAAGGTAGGGCCGTCCAGGAAGCAGTCATTTCAGGGCTAGGCCTGGCACCGTGCCTCTCAGCTCCAGTTTCCACATACAGCTGCCCCTGCTGGTCAGTCACCACCATAATTTGGGGTTAGGGTTTTGGTCCAGGAAGGGCAGACAACAACAACAATAACAAAACAATAACAACAATAGCTACATAGCCCAACAACATTCAGAGTTGTCCTGTCTCCTCAGCGTCTAGGCCAGCTATTCCATAAGCTTGGTGAAGTGGTGTTCTATTATCTTTTTTCCCCCCTTTTTGGCTGCTCCTGGGGTCCTATGGAAATCCTGGTCCAGATCCTTTAACCTACTGTGCCAGGCCTAGATGGAGCCTGAATCCTGGTGCTGCAGAGACCCTGCAGATCCTGTGGTGCCACAGTGGGAACTCCTCTATTATCATTCATATGCTCATTTTACAAATGACACTGGAGCTGTGAGATATTCCAACCTGCCTTAGCAAAGTCACACCAGCCTGCTCTTAAGGTGACAATTTAGAAGGACCTTGACTTGTGCATAGATTCAATTTCTTCATCTGTTAATACAGAAATAATACCCCTTCTTAGGGTTGTTGGGAGGATGAAAAAATATGTTTACTTGCTCATTGCCTGTTTTCTATCCTACACTGCAAACTCCAGTGGGCAGGAACTTGGGCTCATTCACTGCTATATTGTCAGAGTCTGGAACAAGGGCCCGACATAGTGGATGCTCAACATTTGTGTCCTAAATGGAAACGACAGGAGATAAGCCCAGGCCGGGTCCTATCCTCAGTTCCTCCAGATTCTATTGGCCGAAGGCCACCTAGCAGAAGGCAACCTGGGCTAAAGCAACCTACTTCTTGCCTTGGGATGAGGCTGGGCACAAACCCCAGAAGTGCGAGAGCCAGAAATATGACCGTGGACTTGAAAGCCTCTCTCAGGCCTATGCCCTCAGGCTCTCCTTTACCTTTTCCATAGCAGGAAAAGCAATTTAGATGGCTTGGCTTCCGAGGTTCTACAGAGAAGGGCCACCTGCCCCAACTGCAGGTTTCTGGAGAAGGGGAAGAAGCCCAGCAAGCGAGGCCGGCCTGGACTGCGGGAGAGGGAGCAGGTCTGGGCGGAGGAAAGCTGTACCAGCAGAGTGCACGGAAGGCGTGCGAGGAGGGCGGGGCGGGCTTCTTCCATAGCATCAGTGCTCCGGTGCCCCCGCTTCGCTCCACCTTAAATTCCGGACCTCCTTAAGGGTGGCGGCGGAGCTGCGGGGCGGGCGGGGACTTCATATTCAAATGAGAGGCGTGGGTCGGTGGGCGGGGCGGGAGGGGCGCTGACCTGACGTCAGGCCGGCGGGCCAGGCAGTTGGCTCAGAGGCGGCGGAGCTGCAGGAGCGGCGGCGCGAGTGGGATTGCGCGGCAGGGCGCTGGGAGCGGCGGCGGCCGGGCCGGAGCAACATGGCGCCGGTGGGCGGGGGCGGGCTCCCGGGTGGCGGGCCGGCCCGAGGGCGCCTCCTCCTGGCCGCGCTGGTGCTGCTGTGGGCGCGGGGGGCCTGCGGCCAGGGCGACCCCCAGCGGGGCGAGATCCTAGGAATGAGGTTGGCGAGCTGCAACAAATCGTGTGGGACGAACGAGGATGGCACCATCTACGTGTCCGAGGGCAGCACGGTAAACCTGAGGCTGTATGGCCAGAGGCTGGGCTCCATCTCCAGCAACCTGATCTCTTTCACCGAGGTGGACAATGCCGACACCATCCGCAACTCCACCAACTGCCCCGAGCTCACCAAGGACCTGGTGGTCCAGCGGCTGGTCAACGTGAGCCGCGGGGACACGTCTGGGATGCTGGTGGTGCTCACTAAATTCCTCCGGAGAAGCGAGAACATGAAGTTGTATGCACTGTGCACCCGGGCCAGCGTGGACGGGCCCTGGCAGAGGTGGACAGACAAGGACTCTCTTCTCTTCTTGAAGGAGGAGACTGGGAGATTCCTGCCCTTTTGGCTGCACATCCTCCTCATTATGGTGCTGTTAGTGCTGTCGGGGATATTTTCTGGCCTCAACCTGGGGCTTATGGCCCTGGACCCCATGGAGCTGCGCATCGTGCAGAACTGTGGCACTCAGAAGGAGAGGCGCTATGCTCGCAAGATCGAGCCCATCCGTCGCAAGGGCAATTACTTGCTCTGCTCCCTGCTCCTGGGAAACGTGCTGGTCAACACCTCCCTCACCATCCTTCTAGACAACCTCATAGGGTCTGGGCTCATGGCAGTGGCCTCCTCCACCATTGGCATCGTCATCTTTGGGGAGATCGTGCCTCAGGCTCTGTGCTCCCGACACGGTTTGGCTGTGGGTGCCAACACTATCATTCTCACCAAATTCTTTATGCTACTCACTTTCCCCCTCAGTTTCCCCATCAGCAAGCTCCTAGACTTTTTCCTGGGCCAGGAGATTGGTACCGTTTACAATCGGGAGAAGCTGATGGAGATGTTGAAGGTGACGGAGCCCTATAATGACCTCGTGAAAGAGGAGCTGAACATGATCCAGGGTGCCCTGGAACTCCGGACCAAAACCGTGGAGGACATCATGACCCAGCTCCAGGACTGCTTCATGATCCGCAGCGATGCCATCCTGGACTTCAACACCATGTCGGAGATTATGGAAAGCGGCTACACCCGCATCCCAGTGTTTGAAGATGAGCAGTCCAACATCGTAGATATTCTCTACGTCAAAGATTTGGCCTTCGTGGACCCGGATGACTGCACCCCTCTTAAGACCATCACCCGCTTCTACAACCACCCAGTGCACTTTGTCTTCCACGACACCAAACTGGACGCCATGCTTGAGGAGTTCAAGAAGGGTAAGTAAGGCCTAAGGCAGCTCTCGCTTCACTCTCGGTGGTGCCACTCCATACCCCTGACTGTTTTGTGTTAGCTCATCTTAGTGTTCCGTTCATGTGACTCTGTGTCCCTTTGCCCAGCACTTCCTTTGGCTCTGAGGTGACCAGTATACAGGAGCAGCAGAAATGGAGCTTAAGCATCTGCTGTCCGCCAGCAACTGTGCTTTGTGCTTCAGGTGAATCAGAGCTGAGCAGGACACTCTTGCCCACATCAGAGCAGGATGGAGTGAGGCTAATGCTTTAAAAGAAGCCAGCACCTGGACATGGAGATTAGGGCAAGGAACCAGAGCCAGCATGTCTGACTGGGGTCTGGTAGGGAAGGGGCTGGGAAACTGGGAAGACCTTCATAGGGGAGGGAGCATTTGAGAGCCTTAGAAGTTGGGGAGACTTGGTACTTGAGGCCAAAAGAACCCCTTGAGCAGAAAAACTTGAGTCAGGGAGCAAAGCATGGGCATGTGGCTCAGCAGGTGGTCTTGTTTGGCTGAGTGTAGGCTCTGTGGATCCCTGATCACTAGGGGAGAGACTGAGTCATTTGGGGCCTTGGGAGGAGCCCAAAGTCAGGGCGCTAAGTCTGCTTGGGGCTGGGGAACAGTATCACTGGAGCTCCTGGCCCACAGAAGCTGAATTGGGAGGGGTCTAGTTGGCTCCCTGCTCAGGACAATGCCAGGTGATGCTTTTGATTATTCAGCAGAAACAAGCAGATTAAGTTTGGGTTATTGTTCTATCTTTCCCAGGCGCCAAACATAAGCTTCCCTCCTGTGGTCTGCTGGGAATCTTCAGCCGGCCTCGCGTTGCCTTGTGTGTTTTTTTCTCACATGAGTTCTTGGCCACTTCTCAAGTAGTTAGAGAGACACTTGGAGGGTTTATTCACCAGCCCCAGAGCTCAAAGCACACGCCTCTTTCCATACTTCTAGCAAAACTTTCCTCCCACCTCTACCACTCTGAGTGGCGGTAAACAAGCCAATTATGGAGTAAAACCCTCCCAGCCCAAAGGGAGTGAGGAGGCAGAAAGGGAGGCTCTTTTTAAAGGAATGGGGTGGGGGGTGGGGTTGGGGGGTGAGAGGGGGGTTTCCTATAGGTGGAACTCCTGCTGGGAGCAAGACCCCAGACCTTTGTCAGTTTCTGGAACAGAGGGTGGAACTGGCTGGATCAGTGGGTGATGGAGTGGGCTAGGGAGGGGTTGGCCTTGCCAGGTTTGGTCTGAAAAGATGCGGAACCCCAGGCAGGGTGGGGGATTGGAACCTTCCCTTTTTCAGTTTGACAGACTGAATCTCAGCATCAGAGCAGAGGCGGACTTGAGTTTTATAAGTCTGAGTGGGGAAATAGCCCGGTAGGTGGTCTCACTCTGCAGGAACTGGAGGGACATAGACGTTTGTCTGGTGGTAATGTCACAGCCTGGAGGAGTTTCTGTGGGGGCGTAGACCCAGGAAGCTGTTTCTCCCCAGGACCAAGTCTGAGCAGAAGGGCAGTGAGGATTTGTGCCCCACCCCCACCCTGCAGCCTCTGGGCCTGTAGGACTCTCCCTTGTTGCATGTTCAGGAACCTGGTTAGGACTCACCAGGGCGGCTTCCTCCTTACTACCTCTGTGGTCTTTGGGACTGCTGCTGGTGACACACCCAACAAGCACGTTTGAATCGTTCAGCCCAGATCTGGATCCAACTTGTATGGATTGGCTTGGCCAGGCATCCCAGCCCCTGATCAGCAGGACAGGAGCTTCCTGGGTCTTGGCAGGGCCATCTTTGGGCTTGTCTTTTAAAAGTACCACTTTTCCCTGGTGGTGCAGCAGTTTAAGGATCTGGCATTGTCACTAGCAGCTTGGGTCACTGCTGTGGCTTGGGTTTGATCCATGGCGCAGGAGTTTCTGCATGCAGCAGGCACAGCCAAAAAAAAACCACAAAAAAAAAGCAAACCAACAACACAGAACAAAAAGAGTACTACTTCCTGAAACTGAGAAAACAGAGTTAGCATCTCTCAGGCCAGAGCTCTGCTGAGTGAGACCAGATGAACCTTTCAGTCCACTGGACTCCTCCTCCTTAACAGGCTTGTAGCCTGAGGCTGACGCTGGGTTGGGGGGGCAGGGGAGGAAGAGGTGCTGGTGTTTCCATGGTAACACAGGCACAATCTTCCCAGTGCTCTGTGAGGCCCTGGAGAGTGAGTGATGAAATGGTCACCCCAAATGCACACACCCTGGACACTGCACCATCTTCCCAGCTCCCAGTCCCAACTCTTTGCCACGCTGGGCTCCCCACAGTGTGGCTTCTCCTGGGTCTTTCCATCTGGCATCTACTGTTACAGTCTGAGGCCCTCCCGGAGCTGGCAAACGCTTAGTCTACACCTGCAATTTAAAGGAGTTTCTTTACAAAACTGGTGTTTGGAAGGTTTCATTTTTAGCTGGGAAAAGCCAGGGAGCCAGGTTTAACACAGCCATCAAGCAGCAAGCACCAAAACCAGAGTTGGGGTGCCTGCCTAGACTAGCTGAGGATCTTTTCCATGTTTCAGTGGACCCTTCAGCAACTCCAGGTTGGGTGAGGGCCCTGATTTCTGCCAGAGTCTTTCTGCTGTGGCTGCAATCCTCTTTTGAGGTTGTTTTATCTCCTTACCCACCAGCATAAGCTCCTTGAGGGTAGGGATCCAGCCTTATTAGTGCTTTCTCCACTGGTTGCTTAGCGAAGAGATTAACAGTTAATGTTTGTAAAACAATGAATGAGCAACTGACTCTGGCAGGCCCTTGCTGGCCAGTCTTGCTGCCCTGAGGGCACTCTCACCCTAGGGCCTTGCCCTGGCCGTTCCCTCAGGCTGGAATGTTCTTCCCAGACTTTTCAAGGCTTACTCTACCCTCCCTCCTGCACACTTCACACTTCACCTTTACCTTCCTGTCCCCCTATTGAAAACTGTACCCCTCTGAACTTCCTGATCCCCCCTGCCCTGTGCTCACTTTTCTTTTTCTCATAGCACTTACCGCTTTCTAAGAATTGTGTGATTTACCAATTTATTTATTTATTTTTTTTGGTGCATGTGGAAGCTCCCTCACCAGGGATCGAACCTGAGCCACAGCAGCGACCCTAGCTGCTACAGTGAGAGTGCTGGATCCTTAACCCACTAAGCCACCAGGAAACTCCCACTTTGTTTATTGTCTGTCTCCCTCCGCTAGAATGTACATTCCAAAGGGCGGGGCTCTAAGCTTTGTTCATATATATCCCTGACCCCCTAAAGTGGTTCTTGGCACATAGTAAGACCTCAGTAAAAAGTCTCCTTGCTTGAGTGGAATGACCTGTCAGGTTTGGGAGAGAATGAGCCCCATTCCGGAAGTGTTAGATTTTGAGGAGCTGATAAGAAATAAAGAAAAATGGGTGTGTTGTGCTGTTTTCCGGGGACTTGACATTTCCAGCTGCACCGAGAAGCGGAAGTGGAGGAGCTCCTGCAGTAGCACATGCATTAGAGGGACTTGGGAAGCCGAGTTGGGGTCTCATTCCTTTTCCCTGTGCCTCAGTTTCTCTGTGAAAAAGTGGTCTTTGACCGTCTGGAGTTGACAGGACTTCCCTCATTAGTGTGTGTAATGAATATACTCCCATACCATTAGAGATGGGAGGGAGGTGGGGGTGGGATGGGGGAGCTCAGAGAGGCCTTGCAAGCCCCGGGGCCCAGAGCTTGGCTTAGAGACTTGGCAAGGAGGTTACAGCTTTCCAGCCACTTCTACCTCCCAATTCCAGGCAGCTGTCAGTGGATATTTACTGAACCCCATTCTGCAAGCAACACAGGATGCCTGGTGCCGCAGGCCCTCAGGGATAAGACTCAAGTCACTAGTCAGCGAGAGCTGTGAGGCCACTTTTTTTTTTTTTTTTGGTCTATTTAGGGCCACACCTGTGGCATATGGAGGTTTCCAGTCTAGAGGTCGAATTAGAGCTGTTGCTGCCAGCCTACTCCAGAGCCACAGCAACACCAGATCTGAGCCGCGTCCATGACCTACACCACAGCTCACAACAACGCTGGATCCTTAACGCACTGAGCAAGGCCAGGGATTGAACCTGCAACCTCATAGTTCCTAGTCAGATTCATTTCCGCTGCGCCAAGACGGGAACTCCTCAGCTCTTCTTTAGTGCCTGATTTTTCCCACCCACTTTATAACCACCCAGCCCCCTGTGAAGAGCTGGCTATAAACCCCAACCGCCTTGGTTGCTGCCCCCTGACCCACCTTGGGCCTATCACTGCTCCCCACAGGCAGTTAGTGGGTTATATATTGGAGGGAAAAAGTGAGAAATATTTCATTAAGAACTCCTCCCAGGAGTTCCTGTTGTGGCACAGTGGTTAATGAATCCGACTAGGAACCATGAGGTTGCGGGTTCGATCCCTGCCCTTGCTCGGTGGATTAAGGATCCGGCGTTGCCGTGAGCTGTGGTGTGGGTTGCAGACACAGCTCGGATCCCACATTGCTGTGGCTCTGGCGTAGGCCAGCGGCTACAGCTCCGATTGGACCCCTAGCCTGGGAACCTCTATATGCCATGGGAGCGGCGCTAGAAAAGGCAAAAAGACCAAAAAAAAAAAAAAAAAAAACTCCTTCCATAGTTCCATCTCTACCATATCACACTTTCTCCACCTGCTTAATATTCCCGAGACAACTTTATAAAAGCCAGAGAGAACACTGCATAATTTTGCATTTACTTTTGGTTCCTGCCATCTGGCACACCTTAAGTATCTTGTTTCTTTCCACTTGTTTGTTCTCTTTCTTGTTCCACAAACCTCTGACTTTTAGAAACCTATGTGTCAGACAGTGTGCTAGCTGTTGGGAGTCAGGGCTAACACAGCCCTGTTCACAGAAGTCACAGTCTACCAGGGAGACAGATGTGTAAACAAAGCCTGGCCTGCACAGCTCAGGTAGGCACAGTGGAGCCCAGGAAGGCCTAGTCAGGCCTCCAGATGCTTCTCAAGTCAGAATGGCAGTGCCAGTGATTTTTCTGGGCTGGAAAGTAGGTTCGGCAAACACATGAGGTTTTTGCCTGGGATTCAGGTTGATTGTGTTGTCATTTAACTGGAGGGGGCAGAGCCAGTTTGGCAAGGGTGGAGAGAGGGACTGGTGGTAAATGATAGTGCTGTGCCCTTTTATCGGACTCCTGTGCCCAATATTGTGTGCACTCGAGTGTCTTATGGATTGTGAGCCCAAGGCGCCTGGGCTTTCTGTTAAAATGCAGATGTACGGCCCAAGAGCCTGCCCTTCTGACAGGCTCTCAGAGGATGCCCATGCGGCTGTCCTGGACCACCTGGAGCAGCACGAGGGCGCGCAGTCCATCCGGTCAGGTGTGCGGGAGAAGTGCTACATGGGCCTTGGGAATGAGGCTGGGACTGGGCTAAAAGGTTTGGGAGTCAACTGAGAGCAGGCACAGTGCCTGAGGCATGAAGAAGCCTGGCCAGATCAGCTCCCTGGGGAGGCGAGAAAGAACCAAGCATGCTGGCTTTGGGGAGCCTCCTGCGGGGGCTCAGCTTGGACCAGGGCCAAGCATGGACAGTGGGGTGGGACAGTCATCATAGGGTACTGGGAGAGGCGGGCCTCCACCTGATCTAGGATAGCTCCACCTGGAAACAGTGTCTAGAACTGAGCTGGTGATTTGATCTGGAGAAGCTTCCCTGGGGGCAAGTGTATCTGAGAGAGTGACAGGAGCGGCCTGCTGGGGCAGAGATGCCAGTGGGGCAGCTGATGAAACGCTGGCCAGGCTGCTCCTCACTTTCTCTTTAGTGTGCTGCTTGTGGGCACCTCTTCCCTTGCTGGCACCCCACAGCCCATGGGCCCAGTGCCAAAGAGGAGCCAGAACCGAGAGCAGTTTCACCCATCTTCTGTTTACAGATCCCATCCTCCAGCTCTTATTTGTGTCCCAGAAGGCGCTGCCTTATAGAAGAGCTTCTCAGATCACACTGGTGTTTACTTGTCAAAGGTCTTCTATTTCTCTCTTTTTTTTTTCCAGTTGAAGTATAGTTGATTTACAATGTTGACGGTTTCAGGTGTACAGAACAGTGATTCAGTTATGCATATATGTTGTGTGCATGTGTATTCTTTTTCAGGTTCTTTTCTAGGTAATTACAAAATATTGAATATACTTCCCTGTGCTCTGCAGTAGGTCCTTGTTGGTTATCTATTTTATTTATAATAGTGTGTATGTGTTAATCCTAGACTCCTAATTTGTCCCCCCTCCATCTTTGCCCTTTGGTAATCCTAAATTTGTTTTCGAAGTCTGTGAGTCTGTTTCTGTTTTGCAAATAAGTTCATTTGTATTTTTTTTTCTTTTTTTAGATTCCACATATGTGCGATATCATGATATTTGTCTTTCTCTGTCTCTCTCCTGGCTTGCTTAGCTTCTCTAAGCCCATTCATGTTGCTGCAAGTGGCATTATTTTTTTCTTTTTTATGGCTGAGTAGTAAAAGTATTGTATTTATTTCTAATTCTAAAGACCAGTTCCAGAGTTTTCCTGGACACCTCTGGTCAGGACAGGAGGTATTGAATAGATGTTTAATTTTGAAAACAGTGCATGGAAACACAAAACCACAGACCTGTGCCCTGCAGAAGTGGGTAAAAGGCACTGGAGGGTTATGTTGTCAGTAGATGTCTGGGAAGACACTCCAAAGGAGTGACATTTCAGCTGGATCTTCAAGGGGGAGTAAACACGGCATTTTTCATGTCGGTGCCTCTTGTTCTAGGAGCACTTGGACAAGACCACAGGGTAAGAAGTGAGCTTATCGGTCCTTGGCACCAATCTTAGGGGAACTGCCTCTGCATCCTGTGAATGGGGGGCTGGGAGGTGCCACCACTGCCTGTCTGTCTCGTGCCATACTTTAGTGCTAGCTTGAGATGAGCTGGTGCTGGATGACTAGTACATCCTTGAGGGACAGGAATAGCGCCTTGCATGCCCTGTTCCTGCCAGCCTGGCTCCTCCAGGGCAGGGACCGCAAGCCTGTTTATCAGACACTAAGAGCCAATCCGGCTGTTGAGAGTGTGCCCAGGGGAGGGTGGGCCAGTCAGTCCCTTCTGTCACTGACTTGGTGACTGATTTTAGCAGAGCCCCTGGTTCCTTTCGTCCACCCGCTGGGAGGGACAGGCTGCCTTGCCTGTCCTTGGGCCTTCCTTTGGCTTCAGGGAGTTTTTAAGCTTCTCCCCAGAACTTGCCAGGAGTATGTGAGGGTTGTGGAAGTTCCCAGAGGCGCCCTGGAGGGCCCTCGACTAAGAGCATCCCCTCCTCTCCTTCTCTGAGCCCCTGCATCTGCCAATGGGCACAGCTGCCCAGTGACAGGGTGCTCGCCTGTCCTGAACTCTGGGCTACCCCTCTCTTCACCCCTGAGCGGCCCAGGACACCCCGTTATAAAAGGCTTTGGAGCTGCATGAGGAACTTCTGACTCATTTCACATACTGGATCCTAGACCACTTAGTCTGTTCCTATTCCACCTCTGGTGTGAATTTCTTTTCGTTAATATTAATACGTATTATCAGAACTTTAGAAAACACACAAAACTCAAAACAACCTAGAAGCCCATAACCTAGAAAGAGCTGCTTTTAATATTTGATTTTTGTGTATGATAACTTGTAGAAATTTAAAAAATTTTTATTTCAAAAGTCTTGTTATAAAGCAACAGAATCAAAATTATTTTCATTTTTATAGCCGTGGTCTCACCCACTAGTTGCCCATAGGTGTTATCACATTGAAAACACTGTCTACATACAATTTTGTGCTCTGCTTTTTGGAATACAGTTTCGACTGGTTTTTCAGATTTCTCCTCTGATAAGAAAGAAATCCCTTTTTATCTCTGGGATTCTTAGGAGGCGCGTCTAGGAGGATTTCCACAGGCTAAGGGCTGGGCTGTGCTGTGTGGCTGACGTGAAGGTGAGCCCAGAGGGCTGGGCTGTGCAGCCACTGGCCTGTTTTGTTGGGGGTTAAACCTAGGATTGCTGAAACATTCCCCAGAGGTTACAACCGGAGTCGCTTCCCTGCTGCAGGGCCCATTTACCGGGACTTGGGCAGGGTTCTTGAAAGACTGGTTTCCCCGGGCTCTCTGGAAAGCCTGGTCTCTGGCCAGCAGGCAGCCAGGAGCCTTGGCTGGAAGGTGGCTCCCTCCCCTCACCCCAGGCAGGCTCACTCTCACATCCACACCCACACACTCACAACACAACCCCACACCCACACCCACACCCACACCCTCACATACACAACCCCATACCCACATCCACACCCACCCACATCCATACCACACTTTCACACGCACATACCTGCACACATACACGCTCACCTACCACTCACCCCCCCCCCGCCTCACCCCACAGGCAGGCTCACTCCACACACAAAGGCATGCTTTCACACACACCCACACACACAAGCTGACTGACATGCACACATTTGTCCCCTCCAGGCAGGCACTCTCTTCCTCTCTTTTCCTCTCTCACTCTTTCTCTCTCTCTCTCACACAAACATAGACACACACACATACACACATATGCACAGTCATCTGGAGTCCTGTTTTAAATGTATATCCGTCTCTCATCAAACTTTCCCAAGAGTAAATTTAAAAAGGGAGTAAATGCTTTTGTAGTGGAGTTTATTTTGTAAAACCCTCAAAATAGTAACTGACTTTTGGGCTCAGAAAACGTTCTCTCGGTGGCTGGCGACTTGGTTGTCCACATTCATGACGGTATCCAACTCAGAGAGTTGTGAGGAGGCCAGGGTGAGGTCAGGCACATACAGGGCCTAGCTCAGTGCCTGGTACCGTGTCATCATGCAATCAGTGTCAGCTGTTTTAAAAATTACTGTTATTACTATCCAAAAGGTGCCCCTGGGGGTGCTGATACCCACTGGGACCTCGGCGGTTCTCACACACTGGCTTGGGTGGCAGCTGCCCCACTGTCTGGGTGGAGTGCCTTTCTTGGAATTATGAATACATTGAGGTCAAAAGAACCTGCTCTATAATTACACACTAATTCCAATGGCATCTTATCTGGACCCTACTGTGTATGTTTGGGTAACAGAAGCCAGAGCTTAAGGAAAAAAAATGTTCAGAAGAGTAACTGAGGAAATTCTCCTCATTAACTCATTTGTTTCCTGCAAATTGGGAAGAGTCAAGGCCATTTCCTGATGGCCGACCCCTTCATGGTCTCACTGCAGCAGCACAGGCTGAGGGTCGCTGCTCTTGGGAGATGGCCGGCGAAGGAGTGTGGCCATATTTACTCTTGCGCCTCTAGGATGGGTTCTTAAAATCTCAGGATCCACCAGATGCCTGTCCTGCATGGTACCCCAGTTAAGGAGGCAGGAGGTTGTTATAGAAAAGCAGCAGGGGGAGTTCCCTGGTGGCCCAGTGGGTTAAGGATCCAGTGTTGTTGTTGCAATGGCTCAGGTCGCTGCTGTGGCTCAGGTTTGATCCCCAGCTCCGGAACTTCCACTTGCTGTGAGCGCATCCAAAAGGGGGGGGGGGGGTGAAGGAAGAAAAAGTAGAATCAAGGCGGGGGTTCAAGGGAACAGGGACTCCCCAGGAGGCCCAGTCTCCTTGGAAATGCCCCAGACCCAAACTCTGGAAGCAGGCAGAGCAGGGAGTATAGAGAAGGAAGAAGTGCCTTCCATAACAGTTAACCTTTATTTGACACTGAATTAATCCTCCAAGTGCTGTGGCCGGGGAACTGAGGCTCAGAGAGGCTGAGACGGTCCCCAGTCACGTGCCAGCTAAGTGGCAGCCCCAGATGGCACCCCTCCCCAGGCCAAGCTGTTCTGTGTCACTTCTCGGTGAGATTGTAGATATTAAGAAAGAGACTGGAAGACCAGGATATTCCAATAACCTCCGGCTAGAAAATGTAGAAAAATGTCACTTCTGTGGTTTAAATTGACATATGATTGACAGAGGAAACATTGTAAATCAACTATACTCAAATAAAACAAATAAAATCTTACAAAAAGAAAGATATAATTGACAGATTGCATTATATTAGTTTCAGGTGCAAAATAAAATGATTCAATATAGGTATGTATTGTGAAGGGGTCATTGTAATAAGTCTAGTTAACCTCTATCACCATACGTAGTTACAAAACTTTTTTTTCTTGTGGTGAGAACTTTTAAGATTTACTCTCTCAGCAACGTTCAATATACAGCACATATATTAGCTATAGTCCCCATGCGGCTGCATTACCTCCCCAGGTTATCTTCCTCCCTCCCCCACAGCTTTAAGGACTTACTTTTACCTGGGTAAGTCTGTATCTCCCACCTTCATCCAGTTTGCCCAACCCTCCACCTCTGGCAAGCACTTCATTTTTTGTTTTTCGGTTTTCTTTTTTTTTTGGCTGTTCCCACAGCATGTGGAAGTTCCTGGCCAGGGATCAAACCCACACCACAGAGTGACTCCAGCCACTGCAGTGACCACACTGGATCCTTAACCCACTGCCACCAGGGAACTCCCTAGATTTGCTTTAATGTAAAATTATTTATTGAAGCGAAGTGCATAAATCACAAGTATTCAGCTTGATAGCTTGATAGTTTTCCACCAGGGAACACTCTTGTGTTAACTCCCTCCGAGCTCAAGAAAGAGAACGTTATAGGAGTTCCTGTCTCGGCTCAGCGGAAACGAATCTGACTAGCATCCATGAGGATGCAGGTTCAATCCCTGGCCTTGCTCAGTGGCCTAAAGATCTGGCGTTGGCCTGAGCTGTGCTGTAGGTTGTAGACGCAGCCTGGATCCTATGTTGCTGTGGCTGTGGTGTAGGCCAGCAGCTACAGCTCTGATTCGACCCCTAGCCTGGGAACCTCCATATGCTCCAGGTGCAGCCCTTAAAAGAAAAAAAAAAAAAAGAAAGAAAGAAAGAAATAGAACATTATCAATACCCTAGAAAGCCCTCCCCCCTGAACCATTATGGGTTAATTTTACCTGTTTCTGAACTTGTGCGAGCAGATCATATAGTGTATACACTTGTGTCTGGTGCCTTCTGCTCAGCATAAAGGTTATGAACTTTGTGTGTATCTGTAGTTCATTCTTTTTCCTTGCTGTGTAGCAACAGAAACACACCACCATGGTATTGTCTCTGGACATTTGGGTTGTTTTCACTTTGAGACTCTTATAAATAATACTACTTGGAGTTCCCACTGTGGTCTGGTGGGTTAAGGATCTGACTGCAGCAGGTTTGATCCCTGGTGTAGGTTCAATCCCCAGCCCAGTGCTGTGGGTTAAAGGAACTGGCGTTGGGAGTTCCCTTCTGTGGCTCAGTGGGTTAAGAACCTGACTAATATCCATGAAGATGTGGATTCGATCCCTGGCCTCGCTTAGTGGGCTAAGGATCTGGTGCCATGAGCCATGGTGTAGATTGTGGATGTGGATGTGGCTCAGATCCTGTGTGGCTGTGGCATAGGCCAGCAGCTGCAGGACCTAAAAAGAAAGAAAGAAAAGAAACTGGCATTGCCACAGATGTGGTCTGGTGGGTTAAGGATCTGACTGCAGCAGGTTCGATCCCTGGTGTAGGGAAACCAATCCCTGCAGCTCGGTTTCAGTCCCTGGCCCAGAAACTTCCATATGCCATGGGTGTGGCCATAAAAACAAAAAACAAATAATATCTCTAAGAACATCCTCATGGGTGTCTTCTGTGACTATATGTAGCCAGTTCTACTCAGAATGTAGCTGGGAGTCAAATAGGGCATCGTATAAGCATAGAGGAGATAGTTTTCCAAAGTGCTTGTACTCAGCTGTGGGCTTATACTCATATGCCCACAACTCTCGTATTGTTGGCTATTTATTTTTGTTTTATTTAACCAATCAGGTACCTCTGTGGTAGTATCTCATTGTGATTTTAATATCAATTTCCCTTTATTTTGTTTTATTTAACCCCTCAGGTATCTCTGTGGTAATATCTCATTGTGATTCTAATATCGATTTCCCTAGTGACTAACGATGCTGAACACATTTTCATGTGCTTTATTGTCCATTGTGGTTAGTGCTTTTGATTTCCTGCTTAGGATCCTTTGCCTATATGCCAGTTGGGAAGCTAGAATCCTATATTATTTTGTGGAAACTGTATTATTTACCTTAGAGATCTGTAACCCTTGGAATTTATTTTTGCTTTTGATGTATCACAGGTTAAGATTAATTTTTTAAAAAATCCACATGGAGTTTCCGTCGTGGTGCAGTGGTTAACGAATCCAACTAGGAACCATGAGGTTGTGGGTTCGATCCCTGACCTTGCTCAGTGGGTTAAGGATCTGGCGTTGCCATGAGCTGTGGTGTAGGTTGCAGATGCAGCTTGGATCCCACGTTGCTGTGGCTCTGGTGGGGGCCGGTGGCTACAACTCCGATTTGACCCCTAACCTGGGAACCTCCATATGCCAAGGGAGCGGCCCTAGAAAAGGCAAAAAGACAAAAAAAAAAATCCACATGGGGCATTCCATTGTGGCTCAGTGGAAGCAAACCCAACTAGTATCCATGAGGATGGGGGTCTGATCCCTGGCCTTGCTTAGTGGGTTAAGGATCTGGTTTTGCTGTGAGCTGTGGTGTAGTTCACAGACATGGCTCAGATCCTGTGTGGCTGTGGCTGTGGTGTAGGCTAGCAGCTACAGCTCTGCTTTGACCCTTAGCCTGGGAACTTCCATGTCGAGGGTGTGCTCCCCCAAAAAAATCCACATGGATGTCTGGCTACTCCAATAGAACTTTTCGAAAAGATTGTCCTTTCCCCCATCAACTGTGGTGTTATGTCTCTCTGGTCTGTCTCTGGATCCACTTCCGTGGGTCTATATTTCCTTGTTCCAAAACTGCATAAACATAATTGCAGTACTCTTGTAGGAAGCTTTGATATCTGGTGCTGTTAAGGACTTTGTTCTTCAAGATTGTCTTGACTCTTCTTAGCCTTTTGTCTGGGAATTTTATGGAATTGCATTGACTCCATAAATCAACATGAAGACTTGACATCTTTATGATCATGGATCTTCCAATCTGCAAACGTGGATCCCCTTCCATTAGTTCATGCTCTCTTCATTTTCTTTCAGTAGGGAGTTCCCATTGTGGCTCAGCAGATTAAGATCCTGATTAGTATCCATGAGGATGTGGGTTCAATCCCCGGTCTCACTCAGTGGATTAAGGATCCCATGTTGTCATGAGCTACGGTGTAGGTCACAGACACAGCTCAGATCTGGTATGGCTGTGGCCATGGTGTAGACTGGCAGCTGTAGTTCTGATTCAACCCCTGCCCTGGGAACTTCCATATGCTGTGAGTGCAGCCCTAAAGAGACAGAAAAAATGCCAATTTCTTTAAATAATGTAGTCATTTTCTGAGTAGAAGTCTTACACATCTTATGTTCATTCCTAGGTATTTGGTGATTTTATGCCATGTCTTTAAATTTTTATTTTCCAAATATTTGTTGCAGATTTTCCAACCGGGGTATACTGAAATTCATTTCTGACGCCAGGCACCTGGAGTTGGCATCAGTTCTCACTGGTGTAAGGGCTCTGTGCCCCATAGATGGCCTTTACCTCAGGTGCTAGCCACCAGCGGGGGCCTCTCCACTTGTGTATGTCTAACCAACTGGCCATAAATTCAGGGATTCTTGATCCCTTCCTCAGTTTTGGTAATTGGCTAGAATGGCTCATAGAACTCAGTAAAGTGCTACTCTTACAGTTATAGTTTTATTTTATTTACTGTGTTTATTCTTGGCCATACCCTCGGCATATTACAGTTTCATTTTAAAGGACATACATAGGCGTTCTCATTGTGGCGCAGCAGAAACAAATCCAACTAGGACTATGAGGTTGCAGGTTTGGTCCCTGGCCTCGCTCAGTGGGAAAGATCTGGCATGGCCGTGAGCTGTGTTATAGGTTGCAGATGCAGCTCGAATCCCAAGTTGCTCTGGCTGTAGCATAGACCTGCAGCTATAGCCCCGATTCGACCCCTAGCCTGGGAACCTCCATATGCTGTGAGTGCGGCCCTAAAAAGACAAGATAATAATAATAATAATAAAGGACATATATAGGATGGGTTCTTTTGTGAGAGTCTCTGCCAGGGAGCTTTCATGCCCCCTCCCCCTGGAGTCAAGGAATGTCACCCTCCTGGTACATCAACGTAGTCACCAGCAGTGAAGCTCCACTGAACTTTGGAGTTTTTATCAGGGCTTCCTTAACACTATTGATTACATCATTGGCCTCTGTCTCTTCCCTTCCCTGGAGGTAGTGCCTTTTGTGCCTTATTTTATGTAACTGGTGACCATCTCTGTCTCAATGGTCCCACCTAGAGTCATCTCATTAACATCATGAAGACACTTCTGTGACCCAGGAAATTCTAGGGGTTTTGAAGCTCTATGCCAGGAACTAGGGTCAGATACCAGATATATTCTTTGTTTACACCACGAAGTGTAGAGAAATAAAGTTATTTTTGTATAGTCACTCTGAATCCATTGAACCTGCCAAACTGACTATTAAATGTTAGTAGTTTATTTTAGTTTTTTTTTTTCTTTTTCGGCCACACCTGCAGCATATGGAAGGGATCATATCCAAGTGGGAGCTTCGACCTTGCCACAGCTGTAGCAACTCCTCATCTTCAACCTACTGCACCCAGGGGGAACTTTTAGATTCTTTTGGCTTTTCTATGCACATAATTATGTTGCCTGTGGATAATGGCAATTTTATTTACTTCTGCTAAACTTTATACTTTTTATTATCTTGTCCTTTCACAGGTTAGGACATATAGCATCATGTTGAACTAGTGATAGTGGGCATTCTTGTCTCATTCTAGGTCTCAGGGGGAAAGCTTTCAGAATTTATCACTATGTATGCTTTTGATACGGTTTTGGGGTAGATTTCTTTTATCAGATAAAGAAAATTTCCTTCTCCCAGTTTTTATAATGAACAGATGTTGAATTTTATTAAATGCTTTTAAAATATCTGTTGGGATGATTGAATTAATCATCTTTATTAATCTCCTTTATTCAGAATTATCTTGATTGGTGTTTTAATGTTGACCCTTCAACATTTGTTGCATAACTAGAATAAACCTAACTTAGTCATGCTTAGTATTCTTTTTACACATCACTAGATTTGATTTGCCAATATCTTTATTTAGCATTTTGGCATCTGTGTTCATGAAAGAGAGCAGAGCAGTCTATGATTATTTTTTCTGCCATTAAAAAACAATTGATGGTTTTCCCTGGTGACTCAGTGTGTTAAGGATCCGGCCTTGTCACTGCTGTGACTCAGGTCACTCCTGTGGTGCGAATTTGATTCCTGGCCTGGGAACTTCTATAGGCTGAAGGTGCAGCCAGAAAAAAAAAAAGTTTGAGGAAGATATTACGAGGTTTTATTTGTTTGTTGTCACAGGAAAAATAATTGTTTAATAATTAAGTCTTTTCTCTCTTTTAACTAACATCCCAGTTTAGGCAAATTTTTTAAAAATTTAAGTATAAAATGTAAGTATAGTTGATTTACAATGTTGTGTTAGTTTCAAGTAAGTGTACAGCACAGTAGTTCAGTTATATATATATATGTATATACGTTTATATATGTATATCTATATTCTTTTTCAAATTCTTTTCCCTTGTTATAAAATATTAGATATAGCTCCCTGTGCCATACAGTAGGTTATCTATTTTATATGTAGTGGCCTAGTGTATTTGTTAATCCCAACCTCCTGATTTATCCCTCCTCCTAGGCGAGCAAATTTGCACATGGTAGGTAACATCCTTGCCCTCCCTCTCCTGTTTTTCCTGACAGTATTAGCCTCTGACATCATGGTAAATGTTGCTGTGGTTTTTCTTTCTTCAGGTTTTGATGTCAATGTCTAGAATAGTTTGTAAACATTTGGGAATGTGTACGATTTCCAGGAATCAACTGGGATTAACTAAGAAAAAAAAGGCTTTTTCTTTTTTGTGTGTGGAGGGGGATAGGATTACTAGGTTAGTTCAGGAGAAAGCTAGTCCCAGACTTAATGCATCTTGATGTCAGCTTTTAAGAGAATTTCCTGTTACATCTTCATGACTCACCTGGGACATGTGGGCTCATTGATAATGGTCTAGGTTTTAGATTGGTCTGCTCATAGAGGTTTTATTTTTTATTTTTTTGCTTTTTTTTTTTTTAGGGCTGCATACGAAGGTTCCCAGGATAGGAGTCTAATCGGAACTGCTGCCCTACACCACAGCCACAGCAACATCAGATCTGAGCCGTGTCTGCGACCTACACCACAGCTCACAGCAATGCCAGATCCTTAACCCATTGAGTGGGGCCAGGGATCAAACCCGAAACCTCATGGTTCCTAGTTAGATTTGTTTCTGCTGTGCCACAATGGGAACTCCTGCTCATAGATTATTAGCTGGTTGCACCAGCTGGTCCAGAGAGCAGGTACCTCTCAAGGTAGTAAGTGCTCTGCAGAGTAATGAGGAAGGGGCTTCTCCCAGGTCAGGGGTGGGGGGCACTGGGGAGGGAGGCCAGCCAGCCAGTTGGGATTCCAGAGGGAAAGAAAGGCCAAAAGGGCTCCTGAGAAGAGAAGACTGGGCAGAGAAGAGAGAGAAGCAGTTTGCTGGATGGGTCCAAAATCGGGAGGCTGGGGGTGCTTTCCTCCACTCACAGGCCTGCCAGCCAGGCCAACCTCTTCCCTCGACCTGACTTCCGTTGTGTAACGTCACTCTTGCTCTGAATGTTCTTGCCTGCCTACTGCACTGTCCCTGGCTGTGTCCTCCAGAAAGGTTTCCACATCACTGAGGACCAAGACACTGGCATTAGGTCTGAACTTACTCCTTAGATAAGAAACTTAAAAAAAAAAAAAAAAAACAAAAAACCTGTCCTTTGACCTAGGTATTCCCCTTGGAGAAATCAACTTTAAGGACATGGGGACAAATCCAAATATATCTTCATAATGGCAAAAAACAGGGAAGGGCAGGAGTTCCCATTGTGGCTCAGTGGTTAATGAATCCAACTAGGAACCATGAGGTTGCTGGTTCAATCCCTGGCCTTGCTCAGTGGATTAAGGATCCAGCATTGCCGTGAGCTGTGGTGTAGTTCGCAGATGTGGCTTGGGTCCCGTGTTGCTGTGGCTCTAGCGTAGGCTGGCAGCTACAGCTCCGATTGGACCCCTAGCCTGGGAACCTCCATATGCCATGGGAGCGGCCCAAGAAATCACAAAAAGACCAAAAAAAAGGGGGGGGGGGAGGGCACAGTTTAAGAGCCCAGTGGGGACTGGGGTTATGTACACACTTGTACAATGAAATATTATGAGGCCACTCAATTTTTACATATATTTTTATGACATGGGCAAACATAAAGAATATGGAATATTTAAAAAGCAGAGTGTGGGAGTTCCTGTTATAGGCTCAGTGGGTTAAAAATCTGACCAGTATCCGGAGTTCCCGTCGTGGCGCAGTGGTTAACCATGAGGTTGCGGGTTCGGTCCCTGCCCTCGCTCAGTGGGTTGCCGTGAGCTGTGGTGTAGGTTGCAGACGTGGCTCGGATCCCGCGTTGCTGTGGCTCTGGCGTAGGCTGGTGGCTACAGCTCCGATTCAACCCCTAGCCTGGGAACCTTCATATGCCGCGGGAGCGGCCCAAGAAATAGCAACAACAACAAAAACGACAAAAGACAAAAAAAAAAAATCTGACCAGTATCCATGAGAATACAGGTTTGATAGCTGGCCTCGCTCATTGGGTTAAGGATTGGGCTGTGGCCATGAGGTTGCGGGTTTGGTCCCTGCCCTTGCTCAGTGGGTTGCCGTGAGCTGTGGTGTAGGTCGCAGATGTGGCTTGGATCTGGTGTGGCTGTGCCGTAGGCTGTGGCTGTGGCGTAGGCTGGCGGCTACAGCTCCAATTAGACCCCTATGCTGGGAACATCCATATGCCATGGGTGCAGCCCTAAAAAGACAAAAAAAACAAAAAGCAAAAAACTTCTTCTTTCTACTTTTGTTACCACTGTCAGAAAACAAAATCGTGTGAAAGTTAGTTAGATATAAAAAAAAAATTACAAGGAATTTGGGGAAATTAGAGCACTGTTGATCTTGAGGAATTAGATATTTGGGTGTGATAATACTCTTATGGTTTTGCTTTATAAAGTGGTCCATAACTTTTAGAGATACTTATTGAAGTGCTTGGGTAAAAATTGCAAATGTTTACAGATAAGATCTGGGATTTCCTTCAAAATAAACCAGTGGAGTGGGTGGGGGTAGAAGGGGAACATAATTGGCCAGAGGAGTCGTTAATTGTTTAAGGTAGGTGAAGGGTGTAATTATATTATTTCCTCTACTTCTGTGTGTGCTTTTATTTTCCATCATAAAAGGTTAAAAATTAGAGACTACTGGGTTAACTGAAAAATCAAAGGCGTGAAGGCCTGTCCCCCACATCCGTTTGTCAACAGCTTCACCCCTGGGGTACTTGGGTTCAAAGAAGCCTATTTGAAGAAGTCCCATTGCTGAATCTCAGCTCACCCACCCCATCGCCGCCGTGTGATCTTGGGTGGGATCTCTCTGAGCCTGGGTTTCCTCCTGTGAAGAGTGGGGTCCACAGTAGGAGATGCTGGGGGTGGGGGTGCACCCTGCCCCCCACCCCCCTACCCTGGCTGTTGGGTGCCTGGGGTAAGGGGAACCTGAGGGGGACACTTTGTCTGCTGTGCGAAGGGACAATTAAGACATGGCCGCTTTTACAGTGTTGTTCTAAATGGAGCTCTTGGAGTTCCCTTCATGGCACAGGGGAAACATGTCTGAGTAGGAGCAATAAGGTTGTGGGTTTAATCCCTGGCCCCGCTCAGTGGATTAAGGATCTGATTAGACCCCTAGCCTGGGAACCTCCATATGCCGTGACTGCAGCCCTAAAAAGACAAAAGACAAAAATAAATAAATAAAAAATAAATAGAGCTCTTTAAATTTTTTTTTTCCTGTCTTTTTAGGGGCCCACCCTTGGCATATGGAAGTTCCCAGGCTAGGGGTCAAATGGGAGCTAAAGCTGCCAGTCTACACCATGAACAAAGCAATGCCAGATCTGAGCCGTATCTGTGACCTACACCACAGCTCACGACAATGCCAGATCCTTAACTCACTGAGCAAGGCCAGGGATCGAACCCACATCCTCACAGATACTAGTTGGGTTTGTTACCACTGAGCCACGATGCAAACTCCTCTTTAAACTTTTTTGATCCTGGACCTTATTAGAAAGAATTTTTTTAAAAAAATTTGAACCTCTTTTCATTCAAAATTATATACATGTACTGTTTTACCAGTACGTATATATATATATATATATATATATATATATATATATATATATATATAAAACAATTTATTAAAAGAAGTAAAAATGGAATAACCATTATCTTAAAATGTCTTGCTAGTCGTTATCACTTCATATTAGCACATACTTTATATACTTTCTCAAGGCACGAGACATCCTTGTGCTGGGATTCATCGTTCCTGACAGTGGCTGTATAACTATGTTTCAGGTAGTTTTCCTCATTTCGAGTTATTCTGGCCAACCACTCAGCCCTGACTCCACCCTTACTGATCCCCTCTCCAGTGCTGGCTAGGGGCAGATGGTGAGGGGCAGCTCTGGCCTTTGTAGGTGCCTCTGCTCTTTGCTCTGGCATTTCCTTGCCTGGATCTTATTAAGCACCTGTCCATTTTGTGAGCTTCAGTCTCAACATCATGTGTGAATCCCTGTCTGCACTTGCTCTCAGTCTGCTGGAGTGTGAGTGAGTGCCTGTGTTGGCAGCCCCAGAGCCCCTTGGTTACCCAAGGTGAACAGTGACCAACTGGCTCATAGACCTGGTCTGGACCCACCTGTGGTCAGTCTGTGTAGAAGCAAAAGCTAAAGTTGCTTATTTATCTTGAAGTAAAAGTAAACAAAGAGTTCTCTTGTAGCATGTGGGTGGCAGATCCAGCATTTTCACTGCAGTGGCTCTGGTGGCTCAGGTTTGATTCCTGGCATGGGAAATTCTGTATGCTGTGGATTCTGTTCTGAAAGGTTTCAAGTGGGCTGTGGCTGCATTGTTGTCTTGCTCAAGGTGGCTGAGCTGGCCAGACTCCTGGTCAGGTTTTAGGAAACCCCCCCCCTTTTTTGGGAGCCACACCAGTGGCATATGGAGGTTCCCAGCCTAGGGGTTGAATCAGAGCTACAGCTGCCGGCCTATGCCACAGCCACAGCAACACGGGATCCTTAACCTACTGATTGAGGCCAGGGTTTGAACCCGCAACCTCATAGTCACATTTGTTTCCACTGCACCATGACAGGAACTCCCCTAGAACCCCTTTTATTTGCTGACCCCTGTCTGTTGTGGCAAGTGGGCCCCAGCATCTCCATTTCTGTTCCTTTTGTCCATGTAGCCGTCCTCCTATCACCTTTTTTTTTGCTTTATTCTGTTTTTTCTCTTTGTCTTCCCTTCCATTTTCTTTTCTTTATAAATGTAACCCACTAGAATGTAGTATTTCCATTGGTGATTTTTATTGATTAGCTTACTGATCGAGCACCTGCTGTATATTTAGCCTCATGTAGATGGAGGAGTGAGTCAAGAACCCTGAATATAATTTCCGCTGGTGAGAGTGTAAACTGGGGCCCCTACTTGGGAGGACAGTTTGGAGGTTTCTATCAATTTGCCCGTTGACCCAGTGATTCCACATCTATAAATGTGTCATAGTCTCACTCCGGTCAAATGTCGGACTGCAGGGACCGCCTTTGCAGCATTATTTACAGTAGGGAGAAAACCCAGAAACAACTGTGTCCATCAGCAGAAGGGAGAGGGTCAGGTCCATCCTGGTATCCATAGGGAAGGCCACCAATTCTGAGCTCCAGGTACAGAAAGGTTAACTTCTATTTTCTTCCTTCTTTCCTTCCTTCCTTCTTTCTCTCTCTCTCTCTCTCTCTCTCTCTCTCTTTCTGCCTTTCTCTAAGGCCACACCCATGGCATATGGAGGTTCCTAGGCTTGGGGTCTAATGAGAGCTGTAGCCACTGGCCTATGCCAGATCTGAGCCAAGTCTGCAACCTACAACACAGCTCACGGCAACGCCGGATCCTTAACCCGCTGAGCGAGGCAAGGGATCGAACCTGAAACCTCATGGTCCCTAGTCAGATTCCTTAACCACTGAGCCTTGATGGGAACTCCTAACTTCTATTTTCTTTTTTTTTTTGTCTTCTTCTAGGGCTGCAACTGCGGCATATGGAGATTCCCAGGCTAGGGGTCTAATCAGAGCTGTAGCCACCGGCCTACGCCAGGGCCAAGCAATGCGGGATCCAAGCCGAGTCTGTGAACTACACCACAGCTCACAGCAATGCTGGATCCTTAACCCACTGAGCGAGGCCAGGGATTGAACCCGCAACCTCATGGTTCCTAGTCAGATTCGTTAACCCCTGAGCCACGACAGGAACTCCTCTATTTTCAGTTAAGATGGGGGGAGTTCCCGTCGTGGCGCAATGGAAACAAAACCGACTAGGAACCACGGGTGGTTGTGAGTTCGATCCCTGACCCCACACAGTGGGTTAAGGACCTGGCGTTGCAATGAGCTGTGGTGTAGGTCACAGACAAGGCTTGGATCTGCGTTGCTGTGGCTGTGGTGTAGGCTGGCAGCTACAGCTCTGATTTAACCCCTAGCCTGGGAACCTCCATGGGTGTGGCCCTAAAAAGCAAATAAATAAATAAAAATAAAAGTAATACATTAATTGTAGAAAATTTTAGAAAAGTGGAACATGATTGAGAAAAAAAGTCATCCTGCTATGTTAGATATTTTTTTTGCGTTTTCCCTTATCGAGTCAACAATGAACTGTATTGCTTCTCCATCCCAAAATGAGATATACTTCTTATCTTTTCTGATCATAAATGTAAAAATTAAAAAGTAATACAGGAGTTCCCAGGTGGCCTAGTAGTTAATGATCTGGTGTGGACCCTGCTATGGTTTGATCCCTGGCCAGGGAACTTCCACATGTGGAACGTGTGGCCAAAAACAAAAAAAGTGATACATGCTGATACTAAAATGCATTAAGCAAAAGCCGAAGAAACCAGTATCACTCTTACTGTCCTGTTTTGTAACTTTCTGCTTTACACAAATGGTGAACCACTGTCTTTTTATTTTTATTTGCTTATTTATTTTCTTTTTTTGTTATACCCTTGGCATATGTAAATTCCTGGGCCAGAGATTGAATCTGAGCTGCAGCTGTGACCTATGCCATAGCTGTGGCAATGCTGGGTCCCTTTTTTTTTTTTTTTTTTTTTGTCTTTTTAGGTGGAACCCTTCACATGTGGAAGTTCCCAGGCTGGGGGTCGAATGGGAGCTGCAGCTGCTGGCCTACACCACAGCCACAGCAATGCCAGATCCAAGCCTCGTCCACAGCCTACACCACAACCTGTGGCAACGCTGGATCCTTAACCTACTGAGTGAGGCCAGGGGTCAAACCCACATCTTCATGGATACTGGTCTTGTTCTTAATCCATTGAGCCACAATGGGAACTTCCAATGCCGGGTCCTTAACCCTCCGCACCACAGCAGGAACTCCCACTATCTTTTAAAATAAATCTGTATCTACATCAGCCTCTTCAGTGGCTGTAGTACCGTGTTATAAAGTGCGTTGGGTGGACCCTCCTGGGCACACCTTGCGCTTCGCCTGGGTACTTCCTTTGAGTTAAGGTCTTTCCTAGAAGTGAAAGAAGGGACAGAGTCCAAGGTCTTAACACATTTTATATCTTGACACATACTGCCAGATCATGATGGGAAAATCTCATTGTTGTCTTCAATATTGCACTCTTAGTCACCACAGTCTTCTATTTTAATTTATATTAAAATTAAGAACTCCTTGGTGTTTTTTTTTTTAATTAAATTTTTTTTTTCAGTATTCTTTTAAATTGTCTTTTGTTTTTTGTCTTCTGTCTTTTTAGGGCCTCACCTGCAGCACATGGAGGTTCCCAGGCTAGGGGTCTAATTGGAGCTGCAGCTGCCGGCCTACACCACAGCCACAGGAACTCAAGGTTCAAGCCACGTCTATGACCTACACCACAGCTCACGGCAACTCCAGATCCTTAACCCACTGAACGAGGCCAGGGATCAAACGCGAAACCTCGTGGCTCCTAGTCAGATCCTTTTCCTCAGTGCCACAATGGGAACTCCTAAATTGCAACTTCCACCCAGCCCTCCCCAGTAGGGCCCTCCGTGCTCTATATTCTGCAGTACTCTGAATCCTTCTTTCTGTGTGGAGCGCCCCCACCCTGGGGAGCTGAGGGGCTCTGGGGGGTGGGAGGGCTGTGCTGTGCCCTCTGGTTCCTCTGCCACCCAGCCCCGCCTTCTTGCAGGGCTGGGCCGGGGTTCCTCCTGCTGGCTGAGGTCAGCACTATTAATAGTCAGCCTAACCCTGCGCTGGCTGTGTGGAGGGAGGCGGGATTCTGGGGAAGTCAGGCTTGTGTCTTCCGGCAGCCAGGCCAGCACCCTGCCCCATGGTGGGTGGCGGGGGCTCCTGGAACTTGGGATGGCAGGAGGCGTGACTTATAGGCAGGCCAGTGAAAGATGCTGAGGATACCATCCTGGGTCGTGGGAGCCCCACATCTGAGCTGGGGCCCCCAACTTCCCCATGAGAAAAGGCAGCTGGAACTGGTGAGTAGGGCCTCTCTCAGCCGTTGTAGACTTTGAAACCCAGTGCTTAGTAACGCATTTCTTTTATGGTCTTATGAGAGAGGCTATAAAGGCGTTTTATGGGGGGTGGAGGACCCAGAGGTTTGCTGAAATTGTGGCAAAGTGGAATGAACTGTATTCCTTCTCCTCCTCAAAATGTGGAAGCACTGTGGAAGGCAGAGGCCTGGGCTTGCTAGGGCCTGGGATACCTCCCTGGTGTTTCCCGCAAAGAGTTTGAAGCATCTGGTCTGTACCAGGCGAGGGATTGGGGGTGCATGGAGAGAAGGGAAATCATGTGCAGGCGTGGCTGAGCTACGTCCTGGTCCGTGGGGAGCCAGGCAGCCCTGCAGGTGCTGGGAAAGGAAGAAATGGGTGGGCAGGGGTGCTGAGTGCTAACTAGGGCAGGGAGGAGGGCAGAGGGTGAAGGGTGGAAGAAAGGGTGTTGAGGGACTCAAGCAGGTGCAGGTCCTCTCACTGCCTGTCCCCACTTCCAGGTGGAAGAGGGCAGGGGAGGCCTAGGCTGGATGCCTGCATCTGCTAATCCCTCTGGGGTTAGGGCCTCCTGTGTGGATTTTGGACCTGGACAAATGCTGACAAAGGACAGAACAGGCCAGTTTGCAGCCAGATGTGGCCCAGAGGTGACTTGGGGACAGCAGCTTCAAGATACCTCCTTTCCCAGCAGTGCTTGAATTTCCAAAGCCCAGGAAGACCCAGCCCCAGTGGAAGCAGTAGGAGAAGATTGTTTTGTTTTTGGTTTGGTTGGGGTTTATTTGACTAGGAGAGTTTGAGTTAGTATCTCCTGATTTGAATTTTATAACCCATCCCAATGTAAACTGAGTTATAATAAAAAGCTCTACAGCATTTAGAGCAAATCTGTAAGATTGTTTTAACATCAACATGAGGAATACATTTGGCCTTAACTTTTCATGTATATTTATGATACCAATATTAAAATAAGAAAATGCTCATTCCATAGTTAAGTGGAAATTTTCCAATGAATTTTTCCTTTTTCCCCATTTTTGGCCACCCCACAGCACATGGAGTTCCCAGGCCAGGGATCAGATCCAAGCCACAGTCACAACCTAAGCTGCAGCTGAGGCAGTGCCAGATCCTTAACCCACCATGCTGGACTGGGGATCGAACCGGTCCCATTGCTCCCAAGACTCCACTGATCATGTTGTGCCACAGTGGGAACGCCCCAATGAATTGTTTGATCACCAACAATTTAAGAGAAGTTCTCTGGGAGTATATACAAAAAAATAATTTAAAGGAAAATATTTTGCTGTTAAGCAATTTAGAAATCAACATGAAAAATTCATTATAAAAGTTTTATTCCATTGCATTGTTGTGTGAAATTATGAGAATATAAGCAAATACCGTCCAGTGTCAGAAGAGCTATAATACTAAGTTACAAGTGAGTAGTTTCATGGAAATTTTCAATTCAGTTTTAAAAATAATCATGTCATTTAAGTAATAATTAAGATAAGCTTTGTCTCTGTATATAATAAACTTCTACTTATACAATTCCATTTTCTCTAGCTGGAAGCCATATAGGAGCTGTGTAGCCTCCAGTCCCACTTTCTTCATTGATGCAGCAACATCAAACAGTCAAAACACTCACACATGATTTCAGCAGCTTCTTGTACATCTCTATCTCCAAGCGAGGCTCCATGTGGTCGATACTCATTCATTGCCCCAGTCGCTCACTCTTTGAGATCTTTCTGCTCAGGTGTATTCTCAGTAATGGATACTGCTAACATATCATCATATCTCTAACACCCTTCCAGGGTACGTTTCTTTATTCCTTTGATGGTCTCTCTCTCTCTCTCTCTCTCTCTCCCCCCCCCCCCTTTTTTTTCCCCGTTTTTTAGGGCCATACTGGTGGCATATGCAAGTTCCCAGGCTAGGGGTCAAATTGGAACTATAGTTGCAGGCCTACACCACAGCCACAGCAATGCCAAATCTGAGCCTCATCTGCATCCTACACTGCAGCTGATGGCAACACTAGATCCTTAACCTGCTGAGCAAAGTTGGGGTAGAACCTGAATCCTCATGGATCCTAGTCAGATTCATTCCCACTGCACCACAACAGGAACTCTCTTTGATCATCTCTTGAGTAATTTTATTTATTTATTTATTTATTGGCTTTTTGCCATTTCTTGTGCCGCTCCCGCAGCATATGGAGGTTCCCAGGCTAGGGGTCGAATCAGAGCTGTAGCCACCGGCCTACACCAGAGCCACAGCAACTCGGGATCCGAGCCGCGTCTGCGACCTACACCACAGCTCACGGCAATGCCGGATCCTTAACCCACTGAGCAAGGGCAGGGATTGAACCCGCAACCTCATGGTTCCTAGTCGGATTCGTTGACCGCTGCGCCATGACGGGAACTCTTCTTGAGTAATTTTAAACTCCCTTCCTGGGGAGTTCCCATCGTGGTGCAGCAGAAACGAATCCGACTGGGAACCATGAGGTTGCGGGTTCGATCCCTGGCCTCACTCAGTGGGTTAAGGATCCGGCATTGTCGTGAGCTGTGGTGTAGGAAGCAGACTCGGCTCAGATCCCGAGTTGCTGTGGCTGTGGCGTAGGCTGGCAGCGGTAGCTCTGATTTGACCCCTAGCCTGGGAACCCCTATATGCCATGGGTGTGGCCCTAAAAAGACCAAAAAATAAAAAAATAAACTCCCTTCCTGGGAAGAGAAGGGTGTCCATGAAAGCACCTTTTGAGTGGTTATGAGTCCCCATGGCCCCTCCTCTGGTTGTGTATGCATTCATGAAAAGGGGAGTACGCTGGCTTTTTTTTTAGATTCTTATATGGCAGAGGTCATGTCCTGTTCATCAATGTCACAAACCAGCATATCTTCAGGCTGAATGTGTTTCTTTTGAATTCCTGAAGGAGCAATGTAGATTTCTTTGTCTTGCTTCAAGCCAATTCCTCTTCCAGTGCCAGCAGCCCAAATGGTACAACTGTTTGCAAAGCTCAGGGATCCAGAATCTTGGGTGTTCCTTGTCTTTTGCACAGCATTGCCTTGAGCAGTAGTTTCTCTCCAAAGCACGACAGCCACATGTGGCCCAGACTAGGGGTACCCGCCTCCTCCAGTCTTTGCACAGCTTTGTTCCTGATGCTCTGCCTGGACCAATGTGACGAGCGTGAGAGAATTTTTAAGAGTTAACTTTTTTTTTTTTTGGTCTTTTTCTGTCTTTTCTAAGACTGCACCCTCAGCATATGGAGGTTCCCAGGCTAGGAGTCTAATCAGAGCTGAAGCCTCCGGCCACTGCCACAGCCACAGCAACTTGGGATCTGAGCCACATCTGTGACCTACACCACAGCTCACGGCAATGCCAGATCCTTAACCCACTGAGCAAGGCCAGGGATCGAACCTACAACCTCATGGTTCCCAGTGGGATTCATTAACCACTGAGCCACGATGGAAACTCCAAGAGTTACTTTTTTTGTTACTTGTTTCTTTTTGGTTATACTACTGATTATCAAAATTTTAGAATTTCTACTTAGGAAACTATCAAAAAGAAAATAGCAATACTGAGGAGTTACAATATGACGTTGTATCTGTGAGGATGCAGGTTCAATCCTTGCCCCCCTCAAAAATAAATAAAATAATGAAATGGTAACTCATTAAAATAAAATTCCATACAATGAGAATCATAAATGTAAGCCCTAAGTTGATCTCTTTATTCTAAATGGTGAGTCAGCTAACAGTAATTTCTGAATTGTAGGAGTTTCTTGCCTTTTTTTTTTTTTTTAGGGCTGCACCTGCAGCATATGGAAGTTCCCAGGCTACCAGTCAAATCAGAGCTGCAGCCTCCACAGCCATAGCAACGAGGGATCCAAGCTGCTTCCACGACCTATACCACAGCTCATGGGAACTCTGGATCCTTAACTCACTGAGCAAGGCCAGGAATTGAGCCCCCATCCTCATGGATATTAGTCGGATTTGTTTCCACTGTGCCACGAGGGGAACTCCTAGGAGCTTCTTAATTATTAAAATTCAGAATAATTCTTTCTCTAGTCTCTATCTGCCCCCCTGCCCCCCTCGCCATTGGTTATGTTTGTTTCTTCCAACCAACTTCTAAGGAATATCCACTGAAACCAAGTCATCCATTCCACAGATTTCATTGAACGCCTACTGTGTACCCCTTGCTGTTCGGAGTTGTGGGCATACAGGGAAAGCCTCTGCTGTAATAGGGTGCTCCATCTAGTGGGAGAAGATGGGCCATAAAAGGATAAACACAGTGAACAAGCGTGTTCTGTTGTTTATTTTAGGTGATAAAGACCAGGGCTGAGGGGGTGGAGGAGGGGTGGCTGTACTTGGTGAGGCCCTCTGTGTAGGCCTCACAGAGAAGTGACATTTGAACATTGGACCGACAGGGCTGAGCTGTGCAGGTGTGCGGGGGAGGAGCAGGCAGGCAGCAGCCCAGGTGTTTGAAGAAGAGCCAGGAGGCCGAGTGGCACCTATGAAGGAGGAGGAGATGGTGAGGAGGGGGGTCAGCATGAAGGGCTTTGAGACCCAGGCCACTGTGTGCGTGTGGCTTTGACTTGGAGTGAGACAGAGCTGCTGGAGGAGTTGGGGTGTGGCGTGAGGTGACATTCCAACTTCTGTCCCAAGAGGGTCCCTCTTGCTGCTCTGTTGAGAGTAGACTCAGATCCAGACTGGAGACTTGAGGTCTTGCCCTCTAGGTGAGAGGAGAGGCGCATAGCTCACATAGCTGGTAGCAATGGCGGCCCCTGGAAGTGGTTGGATTTTTTGCGTCTGCGCAGCAGACAGAGCAGATGTGATCTGCTGAATGGGCTGGCTCTAGAAGGATAAACAGAGGAGGCAAAGTTTATTCCCCTAGGGCCCCATCTACTGGATGGATAGAGATTGCAGAAGTCTGGGGGGAAAGGACAGGAGCTCAGTTTAGGTTAAGTTCAAGGAGTTAGGCATCCACGTGGAGATGGCTGTCAGCCAGCAGCTGGATATATGAGTCTAGAGGGCTGGGCTGCAAGTACATATTTGAGACACCTTTGCATATAATTTGTATTTAAAGTCAGGAGGCAAGGGACCAGGTGCAAGGATTGAGCCCTGGGACCCTCCTGCATGAAGAGGTCAGGGAGAAAAAGCAGCCTTGAGGTCAGAGGGGAACCTGGAGAGTGGTGAGGGGAAGGAGGATTCCAGGAGGAGAGAGAGAGTTGACCCCTGGTCAGACCCTGCAGCCTGGGCTGGTCATCTGAGAATGAGATCCCTCCATTGGAGGTTATTGGTGACTTGGCAAGAGAGGTTCTCTGACCAGGGGAGGGGGAGGTTCTGCTAAGACCAAGGAATAACCCCTCTGGGCAGATAAATAGAAAAAGGCACACACAGCTTAGGGTCCCATGCCTGGGCCAGCAGAGGGTAACTGGCCCCCAGCCCAGCACCTTTTTTTTTTTTTTTTCTTTTTTGGCTGCCCTGCGGCATATGGAGTTCCTGGGCCAGGGATCAGATCCAAGCCACAGTTATGACCTACGCCACAGCTGCCTGTGGCAATGGTGGGTCCTTTAACCCACTGTCCCTGTCCAAGGATTGAATCTGTATCCTGACCCATAGAGACACCGCAGATCTGATTGCGCTGCAACAGGAACTTCCCAGCCCAGCACCTTTGTTTAGGGGCCCAGCTGGCCAGTCACAACCTGCACCAGTGCACCAAGCTCTAAGGCTGCAGAGCAGGACTAATGGGCTGTGCCCCAGGTCTGCCCACTTACAGAAAGTAAGTGTCTGGAAGGTGCTGCCACCTAGAGGGCACCCACACCCACCGGTGGATTCAACAAAGGCACCTCCCAGAGAAGGCGGGAGGGCTGAGAGGGGCTCCAGGGATCTATTCCACAGAGTAGGTATATTCATCCACAGGAGGGATATTTTGGTTTTTCAGAGAAGCCGTCAATCTTTCCCTGTGAGGCCTGGTGCGACCCATGGCTGTTTGTGGGTCAGGACTTGTTCTGAGCCTGTGAGTTCATGAGAGGGCTCAGTGGGAGGAGAACGTTTTCTCAAATTATTGAAACTGTGTCTTCTCTGTGAGGCTCTGACGTCTGGGCTGTGAGCAAAGGCCTGCTAACTGAGCCACATCTAGACACACACCTCGTCCCCTGGGCTCAGTCTGCAGCAGGTTAGGCACGCAGAGTCCTTGCTTATCCTAGCCTCTCACCAGGTTCCCTTTGTTCCTTTTAATTCTTTTTTTACCTTTAATTTTTTTCTCAATTAAAAAAATTACAGGGAGTTCCCTGGTGGTCTAGTGGTTATAGTTCGGCACTTTCACTACTGTAGTCTGAGTTCAGTCCCTGGTCTGGGACTAAGAGCCCACATCAAGGAGTTCCCATCATGGCTCAGTGGAAACAAATCTGACTAATATCCATGAGGATGCAGGTTCCATCCCTGGCCTTGCTCAGTGAATCAAGGATCCAGTGTTGCTATGAGCTGTGTGGTGCAGGCCAGCAGCTGCAGCTCCAATTCAACCCCTGGCCTGGGAACTTCCGTATGCGGCAGGTGCGGCCCTAAAAAGCAAATAAATAAATAAATAAATAAAGTATAGAAATAATACATGCCCAGTAAATGGAACAGTTTAGAAGAGTATAGTGTAAGGGTTAATAGGGCTCCTCCCTCAAGCTCCAAACACCGCCAAAAGTGACCGCTGTTACCTCTTCCAGACCCTTCCATGGAAGTTCAAGCCCAACCCCCAACCCCCTACAGGCGGATGGCACTGTGCATTCTATCCCATTGCTTGCTCTGCCATTATAGCCTCTCTAGGGCTTCATTCCACATTTGGTCCATCCAGCTCTGCCACATTCTCCCCAGAGCAGCAGTGGCTCCTGTTAAGTACTCCTGCTCTGTTGCTGTTGTGGTTTGAGGTAGTTAAAAAGAATATTCCCAGAGTTCCCGTCGTGGCACAGTGGTTAATGAATCCGACTAGGAACCATGAGGTTGTAGGTTCGATCCCTGGCCTTGCTCAGTGGGTTAAGGATCTGGCATTGCCGTGAGCTGTGGTGTAGGTCGCAGACGCAGCTCAGATCCTGCATTGCTGTGGCTCTGCTGTAGACCAGCAGCAAAAGCTCCATTTGGACCTCTAACCTGGGAACCTCCATATGCCACGGGAGCAGCCCTAGAAGAGACAAAAAGGCAAAAAAAAAAAGAATATTCTGATGAACTCCTTTGCTTTTTTGTCTTTCAGCATTTTGAAAATTATATTCATAGAATAAGTTCCTGTCCGTGGAATTTCCAGGATCCTTAATTTTGAGACATGCTACCTGAAAAAAAAATTATTATTATTATTATTTTTTGGTCTTTTTAGGGCCGCACCCACGGCATATGGAGGTTCCCAAGCTAGGAGTCAAATTGGAGCTATACCTGCTGGCCTATGCCACAGCTACAGCAATGCCAGATCCAAGCCATGTCTGCAATCTACACCATGGCTCATGGCAATGCTGGATCCTTAACCTGGATCCTTAACTGAGTGAAGCCAGGGATTAAACCTGTTTTGTCCTGGATACTAGTCAGATTCGTTTCTTCTGAGCCACGACAGAAACTCCATGTTGCCTGAATTTGAATGTGGCTGCCTGAAATGAGCACCAGTTTGTCTGCCCACCAACCAGAGTGCTTGTGGGGACCCATGTGTCTCCCCCAACACTGGGCACTCCCAGGCTTCTTCCAGGGTGCCAGTCTGGAAGTGGTCCAAGCTTCCTTGCTTTAGTTCTGGTTCCTGCCTGGTGACGTACTTGTCTGGCTGCTGCAGGCCCTCAGAACGTCAATTCTGTCTCTAGAGGGCACTCCTGTGTGGGCTGCCTCCAGCAGGTGAAGAGTCCAGGGCTGGACCCCAGGGTCCGGGCCCTGACCGCTGCTGCCTGCTGAGGACCTGCCTGCAGAGCTCTTGCTGTTGCTGACTCATCTCTTGAAGACCCTGGGGAAGTTTAGCCATGGTTCTATCTGGCAAGGTGCTGAAAGATTTTGACCTCAACCAGAAATAAGTGAACAGTTGTGACTGGCACATTGTGAAAAAGTTTCACAAAAAACAGTACTCTTCCCATCACATGTGGGGTACTCTGAGATTTTTCACTTTATTCGAAAAAATGCTGGTCATGAGAACTGGCATTTCTCATCTCTCCATTTGTCCAAGAGGCCCCTAGGAGTTGTAAAAAGTGCATCCTGCTGGGGTTGGGGTCTCATGTGGCCTCAGAGACCTGGAGGAGATCCCCTGCGGACAGGCCTTACAGTGAGAGCTGAGATTGGGTTTTGAGGGGGAAGCTGAGTGGGAGGCCCTGACTTGCCCTTCACATCTCTCCTGGGGCCTTTCCCCTCAGGCTGCTCCAAACCTGTGTCCTCGTGTGTGGGGCACACAGTCCCATTGAACCCATAGTATGGGCCAGGCTCTTCTTGGCTGTCAACCTGTTGTTGTCATGCATATGGGTGAGGGCTGCCAGAGCAGGGTGGGAGGTCCTCCCACCCCACACAACTTCTGCAGAGGGTCCTTCCTCCCCACCCTTGATTGCCTCACTGTCTCTTTCTTTGGGTTGAAGGGTGGCCCTCCTCTAATTATAGTACCTGCCTGGCCTAATTATAGCCTGGGCTAATTTGTTAATGGCTTCGGGAACCAAGAGCCTTTGCCTTGGGCAGGATCACGGCTCCCGGGCACATGCAGGGGCGTTTTGCCAAGGAGTGCTGAGTGAGAGAAAGTGACAGGTCCTTCAGGCCCTTGGGGGACGTGGGATGTAGGCCCCCTAGGGAGCCCCAAGTCCAGCTGGCACACACAGGGCTCTGACCAATGGCGCTCCTGTTCCCGGGCTGTCAGGGTGGGTCGCTCTCCTTTGCAGGGGTCCTGAGAGCCCCTGACACATGGCCCCAGGCAGGACCTTGCCTTTTTCATTCTATTTTTAAAAATGGTCCTTAATTAAATGTCTTTACATTAAAAAAATACTTTTGATTTCCCTTGTCATAAAAGTAGTATCTGTTTACAATAGAAATGTCAGGAAAATGCAAACTATTGCCTTTGGAGTGGATAAGCAATGAGATCCTGCTGTCTAGCACAGGGAACTGTATCTAGTCACATATGATGGAGCATGATGGAGGATAATGTGTGAAAAAGAATGTATATATGTATGTATGACACTGGGGTCACTTTGCTGTACAGTAGAAATTGACAGAACACTGTAAACCAACTGTATTGGAAAAATGCAAATCATTAAAAAAAATACAAATCATTAAAAAAAAAAAGGAAACATCAGGAAATACAGAACGGGGAAAAGGCCATCCATAACCCCACCCCAGTGACTCATGACCCCAAAATGTGTTAACGTTTTGGTCTAGGAGTCTCATGACTCATGCCTTTGCTCTTGTCTGACTCATTATATTGTCCCCGCAGGGAAGTCCCACCTGGCCATTGTGCAAAAGGTGAACAATGAGGGCGAGGGTGACCCCTTCTATGAGGTGCTGGGCCTGGTCACCCTGGAGGATGTCATCGAGGAGATCATCAAGTCCGAGATCCTGGACGAGTCAGATATGTACAGTGAGTGTCCCTCCTGAACCTGCACCATGCAGACCCCCAGCTGCTGTCCCGAGGAGCCAGGGCCACTGTGCAGGGAGGCAGCGCCCCCTGGGGCTGCTCGGAGTATCTAGAGGGGCTGCCTTCCTCCTGTCTGGGCTGCAGAGTGGGGCGCCGGCCGGCAGCTCCCAGGCTGTTTCTGAGTCCTTGTTCTCAGTTCTGGATTCTCTCTGCAGCTGACAACCGGAGCCGGAAACGGGTATCTGAGAAGAACAAACGTGACTTCTCAGCCTTCAAGGATGCTGACAATGAGCTCAAGGTGAAAATTTCTCCTCAGCTACTTCTGGCTGCTCATCGCTTCTTGGCCACAGGTAAGAGCGGGAGGGGGACCTTCGGTGTCCGTGGAACACAGCCACGGGCCTTGGCTACTCCACACCAGGGACCAGGGCTGCGGCAGCTGAAGGGCTCCATGAAGAGCTGGGCCAAGCTTGGCTGCTGCTGGAAGGGGGTGAGGTGTTTTCTTTGCACACACACACACACACACACACACAGCCACAAACCCCCATACAAACACACCCCCCACACACCCCCCATATAGCCACCCCCCCAACACCCATCCCCCCTACACCCCCCCCACACACACACCTCCACACACACCCCCACATACCCACACCCCCACACACACCCACCCACCCACACACACACCCACAAGCCCCCCCACATAGCCACACACACCCTATACACCCCCACCGCTGAGCCCTGTGCTTTGTGTTCTCTGTCACTGGGATGCTTTTCGTCATGGATGTGTTGTGCTGGGAGGACTTGAGGTAGGCCTGGGCGCCCCTGGCCCAAGGGGGAGAGCAGGGAGGCCTTTCCACATGCCCCTCCCCTGGCATAACCTGCAGCCCCAGGCTTCTCCTCTCCAGCCTTGGGTCCAGCTCCATGTGCTCACCTCCCCTCCACCTGCCTCTGCTGGTCCCAGGGACCTGAGCTCTAGGTCAATGACTCCTCTCTTCTCAGCCCTAATTCAAAACACCTAGGACCTGGGTGACTGATCAGGAGACGTCTGGCCTCTCCCCTTGGTCCGACTTCCTTCCCAGCCCTCTTTGCTGAAGCTTCTGTGAGGCACCTCTTCGGTGATCATTCCTGGCTTTTCCTGCCAGAGTGTCAACAATGTGTGTACTGACAGTCGTGACAGTCACGTTTAGCAGGCACTTCCCATGTGGCAGGCGTGTGTCTGAATGTCTTAGACCCATCATCCCATTTCACCTCATGACGGCGACCCTATAAAGTTTTAAATCCATGTTTACAGATGAGGAAACTGAGACAGGTGAGAGAACTGGCCCGAGGCCATGTCCTGTTAGTGTAGGAGCCACTGTTCAGGCCGCCTAGGCGCACAGACTCGGGTCTGTCAAGGCCAGTGCCCAGGACACCGCTGCCAGGGAGGCAGGGCCGTCCAGCTCAGCAGCGACTGCCCGCCTGGCCCTGGATGACACCCTCCTCTTCCTCTCCTCCAGAGGTTCCGCAGTTCAGCCCCTCTCTGATATCCGAGAAGATCCTGCTGCGGCTGCTCAAGTACCCTGAGGTCATTCAGGAGCTCAAGTTTGATGAGCACAACAAGTCCTCTGTCCGCCACTACCTGTACACCCGCAACAAGCCGGCCGATTACTTCATCCTCATCCTGCAGGTCTGCCCGCCACCCCTCCCCTGCCCACCTCCTGCCCTCGAGGCCCGACCTTGCCCATCCCCCTGCGAGGCCACCCTGGAGGTCCTGGGGCTGTGGGGCTCTGGGACCAGCCCCCCCCCCAACTCCTCGCTTCTCCCGCATGCTTTGGGCTCTTGCTTTCCGGGTTGTGTTGTCCTTCTCATGCTGTTCATAACCCTGTGCTGTGTTCTCAGGGGAAGGTGGAGGTGGAGGCTGGGAAGGAGAACATGAAGTTTGAGACGGGTGCCTTCTCCTACTACGGGACCATGGCCCTGTCCTCGTCCCCCTCTGGTGAGTCACTGGGCCATCTAGAAGGCTCCTACCTAGTGTGGCTTGGGGCAGCAGAGGCCACTGAGAGCCAGAGCCACCAGGACCTAGAGGAGGTGGCCTGGAAGAGCAGTGACTCGCCCCTCAGGCAGGGTTCAGAGAGCGGGGGAAGGAGGTGGGAAGGGGTTTCGAGCAAAGCCTGAAGGGAGCCTCGAGCATGTTCTAAAATGTGAGACCAAGCTGCCAGAGACGGAGATGTGGGTGTGTGTCAGGGCACCCCACAAAGTCGGTGGCATTTGTGTGTGATGGGAAGCAAGAGGTTATTTGTGGCCCTTGAGCAGAGGAACCTGTGATAGCAGAACAGGCCAGCTGGGCAAGTAGGTACCTTAGTCCTCCTTGGCCATGACAGTAGGAGAGGCTTGAGAGGAGGCAGGTGGAGGGAGACTTCAGGGCCTCGCTCGTGAAGACTGGGCCAGGGGATCCAGGTGAGGGAGGGGGTCCAAAGTGCCCATGGTCGGGGCTGGGCCAGGTGCCATTGGACATGAGGTTTACAGATGGGTTCAACTTTTTCACAGGGCTGAGCAACACTGCCTTTTGGTTAAGGGTTGGTTCTGATGGAATAAAGGGACTTGGGGTCAAAGAAGGGACTGGACACCCTCTGAGGAGGGTTGCTCTTGCCACCCTGGTGCCTTCTGCTTTTCCAGTCCCAGGTGGTTCAGGGGCCTTGTGGCCAGAGTGGGCGCCCTGGCCAAATCTCACCCAGCTCAGCCCCTCGCTAGATGTTGTGACCCCTCCGAGTGGCCCCAGGTTGCTGCAAGCTGGAGCGTGAAAGTCTGCTTTGGTGCCAGGGACAGGCACCCAGTGACGGAGTGATGCAGCTCCTGGGGAGCCTCAGTGCTGTGCCTGTTGCTGTCCCCCTTTTTTTTTAGGGCCACACCCATGGCATTTGGAGGTTCCCAGGCTAGAGGTCTAATCAGAACTGCAGCTGCTGGCCTACACCACAGCCACAGCAACATCAGCTCACGGCAATGCCAGATCAAACCCGCAGCCTCATGGTTCTTGGTCGGATTTATTTCTGCTGCGCCACGATGGGAACTCCTGTTGCTGTCCTTTGGCAAAGAAGACCCCGTGGGGTGGGCCAGGCACCTGTGGGTATATGGACACAGCTCAGGCCTTGGGGGTGGAGGGTGTGCAGGAACAAAGCTCCAGAGCTGGATTTTGGAGCAAGTGGCCTCAATCAGATGCCTCCGGCCTGGGAGGACCCCTCCCAAGAGCGCTTCTTGCCAGAAATCTTGTTCAGAAGGGCACAGGGTCATAGGGCCTTCCTCCAAACATTCTTCCTCTGCAGTGATGCCTCAGAGCCTGGGTCAGGGCCCTGGAGTCCCCTGGTTTGCCCCAGGGGCACGGGTGAGGAGATGACTTCCAGGGGAACTCTGTGCCCACTGCGCCAGCTTCTGCCCTTCTCTGATCAGGATTCTTTGGTTGGCTCTGGGCCCCTCCCTGTCAAAGCCATGTCCTCTCTTCCATTGTGCCCCTTCTCTGCTCGAGGGAGCCTGGCCCCTAGCAGGTCTGCTTCTCCATCGTGTTCCTGTGCCTCCACGTCCATCCATCCATCACTGACCTTTTCCTCTTTTGCTCCAGTGCCTTCAACCCAGGTTGGGTGTCCGCTTGGCAAGCGGAACTCCCTGCTCTCCTGGCTCTCAGGTAACATGGCATGGCTGGAGAAGTTTGCACTGCCACCTGTCGCCTGAGCTTGCACACCACAGCTACATTAACCTCTCCCAGCAGGCACTGGGGCTGCCCCCCCCCCACCAGGTAGCATCCTTCCTGCTTGGCCTGGGGCCCAGTTACACTGTGCCTTTGCCTTGGTCCTAGAAAGGCTTCATTGAAGGTCCTTTAGTGCTTGAGAAGAAACACACACACACACACACACACACACACACACACACACACACGTCTGCAGGTGATAGACTAGGAATGGAGGGTTGCTCATAGATCTCAGCAGGATGACTTGTTTTCTCCAAAAAACTTTCCACCTTCCTTCACAGGCTTTGCTTTTTTCATTCTTTTGTTGCTGGTGTCTGCCTGCTAGAGGGAGGCAGCTCCTGGGCAGTTAGCAGTGTGACCACAGTCAGACTGCTCTGGTTGAACGGGGTCTTCGCAGACACCAACTAAGTGATTCCGGGAGCTGACTTACCTACTATAAGGTTTCCTCCCGTGAGGTGGGAACCATACGTGTGCCCCCTTTTTAGAATTGTTGGGAACAGTGAGAGAATTGATATACAATGTTTACTTGAAGCCCAACGACTATTTGTTTTTTCTCTCTTACAACCAAAATGTGACATTCTGATCAGAAAGAATTTAGGAAGAGGCAAATGTCACAGGCTGTTTTCTGGCCTTTATATGTCACACTCCTGAGCCCTGTTCCAGGATTGGGAACTGTGTTGGTCCAAGAGTCATTCAGTTCACGAGGTGCCCATCTCATGAGGCAAGGGAAAGTGGCAGAGAATACGGTCCTATTGTCAGAGTTCCAGCCTGGGCTGGTGGTGCTGGAGGAGGTTAAGAGCCCTCCGGTGGCATGGAGCCCCAGTGTCAGTGTGTAACTGAGAAGCTCCTGGCGCCCCAGCCGTCCTACAAACCCAGCACTTCAGTCCGCTGTTCCCCTTTTATGTTTGTACAGCTGGGCTTTTTTCTTCCTTAAATGTGCCAGAGTACCCTTTTCTGCTGATCATCTTTTAAAAAAGTAAAAGAGTGACTTAGAGGTCCCTTGTCCTGTTCGGACACAACCACATTTTGGCTGTGATGGGAGATAGGCTGTGATGGGAGATAGGGAACTGTTAATGGCCATTGAGCAGGGGCTGTCTGATAAGAACAGAATCAGCCATGTAGGCCCTTGCTGGCCAGCCCCTCAGCCTCCCTCTCCTCCTCTGCACTTGATTCTGTTTTGTAGAGGCCAGCAGTTCGTGCATACCTGGTTTGAATCCTGATGTCTTTACCTAATATGGGCACCGAGATAGTTTTCCATAGGCTTTCTACATAGAGCTACACGGGGTTTCACCAAGCAGATGGGCCTTCATCTGTTACCCTCTCCATGCATATTCATGGGGGTCTATGTTCTCAATAACAGCATGATGTAAACCTCTTTATTGAAAATTTTCTTCTGTGTGTAAGATACAGCCTTAGAATATTCTTCCGGAAACAGAATTACCAAGTCAAAATCCTCTGGGTTTTTTAGTTACCTTTTTTGGTTTTGTTTTAAATGTAAAAGTAACAGCTTATTTAGAAACCTGGGCAAGTAGAAAAGTCTTAAGGAAATCAAGAAGCATCATAATTTCGTTATTCAGAAACAGTTCATATTTCAGTATATTTATTTCTAGGACTTCGTTTGTTTGTTTGTTTGTTTGTTTGTTTGTTTGTTTTTGGCTGCTCCTCCAGCATGTAGAAGTTCCCAGGGATTGAACCCTCACCACAGCAGCAACCCAAGCTGCTATAGCAACAACGTCAGATCCTTAATCCACTGCGCCACAAAGGACCCAGGACCTCTGTTTTTTAATAGGCCACGTCACTAACTTGTGTTCGTTTTAAGTTGAATTTCTGTTTCTGAGGTGTTCATAAGCATTAATTAAAAGTATTCTATCATCCAAAGAATTAATGTGAAATATGAAGTAATATCCTAGTATTTCTGTTCTTTTCTAGAACTTAATCAGAAGTTACTTAAGTTAGAATAAGTGACATATGGGTGGACTGCATTTTCCTAGTTTTATGAATGAAAATTAGTAGTGTATTATTCATTTCAGTACATTTGGTTAAATCAGTCACCCATATTCAATGAGTGCTCTTCTTTCTAGGCTATTTGTTAGAATGGCTAACTTAGTAGTTAGTTAATAATTTAGTAGTTAACTAAGCAAAAATCTTAGTCCACTTCCTGTTTGTTTAAAACAAGCCAGCATGTCTTCACAATTAACATTTTGGTGCATTTCATTGTTTTCTGAGTGTTCTCAAAACTATGGGCATAATGATGTATAATAATGTGTGTGCCCTTCCTTTTCCAAAATAAGGAGCTGGTTCCTTCCTCATTGGAGGTTGAGTCATTCTTTCCTGGTGACAGTACGCTGAATGGAGGCGTGTGCTGCCCCTAGTGGCAGGAAGAGGCCACTACCCCAGGCTCTTTCTCATGGGATGGGGACTGGAAGTGGTCCCCAGATACTCACAGTGGGAGGCCTGGGGTTCAGGGGCCACAGTCTCATTCCTGTGAGAGGCCCCTGTCCTCCTGCCAGACTGGCTGGGGCTCAGCAGACACAGGGGTTGTACTGTTCCACACAGAACAGGTCTCGTGCAGAACATCCTTTGGAGCTCTTTGAGCGTTTTGACATATGCCACAGGGTGTCATGTTAGGGGTGTATGTACATGTGATGGGAGTGCAAACTGGGGGTTCTTCCTTTTCATATAATTTAAAAGTATGCAGTTTATGTCCCCCGACAGAAACTGTCATTGAGACAGGGATCGAGGCCTGTCTTCTAGCTTGGGTGATCATTGTGTTACCATCACCTGATCAGTTGTTGGAGAAATGAAGGGTTCTGCAGCCATAGACTTTGTGCCTCTGGTTTTTGTTTGTAGAGGGGACTTTTTAATACCTATTGCACAACACTCCCAAACAAACTCACTTATTTGCTTCAATGGAGTCAGACCTGCTGCAGTTAGAGCTTCCATTTGTGCCTGAAAAATACTGCCTGTTCCTGGTGGGGGCTCCACCGCCCAGGCATCCGTAGGACCAGCTTAGACAGGAGGATGTGAGGGGCACCGGGCTGCCCCCGCCTGACAGCCTCTCCCCCTCCACAGACCGCTCCCCATCCCACCCCACGCCCCTCAGCCGCTCAGCCTCCCTCAGCTACCCAGACCGCTCAGACTCGTTGAGCACAGCAGCCTTGGCTGGCAGCAGCAACCAGTTTGGCAGCTCCATCCTGGGCCAGTACATATCTGACTTCAGCGTCCGGGCACTCATGGACCTCCAGTACATTAAGGTGAGTGCTCCCCTCGGCCCTCTCCCTGGGCGTCTGGATCCCCCTGCCTCTAATTGGCAGCTGCTTTCTCTGATCCACCACAGCCAGCACCGAGGGCCCAGATCCAGGATGGTGTCCTCCCTACCCTTGCTCCTCACCCTTGGCCCTCTCTCCTGGACTCATAGTCTCCATCCTGGCCATTGTGGCTCAGTGGGTTAAGAACCGGACTAGTATCCGTGAGGATGTAGGTTCAATCCCTGGCCTTGCTCAGTGGGTTAAGGATCTGGCGTTGCTGTGGCTGTGGTGTAGGCCAGCAGCTGCAGCTCCGATTTGACCCCTTCCATATGCCACAGGTGCGGCCCTAGAAAAAATAAAACGAAAAAAAAAAATCTGTCATGTAGGGCTTGCCCCCAGCCCTGCTCTCAGTCACCGCCTCCCTTCCTGCTGCAGATCACCCGGCAGCAGTACCAGAATGGGCTGCTGGCCTCACGCATGGAGAACTGCCCTCAGTTTCCCCCGGACGGATGCACCATTTGCACCGAGAACTTGACTGACAAATCCGAGCTGCCCGTGGTGGACGAGACCACGACTCTCCTGAATGAGCGCAACTCCTTGCTGCACAGAGCCTCCCACGAGAGTGCCATCTGACAGGAGGGCCCGGGGCCCCCCGCCAACCCCGCGGGGGCCTCCCCATTGGGCCCACACAAAGACAGGGAGCCTGTTAGGCCGGAAGGGGGACAGATAGCTTGTCTGACTGAGCAGCCAGAGGGCCCCCAGCCTGAGGGGGACGTGGCCTCTGACAGGGACCTCTGAACAGCTCTAAGGTGGCAGCCACCCAGCCCTGGATGATGGGTGGGGCCGAGGGCCGGCGACCAGGAGCACTTCTAAACTAGACTCATCGCACCTCTTTTAAAATATCATTTGGGGAAGGGAAGACAGGGTTAAGGGACTTTATTTAAAAACAATTTTTTTTCCTCACAACTTTAAAAGGGGTAGAATGAACCCCAGGAAGCAATAGCCATAATCTGCTCCTAGCCGTGATCTTCTGGCTCTGTCCCTGACTCAGGGAGCCCACTCTTTCTCCTCCTCCTCCTCTTCCTCCAAGACCACATCCCTGAGGCCTGCTGGAGGAAGCTTTTCTCTTGGGAGGGAAGACTGGAAGCACAGAACCAAATAGCGCTGAGAACAACTGCCTGGACGTACGCCGAGGCTGGCCTGTTGTCACTGAGGCCGAGGGATTCTGGGTCACTGACCAGGGACGTGCTACTCCCAGCCGCAGAGAGGAGCACACCTCCTGTCAAGCATCGGACCCAGGAACTTCCTAGAACTCTGCCGATGGGCTCCACTGCTGAATTGGGCCAGGCTGAAGACTCTTACCTGCCCTGTTGGTCTGCCTCACACCTGCCCCTTTGGACAACTCTCCCCTGTTAATGGGGCTGACTCAGAGTGTTAGGCAGGGTCTCACACCTTTTAGATCACTAACCCCTGCTCCCCCAGCCTGCCCTCACTTCCACCAAAGGTTTTCCCCAGGTGGGGAGAGCGTTCATGTTAGATAAGGAGACTTGTCTGGGATGCTCCTTTTGGGGCCAGGAGGGACCCTGGTCACGGGCATCTACGTGGTTAGCAATCCCACCCCCACCCGCCACCTACCCACCAAGGAACATCAGGGCTCAGTCACTGACAGAGCCCTTCTTCTGATCCCAAACCCCCAATGCTTCTTGGGGATTGAGGACTAGAGGACATGTAGGAAGCCAACCTAAGCAGGTTCTTCATGCCCTTTCCTCCGTGGCTGAGGCTTACCTGGCCTTGTTCACACACTTACAGAACCCAAGAAGGAGGTTTCCACCTGAAAGGCACACAGCTGGCAGCCCCGACTCCCCCACGCGCGCATGTGCAATCCTTGCCTTTGGGGAAGCTCATGTCCTGGGCCTTGAGAGCCCACCCCCCTGAGCAGTGCTGCCCCAGCAGCTTTTCCCTATGCTGCAGGCTTCCCCCCATCGGGGAGGCTATGGGACCAAGATCCACGTTGGCCCTTTTGTCAGGTGGAACAGTTGCTGGGCCCTGATCGGGAGAGGGAGACTGCAGGCCTTCCTGAGTATTATTCGCTCCTGCCCTCAACCTGGGAGCCCCATCACCCCAAGCACTCTGCTTGGGACCAGGAAATGTTGCACCAAGTGTGCCGGCCCCCACCGGTCAGTTTAAAGTCTCCTCCAGTCACAGAAGTGATTCCTATAAGACTGGAGAGAAGGTGGTGATACCTATGGGTTTTCAGCCATTAGGGAAAAGGACACCAGACCTTTGTCCCCTATGGGGGGAACCCCCTGAGTTTTCTATAGGAGAAGCTTGTTTTCTGAGTCCACATGGGGGCTTACAGAGCTGTGTTCCTGGGACCTGAGGGCCAGGTGGAGCAAAGCCATGGCCTGAACCAGTGAGTGTGTGTGAAGTCGAAGGAGTAGGTGCACACACTTCCACAGCTACCTCTGCACACACAGTTACTACGGAGAGATGGTCCTGCCTTGCCTCCCCTTCCCATCTCCTTTTATAATCACTTTTTTCAGAGGGTCATGATTATTTCCAAATATTACTGGTCCGATGACTTCCTCCTCCTAGTGCAATTTCACTTCCTATTCCAACTTCTGGTTCCTGGGCTGAGCCATACCCTGGACCGGGCCCAGCCCCGCACGTCTTCCTACAGAAGGGAGACCTTCACAAATGGCCTCCGGATGGGTAGGCAAGTCACAGCCACCGTAACAAAGAACTCATATTTATTTTGCATAAGATTTTAATTTGTATATTTTTGTGATTTATTTTGGCATTGTTATGAGTTTGACTCTCGGGGAGTTTTTTTGTTAATGACTCTTGTGTCTTTTGTCACAAAACAATGATAATATTTGCTAAACAATATATGGAATTTATTTTTGATTGGTAATAAAAAATGAAATATGTATACATCTCGGCAAGTCTACACTTGCCTATTTGAGTTCTGTCAGTACTCGGTACCTGTCATAGAGCAGCTGTGCTTGACTGTCGAGCAAGCATTCTGGGACTGTTTAGCAGTAAAAAGGAAGCGGAAACATATCCTACCAAAGATATATGATCAAGGCTGTGGTCATAAGAGCTAGAGGGTGCCAGATGCTGATGGACAGACGGCAAATGTGCTCAACTGCCACCGTAAGGAATCCAGTAAAATGGATTTCTTCTGTCCCCAAGCACTGGCAGGGCAGCTGGGCTGGGCAGATTGGCCCTCCCCTCTGCCCTGGTGGCTGAAGGAGAAAGGAGCTTGCTCCTAAAGTTGGAGTGTTTATCTCCCGAAGAGCCTTCCCCTTGAGGCATCCTCACTGCACCCTCTCCCAAGGTTTTAGCCTGAGGACTCTTGGGTGCTCACAGAGGCCTGGCTGATGGGTGCAACTGATTGAGTGTGCCCCCGCCAGGGGCTCAGGCAAGCCCTGCTTAACTGGGTGAATTGGGGGCAATGTTTAAGGGGAGACGCCAGGTAAGCAGAAAGAAAGGAGAACATTCCCCTTAAAAGGGATAATGAATACAAAATCTTATAGGAGGGCAAGGAAGAATTTCATTCATTCCTCTGTTCCACACATGTTTAAGCCCCTGCTGTGTGCCATGTGCCACCAACTTCTCAGGCTGTCTTCTCCGCCTGGAACATTCTCTTCTCCCAGGTCTTTTTGAGGCTTACCCCTTCACTGCATCAAAGCCTCTGTTCAAATGTTACCTCCTTGAAGAAGCCTTCCCCATCCAAAATAGCTTAGCAGTAGTCCCTCTTGTCTCAGATTACTTTGTTTTTCTCCATAGCACTTATGATCAGATAAGAAAATACAGACGTGTGTATTTTCTGTTGTCCTCCCACTAGAACTGAAGCTCCAGGAGGTCAGCGTCTTTCTTATTTCCACTGTAGTCCCAGCACTACAACAGTGTCTGGTACCCCGCAGGCATTCAATGCAGGAAATACTTGTTGAATGAATGAATGAATGGGCCTTACAAGAAAGTAAGTCCTGGATGCTGTTGGAGGGGAGCACTTTGCTCCCATAACCTTGATCCAACCTAGTCAAGATGGTCAAGGAAGACCAGCTGAAGGAAGTGACGTTGGCAGACGAGAGAGAGAGAGAGAGAGAGAGGGAGAGGGAGAGGGAGAGGGAGAGGGAGAGAGAGAAGCAAGAATGAGCCAGTGGCCACAGTCACAGCTTTAAAACTCAAGAATAAATACAGATAAAACATGGAAATGTCTTGGACCAAATGACCAGAAAGGAAAATCTAGGGAGTGTCAGTGAGGGACCTGAACATCCGGTGACAAGAGTCTCCATTGATGCTGTGACGATGGACCAAAGAATGGTGCAGAGCCAGGGAAGAAGGAAGCTGGTGAAGGTGTGTGCTGGGGCCTCTATTCACAGGAAATCTCTCCCTGAGCAGCTTGGCTTGCCCTCTACTGGATCCTTTGTCTTTGGGTCTCACAGTTTAAATCACCCTTTGTGTTTTCCAAGTATGATCCAAGTTTTCAAAAGTTTTCTTCTACCGAAAGGTCTTCTTCCCCCCAGAATAAGTTATAGGTTGTTTTCTAAGGGAGCCAGAGACTAAGGAAAAAGTTACTTGTCAAAGGTCAGAGCCCTGTCTAGATGCACTAGGCATTTTCCCCATCTTGCCTCTGGAAGTGTTCTTTGAGTTAACTTTTCAGGCACATGACTCACTTCAAGCCTGTCATCCATTCTCACTGTGTCAGCATTTTCTCTGGACTGGGGGATAGAAGTGTGAACCAAAGGGGTTGAGTTTATTTTCTTTTTCCAAAAGAAGTGTGCCAGTCCAGTGGAAAAGCTTGGTAGTCATTATTGCTTCTGCTGGCGGCTTATTCTGAAAATTCTCACACAGTATTTCTGTTGGTTTACTCAATTTTGCATATTACCTTCCACACCAACGTTATTTTACTTAATTGCAGCCACAGTGCCTCACTTATATTATTTTCAGAACATAGCAATGTGTTTCTATAGAATCCTCGTAAAGACTATTTAAAATGACATGTATATGGATGGTCTTATCACAGTCTACTGTGTTAGAAAATTTGATAATACAAATGTAAAGAAAATCTCTTAAAAAGCCCTTTTTGTCTCCACACCTATAGAGAAGTCTTGTTAGCAGTCTGTCTGTTTCCTTCCAACCAGGTCAAGATGACATTATAATGGGCTGAGGAACACTTGTCTTTAGGAATTATTTTCCCAAGAATGATCTGCTAGAAGTGGGGCGACCAGGTACAGTAATTCCTGACAGAGCTGCCATCTCCTAAAGCGGCTAGGATGGTGAACAGGGTACTAGGCTGGTCGCATTGGAACCCGATATCTGTGCCAAGTCGAGTCCTACTTTTCTCCCGTGCAATATATTAATAACACGAAGTAGCTGCAAGGATCCAAAGAGGTAGTGATTTCGTGTGTTTATCTATTTACTGTCGTTCTTCCCGGCAGGAATGCAAGTTCCTTTTAAAACAGGGGTTGTGTGTCACAACCCAGACCAATAGCAGAGTCGGGAGCAATCACACGTCTTCAATAAACCTTGGCTTCCGAAGCCTAGTCACCGGTTCTTTCAGCCCTCCTTGCCCTTTAGGTCTGTGGTTCACGGGGCGCTTTCTGAGAAAACTGCCCATCTCCCATTCGCTGAAGTCTCTGCCTGCAATATCAGGAGCGCCACTCCGCTCTGAGGCCCGAATCCTGAGCCAGGCACTTCCCAGAGCCCGGACCGGCCTCCGGGTGCGCGGGGATGGCCGGGGGAAACCAGACTTCCGCTGATGGGGGCCAGCTCTCCGCTCCGCGTCCTCCCGGAGCCGGCCAGCCCCAGCCCAGGGAGCCGCGCTGTAGCCCCGCGGGGCCTAGAGCCCCACGCCCCCGGCCCGCCCCAGGATCTCGCCGCCGCTTGTTTACTCCCCGGCGCAGCCTAGTCCGACCCTGGGGCCCGCCCCCGCCTGCCGCCTATTGGTGGAGGAAGCGCCAGGGCCGGCGATAATTGGCCCGGGGGAGGCGGAGGGGTAGGCTGCGCGGGAGGCCGAGAGGGGGCAGCAGGCGATGGCGGCGGCAACGGCGGGTCGGCTAAGCTGGTTGCTCGCCGCGTTCTGCCTGGGCAACGCCGCCGCGGAGGCGGCGCCGGGTCCTCGAGTGCTGGGCGTCTGTCTGGAAGAGGACGGAGCGGCAGGCGCGGGGTGGGCGCGAGGAGAGGAGGTGCGGACTGCTCCGGAGGCCACCTTCCGCTTGCGCCTCTTCGGGTCGGGCTTAGCCAACAGCTCCTGGTCCTGGGTGGCCCCCGAGGGGGCGGGCTGCCCAGAGGGCGGGCCGGTCGCAGCTCCAGATGAGGCGGCGGCCCCGACGGGCGAGTGGCGTGCGCTGCTGCGCCTGCGCGCGGAGGCCGCGCATTCGCACTCCGCGCGGCTGGCAGTGCGTGGGGAGCCGGGCGGCGCGGCGGCCCCCACGGGCGAGTGGCGTGCGCTGCTGCGTCTGTGCTCTGAGTCCGCGCACCCGCACTCGGCGCTGTTAGCCGTGCGTGTAGAGCCGGGCGGCGAGGCGGCCGAGGAGGCGGCCCCGCCCTGGGCAGTGGGCCTGGGGGCGGCGGGGTTGCTGGCGCTGGCGGCTCTGGCGCGGGGCCTGCAGCTGAGCGCCCTGGCGCTGGCGCCGGCCGAAGTGCAGGTGCTGCGCGAGAGCGGCTCGGAGGCGGAGCGTGCGGCGGCGCGGCGTCTGGAGCCCTCCAGACGCTGGGCCGGCTGCGCCCTCGGGGCGCTGCTGCTGCTGGCTAGCCTGGCTCAGGCTGCGCTGGCGGTGCTACTGTACCGCGCGGCTGGCCAGCGCGCCGTGCCCGCCGTGCTGGGCAGCGCGGGGCTCTTGTTCCTGGTGGGCGAGGTGGTGCCAGCCGCCGTGAGCGGACGCTGGACGTTGGCGCTGGCTCCGCGCGCGCTTATTCTCAGCCGCTTGGCCGTGCTGCTCACTCTGCCTGTGGCGCTCCCGGTGGGCCAGCTGCTGGAACTGGCCGCGCGGCCTGGGCGGCTGCGGGAGCGCGTGCTGGAGCTGGCGCGCGGCGGTGGCGACCCCTACAGCGATCTCAGCAAGGGCGTGCTGCCCTGCCGGACCGTGGAGGACGTGCTCACGCCCCTCGAGGACTGCTTCATGCTGGACGCCAGCACCGTGCTGGACTTCGGCGTCCTGGCCAGCATCATGCAGAGCGGTCACACGCGCATCCCCGTGTATGAGGAGGAGCGCTCCAACATCGTGGACATGCTCTACCTCAAGGACTTGGCCTTTGTGGACCCCGAAGACTGCACGCCACTCAGCACCATCACTCGCTTCTACAATCACCCACTCCACTTCGTCTTCAACGACACCAAGCTGGACGCCGTCCTGGAGGAGTTCAAGCGAGGTAAAGGCCCCGGAATCGCGGAGGGGACTCTAATGTCAGCGCCTTCCCCTAGAAAAGAAGTAAGGGTTCAGGGAAGACTAGAGAAGGGTTCCACCCTTAGTAAGGCTTCTAAGGATCCTTTTAATGAAGATGATGGCCTTGCAGCTCTGAATGACCCTTTGAAATACCATTTAAAGGCTATCGTTCTGCAACTGACTGTGCTATGGACCACAACACCCCCCTTTTCCTGGCAGGCCCCCAGTTTGGGGAGGTATGTCCACTTGACTCTGATTCCTAATCTGTTCACCAAATCAAGTTTGTGGGCTTTGGCTTTTGTAGTAGGTCCAAACTCTTGGCTAGAAACATAGAAGAGTATAGTCTCTAGATACCTGGACCGTCTCAAGTCTACTCTTAACTCCAGAGTTCTACACTTTGCTTTTACTCTGGCTCACTCGAAGCTTTCACGTAAAAACTGAGACTCTCCCGGTGTGAAGGGTTGGATTCTTCTGCAACCTGTACTCTCCATTGTCAGGCTTCGATGTCCTCACCAGAACTTGGCCACTAGCCAGGCCTCTCACACTTGAACTCCTGCGGGCTGGGCATGGGGACACCTCAGGACTCTGGATGAGCTTCACCCTAAAGACTGTATAATTGAGGCAGAGAAGTGAGCAAAGCCCTCTCATCTTCCTGGCAGCTGTGAAGCCCCTGGGCCCTAGGAATCATGGAAGGTAGCTTGTGAGCTCCTTGACAGTCAGGGCAGGGAGGTGAGGCTCTGCTGTAGTTACTCCTGCATCAGCACTGCTGCATGCCGGCCACTAGTGGGCGCTCTCGTGCACAATCGCCTTTGATCTTTGCAAGAGGCTTGGGTGTTGAAGTTAGGCAGTTACCGGTATGATTTTATTTCGGGATTGGATGGAAGATTTCGATGGGCAGCTGTGGCTTCTCTCGGTGTTTCTGGCTGCTTTCTCAGAAAATGGCCATGCAGCTCTTCTCAGGAGAGGAGCCCAGGGTAGGAGCCAGACAGAGCTTCCTGGTATTAGGTACTCAATCTCGGCGTAGTACTGCAGTCTCTGAAGCAGTGGTGGTTCTCATGGCTGCTGCTGGCCTTGGACTCAGTGAGATAGGGTGCCATCATGCCCCTTCCCCCTTCCAGCTTGAATGTTGGTAGAGAGGGAAGGCCATAGTGCAGGTTGCTCTTGTTCTGGGGTGGTAGCCTCTGAGCTCTGACTTGACCCCTAGCCTGGGAACTTCCATGTGCCGCAGGTGCAGCCCTAAAACAAACAACAACAATCTAAAGCAGGGAGACAGAGGAATTTCAACTCCAAGTGCATTTTTAGGAATGTCTTAGAAATTAGGCATCATGGAAGGGTCCTCTAGCATCCCTGTCATTTGTGAGCATCCTTGAGCCTGCACACTAACATCAAAATGCTAGAGCCTTTTCAGAGCTTCCTGGTCGCTGTTGGCAGGGGCACCATCCATCCGTGGCCCGCGGCTCTAGAGCTTTCAAGAGGAGAGCCCACCTGTCTTGGGGCCTCTATCAGTGGGGGCCCATGTCTTCAGACTGTTTTATCCTGTCAGATGAGAAACTGCTGTTTCTCTGGGAACCCCTCCTCACATGTTGTCGGGGGGTCAGGTCACCTGGCCACTATTTGAGGGTGCCTTCCAAGGGCTCTGCTTTCTTCTGTTCTTTATTAAATCATTCCACCTGGAAGTCGCTGAGACACTTGTGCCTGTTTTACAGAAGAGTCAAAGCAAGGGAAAATTTACTCCTTCCTCTAGGTAACCAGGCCACTAGCTTCCTGGAAGATGGGGGCTCCAAGATGGCTATCTAGAACCTGGGCTTTGGTTCCTGGACTCTAGAAAGACTGTTGACCAACATTGTGTGTGGAGCCTGGGTCTTCCTCATCGGCCTCATGGATTTGTATCCCATAGCAGAGCTGCTGCGGCCTCCATAGCAGCACTGCCTGCCTGCAGGTGTGAGCCATTCGCAGCCCAGACATCAAGAGGGGAATCTTCTAGAAGTGTCCTGTTCTTTCTTTGTTGTCTCTGCTTCAGCAGTAGTGGGCAGACAGTTTCCTGTCTGGGAACCCCTGGCCCCTTTCTCCTGGGAACAGGGGTGACAATTTAATGTGGGCATTTCCACCTTTAATTTTTGTCCCAGGATGGTAGAGCCCCCTGAAGAAGGCTGTGCTTCTCTGCAGTCGGGCCCTGTGTGCATCACCCAGGGAGGAGGGGCTCCTGAGATTCAGTCTGTTGGTCTCTTCAGTGACAGTCACTTGAATGGGGCATTCGGGGTCCAGCTGGGTTGGGATCTCAGCCTGTTTTCTCTGTACACTGTAAAATGCAAATAGTAAGGCTATGTGCCCCACGGAGTTGTTAGAGGATTCAGTAAATGAATAAGTGGCTATGGCTGGCACACTGTAAGCCCTCAGCACACCTGCGAGATGTTGTAGGTTCGGTTCTAGACCATCACAGTAAAGTGAGTCACACACTTTTTGGTTTCTCAGTGCATGTAAAAGTTAGGTTTATACTGTACTGTAGTCTCTTAAGTGTGCAAATGGTATTATGCCTAGAAAAACAATGTACATACCTTAATCTAAAATGTTTTATTGGAGTTCCCATTGTAGTTCAGCAGAAATGAACTAGTATTCACGAGGATGCAGGTTCAGTCCCTAGCCTTACTCAGTGGGTTAAGGATCTGGCATTGCTGTGAGCTGTGTTGTAGGCTGGCAGCCGTAGCTCCATTTCAACCCCTGGCCTGGGAACTTCCATATGCCACACCTATCGCCCTTAAAAAAAGAAAAGAAAAGAAAGCTTTATTGCAGAAATGTTAACCACCATGTGAGCCTTCAGAGAGTTTTAAAGGTTTTGATTGTCTTGCCTTGATGTCGACGACTCCTGGCTGATGAGGGTAGTGGTTCCTAAAGCTGGGGGTGACCGTGGCAGTTTCTTAAAATAAGACAGTAGTGAAGTTTGCCACTTCAGTTGACTCTTCCTTTCATGAACGATTTCTCTGTAGCATAAAATGCTGTTCGAGTTTTACTCCCAGTAGAACTTCTTTCAAAATTGGAGTCCCTCCTCTCAAACCCTGCCAACCAATTAAGTTTATATGATGTTCTAAATCCTTTGTTGCTATTCAGCAGTCTTCACAACATCTTTACCAAGAGTAGTTTCCATCTCAGGGAACCACTTTTTTTGCTTGTCCATTAGAAGCAACTCCTCATCCATTATTTTAACAAGAGATTGCAGCCATTCAGTCACATCTTCAGGCTCTACTTCTAATTCTAGTTCCTTTGGTTTTTCCCACCACATCTGCTGTTACTTCCTCTGCTGAGGTCTTGAACCCTTCAGAGTCATCCGTGGGGATTGGGATCAATTTCTTCCAAACTCCTGAAGTTGATATTTTGACCTCTTCCTGTGACTCACAAATGTTTTTAATGGCATCTAGAACGGTGGGTCCTTTGCAGAGGTTTTCAGTTGTCTTTGCCCAATTTCATCAGAGAAATCTGTTTATGGCAGCTGTGGCCTTATGAAATGTATTTCTTAAATAAGGCTGGAAAGTTGAAATTACTCCTTGATCCATGGGCTGTAGTCTGATATGTTAGTGATACTAAAAAGAACACTAATCTCATTGTACATCTTCATCAGGAGCCTTGAGTGACCAGGTGCATCGTCAGTGAGCAGCACTACTTTGAAAGTAATCTATTTTTCTGAGCAATAGTGGGCTTCACGTTTTCAGTGAACCGTGTTGTAAAAAGATGTGTTGTTGGGAGTTCCTGCTGTGGTACAGTGGGTTAATGATCCCACATGTCCCTGTGCTGTTGCTGGTTGGACCCCTGACCTTGTGCAGTGGATTAAGGATGTGGCGGAGTTCCCTTCATGGCGCAGTGGTTAACAAATCTGACTAGGAACAATGAGGTTGTGGGTTCTATCCCTGGCCTTGCTCAGTGGGTTAAGGATCCGGCGTTGCCGAGAGCTGTGGTGTAGGTTGCAGACTCGGCTCAGATCCCGAGTTGCTATGGCTCTGGCGCAGGCCAGTGGCTACAGCTCCGATTCAACCCCTAGCCTGGGAACCTCCATATGCCGAGGGAGCAGCCCTAGAAAAGGCCAAAAGACAAAAAAAAAAAAAAAAAGGATGTGGCATTGCTGCAGCTGGGGCATAGGTTGCAGATGCTGCTCCAGTTTGATCCCTGGCCTGGAAACATGCAGGTGCAGCTGGAAAAGAAAAAAAAAAAAAGTGTTGTTGAATTCCCTGGTCTAGGTGGTCTAGTTGGTAGGATTTTTCACTTTCACCACTGAGGCCTGGGTTCAATCCTGGGACTGGGAACTGAGGTCCTGCTTCAAGCCGCTTTATGACCGGAAAAAAAAAAAAAGAAAGAGCATTGTCATCTAGGCTTTATTATTCTATTTGTAGAACATAGGCAGAGTAGATTTAGCACATTTCTTTAGGACCCTGGGATTCACGGAATGGTGAACAATGGCTTCAACTTTATTTTTTTTGTCTTTTTTTAGGGCCCCACCGAGGCATATGGAGGTTCCCAGACTAGGGGTCTAGTCGGAGCTGTAGCTGCTGGCCTACATCACAGCCACAGCAACATGGGATCTGAGTCCTGTCTGCAACCTATACCACAGTTCATGGCAATGCCGGATCCTTAACCCAGTGAGCAAGGCCAGGGATTGAACCCGAAACCTCATAGTTCCCAGTCAGATTCGTTTCTGCTGCGCCACGACAGACACTCCTGGCTTCAGCTTTAAATGACCTGCTAACTTTGTTAGCCTCAACAAGAGGGTCAGCCTGTCCTTTGCAGCTTGGAAACCAGGCCCTGACTTCTCTGTGGCTATGAAAGTCCTAGATGGCATCTTTTCATATGAGCTGGTTGTATCTGCATTGAACATCTGTTGTTTAGAGTAGCCACCTTCATTTATGATCTCAGCTGTGTCTTCTGGATAACTTGCTGCAAATTCTGCATCAGCACTTGCTCTGGCCTCTTTTTTTTTTTTTTTTTTTCTTTTTACTGTTGCATCTGCAGCATAAGGAAGTTTTCCAGCCAAGGGCAGAATTGGAGCTATGCTGCTGGCCTATGCCACAGCCATGGCAGCACCAGATTTGAGCCACATGAGGGACCTACACGGCAGCTTGTGGCAATGCTGGGTCCTTAACCCACTGAGTGAGGCCAGAGATTGAACTTGCATCCTCATGGACCCTATCGGGCTCTCAGCCCACTGAGCCACAGTGGGAACTCCAGTCCTTTGCATTATGGAGACGGCTTCTTTCCTGAAACCTCTTGAACCAATCTCTGCTAGCTTCAAACTTTTCTTCTGCAGCTTCCTCACCAACCTTAACTGAATTGAAGAGTGTTAAGGCCTTGCTTTGGATTAGGTTTTGGCTTGAAGGGAAGTTGAGGCTGATCTGATTTTTCTATCCAGACTGGTAAAACCTTCTCCATGTCAGCAGTAAGCCTCTTTGGCTTTCTTATCATTCATGTATTCACCGGAGTAGCTCACTTATTTATTTATTTGTATTGTTTACTTTTGGAGTAGTTCTTTTAATTTCCTTCAAGAACTGTCCTTTTGCATTCATGGCTTGGCCATTTGGTGCAAGAGGCCTGATTTTTGGCCTGTTGTAGCTTTTGCCATGACTTCCTGGCTAAGCTTGATACTTGTAGCTTTTTGGGGTTTTTTTGTTTTTTTTGTTTTGTTTTGTTTTGTTTGGGGGGGGGGCCTTTTAGGGCCGCACCCACAGCATATGGAGGGTCCTAGGCTAGGGGTCGAATTGTGGCTATGGCTGCCGGCCTACGCCACAGCCACAGCAACATAGCTGCAACCTATACCACAGCTCACGGCAACACTGGTCCTTAACCCACTGAGTGAGGCCAGGGATTGAACCCACAACTTCATGGGTACTAGTTGGATTGTTTCCACTGCTCCACAACAGGAACTCCTCAAGTCTCCAGTGTTATGTGGGTGCAGTTGGTGCTCCCCCCCAAAAAAAAACCAGTTACAAGAGTAACATCAGAGATTGCCATAAAAGGCATTATAATAATAATGAAAAAATTTGAAAATCTGAGACAGTTACCAAAATGTGACACAGACACAGAGTGAGCAGATGCTGTTGGAAAAATGGTGCCACCTGACTTGCTAGAGGAAGGGTTGCCATAGACTTTGAGTTTTAAAAAAACCTAAGTGTGAGGCATGTTGAAACAGTGTAGGCCTGTACTGCATTTCTGCAATTCTCAGATGCACCTTTTCTTGCATTTTAACATCTGTAATTAGGATGCATCTCATGATTGATGGCATCTTGAATTTGATGAAATGTAGTCAATGTGATCTTTTATTTATTTATTTATTTTTGACTTTTTATGGCAGCACCCGCAGCATATGAAGTTCCCCTGCTAGGGGTTGAATCAGAGCTGTAGCCGCCACCATTGCCGTCCTCTGCCACAGCCATAGCAACACAGGATCCAAGCTTCGTCTGTGACCTACACCGCAGCTCACAGCAACGCTGGATCCCTGACCCATGATGGAGGCCGGGGATCAAACCCTCATACTCAGAGTTCCCATTGTGGTGTGGTGGTTAACGAATCCAGCTAGGAACCATGAGGTTTCGGATTCGATCCCTGGCCTTGCTCAGTGGGTTAAGGATCCGGCATTGCCGTGAGCTGTGGTGTGGGTTGCAGACACAGCTCGGATCCCGAGTTGCTGTGGCTCCGGCGTAGGCTGGCAGCTATAGCTCTGATTCGACCCCTAGTCTGGGAGCTTCCATATGCCCCGGGAGCGGCTCTAGAAAAGGCAAAAAAAAAAAAAAAACCCGCATCCTCATGGGTACTTGTTGGGATTCGTTTCTGCCGTGCCACAACGGGAACTCCAGTGTGATCTTTTTCTTTTACAGCCTCATTCCTTTCTTTCTTTTCTTTTTTTTTTTCCTGTCTTTTGAGGGCCGCACCTGCGGCACATGGAGGTTCCCAGGCTAGGGGTCGAATTGTAGCTGTCAGTGCCAACCTACACCACAGCTCACGGCAACACCAGATCCTTAACCCACTGAGCGAGGCCAGAGATCAAACCCGAAACCTCATGGTTCCTAGTTGAATTCTTTTCCGCTGCACCAAGATGGGAACTTCATCATTCCTTTCTTGATCATCAGGATAGTGGTCTAATAATGATAGCTTTTGCTTAACTCTTGACATTTTCATTCCATCCAGCTTGAGAGCAAGGTCTTCCTATACCTGAATCCTGGGGCTGGGGGTGGGGGAGGTGTGGGGCATAGACGTGGAAAGAGTGAGGCGGAGCCCGCCAGCTGCTTACAAAGCATGTGCTTCTAAAACCCAGTCCACTGCTTTGTAATTGAACCCAAGGTATGTAAAGATGAGTCACACAAAGACATGAAGTTGACTTTTTGCTTCACTGAAAGAATCTTGAAGCACATACCCATTTTAGGTGCTGGTCCAGGCCAGCTTTTAACCTATGCCTTTTTCAGTAGTCACAAAGCAGGGCACAGTTGAGATGAGTTTGCTCTCAGTCCTTGACCTGCACAACCCAGTCCAGTAGCCATTACCCTCTGTGCCTGCTGAGTTCTTGAAAGGTAACCAGTCTGAATTGAGATGTGCTGTGAGTGCCAAATACACACCAGATTTCAAGGCTTAGTACCAAAAAAGGTAAAATAGCTACTCGTGTTTTTATGTTGATTGAATGTTAAAATGATACTTTGACTATATTGAATTAATCATAATATTCATAAATTTGTGTGTGTGTCTCTCTTTTTAATGGCTACGCCCATGGCATGTGGAAGTTCCTGGGATAGGGTGGTTTTTTGTTTTGTCTTTTTTTTTTTTTGCTGCTTTTTAGTGCTGAACCCAAGACATATGGAGTTTCCCAGGCTAGGGGTCAAATAGGAGCTACAGCTGCCAGCCTACACCACAGCCACAGTAACACAGGATCCTAGCCACATCTGCAACCTATACCACAGCTTACAGCTATGCTGGATCCTTAACCCACTGAGCGAGGCCAGGAATCAAACCTGAAACCTCATGGTTACTAGTTGGATTTGTTTCCATTGTGCCATGATAGGAACTCCCAGAATAGGGACTGAATCCAAGCCACAGCTGCAACCTATACCACAGTGTGGCAATGCTGGATCCTTTAACCCATTGGAAGGGGCTCGAACCCGAGCTGTTACAGTCAGATTCTTAGCCCACTGTGCCACAGCAGGAACCCCTATGTCTCTTTGTTAAAGGTAGCTATTCAGAAATTTAAAATTACCTCTGTGGCTTGCATTCTGTTTCTTTCGGACAGGTCTAAAACTTTACAGAAGAAAAGCACTCACCCGAAGCAGAGTAAATTCTTAGTGTCCCTAATGTTCCCCAGCACTCTGAGGCTGGGCTTTTTTTTTTTTTTTTTTTTTAAACCATTATCTTCATCTCCCTGGATGCCTTTCATGGACCTTAACCTCTGGAAATAAAGGGCAGTGTTAGGACCTGGGAAAGCTTCCCTTGAGAATCGGGCGGGGTGGCCCCTCCTGGCACCCCCATTCACACTGTCGTAGGGTGCCGGGGTTTTTAGCTTTGATGCCCTATGTCTGTGGTCTGGGTGCTGTGTACAGTGTCCTTTCTGGTCTGGATGCATCCTCGTCTATACCACATTGACGGCCTGGAGTCACACAGAACTGGGGGCCTTGGGCAGGTAGACATGGTGTCTGAAGTTTAATCCTTAAGGGCACATTGAGAGTCTTTAAGAAGGAACCTGGGAGAAGTCTCCTGGTGCCTGGCATGTTGAAGGGACACAGACATCAGTTTCTGTCCTTGCAGTGGGCTTGTCACACGGGACTCAGGAAAACCAGAGGTCTCTAGCAAGCTGTGACATGAGCCTGTGTCAATCCCCACCCCGCCCCACAGGGAAGTCCCACCTGGCCATCGTGCAGAAGGTGAACAACGAGGGCGAGGGTGACCCCTTCTACGAGGTACTGGGCCTGGTCACCCTGGAGGACGTCATCGAGGAGATCATCAAGTCTGAGATCCTGGACGAGTCTGAAGATTACCGTGAGTCCTGGCCCCTGGTACTTTTCCTGCACTTACGGGGATGTATGTGAGTCAGAGTGTGGTCAGGGGCTGGATCTCAGCTCAGAGCTGTACCCAGGCTCTGTCTCCTTAACCCTGCATGGACTGCCATTGCCCTTGTAGGGGGAAGTGCTCACACCTGCACCTGGACTGGAGCCACGGTGACTTGTCTTTTCAGGGGCTCTGCCCTTAACAGAGCTTTCCCAGTCCTTCTCTTCCTTGGTCCTTTTGCTTTCTTTTTTTTTTTGTCTTTTGCATCCATGGCATATGGAGATTCCCAGGCTAGGTGTCAAATTGGAGCTACAGCTGCCGGTCTACACCACAGCCACACCAGATCCAAGCTGCCTTTGCGATCTATACCACAGCTCATGGCAATGCTGGATCTTTAACCCGCTGAGCAAGGCCAGGGATGTAACCTGCGTCCTCATGGATACCAGTTGGATTCATTATCACTGAGCCATAATGGGAACTCTGGTCCTTGTGCTTTCTCATGTTCTCTTGTACGTTACAAAAGTGTCCTCTCTAAGCACCCTGTTGAAGTGCTGAGAAATTTCTCCCCAGACAGATGATCCTGGGGCCCGTGATTGTGTCTTAGAGGATGCTAAAAGGATGCTGACTAAGGGCTGCAGGGAAGACACAGAGCCCAAGCTTGATGGCAGGCCTCAGTGGGCCCCCAGGACACTGAGCCACCCACCTCCGTGAGCTCTCAAGTGAATCTCTTTGCCCTTATGTCTGTCCCCCAAATGTAGCATCTTTGGTTTGCCTTCTCTGCCTGACATAGATAGAGTCTGTGGGTTAACCGCTGTTGAGTGGTTATCCTCAAACATGTGCTTTCCTCTCTGAGAGGGCCTGTTACTTTACATAAACTGTTTGCTATTAGCATTATCTTCTCCCAACTCCAAGGAGGCAGCAAGCTTTCCAGTACTTCACTGCAAGTCACTGGAATGCAGGCTGCCACCCCTCTGTGCCAGGTCACCGTGCGGGTGGGGGTGGCAGCCAGGTGCCGGCCAAGCAGCAGGGCCAAGTGCGGGCCTTGGGGCCCTGATGTTGTCCCCCAGGGGCCCTGAGTTCCCGGGAGGAGAAAGCGGGCAACATGCTCCAGGTTCAGTGGTGTTGGTTGGGGTGGGGGGCTGCTGATGTCTAAGCTGGGTCTTCTCTCGTCCCAGGAGACACCATAGTGAAGAAGAAGCCAGCCTCTCTGAGCGCCCCCCTCAGGCAGAAAGAAGAGTTCTCCCTGTTCAAGGTGTCTGATGACGAATACAAAGTGAAAATCTCTCCGCAGCTACTCCTGGCCACCCAGCGCTTTCTCTCCCGAGGTGAGCCCAGGGAGGCCTTGCCCCACCCTCTGTTCACATCTGGAAGTCAGGAGCCCCCCCAGTGGGCAGGGGAGTGCCGGGGAGAGCGTGGGCACGTCTGTGCAGCACTGTTGGCACCTTAGGTCCCTGGCACCGGCTCCCCTCTGCCAGATCAGTGGGGCTAGGAGCCTGACTGGCTCTCCTGTGTTGGGGAGGCTGGGGGAGCCCAGGCGGGCTACAGGAGGTGGTGTGGTTCACAGGCCGCACTGTGCCTGGTGGACACTGTCCCCTGTCCCTTTTGTCCACTGTGGGGCAGAGGTGGATGTGTTCAGCCCACTGCGGATCTCCGAGAAGGTCTTGCTTCACCTGCTGAAGCATCCCAGTGTCAACCAGGAAGTGAGATTTGATGAGAGCAACCGCCTGGCTGCACACCACTACCTGTACCAGCGCAGCCAGCCCGTGGATTATTTCATCCTCATCCTGCAGGTAATGGCGAGCCAGCCTGGAGCCTGCCGCCTGCCTGGGGCGGGGGCCGGGGCTGAGCAGAGGAGGAGCATCCGGACTAACACCCCCTGAGCAGTGTGGTGGTATGTGCTCCTCCTGCCCTTTGCTGGCAGGAAAGCTAATCTGTCCCTGTCCTTCTCTCCCCGCCTCTCCCCCACCTCCTCCCCCCACCTCCCAGGGCAGGGTTGAGGTGGAGATCGGGAAAGAGGGCTTGAAGTTCGAGAATGGGGCCTTCACCTATTATGGAGTGTCTGCCCTGGCGGCGCCGTCCTCCGGTAAGCTGCAGCCACCCTGGTGCTGGGGGCTGGGCTGGCAGAGCCAGTGGCCCAGGCCTCTTGCAGGGCGGTCTGCCCTGCAACCTGCTGGCCCTTCTTGGCTCCGGGCTGCATGGAGGGAGGGGGAGCCTTTCTTTAGGGCTCATCTTTGTTGCCCTTCCCACCCATGCAGAACCTCCCCAGGAGGAGCATGTTTGTTCCTCTTCAGAGTCCCTGAGTGATGGGGGGTGGCCCTTAGAGGCTGTGCTGTTGTCCCCAGGGCAGGGCTGGCCCACTCCACCACCGACTGTTCTTCCTGTAGTTCCCCAGTCCCCGGTGTCCTCGCTCCAGTCCGTCCGCCATGACCTGCCACCCGAGCCCGCCGATGGCACCCGCTTGTCTGCGTATTGTCCCGACTACACCGTGAGGGCCCTCTCTGACCTGCAGTTCATCAAGGTGACCATCTGGGTTGCTCGTCAGTGCTTTGTGTCCCTGAGGGCTAGACCTGCTGGTCATAGATTTGTATGGCTTCAGAGTAAATTCTTTTGTTTTCATTTTTGGCTGCTCCCGAGGCATACGGAGCTCCTGGGCCAGGGATCAGATCTGTGTCACAGTCATGACTTAAGCCGCAGCTGCAGCAATGCCAGATCCCCAACCCACTGTGCGGTGCTAGGGATCGAACCCCACAGCCCATTGCTCCCAAGACACTACTGATCCCATTGTGCAACAGCAGGAGCTTCTTGGGAGTAAATTCTGATTGAGTCTGTCTGAGACTTCCCAGAGCAGGGCCTTTTTCTGGTTCTGAAGAACAGACAGCCTAGGCTCTGTTGGTGGGCCTGGCCCATCTCTGGGCCTAGGCGCCCAGTTGCCTTGGAGATCTTCCCCACGCTTTGCTGCCTTGCTCTCTCCCCGAGCTGATTTCAGGTCCTCCTTTTCCCTTGTCCTTGAGTGTGACTCCCCGCCTGGAGGGCTGGAGGCACTGGTGGGACCCCTGTACCTCACCTTCTCCATCTGGCTGCACGAGCTGTAATGCTACCTGCCCATCCTCCAGGTCACACGGCTGCAGTACCTCAATGCACTCCTGGCCACCCGAGCCCAGGCCCTGCCGCAGCCCTCTGAGAACGCAGACCTCCAGACCATCCCAGGCAGCCAGACCCGGCTCCTTGGTGACAAGGCTGCCACAGCAGCAGGTGAGCCCCGCGGGGTCACACCAGGGTGAATGTACCCTGTGCCGTCCCAACTGCACACATGGACCTGTTCCCTCTGCCCTCACCTTGCCCTCAGTTCATTCTTTTCCCCTTCATGTCTCCCTCCTTTTTGCTCTCCTTTGCTGTATCAAATGGCTTGGGCAACACCGAGCTATAAGCCAGCTGGCATTTTGACTAGAGCATGTAAGTCAAAATTTTCTCTCGAGGGCCTGCATGGTGGGTTGGTTTAGGGCGCCAGCTCTCTAGGCAGTTGAAATTCTCCGTATCATGCAGTTGGTCTTCTACGAGCACAGGAGCAGCCAGCCTCGGCCTGCATCATCCTGCAGCGTTTTCTAAGTAAATGTACCCACACGGTTCAAGCGCAGGCTTGTTCAAGGGTAAAGTCACTAAATGGGAGTAAAGTCAGGTTCAGACATTGTCTTGGTCATTTAGGGTTAGGTCACCTGGAAAGTGAAGATCTGGATCACCACTAGGCCGGGTTCAGAAAGTGGGTGCCTGATGGACACTGTTCCCAGACCCAGAAAAGCACAGCCGAGGTGTTTGGTCGGCTCGTGCTGATGTGTGAGTCATGCCTTCCCATCTGGGGTTCCACTGGGGGCAGGAAGCAGCAGATACTGCAGAGTGGGATGGGAAAACCCACCCTTACAGTGTAAGGAGGGAAAATTCAAAAGGAGCCTCTGGAGTTTTCTTTGTGGTACAGTGGAAACAAATCCGACTAGAATCTGTGAGGTTATGGGTTTGACCCCTGGCCTCACTCAGTTGGGTTAAGGATCTGGTGTTGCTGTGAGCTGTGGTGTAGGTTGCAGATGCGGCTCAGATCCAGCATTGCTGTGGCTGTGGTGTAGGCTGGCAGCTGCAGCTCTGATTTGACCCCTAGCCTGGGCACTTTGATATGCCACAGGTGCGGCCCTTAAAAACCCCAAGGGGGTTTAAAAAAAGGATCCTCTGGAGAGGGGACTTTAGGTCAGAGTGGTAAAATGTCAGGAACTTTCCTGACCTGTTACTCAAGAAGGCACTCTATGCTGACTGAGCTCCTCGGTTGGGGTCTGAGATCCCCCAGGGCCTGGCCTTCCTGGAGGTGCTGGTGGGGCTTCAGAGAGGCCAGGGAAGGGATAGAGGGACTTGACTCACTCTGCTCCCTCCACCATCCCTCTGAGTCTTACTGAGCACTTCCCATTGAGGCACTGTGCTAAGAGCTTCCCTCGTCCTCACTCAGCTAAGAAAACGTACCTGAAGTTGTGAGAGGCGAGAGCTATTAGACTCATTTTACAGGGGAAGAGTCGGAGGCTGAGAGAAACAGGCCCCATGGCTTAGAGTTGGTGTGTGCCCGTGGCCTCTGGGCTGTGCCGCCTCACAGGGCACAGCTCTGGTTACAGAACCCACATGTGAGGATGGAAACGTGTCTTTATATTGGAAAGGTGCTTCCTGAGGGGTGATGCGCTGCTGCCAGGGGTAGAGAGCCCTGGCCCCCTTGCTGGCTCCACCCTCAAGGGGACCACGGAGGGTTGAATCCCACATCAGGGCATGGTCGCTGCCCTTCCTGAATGAATGGACGCTTCGTTCACCTTTTAGGGCCGGGCCTGCTCCCGCGTCTGTCCACCGTGATGGCCTTTTATTTTGGAGGCACTCCTCTTACAGAGGTTCACATCATTATGTCATACTTGGTGTTAGAAGTAGGACATTTCTGTTTCTCAAAATGTGAGCCTTTGTTTTTTTTTTCGTTTTGGGTTTTTTTTTTTTTTTTTTTTTTTGGCTGCACCTGCCACATGCCTGCAGCATGTGAAAGTTCCCAGGCCAGGGATCAAACCTGTGCCACAACTACCTAAGTCACTGTAGTTGACAGCTCCAGCTCCTTAACCCGCTAAGCCGCAAGAGAATTTCCCAAAATGTGAGCCTTTGAATTTTTGTTTTCTTGCATGTGAGCCTTTTCTGGCTCCTTCTGCTACTCTGGCTCCATCTGCTACTCTGGCTCCCTGGGCAGTCTGCTGAGGGAATCCTTCATAGTGCCTGGTGGGTCATTTCCTCTTTGTAATGGATTACCAGCCCCTGTCCTGTAGTCATGATGTGGGTAATTTCCCCCTAAATGTGACCTGACATTGGCCCCAGGCAGTTCTCCCTGCTCCTGGCAGCCCAGTCCGTGTTCTGTAGTCATGATGTGGGTAATTTCCCCTAAATGCAACCTGACACTGGCCCCAGGCAGTTCTCCCTGCTCCTGGCAGCCCCTCAGGTGTTGCACTTGATCTCTGTTGACCTGGTGCTTCCCTGCCCAGGGCGCTTAGGGTCACTACACCTGTGGACGTGTCCTTGGGGCAGCGCTGAAACAGTGCAGGTCAGGATGGTCCCCGGTGACTCCAGGTTCCCTAGCAGACAGGTTCCTTTATTGAAATGCTCAGAAAGCACAATGACTTTAGTCGTCTTCAGCCGAGTTAGCAAGTGGCATGAGTCCTAAATCTGGCTGCTGCCTGTTCTTTTTATGGGAAGCACCACTTTGCTCATGGATTGTCCTTGGCTGCCTTTGAGCTGCAACAGTGGAGTTGAGTAATTGCCACTGAGACCTGCAAGCCCCAGGAGTACCAGCCCTTGACAGAAGCAGCTTCTGAGCCCTGGCCTGCTGTTTCAGAAAACCTCCTCCGTGGCAATCGTTGTCCCCAAAGCGGGGCTTCCAGCAGAGCCTCCTGTCCCGGTCCTGATCCCCTCTTACTGTGGGAGGCTTTGCTGCCCCAGTGAACAGCTCTGCCATCGCAGCTCCACAGCTCGCTCTCTCTCCCTCCCCTCTCCTCCTCCCCCCCTCCCACCCTCTCTCTAGCCTTCCCAGTAGACCTTTCTCTCTTGGGCACCTTTGGAAACTGCAATTGATAATTGACTGTGGACTAGTGAGCATTTTTTGTTAAGACTGCACCCAAGGTAAATGTCTTGCCTTTTACTTCCTCTGCTTTCCTTCCCAGCCCACTAGCTGCTGGGCAGGGCGCTGTGGGCCATCCCCCCACCACCACCCCCCGTCTCAGGTGGGGGCACCTCTCCATGGGGGGGCGAGTGGATACTTCCTGTCCCATTTCCCCAGAAGGCATGAAATGCCTGCTGAGCCCTGGAAACGACAGCTTCCTTCCTCCAGCTCTTGGGGCAGGTGCATGGCCTCAGCCTGCTAGGGGCAGAAACCTTTCTCCCTGCGTTTGAGTGATGACACCCGTCCTTGTGGAGGTGTTCTCTCCTGAGGCTGAGTGCAGCTGACCATGTTTCTAACTAAACCCTCCCCACGCTGCCTCGGTGCCCCTTCCTGTCCTGCAGAGGACTTGACACTTGGTTTCATAGGACCTGCTCCTTTACTGGCTCTGACACTCGTCCTCTTCTCCTGTCCTCTCTAGGGTCCAACCACAGCAGACCCGGGCTCCCAGTGGAGGAGAGCCCCGGCCGGAACCCGGGCGTTTAACCGCTTGCCAGGAGCCCCAGGTCTGGGGAACAGATAAGCACGTGGGGAACCGGAGCGAGCCAAGGAGTGGCCTCCTGCCAGCCCGTCCCCCGTCCCCTGCAGGCCACGTTTTAGATGGCCTTCATGTGTGGGTCCTGGCAGTCCTCAGAACCAGACATCAGTGCCAGGAGCCTTCAGCAGGTCCTGCCCCCCTTAAGGAGATGGGCTCAGCTGGGACCCGCCGTCCAGGTTGCTTCTGAACAGAATGAAAGGAACAGCATCATCTCCAGTCCCCAGGGGCCAGCCTCCCTGTAACAGTGCAGTGTATTATACCTCTTCTGGCCAAGCCACAGTGCACGATGACTGCCTTTATGTGGCTGTGACCTGTACTCTCTTTGCTTTTAATTTGCCAACCTTCTGCTGCTGGCAGCACTTTTTTGAGTGAACCAAGAGCACCGGTGTGGGCTGGGGGGTTCACATCCACGGCCTGGCCTACAGGGACCTTTTCAGCTTCTCTTATGGTGCCATGCTTCAGAGTGTGCACTTAGCCTGTCCCATGTGCCAAACCTGAAACAGGTCTGTCCCACCAGGCCCGCTGCCTCCTGTGGAGGTGGCTTTTTTGATCCCAGCCCCAGCCCTGAGTGAGCATGCTGGCCCTGGTGGGGCCGAGGAGCCTGCTCTTCCTGCTGCTCCTCTGCCTGCCTGGAATTGCCACTAACAGTATTGTCATTTTCTGTGTTTAAGAAGAGGTCACATGTGAGAGGAAGGGATGGTTCTGCTGCACCTAATCCTTTCTTCGTTGTTGGATCCCAGAGAGGGTAGCCATCAGCCCTGTTTCACACCTTCCCCCTGAGGCCCATGGGTTGGGGGGGGCGTGTGGCTGTCTAGTGCATGGACTGCAGAGAGGGAGGCAGGGTGGTTCGGGGACCAGGTAGATCCCCATCACCTTTCCTAAAAAAACATGAAATCAGAGTTTCCTTATATCTCTGAAACATTTCAAGCCCCTTGCTTTTTTCTTTTTCTAGCTGTGGGGTTTTAGAGAAGTGGGAACAAGAGGGCATTCATCTCATCTTCTGGTTCACCTTCATTCACCTTGCACAGTTCTTCAGCTGCGTAGAAACTGGGGCATCACAGGGACCTAGGTAGGATAGGGAGGGAGGAGGATTTCTGGAAACTTTCTCAAAGGATTTTGAGTTATTATCCAGGCTCAATGGGAACGAAGGCCAAAAAACAGCATGCTCACTTTAGAAATTGTTCTCAAGGAATTCTCTCCAAGAGCAAACCCATCTATCTCCAGAATAGTGGTTCCTAACTTTGGCTGCACATCGGAATCACATGGCAAATAAAAAAATGATCCCTGGGGCCCACCCCCTGGGGAGTGTGATTTTAATCAGCTGGGCGCCAGGGTTTTATTTTTAAAAATAATTTTAGATTCACAGATCACATCCCCTTCACATCAGCTTCCCAGCTTCACATGACATAATCCTGATACTAAAAAATCAATGTTGGCACAGAACTATAAACTAAATTACACTTACTTGGATTTTTATCACTTTTTCCAGTAATGTCCCTTTTCTGTTGCAGGATCCACTTAAGGGTACCATGTTGCATTTAGAGCTTTTGCTTTTTTTCCTCTAACTTTTTATTTTGAAATAATTATAGATTCATTAGGAAGTTGCAAGGATGGAGGTCCCATGTGCCTGCCACCAGGTTTTCCTCAGTGGCCACGTCTTACATAGGTACAGTGATGTCTCAGAACCAGAGATCTCCATGCTGGCTCAGTGTGGGTGTGTAGTTCTAGAGCAACTTAGCACATGTAGATTTGCATAACCACCACTGCCCTCTACAGAACTGTTCCTCACCAGGATCCCCTCCAACAGACCCTTTTAGAGCCATACCTACCCCCTCTGGCCACCATCCCTAATCCCTGGCAACCACTAATCTGTTCATCATCTCTATAATTTTTGTCACTTCAAGAATGTTGTATAAATGGGATCCCATAGTATGTAACCACTGGGACTGGCTTTTTTCCAGTGTAATGTTTCCTAAGTGTAATGTTCTGGAGTCTCCTGCAGGCTGTGTGGGTGCCAGTCGTTCACCCCTTTCTGACTGCTGGGTGCTGTTCCGTCATGGGCTCCTGTCCTATCTAAGGACATCTGGGTGGTTCCCGGGTTTTGGTTATTCCAAATAAAGCTGCTATGAACATCATTCCAGGTTCTTGTGTAAACACAGGTTTTCTTTTCTCTGAGCTAAATGGCCAGGAGTGCAACTGCTGGGTCAGATGGTCATTGCATTATTTAGGTTTTGAGGGAAACTCTCGGCCATGGTTTTTCAGAGGGGTGGTAAAATTTTATGTTCTGGAGTTCCCGTCGTGGCTCAGTGGTTAACGAATCTGACTAGAAACCATGAGGTTGCGGGTTCAATCCCTGGCCTTGCTCAGTGGGTTAGGGATCCGGCGTTGCCGTGAGCTGTGATATGGGTTGCAGACATGGCTTGGATCCTGCGTTGTTGTGGCTCTGGTGTAGGCCAGCGGCTACAGCTCCGATTGGACTCCTAGCCTGGGAACCTCCATATGCCGTGGGAGCGGCCCTAGAAAAGGCAAAAAGAAAAAATAAAATAAAATTTTATGTTCCCACCAGCAATGCGTGAGCATTTTTCCACATCCTCTCCAGGCTTTGGAATTGTCCGTCACTACTCTGTTTTAGCCATTCTGGTAGGCATGTATAGTGCTGTCTCCTTATGGTTTTTGTTTGCATTTCCATAATGAATAATGTGTTTTTTTTCATATGCTTACTTCATTTTTGTGAAATGTCTTTTCATGTCTTTTGCTTGTTTTCTAATTAGATCGATGGGTTTTGAGTTTTGAGAAATCTTTATATATTGTAAATACTAGTCTTTATTGGGCTTTTGGTTTGCAGATATTTTCTCCCAATCTGTAGTTTATTTTTTCATTTCTCTCTTTTTTTTTGGGGGGGGGTCTTTTTAACACACACACACACACACACACACACACACCTTCCCCAGTGGCATGTGGAAGTTCCCAGGCAAGGGGTCAAATCAGAGCTGCTGCCAATCTGGGGGGGGGGGGGTCTTTTTAACACACACACACACACACCTTCCCCAGTGGCATGTGGAAGTTCCCAGGCAAGGGGTCAAATCACACACACACACACACACACACCTTCCCCAGTGGCATGTGGAAGTTCCCAGGCAAGGGGTCAAATCACACACACACACACCTTCCCCAGTGGCATGTGGAAGTTCCCAGGCAAGGGGTCATATCACACACACACACACCTTCCCCAGTGGCATGTGGAAGTTCCCAGGCAAGGAGTCAAATCAGAGCTGCTGCCAATCTGCACCACAGCCATGGCAGCATGGGATCCGAACCACATCTACAGCCTATGCTGCAGCTTGTGGCAATGCCAAATCCTTAACCCACTGAGTGAGGCCAGGGATTGAACCTGCATCCTTGTGGATACTAGTCAGGTTCTTATCCTACTGAGCCACAACAGGAACTCCTATTTTTTCATCCTCTCAATAGGACTTTTTTTGGGTTGGTTTTTTTGTTTTGTTTTGGGTTGTTTTTTTTTTTTTTTTTTTGTCATTTTAGAGCTGCACTTGCAGCAAATGGAGGTTCCCAGGATAGTGGTCAAATTGGAGCTACAGTTGTCAGCCTACACCACAGCCACAGCAGCTCAGGATACTAGCCACATCTGTTACTTACACCATAGCTCACAGCAACGCTGGATCCTCAACCCACCGAGCAAGGAAGGCCAAGGATCAGACCTGCATCCTCATGGATACTAGTCAGATTTGTTTCTACTGAGCCATGATGAGAGCGCCAGAATTTTTTTTTTTTTTTACTTGAGCAAAAATTTTAATTTTTGATAATTTCCAATTGAGTAATTTTTTTTAATGGATAATGCTTTTGGTGTCTTAAGAATTCCTTAACCTAGTCCTTGATCGTGAAGATTATCTTTTGTTTTTCTAAAGTTTTTATAGTTTTAATTTGCATCTAAGTCCATGATCCATTCTGAGTTGTCGTCCCCCCTACCAGCTGCCTGTAGATGTCTAGTTTCTTCAGCACGCTGAATAACTTTTACGTCTTTTGGCATATGTATTGTGTCTATTTCTGGATTGTCTATTCTGTCCCATTGACCATCTCTCCCTCCATTGGTACCACACTGTCTTGATTACTGTAACTATTAAACAGGTCCTGAAATCAGGTAGACTGGTATTTCTTCCACTTTGTTCTTTCCCAGAGTTGTTTTAAATTTTAGAATAATCTTCTCTACATCTACAAAAAAAAGTCTTGCTGGGATTTTGGTAGGAATTATGTTAAACCTGTGTATCAATTTGGGTGGAACTGACATCTTTACCTCGTTTTATCTTTCAGTCCATATGTATGTTTCCATTTATTTTAATTTTTAAATTATACTTGATTTAAAGCATTCTGTCAGTTTCTGCTGTACTGCAAAGTGACCCACTTACACACACACATATTATCCTCCATCATGTTCCATCACAAGTGATTAGATGCAGTTCCCTGTGCTATACAGCAGGGTCTCATTGCTTATCCACTCCAAATGCAATAGTTTGCATTTCCCCAAACCCCAAACTCCCAGTCCGTCCCAATCCCTCCCCCTCCCCCTGGCAATTACAAGTCTGTTTTCCATGTCTATGAGTTTGCCTCTTTTCTGTAGATAGGTTCATTTGAGCCATATATTAGATTCCAGATACAAATGATATGATATCTGTTTTTCTCTTTCCGACTTATTTCACTTAGTATGAGAGTCTCCACTTCCATCCATGTTGCTGCAAATGGCATTATTTTATTCTTTTTTACAGCTGAGTGGTATTATTCCATTGTGTGTATATACCACATCTTCTTAATCCATTCACCTGTTGATGGACATTTAGGTTGTTTCCATGTCTTGGCTATTGTGAATAGTGCTGCAATGAACATAGGGGTGCATGTATCTTTTTCAGTGAAAGCTTTGTCTGGATATATGCCCAAGAGTGGAATTGCTGGATTATATGGTGGTTCTTTATTTAGTTTTCTGAGGTACCTCCATACTGTTTTCCATAGTGGTTGTACCCATTTACATTCCCATCAGCAGTGTAGAAGGGTTGCCTTTTCTCCACACCCTCTCCAGCATTTGTTACATGTAGCCTTACTAATCATGGCCATTCTGACCAGTGCGAAGTGGTACCTTATAGTTTTGACTTGCATTTCTCTAATAATTGAGAGTTTTTTCATGTGCTTGTTGTCCATCTGTCTGTCTTCTTTGGAGAAATGTCTATTCAGGTCTTTTGCACATTTTTCAGTTGGGTTGTTTTCTTTCTTACTTTATAGGGCTGCACCCGCGGCATATGGAGGTTCCCAGGCTAGGGGTCTAATTGGAGCTACAGCTGCCAGCCTGCGTCACAGCCACAGCAATGCCAGATCCAAGTCACATCTACAACCTACACCACAGCTCACAGCAATGCCAGATCTTTAACCCACTGAGCAAGGCCAGGGATCAAACCCACCTCATGGTTCCTAGTCAGATTCATTTCCACTGCACCGGGATGGGAACTCCAAGGTTGTTTGGTTTTTTTGCTGTTGAGTAGTGTGAGTTGTTTGTGTATTTTGGAGATCAAGCCTTTAGCATTGTTTGAAACTATTTTCTCCCATTCCATAGGTTGTCTTTTTTTTTTTTTTTTTTTTTTTTATCCTTTCCTTTGCTGTGCAAAAGCTCATAAGTTTGATTAGGTCCCATTGATTTTTATTTTTATTTCTATTGCTTTGGGAATCTGACCTAAGAAAACATTTGTATGGTTGATGTCAGAGAATATTTTACCTATGGTCTCTTCTAGGAGTTTTATGGTGTCTTATGTTTAAGCCATTTTGAGATTATTTTTGTGGGTGGTGTGAGGGTGTCTTATAGTTTCATTGATTTACATGCAGCTGTCCAGTTTTCCCAGTACAACCTGCTGAAGAGGCTGTCTTTTTCCCAGTTTATATTCTTGCCTCCCTTATAAAAGATTAATTGGAGTTCCCATAGTGGCACAGTGGTTGACGAATCTGACTAGGAACCATGAGGTTGCGGGTTTGATCCCTGGCCTTGCTCAGTGGGTTAAGGATCCAGTGTTGCTGTGAGCTGTAGTGTAGGTTGCAGACCTGGCTGGGATCCCGCATTGCTGTGGCTCTGGTGTAGGCTGGCAGCTACAGCTCTAATTAGACCCCTAGCCTGAGGACCTCCATATGCTGTGTGGGTGCGGCCCTAGAAAAGACATAAAAAAAATTTAAAAATCAAAAGATTAATTGACTGTAGGTGTCTGGGTTTACTTCTGGATTCTCTGTTGACCATAGGTGTGTGGGTTTAATTCTGGGGTTTCTCTCCTGTTCTGCTGATCTATATTTCTGTTTTTGTGCAAGTACCATATGGTTTTGATGCATGTGGCTTTGTAGTATAGTCTGAAGTCAGGAAGCCTAATTCCTCCAGCTCCATTTTTCTTTCTCAGGATGGCTTTGGCTTATTCTGGTTCTTTTGTGCTTCCAAAGAGATGTTAAAATATTTTGTTCTAGTTCTGTGAAAATGTCCTTGGTAATTTGATAAGGATTGCATTGAATCTGTAAATTGCCTTGGGTAGCATAGTCATTTTGACAGTATTGATTCTTCCAGTCCAAGAGCATGGTATATCTTTCCATCTGTTTGTGTCATTTTTGCTTTCTTTCATCAGCACCTTATCGTTTTCAGAGTACAGGTTGTTTGTCTCTAGGTATGTTTATTCCTAGGTATTTTATTCTTTTTGATGTGATGTTAAATGGGATAATTTCCCTAATTTCTCTTTCTGATCTTATTTTGTTAGTATGTAGTTTATTGCTGTGTATTAATTTTGTATCCTGAAACTATCAAATTCATTGGTGAGCTTTAACATTTTTCTGGTAGCGTCTTTAGGATTTTCTAGGTATAGTATCATGTCATCTGCAAACAGTGATAGTTTTACTTCTTCCTTTCCAATTTGGACTCCTTTTCTTTCTTTTTCTTCTCTGATTGCCGTGGCAAGGAGTTCCAAAACTATATTGAATAGTAGTGGTGAGATCGGACATCCTTGTCTTGTTCCTTATTTTAGGAGGAATTTTTTCAACTTTTCACCATTGGGAATTATGTTATCTGTGGGTTTGTCATATATGGTCTTTATTATGTTGAGGGAGGTTGCCTCTGTGCCCACTTTCTGGAGGGTTTTTATCAGAAATGGGTGTTGGATTTTCTGAAAAGCTCTTTCTGCATCTATTGAGAGGACCATAGGATTTTTATTCTCCACCTGGTTAATGTGGTGTATCATACTACACTGATGGATTTGCAGATATTGAAAAATCCTGGCATCCCTGGGATAAGTCCCACTTGATCATGGTGTATGATCTTTTAATGTATTGCTGAATTTGGGTTGCTTGTATTTTGTTGAGGATTTTTGCATCTATGTTCATCAGTGATAGTGACATGTAATTTTCTTTTTTTGTGGTGTCTTTGTCTGGTTTTGGTATCAGGGTGATGATGGCCTCATAGAATGAGTTTGGGAGTGTTCCTTCCTCTGCAGATTTTGTGAATAGTTTCAGAAGGATAGGTGTCAACTCTTCTCTAAATATTTGATAGAATTCACCTGTGAAGCCATCTTGTCCTGGACTTTTGTTTGTTGGAAGTTTTTTTTTGTTTTGTCTGTTTAGGGCTGCACCCACAGCATATGAAGGTTCCCAGGCTAGGGGTAGAATCGGAGCTATAGCTGCCAGCCACAGCCACAGCCATGACAGATCTGGCTGCGTCTGTGACCTACATCACAGCTCATGGCAATGCCGGATCCTTAACCCACTGAGCGAGGCCAGGGATCAAACCTGCATCCTCATGGATACAGGTGAGATTCATTTCCAGTGAGCCACGATGGGAACTCCTGCGGTTTTTTTCTTGTTGATTTCTACAATGCTACAGCATTGTGATTGGAAAAAATGCTTGATAGGATTTTAATTTTCTTAAATTTACCAAGGCTTGGTCTGTGGCCCAGAATGTGATCTACCCTGGAGAATATTCCATGTGCACTTGAGAAGAATGTGTATTCTGCTGCTTTCGGATGGAATGTTCTATAAAAATATCTATTAAGTCCATCTGGTCTAATGCATCATTTAAGGCCTCTGTTTCCTTGTTCATTTTCTGTCTGGATGATCTGTCCATTGCTGTAAGTGGGGTGTTAAAAGTCCCCTGCTATTACTGTGTTATCGTCAATTTCTCCTTTTATAGTTAACAATTGCCATATATATTGAGTGATGCTGTGTTGGGTGCATGTATTTGTAGTTGTTATACTCTTCTTATTGGATTGATTCTTTGATCATTATGTAGTGACCTTTTAATTTTTTTTTTTGCTTTTTTATTTTTTTGCTTTTTAGGGCTGAAGGTGTGGCACCTGGAGGTTCCCAGGCTAGTGGTTGCATTGGAACTGTAGCTGCCATCTTGAGCCACACCGCATGCAGCTCACAGCAATGCCGGATCCCTGACCCACTGCACGAGGCCAGGGATCAAACCCGCATCCTCATGGATACTGGTTGAGTTCGTTTCCATTGTGCCACAACGGTAACTCTTGCAGTGTCCTTCTTTGTCTCTTATATAATCTTTATTATTACTCTTTTTGTCTTTTTAGGGTTACACCTGCAGCATATGGAGGTGCCCAGGGTAGGGGTTGAATAGGAGCTATAGCTGCTGGCTTGGGCCACAACCATAGCAATGCAGGATCTGAGCTATGACTGTGACCTACATCACAGCTCATGGCGATGCTGAATCCTTAGCCCATTGAGCGAAGCCAGTGATCAAGCTGCATCCTCATGGATACTAGTCAGATTTGTTTCCACTGAGCCACGAAGGGAATGCCTACAGTTTTTTTTTGGTTTTGGTAGCATGTTTTCGTGTGGATGATTTCCTACCCGTACTGTATGCATGGCTTTAACGATGGGCCTTGTCATTTCTGTTTCATTTTTGTTTCTAGTTGTGGCATTTTCTTTTCCACCTAGAGAAGTTCCTTTAGTGTTTGTTGTAAAGCTGGTTTAGTGGTACTGAATTCTCTTAGCTTTTGCCTGTCTGTAAAGCTTTTGACTTCTCCATCAAATCTGAATGAGAGCCTTGCTGGGTAGAGTAATATTGGTTGGAGGTTTTTTCCTTTCAGCACTTTGATTATATTGTGCCTTTCCCTTCTGGCCTGCAGAGTTTCTGCTCAAAAATCTGCCGATAACCTTATGGGGTTCCCTTGTATGTTAACTTGCTTCTTTTCCCTAACTGCTTTCAGTGTTTTCTCTTTAATTTTGGTCAGTTTGATTAATATGTGTCTCAGGGTGTTGTTCCTCCTTGGGTTTATTTTATATGGCTCTCATGTGCTTCCTGGATTTGAGTGTTTCTCATGTTAGGGAAGTTTTTGGCTATTATTTCTGCATATGTTTCCTCTGGCCCTTTTTCTTTCCTCCTTCTGGCACCCCTGTAATATGGATATTGGTGCATTTAATGTAGTCCCACAGTTCTCTTAGACTGTCTTCATTTCTTTTCAGTTTTTTCTCTTTTCTGTTCCATGTCAGCGATTTCCATTAGTCTGTCTTCACCTCGGTTATTTGTTATTCTGCCTCCTGTATTTAGCTATTTGTTGCTTCCAGTGAATTTTTAATTTCAGTTTTTGTATTTTGTATATCTGCTTGCTTAATCCTTAAATCTTGCTATATCTGGAGTTCCCATCGTGGCATAGTGGAAACGAATCCAACTAGGAACCATGAGGTTGGGGATTCCATCCCTGGCCTCACTCAGTGGGTTAAGGATCCTGTGTTGCTATGATCTGTGGTGTAGGTCGCAGAAGTGGCTGTGGCTGTGGTGTAGGCCGGCAGCTGTAGCTCCGATTTGACCCCTAGCCTGGGAACCTCCATATGCCATGAGTGCAGCCCTAAAAAGCAAATAAGTAAATAAATAATTTTAAAAACCTTGTTTCTTTCCTCAGTATTTCTTGTTGTTTATCAATCTTTGCCTCCAGTTTATTTCCAAGATCTTGAATCATCTTTACTATCATTAGTCTAAAGTCTTTTTAATGGAGGTTGGTAATCTCCAGATCACTTAGCTGTTTTTCTGGCTTTTTTTGTTTCTTGTTTCCTTATCTGGTCATAATTCTCTGCCTTTTCATTTTGTATAGACTTTTTTTCTTTTTTTGCTTTTTAGGGCCACACCCATGGCATATGGAAGTTCGCAGGCTAGGTGTCAAATCAGAGCTACAGCTGCTGGCCCATGCCACAACCACAGCAACACAGGATCTGAGCCCTGTCTGACCTACACCACAGGTCCCAGCAATGCCAGATCCCCAACCCACTGAGCAAGGCCAGGGATGGAACCTGCATCCTCATGGATGTCAGATTCATTTTCACTGCACCACAATGGGAACTCTCACTTTGTATAGACTTTTGATGTTGTCTCCTTTTTGCAGACAGAAGGGTTGTAGCCTCTGTTACTTCTGGTGTCTGCCCCCTTGTGGTCGAAGTTGGTATGGGGGCTTGCTGCAGGCTTCCTGAAGGCAGGGACTGGTGTCTGCACACTGGTAGATGGACCTGATTTTCCCTCTGGTGGGTGGGGCTTTGTCTCTGAGATTTGAGGCAGTTGTGTTTCTGGGGGGTCTTTAGCCAGCCTGTTTGCTGGTGGGTGGGGCTGTTTTCCCAACCAGTTTTTTGTTTGGCCTGGGGCTGCTCAGCCCTAATTTTTCCACAGTGGCCACCTACAGGGGAGTTAAGGCTTATGATTGTTCCCAAGACCTTTGCCTCCAATGTCCTTCCCCCACAAAAAGCCAGTCATTCATTTTCCCAGGCAATCCTCCAAGAATCACATGGAGGTCTGCCCCAGATTCCCATGGAGTCTCTGTTTTGCCCTTGTACTGCATGCCCATGAAAGCCTGTGTGCTCCCAGCCCCAGGGAGCTCCTGCACACAAGCCCCTCTATCTCTGAATGCCAGATGCTCTGGGGGCAGCTCCTCCCAGTGCCAGATCCCCAGTGGTGGGAACCTGTGGGGCTCAGAACCCTCACTCTGTGGTGAGCTTCTGCAGTCCACTTTCCATTCTGTGGGCCGCCCACCTGGCAGGTAGGGGGTTGCTTATATCGTATAATTGCCCCTCCTACCATCTCTATGTGGCTTCCTCTTTGTCTTCTGGAGTAGGATGTCTTTATTGATAGTTGCAGTCTATTTGGTTGAAGGTTGTTCAGCAGTTGGTTGTAATTTTGTTGCTTTTATGACAGAAGGTGAGCTCCAGTCCTTTTACTCCATCATCTTAATCCTGACTCCGAAATACAACTGATTCTGAATGTTAATCTTGTATCTTGCTACTTTGCTGAATTCATTGGTTGGAGTAATTTTTATGTAGAGTCCTTAGGGTTTTCTGTATATAGTATCATGTCATCTGCATAGAGTGACAATTTTACCTCTTCCAGTTTGGATACCTTTTATTTCTTTTGTTTGTCTGATTGTTGTGGCTGTGTCTCCAGTTACTTAACTCTGATTTCATTCATCAGTGTTTTGTACTTTTCGGCATACAAGACCTGAGATGTTTTGTTAGATTTACACCTAAGTGGGTTTTCTTTATGGCAATTATAAATGGTACCATGTGTTCAATTTTATATTCAGAAGCATTGCTAAGTATGTAAAATTAGGTTTTTGTATGTTTATCTTGCATCCTGAGATCTTGGAAAACCCCTTATTCTAGGTGCTTTTTGGTTTTGGGGGGTTTGTTTTATTTGTAGATTCCTTAGGATTTCCTTCACAGACAAGCATGTCATCTGCATGCTGATCCCTGGGTCCAAAACAAAGGATTTTTTTTTTTTTAGGGCTGCACCCACAGTATATGGAAGTTCCCAGGCTAGGGGTCAAATCAGAGCTGCAGCTGCCGGCCTATACCACAGCCACAGCAACACCAGGCTCAAGCCAAATCTGCGACCTATACCACAGCTTATGGTAATGCCAGATCCTTTATAACCCAGAGTGAGTCCAGGGATCAAACCTGCTTCCTCATGGATACTAGTTGGGTTTTTAACGCACTGAGCCACAATGGGAACTCCTGTCCTGATTCTAATAGGCTGTCAAAGCGGAGAAGGACTGCCCTGCCTCCCTGCCCTGTCCTTGGGGGCCTGCCTAACAGCACCTTGCTGTCAGGCTGGCATGGTTATCAGGCTTGAGCGTTGCTGCTGAGGAAGATGAGGCCCAGTGCCTGAGGACCCAGCCCCTTCCAGCCCAGAACAGATGACAGGCTGTGGACAGTCAACCAGTTTTAATGAACAAAATACTGATGGTATAAAAAGGAATTTTTTCTTGAACTTAAGTGTCCCCATTTTCTAGATGGGAAGTCGTCTTCTCCATGGACTTGATTTCTCCCGTGGCCCCAGCGTCTGGGTGACCGGGGCTCTGTCACTACAGGGCAGGAACTGCCCGTGTGAGGGGAAGGCATGTGGCCCCTGTTGGGAGCTGCTGTATTTTTCACAGTAAAAAACTGCCTTGACCTTAGCCTGAGAAGGCCACCAGTTAGAGTAACGTAACTGCTGCAAAGTGGACATGGACCCAGGTAACTTATGTGAGGGAGGCTAACCTTGGTCTTGGAGCCCATCCCTCCAGCCTGTGGTTCTCTTTAGGGCAGAGTTCTTCTCAGACTGACTTTCTGGCATTTGAGGACCCCGCCCCGCCAGCAGAATAGTCTGCGCCAGTGCAGTTGACCCAGAAAGGACGGTGAGAGGAGGAAGCCTTGGGAGGGTGTGTGCGCAGGTGGGTCCTCGGTCCACTACCGGGCAGCCAGGGAGGGGAAGGGAGTAAGCGCTGCCCCACATCCTGCCTGAGGCGGGTTGAGCAGCACAGGCACAGGGGCCAGGCCCAAGCACACTCTAGGGCCAGGGTAGCAGTAGTGCCCGAGGCAGAGAAGGGTTACGGGCCACCGCCCCAGAAGTTGGGTGGGCCACAAGCAACCCCAGCACCCAGGCACTTCCCTGCAAGGAGAGCCGCCAGCTGGCCACCTAAAGTACAGCAGGCAGGCCTGGCTATAGCCCTGGGCAGCGGGCACAAGTTCTCCCTAAATCTTAGCTCCAGCTCATCAGCCTTGGGGCTTCTGAGGCAACCCAGCTGGGTCTGGCCTTCTGCAGTGGGGGCTCAAACCTGTTGAGTAGCCCCCCCAGGGCTCCAGATGGCCGGACCCAACTCCAGAGCCCCAAGGCCAACAGTCTAGAGCCACTCTCGACACTACCAGGGTTGCTGCTGATAGGGAGGGAGGTTCCTGGAGAAGCCTGTGCCCAAGGGTAGCTGCGGGGCTGGGACTGGCTGCTGGCCAGGTGCTGGACCACACGTCTCGGGAAGCGGGCCCTGCAGAGGGCAGGGGTCTGGTCGCCTCCAGACTGAGGACCAGTCAGTGGACATGGGGGAAGTCGACACTTGTTCCCTTCCTGCTCCATCCCGGGTCCCTACCTGCCTCCACAGCCCCTCCCCTGGACCCACTTCGTTGCCTGCCCACCCGGGGTCCTCCTTGTCAGCCCTCAGCTCACACCTTGGCAGGGAGCAAGTCACCCTGAGGCTGGAACAGGGAGGCCTGCTTCTCTACCTGTCAAGCATGTGCGGAGCTGCCCCCAGTTCTGCAAGGGCTGCCTGGAGGCAATGAAGCAGCCCTGGGCACGGAATCATGGCTGAGGGAGAACCACCCAGGTGAGACCAGATGCATGAGTGGCACAGGGGTGGGAGGTGAAGGGGATGGAATGTGGCCGAGTGACCCGCAGGTCCCTGTCATCAGCACCGGGTACGGGGGTGCCCGATGTGGGCCTGCAGTGCTTCTTGGATGCCCCGCTGCCAGTCCCTGGCCAGCTGCACTGGGGTCACTGAAGCCTGGAACAAGGATGCTAGGTCAGTCCTTGCTGTCCCGAGGAGCCAACCCCCTGCGGCCCCACTCACTCACCCCATTCTGCACACCCAGCTTGGCTCCATAGAGCAGCAGCACCTTCATGGCTTTGTAGCGGCCGTGCCGCACGGCCTCATGTAGAGCCGTGTCCCCTTCCTGTCGAGAAAAGGGGCATCATCCACACCCCTGCACCCGGGGGGGCCGGGTCAGCAGATGGGTCTCCCCGGGGGAGGGGCCCCAAACCGGGATGACCAGATGCCCACCTTGTCCTGCGCGTCAATATGGGCTCCACAGGCAATGAGGTGCTCCAGGCAGTCGCAGTGACCTGTGCGCACGGCCACGTGCAGGGGCGTGCTCCAGATCTGAGGGAGCCAGTGCACGTCAGGCCACCCAAAAGCTGCGCCTCTCTTCCCCAGGAGAGCACTGGCTTCCAGGGAACACCCACCTGACTGCCTTTTTTTTTTTTTTTCTCCTGTTTTTGGGGCTGTGGCATGTGGCAGTTTGATGTGGGATCTCAGATCCCAGAGCAGGGAGAGAACCCAGGCCACAGCAGTGAGTGCTGAATGCTACCTGCTAGACTCCCCCCCGGCCTTGCCGTCTTTTAATTTTTTTTTTTTTTTTTTTTTTTTTGGTCTCTAGGGCTGCACCCGCAGCACTTTGGAAGTTCCCAGGCTGAGGGTCGAATTGGAGCTGCAGCCACAGCAACTTGGGATCTGAGCAGCGTCTGTGATCTACACTACAGCTCACGGCAACATCAGATCCTTAACCCACTGAGCAAGGCCAGGGATCGAACCTGCAACCTCATGGATACTAGTCAGGTATTCTTAACCCACTGAGCCACAATAGGAACTCTCCACCTGTCTTTCCTAATGGGCCGCCCCACAAAGTGTGCCCCTCACCTTGTCCCGGGCATTGACCCGGGCACCTCGGTTAAGCAGCTGCTTGAGGATGTCTAGGTGCCCTCGGCGGCAGGCCCAGAACACGGGGGTCCTGTCCAGCTGCAAAGCAAAAGCACCAAAGTAGCTGACACGGGAATGCCAGGCAGGGGGTCTGCTATGGGCATGGGCCTTCCCCAGTTCTCACCAAGTCCCGAGCGTCCACAGTGGCCCCCGCCTCCAAAAGCTTATTCACAAGCTGGCCGTGACCCTTCAGGCAGGCCCAGTGCAGGGCTGTGCGGTGGAGCTGGGGAGTGGGGGGTGGAGGAGGTTAGGCTCAGGGAGCACATCACCCTCTGGAGGGTCCAGCCCGGATCCCGTCCCTGGTGCCAGGTTCCCTGAACAGAGCTGCTATCTCTCCTGCCACATGGAGGGCCCCTCCTTCCTGACTCAGGAGGCATCAGGATCTGTGCCCCCAAAACCAGAAAGCCCTGCAGTTTCCTAGGCCCGGACTAGACCACACTGAAGGCCGCCTGCCTGCACCTACTCCCGCTACCTGGTCGTGGGCATTGGGGTCCCCTCCATCTGCCAGGTACTTGTCAATCAGGGCCTCCTGGTTCTCAGCAGCTGCCTTCAGGAACACCTCCAGGTCCACGGGCTCCAGCGGGGCTTCAGGCTGCGGCTAAGGAAGTTGAAAGACAAGATGGGCTCACTCTACATGCCAGGCCTCTGCCCACACAGCCTCAGCAGCCTAACCAGGCAGTTCCAAAGAGCTGGGGACGATCAGCAAAAAAAAGCCTGCTCCCAGAAGATTCTGACTAGGAGTTCCTGTTGTGGCTCAGTGGGTTAAGAACCCAACTAGTATCCATGAGGATGTGGGTTCGATCCCTGGCCTCGCTCAGCAGGTTAAGGATCCAGCATTGCTGTGAGCTGTGGTGTAGGTTGCAGACATGGCCCGGATCTTACGTTGCTGTGGCTGTGGCATAGGCTGGCGGCTACAGCTCCGATTCGACCCCTGGCCTGGGAACCTCTGTATGCCATGGGTGCAGCCCTAAAAAGACAGAAAAGAAGACTCTGACTAAATTGGCATGACGGGGTGTCAGGTTGTGCCCCCTGCAGGTTTCTATGTCAAAGTCCTAATAATCCCAGTACCTCAGAAGGGGACCTTATTTCGAAATAGGGTCACTATATCTGTAATTGGTTAAGATGAGGTCATACTGGAGTTAGGTGGGCCCCAGTCCAGTATGGCTGGTGTCCTTACGAAAAGGGACCAGAGGTGTTCACATGGGTAGAAGGCCACGTGAACTCAGAGACTGGGGTGATGTGGCCACAAGCCAAGAAACAGCAAAGACAGCCACCGGCCTGGACAGATTTCCCCCCAGAGTCTCAGAAGGAACCAGCCCTGCCAACACCTTGGTCTCAGACTTCCAGCCTCCAAGACATAATGTTCCTATGAGACAAAAAACAGCTGCTTTTTAAGCCCCTGGTTTGCAGCACTTTGTTCTGGCAGCAGCCCAGGCAAACTAGCAGGGGTTGGGGGGCTCCAGGGGCCAGCTGGGCAGCCGTAGTGGCAGGGGGCTCCTGCTCTCGGGCTCCAGCCCTGGTGTGGGCCCACCCCTGTCCCCACTCACCCCACCTTCTCTCTCACCTTGACCTCAGGCTCAGGTGCCCCGGGGGGGACTCTGCGTTTTAGTCGCTTTTCTCTCCGTCTTTGAACCAACTTTTCCAAGTCAGCCAGGTTCTCCAAGTTAATTCTGGAACTGTTAAATCTTTCAAGCTGGAGCAGAAAGGGGGTGGAAACAGGGCCATGCCAGCCATTAGCTGCTGGCCGCAGGAGCCCTGGGGCAGCCTCCGGCTGTTCTAACCCCATCCTCCCTGCCCACAAAAGAAGCGCAGCACTCAAGCTGTGGGGCCCTGCTCACGGCCAGCCACCCGGTCACTCACTCTGCTCCTCTTCTCTTCCTCCAGTTTCCGCCTCTCCTGGGCCTCAGCCTCCTGGGGCCCCAGCCTCCAGGTGCAAGGCCCACCTCCAGGATCAGGAACTTTATGTCCACGTCCCAGTTCTTTCCTTTCACCTCTCTCTCCACTTACCTACAGGACAGGACAAGGATAAAGGATCAGAAAAATTAAGAGGAGGCGTTAGAAAACATGGCTGTGTTGTACAGGGCAGGGGGTGGGGAGTGATTTGAGAGCTGGCCTGACCCCTGTCAAAGCTCACGGGCAGTCTAAGCACGGGCTGCTCCTGACACCCATGGCTATCGCTGGCTCATGGCCTGCGGTGTCGCCTGCGGCCTGCCCTATACTGTCAGCAGAAACCAGCAGCAGGGGGCCTGACACTGCATCTATTTATACTGTTGGGCTATGTCCAGGTGAGCCCGGGGTGGTTGACACGGCTGCCCTCCTGAGTTGTTGTCCTTACATTCCTACCAGATCACGCCACACTGCCACCTGACCCCAAGCCCAGAGGGACAGAGGAGATGCCTTCTGGGTAAGATTCCTGGGTTCAAATCTTGGCTCCTCATGAAGCTCTGTTTCTTCACAGTAAAATGGGGTGAAGCCAGCATTTACCCCTTGGAGCTGTGACGTCCAGGGACTAGTGCCTAGGGCAGAACCTGCTATACATTCTTCCTGTCTTTTCCTTCCCGGCCCCCAGGCCCGGGACTCAGGAGCTGGGGAGCATCGAGGAATAAGCGTGTTGAGGGGAGAGAAAAAGTTGGAATGACAGGATGGCAGAGCCTTGGGCTTTGAAAAGCAAACCCAGGCAACATGAAACCACTCAGGCCCTGCAGCCCGCCTCCCAGCAAGAGGCTGCTGAGGCTGCCCTGGCTGTGGCCATCAGCCTCACCACCCTCTACACCCCACCTCCCCACAGCAGACATCCCAAAGTGCCACTGCTATTCCTGTTTCACTGCCCAGGGCACCTTCTCCCTGCCCCCAGCCAAGGCGGCCAGACCCTCTGGACCATCAGTGCAATTGAGCTAAACACCCCAGCCACACGTGTGTCTTCTAGGGTGACCTGCCACTTTGTGTTTCTCTTTGGCCATCACAGCCCAGGGCAAAACCCACTAAACTCAAGGATTTCCTTGCCCACCATGACGCAGCATCTTTCTCACTGTTTCCCTCTCTTGCTCCCTAGCCCCTCACCACCTCACATGAGGACTCGGCAGACAGACCAGGTCTTGACTCCTAAAACCCACTCTACAGGCTAAAGAAAAAAGCTGCCTGAGCTCCTCATTCTGCTGAGACAGTCCAGGGCACCCAGACCACTGCCCTGTGGCCTTACCAACTGCTGGATGCTGATCAAGTCCATGGTCCCCCCGCTCTCCATGCTCCCAGTGAGAGGAGCTGAGAGGCTTGGCCCTTTTATAGAGAGCTATCTCCGGGGGAAGGGTAGAGGCTTGTGCCCTGGCCAGATAACTCAGTGGCTCTGTAACACCACCGAAATACCAGTGCGGTCATGCAGCCTGCTGTAGGCAGGAAAAAGCTGTTTTGAGCTGAGTCAGTTGCATCCTCAGATATCTGCCATCCTGCACCGGTGCCACCTGCCCCCAGGCACCTACTCAGAAGCAATTCAACCAATAACACACATCCTGGGTGCTGGGCCACCAGCCTAGGCTCAGGGGAAATAGCTCCCACTTGAAAACACAGTCAAGTATGAGGTCTGTCTGCCGAGACCTTGGAAGATCCAGCATGACTGCCCTAGCAGAAGGACCAGAATCCTTAAAGAAGACCTCCAAACCACAGGCCCAGGAGGCTGACCTCTGCCTCAGCTGGCACCTACTTGAAGAAATCGAGCTGTTTCTCACCTGGCCAGTTCCCAGATCACTCCCAGCTGCTCCTGGTGGGTTTGTCCCCCATCACTCTGAAGGCCTTAGCATTAAGCTAGGCCACCACTCGGAGCCAAGCTTGGCCTGTCATCGGCACCTTGTGCCTCCTGAAGAGCCTTTGACGGCCCACATGCAGGTCCCCACGGACACCTGCCAGGCACAGCACGACCCTCACCAGGAAGGTGAGGCTCAGATCCGCCCCAGGTCCAACTATGAACATGAACCATTAATCCAGTCGCAGAGCAATCCCTCTCCAGCTGCCAAGGTCAAACTTCCTAATTTTCCCGGGACACCAAGCATGCCTCCCCTTGGCTGCGCCTTGACCTCTGCCTTGACGTTTCAAGGAAATCTGATAGCTAGTGAGTAAGACTCCAGAATCGGAGAAACATGAGCAGAGGCATCCAGGCCGAGCAGGAGAACTGCAGGTCACAGGCAGACCGAGGCCCCACCCCCAGCTGGCTTCTCAGTGCTTCCAAGTTTTGAGACATGAGGAGCCCAAGCTTATGGTCCACCTTTCTTTTGAAGGTGACTTGTGGTTGTGACGAGGGAGAATTACCTGGAGGAGAGTGAGGGGATATAGACAGGAGAAGGCAGGACTTCAGCTTTGGCCCCCACCGCCAGCCACCAACTCTAAGACTCCCCTCCAGCAACATCTGAGGGCGAGGGCTCCAGCAGACTGCACCTGAAATTCTCAGCAGAAACTATTGGTATTCACACGGAGCTCACTGTATTAACTTACTACTGCTATTACTTATCAAGAAAAAAAAAATTGGAGTTCCCATTGTGGCTCAGCAAGTTATGAACCCAACTAGTATCTATGAAGATGTGGGTTCGATCCCTGGCCTCACTCAGTGGGTTAAAGATCCGGCATTGCCACAAGCTGTGGTGTAGGCTGCAGATGTGGCTTGGATCTGGCGTGGCTGTGTTTTTGATGTAGGCTGGCAGTTGCAGCTCTGATTCAGTCCCTGGCCTGGAAACTTCCAAATGCTGTGGGCACAGCCCTAAAAAGAAAACAAAAAATCCCCCAAACAGCAAATCAAGCTCAGGAACCACTTGGCTAAGCACGCTCACCACAGAGCCCAGGGAAACCGTGGGCAGTTTAGTGCCTACCACCCAATGCTCTTCCTGTGTTGTGTATGCCCAGATCTGTCTACCGACAGAGCAGTGTGGTCACACTTGCCACTCTCCACGTCAGTATATCTGCACCCACATGTGCCAGAACCGCACTAGCCCACCAGTGGGAACACTCAGGGGGGTTCCCCTCTTTTTTTCTCATATCACTCCCCATGCATGCTCAAGTGCACATCTTTGTAAATGTTTCTGTAAACACACAGCTTTGTCCACATGGATGAATATTTCTTTGGCCTTGCTCACCTAAGTTTTAACAGATACTGCCAAACTGCTATCCACCGGAGCTCTTCCAATTTCCATGGACAGAGAACAACAAACACAGTTAAGACAAGGGACAGCATGGGAGAAAAAAGAAAAAATTTATATGTAAAACAAAGGGGCATTCCCAGTGTGTTGCAGCAGATTCGGTCCCTGGCCCAGGAACTTCCATGTGCTGTGGGCATGGCCTAACAAGAAAAAACAACAAATGATCCATATCTAGAACACATAAACAATGCCTATGAGTCAAAAAAAAAAAAAAATAGAATTTTAGATGAGTAAAGGATATGGACAGGAAGTTCACAGCAGACAGGTGTTCAAACTTACTGGTCATTAACACAAAATAAAACAAAACAGTAACACTTTTTAGTCTATCAGATGGTAAAAATTAATATTATGGTGTATACACAAGTGTCGGGCCGGTCTGGGGGGCGTGGGAGACCACACACTGCCTGCAAAGCACCAGGTGCCCCCAGTGCCCCCCGTATGTGCACTCGTCTAACCCCACATGGACCCCGAGGCACCAGCCGCGACAGACACGCTACAGAGACACGAGGGCCAGGGACAGACGGGTAGGGTGACTTGTACGAGGTCTCTTGGCTAGAAAGCAGCTTTTCATTTGCACAGTTTTGTGTTTTTACATTTAGGTCTTTAAACTACTCGAAATGTACTTCTGTGCACAGGGTGAGGTAAGGATATAACTTTATTTTTTCCCACTGGGTAGGCGTTTCCACGTGACCTCATTTAGCGTGAGGTCGTCTGTCCAGGCTGGGGCCCGGCAGCCCCGTGCAGCTGCTCCCCCCGATTCCACAGCGGCCAGGACGGGGCTCTCCCTGGGCCTCCTGGCCTCAGCTTCCCACCCTGCAGTAACTGAGAGGGGGCCTGGAGAGCTAGTCTGTGCCGTCTGCACGCAGCCTGAGACAGGAGGGGGCCACTCAGCCGGCCAGCAGGTCCCGCAGGTCACTGTTGTGGGGCAGCAGGTCACAAGCCAGCCGTGCCTTCCGGTCCCGGATAGCCTTCAGGGCTGGGCTGTGCTGCAGCAGGAGGGAGCAGATGTCCACGTGCCCCTGCTCAGCAGCCTGTGGAGAGAGGCCCCAGTCAGAAGCCGCTCCCCCAGGCCCTGTTCCTTTGTGTTCCACTTCTTTTTGGGGCTCTTTTGGCACCCAAAAAGGTCCCATGGAAATGGAGGTGCTGGCAGTCTGAGCAGATTTTCCCCAACTCCCACCAAATCCCAGTGTGCAGGATGGCGGGACACCCAGGTGCCACTCTGCCAGTCCACCCGCTCTTTCCTTCCTGTGTCCTTGGCTCAGTGGCCATGCTTCCCTGCTCAAGGCTGCATATTAAAAAGAAGTACAGAGATGGCCGAGAAACACATGAAAAGATGTTCAGCGTCACTCATTATTAGAGAAAAGCAAATCAAAACCACGATGAGGTACCACCTTACACCAGCCAGAATGGCCATCATCCAAAAGTCTACAAACAATAAGTGCTGGAGAGGGGGTGGAGAAAAAGGAACCCTAGTACACTGTTGGTGGGATTGTAAATTGGTGCAACCACTGTGGAAAGCAGTATGGAGATTCCTCAGAAAACTAAACATAGAACTACCATTTGATCCAGCAATCCCACTCCTGGGCATCTATCCAGAGAAAACCACGACTCGCAAAGACACATATACTCCAGTGTTCATTGCAGCACTATTTACAAACAGCCAAAACATGGAAACAACCTAAATGTCCATCGACAGAGGAGTAGATAAAGAAGATGTGGTACATATACACAGTGGAATATTACTCAGCCATCAAAAAGAACAAAATACCAGCATTTTTAGCAGCATGGATGGACCTAGAAACTATCATGCTAAGTAAAGTCAGCCATACAATGAGACACAAACATCAAATGCTTTCACTGACATGTGGAATCTGAAACAAGGACAGACAGAACTTCTTTGCAGAACAGATGCTGACTCACAGACATTGAAAAACTTATGGTCTCCAGAGGAGACAGTTTGGGGGGGTGGGGGGATGTGCTTGGGCTGTGATATGGAAATCCTGTGAAATCAGATTGTTATGATCATTATATAACTACAGATGTGATAAATTCATTTGAGTAATAAAAAAAAATGAAAAAAAAAAAGAAGTACAGGAGTTCCTGTCGTGGCTCAGTGGTTAACGAATCCAACTAGGAACCATGAGGTTGTGGGTTCGATCCCTGGCCTTGCTCAGTGGGTTAAGGATCCGGCGCTGCCATGAGCTGTAGTGTAGTTTGCAGATGCGGCTCAGATCCTGCATTGCTGTGGCTCTGATGTAGGCCAGTGGCTACAGCTTGGATTAGACCCCTAGCCTGGGAACCTCCATATGCCACAAGAGCGGCCCTAGAAATGGCAAAAAAAGAAAAAAAAGAAAAAAAAAGAAGTACAGGTGCTTGCTTCAGTAGCACATATACTAGAACTGGAACGGTACAGAGAATATTAGCATGGCCCCTGTGCAAGTATGACAGGCAAATTCATGAAGCAGTCCATATTTTTTGACAGAGCATGATAATGTGAGAAAAAAGAATGTATACATGTATGTATGACTGGGTCACCTTGCTGTGCAGCAGAAAATTGAAAGAATACTGTAAGTCAGCTAAAATGGAAAAAATAAAAATCATTATAAATTAACATAAAATAAAAAGAAGTATAGGAGTTCCCATTGTGGCTCGGTGGGTTAAAAACCCAGCTAGTATCCACGAGGAGTCAGGTTCCATCCCTGGCCCTGTTCAGTGGGTTAAGGATCCCCCACTGCCGTGAGCTGCAAGGTGTAGGTCACAGACACAGCTCAGATCCTGCATTGCTGTGATTGTGATGTAGGCCAGCAGTTACAGCTCTGATTCAACCCCTAGCCTGGGAACCTCCATATGATGCAGGTGCAACCACAAAAAAAGAAAAAAGTACAGAATCTTGGATGTCCAGCATCTTTACAAACAAACATTCCCATTGTCTGCAGTGTGCTGGGTGCCGGGGGCATGAGACACATCAGACATGGCCCCTGCCCTCTGGGAACTGTCAGATGAGCAGAGAACAAGAGGCCCGGGTTCCTGGGCTCCTGCTCTTCCCCTCTGAGCTGAAGGATCCCAATCTGGATCCCAGCCTACATCCTCAGAAAAAGAGCAGAGTGGGCATTCCCGTTGTGGCTCAGTGGTTAATGAATCCGACTAAGAACCATGAGGTTGCGGGTTTGATCCCCGGCCTCACTCAGTGGGTTAAGGATCCAGTGTTGCTTTGAGCTGTGGTATAGGTTGCAGATGCGGCTCGGATCCCGCAGTGCTGTGGCTCTGGCATAGGCCGGCGGCTACAGCTCCAATTCAACCCCTAGCCTGGAAACCTCCATATGCCACTGGTGCAGTCCTAGAAAAGACAAAAAAAAGAGCAGAGTTAGCTGATTTACAGAGATTATCTTATTTACCTTTCATAGTAACCAGCAGAGCTAGGGACCATCACTATCCCCCCCTTTTGGCCACAGCCACATCACAGCAGTGACCAGAGCCACACAGTGACACCAGATCCTTAACCCCTATGCCACAAGGGAACTCCAACTGTTCCCATTTTATAGATAAAGAAACTGGGGCTTATAAAAGTTGAGTAACTCACCGAAGGTCACAGAGCCAGTGCAGCAGCCTGGGGAATTCTAAGCCTGTCTGACCTTAAAGTCCAAACTCTCACTACCTATGAGGTATCCTTCTATCCCTACTCCCGCCAAAAGATGGATGGATGGGCTTCAGGGCTTCTGAAAGATATCAAAATTAATATTAGGACCAAACACCAGTTCAAATCCTAATCTAAATCTTTTTTTTTTTCTTTTCTTTTTGAGGTCGTACCCTCAGCATATGGAGGTTCCCAGGCTAGGGGTCGAATCAGAGCTGCAGCTGCCAGCCTACGCCACAGGATCCAAGCCATGTCTGCGACCTCCACCACAGCTCACAGCAATGCCGGATCCTTAACCCACTGAGTGAGGCCAGGGATCAAACCTGCATCCTCATGGACACCATGTCAGGTTCTTAACCCATGAGCTACAACAGGAACTCCTGAACCTAAATCTTTATTTAGCATAAATATTATCTCCATGAGTACAGATGGGGCCTCTTAATTTTATTGCCTCAGGCAATGGTGTGTTGTCAGCAGCTGTGAGATGAATTTCAAATTGTCTCTGGCCAAAAAAAAAAAAAAAAATGCCAATGTTTGCGGAAGGCAGGGAGGCAGGCAGGGACAAATCATACTCCTCATACATATGCACTCCCAGGACGTTACGAGAATGCTCCAGGTTCTGAGTGATCCCAGCACATCTGTCCAGGGGCCTGTGAACACCTATCATGTGAGCAGCAAGTAGTCCATTTCCTACTATTACGCTTTCCTGTTCTCCCCATGTCTTCTACGGTGAACATGTTCTAACGTTTATAGAGATGGAAAGAAGACAAGCTGCTGTAGCCCATGAGCTTGCGGGGTGGACGCACCTTATGCAGACTGGTCATGCCATCGGCGTCCACCAGCTGGGGGTTGCAGCCGTGCGAAAGCAGGAGCCGGGCGATATCCGTGTGGCCGCAGTAGCTGGCCCGGTGCAGGGCGGTGGCCCCACCGCGGGTCTGGGCATCACACTTGGCTCCGCTTTCCAGCAGGAACTGGCACACAGCATAGTGCCCATTGCGGCTGGCATAGTGCTGCAGGGAACAGAGGTGGGGTCAGGGGCACTGGTGACCCCCATTGGCCACCAGGTGACTGGGCACGTGTCTTCATTCCCAGCATCAGTTTCTGCAACTGCAAAATGGGGGAAATAACCATCCCTAACTCACAGGACCATTATGAAAATGCAGCTAAATAACTTATGTGAGGCAACTGCACTAATTAAAACCCAGGTTCACGTGATGTTCACATGGAAACCCTGCTGGGAGAGAAGAGGGGGCAGGAGAAGGGAAATGCAGACCTCCCCGCCTCATCACCCGCTGAGGTTTCTCCCCTCCACCGGGCCCCCTAGCAGCTCACCAGAGCAGTGTAGCCAGCAGAGTCAGGCTGACTGGGATCTGCCGCCTTCTGGATTAAATACTTCACTCGGCCCAGGTCCCCGTTCAGGGCTGCCGACCAGATTCCTGCAGAAACATAACTCAAGCCCTGAATAACATCGGGTGGCTGGGGGCTTTCGGTGCTCCATTTGCTGCTTGACCTCTGCTTTCTCATCTGCAAAGTGGGAATTTGTCCACTTGACAAACATAACTGAGCACCTCCTCCGTGCCAAGGACTGTCCTGCGTGCTGGTGACACCGCCGTGAACAAGACATACAGGGCCTTGTCTAACCAGGACAGGACACTGGGCGAACACAGTCACCCTCCTTCCCACTTCAAACACACACACGCCATTGTTGTTTAAAGTACTGTTTACGATGCTTGAATATACATATATACAATCTGTATGTGTATACAATATACTATATATATACAATATACTAGACTGTACATACATACATCATACAGTCACAGTCAAAGGCAAGAAAAGGACGTTGCCAGGTGCCAGCACCAAGTGAGAACCACAGCCAAAGTGGTGAGCAGCTCCAGAGTCTCCCATACACACATCTCAGGGGCTTTGGCTGGAATGCTGGGTAGGGTCTGGAGCAAAGTGGCAAGCTGCGTTCATGGTGGGGAATGCGCAGAGTGAGACTCTGTGTACAGGCCAGGGGCAGGCTGTGCCCCATCACAGATGAAGGGGGCCTGGAGAGTCTCCATTCTCCTGCCCTGAACAGCAGCGGGGACCAAGTGCCTGGCACTTCACTCCTTCAGCAAAAATTTGCTGAACACTTACAATGGATCCCGCACTGTTCTGGGCACCAGGGGTCAGCCGAGAATGAAAGACTCCCCCTCACGCAAAATTTTGATCTCATGGAGCTTACCTTCTAATTAAAGGAAACAGATAAAGAAAAAAAAAATACATATATAAGTCAGGCAACACTAAGTGCTGTGAAGAAAAACAAAGCAGAGAGAGGGTATAAGCAGTGGTCAAGTATAGAATCTTTGAAAACATGACATTTAAACAGAAACCTAAAGGAAATGAGAAAAGGCACCATCTGAATAGGTGTGAGAAGAGAGCAAAGGCAGAAAAAACCTAAAAAAATCAGATCCCCTGACTTAAGCACCTTGGGAGCTATTCCTAACTACATTACCCTTGGGGAACAAACCCCCAAATCTTAGAAGCTGTCATAATCTGAATCTGGCGCTAAAACTAATCCAGACAGGTGAACCTTACAAGGGCCAGGTAGAGGTGAATTTTTAAATTGCAAGGATGCCTCCACAAGCCAACAAAGTTAAGTGTGAGGATATCTTACAAAGAGGGACCCCTCCCCCAACCCCCGGGAGGCTCAAAGATTAAAAGTTGCAAAACGAGAAGCAATGCACTGCCATTTGAGACAGTCAGCAAATACAAGTTGGAAAACTGCAGGTTTGAAAAATCAGCCATAACAGCACAATCTAAAAGACTTGAAAAGGGAGTTCCCTGGTGGTCTAGTGGTTAGGACTCAGTGCTTTCACTGTTGCGGCTTGGGTTCAATTCCTGGTCTGGGACTAAGATCCCACATCAGCCTCTGCACAGCACAACCAAAAAACTAAACTAAAAACTAAAAAAAAAAAGAGTTTAAATCAATGTTTAGTGTGTTCAGAATCCACAAATCAAAAGAGCATTAGGGGGAAAAAAATCAGGCAGAACTGAAACAAAAGTCAAATTAAAAGTAGAATCAGTGAGGAGTTCCCGTCGTGGTGCAGCGGAAACAAATCCGACTAGGAACCATGAGGTTGTGGGTTTGATCCCTGGCCTTGCTCAGTGGGTTAAGGATCTGGCGTTGCTGTGAACTGTGGTGTATGTAGGCCACAGACGCAGCTCGGATCGGTTGTTGCTGTGGTGTAGGCCGGTGGCGACAGCTCCGATTAGACCCCTGGCCCAGGAACCTCTGTATGCTGCAAGTGCGCCCTAAAAAGACAAAAGACAAAAAAAAGTATAATCACTAAAACAAAACAACAGAAAATTGAAGAGTAGAGTAGCCGTGGCCAAACAGAGAATTAGTGATTTGGAAAATCATACAAAATGGTAAAGAAAAAAAATTTTAAGAATGGTGAAGAAATATGAACAATAGAACATACCAATAGGGGTTTAAAAACAGAGGAAACTATACAGAACCGGAGGGAAGCAGGGAGTTCCCATTATGGCACAGTGGAAGGGAATCCAACTGAGTATCCATGAGGATGTGGGTTTGATTCCTGGCCTTAATCAGTTGGTTAAGGATCTGACATTGCAATGAGCTATGGTGTAGGTCAAAGATGTGGCTTGGATCTGGTGTTGCTGTGCCTGTGCTCTAGGGTGGCAGCAGCAGCTCTGATTTGACCCTAGTCTGGTAACTTCCATATGCTGCAGATGTAGCCCTAAAAAGCAAAAAAAAAAAAAAAAAGGATGGAACTAGAGACTCTCATATTGAGTGAAATAAGTCAGAAAGACAAAGACAAATACCATATGATATAACTTATAACTGGAATCCAATATATAGCACAAATGAACATTTCCACAGAAAAGAAAACCATAGACTTGGAGAATAGACTTGTGGCTTCCCCAGGGGGAGAGGGAAGGAGAGGGAGGGATTGGGAGCTTGGGGTTATCAGATGCAAACTATTGCTCTTGGAATGGATTTACAATGAGATCCTGCTGTGCAGCATTGAGAACTATGTCTAGATACTTATATCGCAACAGAACAAAGGGAGGAAAAAAAATGCATACATGTAAGTGTAACTTGGTCCCCATGCTGTACAGTGGAAAAAATAAATAAAATTAAAAATTAAAAAAAAAAGAATGGGAGAGAAGCAGTGTTTGAAGAGATAATATCTGAGAATTATTCTGAAATTTAGAGGAGCATGAGTTCTCAGATGAAAAACCACATTAAGTCTCAAGAAGGATTGATTAAAAACAAATCTAGTGAGAGTTTCCACCATGGCACAGTGGGTTAAGAATCTGACTGCAGTGGCCTGGGTCACTGCAGAGGTGTGGGTTTGATTCCTGGCAGTGGGTTAAAGAATCTGGCATTGCTGCAGCTGCAGTTTGGATTCAATTCTTGGCCTGGGGACTGCCTATGCTGCAGGTGCTGCCATTAAAACAAACAAAAAAAACTAGCATAGTGAAATGACACAACATCAAGAATAAAGAGAACATTAAAAAATTACCAAAAAGGGAGTTCCCGTAGTGGTGCAGTGGTTAACGAATCCGACTAGGAACCATGAGGTTGCGGGTTCAGTCCCTGCCCTTGCTCAGTGGGTTAACGATCCAGCGTTGCCGTGAGCTGTGGTGTAGGTTGCAGACGCGGCTCGGATCCCGCGTTGCTGTGGCTCTGGCGTAGGCCAGTGGCTACAGCTCCGATTCAACCCCTAGCCTGGGAACCTTCATATGCCGCGGGAGCGGCCCAAGAAATAGCAACAACAATAACAAAAAAGACAAAAGACAAAAAAAAAAATTACCAAAAAGAACCACCTTACACCAGCCAGAATGGCCATCATCCAAAAGTCTACAAACAATAAGTGCTGGAGTGGGTGCAGAAAAAAAGGAACCCTATTACACTATTGGTGGGAATGTAAATTGGTGCAACTACTATGGAGAACAGTGTGGAGATTCCTCAGAAAACTAAAAATAGAATTACCATTTGATCAAGCAATCCCACTCCTGGTCATCTATCCAGAGAAAACCATGACTCAAAAAGACACATGTACTCCAATGTTCATTGCAGCACTATATATGAGAGCCAAGACATGGAAACAACCTAAATGCCCATCGACAGAGGAGTAGATAAAGAAGATGTGGTACATATGCACAATGGAATATTACTCAGCCACTAAAAGGAAAGAAATAATGGCATTTGCAGCAACATGGATGGACCCAGAAATTATCATGCTAAGTCAAGTCAGTCAGACAGTGAGACACCAACATCATATGCTATCATTTACATGTGGAATCTAAAAAAAGAACACAATGAACTTCTTTGCAGAACAGATACTGACTCACAGACTTTGAAAAACTTATGGTTTCCGAATGAGACAGGTTGGGGTGTGGGGGGGATGCACTGAGGGTTTGGGATGGAAATGCTATAAAATTTGGTTGTGATGATTGTTGTACACCTGTAAATGTAATACAATTCATTAAGTAATTTTAAAAAAATTATCAAAAAGAAAAGATTATCACCCATTAAAAAATACCAATCAGATAATCAGCAGAATTCTTAACATCAGTAGCAGAAACAAGAAGATAAAGAAATAATATTGCCAAAGGATTGTGGGGGGGTGGAAATAAATGTCAACCTAGAATTTTTTCTTTTTTTGTGTGTGTGTCTTTTTGCCTTTTCTAGGGCTGGTTCCCGCGTTATATGGAGGTTCCCAAGCTAGCGGTCTAATCGGAGCTGTAGCTGCCGGCCCATGCCAGAGCCATAGCAATGTGGGATCCAAGCCTCGTCTGCAACCCATACCACAGCTCACAACAATCCCGGATCCTTAACCCACTGAGCAAGGCTAGGGATCGAACCCGCAACCTCATGGTTCCTAGTCAGATTCGTTAACCACTGCGCCATGACGGGAACTCCCCTAGAATTTTATATTATTTTTGCTTTTTAGGGCTGAACCCACGGCATATGGAGGTTCCCAGGGTAGCGGTCAAATCGGAGCTACAGCTGCCAGCCAATGCCACAGCAACACGGGATCCGAGCTGTGTCTACAACCTATACACCACAGCTCACGGCGATGCCGGTTCCTTAACCCACTGATCAAGGCCAGGTATCAAACCCACATCCTCATGGATACCAGCCAGATTAGTTTCTGCAGTGCTACAATAGGAATTCCCTTGGCAAGGTTTCTTTCTCAACAGGGTATGACCGACGCTTTGGACCAGATAACACTTTGTCATGGGGAGCTATGCATTATAGGATGTCACTCTGAGGTGGTCACTCTGGCTTTTGTGTGGAGAGGAGAAAACATTGTAAGAGGGCGAGGGTGAATGCCAGAAGGCCAAGAGGGGACCACATCAGTAGCTCAGAGGATAGCACATGAGGTGGAGGGAGGTATTCAATAACTATTGGTGAGTGAATGCTAAATGAGCCTTTCCCCATCAGGTCTCAACCTCAATGTCAATTCCTCAAACAGTTCTTTTGTGACCATTCCCTCCATTTACCTCCAGGAGGTAAATTAAAGATTGTTAAATTATGTGCCATTCCTTCCTTAAAGAAGTGGGTGTAAACCCTTTCCCTGGAGTTTGAACAAACTCACCATTGCTTAATGGAACACAGCATCAATGATGCTTTCTAGGTATGGGCTCAGGCTATCAGAGACTGGCAGCTACCTCTCCTGTTTCTTGGAACATGTGCTCTCAGACTGAAGCTGCAATGCTGGGAGGAAGACTAAGCAGCACAATGAACTTGCCCACGTGGAGAACAGCCAACAGCAATCCACGGAGCAAAGTCGCCCCAGCTGCTACCATGTAGAGAAGGAATGAGCCAGCCCAGCGAGGCCCTGACCAAACTGCAACTGATCAGCCAAATAAATGTTATTGTGGTTCTGCATCACTAATTATTAAAGAAATGCAAATCAAAACTACTACGGGAGTTCCCATTGTGGCACAGCGGAAACGAATCCGACTAGGAACCATGAGTTTGAGGGTCTGATCCCCGGCCTCGCTCAGTGGGTTAAGAATCCAGCATTGCTGTGAGCTAGGGTGTAGGTCACAGGTGCGGCTCGGATCTGGCATTGCTGTGGCTGTGGCATAGGCCAGCAGCTGTGGCTCTGATGAGACCCCTAGCCTGGGAACCTCCATATGCCGCAGGTGTGGCCCTAAAAAGACAAAAAAACAAAGAATTACCACATGATCCAGCAATCCCACTTCTGGGCATTGATCTCAAGAAAACCATGACTTAAAAAGATACATGTAGCCCAATATTCATTGCAGCACTATTTACAATAGCCAAGACAATGGAAGCAACCTAAATGTTCACCAAGAGAGGAGTGGATAAGAAGACATGGTACATATATACAATGGAATATTAGCCATAAAAAAGAATGAAATAGGAGTTCCCGTCGTGGCGCAGTGGTTAACGAATCCGACTAGGAACCATGAGGTTGCGGGTTCGATCCCTGCCCTTGCTCAGTGGGTTAAGGATCCGGCGTTGCCGTGAGCTGTGGTGTAGGTTGCAGACACGGCTCGGATCCCGCGTTGCTGTGGCTCTGGCGTAGGCCGGTGGCTACAGCTCCAATTCGACCCCTAGCCTGGGAACCTCCATATGCTGTGGGAGCGGCCCAAGAAATAGCTAAAAAAAAAAAAATGAAATAATGGAGTTCCCATTGTGGTGCAGTGGTTAACGAATCCAACTAGGAACCATGAGGTTGCCGGTTCAATCCCTGGCCTTGTTCAGGGGGTTAACTATCCGGCGTTGCCATGAGCTGTGGTGTAGGTAACAGACGTGGCTCGGATCTGGCGTTGCTGTGGCTCTGGTGTAGGCCGGCGGCTACAGCTCTGACTGGACCCCTAGACTGGGAACCTCCATATGCTGCAAGAGCGGCCCTAGAAAGGGCCAAAAAAAAAAAGAATGAAATAATGTTATCTGCAGCAACATGGATGGATCTAGAAATTACCGTGCTAAATGAAGTTAGTCAGAGGGCAAAAGACAAACATCATATGCTATCACTTATATGTGAAGTCTAAGAAAAAGGAAACAAATGAACTTAATTGCAACAGAAACAGACTCACAGACTTTGAAAAACTTACTGCTACCAGAGGGAGCCAGGAAGGGGTGGACTGGGGGTTTGGGATGGAAATGTAGTGAAATTAGGTTGTGATGGTGGCTGTACAACCATAAATATAATAAAAAATTTTTTTAAGTTACTGTTGTTCTAAACCACCCCTCTCCAAATAAAGAGATGGAGGGAACAAGGCAGGTGCAACAGCCACTTAACAGTAAGAGATGGGAATGTCTGTAAAACAGTAGCATCTACCTAACAAATGACTATAGGGTTATTACTGCATAGGCTGCCTCTGATCTGAGATGATACACTGGTTCCCAAGAACCTCACACTATTCCTTACTGGTGACAAAATTTCCATATAGTCTGGGGCAAAAGACTTACCCTGCAGGGCCCACAGGGAGGAATGACATCACCTGCCTCAAGGCCATCTCTGATGCCTTCGGTCCCCAACACATATTTTGCAAGGGGCAGCCCCCCTAGTCTGAAGCTCCATCCCCTCGGGGAGGGTGCAATAACCCAGTTGCAGACTCTGCTGCCTGGCCCATCTCAGGCCCAGAAGCAGGCCTGGGTCTCCCAGGGTCACACCAGTTGAGGATCCGGGCCCCACCGTCCACGGGGGAAAGTTACTGAAGCCAATGCCTGTTTATAGACCTGTAAGCGAGCCGGTGTTTCTAATGCTGAACTCGCTCCGTAGTGACTGGCGGGCTCTCACTACGTGTAAGCGGGGATCCCACGTCCTGCCCAGACTCCGACCAGTCCCCCAGTTGCCTTCCACCCGTGGCCCGAGTTCGCGGCCACCTCCTTTGCCCCGCGGGCCTGGTGAGGCCGGAAGGCCCCGGGCCAGTAGGGTCGTGCGCCCTCCTCACCCCTTTCGAAGTCCATCTCGTCCAGCGTCTGCTGCACGCCGGGCGCCGAGCTGGGGTGGGAGCAGCAGGGGCCCTCCGCGCAGGGACGCGGCGCCGCCATGCCGGCCTCGGCCCCCGCCCACCCGCTGGCGGGTGAGGGCACAGCCACCAGCACAGGCGCAGGCGCGGCCTCGGCAGGCGAGGCGGACGCAGCGCTGCCCACCCGTCGGGTCTGACCACTCGGAGCCGACAGGACCCGCAGGGCAGACCAATCAAGCAGCTGGGGCTGAGCCCGGGAGCCAATCGCGGCAGCGGGGCGGGACCCGGGGAGCTGGGCCGCGCAGGCCCAAGCAGCCACGCGAGGGCGTCCCAGGCTAAGCTGCGGCCGAGGCGAGCCCGCTGGGACCTGGGACCTGACTGCTGGGGAGGGCAGCAGGGCCGATAGGGAGCATTTATGTGGCGACCTCCAGGTTCTCCTAGCCCCAACGGGCTTCCCAGGGCAGGGGTCGCCAAGAGCGCCCCAAGGTCTTACCTCCTCTTTCCTTCACTACTCGGGGCCCAGGAAGACGGCCACTTGAAAGGCTGCGCAACACCCTCCTCGGGCCCCTCCTGCCAATTTCCTGAAACCAGATAGGAGGCAGGTGGTCACAACTTACCTTGTCGGTGGGAGCATGTGCCCCGTAGGCCTGAGGGCAGGGACAGGGCCTGGAACCCCTCAACCCCACAGTGGGAACCTAGGTTACTGAATCATCCTGCTTGTATCAAAGCATTCTCTGAGCTGCGGATTACCCACCGTGCAAGAAAGCGTTGCATACGCAAATAAGATGCCAGCCCTCTCCTATAGCACGACACCGGCGGCAGCCTGTTCCGGCCATGGCAGGCCCCCAGAGCAGTCAAGGGTACAGAGAACTCCGCACTTTGATTGCCTCTTTTCAGGGGGCACAGAACCTAGGCTGGGCCCTGCATGCTCCGCCCCCATAGGACAGGGGCTTGGTGTGCAGGGGTGGCAGAGAGGAAAGTTCCCTCTTCCAGGTACTTACATTCAAGATTGGCATTCCCAGTGGATAAGCAATGAGATTCTGCTGTATAGTACAGGGGACTATATCCAATCACTTGTGATGAAACATGATGGAGGATAATGTGAGAAAAAGAATGTGTGTGGTGAGGAGGGAGAGACTGGAGCACTTTGCTGTACAGTAGAAATTGACAGAACATTGTAGATCAACTATAATAGAAAAAATAAAAATCTTTAAAAAAATACAAAATACGTTAAAAAAAAAAAAAAAAAGACTAGCATTCCCCAAGGGTAGGGCTCAAAGTAATCTCTCCTGCCCCAAACTGGCTGGGAGCCTCACCCTCGCACAAGCTAGTCCACACAACCTTAAATCGCTTCTAGAAAGTTCCCCTCCTCCCACCCTCACTCCCACTTCCCCCTCCCAGAGTTCTGGGAGGCCAGGCCCCTCCTCCCCTCCTGCCCTGACTTCTCCCTATGGCCAGAAGCCAAGGCTGGCTCCCCAGAGGCTGTGGCCCTGGTCTGGTGCCCAGTCTGAGCCACCACTGTGGGAAAACACTGGAGCCTGGGCTCTCCCTGCTCCAGAGAGGGGCACCAGCAGGAAGGGACCACTGAAGGGGCAGCCGCCCCTGGACTGGGAGTGGGGGCAGTCCAGCCTCCCTCTTGGCACCCAAGTTTTATTTTTTTTTTAACTTTTATTTTAGCCTGAATGTCTTATCTCCATGACAGGAACAGTTTCATTATCGCCATTTTATTTGTCAATATAAAAATACTCAAATATTTACAACAAATAAATACGTGGGGACACAATAAGTTACACTGTCAGGAGCCCTCCTCCTAGGGCTGGGAGAGGATACACCCTCCACAGCATGCCCACCCTCTCTCCTCCCCCCTCCCCCCATACCCTTCCCCAGCCCCATCACGGAGGACAAGTAGGAAACACCACAGAACGCCAGGGCCAAGGGGGCGGCCCCTCCCACCCTTCCCCCAAACACACAGGAGGCTCCATCTCCCTCCCCCCACCCTGAAAACATTCACAGCCCTGGGAGCAGGACCCGGCCCACCCCAGAGCCCTGTGCTCCCCCAAAGGGGCACAGCACCCTGCCCCACCCACCCCCATATGTACATGGCCGGCCCGCACGGGGGACAGGTGGGGGTAGGAGAAGCAAAGTGATACAACCCCTTCCCCTTCATAGCTCCAATGACCCACCAGGACCACCCCACGCCAAGGGAAGACTCGACAGAAACAGGAGGACTATGTCGCACACGCACACATACACACACCCACACACACGTATATACGCAAGCACACCCATGTCTCCAACTTCTGCCTTGAAACATTTTGGCTGCTGGGGTCCCATGTGTCCGTGATTCACAGCCCCTCACAGAGGAGGAAGGTGCCTTCTGTGAGGCCGGTGCCCTGGTGAGCCACACCAAGTGGCAGTGCCCATGCTGACAGAGCAGGTCCTCATGGCCGGGCGGTGGCAGGCAGGTGCCCGCGCCATGTCCCTGAGGTAGCTGGTGCCTGTGCAAAAGTGGGAGCACACCTCCCGCGCCATTGCCGCCGCTGCTGCATGGAGGGGTCCCCTCATACTGAGGACTCCTCGGGGTTGGAGTCCGGCAGCGGCTGGCGCTGCTGCAGCTTGCGCCTCAGTTCATCAGCCAGCTCGGGCAGAGGGTGCCCGAGGCCGCCCCGGTCCTCCCCTCCTAGCTGCAAGCGCACGTAACCATTGGCATTGGAGTTCCGCCCGCCCCCCAGGTGGAGCCGGGTTGGAGAAGGCAGGGGCTGGCCGGGGATGCCAGGTGGCGGGGACGGTGGCCCGCCACCGGCCTGGCACCGGGCGTGGCCAGGCACGATCTTGAGGGAGCCGTCTGAGTAGTAGTAGCCCACAGGGTCCCAGAGTTTTTCATCTGTCTCAGGTCCGGGCCGGAACGGGGGGCTGGTGGGCTCCTTGGGCAGCTCCAGAGGGTACACCAGGGTCCTCTCCGCAGCCTTGGCACCTTTCTCCAGCTCCTCCCGCAGCCGCCGGCGCAGTGACAGAACCAGCAGCAGCAGCACCAGGCACACAGCGCCCAGGGCCACTACAGCCAGCCACACCAGGCCCAGGTTCTCCAGGGGGGCTCGGGCCTCCAGCGTCACTGACGGGCCTGCCACCACCGCCACCAGGTAGCCTTCAGCAGCCAGCCGTGCCCCCTGCTCCTCGGAGAAGCAGTGGTAGGCCCCGGCGTGGCGGGGCTGGGCAGCCATCACCACCAGGGCCTGCAGCCGGGCGTCATAGAGGAAGGAGCCGGGCTGCTCTGCAGGCAGGTCCCGGCCCCCAAAGGTCCAGCGGGCGTGGGCAAGGTTGGAGGAGAGGCGGCAGGGCAGCACCAGGTCAGTGCCTGCCACCACCGTGATGTTTTTAGGTGTGAGCCTGACTGCAGCGGCAGAGAAAGCAGAGCAGAGAGTGAGTGCAGGAAACTCAGGGCCGGGGTGGGGGGGGCGGGGCGTGCAGGCACTTCAGCCAAGCCCCCCCACCCCAAGGGGGACTAAAAAGATAGCTCACCTTTCTTACTGCCCCGGAAGTTACAAATACTCGAGGTGTCTGAGACCGTCACATGCTGGATCAGCAGGGATCTGGTGGGGGAAGCAGAGGCCGTCAGTGTCCTGGCTGCAGCTCCCCCCAGCCCCAGGGCCCAGCAGAGCCCCACGCGCACCCTGAGTGGCCACCCACGGCCACGCAGCGGCTGGTGTTGACGCTCCAGGCGCAGTAGGGGTCCCGAGCCAGCACGCAGTCAGCACAGGAGCGGTACTTGACGCAGTCAGCCAGGGGCAGCTGCACCAGCTGGGAGCGGGAGCCCGCAAAGAGCAGCTTCTGCTGGAGAAACACAGAAGGGAGGCTGAGCGGGGCAGACACAGCTAGGACCCTTGCTGGGGACACAAGGGCAAAAGTTGCCCCAGGGAGGAGAGGGTGGTGCCCACATCCTGAGGAGGGAAATCTGAGGACCAAGAACAGGCAGAGGGCTTACTGTAAGCTAGCCACAATCCTAAGCACCTTACGGGTGTGACCTTCTTAGAGCAGAATGGCAGACCTGGGAGGCCAAGAAGTGTAATGCACTCATACACACACACACAAAACTCCAGGAAAGTATAAATAGCGCAGGAAGCACAGTTTCCGCAGGGCCAGTCAGCCTCACAATAGCACCAGCAGAGCATGAGGCCTTTTCCTCTGTTTGAGGGGCGATGGTCAATTCCGTGTGTTTCTTTGACCATGGACTTTCTGCCATTTTTCTGTGTTCTGGGGAACAATTTGAGCCACCAGAGTTGTTGAAAGGCGAGCAGACAGAAGCCCCCCAAGTATGGCAGAAGAGAGCGGAGCACATGGGGAAGCTGCAGCAGCACTTCAGGGTCCGGGCTGGCAGGAAAGGGGCCATCACGTCATGAAGCAAGGCAGCCTGAGGCCTGGCCAGTAGGGGCACCATCAGAGAAGAGGCCATGAGTAGCAGAGGCCTGGTGCAACCCCAAGGGGTCTGAGGGCACCGGGTGCAGGTACCGAGGCCCCGTTCTGGGAACGCAGCCCCGTGGGGACCAGGCCAGATATAGAGCCTAATGCCTGCAGGGCCCAGATTCCATCAGCACTCATTCTTGGGACTTGCCTGAGCATCTCCCCACCCCTGTACAGGCCACACACACGACTGGGGAAGGTGTGGGGACAGTGGGGTGGGGTGGGGAGAGGGGGTGCTGCTTACTACCTTGCTCTGTGACAGGACCAGGCTTTCCACAGGCTCCTGGTCAAACACCTGCAGCTCTTCAATCAGGTGGACCCAGGGCCCCAGGCTCACAGCCTTGAGCACCCAGCCGTCTCCTGTGGGGGGTGGGGAGGACAGGTATTAAAGAAAGGGCACGAGGGTCCCAGGGTGACTCTGGACCTCCCTGCCTCGGGCACACAGACCTTCAACCGTACCCATGTGCCTACCTGTGCCAATGAACAGCACTGTATAGGTGGCTCCATCAAGCCCCACCACCCGGTCAGCCACCAGATGGGTGAAGTTTGTGTCCTTCTTCACCAGCAGGGGCCGGCCCCACCGGGGGTCCACCTGCTCCTCCATCAGCGGGTGCTTCTTGATGAAGTTGAGGGTGTTGTCAGGCAGCTCCAGGGAACTGGTGTAGCCGTGGCGTCGGTGCCAGTTGTTGATGCACTGGGGGTGGGGTGGGGGTGGGGATAGCTGTCAGCCTGGTGGGAATGGCCGTGGAGCCGAGGGCACCAGGGCATCCCCGCCCCAGACGACTCACTGAGCCGGGCCGCGGGCTGGGCACTGGGTCAGTATAGCGGCCCCACTTCTGGGCTTGCTCGTGGTACTCCTTGTAGGGCCCCTCGAACACCCTCTGGATCTCTTCCAACTGGTACTCGCAGACTGCTGACAGGTCCACGTCCCCCCTGTCACAGCGAGGGAGGGACCCCAAGGGTCAAGGCCTGGTACCCACTTTAACCACAGCCCAGGGCATGTGGCAGGAAGGCAGGGCCCAAGCACAAGAAGGTCATGGGCACGCCTGATGAGATGGCAGCTCAAAGTGCCACTGGGGATGTGGCCGGGCCCACCACCCACAGAGGGGCTTTGAAAAGGGGCAGGTGCCCAATTTCCTCCCAACTGACCTGAACCTCCCCCCGAGGCCGGCCCCAAAAGCTATCCCTAACCTGCAAACCCGCTCCTCCCCCTCCCCAGACTCCCCGCCAACTCACCACCGTGCCCGAAAAACCCCAAAGAAGGTGGTGTTATGCCAAGAGGCGTCCAGCAGGGTGTGCAGTGCCTGCAGCTGGTTGAAGTAGAGCTGCCAGTCAGGGGCGGAGCACACCAGCCGTGCCTTTAGGAACGTGGTCCACTTTCTCTGCAGCGTCCGCGCGCCCCCCACATCACCCTGGCAGATGGCGAAGGGACACTGCTGGTCAGCCCCGCCCAGCAGATGGGCTCCGGGGGCGGCCCACCTCAGGGCTCTGTGTGTACCTTGCAGACGCGGGCCACGCGAGCCACCACCTGCTCGGCATAGCAGTCATACTCCACAGCGCGCTCACTGAAGAAGAAGTAGACCTTGTCATCGTCCCCCGTGAAGCTGCCCACGCTCTCCGGGACATAGGCCGAACCTACAAAATGAGGTTCTGCGGGCGGGCGGGGGAGGAGGGTGAGCCGGGGCACTGAAACCCTCGCGACGCCTTCCCCCCAACGCAAGCACCCCTGCTGGCCCGCCAGCTCCTGGGGCTCACCGTTGAGCCAGAAGGCCAAGTACTCTGTCTTCATGGCGTGGTGGGGCCCCATGTTCCGCAGGATGACAGGCTCCGTGCCCAGGAAGTTGTTGAACGTGGCCGAGTAGAGCTCCCCGTCTGGGGGAGACAGACGTCAGCCCATAAGCAGAGGCACTCAGGCCATGTGGCCCCAGAGCGGGATCAAGCCCTGGGGAACCCCCAACCTTCAGGACAGCCACTCACCCACAAGGAGGCCAGTGTGGCCCTTAGCTGGATCATAGGGACACTTCCCCTTGCCGTCCTCAAACTCTCCACGCTCCAAAGTGAAGGTGAGCATGTCCTAGGGGCAGGGAAAGGGCGATGAGAAAGGGCTGGGGAAGGGCCTGAGGGGCTGGGGCGGAGGGGCACTCACGATGTAGGTGCACTTGGGCTGGAAGGCGTAGGTACCGCAGACGTACAGGTGGGATGTGTTATACGGCTGCAGGAAGCGGATGAAGTTGAAACACTCCGTCTGGGGAGATAAGAGTTTACCCTATAAGCTTTCACTGTGTACACAGATAAAGGATGAGAACCTGGACACAGGGACACAAGGACCCAGACCAGCACTGGGGCAGAGCGGGCTCTGGGCAGAGAGTATGTACCATTCCCCACCGCCCCCACACCCCCCATGGCGTCGAGAGCACCCACCTGGTTACTCTTCCCTTTCTGGATACACTCGGCCTTCTTCTCAGCTGGCGCCTCCCATGAGATCTGGGAACAGGGAGGGGGGCAAGTCAGCAGCGTCCCAGGGACATACTGAGCATGTGCCACAAGCACGGCCTATAGCAGCAACACAGGGACACCAAGCGAGAATATGTGGTCCCCATTCTCTGGGAGCTTACTCCAGTGGAAGACAGAAGTCCCAGCTGCGCAAATGCAGCTGAAGCAGTAAGCACTGCAGGTGAAGAGAAGGGGTGCGGCCTTTCGAGCTGAGGGGAACAGCCTACGTGAAGCCCTCGGGTATTCGCCTCCCCCCACCCCCACCCCATGCCTCCCACTCCCCCACCTCTCACCACTCCCTGCAGCTCCAGAGCCTCCACACTGAAGGCGAACAGGGCCTCCCGCGCCCCCACATACAGAAGCCCGGTCTGCTCGGTCAGAGTCAGTGTCAGGAAGTCCTGGATGCCCGTCTGGGAGAAGCGCCGCACCACTGTGGCCAGCTCTGCGGGGACAAGGCGGGGGTGAGCAGGGCTCTGGGGCAGCAGACCTTCCCTCAAATCAGGCTTCCTCAATGTGGTGGTCACCCCGTTCCCCACAGTGGAGCCAGCACACCACAAGCAGATGCCAGCCGGGCCCCCTGACAGGCAATAAAGGGCCTTTACTGAATAGGCTTTTGGCTCTAACAGCTCCACCCAGGCCTCCCTGGCAGTTCCCAGCCAGGAAGGAGGCAAATCTGGGCTGGTGAGAAGGAAGGAAGGCGCTCTCAGCCACCGCTTCCGGCCAGAGGAAGCCATTAGGCTGGTGGCTCTCACCCTCAGGGTCAGCAGCACCTCCGGCTGCAGAGCTGGGCACCCCCACCCTCACCCTGGCCTCCTCAGCTGCTGCTTCCTTCTTTGCTCTGCTGTCCGAGGCCCTCCTTAAGGGCCAGCTAGGCACTGGCCCCTAATCCAGCAGGACAGAACGGACAGAAGCTGTAGGTGCTCCTTATCTTAGGAAACCTTTTCCTCTAGTGGGACCCAAATCCAGGCTGCTAGAGATCCAAGCAGAGCTGGCCATGGACCAGGAGGGATGGCAGGAGACGGAATCAGGCTGGGAGGCCAGGGGAAAGCAGAGGTGGGGATCAGAGGCCCTCGGGGCTGGGAAGCCCTGCTGCCACCCACCATGCAGGGCACCAGGACATCACAACATTCACCGGATTCCCATGTCAGTCCCCCAAGCAGCCAGTGACCTGTCCTCAGGGTCCCCCTAAACCAGCCTTAGTCTTTAGAGCCAGCAATGGGGCCAGACATAGGCTGGCCAGGGAGGGCTTCGTTAGCACCAAGAGGAGCCTGTGGGAGGTGAGCTCATCCAGGTCCCCAGAGTGCATGGATGATACAAACACCTGACATCACCTCTGCATACAGGTGTGTGCGCATCCAGGGCCGCCAGACAGCCTGAGTGTCAGGGTAGCAGAGCAGATCTATCAGGGTTGCTAAGGGGGCTCCTGGGGGCAGAGAGTTAGAAAGACTTTGGTGCGGAGGGCAGGGTAGGGGTGGGGGAGACACCCTCTGCTTCACACCTATCCTGGCTCTCAGTGCTAGTGATGCTTTTAGAAGTGAGGCACAGGGAGAGCGATGCAAGATGGGCGCTCTCTCTCACATAACAGGGGCAGCTTAAGTGTCAGGAGAGGTACCCCAGGGCCTGGCCTGGATTCCCAGTTCTGGGTCCCTGGCACCTCTCTCATTTCTTAGAAAGCTGTGTCACATACATCAGTAGGCCTTGAGTCCAACTGCAGAATAAATCTGACACATTCTAGAGAACAATTCCTTAGCACACCCTTCCCCCTGCAGTCCCTCCTGGCCCCCCGCATGCCACCCTCCAGGCACTCACCCCCAGAAGAGACCGTCTTCCGGGGCACCAGGTTCCACCACACCTCAGCCTCAATGCCCAGGCCCCACAGCCCCACTGCCAGCAGCCAGACAGCCCAGTGCGGGGCCATGGCACACGCCCCACCTCTAAGCTCCAGGCCAGCTGCCCTGCTGGGGGAAAAGAAAGGGTCAGAATCACAGCCAGAGAAAACAGACCGAAGGGGGCCCACACAAGCCATGCCAGGAGGCACTGACTGGACCGAAGATCTGATCAGGCCTCTCCAGGACTTGCCCCTCCATTGCCCCAGAGCTTGGAGCACAGACCCAGCCCACGCCCACACCTGGGTTCAGCCACCACAGCCTTCAAAGGACCATGGGGTCTCCCTGAGGAGAACGGGTGAGCTGAGTCAGCTGGAAGAGTGGACACCGGAGAAAGGCCGGCCTCCTAGCCCTCCCCCACTCCTCCACAGGAAGTTGTTTAAGAAAATAAAAAGGGGACCCCCCCCTTCCCCCACCCAGGCCTGATAGATTGGAAGGATTTCTTAAAATAACCTCTGGAAGCAGTACCTACACGGGCTCTAGCCAGCCCCAAGACCTATTCTGAGGCACAAACCCCTTAGCAGGGGGATGAGTGTGTAGTGGGGTGGTGGTGGGAAAGGCCCTCCAGGGAGGACTTGGTGCCTCGGGCAAGCGGGGGTCCAGGTGCCAGTCCCTCCCCTCCCCCAGCGCAGACAATGGCCAGGCAAAGCCCCCAGCCCCGTTCCACATCACAGGGCTGAAGTGGGGCCTGGAGCTGGTGGGGCCCCGCTTCCCAAGGCCCCTTTGTTGCCCACGAAGGGAGGCAGGAAGTGGGTGGGATGGGCGTGGAAATGACCGGGGCCTCATCCTGTTCCTCGCACAGCCTCCTAGATAGAAGACACCAGCCCTCAGGCTGAGGGGCGACGGGACAACAGAGCCAGCTCTGGTCTCATCAGGGATCTCCCGGCGGCGCTTTCAGGCGGGGGCGGGGGGGGGGCGGTGAAGACCGGGTGGATAGGGCCACGGGGGTTCCTCCCGGACCGCGGGAGGCGCCTCGAGTAGGGCGGCGCGCCTGCTGTGCTACCCGTCGTCTGATGAACCTTCCCAACTCAGGGATTGCGCCCCCGGGACCCCAGCCAGGGCAGGCCATCTGGATTAATTTCCACTGCTCCAGCCCTGCAATGCTGGCCACAGAGACACTGAAGCTACGGATGTGCTCACCCAAAAACAAAAGGTCCCCGCCAAGACTCGGTCCCCGGTCGCCCCTCACCCCGTTCTCCCCTCCCCCAGCTCCGGGGATTTGAATGCAAACAAAGCGGCGGCGCTGGGAGCGTGGCGGTGCCCGGGCTATGGACGCCCCCTGTCGGCCCAGTACCCCAGCGCGGGAAGGGCGGGCGACCTGGGATGCGTTCACCCCCTGAACCGGTCCCCCAACACACCCCCAGCCCTCCCTCGGCCCCTTACCCAGGCCCGAATCGGACCCCGCGGCGCACTCCGATGCTCTGCTCCCACAGTGGTGCCCCTGCTCCCAGCTCCTCCCAGAGCGGGGGAAATGGGCAGCCTTGCGGTGCGGGGGTGGAGGGGTGCAGGATCCCGGCCTCGCGCCCCCGACCCTTGCCCACCCCGAGCGGCGGGCCGTGGATGGCACCCCCGCGGCTGCAAGGCGAGCGCTCCTGCCTTTCCAGGACAGCCCGCTTCCCCAGCGGAGCGGGCGGGCGGCTGGGGGGCCGCGGCAGGGAAATCCGATCCCACAACATCGGCCTCCGTCCAAGCCCGCCCCAAACTTTCCGTCGGAGGTGGCAAAGCCGGGGGCAGTTCGGGGACCCGGAGAAGATCCCGGCCTCGGACCGGACAGCACGGGGGACCCCCGCTCCCCCTGACCAGTCCGCGCTTCCGGACCCTGTGGCGAAGGGAGCAGCTTGCCCCGCTTACGACCCCCCGCGAGGCAGCCCGCGGGGGGCGTAAGAAGGCACTCGGGCGGACAGTTGTCCCTGCCGCCGCCCCTCCCTGCGCCCCCAGACCCTGTCCCTCGCGCGTGCAGGCCGCCCCCTCCCGAGTCGGCGGACAAAGCGGCGGGGCCGGAGCCCCTTAGCTCCGGCCCCGGGCAACCCCGGCCTCACTCACCTCTTCTACGCGGCTGGAATCCCTGGGCGCCGCCCTCGCGTTCGGCTCCGACCACGGTCCGCCCCTGCCCGCGCGCCGCCGCCCGCCCGCGCGCGCCCGCCCGCCCGCCCTGCTCCGCTGCCCGGCTGCCACCGCCCCTCGGCCAGGCTCGGCTCGGCGCCCCTGGGCTCGGGCTCCCCGCGCCACCGCGGCGGGCGCCGGCTCTTTCTCCCCGGCTGCCGCCGCTCTCCGTCCCCTCCCCCCTGACGTCAAACAGGGTGGGGGGGGGTCTGCGGAGGCCGGGGGCGGGACGCGAAGGCCCGCCCCGAGGGGGGCTGTGACCCGCCGCGACCCGCACGCCTCGCCGCTCCCCGTCCGGTGGCTCGGACCCCCGCCCCTCCCGGTGCCCTGCGGCCCAGCGCCTTGTAGTCATGATCTGCGCCACCGCGCGGGGAGGTGGGACAGGGGAGGGACTCCGGGCCCTGGCAAGGGGAATCGGACTTACCCGGTCTTTCCGAAGTGTCCCCTAAGGCCAACCGCTCGTGCTGGATTGGGAATGGGGCTAAGGCGCTCCCCTACGCTATGGTTACAGGAACGAAGGCAGGCGAGCCACCTCGGGGCGTGTATCCGAGGCTTTTCTTCGGGGCGGCCCAGAGTGGTCTTATTTGGACCCCCAATTCTGCATCGTTTCTTGGCTTGACGCCTGACCCCTGGGATCAGACTGGATCGGGCCTCACCAGCCAGGAAGACCCCCGAGCCTCCCTCGAGCTTCTGCCTGTTGTTTCTCACGCTCCAGGCAAAGGGTCCCACTCAGCGCCCCTTGCCTGACTCCGGCAAGGATAAACCCCGGCTCCTGTTGCACAGAGCCTACCCTCAGGAAATGACTCCTTCTGGTGCCACTGGAAGGCTGAATAACAAGTGACATGAGCCCTGATGTTCAGATGAAAGGGGTTGAGGGGAGCCAGCTGGAGAACTACCACTCTCAGAACCGCCAGCCTCCGCCCACAGCCGCTCCTAGAAGTAACTTGTAGCTCTGGTCTCCTGGGTGGTGCTGTGGTGTCTTTGCCAGCTGGTCCTCCAAGCTGGACAAGTGGACAGAGGAACCCCAGGGAGGCCACCTCATGGGGACCCAAAGACAGATGCCACCTCCTGTCTGGGGCCAAAGGGCAGAAGTGAAGAGACTGGAGGCAGAAAAGCTTCCTGGTGACATTAAGCCCTGTGCAGTCCTGTAGGGGAGGGACACTTTAAGGCCCCGTCAGCAGATTTGGATTATAAATCAGTCCTGGACAGGGGCTTTTGTTCTGGGTTAAAACTTGGCATCTGAAAAGTGGAGGCCAGAAGACCAGTGGAGATAATTGGGGAAAGCAGCCCAGTTTGGATTCAGTAACAATTGGGTCTTTGCTAGTATACATAAAGATCCCTTCTGCCGTGCTGGCCAAAGCCACATTTCCCAGTTCCTCTCCACCAGAAAAACAGCTGGTGGCCTTGGAGATGCTGGAGATAGGGGACAAGCCAGTTAATTAGCATGGGGTGGGTGGCAGGGAGGGAGAAGATGGTGACACAAACACACATACTCCACTTGTGATCCAAGTTAGACCCTGTCTATCTAAGCGGCAGTAAACTGATAGGTAGAAACCCCTCACATTTGTTCTGTGCTTTAGAGTCTGCAACCTTTTACCCTCATCAACACCCTTTATAAAGTAGGTATTGTTTCTCTCATTTTATAGATAAAATGAGTCTCAGAAAGGTTAAGCAACCTGTCCAAAGTCACACAGATAATTACCAAGGTCGGAATATTAAATCAGGCCTTGGGATTCCTGATTCTGTCTTTCTGATAAATTGATCAGTCATTCTGACAACTTTTAGGCCCCAAACCCTCCTCTTCCTGCTATTTTGCCTCAGTTTCACCCCCACCCACCCCTAGGGATGAGGGTTACCAGGCTGAGACCTGAGCTCCTGGCCCCACTTGCAAGACGGCCCCAGTGGAAAGTCTCAGGAGGTGGTTTGGTTTCACTGGCAGGGACCATCTCCTATACCTCAAGGCAGACTTCTCCCTTCCTGCTAACAGACTCCAGAGCCCTTCCCTCCCAAACGCTCCTCAAAGATGAGGCTGCAGTTCCTGGGCTCTCCTTCTCTACCTTCGCTCATTTCCTGCTGTATTCTGTTCCTTTCCAGCACAGGCCTTTTCCATGGGTGGGCAAGCAGGGTATATAGTTTCCTGCATGTCTACTTGCTCATTATTCATATATATATATATATATATATATATATATATATTGTCTTTTTGCCTTTTCTAGGGCCGCTCCCGTGGCATATGGAGATTCCCAGGCTAGGGGTCAAATCGGAGATGTAGCCACTGGCCTACGCCAGAGCCACAGCAACGCGGGATCTGAGCCGCGTCTACAACCACCACAGCTCACAGCAATGCTGGATCCTTAACCCACTGAGCAAGGGCAGGGATGGAACCTGGAACCTCATGGTTCCTAGTCGGATTCGTTAACCACTGAGCCACGAAGGGAACTCCGTGATTCATACTTTTATATAAAAGCACAACTGTCAAAAATGAGGACTTCTGGGCCTTAAACTAAGGGGAAAAAAAAATTACTGGAGTTCCCATCATGGCGCACCAGAAACAAATCCGACTAGGAACCATGAGGTTGTGGGTTCGATCCTGGCCTTGCTCAGTGGGTTAAGGGATCTGGCATTGCTGTGAGCTGTGGTGTAGGTCACAGACACAGCTCGGATCTGCTGTGATGTGGGCCAGTGGCTACAGCTCCAATTAGACCCCTAGCCTGGGAACCTCCATATGCCGTGGGTTCAGCCCTAAAAGGACCAAAAAAAAAAAAAAAAAAAATTTACTAATACCAAAAAAAAAAGTCTCGGGTAACTATCAAGTCTCTCAGAGTCTGTCGGCACGTTCTATGGAAGGTACCTACATTTCAGGCCTTAGGCCTTGAGAGACTGTCAGACTTTCTCCATTTATTCAACCCTTGGTGGGCAAGTCAAGAAAAGGCAGACGTGCTACATCTGAGTTTTTCTAAGGATCCACTGGCAACTCAGGCCAGGGCCCTAGAGATGGACCCAAGAGTCTTATCTGGAAAGCAAGGCTACCCGTCACCCCCACGCTTGGTCAAGGGGCCCCTCCCTGGAGCTCCTTCCACTCCAGCTCTCCCAAGGCTGCTTCCTGACAGAAGCTGGGCCCAGGGTTCACAGCAGACTTCTCCAGTCAACACCTCCTGGCCAACTTCCAAGGGAGCCAGGACCTGCAGTTAACCTACAGAGGAGGAAATGAGAAAGCCTGGGTCAGCTACCCTTCAGGGATCTTTCTGATCATCTGGGGACTGAGGTGATGGGGACATAGGAAAAGGACTTCCTCTCTCCACTTCCTCCTAAAGGAGAGTTATCAAAGCCGTCCACCTGGGAAGCCTTTCCCTTCCAGCCCCTCCCTGCCACCATCACCAAAGGAAGCAGGAAAACATCCGTCACCACAGCCCCGGATGCTGCTTTTCTAGAGGCTTCCATCAGGATATCCCGCAGCCCTTTCCCAGGGGCTTAGGAGTCTGGAAAGGGGAAGAGGCAAAGGTGCCAGCACCACCCCGAATTCTTGGCCTAGAGGAGGGGGACTCTAAGTGACCCCAGCCTGGTTTTAGAAGATCTGGTCAGCTCCCAGCCAGTTCCAGAAAAGGGCCCATTACACGTCCCAGGGGAAATCACATGCCCTTGGGTGACCTCAAAGTGCACACCTCTGCTCAGGTTACGGCTTGGTCTCTGGAGGGACTGAGCTGTCACCAGCACCTCCTCTCTCCTTGGTATCTATTTCTCTCTTGGGGACCAGGGTTTGGGGAGCAGGGGAGAAGGGGGCAGTGCACAAGCAGCAGCCTGGGAGGAGGGTTCCAAACGCTGACATTGATGAGCTGCTCACAAGCTTTCTCAGAGCCAAGTAGGGACAGCTTCGAGCACTGGGAACTCCCCAGTTCTGCCTCTTAGGCCTCCCTACTCCCTCTCTGCCCTTGGCAGCAAGAACAAAGAAGGGAAGTTTCAAAGGTGATTTCCAGGTTTCCAGAGCAAACCGAATAGCTGAGGATGAACCGTCAGGACATGTAGTGTCAGAAGCAAGGACAGCCCTGAGGGAGGGTGCAGGTGGCTCCCCACAGCCCCTGTTCTTTCATAGGAGGACCCCAGGCCTACCTGAGACCACCAGGACCTCAGGGGTGGCCTGACCAGGGGGCTTGTGACACAGTCAGGAACTAAAACCAGAACTCCTCTCAAGCCACCTGGGCCTCCCTGGCGGAGTCCATTCCACCTCTCACTTGGCGAAGACAGGGGTTCCTGTGTGGATCCCGGCACCCTGCCTGTGCTCCTGCTCTCTAACCTCAGCATTCTGGGGACCTGGTGAGGGCCTCCCTAACAGGCCCAGAAGTGATGGGCTACACACTGGGTCTGCAAATTGAGGCTCTCGACATTGGGGGAGCCTCTCTCCTATTTAGCCTGCCTTACCCTGACCCCTGTGGCATGAAAGGACAAATAAACAGAGAAAGTCGCAAGCGCCAGCCACGGTGGAGCTCCACTGGGCGGCACTATGCCCGAGCTGAGGAGTGGGCACAGGCTGAGTAGGCAGGGCTCATGCTCTGCTATTTCCTGTCTGCCCCTCGTGGCCCCTGCAAAACCCTGGCTCAGCCAGGAAGGGGCAGGAGGGGCCAGAGGCTAGCTACAGAGTCTCAGGGATGGAGGAGTGGGCAGAGAAAATGACCCCCAAGGACCTCCCGGGGATACTGGAGGCCCACTCACCTCTTACAGGGGGCAGGTCAGAGAGATCCAGCACCCTTTTAGGGAGTGGGCCTCACAAAACCCATCTTGGGGAAAGCAGAGGGAGAACAAAAGCAGTATTGGGAACTGCTTTTTGGCACTGCCCCAACTTCTAAGTCTGGGAGTTGATTTCAGGGCTCAACAATAAACTGAATTAAGTGTAATTACAGCTCCGATCCACCATCTCACTCCACAGATCTCCCCTAGCGGGTGTGGGGAGCGGGGAGTGGTCACAGACTGGTACACACAGATGCTCCCCAGCCCTGCTCCCTGGGTGCCTGATAGCTTTCAGGCCCCCCACCTCCCAGGTTTACAAACAACCTTTGGCTGCAGGGGGTGGGACGGGGCAGGGCCTGAGACCCAGTCACATGATTGTCAGAGGTGAGTCTTCTATAAAACACCAGCAGAGAAGTCAGGAAACTGGACGCTGGGCACCAGTCCTCAGTAAGGGATTGAAGGAACTCTTCGAAACCACTGATGCTGAAATGCGACTTTAGTGTGCATAAAGAACCCTCACAACATGACACACACAGGGAGGTGGGAGGGAGAGGAGGGAGGCCATGGGGCCCCTGAAGGCCCAGGGAAACCAGCACTTCAGAGACAAAGGCCTTGGGGAGAGGAGAGCTGGGAGGCAGGCTGGTCAGTGAGAGGCAGGACCCCTGCCCTGTGGCAGGGCTTGGGGGCAGCAGGGGAGGCGGCTGATGCTCCAGCTAACTGGCCCTCCTCTGGCTTCCATTCTTCACTCCTCCCATTTCCTGGGCCATGTCCACTTCAGCCAGAGCCTGGAGTGCTGAGCCACCCCTGCACTGCTCCATCAGCCGTCCTCCACGTGCTGAAGTACGGGGTCTGCGGCAAGGAGGGAAACCGGGTGTGATGGCCTGGGCCCGGTGGGGCCCACCACCGTGATGCTCCCTGATGCCCTGGCGTCTGCTGAGTATCTACGAAGGCCTCCTCTGTGTCGGGCGCTGAGCCACAAGGCTCCTGGGGCTCCTGGTCCAGGCAAGAACACCCACAGAGGTTCCCTCTACTTCCGGCCCGCAGGCCGGGAGCTGTGTGAGAGGAAGGTGGGCCCTTCCCCCGGCTGGGCCAGGCCACGAATATCTTTGCCTTTTTTTCATGACAAATGCACTGCTTCCCACCAGAGAGAGTGTGATCTAGTTCCTTGGGGGTTGAGGGTGAGGTTTGCTCTCCAGCTTTCTCAGGGACTTGTGAAATCTGAGACCCAAGCCACAGCCTGTGGCCGATGTGTCAGCTCAAGTCAGAGGTTACAGGGGGAAGGACAAGCAGAGGAGAGTCTGAGGGAAGGCCAGCTGGGAGCCCAGGCGGAGAAAGAGCTCAAAGGAGATACAGCTCATCTCTATCCAGGGCTGGGGGCTCGGGGAGGGAGGGGCTGCTCATTGGTGGAAGAGATAGAGGCCAGCGGGGAGGCTGCCAGAGCAGGGCCTGGACTGCGCTTAAGTCTGCAGGCCCGCGAGTCAGGTTGGCTCTGCGCCCCAGTTCTGACATTTGCATGCTATGGCCTGTGTGATGCAGCAAGCTACAAAACTACTCAGTGGCTCTGGCTAGCCTGTTCATCTGTAAAATGGAATGATAACTATACCTGCCTGAGGGAGGGTTGTGTAGATTCATGTAGAAGAGGGTCTTTATCCAATAATTATTAGCTATGAGTATTATTACCTAGAGTGGCTGAGGGAACCAAGGTTGTGGAGGTTGTTGCTACTAAAACTGGAGGGACCAGGGCAGCATGGGAGGGCAGCCTCAGGCCCACAGGACAAGTGGGCAGAGGGCAGACCCCTTCTGGTGCTCTTCCTGACACTGTGATGACAAAGTGTACCCTGGCCCAGGCTCTTCCCTCTTGGGGGTAAAGTTTTTCTGTACAACGAAGGAGTCAGCTTCTCTACCCCCCTCACCACCCCTGCCCTGGGCATCTGACTCTTGATGAGAAAACTGAAGGTCCTTGAGCACATCCTCCCCACCCCACCCCCACCCACCCCCATCTCCCAGCCAGGAGGGCAGCTGCAGTGGGGGTGGACACGCTGTGGGCTCTGGTCAGCCGCCTGCCCACCTCCCTCCCAAGCCTGGGGGCCAGCAGGGGGTACCACCTGGGGCTGGCAGTGGGCCAGCAGCTCCTGCCAGCGGATGTAGGTCTGGGTGGCCAAGTCCTTGAGTCTGGTCCAGTACATTGCCTGGGGGCTCTCCCGGATATGGGTGCTGATGTGACGGTCCAACTGCATGCACAGCAGCTGCAGCTCTCCCTGTAGAGGCGGGGGCAGAGGGCGGGAGGTGGGGGTAGGGGAGCAAGCCACAGGCCAGGTGCCACAGTTGGGGAGAGAAAGCAGAGGATGGAGCTGAGTGCTCAGAAGTGGGGCAGGAAAGGGAGGGGAGGCACAGGGCAACAGTGGGTGCTGGAGATTGAGTACCCTGGGAAGGCCTGGTGGTACGAGGCAAGAGGGGCCAGACTCCCTCGCCCGCTTCCTTCTCAGCCTCCCACCCTCTGCATTGCCGGCAGTGAGCTGGGCTCCAGCCCAGCAGCCCCAGCCCTACCTCTTGGGAGACTCACCCATCGGTCTGGAGTGATGTCCTGGCAGCTGACCACCACCCCCGCCAGGGTCAGGAGGCTGTGGCACAAGTAGCAGACCTGGAGGGAGGGGACAGCAAGACAGGCTTCCCTGAGTCCTTCAGCCAGCACTGGGCTTCCTGCCCAGTTTCTGGGGCAGCATCTACGAGGAGGGCTCCAGGCACCACTTAGAACTCTCCCTATGAGTGATCATCGTCCCCCGAAAAAAAGACATCTCTGCCATTCAGAAATCCAATTCCCCAACCCTGTCCTGAGAGGTGAGACAGGACAAAGGCCAATTCCAGCTGGTAGGTGATAGCTTGGTTCCAGGGTGCCCCTGGACTCTGCTGGTGCCCCTTTATTTATAGACTTTGCGGGCTGTGCAGAGAAACCAAAGTATAGCAGCGCCCCAGGGAGACGTGAGGCTCTTGACGAAGCCAGTCTGCTCAGTCTGCTCATGGCAGGCGCCAGGCACACCCCTCCCCCACTCAGAGGTGCCTGGTGCCTTGCCCCTTCTGTATAAGATAGGAAGGGTGGCAGGAAGCTACCCCACCACTGTGCCTGAGGCTGATAACTGGCCCTGATGCTGGGCTGGGAAGGGAGAGGCAGGCTCCAAAGACGGCCAGCAGGGCTCAAGCGTGGTGATTAACGGGGCTGGAGCCCTGAACCAGCCAAGCCCCCCCCACTTTCTTATCATCCTCCCCATTTAGAGCACCTGGCAGTGCCCCAGAAATGGTGACAGCCTCTTTGCACAGACCCAGCAGGCTCCTTAGGGCAGGAGCTAGAACCAGCTTGGAGGGCACCAGATACCTCGGAGCCTTTGAGAACTCAAATACCCCGTACGGAATCCTAAGGACACAGGCCACCTGCCCCCCTCCCCTGGTGGCACCTGCCCTGCCCAGGACCCAGCCTGCTCTTCAGCACAACAGCTGAGGCCCACAGGTGGCTGATCCCACAGGCTGGCTGGTTTGAGCGGCACTGCACCTGGCAGAAACAGAGGAGACACAGAGGGGAAAATCAGAGTGCCTCCGGGCCGTGCTGCCCTGGGCTGAGGAAGATCAGCCAGCTCCACCTGCTGGGCCCCCAGCTGGGCCACTGCTTCCCACAGGCTCGGGCTCGTTCTGCTTCCCCAGCCTGGCCTTGCCCTAGAGCCCGGGGAATTCGGAACTCCTAAACTCGGCAGTCCTGGCAAACAGCCCTTCCCCGCCACGCCAACCCCTTAAAGCAGGCTCAGGCCTGCGTGCCAGACATTTGTACCTTGACTGAGACACAGCCACAAACACTCAAATGTTAGAGGGAGAAGGGTACTTTAGGAGGCAATCATTTGGTCAACAAATACTGAAGCTCAGTTTTCCCATGGACCAAGGGAGAAAGGACCCTTCTAGCCTTTAGCGGGGTGAGGTGGGGGGCATGGTGCTGTGCAGCTCAGAAGACTTCAGAGAGGAAGTGACTAAACTAGGTCTCAAAGGAACAGTAGGATTTGAGGTGAGGATGGTCCTGTGGGGGCGGGGACACAGCTGAGATGACACCACCAGACAGATCCTTGGCTGATGCAAGAAACAGGGGCAGGACTGACCACTGCTGGGGGACCGGCTGGGCTGGAGTGGGGAGCTGGGGGAGGGGCACCCTGGGGACAGGGCTGACAGCAGAGGAACCAGACAGTGGGCAGTGGAGGCCGCTCAAGGCGCTGGAGTAGGGGAACTGGGTTGTGGGGGACAGACTGGGGACACTTGTGGGAAGCAGGCAATAGAATCGGTTGGGATGGAACCCACCAAAGTGAAAATGCAGCTGAATAGCATTATACTTCCTCCAACTTTTTTTTCTTTTTAAGATTATTTATTTACAATTTACTTTACTCATAGAATGAGAATGAAAAAAAATTTTTTTTGTCTTTTTAGGGCCACACCCGTGGCATATGGAGGTTCCCAGGCTAGGGTTTGAACTGGAGCTGTAGCTGCTGGCCTATACCACAGCCACAGAAACACCAGGTCCAAGCCATGTCTGTGACCTACACCACAGCTCACGGCAATGCCAGATCCTTAACCCACTGAGTGAGGCCAGGGATTGAACCTGAGTCCTCACGGATACTAGTTAACCTCTGAACCACGATGGGAACTCTCAAAGTTTTAAATTAAGTTTGAACCAGACAATGCCAGTTACAACTGTTGAAGGCAGTCAGATTTGGGGGGGGGGGTGCAGGGCTGGGGCGAGGGCAGTGACCTTGGAAACCGAGGCCCCTCTCCTTTGAGGGACATTGAGCAAGCTGACGGTGAGGTGGCAGAGAAGCCAAAGAAAACATCCGAGGGCCGTGGAGCCAGCGGTTGGTGGCTGGTGGGAGGGTGGCTGGGAAGGGGCCTGTCTGCAGGGGTGGGTGTAATGCTTGGAAGGAGGTGGGGCAGGGGGGAGGCAAGGACCTTTCACTTGTAAACATCCCCGCACCCAAGGGGGTGGGGATGGGAGGCGCTCAGGTGGCAGCCCGGCCAGGCCCCCATCTCTCCTCCCTAGCAGAATTTTCTTCCTAGGAGGGAGGCATGGGGAGGGTGGGCCGGGGATCTGAGGAGTGCCCTGGAGGAAACTGTGCAGCGGTGATTTACTGAGAGAAGAAAGAGACTACGCGTGCGCGGGTTTCACAACTCCGTTCTCATGCCGATTCCCATAACTGAATCTGGAGGGAAAATCCCAAGAAAACTATGCTGAATGTAGTGTTTTTTTGCGGGGGTGGCGGGAATAGCAAGGAGGAAAAAGGTAGTTCTGAAGAAATGCCTCTTAACCACATTTTCCAAAGGTATGGGGGGGTGCTGCCCACTACCTGGAAAGGGGCTCTGGAAGCATCCGTGCACTATGAACTGGGGGCAATCCCTGGAGTCTCTCAGTGAGGGAAGGCCCTTTAGGGAAAGACTTTGCTCAAGCTTAGGGCATGAGGTTCCACCTGCGGTCAGAAATCACGCAGAGACAGCAATGGACTTTGGGGGAAGGGCCTTGCTATCAGCAGCATTGCCTGGATTATCTCCTCTCCTCACTTCCCACGGTTCCTGCGTTGAGAGGCAAGAGAGGGTCCACTCCTGACCAGACAAAGGGACACGCAGGGGCACTGGGGGTAAGCAAGGCTTCTTCTAACACCTTCCCCCTGACCCCCCACCCCCACCCCGATCCTCTCCTGTGCCTTGTTTCTGCGAAGGTCAGAGAAGCAAAACATGAGCAGAACCTGGGGCTCTGCAGCCAGGAAGGCTAAACCTGGGTCTCCTCCCTCTGGACTCCCCAGTGGGGGGAGGGGAGCCCGACAGGGGTGGGCGGGAGCCAGGGTAGGACGCTAAGTCAACAGCCAGGTGTGAGAGCTGTGTTTCCTGCTCCAGTTGCGCTGTGACCAATTCCTGAACTCAGCAAGCCCGTTCCTGTCCTGCTGGCACCAGGGAAACGTGGGGCTCTGTCTTCTCTTTCAAGATGTAGGGAAGGGAAGCCCTGCATACAGTGAGGGCTGAGCCTGCTGCCGGCTCTCGTTTCCCTGGGGCTGCAAGTGCAAGGTGGCCCTCCAGCCTGAGGCCTTTCCAAGTCCCTAAGGGCTGGTGTGTGTGTGTTGGGGGGTAGGGGTCGGTGTGGCTTCAGGGTTAAGAGCAGTGCCAGAGCGCCCTTGAGTGGGGGTTATGCTGGTCCAGGCTTCAGGGGATCTTGTCTTAAGAATGCCCAGCTCCCCCCGCCCCACCCCCACTCAGGCTGCCCAGCACCTCCTGACTGGGCTGAGTGGAGGCTGGGAAGCCCTCATGGGAAATGGGACCCGGAAACCTCAGTTAACAACTTGGTGAGAGGCAGAGTCTGAGGCAAGAAATGGGACGTGCCTGAACCCAATGCAGACAACAAAGGATCCCTTGCCCTGGCTACCAGCAAGGCCTCCTGCTTCCACTTCCTGGGTCTCTCCCTAGAGTCTGGCAGGCTGACTTTTCTGAGAAGTTCTGTGCAGGATGCCTCTTTCCCGGCTCTAGCGCCTTGAGGCGGGCCCTGCCCACCCCCTGGGGAAGGATGACAAGGCTGGGAGACAGGAGACAGACCCCGGGGCTTGTCACCCACGAGGGGCCTGGGGAGGGGAAGGTCCGTGTCTCCCTTTCTGGCCCAGTTAGTTCTGACGCCAGGAACCGCCAGCCAAGTCTTTGTTTGCAGGGCTTTCGTCATAAGACGAAGGAGAAAAAGCGTGAACATTTCCCGGGAACTCCATTCTTTAGAAAATTCCCCTCTAACTAATGCCAAGGGAGCTGGTTGAGGGTTATTTACGCTGAGAAAGGGCACGAAGGGGGAGGAAGAGCATCTCCCCGGAAGCCACTCGCTCTGGCCAGAACACGGTGGTTTCTCCCACCTCGGGTCTGCCCAAGACCCCCAGGCTCACCCTCAGCAACCCTTCCAGCCAAGCCCTCTTCCTGGAGGCCGCTGGCAGGGTGGGGACAGCAAACTGTGCCCTCTGCTGGAGGGTCCTGTGGGAGCAGGTCCAGCCAGGCTCTGGGGCAGCTGCTGTAGGGCCGGGGGTGGGGAAGAACTAAGGCTGACCCAGGAACACCTGCAGGGGAGGCCAGGGGCTGACTCAGGACACTGCCTTCCAGCAGGCTCCTGGGGTTCAGGGGCTCACACTACAGGTGTTGCTGGCTCTGGCTCAGCAAGCTAGTCCCCAAGGCCAACTGCTGTCCGGCTCCCTGCCTGGGATGCCAGGCCCCCAGAGCAGCCGCCCTGTAGTTTCGCCTCTCCATGCTCACAGGCTCTGGGGTGGGTTGGGGGGCTTCCTTGGGAGACCTGCATTAGGCCACAATCTGGCTGCGCTGCTCTCAGCCCTGTCTGGAACGCCTGGAGGTCTGACTCAACCTGACGATCGACCCCAGGAAGAGAATTCTGCCACAAGTCCCGTCATTGCCACATGTGGGTCCTCTCAGGCGCTTTGTTCCCTTGGAGACACTTTACAGCACACACACATGCTGAAGGTCAATTCTAGAGCCAGGTCTAAGACTAGGTCAAGACTGAAGTCATGCTAGCCTGCCTGGGGCCATTCCTAGCCCAAGGCTAGCTCTGAGCCCTGCTGAATTCTTTTCTTCCGCCCTTGCCCTTCCTCCCTTTCTTTCTCCTTTTATCAAGCCTAACCCTACAGCATCACCGCACAGTGCTCTGCTTAGTGTCACTTTGAGTAGATGTGGACGTGAGCTTGGGGAGCTCCCCTGACTGCATGACCATCTTTGTAAGGGTTAGGGCTGAAGCAGACGCCTGTACATGCTCCTTTAAGCGAGACAAGCAGTGTGTGTGCAAGCCCTTGAGTGTGGGTGTGTGCATGCACATGTACACCGTGCATACTCCTTAAAGGGGGTTAACATGGGAGAGATCAAGGCACTTCTGCACTGATAGCCAGGGCCCAGGGGCCTGCCAGAGGCAGGACAGAGACAGGCTGAGGCTCCCCCCCAGGGAGGGGAGGGAGCGGCCAGCCTGAGCCCCAGGGCTGTCTAAAACCACCCCACACAGGCTGGGCAAGTAACAACAAAAACAGTCCTGAGTAATCCTGAGTTGGGCTGTCGAAGGCCCAGGTCAGGAGCCCCAGCTTGGTGATAGATCAAAACTCAGGGGGCTGGGATGTTTGTCAGAGCTCAGGATGAGAGGGGACCCCCACCTGACCTATCCTGGAGCATGGCACCTACTACTGTCTCTACGATGCTTTTTCTCCCCCACCCCCACAGGTTAACCACATGATTCAGTCCCCTTGCCCAGGCTGCTCCTGCTTCAAGGTTCCATTCCCTGACCTTGGCTTGGGCAAGCACTGATGCAGCAAGCTGAGGGTTGTGCTCAAAGGAAAGCTGAGTTTGACAGTGACTCTGACCAAAACAGGTTATCGGTCATAAGTCCTAGTGAGAAGGAAGTGACAAGGACGCATGACCCATCACTAGGAAATGACATGGTGACACAGCCTAGGGTCCCTGAAAGCACAGGGCGCAGAAGCCAAAGACCAGACGTCACAGTCGGGGCCTGCCAAACTTACCATGGGAGCCTGCAAGGCCAGATACTCAATTCTGTAAATGAAAGTGCCTGTTTAGGTGTGAGGGTGGGCGGAGCCCTCATCATGGAGCAGGATGAGGCCAACTGAGGGTGATGAGAACCAGGCTGGCAGCATCTGGACAGGACCAGGTCTTCCAGCTCAGGGGCTAGGAACGGCCACTGCCTAGCAAGTTGCTCTCAAGAGCCGAGGTGAGTGGAGGGAAGGGATGTCCCTGCTGAGGCTGCCAGAGGACCTTGGGGCCAGCATGTGACCATCTCCACTGATTCCTCCAAAGGTGAGCCCCTTACCTGCTCTTCACTTGAAAGAGACAGCGCTTCTTTTTTTTTTTTTATTTTAAAGAGCTACACCTGTGGCATATGAAAGTTCATAGGCTAGGGGTCTAATCAAGAGCTGTAGCTGCCGGCCTACGCCACAGCCACAGCAACACCAGATCCTTAACCCACTAAGCAAGGCCAGGGATCAAACCCGCATCCTCACGGATACTAGTCAGGATTGCTTCCGCTGAGCCACAATGGGAACTCCAGATAGATTATTTTTTTAAACTATTCGGAACTTGGGACCGGCCTCTGAGCAGCCCTGGCCCCTGTTCTTGGTAGTGAGGCTAGGGAGAGACTAGGAGACCATGGCACAGCAAGGCCGGGTGGGAAAGAGATGGAACTGAGACAAAAGCAGGAAGGCCAAGGGTTTTTGTTCCCGTGGATCTGCTGCAGGGGGGTCAGCTCAGCATGTGCCCCAGTCCTATGTCTGCAGTGGGAGGAATTGAGGGGCTGCAGACAAACCCTTGCTAGAGAGCTCCCACCCAGCCCACCCTTCCTTCCCAGCTTCCTGCTGGCTGTGGGGGTGGGGAGCTGACAGGCAGGGATTGGCTGGCTCTTCCTGCTCCTCCAGCTGGGACTAGAGACCCTGACCCCGGGGGGATCTGGAACGGAAACACAGCTCTGCCGGCTGCCCAGGGAGGGACATGATTCTCAGGGCCTGTGTTTGAGACTCTATGCCTGAGTGTGCATGTTTGCCTTCAGTACACAGGCGCCAATGCCGGAGGGAGCCCAGGAAACCAGCTAGAGTACTGGCAGGTGCTCCTCCAGAGGCTGGACAGGCCCCATGGAGCAGTGGCTCCCTCAAAAGCCATTTCCTCAAAAGCAATGGCTTCCTCTTTTTTCTTCCTTCTCTTTCTCACTCACTGGATTGTCTCCTGGCATGTTGGCAGGCCCAGTAACTGGGAAGCACTGCCCTCCTTATACTTCCCACGGGTGTCAGAGAACAAGGCCGCTGCCCACGGCTGAGGACCAGGGGCATGTAAGGGACACTAAGGTTTCCCAGTGCCCAGGATCCTACCCATTCCTTTGTCCAGTCCCAGCCTCCTGTCCCCTACACCCAGGCCAAGGTGTTGCACAGTGGGGTCTTTAGGACTGACTCCAGGGGAAGAGGCATGACCTGAGCCAACCAATCACTGTGTGCCTGGCTATGTGATTGGCTTAGAGGTGAGCACATGACCCAAGCTCAGCCAATGAGGCTCAACTCTGGGACTCAGGACTCCAGGACAGAAGCTCTTTCTTCCTCCTTGGATAGGGTTGTGGAAAGAAGGAAGTACACCTGGAGTGTCTCAGAAGCAGCCGGAAAGCTGCCTGCGATTGCACCAAAGGGCAGAGCCGAGAGATACAGAGAGCAACACTGAGGTTTCACGACACTGCTCCACACTGGTCCAGCTGAGCCTCTTGAGCTGTCCTAGGACCTTTCAGGCATGTGTTTGTGTTTCTGCCACTACAGAGTCCCAGCAAAGATGGTCTGAGAAGGGACAGGAAAAGTGGTGAGCAGAAGAGTCACTGAGAGGGCCGTGGTCTGCCTGCCAGCTGCTCCTCCAGATAGGACAGCAGTGAGGGACCTCACACACCCTTCCTGTTCCCTGTCAGGTACAGATGGGAGCTGAGCCCAGGCTGCTGAGACATGGCTCTAAAGCACTGTCCCTCCACCTGCACTCCCAAGGTGGTGGGTGGGCTGGGTGCTGAGGGTGTGGGAGAGTCCCTCACCAGGCTGTACCTGCTTGGGGTAGGCATTTTTTTTTTTCGTCTTTTTAGGGCCACACCTGCAGCATATGCAGGTTCCCAGGCTAGGGGTGGAATTGGAGCTGCAGCCGCTGGCCAACAACACAACCATGACAACGCCAGATCCTTAACCCACTGAGTGAGGACAGGAATGGAACCTACGTCCTCACAGATGCTAGTCAGATTCAATTCCACTGAACCACGAAGGGAACTCCAGGCTACGGTGTTTTTGTTTTTTTTTTTTTGTCTTTTTGTCTTTTTTTTAGGGCCGCATCTGCGGCATGTGGAGGTTCCCAGGCTAGGGGTCTAATTGGAGCCGTAGCCGCTGGCCTACGCCACAGCCACAGCAATGTGGGATCCAAGTCGCCTGTGCAATCTACGCCAGAGCTCATGGCAACGCCAGATCCTTAACCCACTGAGTGAGGCCAGGGACTGAAACCGTAACCTCATGGCTTCTAGTTGGATTTGTTTCCACTGCGCCACGACGGGAATTCCAAGGCTAGGCATTTTAATGGCAGCCTTGGGGTATGTGGTTGAGACTGACCCTGGACCTGGCCCTCAAAGGTGACTCTGTTCAGGTGTGTGCAGCAATGTGTGGACAAGCCACCGACCAAGTGAACAGACTGCAATGACCGTGGAATCCAAGGACAGGAGTGACAGGCCAGGCATTGCCAGGAAGGAGGACCAGTGGGAGCAAAGACATAGGCCTGAGAATGGAAGGTTCTGGGAAAGACGCCCATTGCTTGGAATCAAGTGGTTTGCTTTGGAGGAGAAAAACTGCATGGGTGAAGTAGGGCCATATGACAAAGGCCTTGGATGGTGGGATTGGAATATGATGGGACAAGCGGTCAGGTTGGCAGACAAGTTTTTTTTTTTTTTTTCTAAGAAAGAATGGGAGGAAGGTGATGACAGAATTGGCCAGGAGGCCTTGAAGGATCAATAGATGGAGGTGGGTGTTGGGTCAGAAGCAGATGAGTCATGCGGGAAGGACCCTTCAGGGTCCTTAGGGGGACTGAGCCTGGGGAGAGGCAGGGCAGAGGGCAGGCCCAGAAGCTGCTGAGGGCTCCGGCTGGCTGGGCTTAAACAAAAGCAGCCTGCAGAATCCAAGCCTGCCCTCCCCAGCTCAACAATATCACTTCAAGCCCTGCTCATAAGGCTTGCAAACAAGCCAGAATTCCTGGGACTCAATCAAATGACCTGAACCTGGGCCCCATGTGCCTTCAGATGCTTAGAGGTGCCCATTCTAAAGAGACTCGGGGGCCACTCCAGAGTGTGTGATGTGCGGCTGATGCGCAAATCTCCCCTTAGGGTCAGCTTCCCAGAGGTCACCTCTTTGAAGTTTCAAAAGATGTCACATGATCCTCATTTGGAGGAAGTGAGGAGGAACCCACCACAGACCAGACAGAGAGGAACTCAGGAGTCCTGAACACCCAATGTTCATCCTTCAAAACCAGTCAGTTTTTTCCCAACCCGTCTAACCTGGCCTGACCAAGGTCCCCAGCCCTGTGGGCGTGGGACTCCCTAAGGCGCAAGGCAAGGGACAGGAAGTGCAGTGGAGAGGGCAGAGAGGGAAGGGTGCCTGCTCCACCTGTCCTTCTAGGTGACACAGGGCAAAGAGCCTGTGCCCAGGCCTGAGGGAGTCCATGTCCCCTTTGCTGGTGCTGCGTGCTGGCTGAGAGTGCAGTGCACAGGCAGGCGCAGAGCTGCCTGAGGGCACTCTCCCATCCTCTCCCCAACCACACCCCAGTCACTTAAGGCAGCTCTTGGCAGGGTCACCCTACACAGGGACAGGCCAGTGCAGGAGCAAAAGCAGTAAAACTTGTCTGTCAACTCTGTTAACACATGGGCATACCATAAAGATAGACGGGAAAGGCACACAACACATACATGCACACGCATGCACAAGACACATGCGTGTGCACACACATGGCAGGCTCATGCCCTTTGCAGAAGATGTACAGAAGTGCAGAGACCCAAGAAAGAGTTCAAAGCATTCTGTGCCTTTGAACAGGGTGAGGTTTCCCCCAGAGCATCAGCAAGCTCAGAGCACACCCGGCCCCTTCATCACCTCCCACGTGCACTTCTACAATCAAGCCTTCCCAGAGCCTCCCTAGCACAGAGACGGACCACAGGCCGCGTACATGGCCATGTGCATGGTGAGGAAGCTGATGAGGGTCATCTGCAGCCACCAGGCACAGATGGGTGGAGTGGCCTCTTGCAGCTGGGCTCTGGGTGACAGATACAGAGCCCTCAGGGGGCCCAAGGCTGTCCATGCCACAAGGACACTGTCAGGCTATGAGGAGGACATGCCCAGGAGACAGAGGAGGAAATGGGATGCTTCTTGGTGCCTCAATGCAGCCCCAACTTTGGGATGTCCCCCACTGTGGACCTTAGTGTCCTTTACACCCCATGAGAGATCGTTTACTTCTAGTTACGTTCCCAAATTTCACCAAATTGGGGAAAAACTACCATTCCACCATAAAGATCCTGGTTCTATATACCTTCCAAATGCCTGGGGGAAAAACTGAACCCCCAAATCCTACAACCTGGTACCCATGTTGCAGAAGGCTGGGGAGAAGCTGGGAAGGACAGGAAGTGTGATAAACAGCAAATGGCCCATGCAGGGGAGTGTAACAAGACCAAAGCACCAGTCCTCTCGATAAAAAGTAAGTCTGGCTAAACACAGTCTGTGCAAGTCAGCTAAAAGAAAAGAGAGAGCCCAGAAAGCCTGGTTCTGGGCTGTATGGCTGAGCTGGTGGCTTTGAGCAACAGTGGCAAACAGAGTCCAGTTACATGATGTCTGTCTGCACAGGGGCAGGAAGGACAGTCTCATACACAGTAGGAGGCTGGGAAGGAGCTGGCCTCCTGCAGAATTGGTACCTGTGGGCCAGAGGCAAGCACCTGGAGGCCAGCTCTCGGAGCATACGCCCGCATTAAAGCATCCTCTCCCGCCTCTGACACACAGGGCACCGGCCTCTAGCGAGGCAGTCTTGGTCCCCCGCAAGCATCACTCTGACCTAGATGCTCATTCTCCTCAAACCACTCTCTCTCAAACCAGACAACACAGGCCGCCAAAAACCACCGAGGGGCTAACTTCTTTATCCACAAGCACTTGAAAATGCTCACAGTACTCGCATCATCCTGTTAAGAAGCTGGATGCCTGTTTTCCACACAAGCTCTGCCATGAATTGCTAGGACACTTTGTGACTGTGACCCAGCTAGGACAGATACCCACCCCACTGCAGTCCCCTTCCACCTGCCACTCCCAGCAGGAGCATGTTGCCTCTTTTGTTGAACTACTGGTAGTTAGCTTTTCCAGGCAGGAATCTACTAGTAGCTTATAATTACAAACAATGGCTGTGATTGGTTCTCTCATGAGCAGGAAACACTTCAAGGGGCCTCCATTGGAAGTCTTAATGAAACAAGGACATTAAGAGATGAGGGGGCCTAACACAGAGGCTGGTCTGAGGGCAGAGGGCGTGCAGAGGGACACCAGAATCAGGTGGACGAAGAGAGTTTGGAGAGGGAGAAGTGGAAAGGCATTCATTCATTTGTTCACTCATTCAGTCGCCTACTGCCAAACATACCATAGGATTCTGAGACACCAGCTATGCCCACAGTCTAGCTAGGGAGATGGGTAAGTCAAGGGACAACTGCAAAGCCAGGGGGTCAGAGAGGAGTGAAAGCCAGGCCCTAGGCACCAGAGAGCAGCCCAACCAGCCTCTGGGGGAAGAGGCCAGGGGCCTCCCAGGGGAAGGAGGAGCTTGGGCCAAGGCCCCAGGCAGATACAGGAGGTGGGTGACCAGGGGGAGCAGAGGGTGGCAGAGTGTTTATCTGCAGAGCTGGAGGAGGGCTGAGACCCGCAGTCTCAGGCAGGAAATCTCCCAAACAGGAGTGAGCAAGACCTGGGGGAGGGGGGAGGGCACAGGGCCCCCATGAATAGGGCCCAGCAGGGCTGCTCCAAGCTCTGGGAAAGGGCTGTCCCTGTTTTCTCTAGACTGAGTCGCCTCGGGCCAGCCTCACTCTGGCCTTAGTTTCCTCGCTGCACCTCAAGGAGAAAGAAGGCAAAGACTTTGAGCTCCGGGGACAAAAGGATCAGGCAGCCCAGACCACCACTTCTCATAAAACAGGGCAGGTGACGCCGCTGCTCTTTTCGGCTGGTGAGTAGCCCAGTCATCTCTGAAGATGAAACATGCTCGGGCCTCATGAGGAATCAGTGGGCTGAGGTGGGACTGGAGCTGGGCTGTGGGAGTCTAGTCCTAGCCCCGCCCAGCCTCTCCAGATCAGAATGGTCCCCAGCCCAGGGGGACAGCACACTTCTTCCTGTGCAAGGCACCTGTGCCCCCCAGCCCAGCCCACCTCCTCCCTGGCCCTCCTCTGCCCTTGGCCACTTCTCTCTCAGGCCAGCATCACTTTCACAGGCTCAAGCCGCAGCAAAGGCCTCTGAGAGCTGTCTCAGCCTTAACTGCCCCTCCCCCTGCCCTGGACCAGCACACCCCACGCTTCTGGAGTATGCAGCTGAGTCATACCGGCCCCTCACTTCCAGTGTGGCAGCTGACCAGGGAAGCACCTCACAGCTTCCTTAACATGCATGAGAACAGTCCTCAAATATAAAAGGTACCCTCAGCCTGCTCACGCCTCTTCCTTCCCAGGCTGCTGAAGGGACATCTGCTACCAGATGGGCTCTGGGATGAGCCAAATGAGCCCCCTTCCCGCACCCTTCCATCCCCTCCTCTCCTTCCTCCTCAGGCCACAGTAACACCACCTCTGCAGGCAAGAGCACCCAGCTCCACAGCACCCAGGGGGCATGCTCTTAGCTTGGCCAGGCCAAGCCTCCTTTTCTCTCACGCCTCCCCTTCTTCCTCTTTTTCCCTTCTTCCAGCCAGGCCTGGGCCTTCCCATCTGTGTGCTGCTTACAGGGACCACCCCCAGGAGCTGACCCCATCTCTGTTCCAGAGCCCCCCACCCCACCCCCAAGACCTGAGCTCAGCCTCCATAACCTGGAAATGGCTGGTAAAAGGGAAGAGGGCACGCAGACAGCTCACCCCCTCCTGGTAGGCAGCTGCCTCGTAAATGCAGGAGGCACAACTGAGGGGTGACCTTCCCTACATACTCCAGAAGAGCTGACTACATCTGGGGATTATCACATCTTCTTAATAGTTCATTTGTGTTCATTAAGTAAGTAATTCACTTATCTGATCTGTAGAATGATGCCCAAAGGTTGGCATTCTGGATCATCCACATTCAACATCTGGGTGAGCTTTTGGAATTACCACCTTCCTAAATTAGGATGATGCCTATCTGTATCCTTCATCCCCAAGTCCCCAGGGATGGGAGTGCTTTCTGGGGTCCACCCCTGCTATCCAGCGAGCTGGGCTTGGGATCCCAGTCAGATTCCCCTACACTGCCACTTCTGCTCCACCCAGGGACCACAGGATTGACCATTCCACGCCCTACAGCCTGCAGGCTCTGAGGTACCTCACTGCCCCTGACCCTCACCAAAGCATGGCTTTCAGGAAGGCTGAGCAATGTGGCAAGTCAATCAGGGGAGAAGCCAAGCACTGGGCCTCAGACCACAGTGGACGGGAACAGGGAGGCTGAACCCAGCTCCGTCATGAGAAACAGGTGGCCTCTCGCCTCTGAACGTTCCCTGTGCTGTTCCTTTAGGGAGCGACCTTCCTAGCCCACTCCCCTTGCCAGCACTTTAGCTCTTGCATCCTCTCTAACCTGTGCTGTGGAGCACCCTACTGCTAACAAGGCCACACCAGCTGCACATGATACAGCCATGAGTCTGCACACCTGGGCCCATGGTGCTCCATGGCGCCTCCACGAGGGGCATGGGCACCAATGACAGGCTCTGAGGAGGTGGGAGGGAGGCAGCTGGCTGGGCCTGACCTGCAGGGCCCAGAGGGTCTCAGGACTGGCAGCCTTCAGGGCCCCAGGCTGTGCAGCACGGACAGCCCTGCCTTCCCCGCTAATCCAGGCGGCACCCCGGTGGAAGCAGGTGGGAGCTGGGTGCTCACCTTGTGATCCAGCTGGGCACTGGCCTTTGGCTGTTGGTCCTGGCCAGGTGGCAAGATCTCAGCACGCAGGTACTGCCCCAGGGATGACGGCCTCATAAGGCCCAGGAGCTGGATAAGTGAGGACAGCTGGGGAGAGAGGGGAGGCCATCACTCATGAGAGGACGGGCCCCCTCAGGGGTCAGAGCCCAGGCTCCAGGGCCAGAGCGCTGCTTCCAGGACCCCGATGCACATCCCACTTGGACCCATGTGGCCCCTTGGAGCCTGCTCCCATCTCTGTCCCAGGAGAGGAGGCTCGCATGCACACAGTGCCTGATGCAGGGCAAGCAGCCCTTAAATAAGCAAATCGGGAGGACCTCTGCCGGTTCAACTCACGACCCAGGACTGAGCAGCCACTCAGGGTTTAGAAGAACCAAGACCAGCAGACAGTCTCCCCTGTCACCAGGCAAGACCTTCCCAGCCTGAGTTCTGCTCTCACCTGCTGGCCCTCTCCTTCCATTTTACTTGTTACTACGGGGTTTTCAACACCTGATCAAAGGGGAGAGGCTGAGTGCTAGCCCTACGCCCATGGCTATGAATGTGAACAATGATGATGGCCCTCCTCACCCCCAACCTCCTCTGCCTTTTTCCTTCCAAAAAATTTTAAAGCAAATTCAAACATCATTTTACCCATAAAGAACTTCTAACAGAAAGAGATAAGGATTTTTTTCCCCGATGTAATCACAATATCATTTTCCTAACAAAATTACTGAGAATTCCTTATGTGATCAAACACCTATGTCCATATTTCTCTGATTATCTCAGAAATGTCTTTATGTAGCTGCTTTGCTGGAATAGGATTCCCTCAGGTCCTCATGTGGCCGTGTGGTTAATATATCACTCCATCTGCCAGCCACCCCACCCCCACCTAAACTGCCCACCCTCTCTGAACAAATGGGGGCTTGTGGCCTGCCTAAGTCCAGGTGTCTGTCTTCCCAGCCAGCCTGGCACCTGGTTTGGGCAGCCTCAGCTGAGCCCCAGCAAGACCATCAGCTGCCCCAGAGCTAACGTGTGGATGGGGCTTCAGAAGGCAGGCAGTCTCTGATCCCTAGGCCCCTCTGGGGATGCAGAATGAAAGGGCAGGGCCAGGGGAGATGACAGAGGCACATCTCTTTAGATGTAGCAGGTGTAGGCTGACCAAAAGGGCCAGGGCTAAGCCTCTGGCTCAGCTCCCAGCCCGAGCCCAGCCCTGCCTGGCACACCTGGCTTCCTCCCCTGACTCGCCCGCAGACACCTGCTCAGCTTCTCGGCCAGCCTGGACTTAGCCAGACCACAAGAGCAGCTGGGCTGAGCAAGGGTTAGGAGTCAGGACTGGGCCACGGCTCCTGGCAGGGGGCAGGGCTTCTTGGCCTAGTGTCTGATCCCTTTAGAGAGGGAGAGGGAATGTTCTCGGCGAAGAGAGGCACCATCTGGAGCTTCGCCAAAACCAGAGCTGTGCCGCCTTGCACAGGCCTTGCAAGTCTAGGGATGGTTTCCAAAACAGCCCTGCCTGCTCTGGGCTCACAGCTGTGCAAGCACAGGGTCGGGCTCTGCAGCCCACATCGTCCCCGCAGCAGCCCTCGGGTGGCAGCCCCACCCTGGTTGGGCCCCTCCCCGCCAGGAGCCCTGGGTGGGGCTGGGCAGGGGAGCACACAGCAGCGGCTGGCTGCTCCCACGTTTTTCCTCTCAGTCCCTGAAAACAGCTTTGCTCTGCTCAGCACAGCAAACTGCTACCTTCTGATTGCTGATTCTCTTTTGTTTCCAGCTCTGGCAGCCCAGCCATCCCCTCTCCGTCAGACACACCCTTCCCTGGGATAAGGGCTGATTTGGGCCATGTGGGTCCTGGCGAGGCCAGGCTCTGACCAGCACATCTCCCCACTTCACCCCCACCCCTGGGAGCTGTCTCTGCAAACACTCAGCCCGTTAGAGCTGACGTTTCCAGGCAAGAAGCAAATGGCAACCCAAAAAGGCAGCCTCCATGGGCCCTGTCGGTTTGCCTGGCAAGAGGAGGCAGATGAGTTCTGGGGAGACACCTGTCCACCCAGCGGTCACTCCTCTGCTTTGACCCCGACGGCTACTTCTTTTTGCCCAGGGTAGAAGGCCAGGACATCTTAAGGGTCTGCAAAGTCCCAGGTGGCCCTGGCTTCTCCCTGGAGCCTGTGCCCTGCCCTGGCCTTCTGACCAGACACTGCACAGCTGCCCTGCTCCTCCTTCCAGCCTTCCTTAAGCCCACCTTCCCAGCTCCACCCCCAAGCCCCCACCCTGTAGCCCACAGCACCTGCACCTGCTAATCCCCTTACCCTGCATTACTTGTGTTTCCCCAGCATTTATCACCTACATGCTCTGTGATTTACCTGTTTGTTATGTTGATTATTATTATCCACTTCCCCCTGCCGCCCCCCCCACCAGAATATAAGCTCAACTAGGGCAGTTTTGGTTACTGCACTGTCCCCAGAACCTAGCACAGCACCTGGCACCTGGCACAGCTGTGCCCCTTATCCAAGGTTTCACTTTCCACTGTTTCAGAGACCCATGGTCAACTGCAACCCAAAAAGATTAAATGGATAATTCTAGAAATAAATGGTTTGTAAGTTTTAAATCACGCACCATCCTGAATGGCCTGATGAAATCTCATGCAGTCCTGCTGCATTCCTCCTGGGACGTGAATACCCCTCTGTACAGCAGGCCCGCCTGTCAGTCACTTAGTGTTCATTGCAGTTATCAGGGTACCGTTATGGGACTGCAACGCTTGTGTTCTTGTGTCCATGTGACCCTTATTCTACCTAATAACAGTCCCAATGCATGAGAGAGATGATGCTGGCAATTTGGATGTGCTGAAGAAAAAGCTGGAAAGTGCTTCCTTTAAGTGAAAGGGTGAATGTTCTCGACTAAAAAAAAAAATCATATGCCAAGAGTGCTAAGATCTACAGTAAAAACAAATCTTCTATCTGTGAGACTGTGAGAAGGAAAAGGAAATTCAACCTGGTTTTGCTACTGCATCCCAAACTGCCAAAGTTACAGCCACAGTGCAGGATAAGTGCTTAGTTAAGATGGAAAAGGTGTTGAATTTGTACAATAAGATTTTTTCAGAGAGAGGAGGACCACATTCACTTAACTATTTTCTTGTCTTTTTAGGGTCACGGGTGTGGCGTATGAAAGTTCCCAGGCTAGCAGCTGAATCGAAGCTGTACATACCAGCCTACGCCAGAGCCACAGCAACGCAGGATCATAGCTACGTCTGCAACCTACACCACAGCTCATGGCAACGCTGGATCCTTAACCCACTGAGCGAGGCCAGGGATCAAACCTGTGTCTTCATAGATATTAGTCAGGTTCATTTCCACTAAACCACAATGGGAACTCCTAACCTAACTTTTATTACAGTATATTGTTATCATTGTTCTATTTCACTATTAGTTATTGTTATTAGTCTTACTGTGCCTGACTTCTAAATTAAACTTTATCATAGGTAAGTATGTACTGAAAAAGCACAGTATATGTAGCTTTTGGTTCAGACACCCACTAGGCATCTTGGGACGCATCCCCCAAAAACACCAGGGACTATTGCATGTGTTTAATAAGCATTTGTTAAATGAATAAATGAATGAATGCTGGCCTTTCAGATGCAAACCTGTCCCCCTTGATTTTGGCCATATGAAGCCCATGTTTCTGAACTCCCAACTGGAGCTGACAAAAGAGGTTTGCTGTGTTGTGAGATGTGGCCTGGGATAAGGAACAAAGTCCCAATTCCTCTCCACACCTGTCGCCCCTGTGCCTGGCCTACCTCAGGAAGGGGTTTCTCTGTCCTGCGAGAGCAGAGGTTCCTCCTTGCCTCCTTTCTCTCACATTCTACATCCCGCTGGCTCTACTGGGGAAATACCCTAGAACCTGACCACTTCTCTCCACTTACGCCACCACCTCCCCAGGACACACCGCTGTCAGGTCTTACCAGGGCTCCTGAATGCCTCCTCCCACCCCATGCCCAATGGTCTATTCTCCACAGCAGCCAGTGTAAATTTTAAAATTTTATAAAATCATATTATGTTTCTCTTATTTTATTTTATTTTTTTTAGTGCAGCACCTGCAGTATATGGAGCTTCCCAGGCTAGAGGTCGAATCAGAGCTGCAGCTGCTGGCCTGTATCACAGCCACAGCAACGCCATATCCGAGCTGGGTCTGCAACCTACACCACAGCTCACAGCAACGCCGGATCCTGAACCCACTGAGTAAGGCCAGGGATCAAACCCAAATCCTCATGGATACTAGCTGGGTTTGTAACCACTGAGCCACAATGGGAACTCCTGCTCCTCTTATTAAAACCTTCCAGTGGCTCTCCAAGCTGATGTGAAAATCAAGCCCCCACCTGAGTCCCCACTTACCTATGTGACTTCAACTACTGCTACTCCACCCTCAGCCCTCTGCTCCAACCATGCTTCCTTTTTCCAACCTAAGAGGCCCTTACCTGCTCCAGTGCCTTTGCACCTGCTGTTCCCTCTGCATGGAATTCTTTTACCCAAGAAATCTGAGTGACTCCTTTAGGTCTGTACTCAAATGTCTCCTCTGATCACGCTCATAAAATAGCATTCTCCCCATACTCCCATTCCTCTATCTGGCTTTATTTTCCTCCACCGGACCTATTACCATCAGGAATGCCAAAGATTTACTTCTCTCTTGGTGCCTGTGTCTGTCTCCCGCTGAATTCCATGAGGAAGGGACTAAGTTCTGTTCAGGACTGTATCTTCAGTGCCCTGAGCCATGTCTGGAGCACACTGGTGTCTGAGGCCAAAACTCCACTGTGTCTGGGATATTCCCAGGCTTTGCAGGAACCACAGGGAGCAGTCTGACCCCAAGACTCCCCTGGAGAATGCAGGTCTTAGGGTTGCTGCGTCCTGACCACCTGCAGAAGTCCTGTCCCTAAAGTCAGTTCTACAGCACCTGCTCCTGCTGCTGGGGCCTCAGGCCTGAGATGGAGAACCAAGCGGCCCAAGCACTGGGGACTCCTGCCCAGCAGTGCCCTGAGAATCCTCTGTCTGGCCCTCACCCCAGGTCCTCTCTTCCCACTAGCCAGTTCTCACCCCTTGAACTCCCCTTCACAGTGAATCGGTGCTAAGGTTCATCAGGCACTTACACATCGATGAAGGAAGTGAGAGGGCCCTCTTCCTCCTAGCTGCCATCCAGGACCAAAGCTTAAGGGACAAGCCAGGCACCTCAGCATGAAGCAGCAGGTGTAGTTCAGGCTGTCCCCACAACAGGAGCCCAGGAAGGGGCTGGAGAAACAGAGATGGCATGCTGTAGGGATCCAGGTTAAGCCTAGTTCCCTGGCTTTCCTACGTGACCCTAAGAAGTTTCCTGACTGTACCTGCCTCTGTTTCCCCATTTGTAAAATGGGGATGATGATAACAGTCCTCCCTGCCTAGGGCTATAGCTCGAGGTGAGCTCTGAGCACAGCACCCGGGGCTCAGCCATACTCTGCAGCACGTTGGAGCCACCACTTCAGGTGGGATGTGATGGGTGAAAAGGAAGAAGGGCCCTGGGCATGGAGCCGGCCTGAGAGGAGGGCCCCGGCAGGCCACGAGGAGAAGTGGGGAAAGGCGGCACAGGGCTGGGCGGCCCTTTGAAGGCGAGTCTCAGGAGGATCTGTCTGACAGGCCAGACTGCAGCCTGAGACCTGGGACGAGGCCCTGCAGCCCCTTGGGCTTGCAGCAGGGACAGGAAACACCAGGAGGGCCATGGGCAGGCCCTAGCCGGTCTGGCCTCCCTCAAGCACCATGAGTCTGGCGCGGCTTTGCTCGGGCTGTTTGGCCCGCCTGCCGACTGTCTCTCCTCTCTACACACACGCTGACTCAGCCTTTAAGACCTGGCTCTGGACACCTCTGCAAGCCGCTTCACGGCCTCGGCAGAATTAGTCACTTGCCCTCAGTCTGCCTCACTCACACCTTCTCCTTTGGGTCGCCTCCTGGGGCAGAGCCTAGCACACAGTTTGGGGTCTCATGAATGCAGGGCACACAGGCGGGTGGGTGACTGGTGTGGTGGGAGAGCCCTGAACCCTGCTGTGAACCCCCCAGGGTAGCTCTTCCTCAGGGAGGGACACCCCCTGCCCTTGCTCACTGGCCTCCCCTCCAGGCCCAGAGAACTAGGCACTTCCTCCACACCATGGCCCTCATCTCTCTTCGGCCTTCATCACGCTCCCTCCCCCACATGCAGGCTCAGGCCAGTAAAAAACAAATCAAAAGAAAACCCCACGCCTTGAACCAACCCTGATGCTCTAGCCAGCCTGTGTTTTCCATCACTGCCAAGTGCTGCTGGAAGGTGGCTACCCCCACACCCACCTGCAGTCAGTCCTACTTCTTCTGATCATCACACTCTGACCTCTTGCCTCCGCTCTGCTGACAGGTACTCAGTTCTCCACGGAGCTTGAGGCCCAAACTCCAATCAAAATCAGTGCTTCTCCACCAGCTGCCCCCCAGCCTCCTGGGACCATGTGGTCTCGTCTCCACAGCTGCACCTCTGTCCGCCCCTGCCCCAACAGTGTGGTCCTTCCGTTCTCTATCTCGCAGAGATGTTCTGTCCTCAAGCTGTCATTTTTGTAAAGTGACCCCTGGGCAGGCTGTCCACCTCCCCCTGCCCCGCCCCTCCCAAGGTTTCTGCCTGGGCAAACTTTCCTTGCCCACCCTGGAACTCAGCCTCAGGCTCCTTCAGTCCCCAAGTGTGCGCCAGGCACTGTGCGAGGGGCTGACATTGCACTTGGTTCCTGCATTCAAGGTGCATTCATGCTGCTGCTAAAAAACATCAAGAGGTGAGTGCCATGAATACTTTCAAACAGGGGGATGGTGCCAGGGCACTTGGGGTTGGGTGGTCAGAAAAGGCCCCCTGGAGGAGGTGACACTTGAATTGGAGGCACAAGAAGTTCTAGCCATGCCAAGTCTTGGGGGAAAGCATGTACAGCAAAAGGGGGGGGGGGGGCAGCTGGGGCAAAAGCCAGGCTAGGCCTACCTAGACAGGCCAACCCAACCGGTTACCTTCCTGAGCACCTGCCCTGCCATCACAGTCTCTCAGATGCAGCCATGTGGTCTACCCCACCCCAGAACAGTTGGGAACAATGTCTGGACACTGGGGTTATGCAGGCTCACCTTTTAACACCTCTGGTGACTACAGCCACAGCCTTGCCTCTGTCTTGTGCTGCTGCACTACAGGGCTAGGCTGTATGGGGAACTCCTCGGATTCCAGGGAGATTCTTGGTTGCAGGGGGGCGGGGTGAGAGCATTCTTAATCTCCTGACACCCACCCTCAGGCCGACTGCAACCCAGCTGCCCCCAGACCCCTACTGTTCTCTCGGCTGCAAGGAGGTTGCAGCCTGAGCTTTTAGGAGAGAAGAGGGCTGAGAAAAGAAGACACCTGGTTCCCCTCTGCCACCCCAAGAATGCCTGATGCCAGCTGGGAAGGGATGCTGCGGGCAAGCAGTGTTAACTGAGGACTATTTGTTCTCATCTTTATTGTTTTTCCATCTATAAAAAAGTAACACAAGCAGGGGCTGGGGAAGACTAAATGGGGAGCTAGAGTTCAGCAGGTACTGAGTTTCTGTTTGGGAGGATGAGAAAGTTCTGGAGATGGATGGTGGCTACACTTAAACTGTGGACCTGCACGCTTCAAAATGCTCAGAACTACACTTAAAATTGTTAAGATGGTTTAAAAAAAGCAAAAACTTTTTTTTTGTTTTTTTTAAGGGCTGCACCAATGGCATATGCAGGTACCCAGGCCAGTGACTGAATCTGAGCAGCAGCTGCGACCCAAGCCACAGCAGCGGCAACTCTGGATCCTTAACCTACTGTGCCACATCAAAAACTCCAAAATGGTAAATTCTTTTTTTTTTTAACTTTTTTTTTTGTCTTTTTGCTATTTCTTGGGCCGCTCTCTCGGCATATGGAGGTTCCCAGGCTAGGGGTCAAATAGGAGCTGTAGCCACCGGCCTACGCCAGAGCCACAGCAACGCGGGATCCGAGCCGCGTCTGCGACCTACACCACAGCTCACGGCAACGCCGGATCGTTAACCCACTGAGCAAGGGCAGGGACCGAACCCGCAACCTCATGGTTCCTAGTCGGATTCGTTAACCACTGCGCCACGACGGGAACTCCGGTAAATTCTATATTATGTATATTTTGACAGAATTTTTAAGCGATACAAGCTCCCAGCTCATCTCTCTATTCTCAGAGCTGAGCATCTAGTAGGCATGCAAAAAGTAACCATTGAATATGAGGAGTAAGCAAAAACTCACTCTCCTCAACTCCCTTGGCCTGAGGATCCCAACCTTTGGGAAAAGCAGCAGGAGCGAGCTGGCGGGGCTTCCCCAGGCCCCAGAGGACACAGAGCAGAGGCTCACCTGGGCCTTCTCTTGCCAGAGAGGGAGTGTCTCTTGCTGGTCCAGCATCCGGGCAATGACCACAAGGCTGAGCTGGCTTCGAAGCTGCCTGTGGGAGAAGGGGCGGGAGAGACTGAGGGGGTGCCTCTCCAAAGGGGCCACCAACCTGGTGGAAAGTGATCCCACAGCTGCTGGTGGCAAGCCTGCCTCCTTGCAGGAGAGCCTGGGGAAGGAGCCCCAACAACACCAAGAGCCCGCCCTACCTGAAGCCTCCAGTCCTGATCATGCAGTCAGTGGGTCTGTCAGGTCAGCCAATATAAGCCCTTCTGTCTCTTTAGTCCAAGCTGGGCTTCTAAGTCTAGCATCAGGCAGCCCTAACTGATTCACTCAGGACGAGCTGGCATCTCCTCCTTTCAGGAAGACCTTTGCAAGGGGATTTCATGTGCTACCGTTTGGGGCTCTGATGTTCATGGATCCTTGAGGGTTGGAGTGAATGAAAAGAGGAGAGAAGAGAAGCAGAGACCAGAGGACAGGCCTGGGAGCAGCTGCAGAGGGCCAGTGGCAAGAGGGCTGGAGGGCCAGCTCCACCATGAGGGTCACATCCTCCTTGGGTCACATGTCGCTGCCCCCCACCCACCCCAGGCAGGAGGTTTCAGCCCCTAGCATGGGCTATGACATGGCCACAGTCCCTAATTCCTGTGGAAAGCCAGCACTGTGGGAAGCAAAGAGGTCCTGGAGCTGCAAGAAACTCAAGGAACACCAAGGAAAACCAGGTCCATGGAGGAGAAATGCCCTCAGGTCACAAAACTGCCGTGGGTCCCCACAGCCACCCACCCCCACGAGGACATCAGGGACAGGAAGGAAACCACGTTTCTCTAAGGAACTCCTTGGGGGAGGCAGGGCTGAGCGCGGCTGCTCCTCTAGTGGTGCCAAAGGTGTCCCTGCAAGTTTCCCAGGGCCAGCGGCTGCCCAGGCCTTGCGTTGGGGTAGGGGGCTCCCAGGTGGTGGGGAACTGAGGTGGGAATCAATGGCCTTTCCCAAGTTCCTTCAAGGCTGACAGGTGGTGCCTGGAGCAGGGGCACTGTTTATTTTTTTATTCAAGAAGACCAGAGGAAGCAATAAGGCAAAAGGCTCTTAATTAAAATAGGAAAAAATAAAATAAAATAAGCAGCAACAAGAGTTCCCATTGTGGCACAGTGGAAAGAAACCCTACTGGTATCCATGAGGATGCAGGGGTCCATCCCTGGCCTCACTCAGCGGGTTAAGGATCTGGTAGCGCCATGAGCTGTGGTGGAGGTCGCAGATCCAGCTTGGATCCCACATTGCTGTGGCTGTGGCACTGGCCAGCAGCTGCAGCTCCGGTTCATCCCCTAGCCTGGAACCCTCCATATACCACAGAAGCGGCCCTTAAAAAAAAAAAAAAAAAAAAAAAAAAGCAGCAAGAGGCAGCTGCATCAGAAGAGCAAACTGACAAGAGGAGACGGGCTCACATACAGCTGGTGGGAACATCAATGGGTCCACCTACCATGGTCAGCTGTTGGGCAAGACCAACTAAGATACAGGGATGCTCACCCCACACCCAGCTGTCCTACTCCTGGGCATATAAGTGCGAAGTTCAAAAACGAGAGAGGTGGATGTGTGGTACTGACACACCACTAGGATGGATGAAGAGACGTGCTCTGTCCATGAAACACAACCCCACGCATAATGATTATGAATGAGCTGCAACGACATCCAGCAGCACGGATGAGCCTCATGGCGCTCTGTGAAAGAAGCCAGTTACAAAAGAGGACATGTGTATGATTTCATTTATGTGAAGTACAAGAAGAGGCCAATACCAGCTGCTGGAAGACAGGATACTGTGATGCTTGTGGGGCAGGTTCTCCTCAGGGTTCATTTCTTGAGCTGGGTGCTGGTTTCACATTCATTCTGCTGGTGGAAACCCCGAGCCACACACTTATGGTCTGGGTTCTGTTTGTTATTTTGCAGCTCAATAATACTATTACTTAAAGAAGAAATTCAGCTGGAGGGGGAGGCGGGATTGGCCGATTTAGTCAATAAAAATATAGAATGTCCAATTATAGTTGAAGTTCTTAGGGATAAAGAGAGAATAATTTTTTAAAGCATGTTTTGCCCATGTGACGTCTGTATTTCATCTGGCCACCCTGGGAGGAACCAGCCATCCCCTTCCATTCTGGACTGAGAAGACTGGCCATCAGTGAACACAGGGCCCTCTCTGACTTCAGCTCTTTCCAAACAGTGCCCGGGAGTTCCCACCAATCTTGTGCGTCCTGGGGAGAAACAGCCCCAGCTGGACTGAGCCATGGAACGGAAAACAGGAGCCCCACATCCAGTGTCCCCCACCCCAGACCCCTGTGGGTGCCGACGGGGCCCCGCCCTCATCTCTCTCTGGGCTCTGGGCGTGGCACACACCACCAGCAGCCAGAACCTGCTCTCCAGCTGTTCTTCGGGAGCCCCAGCAGCAGCTGGGCCCAGAGCACAGTGGGAGGTAGACGGCCCCTCAAGCCGCTGCTCCAAAGCGAACTTGTAGCTCGAGTCAGAAGGCCAGCATCTGGGCTTCATTAACCCAAGCCTGGCCTTGGGGAGCTTCCTTAACCCGCCGCTGGAGGGGAGGGGCTGAGCCAGGGGTGGGGTGCTGGCAGGCCTGCAAAGCACAGCCGGGGTGGTTCCAGAAGGGAGGAGGCGGGCCGGGTGGGTCAGGGCAGGGCTGTTGTCCATAAAGAAAAACAGAAGAAAAGCACCAGAAAGAGCACTGAGGGGGTGAATGGATTAAAAAAACCCACATCTGAGGGTGGCGCGCCTCCCCCCCCTCGCAGTCCCGCGTGCCCATGGCCTTTCATCCCAACGGTCCGACTGGCCTCTTAAACACAGTCCCCTGCCCTCTCGGTTCCTGATGGGGCACAGGGAGAGAGGACAGGACCACTTTTTAATTTCACACTGAGAATTTGCCCAACAGAGGAAAAAAAAAGCAAAGACTCACCCCCAAACACCACCCAAACGGTGCAGGGGCAGGCAGAGGGGACCACCGCCCAGCTGAGGTTGGCCTTGGGCTCATCCTCCCCCAGAACTGCCCAACCCCACCCAGCCCGGCCTCCCTCCCCGGAACTCAAATCAGCAGGACAAAGGAGGATGTAAGAACCACTGGGGCCCTCCTAGCCACTGTCATATAAGGCAACAGGCTCCAACCCTCAGCTCACACAAGGCCAAGCCTCTGTCTCAGTCCTGCCCCCTCCACCCCCCACTGGCCGCTGTAAGACCAGGCACTGGATTAGCGCTCAGAGGATCTTAGGCGCTGGGATATTTGGAAATGACTTTTCCAAACCCAGAGCAGAGCTGGGGATGGAATGCAGGCACTTGGCTTCCCAGCCTCCACCCTGCCTCCAGCTCCTGCAAGGGGCAGCCTGCTCTCTTGGGACAGCAAAGGCACCTACCAGTTTGGGCCACTAGGCTGTCAAGACAAGCCCACGGGTCAACGCAGCCCCTTCAGAGGGGAACCAGGCTTTGCCAAGGCTGAACTACCCTAAAAGGCCAACAGGCATTTGGCCAAAGGCGTGGGCTGCCTTTTCCACGTCTCAAGGGCAGCTCAGGAAGCAGCTAGCAGTGGCCTGTTCCTCCGTGGAAATGCCTACCTCTCGGGGCGTCCACACTCTCCAGCCCCCTCCCTGGAGTCTTCCATCTGGCACTTGAGCATGCTCCCCTGGCTGGAAGAAGCAGGTCAGGGTAACCCCCTCTGGGACCTGCCAGCCATTCCTGCATGCACTAGGGGGCTTGAGCTCCGGGTCCACGCCCACACTGTGCAGACAGGAAGAGGTGAGATGGGGCCCCAGCCAGCCTGAGATCCATGCTGGGGAGTTCCATGGGGCACCACGAAGGGGCCAGCCACCACCACTCACTTCAACACGGATAAATCCCACAAGCAGTGCTGGCTAAGCCAAGGAAGCCAGATACAAGAGATTCTGGCCTGGCGTTGAGTGCAAAGGGCCTCACAACTGGGACACACATTCAAAACTCAACTAAACCCATCTATAGGATGGGAGCTGGGGGAGCAGTTTTCTTTGCAGAGGAGACACCTGGGCCTGTGGGGAGCAGGTGACATTCTGCCCCGTGACACAGTGACCCATATGGCTGGCAAGGTGCACAGCATCAACCTGTGATGTTTCCTTTCCTGCATGGATATTATAATTTGTGAAAAAGGTTGCCACCACCTAGTAAACAAAGTTCATAGGGATAATCACAACCCAATTCCCACTCTCCTATCTCCCTTCCTCTTTTTGGTATCATGATAAAACCCAGAGAGACCCTTAGGCTAAAAACACCTTACAGTCACCTGGTCTCATGTCCTAGTATCCTCATATCCATTAAATTAAGCCTTTGGGGTACTTAAAGGATGTCACCATACTTTCCACCCTTCCCCAGCTGCAAGAGCTACACCTTTTCTCTCTTTCAGAATCTCTTTGCCCTTTGGGGCTGGTTCTTCTGAAGGCTCTCAGGGATGTTGGTGTTCCCGTTGAGCGAGGTGCTCAGAGCTGAGGCCCATGCTTACTTTCAGGGCAGCCCTGAGACGCTACACAGTTGACAGGTGGAGCCCAGGTCTAGTTCACATGTCTTGCTGTCAAATCCCATTTCCCAGATCCTATTCTTAATTGTGCAGCTGGACCTTCCATTCCCACTCAGCCCATCATTATAGTCTGCAGAGATCTTTTGAGGGCTTCAATTTGCTGTCAGTTGCATTCATGTTATGTGTGACCACTTAATGGTCTCATCCAAGACACTGGGTCCACTCTGGCCAAGCTGTCAGAGCAGAGACAGAACTCTGGGTGGCTGCTGGGGCTGGCCCTCCAGGTGGACTCCGATAGCCGCAGCACCTTCTGATGACGAGCCATCTAATTCCACATCACCTGGCCCACATTTCTTTCAAGGTCCATGAGATTGACTATCATCTCCATCAGATGCCCTACGAAAGCTTAGACAGCTCCAGAGAACTATTCTGGTTAGCCTGTCAAAAACTAAATGAGGCTAGTCTGGTATGATTTATTCTTAGGAGTCTTAGAAAGCAGTGCTTCCTTTTCTCTGTATGTGCTCACAAACTGTCCTCTGGGGAGTTCTGTTGAGGACACAACAAGACTGCAGCCCTGGCCAGGAAAGCACCTTCTGCACCCTCCCTCCCTCGCCATCTCCCAGGCAGTCTCCAAGTCCCCACCCCCGCATGTCACCCAGGACAGACATGGGACATCCTTGCACAAGAGGGGACCTAAACGCATTCCTCAGCTAGATGCTGTCACACTCTCTCCCCTACTATCTTAGGCTGAAACCCCCTTTGATCAATATTCAAGTTCAGATGAGAAATTATGCTCCTCCACAAAGAGAGAAGCAAAATAAGAATTACTTGGCGGTGTTCTCTCTGCATCACTGTTCACAGTTCTGTGTCAACCCAGAACAGCACCTCTTGCTTGGAAGCACCTATACAGAGTCCCCTTCTATGGGCCTTAGCTTTCCCAATGATGCTGTCGCTGGTCCATGCTGCTTCTCCATCTGCCTTGCCTGTGTGCCTTTCTTCCCCTCTCCTGAATCCTTCCAAATCAGGAGGCGAGCATGAGCTCTGGGTACAGCCCCTGTAGCCTCTAGATACTTCCCGCTTTTTGCCTCACTGGAATCATTTCCAATCCATGTTCAAAGTGGTTTTGTTTTTTTGTTTGTTTGTTTTGTGGGTTTTTGTTGGTGGTGGCGGTGGTTTTTTTTTTTTTTTTTTTTGCTTTTTAGGGCCACACCTGCAGCATATGGAAGTTCCCAGGTTAGGGTTGAATTGGAGCTGTAACTGCTGGCCTATGCCACAGTCACAGCAATGCGGGATCCAAGCTGTGTCTACAACCTACCCCACAGCTCACAGCAATGCCAGATCCTTAACCCACTGAGTGAGGCCAGGGATCAAACCTGCATCTTCATGGATACTAGTCAGTATCCATGGATAACCTGCTGAGCCACAACGGGAACTCCCATGTTCAAAGTTTTATTGCAGCATCCCCTAGCCCATCTGAACCATCTTTCTTTTTGGAATATGCTACTAAAAAATCACCTCTTTCTATGCTTCTTGAAATCTGCCCACCAGTAACAACCACTCCATAAGCATGCTCCTTCTCCATGCCAGAGTCTGAAGACCCAAAGGGCAAAGTTCCCTAGGCCACAGCTCCCTTCCTCCCAGGCTAGCGGGCCAGCAAAGAGCACCACCAACCAGGGCTCTGTGTCAGGAGGTTTCCTGGAAGAGGAGATGCCTCTTCTGGGCCCAGTCTTGGCAGGGCATAGGGTGGGATGGTAGGAAACGTCAACCACACAGAGGAAGAGGAAAGGGCAGTGGTCATTCAGTGGAGGGAGAGGGGCCCCACTGCCTGCTGGGAGAGCAGAGGTTTCAGCAGCAGCAGGAAGTGTGCTGGGGCTGGGAACCCAGGGGCTGGCCAGCATCTCTGGGTGGCTCCTAGGAGGTCTGAAGGGGTGGGGGGCCAAGGGAGAAACAAAAGATGTGTAGACACATTACTCCACACAGTCATGCAGTTTTCAGGGAGGGGGCAGATCTAAAGAACACACAGAAAGGGAATTAATGGTGGAGGAAGGACCCTAGGAAAGGAAGCCCAGAGAGGCTGATGGGTGGGGAAGAAATGAATTGGTCCAGGGCCCTGACAGTCTTTTGTCCTGCCCTGTGGAGAGTTAGGATCCCCACCTAGGGTGGCAGAGTGGGACACAGAGAGAAACCAGGAGGGCTGAGGCGGGGGCGGGGGGGGGGGGGTGGCCTGGGGTGCCTGGCGTCACGTTCCCCTCTACGTACAGGGATATTATGTCAACTTTTGCAGGTGGTGGAAAAGGGTCCTGGTGGAGCGGCTCCCTTGAGACAGGGCTCCTGGGAACAGCACAGAGGCTTGCGAGGACACGCGCCAGAGCCCCTGGACCGAAGCTGGGCCCTGTTCTTCCCATCAACTCCCTGAGCTACCCCAGACGCACCTTCCTCCAAGAACCTCTTCTACCCGTTGGCCCCATTTCAGGTAGTGTCCTCCAGCTTGTACTTTCATGTCTCACAGTTAAGTTCAACATTGCTTTCCACATACAGTGCATCCCTTGAAGTTCTGGTCAAAAAGGTTGGTTGGCTGGGGGTAGGGGGTAGAGGGTGGCATACGTCACACAAATGTTGACAGGGCTCTCGCTTTGTGCTTAACCGGTCAGTAGACAAGAAAGTGGCAGCCCGTTGTGTAAGAGAACACTTTCCTGGGGTCAGTCTGGGTGCTGGGGTCAGTCTGGGCGCTGAGCCCAGTGGGGCATCTACCAACGAGGGCAGAGCAGAGCTGCCAGCATGGGGATGGGGGGGGTGGGGGGAGGCTAACTAAAGATCACAGTGGAAACAGTGCAGCTGGGAAAAAGAATTAGAAATCCTTTCCGATCCAGTCTGGCACAGCTGCCAAAACCCACGTGGAAGTGGAAAGAGGAGCGGCGAGGACAGGCCTAAAGCACAGATGAGAAATGGGGATAGGCCAGGTGGCAGAGGAGCAGGGAGGGCACTTTTTAAGAGGTATTCCTTGGTGCCCTTTGGATTCTATTCTATTTGACTGCTTTATCTATTCAGAAAAAAATTTCTAAATAAATGAATAAAGAACAACCCATCCAGATGATGACTCCTCTTTCCCAGCAAAGCCCTCAGCAGGAGGTTCTACCCCAGCTGACACTTCCATTATACTTGCTCCCAGCATTTAAGGAGACTTACCACGGGCCCTGGAGCTACAAAAAGACACTGATTCCTGAAATCCCAGTTTGGCTAACAGATGAACAATGTCACAAATTTAGGATATGACAAATCTTTGGGAAAGGATAGACTATTAAGACAGAAAACAGGAATTCCCTGTTCGTGGCACAGTGGAAACGAATCCGACTAGGGACCATGAAGTTGCAGGTTCGATCCCTGGCCTCGCTCAGTGGGTTAAGGATCTGGTGTTGCCATGAGCTGTGGTGTAGGTCGCCCAGGTGGCTTAGATCCTGCGTTGCTGTGGCTGTGGCGTAGGCCGGTGGCTACAGCTCCAATTAGACCCCTAGCCTGGGAACCTCCATATGCAGCGGGTGTGGCCCTAGGAAATACAAAAAAAAAAAGAAAAGAAAAAAGAAAGAAAACAATTAATTTGTGGTCACCTGCTCTTTGGGGGTAGAAAAAAAATCAAGTTAGATCTTTGTTTCATACCTACAAAAAAAGTAGATTCCAGATGGGATTAAGTGCCAATAGAAACAAAGTTATATAAGTACTAGAAGAAAACAGAACACAATATTTTTATATTCTTGGGGTGGGCAAGGTCTTCCTTTTCAAGATAGAAAGATTCAATTACAATCAACTCTGTACTATCTATGTAACTTTTCTGTAAATTTAAATCTATTCTGAAATGAAAAGTTTACTGGAGTTCCCTGGTAGCCTAGCAGTTAAGGATCTGGTGTTGCCACTACTGTGGCAGGGGCTTTATCTCTGGCCTGGGAACTTCCGCATGCCACAGGTGTGGCCGAAAAAATAAAAATAAAAAATAAAAAAGGACAACTTATAGCCTAGGGGAAGAAAATATGGTGTCTGAAACATAATTAGTAAGCAATCTGTAAACCAATATATAATTAAGAAGATAAATTACTTGACAGAAAAATGAGCAAGAACTATCAAGAGATAATTTACACCAAGAGAAACACAAAAGGTCAACAAACACAGGAAGAGACTCTCTATTTCACTGGCAACCAGGGAAATGAAAATTAGAACCACAGGATGAGATTTCTCACTTACTAGATTAACTAAAACTTAGAAACAAAACTGAGAATATACAGTGTTAATTAGAGTGTGGAGCAACAGGCATTTTCATGTCTATTATTAATGGGTACAGCTTCTTTTCTGGAGGCCAGATTAAAAAACAATTTTTTTTTTTTTTTTTTGGCTGAGCCCACTGCATGTGGAAGTTCCTGGGTCAGAAACGGGACCCAAGCTGCGGCAGCGACCCAACTTGCTACAGTGAAAATGTCAGATCCTTTAACCCACTGGGTCACAAGAGAACTCCCCAAATTTCAAATACACATACGTTAGAACTGCAATTTCAAAGAATTATCCTATAGGAATATTTGCATAGATGTACAAAGCTTATATATTGGACAACTATCCAGAACAGGGGACTGGTTTCCGCACACATCAGGAAATACTAAGCAGCTATGGAAAAGAATTAGGTTCATCTCAGAGGTCCTGCTATGGTGCAACAGGTTAAGGATCCAGTGTTGTCTCTGCAGCAGCTTGGGTCGCTGCTGAAGTGTGGGTTTGATCCCCAGCCCAGAGCAGTGTGTTAAGGATCTGGTACTGCTGCAGCTGTGGCTTGGATTTGATCCTAGGCCTGGGAACTTCCATATGCCATGGGTGGAGACAAAAAAAAAAAAAAAAAAAGGGGGCTCATCTCTCTCTCATACACACACAAACACACCTCAGAGCTACTGCAGGTCAGGTTCTAGATCACCACAATAAATCAAACACTATTATAAAGCAAGTCACATTAATGCTTTGATTTCTCAGTACAAATAAATGCTGTTTATGCTATACTGTGTATATATGAAACATGTATGTGTGTGTACATATATATATGTGTGTGTATACACATGCACACACACATACACATATATGACAGTGAGAAAAACAAATCCTAATCACGTGGCCTGGTTGGAGTAAGTGGGAAATTGGGGCTGGATCACACGGAGCCTTGGAGGCCAGGCTAAGACACTTGCAAGTGGCTGTGCAGGCAATGGGGAGCAAGGCCAGGCAGAGACAGGACAAGCACAGGTACCGCTGAGCAAAGAGCCTCTGGACAAGGAGGCAGGGACAGAGAGCCACTGCCACCATCCAGGTGAGAGATGGAGAAATCCAAGCAGGAGGGGGCGGGAAGGAGGTGGCTGATTTAAAGTGACCCGGACAAGGTCCCTGCTAAGGGGCAGACATGGAGAGGCAACTAGAAAAAAAGGATTTGGGGATGAACAGGGATAACGAGACGGGGATGGGAAAGCCCTTTGGGACTACAATTTCTAACTTGTGCAACACCTAAAGGTCTCAGAGCTTCTAGAAGCCCCGTTCTTTCAAATACAGAGCAAATCTTTCCTTTCAGAACTGTGGAAAAGCCTCTGCTCTTTCAACCAGATTCCTAGCAAAGAGACTTGAACTTCCCAACTTAGCCAGAAGTTGAGCTCAGGATGGCTCTGAGGATGTGTGTCTGAGTGGAACTCCAAGCCTTCTCCCAGGAGCTGCCTCCTGGGGAAGGGGAGTCGCAGGGGATGGCACCAGTGGCAGGTGACCCTGAGGGTGCCTGTGAAGGCTGTGGGTCTTCCTGAAGGGGGCCCAGGACTATTCTGGTTGGAAGGGTGGGAAGGGGTGTCATTCTAGGTGGGAGGAGCTGTGAATGGATGGCCAAAGGGGAGAGGAGGAGACACAGGGAATGGTCAGTGCTGGGAAGGGCAAAGAACTCCCTGAGGCTGTGGCAGGACAAGGAGGGGAGAGGGAGAGAGGAGAGGGGAGGAGAGACTGGGGCCTGTCTAGGGAATGGGTCTTATCTCTCCATGGGCTTGGGTCTGTTTGTTCACCTTGTTAGTTTGTTTGAAAGGAATTTACAAAGTGCCAACAATGTGCCAGGCACTGTTCTGGATGCAGGGTGACACGGCAGTGACCTCAAGAAGAGACCTGTTCCCCTGGAAGTGACAAGGAGGAGAGGCAACCATGAACGAGGAACAAATGGTAAGATAATTTCTGTCAGATTGATGCTGTGCAGAAAATAAAACAGAAAGATGCGCAGAGAGTTGGAGAGGGGGTGAGAGAGTGAGGGGACTGTGCAGCTGAGGTCTGAATGGGGAGAAGGAACCCTGCCTCCACCAGGGACAGAGGGAGCCGCAAAGGAGGGTGGGGATGCTGCAAGTCTGAGGCTAATTGTACAAGGCAATTGTTTTGCTAATAAGACTGTGTTAAGAAAATGAGGCTTTTTTCCATTTGTAATGAACTCATTAGTGAATTATATTTTTAGTCTTTTCTCCTGGGTTTTTGAGATGGGGCGGGAGAGGAAGGTTTGTTGGGACTGAGGAGAGGATTGTGGAAACAGCCCCCCACCCACCAGCTACACCCTGTCACAGGGACAGGGATGAGTCTCAGAGTGGGGAGGCCGAGGTGGAGCAGGACCCACCTACTCCGGGAGGTCACGTCAGGGAAGAGCTGCACGAGGGCCAGCAGGTTGTGGTGGTGATCGGACACCTGACTCAGGGCACAGCACAGCGGCCGGAGCTATGGGGAAGAGGGGATTAAGGTGAGCCGGGGGTGGGACACCTTCCACCCTGACGCCCTGAACCAGCCCACCCAGGGGAGAAGGCCAGGTAAGGAAGGAACCTCTGAGCAATGCTGTCCCTAGCTGGGGCGCTCTAGGGGCCACGAGACACTGTGAGGACCTTCCAGGTGAAGGTGAGTGCTTGGGCTTGGGCTGAGGGGTCCACGGTACCTTCCCAGGCCACTCCTGGATGTTCTCCAGGAGCAGGAGCAAGAGCTGCTGGAGGTCAGTCTTGGGCAGTAGGCGGAGTCCCACATCCAGGCCAGCTTGACATATCAGCTCAATCAGGCCCAAAAGGCTCCCGTCGGGGTAGGCCCCTGGTTGGGCCAGGGCACACAGCATCAGGAACTGGAAAGCACAGAGAGCTCAGGGGCAGGGGCCCCCAGGGCACTGTGAGCCCTCAGCCATGCGGGGAAGGAGCTGAGAAAAATATTGAGGGCTGGAGTCCAGCTCCCTGGGTCGTCGGCTTCACGCATAGGCGGGGAAGGAGTATGAGCTGCTACAGCCGGTGGCCTGGCAGCCAGCAGGTGCCTGCAATGGTGCTGAGCGCACCCTGAGTGCTCAGAGGTACTCCCTCCCTGAATTCAACGCTGAATAGGCCTGGACTGGGAGCAGAGGGCTGGGTGTGCCTCACCTTACAGATGTGGCTCAGACTGATGTCCAGGGCCGTCTCCCCGGGGGTGTCCTGCTGCTCACACTGGCTCAGGTTGGCCTTGCTAAGGTGGTACCGAAACAAAGGAAAGGAAGTAGGAGGAGGCAGGCATGAGGAGAGAACTGAGGCAGAGAGGGAGGCCCGAGCTTGCTCAGAACAGACCCAGGATGGTCTGTTCAGCCTGGGGACCCATTCAGCCTGGGGACCCTGAGGTCACCTCCTGTTGTGTAACAAATTACCCCCAAATAATCCCAAAGACGCTTAAAAACAACAAATGTGTATTATTCCATGTAGTTTTGAGGTCAAAAATCCAGAAGCAGAAGTTCTCATTGTGGCTCAGTGAGTTAAAAACCCAACTAATCTCGTGAGGACGCAGGGTTGCTCCCTGGCGTCACTCAGGGGTTAAGGACCTGGCATTGCCGCAAGCTGCAGCATAGGTTTCAGGCTTGGCTAGGATCGGGTGGTGGTGTGGTATAGGCCAGCGGCTGCAGCTCCAATTCGACCCTTCTGATTCGGAAGCCCAGCAACTTCCATATGCCACAGGTGCGGCCCTAAAATGAAGAAAAAAGAATCCAGGAGCAGCTTACTGGAGGCCGGGCAGGGGGTGCTTTGGCTCAGGGCCTTGGGAGGAGGGGCTGCTCCCAGTTTAGGTTAACTGAGCGGAAGGAGCTGCTTTAAGCTCACTCACTTGGTCACAGGCCTCAGACCCTGCCATGTGGTTCCTCACCTTGCCCCGGCCTCCCTAAATCAAGTGATCTGAGAAAGAGAAGATATCTGAGATAGAAACTGCAGGCTTTTATAACCTAACCTTGGAAGTGACATCACCTCTGCTGATTTTTACTGACCCCACGGGCCAGCCTGACTTGGGTGGGAGGGAGCTGCAGCTGGGGGTGAATGCCAGGAGGTGGGGACCACAGGGGCCTCGCTCCCTAATGCAGCTGCTCCAGAACATGGGGGACCCCAAAAATCATACTCCACTGCCCCCCCAAAAGTCTCCCTCACAAGCATCCTTTGTCCACACAGGTATGGTGAGACTACACATGCAGGGGCAAGCTCACAATGTTGCAGCTTACATCCGGTCAGCTTCCCAAGTCTGCAGGTGAAGTGAAAATCAGAGTGAAAGACATCCTTGAAAACCCCTCCAGACGTGCTCCACTACCATGCTGTCCACAACCAGGCCTGGCACAGCCAGGAAACAGCCTGGGTAAAGTTAGAGGCCAGGGTCATATATTTAAAACACCCCCTTGAAAGATCAGGGTCACACTCAGGGTGGCGAGAGCCTCACATAGAGATAGGCACTAGGTGATAGCAGAGCCACTTGGCCCTCTGCGCAGGCCCCTGGGCACACACTCCCTGGATGGCACACTGAGCAGGGGTGCCCTCAGCTGCATGACATGCTCTCTCTGGCCAAGTAGGTGTTGCTGTTGGTTTCAAATAAGTGAGATGACATTGTGACAAGACTCCTTTCACCATCTCTTCCACGCCTCCACTCTTACTAACTAGCTTGGAGTTCCTGACACCCGCAGACTCCAACAATGAAGATATGATGATGACACCACCACCCTGGCCACCGCTCCTGGGTGCTCCAGTGAAAAGGCTCTGCTCTTCTTTACTTCGTGGTGCTGTGGTGCTGCTTCTCCAAGAGGAAAAAAGGAAACCCATCTCTAGGTACCTTGGAAGTTGGTGTCAACAAACCAAAACTGTGGGGGACAAGACAGGACTGGGCTCGGCCATTCTTTCAGATTCTAGCATTTACCAGGGCCAGAGAACTAACAGGTGGGGCTAGCCCTCGTGCATCGGGTATGGGATGGCTCTGTGTCACTACAGGAGGGGAGTTCCGGTCTGTTCGCCAGCCCTAACCCTAAGTGGGGCAAGGAGGGCTGGGAATAGTCTCAGACTTCCTCCAGGGCGGGGGCAACCACAGTGCAGTGAGACTCTGCTGAGGAGGAGTGGGCTTTCAATTTGGTGCTACCAGTGGGAGGAGGAGTATAGAAAATGTGGGCTGGGGAGGAATGTGCAGCCCAGTAATGCCCTGCGCCACTTCTGCTGGGGACAGCAGGCCACGTCACCAGGGCCTCATCCTTGCTTCTCTGAGAAGCCACTGGACTGAAATGTCCACATCCACGACTGCTATTCTGGGACGCAGCATCAGCTGATCCCCAGGCCCCCAAAACAGAGAAAAGAATTATAATAGTAGGCTAATAAGCCCACTCCTCTCCCCAGGTGAGACTGGTGGTACCTGACCAAGAGTGTCTGTGTAGGTATGTGGCATCAGCCCCTGAGGATGCTGGCGCTCTCTCCTGCTTCCCATCTGGCACTCGTGCTCTGGTCCCTCCTCAGCTCCCCTTTTCCCCCAGAGGTCCTTCCGATTTCTCCCTCCCCAGCCTCATCACGGGGCAGAGGGCTACTCAACTGGCAGTAAGGCGATCAGCATGGTCCAGCAGCACAGGGCTGTGTCCTAAAAGGCAATCTTGGAGCATTCAATGACATGGTGATGCATTCCAAGGAAATTTGAGATTAGGAACAACTGGGGAAAGACCAGTCTTTCTCATCACGGCTAGAGACAGCCAAGCCGTGGGTCCACGTGCACACACATCTCAGGCCCTCATCTCCAGTCCTGGCTACCGTGAGGCTTGTGGGTGCCTCAGAGGAGCCCCAGGGTACCTATTTGGCCCGGAAAGTCTTAGGTGGCGACATCCCTGGAGATCAACAGGAAAATGCCTCATGTGGAACCAATTGGCACAGGGAGAACCTCTGAGGATGAGGATGGCACAGAGAAGGCAGCCTGCCCTGTAGATCCCCCTGTAGCCCATGCATCCATGAAGGATGCCAAACCCTTGGTGGAGGAGAGCCTGGAACCTTCTTGGTGTCTCCTAAGTACTCTAGAGGTTCCCGCAACACAGCAGCCAGGCAGCAGCAATCCAGGACAGCCACTAGAGCATCTTCACCACCCTTTGCCTCAAGGAGGTCGTGGGAGGGGTCTCCCGGACCTCTTTTTTTTTTTTGGTCTTTTTTAGGCCCAAACCGGTGGCATATGGAGGTTCCCAGGCTAGGGGTCAAATCTGAGTATAGCTGCTGGCTACAGCCACAGCTCAAGGCAACGCCAGATCCTTAACCCACACCTGTGACCTACACCACAGCTCATGGCAACGCCAGATCCTTAACCCACTGAGCAAGGCCAGGGATCAAACCTATGTCCTCATGGATGCTGGTCAGATTTGTTTCTGCTGAGCTATGGTCAGAACTCCTCTGGACCTGTTTGTTTGCTTCTCAACTGGAGGCTGTGTTCAGGCAGAATGCCCCCAGACTTAATGGCTGGGCAGGTGGTCCCAGCACACTCTTCCAGAGCTGGGATGGGGAAATGACCCCTGAAGCTGCTGGCCCAATCCTCTGGGTTGGTTGGAATCCTTTGTGGGAAATGATGCCAGCAGCCAGCCCAAGAAGGGAGCCCAAGGAAAGAGGCAGGGGTCTCAAAACAGGATGCCTCAGGTTGCAGCACTCTGGGCCTGGAGGGCTAACTGCGCCCGGTAAAGCTGGAAGTCTGCAGGCGGGGGCTGTGTCTCAAGTATTTGAGATGACATGTTTCCACAGTCACAGTCCTAATGCTCACCTGCCCCTGTGCGCACCCCCCCCCCACCCGCCCCAAGCTGGTGGATTTGTTTTGAAACATCAGGGGCAGGAAGCCTTCAAATCCTGGTGGAAGGCGGAAGTGAGGGAGGTGTGTGGGGGGCTCTCCACAGAGCAAACAGGGAGCTTACAAACTTCCAGGGCCACCTCTCAATTTCTAAGTGGGTGACTGGGTACTCTTTGTTATAAGTGGCTCTTCTGAATCTCACAGCCCCCCACCCCCCGACATGTCCCATATGTGCACTTATTTTCCCAAGTATAATTTTTTCCCCAACTCCTCCTAGGAGGTGGCCTGATTGAAGATCTGTGTTGGAGAAGAGGCTCAGAGGTTTACTACACCACTTATGAACTCCAAGGTGAGGGAGAGGGGCAGGAGCACAGCAGGCTGGCACACGTGTCGGGTATTTATAGCACAGTGAGTGTGGTTTGGTCTGGTTTGGTTTGGCAGACAATTACTAAACACAGTCGTGGAACAGGTTCTTAAGAAAGCTTCAGCCTTCCCCCAGAGGGACATCCGCCCACCACAGTGGGCCCCAGGGACTGTTGGCAGGATGGCGGGGGCTCCCACGGGACAGCTTGTCCAGGGTCTAAGCTCTCGGTCGTACTGCAAACCAACTTCTCAAAGAAACCTCAAGAAAGAACAAGCTTATGATACCGACATCTCGACAGCCAGATCTAGTCACCATCCACCCAGCAAGTCATCAATGTATTGTATTGTACTGGATCGGTTATTCCTAGAGGGAAGGGAGGAATTAGCATCCCTGCCCACCCCACCCCCCGGCCCAGTGCACAGAGAGGGCACCCACAAGACAAGATGGAGCCCTGTGGAAATTACATGTAAAATTGTGCTTCGCTGGCCATGAGCTGGTATTAGGTAAGGTGCCGGGAGGGGCTTGGAGACACACCAAAGAGATTGAGACATGTCTTGGAAGAGGAGGTACAGTGAGGACTCTGAGTCAGGATGGGGCAGGAACCAATGTCAGCCAAAGCAGCCAGACTCATCCAAGCCTGGTTCCTCCCACCCATCGAGGCTGCCAGCAGGGTGGTTGCTAGGCTGGTCATTCACAGTGTGATGCTCAGGTCCCTGTGTGCAATGGGCCTTTGATCCCCTTGGACTCTGTGCTGCACGGTTTGGGCTAGAGGCCGAGTTTGGTAACTTTGTTTTTTAAACTTAAAAAAAAAAAAAAAAACCACACAGGAGTTCCCAGTGTGGCACAGTGAGTTAGGAATCCGACTACAAAGGCTCAGATCGCTGTGGAGGTGCGGGTTCGATCCCCAGCCCAGCACTGCCACCACTGCACACGTCATAGCTGTGGCTCAGATTCAGTCTCTGGCTTGGGAACTTCCATGTGCTGTAGGTGCAGCCAAAAAAAAGTATAATTTTATTTAAATCATCAGAAGAAATCTTTCCTTTAACTTGAAAAATGCCCATGAATTCACACATTACAGTTAACCCTGACTAATACCCAACAGTCCACTTATACAAGGAGTTTTTCCAAGAGTAAGTACTATAGCACGACACGACTGGCAGTGAACCACAGGGCTGGAGGAACCTTGGATACCGAGGACCAACTATAAGTAAAACTCAAAGTTTCAACTGCATGGAGGCTCGGTGTTCCTAACCGAGGGCTGGTTTATATCAGCTTGCACCAGCTCACAAGAGACAACTGATACATTTTCAATAATTTTGTGAACCAGTTTGTTAAAATTTATATTATATAAACTTATCACTAAACATATTGTATTAAAAGAGTCAATATTTAAAAAAAAAAAAATGTTCCTGGTGCTGAGGCTGGATGCCACCGACAAGAATGCAAATGGAACGCTATGATGAACTGCCCATTGTATTACATTCATTAAATAGGAAATACTGGAAATTAGTGTTTCACAGAATGAATATATGTTTAGAAGAATCTCTCTTTAGGGAAAATATTTTGTTTTGTTTTTTTACATTTTTCCTGAGATGAAACTGGTACTGTGCACATTTAATGTACACATGTGCGTGGATGTGAACTGAGTTCAGTGGCCGCAGAGCGCGTGAGGGAGGACGGGGACCAGGGAGGTACTCACCTCCCACTGTGCTGGAAGGGCCCCAGGGGGTGCAGTGCTGGGCTTCGGGCTCCCAGGCTGTGGAATGCGGCCGTGACCTCTTGCAGCGAGGGGCACCACAAGTACGTGTCCTCATCTGTCAGACCAAAGAAGGGCGGTGGGTTAGGGCAGGCAGAGCAGGACAGGCCACGCTGTGCCCACAGGCAGGGCTGGACATGATGGCTCCTGGCCTTCGGGGACCAACCTGAATCCTCTGGCACCACAGATGTTTTCTGGACAGGGAAGCCACCAGTGGTGTGCTCACGTTCGCCAGTGCTCTGGGCACCTGGACCTTCATTCTCCCATCTTCAAGCTATGACCACCCAGGGAGGATGATGCTCTGACCATCTCCATCAGGCAGTGATCAGGGCGCTGAGCTGCCCTGAGCTGAGCCAGATGCCCGAACTGGAGGCCTCAAAACCGCAAGACTCAGGAGACAGCAGTCTCCACAGCCCCAGGCTCTCCGCCACTCAGGGCGGAGGCCAGCCCTGCACCTACTGCCGACTCAGCGCCCCTGCCGTCACGTCTGGGTGTTCCCAGGTCCACCAGCCCTGCAGCCCAGGAGGTGTCATCCTGCCAAGCTCCAGCCGCAAGGAGCTCTCTCCTGATGAGTTTAACAAGACGCGAACGATAATCTGACCATATGGACAAAAGGGAAAAACCTTATGCACTGACAGCCTTTTCTACTGTCAGACTTACTTAAGGATATTTTCCAAACCAGAGCCAGCTGCACCCCTGCATCACACCCCACATGCTCTTCTGCACGGTGGCATCCCTACCCCAGCAGAAGCAGAGCCCACCCTCTGCTCTCTCATTCCTCCACATATTATTTGATTTACCTGCATCTTGTCTTCCTCTCCCCATTAGAATGTAAACTCCATGAGGACAGGGCCAGTCTGCGCTGCTCACTCCTGCACACCCAGCCCCAGAGTGGCCGGTGTGTGGAGGGAGCCGGATAAATGGATGGATGTACGGACGCACCAATGGGGAACATCCTACACAAAGTGACCAAGTCAAGCATGACTAAGAGAGAAACTGGAAACAAGACACAAGACAAGCTGGCAGTGTCTGGAACACAGATGATGGATCTGACTGTGGGGACTGTGGGCATCAAGAACGTGGAGACAGGGCCAGGAGCACAGGAGCAGCTCAGGCTTGACGCTTTGCCCTTCTCGGGGGTGAGCCTTCCCTCCTAAGGGCCCACCTCGACGGATCCCACTGTGTGTGGGAACTGTGCCTGGTGCCAAAGACAAAAAGTTGACCCAGGAGCACCCTTGACCTCAGGGAGCTCACAGTCTAGGAGGGAGAGCAGCCAGACACATAAACAAATACAACAGAGCTGTTCCTGCAAAAACCGCAGTAAGTGAAGGGTGTGGAGCCTGCTGGGGCGGGGGGTAACTGGGGGCTGCTGGTAGGAGGGCAGCTGGCACAGGTACCAGGAAAGGAAGCACACACCCGGCAAAGGGACAGAAATGACGAAGGCAGAGAGGCATGGAAGATCCTGGCACATTCAAAGCAAGAAAGAAGGTGTCCTAAAAGCACTGAGATGTCTCAGCAACAGTGTGACACACAGCCAGCAGAGAGAGGGTCTCTGAGCCCCATCCAGGGACGTTCTCGAGGCAGCATCGAGTGTCTTTCTCTCTGGAAAGGAATACAGGCCAAGGCTCACCCAACAAGTAATTAGACTCTTGAAGGAGGAAAAACTTTCTTGTTTGTTTTTTTCCTCTCGGGCAACTTAACAAGTCAAAGAACTGTAATGATACCCTTGCCTCCTTCACAAAGGAGAGCTGGAAGAATGAAGTCTGCAAAAGCAAAAGGAGAGAGGGCTGTTTACCCAAGCTCTGGGGGCCTGTGTGGGCGGTGCTGAACTTGCTACGCTGGGGTGAGGGTAGGGGCGGGGGAGACAGTGTGGTAAGAGAATGGAGGAGGGCGAGGCCCAAGGAGGCCCTGCTTGGCAAAGATGTCCTGCCAGCTGCCTCAGACCCTACTGCCCGGGTAGGCCATGCAGGTGCATCTGCTGCTTGTGAAACACTTGAGAGCAGCAGTGTGGATCCCGCCAGCAAAGGCCTGGAGCCCAGCCTCGGCACCTCCCAGCTCCCACTGGTGATGGTTCCACATCCCCACTCGACCCAGGCTGATGTGTCAGGAGCAGTTTCAGAGAAAGGGGCCTGTGATGTCTTGGGATAAATCAGTCCGCATCGACAGCCCGGTAAGTTGGTTAAGTGACGACCAGCACCCGAGAGCCTGTAATTAATGCAGCCTGTAAGTAGGCCATGTGCTCAGCTTTTCCTGGGCACTGTTTGTCCCGAAAGAGGGTTTTCTAGAGAGCTGACAGAGAAGAGTCTTCCTAACTCAGTCTCTACGCCCACGGCACAGTCATCTGAGGTGACTCCCTGGGGGAGCAGCAGGGCCCTGGGCCATTTCAAATGCCAGCAGCAACGGCCCTGCTCATCTGGGCTCTGCTTGGAGGCTGAATCTGAATGTTCTCCTGGGATAGAACTGCAGCTTCAGGAGAAGGCAGGGGAAGAAAAGCATCAGGCCTGAAATAAAAGTGACTTTTCCATCTGTGCCTGGGAAGAAGCTTTACTTCACGTAACCCACTGTTCTCCGGGCACCTTGTGCACAGAATATGGGAAAACCACACGCATCCCAAGAGCCCCCCCGGGTGCTCAGGCAGCCCCAGCAGTGAGCTCAGCCCCCCTCCCCTCACTCTCTCTGTTTCCTGGGCCTTAGGGGTGAGAGATCTGCAGGCATCAGTTCTAGTTCGCCCCCTCCCTGCCCCCAAATCAAGTCACCAATGAGCATCCCGAGTGCTACACTGGGAGGGCCAAGTACCCTCTGACTGGGTCCTGATTCTCTGAGGCCCCACAGTTCCCCAGGAGGGGGCATCCCCATCAGCCGGAACGGGGGATCTGGTTCCTGAAGGAGCACAAGCTACCGAGCCAGCACATGGGGTGTGGGGCTCATGACATCTAGAGGAGGCTGAATATCTCGTCATTTCTTATCCTGCCAACTCTGGTCACTTAACTTCCCTTGGCGCTTTCATATTTGAATTTAAACACTGTCAGTATCGCGGGCTTTAGTCAATCAGCTCTAATCTTAGTCATTTTAAACTGTTATTCACTCAACAAATGGTAAGTGGACACCAGGGGACCGAAGTTCTGGTCTGACAGAGCTGATGGTGTGCTGTGGAAACAGACAATGCACACAAAAACTGAATGCACAAAACCATGCCAGGAAGTGTAACCAGCATGGAAGGAAGGGGGTCTGGGTGATGCAGGGAGATGTTACAGGCGGAAGGAAGAGCCCTGCAGAGACCTGGGTCCAGCCCGAAGACCCCAGGGTCCTGGAGCCAGTGCCAGGCTCAGGGCTGGGGAACGAGGTCAGAGAGACCTGGGAGGGGACCTGCCCACCCTGCAGACAGGCCAAGACAAAAGGCAAAGGGGACATTATCAGAGGGATCCACACATGTAGTGGGAAGAAATCCTATTAAGTTCACATTTAAAACACTTGCGCTTCACTGTCCAGCTATAGTGTGAGCACAGGACCTGCTCACCTGCTCACCCACCACAGGGCATGCACGCGGGACCTTGAAGGGCCCCAACGTGGGGGCCCTGACCCTCTCCCTGGCCTCTAGTACCCACTGGTTCCCCCCCAGACCTGCTCTGCCTACATTCCTTTTTTTTTTTTTTAAACAAGTGGCCACACCTCCAGCATATGGAAGTTCCCAAGCTAGGGGTCGAGCCACAGCCACCGTAGAAGCAATGCCGAGTAGCTATGTTGTGAGCCACACGGGAACTCCGGCCCACATTCTTCCTAAGCTTTTTGTTTCTTCTCTGCTGTGCCTTCCACTCTGCTGGCTCTTCATTTTCCCTCTTCTCTCTGCTCAGAGGACCTGAGCTGAGGTCCTCCCCTCGGGGACCCCCAGCCTCCCTGCCTGCCTTGCTGATGTAATGCAGCCTCTATCCCCTACCACATACACACACACACCAAACCGCATGTATACAACCACCACACCGCTCACACATACAGCACACCACGTGTACTGACATACCCCCCACATACACCAAACACCATGTATTCACACACTACACCACTCACATATACTCGGAGGCTCTGTCAGCCCCAGGTTCATTTATCCATGAGGTGAGGGTATGTACAGGGCAGGGGACACTGTCCCCAGGCCACCTCTCCTCTCTCCTTCCCTCTGTAACCCACGCCATTCCCTGGTGTCACCTAACACTGTGGAGTATTCCAGACCCCATGTGTAGGACAGACCAGGGAACCATGGGCATTTTCTAGAATTAGGTGTGGCTGCAAATAAGAAAAAGCCACAAAACAAAAAGCCCACTGGGGCTTAACTAAGCTAGAGTCTTGCTTCTCACTGATGAAAAGGAAGTCTGGAGGTGGGTGGGCCACTCTGCACAGGGACCTGACACATCTGTAGGACCCTGGGTGCAGCCTCCTGCTCTGGGTCCTTTTCAAGACCACCTGGTGGCCTGGGACGTGGCTAGAGGCCCAGCTACTGTGTGTTTCACCTCCAGACAACCACTTCCTCACTGTGCCACTTCAGTGCACACTCTTGGGTTGTCTGTGAGGCCCCCCTCAGCTTGACTCTGGAAGACAGGAGCAAACCACATTCTCAAGTTTCAAAAGTCTCAAACTGATTTAGACTCGACCAAAGAACAACCGGGTGACAGTCCTGACACGGGGCCAGCTGGTTCTCGCTCACTCTGGATGTGTGAACTGGCCATGCTGGGAATGCTCCTCATCTCTGCACTGAAAGGAAACAGAAGACACCGAATGCTGGCGAGGATGTGGAGCAACAGGAAGGCTCAGGCACCACTGGTGGGAACGTGGGATGGTGCAGCCACTGTAGAAGACAGTCGGGCAGTTTCTAACAAAATCAACATTCTCTTACCATATCGTCCTGCAACTGTGCTCCTTGGTATTTACCCAGATGAACTTATAAGCTGCACAGGAATGTTTACAGCAGCTTTATGCATAATTGTCAAAAGTTGGGAGCCACCAAAATGTCCTTCAATAGGGGGATGGATAAACAGACTGGAGTACCTCCAGACATGGCATACCACTGAGCAATAAAAAGAAATAAACCATCAAGCGACAAAATGACACGGAGAAACTTCCAATGTATACACTGCCAAGGGAAAAGAAGCCAGTCTGAAAAGGCTACATGATGCCAACTATACGCTGTTCCGGAAGAAGCAAACTATAGCAATGGCAAAAACAATCAGGGGTTACCAGGAGTAGGGAGGAAGGCAGGGAAGGAGGGCAGGAGGGAGAAACAGGAGCACAGAGGATGTTTAGAGTAGTGAAACAATTCTGTAGGATCTAGTAATGTCACATGTCATAATTGTACAACCCAGAAACCTTAATGTAAATAGTGGACTTCAGCTAATAACAATGTAACAGTAATGGCTCATCAACCCTAACAAATATACCTCACTAATGCAAGATGTTACTAACAGGAGACATTGTGGGCAAAGGTGGACTCTTTCTGTAAGCCTTAAAACTGCTCTAAAAATTAAATAAAAGGAGTTCCTGTTGTGGCACAGTGGAAACAAATCTGACTAGGAACCAAGAGGTTAGGGGTTCAATCCCTGGCCCCCTTCAGGGGTTAAGGATCCGGCATTGCCAAGAGCTGTGGTGTAGGTCTCAGACGCAGCTTGGATTCCAAGGTGCTGTGGCTGTGGTGTAGGCCAGCAGCTGTAGCTCCGAAAGGACCCCTAGCCTGGGAACCTCAATATGCTGAAACCGTGGCTCTAAAAAGCAAAAATAAATAAATAAATAAATAAACAAAACAATGAAAACAAAGAACTCAGGAGTTCCCTTGTGGTGCAACAGGTTAAGGATCAGGTGTCACTGCACTGGCTTGGGTCACTGCTGTGGCATGAGTTTGATCCCTGGCCTGGGAATTTCCACATGCTGCAGGCACATCCAAAACAAGCAAAAACGAACCAAAGAACCCTTAAACACACACACACACACACAGAGGAAAAGGACTCCACACATAACATCTTTGGCAGGATGCTGGTGTTTGCTTCTGGATCAGGACCCAGCTAAGAACCTAATGCAGTGGTTCTCAGACTCATCTGCACAGTCTGCAATCACTTAGGGAGCAGCTTCAAAAATTACTGCCACCTGTGTCCCACTCCCTGTGACTATGGTTTAATTAACATGGGTGTGGCTTGGGCTCCGGAATTTTTAAGAATTCCCAAGTGATTCTAATACCAGCTAGGCTCAGGAACCACAGAGCTGAGACAGCCATGGCCCTGCCTCAGAGCGGCACCCTGGGACTCTGGCAGATTGTGTGGGTGGGGAGGGGGAGGGAGGAATCAAGGCAGGCAGCCCCCACCACCCATCACACCCAGGGCTCTCAGCCTCCAAGGGGAGGCCAACTGCCTCTGTGGAACCATCAGGGGAGCTTTTATTTTTTTTAATTTTTAAACAAAGACTTTATTTTTAAATTTTTATTTATTTATTGTCTTTTTAGGGCCGCACCCATGGCATATGGAGGTTCCCAGGCTAGGGGTCAAATTGAAGCTGTAACAGCTGGTCTACACCACACCACAGCCCAAGGCAACGCTGGATCCTCAACGCACTGAGCAAGGCCAAGGATCAAACTCGTGTCTTCATGGATACCAGTCAGATCTGTTTTCACTGAGCCACATCGGGACTCCTGGGGAGCTTTTAAAGTGCTCACATCCAGGCTTCACTGGACCAGTCTCAGAGGGCAGGAGCCTGGCCATACTTTGTGAAGCTCAGCCACGGCTGAGCTGGGGTAAAGCATGTCTGCCTGTCGCCACCAGGTCAGCGGATAGGCAGCTCCACTGCCAAGTGACCACAGGGGATCAGAGGAGCTGGTGGAAAAGATGCCTACATCCGCTGTGGACAACATACACATTCCCCAAACCGTCCCCTTGTTCAACGGGGAAGGTCTGAGTCTTACTGTGGACTCGGCTCACAGAGCTGCCAGAGACTTAAGAGAAAGCTGAAACGAAAACAAGCAAAGACACGGTCCCTAAGCTCTGGGCTCGCAGCCTATCAGGAGAGGTAGTATGAATCAAAGAATCTACATGTCAGACAGATAACCAGAGCCACAAAGAGTGGAAAAGGGAGCGTGACAGTGGAGGGAATGGAGGCTAGGGGAGTGGGGGGGGGGGCAGAGGAAGAGGTGAAGACAAGAAGGCAAAAGCCAGGGAGCTGCTGGGAGGAGGGAGAGTGACCCCAAGCAGAGAAATGGGCACAGGCCGAGGACCTGCAGCAGGACGACAGAGGGGAAAGAAGGCCAGTAAGGGTGGAGCACAGATGGCAAGACAGAGAGAAAGCCACGACAAGCCAGACCAGGGCCAGGCCAGGCCAGCCACTCTTCTTCCAGACCATGAAGTTCAGGCTTCCCAGCCCCCTGATTATTTGTAAAACTGGAAAATAATAGTATCTACTTGTTGGGTGGTTGTGGTGACCGAATGAGATGGGCAAAGCCCTGGGCTCAGTGCCTGGCACAAGCTCTCTAGAAATGTTAGCTATTATTTTTAATGAAATTACTTTTATCATCACAACAGACAATAACATGTTTCAAAAATGAGAACCAATTATGAAGCTGAATTACTGTTATTGTCGGGCTCCAATTGGAGACTCTGGAGGGGCTGTGCTGGACCAGTGATAGCTCTGGGGAAGCCAGGGTGGGGGGATCTCCCGGGTGGTCCTCAAAGCCTTTTCCTGCCCGTCTAGGTCTACACAGCCTTCTCACAGTACCAGGGTGGGGACTGAGAGTGCAGCTGGGGCAGCCAAGCTGGATCCCAGCCTGTCTCTCTGTGATGTTCAGGAGTGAAGGGCACCCACATGTGAACAGGGCAGGCCCTGGGCTGGCACCTAAGTGCTCCGTGTGCGTCTGTGATTCACAGATAACGGGGCCATGTGGTTCCCTGAGGGGCAGCTGCCCACGGGCTGGGCCTCCACACTGGGGGCTCCAGGAGCTCTGAACGGCTTCCTCGCCACCCAAGCTGGAGACTGCTCTGCTCGCTGTGAGGCAGATCAGGTGTCCAAAGACAGCATAAGAGCAGAAAGTGTCAACCACATCTATGGACAAAGGGATTTCTGACTGCTTAAAAACCCTGTGAGAAAACAAAAAGAGAAACCAAACCAAACCATCTGAGACTAGGCTGAGGAAGAAATGGCCAAAAAGGAACTACAGAAAGAAACACAGACAGTACTTAGAGCATTCATGCTGCTTAGTATCTTCAGTTTATTGAATAAGGTATGATTCGTGAAGAAATACATTTTTGTTTTGATAACAGCCACCATAGCTTCTGGATCCACCAGATGCTTCACAGACATAATTACCCGCCAACTCTGAAAACAATCCCCGGTGCACAGTGCTGGCCCCTCAGGTGAGGACTCGTCTGTGTCCTGAGGCTGCTTCGTGGTGCTACAGGGTTTCCCCAAGGGATGACTGCTGGACACCCTGGCCTCACTCCATCCAGCCACCCTACACGCTGTCCCCAGTCATGCATCCCTGCACTTCCCTGACACATTGATGCTCAAACTTGCCAATAAGGAGTCTGCCTAGAATGCCAATCAAAGAATGCTTCTGCTGGTCTCCAAACTTTTTTGTTGTTATCTGTCATTTAATTTTTTTTTTTTTTTTTGCTTTTTAGGGTCGCACCTGAGGCATATGGAGGTTCCCAGGCTAGGGGTCAAATCAGAGCTGAAGCTGCCGGCCTATGCCACAGCCACAGCCACAGCCATGAGGGATCTGAGCCGTGTCTGCAACCTACACCACAGTTCACGGCAATGCCAGATCCTTAACCCACTGAGCGAGGCCAGGGATCAAACCCGCAACCCCATGCTTCCTAGTCAGATTTGTTAACCACTGAGCCACGATGGGAACTCCAGAAACTCCTTTTTTAAAAAATTATCATTTATTTATTGTTGGAGACCATGGAACAGCTGAACTTTGCAGAAGGCGAATGTCTTGGACTCAGAGTTCTAAAGCACAGAGTCTCCTTCAAAGACAAGATGAAGGACTTATGCATTAACCATGTTATTCTATAAACAGCTGAACTATGTCCTAAGGATACCTCCTTTGATATTACTAAGATGATAATCTCGTTATTGCCTATGCCTGTCCCTGCCCACAAATCTTGTCACCTTCATTAATCCCATCAATAATAATCTCATCATCTTCCTTAATAAAAAGATATGGCCTAAAGCCTAGGCTCCTTTGCCTTCCTTCTACCTGTTCTATGAACAGAGTGCCTCTTGGTCCCCCACTTTCTAAATGTAAGAGTCTTGTGCGTTTGGTTATACTGTGCCTCCCTCTTCCAGGATTCTCCGTCTCCCTGCAGCGCTAGACGCAGCAGAGTGGCGCCCAACGTGGGGCTGGAAGAGAAGGTCTGCCACTAGTGGAGAAGTAAGGAAGGTCTGCCACAAGCAGGAAAAGGTGAAACTACAGACGACCAGAAAACAGTAGCCTTGCACTCGCAACGGGGAGCCCGCGACTGTGAGTAGGCAAGTAGAAACTTTAAGCCAGGATAACAATGGGGCAGAATCAATCACAAGGAACTAAACATTACATTCAATTGTTTAAATGTAGGTTGAAACAGTCAGGGGCTCTGGTAACAGAGTCCAAGATAGAGGAATTGTTAGAAGCTGTAATCAAATATAAACCTTGTTTTCCAGGCGAGGGTACTGTGGACCTGGAATGTTGGGATCTAATGGGAAAAAATTTAAACCGTACCCATCAGTCTGGGGCCCGTCTTTCAGTTTCTATTTTTTCTAAATGGGAAGCTATCGATATAATTTTTAAAATATACCTCCAACAAACACATTTATAAGCTATATAACTGTACCATGATACCAATATGTTATGTACATGCTATAACGTATTAAAGAGAGAACTTTAAAAAGATGAGCTACTATGATCTAAGTTTCCACCTTGAGAAAGTGAGGCAGGGGGAGGGGAACGAATTAAACCCAAAACAAGCAGAAGAAAGGAAATAAAGGTAAGAGCAGAAATCAGTGAAATAGAAAACAACTGTAAGGAAAGTAAATGAAACCAAAAGCGAACTGATAAACCTGTGACCTGACTGATCAGGAAGAAGAGAGAAACATAAAATACAAATATCAGAATGAGAAAGAGAGCATCATTGATCCAACAAGCATTACAAGAATAAGAGAGATTATGAACAAGTCTGTCAATAATTTTGACAATTTAGATGAATGGACACAAACTAACAAAGCTTACTCAAGAAGAAACAGGAGTTCCCGTCGTGGCGCAGTGGTTAACGAATCCAACTAGGAACCATGAGGTTGCGGGTTCGGTCAGTGGGTTAACGATCCGGCGTTGCTGTGAGCTGTGGTGTAGGTTGCAGACACGGCTCGGATCCCGCGTTGCTGTGGCTCTGGCGTAGGCCGGTGGCTATAGCTCCGATTGGACCCCTAGCCTGGGAACCTCCATATGCCGCGGGAGCGGCCCAAGAAATAGCAAAAAAAGACAAAAAAAAAGAAAAAAGAAGAAACAGATAATATAATTTACCATAAAGACAAATATAAATAACCTAAAAAGACAAAAGAAAAAAAAAACGAAAAGCTTAAATGGCTTCACTGACTAATCACAAGAAACATTTAAGGAAAAAATAATACCAGTTCTACACAAACTCTAACAGAAAACTGAGGAGGAAATAATCCTTTTTTTTTTTTTTTTGCTTTTTAGGGTTGCACCCACAGCATATAGAAGTTCCCAGGCTAGGGGTCCAGTCGGAGCTATAGCTGCTGGCCTACACCACAGCCACAGCCACAGCAATGCCAGATCCGAGCCACGTCTGCGTCCTACACCACACAGCTCACGCTGGATCCTTAATCCACTGAGCAAGGGCGGGGATCATATCTGCAGCCTCATGGATGCTAGTCAGATTCATTTCCACTGAGCCATGACAGGAACTCCCAGGAAATACTTCTTAACATAGTCTATGAAACCAGCAATGCTGTGACACCAGAACCAGAAAGAGTAAAGTACATATGAATATTCTTTATGCACATAAATGTAAGAGTTCTCCACTAAAAATTTAGCAAATTGAGGAGTTCCCACTGTGATGCAGCAGGTTAAAGATCCAGTATTGTCTGTGTAGCAACTTGGGTTGATGCTGAGACAAGGGTTCAATTCCTAGCCTGGTGCAGTAGTGAAGGATCTGGTGTTGCTGCAGCCTGGATTCAAATCCTGACCTGGGAACTTCTATAAGCCTCAGGTGCAGCCTTAAAAAACAAAGCAAAACAAAACAAAAACCTAAAAGACACTTATCTAAAGAAGATACACAGATGGCAAATAAACCAACACAAAGATTACCAAGCTTTAGGGAAATGCAAATTAAAACCACAATGAGCTACCAATGCACATCTCCTAAAAAGACTGACTGTACCAGTGGCAGGGTGCTCCTAACTGGAACTCTCCCCCACCATTGGTGGGAAATGGTACGACCACTTTAGAAAAAAATAGTTCAGCAATGTCTTAACAACTTAAACATGCATTTACCATATGACCCAGCCTATCTGCCTGTGGGTATTTTCCCTAAGGGAAAAGAAAGCAGACATCCACAAAAAGACTTGTATAAGAATGCTTACAGCTGCTTTATTTTCATAGCCCCCAAACCAAAAACAACTGAAATAACCAAGAGGTGAATGGATGAAAAAACTATTGTATTGTCATGCAATAGAACACTACTCGGGCTACTGAAAGGAATGAACTCTTGATACACAATAATGTGGGTGAATTTCAAAGTAATTATGTTGAGTGAAACAAGCCAGACCCCCCACCAAAAAAAGAGTACCTACTGCATGACTCCATTTATATGAAATTATAGAAAATGCAAGCTCATCTGGAATGACAGAAAATAGGTCAGTAGTTTCCCAGAGACAAAAGGGGGAAGAAATGAATTAATTGCAAAGAGGCACAAGAAAGCTTTGAGGGCAGGGGACAATGGACATTATTATTTTGATTGTGGTGACAGTTTTATGGGTACATGCATATGTTTAGTATATAAGCTGTACACTTCATGTGTGTACAGCCCAATATATGTCAATCACACCTCAATGAAACTGTTTTTTAAAAGATGTGTTAAAATGTAAACATAGGGAGTTCCCATTGTGGCTCAGCAGTGATGAACCTAACTGCTATCCATGAAAATGAAGATTAGATCCCTGGCCTTGCTCAATGGGTTAAGGATCCAGCATTGCCGTGAGCTGTGGTGTAGGCCAGCAGCTGTTCCTCTGATTCAGCCCCTAACCTGGGAACTTCCATATGCCTCCAGTGCAAAAAAAAAAAAAAAAAAAAGTAAATATAAGTGTCAATGTTCTCTTTTTGCACCCTGAGGGCTCATCCTGCCTCCAGGGTGCAAAAAGAAAACACCCACTTAGGAGAAAACCCTGCCTGACTTGTGTTGTGTGAGCTGTGGCCTCCTCTGACATCCAGAGAGAGAGGTGTGGGACTCCTAGAAGAGTAATTTTCCATTAGAGGTAACGTGAAATGAATGCCAAAGTGGCAGAAGAAACATTCTGTAAATAAACCAATATATACAAAAACATATATTATGTAGATTGTGCCTTAATCCTGTTCCTGGAAATAATCACAGGAAACTCCTGGTAATGAGCACTTGGAGAGAGGAAAAGGCCATGGGGAGTGAGTGGGGAATGAAGCTTTCACTTTTCACTTTGTATCTTGATCTAGTATTTGACTTTTCCAGGAGTTCCCTGGTGTCCTAGCAGTTAAGGATCCGGCGTTATCACTGCTTTGGTCACTGCTGTGGCACAGCTTCAATCCCTGGTCTGAGAACTTCTACCTGCCAGAGGCATGGCCAAAAATAAATAAATAAAATTCTGTACTTGGTACACAGAATATTTAAAATAAAAAAGAACAGCAGAGGAGTTCCCGTCATGGCTCAGTGGTTAATGAATCCAACTAGGAACCATGAGGTTGCGGGTTCGATCCCTGGCCTTGCTCAGTGGGTTAAGGATCTGGTGTTGCCGTGAGCTGTGATGTAGGTTGCAGATGCGGTTCGGATCCTGCATTGCGGCTCTGGTGTAGCCTGGCAACTACAGTTCCGATTCGACCCCTAACCTGAGAACCTCCATATGCTGAGGGAGCGGCCCAAGAAATAGCAAAAAGACAAAAAAAAAAAAAAGAACAGCAGAGGTTACAAGGCTAGTGAGATTACTGGTCTTTTTTATTATTCTTTTTACAGGAAGTTATATATACATATATATGCTGTGTCCATGGCATGTGGAAAGTTCTGGGGCAGGGACTGAACATGAGCTGCAGCAATGGCAACACCAGGTCCTTAACCTGTTGCACCACCTGGGAACTCCTACAGGAGGCAATCTTACAGAGATTATCTGGGAAGGAATAAGGAAGGCGGGCAGAGAAGAAGGAAGGAGAGAGGATTCGAGCAAGCAAAGCCACCCACAAAAAGGGGCCTATCCAAGAAGGTCTCCAAGCCCCAGTAACAACACTGGAGCTCTGGGCAACACAAGGAAAACCATGGCTACCAAGTGAGGAAGAACAATGTGTCCAAAGACACTTCTCGTGACAATGAAATGAACTTGTTCTGAGAGCCAAATTTCTCGTCCACTTAAAAATATCCAAAGGGAGGGAGTTCCTATCGTGGCCCAGCGGTTAACGAACCAGCCTCTGTGAGGACTCAGGTTCAATCCCTGGCCTTGCTCAGTGGGTTAAGGATACGGCATTGCCGTGAGCTGTGGTGTAGGTCCCAGATGTGGCCCAGATCTGGTGTTGCTGTGGCTGTGGTGTAGGCCAGCAGCTGCAGCTCTGATTTCACCCCTAGCCTGGGAACTTCCATATGCCACAGGTGTGGCCCTAAAAAGCAAAAGAAAAAAAAAAGGTATTCTTGCAGCGCTATAATGCAGTGGGTTAAGGATCTGGCATTGTCACTGCAGCAGCTTGGTTGCTGCTGTTGCGTGGGTTCTACCCCTGGCCTGGGAACTTCCATATGCCGCAGCACGGCCAAAAAAAAAAAAAAAAAATTCAAAGAATGTACTGGCCAGTGTCATTTTGCTTTGCTATATTCTCCCTCTCCTACACAACTACTATAGAAGCTGGCAGGGAATGCAACAGGTAGCTAAGAATGAACAATGTCTTAGAAGCTAACTGGAAGGAGCCTAGGTGTGTTTTACTTCCAAAGTGTTTTAGTCTCATTGATGGAGCTCCTCTTCTCCAGGCACTGCTGCCTACTCAGTATGATTGGCAGCTAGGTTACTGGCCAGTCCTACGCTGGCACAGCCAAAGAATGTCTGTTAAAAAAACATGAGGTCATTTTTCGCAAGAATTAGCTGCACAAGAATATGTTTGCTTTCAAAACCAAACTCTGCCATAAAAAAAAACTATTAGAGCTAATAAACAAGTTCAGAAAGGTCGCAGGATACAAGGTTGATACACCAAAATCTGCTGTATTTCTACACACTAGGAAGGAATGATCTGAAAAGAAAATGAAGGAAGAAAACTCCACTTAGAATAGTATCAAAAGGAATAAAATAATTGGGAATAAATTTGATAAAACAAGGGTAAGACTTGGACACTGAAAACTACAAAACATTCTTGAAAAAAGTTTAAAGAAGATCTAAATAAATGGAAAGATAGCCCATGTTCATGGATTAGAAGGCTCAATATTATTAAGATGATTGTAACACTCAAAGTCATTTACAAATTCAACACTATCAAAAACACTATCAAAACCCCAGCTGTCATTTTTGCAGAGATTGATAAGTCAATCCTAAAATTAATATGGAATTACAAGTGATCCAGTATAGCCAAAACAATTTTGAAAAGAGCAAAGCTGGAGAACTCATACTCCCTAATTTCAAAACTGAACCACAAGCTACAGTGATCAAGAATTCATGGTACTGTCTCAATTATACACATATATATATAAAATTGAGAATCTAGAAATAAACTCATACATCACCCATGGTCAACTGATTTCCAGCAAGGGTGCCAAGATAACATATTGTGGGAAAGAACAGTCAACAAATGGTCTTAGGACAAGTGGATATCCACATGCAAAAGACTGAAGCTGGACCCCTGTCCCACATCATATACAAAAATCAACTCAAAATGCATCAAAGACCTAAATGGAAAAGTGCAAACTATAAGATTCTCAGAATGAAACATAAGAGCACATCTTCATCACCTTGGACAGGCAATGGTGGTATCTTGTTTGACATCAACAGCGTAGGTAACAACAGAAAAAAATAGCTAAATTAGACCTTATCAAAATTAAAAACCTTTGTGCATCAAAGGCCACCATCAAGACAGTTAAAAGATAACCCACAAAATGGGAGAAAATATTTACAAATCAGATATCTGGAAAGGGTTTAGGATCCAGAGTATATAAAGAACTCCTGCAACTCAACCACATAAAAGAACAAATGAATAAAAAAAATCACCAAAGCAGGAGTTCCCATTGTGGCTCTGTGGGTTAAGAACTCAACATAGTATCCACGAGGATGCGGTTTGATCTCTGGTCTCACTCAGTGGGTAAAGGATCTGGCATTGCTGAAAGATGCAGCATAGATGGCAGACGCGGCTCGGATCTGATGCTACTGCGGCTGTGGCGTAGGCCGGCAGCTGCAGCTTCGTGATCCAACCCCTAACCTGAGAACTTCATATGCCGTGAGTGTGGCCTTAAAAAGAAAAAAAAAAACCACCAAAGCATATGAATACTTATCTCCTCAAAGAAGACATACAAATGGCCAACAAGTACATGAACAGGTGCTCAACATCCTTAGTCATTAGAGAAAAGCAAACCCAAACCACAATGAGATATCATGTTATACCCACTTGTATGACTACTATCAAGAGACAGACAATAACGAATGCTGGCAGGGATGTGAAGAAATTGGAACTTGCATACATTTCTAGTGGGAATGTAAAATGATGCAGCCACTTCATAAAATAGTTCAGCAGGAGTTCCCATAGTGGCTCAGCAGGTTAAAAACCCAAAATAGTCTCCATGAGGATATGGGTTTGATCCCTGGCCTCACCTGGTGGGTTAAGGATCTGGTGTTGCCATGAGTTATGGTGTTAAGTTGCAGAGGCAGCTCAGATCTGGCACTGCTGTGGCTTCAGCATAGGTCTACAGCTGCAGCCCTAATTCAACCCCTAACCTGGGAACTTCCATATGCCGCAGGTGTGGCCATAAAAAGAAAATAAAAAGAAAGTAGTTTAGCAGTCCTTCAAAAAGTAAAATATAAGATTCACCATATTACCCAGCAATTCCACTCTTAAGCATATACTGAAGAGTACTGAAAACATACATCCCCATAAACACCTGTGTGCAAATGTTGACAATAACATTATTCACAACAGCCAAAAAGTAGAAACAACCCAAGTGTCCATTAACTTATGAATAGATAAAATATGGCATATTCAGGAGTTCCCACCCTGGCTCAGTGGTAAACAAACCCAACTAGTATCCATGAGGACTCGGGTTTGATCCCTGGTCTTGCTGAGTGGGTTAAGGATCCAGTGTTGCCGTGAGCTGTGGTATAGGTCACAAACTCAGCTTGGACCCCACATTGCTGTGGCTGTAGTGTAGGCCAGCAGCTATAGCTCTGATTCGACCCCTAGTCTGGGAACCTCCATATGCCTCAGGTGCGGCCCTAAAAAAGATCAAAGTAAAAAAAAAAAAAGAAAAAAAGTGGTGTATCCATAAAGTGGAATACTATTCAGACATAAAAAGGAATGAAGTAGTCACACACGCTATGACATGCATGAACCTTGAACATGCTGCTAAGTAAAAGAAGCAGACACAAAAGGTCACATATTGCATCATTTCATTTATATGAAATGTCCAGAATAAGCAAGTACAGTGAGACAGAATGTAGATTAAGAATTGCCAGGGCTGGGAGGAATGGGGAGTGACTACTGATGTATGAGGTTTCTTTGGGGGGGGGGTGATGAAAATGTTCTGGAATTAGATAGTGGTGATGTTTGAACAACTCTGAATCAATACACTTTAAAAGGGTGAATTACACAGTTCATGAATTATATCTAAATAACAACGACAACAATCTGTCCTGGTTTCATCAATTTTTTTTTTTTTGGTCTATTTGCCATTTCTTGGGCCGCTCCTGCGGCTTATGGAGGTTCCCAGGCTAGGGGTCGAATCAGAGCTGTAGCCGCCGGCCTATGCCAGAGCCACAGCAACTCAAGACCCGAGCCGCATCTGCAACCTACACTACAGCTCACGGCAACACCGGATCCTTAACCCACCGAGCAAGGCCAGGGAGCAAACCCACAACCTCATGGTTCCTAGTTGGATTCGTTAACCATTGAGCCACGACGGGAACTCCTCACCAAATATTAATAAAGTTTCAGTATGCCTGCAATGGACCCTACTGTCCTCCAAGATCTGGCCCCATATGTCCAGTCTTACCTTCTGCTCTGCCCCTTAAAGGAAGCCCCACTCTCCCCTCTTCCTTGGTTTTGTTCCTGCTGCTCCCAGCTCTCCTTGCATCACCCCACCCCCAGGGCTCTGCCCAGGGCTGCAAACCAGTAGAAGTATATCCCATCTACAGTCGAATATAGTCTGCAGATGGCTTCACGGTAGGGGTTTGGGGGTTTTGTTTTTCAACTGATTTAGTTACCAAGAGGAAATTTCACATAAACGTCAGTATTCTGGCTACCGGCTGCCTATCCAAGAACCATGCTGCCCCCTTCCCTAGGAAGTCAGTAAGCCTTCCCTGGTTTCGTCCTGGTGTCTGTTCAGGGAAAGTGGGCCCACCCCCACGAAAGAACCCACATCACCCCATTTATCTTTGTAAGGACTGCTCTAGGGTGACTGGGAGAGCAGTCAGAGTTCTAAGCCACAGCAGCAGAAACAGGCTCTGGCTGTTAGCACAGTTTTATTATATGTCAGAAACCAACTGACCTGAAAGCTAATGAAGCTTAAGCTCTGGGGCACCTCACCTGCTCGGTCCCTGTGAGGGTTCCACATTAGGCAGGGAAGCCAGGCTGTAATCAGCAGGCATTTCTACATGAATGGTTCTGGAAATATCCTAAAGACAGCTAGAGGACAGGGACGTGACACTCCCAAGGTCTAGTATTTGGTATCACTTCTCTACTCATTCTCAGTAAATGTTCACTTTCACACTTAATTTTCCATGTAATAAATGAGAGGCTCTGATGTTAGAATTACAGTAAAGGATTTTTTACTTTTTCTTATGGCCTCACTCACAGCATATGGAAGTTCCCCAGACCAGGGACTGAATCCAAGCCACAGCTGTGACCTACGCTGAAGCTATGGCAACGCTGAATCCTTTTAACCACTGTGCCGGGCTGGGGATCAAACCGGAGCCTCGGCAGAGACCTGAACTGCTGCAGTCAGATTCTTAACCCACTCACTGCACCACAGCAGGAACACCATAGTCAAGGATTTTAAAGCAGCTATTATAACTGTGCTCAAGATGGTAAATGAAAATATTCTCACTTTGAATGAATAAGAAATCCCAGTAGAGATGCAGAAACTATTTTTTTTTTTTTTTGTCTTTTTACCATTTCTAGGGCCACTCCTGTGGCATATGGAGGTTCCCAGGCTGGGGGTCTAATCGGAACTGTAGCTGCCAGCCTACACCAGAGCCACAGCAACACGGGATCCGAGCCGCGTCTGCAACCTACACCACAGCTCACGGCAACGCCAGATCCTTAACCCACTGAGCAAGGCCAGGGATTGAACCTGCAACCTCATGGTTCCTAGTTGGATTCGTTAACCACTGAGCCACAACGGGAACTCCAGAAACTATTTTTAAAATAAAAAGAACTAAATGGAAATTCCAAAACTAAAAATTCAAATATTTGAAAGGAGCCTGGAAAAAAGTGAGTCTCCTGGATTCTACTCTGGAGGTGTAGGGTTCATGAGGCTGAAAATTCTTCAGACATTGCTACGGTGTTTAATGGGCACTGGACTGCTAGAAAACAGGGCAAGGAGTTTCTGTTGTAGCTCAAGGGGTTACGAACCTGACTGTATCCTTGAGGATGGGGGTTTGATGCCTGGCCTCGCTCAGCGGGTTAAGGATCCTAAGTTGCTGTGGCTGTGGTGTAGGCCGGCAGCTGTAGCTCTGATTAGACCCCTAGTCTGGGAACCTCCATATGCCCTGGGTGTGGCCCTAAGAAGAGAAAAGAAAAGAGGGCAAGAGTCCTCTAAAACCTGTGATCCAGGAGTTCCCGTCGTGGCGCAGTGGTTAACGAATCCGACTAGGAACCATGAGGTTGCGGGTTCGGTCCCTGCCCTTGCTCAGTGGGTTAACGATCCGGCGTTGCCGTGAGCTGTGGTGTGGGTTGCAGATGCGGCTCGGATCGCGCGTTGCTGTGGCTCTGGTGTAGGCCGGTGGCTACAGCTCCGATTGGACCCCTAGCCTGGGAACCTCCATATGCCGCAGAAGCGGCCCAAAGAAATAGCAAAAAAATTAAAAGATAGAAAAAAAAATAAAACCTGTGATCCAGTTCTGTCTACTGAAACAAAATGGAAAGGACGTCCTGACAAACAGAGAAAAAAAAGTATTAGAAGCCATGACCTCTTACCCTTCACCTCTGTTCTTTCTGCCTTGAACACTGTTGTCATGTGAGAACATGACGATGCTTGGAGCTATGGCAGCCATTCTGCCACCTTGATAGAAGTAGTGAGAAAAGACATGCAAGCTAAGCCAGAGCTCTGAAAATGCTGATCTGCTGAACATACCACAGAAGCACCTGCCTCTGGATTTCTTGTCATGTGAGACAATAAAACTACTCTTCATTGGGTATGTTACTTCAGAGCCCAAGTACATTCTAACTGAAACACAGCTTCTCTTGAAAATGGAGATCTGGCAACATGGAACCTGCCAGCCTCTTTAGATGGGGCAGGGGATCTCTGGTCACTGATCTCAATTGGTCCCCATGGACAACTGAGCCTGCAATCCTCACTCTATCCATCTTTCAAGGGATAGATCAATTGTTACCTCTTCTTTAAAGCACTTTTCCCCATTCCTGCCTCCCCAACCCCAATCCCATCTAGCAGGAAGTCATTTCCTTTTCCTTGGAACTCCCATTTTTGTCTCTGCCTCCTTTTCATCTCCTGTTGCAGATGGAAATTTAATCTCCTCCCACTTGACTATCAACCAGGTGAGAGCAGGAACCACACCTGATTCATCCTTGTATCTCCCTCTGCCATCTCAGCAGAGGTGCTTGAACACAGGAGGTGCTCAATGTCTGCTTAATAAATGAATTAACACTCCCTACAACCAAGAATGTGTGTTCCAGAATATCCCATTCTTCAAGTTCATCAAGGAGCTTTTAAAAGGTGACCTGAGCTGCTTCTCAATCCAGAAGAACAAGTCCCATCTTCCTGCAATCCTCCAGCCTTGGGCTCTCGGCCCTTAGCCCGAGTAACCAGCACACCCATGACTGTCAGCACTGCGGCCTGGAGCCCAGACCCTGCCAGAGACCCAGCCAACCCCACCCTGGCTCTCTCCACACCCAGGAGGGGTGCTGGGGTGAAGGCGATTATGAAGCCCTTTCCCAGGACAATCTGGGAAGGCATGCTGGTCACTACAGACTCCATAAAAATATGGAAATTTACTCACTACACAAATCTCCCCCTTTTTACAAAAGAGGAAGGCCAGGCACCTTTAAAAACTCACCTACCCCAATCACAGGTCCAAAGCCCCAGGGTTCTGCCTCGGAGAGCAGTACCCCACAGAGGACAAGGACACTCAGAGAACCTCAAGCCGCTGACAAATCTGTAAGTATGGCTTCCTTTTGTATCAATTCCGGATCTAACTTAACTGTACAAATGCTTCCTGGACTCACAGCTGATTTTCAGATCCAACTTGCGGTAGGTTCTCTCCTGGCAAATGGCTCCTGGCTCTGGACCTGGCCTTTCCTTTTCTTTTAAAAAAAATTATGACAAAAACACCTAACATAAAATTTGCCATCTTAACCTTTTTTTTTTTTTTTGGCTGCACCCACAGCATGCAGAAGTTTCTGGGCCAGGGACTGAACCTGCACCACAGTAGCAACCAAGCCGCTACAGTGACAATGCTGGATCCTAAACCCATGACATCACAAGTGAACTCTTTTACCACTTTTTTTTCTTTTTAGGGCTGCACCTGCTGTATATAGAAGTTCCCAGGCTAGAGGTCCAATCAGAGCTACAGCTGCCAGCCTATACCACAGAGCCAAAGCAGCCCTGGATCTGAGCCACATGTGCAACCTCTGCTGCAGCTTGCAGCAATGCCAGATCCTTAACCCACTGAGCAAGACCAGGGATCAAACCCGCATCCTCATCGATGCTAGTCAGGTTCTTAACCTGCTGAGCCACAAGGGGAACTTCTTTAACTGTTTTTAAGTGCACAGTTCAGCAGTGTTAAGCACATTCATGTTTCACAATCACCACTACTTCTAGAACTTCTTCATCATCCCAAACTGGAACTCTGTACCCATTAAACACTAGCCTCCCATTCTCCCCTCCCCTTCTGCCTGGCAACTACCATTTCGACTTTGTCTCTATCAATTTGACTATTTCAGGGCCTTAATATAAGTGGAACTACGGCATACAGTATGTATACTGTACGTATGTATACTGTATGTTACCCTTCTGTGGCTTATTTCACTTAGTGTGATGTCCTCCAGGTTTGTCCATGTCGTAGCACGTGACAAAATGTCCTTCTTTTTCAAGGCTGTGTGATACTCCACAGATGTACGACCATATTTTGCTTATCCATTCATCCATCAGTGGATGTTTGGGATTTGGCTATTGTGAGCAATGCTGCTATGAAAGTGGGGGTACAAATGCCTGCTCAAGCTCTCAGTTCTTTTGGGAACCAGGCCTTCGCCTTTCACCAAATCAATCAAGATCTGACCTTGAGCCCGGCATTCTGTGGGCCAGTCTCTACTGCAAAGGGTGGGAAAAACAACCTCAGGCTGAGCTCCCATGTGATGCCAGGAGAAATGCTCTGGACTGGAGGAAGGGAGCCATGAGAGCTGGGCCAACTAGATACCCAGAAGTCCATTCCCAGCTCCTCCAGATGGAGGGCAAGTCAGAGACAACATGGCAAGCAGCAAAGAAGGGTGGGACGTCCTCTCTGTCCCTGCGGGAGGAGACACATACCACTGTATGGAGGAGAAGAGTGGGACAAGGAGGCCTCTGTTCCCCCAAAGGGCAGGCATGCCGCAGAGGCGGCCCCAGGGGCACCAAAAGGGCAGCTCCGGCTGCAGGGGAAGAGGTTATGTAAAGGGAGAGGAGGCCGAGACTGGCGCTATTCAGAGGACCTGAGTTAGAGGGGTCTGGGCTGGGGGGTAGGCAGTGGGAGGGGGGAACAGGAGGCGTCTGGAATGCTCTAATTTGACAGATGGCCCCCAGTTCAGCCAACTCCTGAAGGAGAGGAGGCACAAAAGCAGAAATTCAATGGGCTGCTTGTGGGTGGGGGTGGGGAGTAATGGTACATCATGGGTCTCTAACTTTGGCATTCAGAGCTCTGTGCTGCAGTGTTTCAGGGGAAGTGGGGGCAGACTACAGCTGGTGTACAAGGTCGGGGTCTGGACACCTGTGAGTCCCTTTCTCTTGTGACTGGTTCCATGATATTTTTTGATGCCAAAGTGTCTAGGTTTAGGCACCAAATGATGACAGCCTGGGAAGGGTGCAGCCACTGAAGGGAAAATGAATTGCTTCTGTGGAACTCTGAATATCTTAAACCATAAAAATGATTTAGGCATACCCCTTATGTGCCAGGATCAAGGTACAGACTCAAGTCCCTCCAGCTCAGTCCAAACTTAGGTGCTCTGTTGCTGCCCTAGGAGCTGAGGACAGCTACTGGTGGGGGCACAGCTTCAGAGCCCTCCTCCTTGGTGACTCCAACCCAAAGAGCTCCCCAAATTTGATGCAGATGTTCTAGAATGCTCCCGAGTAAACTGGGGCTCTCAGGAAGAAGCCAGAGGCAAACTGCCTGTGTAAATCCAGAGAATCCACCTCCCAGGCTGTTCTGGGATCCTGGGTCTGTGAAGTCAGCCTGGACTCAGCCCTGGTGACACGGATCTGAGGCCAGATAAGGTGCCAAGGAGCCTGCTGGCTCAGCTTTTTACTAGTGTCGGAGCCAGAGCCAAAGATGTCCTGATGTCCCCTGTGCTGGTGATGCAATGTCCCCACCAGCACCTCGCCTGCACCCTGAGTTCCAGGGGGCTGGAGCTGTCTACTGTATAGGCTCTCCAGCTTGGGTACCCAGCATGCAAGCTGCCACCCTGCACCTGTAGTACTGACCAGATTGACGGATGAGCCCATCCACACTGAGGTCCCACAGGAGACCAAAGGCTCCCAAAGAAGTTTCTGGAGGCCATGTCAGCAGCTAGCAGGAAAAAAAACAGGTTAGCTGGGTCAGCCCTATGAAGTAATAGCAATAAAGCTTTATTACTCCATATTAAACAAGTCCCATTTAATCTTCACAAATCTACCCGGTAGAAGGATATCATCATTATTGCCACTTTAGAGGTAAGGAAAACAAGCTCAGAAAGGTCAAGCAACTTGCCCCAGGTCACACAGCAAGAAAGCAGCAAAATCAGGATTCAACCCCCAATCTATGTGACTCAAAATCTCCTACTCTGTCCACCTCCCTGTGGGGGGGTCTTGGTCCTTCTGCTCCTCCCTCCCTGTGGTGACAGCCGTGCCCTCCAGGACAGGGACCAGTGTAGGGAAAAGAAAGAGCTCAAAATCACTGACTGTAGTCAGCTGGACAAGGACAAGTCACCCCCTCTTTGTGACCCTCGTATGGTTTCCCGGCAGTGACTGAACTGGCTCTGGGAGGTCCTGGGTCCTGAGGGCAGACCCTCAATGGCCTGGTGGGGAGAGGGCAGGCAGGACACCAGCCTGACTCAAACTCCCTGGGATCTCTTACCCAATGCTCCCTGGGCCTGAGGTCACAGCTGGGGATTGGGAACGTGAACAGAGTGTGACACGGAGACACAAACCCGCCCACCAGCGCCGTCCAGTCTGGGGACCCCCCAGGCAAGGCCGGGCCACACTGTGCGGTACACATCCTCCCAAGGGTGCTAAGAAGAGCTTGCTGCAGTGGGCGCTCCAGGTAGAGCCCCTTCAGGACAGAGGCTCCCATCCCCATGGGTTGGGCACTGCTGCTGGCTGAGGGCCCCGAGCCGAGTCCTGCTCTGGGCATGACCTTGGTGTGAGGGAGTCTCTCACCCAGGATCACACCCAGCTCCAAGTGCCATCTGTCTGATAACTGGTAGTCCAAAGGCCAGGACCCCTGGCCTCAGCTGGTACAAATGTAAAAGGGAATCCCAGTTCCAGAGCCCCCAGGACTGGGTGGGGCCTCTCGTGCATTTGCTTTGCTTCTCCTGCCGCCTTCCCTCAATCCCAGGGGTAGTTTTCCCAGGAAACCTGCAGGGTCTGTGTCCCTGGCGATCTGCCCTAAGACACCACGCTGCCTCCCCCCTGCCTCTTTCCTAACTCCTTCATAGTTGAACACGGAATCATTTCCCAACAAGAATGTGAATTCACTGAGAGCATAATCTACAAGCAAGGCTCACCTGGCAGGTATGCACTGGGTTTCCAGTGACAGAGCTAACATAAATTGGCAAGCCCTGAAGCTGAAGCCTATTCACCCAGCACCCACTGTTCACCCCACCCAACCCCCTGGGAGCAGGGAGGGTGGCAGGCAGCAGGAACTAGCCCCCATGAGGACTGAGGATGGCCTTTCCAAAGCAATAATAGCTGAACGAGCAGGGTTAAAGCCTGCCCGACTCCCCCATCCCCTAGCTCTCAGAATCAACTCCAGGAATGCACGTGGGTCCCCAGCGGCCTGTCGCCCTGCTCCCCAGCTGTCTTTGGGCCAGGGTCAGAGGTGTTGGGGTGGTCCCTTAACCCCTCTTAGGCCAATCAGACTCGTCCTCCCTGGGACTTACTTGACCATGGAGCCTGGAGTACAAAGAAAAGCTGAAGCCTGTCCTAGGATCCTGACCCTTCCCCATTCTAGTTCCACTCTTTTAAGGCCCAGCTGTATCCCTGCCCTTGGATCCCAGGAATGACCCCTGCTCCTTCATAAGAGTTTCCCCAGCAGTTCAGGAAGCCCCCATGGATTTCTGCCTCTCAAAACCAGAGTCCTCAGCACAGAGCCCCATGGCCATGTTCTGCACATTTACCTGGGACCTCGCTTCCAAAATCTTTCTATCCCTAGAGCTCGGCACATAGCGGGTCCTCAACCAATGCCTGTGAATGAATGATGCTACTGCTGCTGTGAGAGAACAAGCTCCCCTGGCAAGAAAACCCAAATCTCAGAAGTGAAACATCAGAGCCCATCCTGCTGAGGCCTGAGGTATGACCACGTGAGACGTCAGCTGTCTTGCTCTTCCTTCCCCTCCCGAGACAAAGATGTTGGGCAGAGAATCACCAGAAGCTCCTAAGGCCAAATGCACCCTTTCACTGATCTGACTTCAGTTGTGGGCAGGAGAAGCTTTTGTTTCTCCTCCCTGGGGATGGACAACCAGAAGCTCTGTGCAAACATCATTCCTTCCAATGATGCCTAGGCCCTGGGCAGAAACATGTGGGGACCATAAGGACAAAGCAGGTCCTGGCATTTTCTTGTTCAACCTTCACATGGCACTATTGGCCCCAGTTTACAGAGGAAGAAACTGAGGCACTGAGCTGATGTTAAATAACCCCCTTAGGTTACAAGGCAGTTAAGTGGCAGAGCAGGTCTGGGTCCTCTGCTCTAGCCCCTCCCCCACCCAGGTGACAGAGGTGGCAGAAGAAACAGTAGCGCCCACTCATGCCTCCACAGCCGTGTTTAGGTCACAGAAGGACCCTCTGAACGACATCTCAGGCCAGCTCTTTGTGCCTCGGACGCCCAACTGTGCGTCTGTCATATGCGCAAGGAACAGAGAGAATCTGCACTGACTGGGGACAGAACATAATGGCCGCTCTGTTCCCTGTGTTGCCTGCCAGCCTTTCCTGCCCGGCCTGGGGGAGGGGGAAGGGGGTGCCTTTCTCCTCTGGGGTGGGGAGGGGTTACAGAGGGACCCCAGAGAGAAGAAGAGAGAGCTGGGGGGCTCTTTCTGGAAGCCAGCCAGTCTGCCAGGGCTGAGGAGTTCCCACAACAATCCACCCGGCATGGTGGCCCTAATTTACAGCTGGGGTCTGGGCTCCAACTGGCAGAAATGAGACCAGCTGGAATTGTGACCTGCCTGTCCCCAGGCAGGGCTGGTCCTGGTCGAGGGCCAGGCCACATCCCCGTGCCTCGCATTCAGATCTCAGCAGCTGGTGCCAGGCTTTCCTCACTGGCTTCTCCCTGTCGTTCTCAGTACGAGGGTTCCGGCCTGGGGCAGAATGCATGTACCCCCAAGGCAAAATGTCCTGGCAGCAGCCAGAAGGGAAGACAGAACAGCTGTTCTAGGCTTTCCCAGCCGAACCACCTACAACTTCACAGTGGGAGGCAAACACCCAGCACCCAGCAAGGTCGAGGCAGGGCTGTGCTCCCGCTGCTTAGGGACAAGGGCCAGGACCTGTGACTCGGAGTAGAGCCGAGCTGGACATGACGGAACACCTGTTGAGTGTTCAGGCCCCCATCACACAGAGGGCCTCCAGTGGCACGGGCAACACAGGCCACATGCTCTGGGGGGAGCAGAGTGAGACTACAGGCTGGTCACCACCCCTCCCAGGCTTGGTCATCACAAGCCTCCCTTCCTCCTCCAGCCTCTGCTGGGATGAATCCAGTGCCAATGGCACCCAAGGGCAGATAGGGTCGGTGTCCAGCCTCTCCTGTTGCAGCCCTGCCCAGGCTGCCTGGCTGGCACACTCCTGCCACCTAGCGGCAGGCCACAGTCCTCACCTGGAACAGCCACCGGAGCAGGGCCTCAGGTCTATCACCTACGTGCAGGTAGAGGCCACTCAGGAGGCCGCTGCGCAGGAATGAGAGCTGCTGGGCCGGCGGGGAGCTGTGGGGGCAGAGGAACAGAGGGACAGGGGGGCGAGATCAGGGAGACCTCCACACCCGCAGCCTGGCAGCCTTCCTCAACATACCCGTCTCAGCAAGACTGAAAAGACATTCAGATTTCAGCTTCACAGGGACACTAGAAGTGCACCAGTAATTGCTCTGGACAAAAATGCTCGTGGAGTCCGTGGTGCAAGCAGCTGCTGGAAGGAAAAACAAGCCATGGAACCACAGAATCACCTGCTGTCCATGAACACATCTCAGTTGTTTTAAACACGCAACTGGGTGGTACAGTTTGTCCTTCCCGTTTGATGGAGGGGCAAACTGAGGCATTTACCAGGGCTGGGGAAAGGATGTGCTTGTGGTGAGGACAGCGTCTGGGAGTCGCATCTCAGCCAAGGGCTCCAGGCTGCAGCAGGAGGACAGAATTACCATGGGGCCCACATGGGGCTGGCGTCCGGAGTCTGGTTACACAGAGCGTGTCTGCCTGTCTTGTGTTTTTCCGAAACAAAGGGGACACCTGAGAAGATGGGAAAGTAACAGAAAGGGGCCTCTGATGGGGACGTTCGGGGAAGGAAATAACAGCCAAGGTTGTCAGGGTGCCACAGAGGATTCTTCGGAAACCACGTGAACAGCAAGATCCCATGGTCAAGGAGACTGGTGTTCAGACTCGCCACGCGCCTGGGGCCATAACCTGAGCTTGCCCTTGGGCCTCCCTTTCTGCCAGGAGCTGTTGGCATGGAGAGGAGCCCAGTTTCATGTGCCCTGTTGCCCTGGTAGGTTGGCTGGACCCACAGAATCCCAGGTTCCTGTAAAACAAGGAGCTGGTATATGCCGTGTGGTTTTCGGGCCTCTGGTGGAGGAGGTTTCGCTTCAGAGAGCTGGACCGTCACCCTCCTGGGCGTGCCGAGGAGGCTGTATTTGGGGTGGGAGCCTCCTGCTTCGTCCACGGCTGGTGAATGCCTCTTTGCTCCCTCTTTCTAGTGAATGTCCTAAAGGCAATTAATAAGGATTCCAGGAAATGAAAGAGTAGTTTCATGTTTGTTCTTCTTTTTAATGGCCAAATTCAGGCAAAGAACATTTTAGACAGCATTTAAAGTCACGACTCTAGATAGAAATTTCCTTGGTCAGCCCAACCTCCCCCTCTCTTTTTAAAAAAGGACATCATATTTTAATCTGCCAGGAACAGAATGCTCCAAAACAAAGATGCTCCTCAGAGCCAAGTTGCTGTCTCCTTGAGTATATCCAGGCAATTCACAAATTGTATATATTTGTTTTAAAGTCATTTAAGTTCAGAGGAGAAAGCGGCTTTGTTCCTGGCTTTGTGAAGCTGACCACTCTGAAACAGACCTTGATTTGCACGTACAAACTCATGTGCACCGCAGGCCTGCTGGCACACGCCACTCCGCTCCATGTGCTTGGTCACATGGACACTTTCCCAGACTCACCCCCATGATGTTCAGGCACAGCACCTGAACACAGACAATACCCAGGCAGAGCAGGTCTAGAGGACCTCACAGACTGGTAGGATCTGGCCAGGGGCCATGTGCCAAGGAAGGCGGTGCTCCAGGGACTCCAAGGAAACTCTTGCTCTGGCATTCTTCTAGGGGGACCTGCCAGTTTCGCAGCAGGGGAACTGATTCTACAAGCCCCTGTCAGCTCAGAGCAGCACATTTTCAGCTGCTGCTCAGAGGGAGACATAGCCCTTGGGTCACGTCTCCCTTTTTACACCACTCTGCAGCACAGGCTCTGCAGCCGAGTTCACTGCTGCTGGCTTAGGCTTAGTCTGTAAGACCAGGAGCCAGAGACAGGCAGAAAGGGCATGGCCCAGCTGGGCTTTCAAGGAATTCTGTGCCGACAGCTAGATGAGATACAGGAATCTCCTCAGTGTGAGGGCGGCGCTGCCTTGCCTCAGCTGTACCACACGGACATCCCACCATTCGGGAAAGGACAGGCCAGTGGCGTAACTGACCTCCAGCTTGGTTAAGGGCAGGGACAGACCTGGAGGGCAGACACCGCCCTGGTCTGAGGCAGGGGGAGAGTCTGCAGAGCAGCACAGGGGAGGCCTGGAGGAGGGAAGGGGGTGGCAGGTGCGTGCACTGAGAACTCGGACACCTTGTGTTACACAATCATCTGTGGTCACATTTATAAAAGCTCACGGCCTGTCCACAAACCAAGAGTGCTGACCCAGTTCCTTTGTTCATGGCAAAGCCAACGCCAAATCAGAAGGTATCTTGAGAATGTCAGAATGTTGTGGAGTGGGAGGAGGAGCAGAGCCTCCTGTTGGCAGCAGATGCCAAGCAGGCTGGCTGCACGTGAAGCCCAGCTGACAACACTGAGCATCCAGGAGGAGGGGGCCCCGCCAGGACAAAGAACAGCCCTAGTCAGAATGCTCAAATCCCCAGCCACTGTGGCAGGGAGAGAGGGCCACGGAAACAGAAGGAAGGAAGCGGCGGGGGGGTGGGGGAATCAGCCAAAAAGGGGAATCACAGAACAAGGGCGCCAGCTTGGGTCAGCGTGTTGGACTCCTGGCGGAGCTCCGACCTACTTGGACTCTGTGTTCCTGATAAGGCCCAAGTCAGGATCCCCCAAACCCCACCGGTCATCTATTTTATGGACAGCAGTCCCAGAGAGCGAAGTCCCTAAATGCCTTGGGAATCCCAAGTAACGGCAGAGGGATAAACACCAAACAGCATCAGTTTCTGTGCCTTTGCCAACCTACTCCTATGGAAGTGTAAGTAAAATGCCGAGGGAGAACAGAAATGATGAACAGTCCAAATGTACATCTCGCCTCCTCTTCTTTTCCTTCCTTTCTTTAAAGCCAGGTGAGCACCACTCTGGCCAGCAGCCTGGGGAGCCCAGCAACGACCCAGCTGCCGCTTCCCCTGGCTCTGTACTTTCGGGGCAGTCATAGCCAGTTGGGTGGTTCAGTCCTGTCCACACTCTGGCACTGCTGGATTTATTTCACCCAGGCCTCCCTGCATGCCAGGGAGAGGAGAAGGTCATGGCAGAACAAGAGCTGGGGCTAGGCCTCGGAGAGACCTGGTACACGAGCCCCATCCCCATCCACGCAGCTCGGGCCCAATCCTTTTCTCCACACACACAGCCGGCACCCAGAGGACACATGTGGGCCCTGATGCTCCCAAACACTCTGGGGAAGCCCCAGGAGGACCCAGAGTAAATATGAGGGCAATCTCCACCCCCCATGGCGCCGGCTCCTGCCCTGAATGAAGCTGCCTGTGGGCATAGGTCCTGATGCTTTTCCATGCTTGGGGGCTTAGATTTCCTTTTAAACTGCTGTCAGGGGAGGAGGAAAAAGTCCACCCCGGTACTTTCCATTGTAGCATGTGACTTTGGTCCTAGGGAACCGACCTGAGGCTACAGCTCCGGCTGGGTGATGAATGAGAGAGGATGGTCGGGGCCCCCTCTGGTTCCAGAGCTGTGGGTCTGGGGAGAGGATTTCTTGTATATAGGCCTTGTAGAGCCAACCCAGGAGGACCAGGCCTGGCACTCGGTCACGGAGAGACACGGGGGTCACCCTCACTTGCTCTGAGACAAAGACCTGCTTATTACTCTGTGCCAAGATTTCCACTTTGTAGAGTGGAAAGAAAGAAAAAGTCCCTCTTCACTCAACAGTAAGAAGAAGTGAATCTATTTCAAGAAGTCATCTTAAAAACCACATTTGCTTCTCTCCCAAACCTCTAATGATAAAAAGGCACATGTTTCTCATAGAAAATGTGGAAAATACAGAGGAGTATAACGAGGAAAATATAAGTCCCCCGTAATCTCACAGAGTGTTAACTCTTTTCTATGGTGAGAAGTCGAACCACATTGCTTTTTGCAAGATCAAGTAACCTTTTCTTCCTCCGTTTTCATGTTTCCGGCCACACACAACAGGACAATTATTGAACCACGAGTGCTTCTCACTCTTGTGTCTGCACATGAAGTCCTTGGCATGAACAGGAAGTAAAAGGGCAACCTTCAGGAAGCCGCCCTTCCCCAGCACATGGCAGGCAACCCCTGACCTGACCGCGGGCATGGGCAACCTTCCAGAAAGCCCCTCAGTGCCGAGGCCCCGCAGCCTCCCTCTCCACTCAGCTTCGTGAGCCGACCTGAGGGAGGAGGGCCTGGCTTCTCTGCTCCAGGGAGGCTGGCTGGCCACCTGGCCCCATCTGGCATGGCCGCTCTGATCCCAGGCCACCGCTCCACGGGCCATCTCCTCTGTCAAACACATCCTGCGGGCATCCAGCCCGGGACAGAACACCTGCTGTGTACACAGAACTTGAGGAGCAGCAGCTCAGGATGCTGCCCGCCTTTCCCCTCTTAGCACCTCTCCGCCCCAGCTGGGCTGCTTCTCTGTCCCTCTTCTTCCTCTAGCACCACTATCTTTCTTCTCTCCCTGCATTCCTCCCCCCGCCCCATCATCGCTTTATTAGATATATTTTCAATTTGGCAATGCCAGCTTTTACCAGTATTCATATCCCCAGACCCAACCATCTCACATCACACCCAGAGACCTATTCCAGAACTGCAGACAAATATTTCTGTGTAAGAACGCTCTCTCCCACGATGTTTACAAGGGGAAAAGTTGGAAGTAATCTGTATGTCAAGAAAAATGAGGAAAATGGTAAAATGTGTTGGGGGCATCAATGCCATGCAATATAATTTCACCATTAACATGATACTGTCTAACTGCAGCATTTGGGCCTTGTTTCCATTCTGATTGCAACAACATACAAAAAACACTCATGAGGCAATCAAGGAAACCTGAACGCTGACTGATATCAATGATACTAAGAAATTCCAGGAGTTCCTGTTGTGGCTCAGTGGTAACAAGTTCAGCTAGCATCCATGAGGACGAGGGTTTGATCCCTGGCCTCACTCAGTGGGTTAAGGATATCTGGAGTTGCTGTGGCTATGGCTATGGCTGGCAGCTGCAGCTCCGATTCAGTCCCTAGCCTGAGAACCTCCATATGCTGTACATGCCATCCTAAAAAAAAGTCAAAAAAAATTCTGTATTTTTTTAGGTGTAATTATGTACTCAAAAGATAGTGTCTTTTACAGACACAGACTAAAGTGCTTACAGATTAAATTTTATGTGTTCTGGGATTTGTTTAAAAATAATCCTGAGGGGACAATCTTAGTGGGCACAGGTTAAACAAGACTGGCTTTGAATTGGTAACCACTGATGTTGGGTGACAGGTACATGGAAGTACACTCTACTTCTGTGTATGTTTGAAACTTCCTATGATAAGGAATTTTAAAGGAAACACATCAAGATATTGTTATCTTTCTACTACAAAATAAGATGGGCCAGCTGGAAAAGAGAACAAGATTCTTGCACTCAAGTCCTAACTAAGCCCCAACCTCCGTGTGCCTCATGGGCAGGGAGGGGGCAGGTGGGCTCTCCTCCATCCCTCAGCTGCTGGGTCCAGGAGGGTGCCAGCCTGCGCTGAGCCCCCATGGACGGCTGCCACACTGAATCCTGAGGGCCTTCTCTCTCTTATTTTTAGACATATGAACTCACGATGACAGGCATTAGATGTCACTGTGGTAAATTTTTTAAAAATCTCCTTAAAGAGAGTTCCCATTGTGGCTCAGCAGGTTAAGAACCAGACACAGTGTCTATTAGAATGTGAACTGGATCCCTGGCCTCGCTAAGTGGGTTAAGGATCTGGCGTTGCCAAAAGCCATCTGTAGGTCACAGATGCGGCTCAGATCTGATGTTGCTGTGGCTGTGGTGTAGGCTGGCAGCTGCAGCTCCAATTCGACCCCTAGCCTGGGAGCTTCCATATGCCACAGGTGCGGCCCTAACCCTAAAAAACAAAACAAAACAAAAAACTCCCTTAAAAATCAACATAGTCAGTGGTTATGTGATAACGATCATGAACAACTCCCAAGGAGAAGAGGAACAGGGCAGCTGTCCTAATGTCAGGCAGGATGTACTCGTGACTGGGGTCAAACTGTTCAGCGTCAGCATCACACACAGACCAGAGAGGCAGTAGGAGGAAGTGACGAGGGGCTCTGGAAAGCTGCTGGATGGCCAGGAAAGTGGCTCCAGTGTGGATGGAGACATAACCCCAAAGGCATGTGGGAAGAGCCTGACCAGAGCTGCTCCATGAAACTGGGGCACGGGGGAGAAAAGACAACACGACCGCATAAACAAATATCTAGTATCTGCTGTGATGTAAGAGTTTTTAAAGTATGTAATCTAAAAGAGTAAATGAAACATTATAAGCAGCCATGTGTGCCATTTCATCCATTCCCCTAAAAGTCTACCTACCCAAACTGGCAAAATACAGCCTGGTGATACAGGGTCGTCCTCATCACTGGGTTCCGTGAGGGAGGGGCCTGGCCATGCCGCATTTTACCTGAGGAACAGCTCTTCCAGGTGACTTCGAGGCTTCAGGCGTGAATGGTCCAGCATGCGAGGCAGGGGGTGATGCATGGGTACAAACACAGTCTCGCCAGGGTGTCCTGCTGGGATGCCCTGCAGTGATGTGGAGAACCGCTCCACCAGCTTCCTGGCAAAGCAGGGGGCAGGAGAGTGGGGCGTCAGCAGGCACACCCTGGTCTGCAGCCTGGAGAGAAGCCAGCCGCCAGCCCCCAGCCCCCGCCAGGAGGGGACCAGACCAGGGTGCAGCGCCACCTGCTGGTGGAAGGAGCCTGTGGGACGCAGAAAAAGGAGCCCTTCCTACTCCGGGATGTCACAAACCACAGTCCTCCTCTCCCAGCCTCAGGCCAGGAGCCGGAAGTCCTAGTCCCAAACACTATCCCACCCTGGGGTCAGTTCTGACTCTCACTGAGTACCACCACGGTGGTGCCAAGTGCTGAAGGATGCACTTTGCACGCCCAGGAAAGGTGCAAATGAATCACAGCGATGCCCTGCACCAAGTGGACCAGCCTCAGAGCTGCCGCTGGGCGCTGGGAGCAGCAGAGGGGAGAAGGCCCAGGTGCAGCAGGTTGGGGAGGGTCCCCACACCATCAGGGAGTCCAGACCCTTCTTCCCAGCAGCAGCATCCTCAAGCTCTTGTGAGCAGGACTCCAGGGAGCCTGCCAAATGCCCAGGCCCACTCATCCTGGAGGATCCAAGCTGGGCCCTGCAGACAGGGGAGGAGCAGGGAGAAGGGGGAATGGCTTCCAACTCGCTGGGGACTGTCTAAGGGAGACGTGAGGAGGATTCCTAGGATGGGAATAAATCTCCGCACCAGGAAGGATGCACTGACCCCTGAGCACTGTTGGCGTCTGTGGTAGTAAAAACGGCAAGTCATAGGATAGGACAAGTGTGTGCAGACAAACCCACAGACAAGCACACGCACGTTCTTGGCCACATGCAACACTCCCCACACCCAAATGACACACCCAACTCTGGCCTGGGTCATCCCTTGGGAAGAGGATGGGGGAGGGGAAGGTAGAGGAGAGATTTCCTGTTTATTTCACGAAACTGTGTTCTTCTTAATTCTGTGATAACATAACATCCATTTAACAAGAAGAAAATAAAACAAGCCACAGGCACTGCCACTGCTCCTCTAATCAGAGGAAGGCCCAGACCCAGGTTCCCAGCTGTGGCCTGAGTCAGTGAACTCAGGGGGACACTGCCTGCAGCTCCCATGAGGATCTGGGACCCAGCTGCCAGCACCGGAGGGGGGGGGGGGGCGCCGTTGGCGGCCCACCAGCTGGCCAGATGTAATCTGTCACTCTGGCCAAGTGACCCAACACCCAACGTAAGGAGGCTACGCACATCCTAAGGATGAAATGGCACAAAAGGGAAGGATGTCGGAATAGAGGAGATTCTGATCCCATGGCCTTCTGGGAGCAGCGTCTGCAAACCACCACGTGAATGGTAAAACAACTTTCTGTCTTGTCAATTTCTCTGCCATCTGAGTGCTCGAGCATTCCTATATTGCTTTTATAATTTTAAAAAATGTACAAATTATTAAAAGTTTGTAAGAATAGGCTCATCTGTAAAAAGGTCTTAGCCCTGCCCCCCAAACCATCATTCAAAAGGACTTTTGTGATATTAAATATAATGTATGTGCATCATTAAGAACTCTGAGATGACTCTCACATCTAATTGACGATTTCCTGTACAGCTCAGAACTGAGGATAAAGGATGATGCTGTGGGTTAAACAGCCTCCCCTCCCCTGCCCAGCACACACATAAGGTCTTTAATGTTAAGGAACAGAGAACATAGGAAGTTGTCTAATCAAGATGCAAGCAATCCTTAGAGCATGAGCAGATGATCTGCTTGGCATGACTGGGGGCCTTTCTATGATGGGCAGCTGTGGTGGCCACGTGACTCTGGGTCACATGTGCCCTGAATGTCAGATGGTGGTTAGGCCCCGGCTTCGGCCTCACCCCTTCCATACCTCTCCTTGGTGCTCCCCACCCCAGCCCACCCCTGGCTCAGTTCAGGGATGGAAGAGGCCTGCTAGTTTTGTCCACCAGTGAGTAATTTTCTTTGAAGAAGAGAACTGAACTGTCCCATCAAAATGATCCCACATCAAAACAACCACCTCAAAGTGGATGTTGTCAAAAAAGCTTTCTCAAAGTACTACTTGAAAATGTCACATGCCCAGGAAATTATCAGCAATTTCAAAGCCTAGAATACTATCTGACTTAAGCTGGTTGCCCAGATAACTCTCTTTCTGTGGGGAATTTCAAAACAGCCAGGCCAGGACTTCCAAAATCCTAAAAGCACTCAGGAGAAAGGCTAAGAGACAGAAGGATTATTCTTGCTACAGAGATGTTTCAAGACGTTTACTTCCAGGGCTCTCCATCCAGTGAGTGGGGGCCCTGGAAGCCAAATCCACACCCCAAAACACAGAGAAAATTGCTTTCATCACTCAGTTTGCCACCAAGGCCTTTGGCACAAACCTGCTGGCTCCATCGCAAGTCACTGTGTGACTGCAAGGTACCCCTCCCCTGCCTCTGGGCAGTGTGTGGAAACTGGGACCAGTTAGGAGGCAGGTGTCCCCCTGATCTAGTCCAGGGGTCAGCCGCTGCACACCAGCTGCAGTCACCTCCTGCCCATTCTGTACAGGAGGTTTCAATACAACAAAGGCAAGATCACTCACTGAGGCTAGTGGACAGGTGCCTTCCCACCACAGAAGTACAGCCAAGTAATTGTGACAGACTGCATTGGCCCTCCAAGCCTGAAATATTTCATACTCACAAGCTCTATAGAAAGTCTTCTGGTCCCTGATCAAACCTGAGATGATTATCAAAAAGACTTGAGAAAAAAAGCACACGGCCAGCCAAGGTGTTGCTGGGGATCTTCTCTGAGCAACAGTGACAGCGCGGGTCCTAAGAGTGGGGGACCCAAGAAGCCAGTGTGTTATCATTCACGCCAGAGTGAGTGGACACCAGATGCTGACTCAGAGCACAACAAAACCCAGCCGTCGGAGTTCCCATCGTGGCTCAATGGTTAACAAATCTGATGAGGAACCATGAAGTTGTGGGTTCAGTCCTAGGCCTCGCTCAGTAGGTTAAGGATCCGGCGTTGCCATGAGCTGTGGTGTAGGTCGCAGACGTGGCTCGGATCCCAAGTTGCTGTGGCTCTGGCGTAGGCTGGAGGCTACAGCTCTGATTCAACCCCTAGCCTGGGAACCTCCATATGCCGCCAGTATGGCCCTAGAAAAATGCAAAAAGACCAAAAAAACCCCACAAAAAACAAAAACAAAAATCCAAAAAACAAAACAAAAAACCCAGCTGTCACTGCTGGGACCTGAATATCGTCACCCAGACACACAGAAAAAGCAGGGCCCAGACAAGCAGACAATCCAGGGCGAGTGGACTGGCCTGCCCCCAGTCACATGGGCACACATGGCTCCTGAGTGAGGGAAGGGAGGAGGAAGGGAGAGAAGAAAGGAAAGGAAGATGTAGAAACAGAAAGATCTGTCCTGCCTGTAATGCGCCTTCTCAGCTGCCGCCTATTCTTCTCTTTCGACCTCTCCCCTTGTTCTTCTCTGAACCCATTCCAGGCAGGTTTGCCCCAAGCCACCTGCTGCCACCACCCACTGGAGCTGCTCTGGTCAAGGTCACCATGACCTCCACGTTGCACCCTTGGGCTCCTGCTCTTCTTTCCATACTGGCGATCTCACCTTTTTTCCCCTCTAGAGCTGCACCTGCAACATATGGAAGTTCCCAGGCTAGGGGTCGACTGGAGCTGCAGCTGCTAGCCTATACCACAGCCACAGCAATGCCAGATCCGAGCCACATCAGCAACCTACCCCGCAGCCTGTGGCAACACCAGATCCCCAACCCACTGAGTGAGGCCAGGGACCGAACACACATCCTCAGGAACACTAGTCAGGTTCGATTCCCTCGAGCCACAAGGGGAACTTGGGGTCTCATCTGATTTTGCAGCTTTATTATTATTATTATTATTATTTTGTCTTTTTAGGGCTGCACCCGAGGCATATGGAGGTTCCCAGGGTAGGGGGCCAATCAGAGCTGTAGCTGCCAGCCTACACCACACACAGCTCATGGCAATGCCGGATCCTTAACCTGCTGAGCAAGGCCAGGGATTGAACCCACAAACCTCATGGTTCCTAGTCGGATTTGTTTCCGCTGTGCCATGACGGGAACTCCTGGTTTTGCAGCTTTAAACATCACCAGTACCTGTGGTGGTTTCCAAGCCTGCCTCTCTAGACAAGGAGGTCCTTGTCTGGCTCTCACTCCAGGGGGTCCCCCAAGTGAACTCTTATCCCCCTGCCTGCATCACTCAGCCTTTCCCAATTAAAGACAGCTCAGCTCTACCCTGAAGATACACCTGGAATTTGCCTCCTCCTCACTGCCCCGTCCGTTCCTCCCAGGGTTACTATCTTGGCTCCCTGTGCCACCCCATCTCCCTTCTCCCTTCACCCTCACGCCCCCTCCACACCCCCTCACCAGTGGCCCTGTTCAGATGAGTGGCAGCCAGCTCACACAGAGGTGAGGCTCCAGCATGAAGCCCCCCTCACCTCCCAGCCTCTTCTCCCCCACCTCCTCCTTATCACTGCTCCCCACACATGGGGAGGGCGCCCACTGGAAGGTCCTCCCAGACCGCCTCTCACCAGCTGCAGGGCTTGGTTTAGAAGTCATCCGCTCACAGAGGCCTTCCCTGACCGTTGTCCAGCTCTCACAGCCTGCCCCATGCTCCTGCCACTCCTCCCCATGCTACCCTTTCTCACTGGCACTTATCATACAGCATCATTTACTGTGCGCACTGCTGGTCTCCCCGCCTTGACAGCAAGCACCACTTAGGAGAGATCTCTGTCTGGTTCTGCGCCTGCTGTATCCCCAGAAGCTGCACAGAGCCTGGCACCAAGTTGGAACATAATAGATGTTTGTTGCTTGGATGGACAAACAGATGGACGGGCAAATGGGTGGATGGACAGCAGGGTACCCTGAAGATGTATTCAATTCTTGTGGTTGTAGGGTATCTCTGAGACTCCATGAACCCAGTCCTCCCTCCAGCGATGGGCCAGCAGACTCTGGCCCGGCCCACAGCTCAGACCAGAGCTACTTTCTTTCCCCACATGGAGGAGAAAAAAATGTCACAAGGCTGTATTCTCCTTTCAAAGGCAGTTTTCATTCAGACTGTGGTTTGAGATCTGGTTCTACCAGTCTGGGCAGACAACTGGGGAAGAGCAGGCTGTGCTTTATGCCTCTGTGTCCTCAAAGGCCCACACTAGGCCCTGACACACAGTATGTGAATCAATGAACGGATGTGGGTGTAAAAGGAGGCAACTTGAAAACTCATCAGTGATGCACGAATCTCTGCTTGCAACTATCCAAGCCCAAGGGCAGGTCAGCACTTAAATCTTCTGCCTGGAAAGGCAGGTGTGGGCACTCGGCCCAAGTGGGCAGGCCCCTCCCCCACAGTGCCCCCTGCCCCAACCTGTGCTCCAGCGCCAGGGGCACTTCATCTTCATCAGGATCCAAGGAATCGAGGTGAGGACAGTCCTGCAGAAGCAGCTTCTCTTGCTCCTGCTCCAGGGCCTGCTCCCTGCAGGGACAGGAGAGGCAACAACAGAGTCAATCCGGGGCCTGCTCACCCGGCCCCATCGCTGGGCCACAGGGGCCTCCACCTCCATGGGCACAGCAGGGCCTAGGCCTGGGGCCAAGAGCCCAGGCCCTGTCTCCCTGCAGGAAGGCCTCAAGCTTAGATTCCTGGGACAGGGGAGGGTCTGCATTGCATCTGCTGTGTTGCCCAAAAGAAGACAATTTACACTACACAACTTCAAACACACCTTTATTTGTACACTTCATTCTGGCATTTGCTTGCTTTTTTTAACATATCAGGGCTAAGACCTAGCCCTTCTGCCCCTGCCTCGGTCCAGCCCTGAGGACCAGGAGAAGCCCCTGTGCCCACATTTCCCCAGAGCCCCCAAGGGGCTGCTCCTTCCCGTCTGCCCTGCCCACAGGCTGGCTTCTCCTGGACACCCTGAGAGCCTCACTTCCCTTTTCAATGTGCCAACCACGACCCTGCCAAGCCGGCTCCCTCACCCTCCTCCTGCTCCAACCACATGCCAACCCCAAGCCCCGAGGGGCCCCAGTCCCTCCTTGGCCTTCTGTGTCCTTGTTCCTGTGGGCTGTGGAGGGAGTCTGGGAGCCCCCCAGGCCCTGCCCTGCCCTCCAGGCTCTCACCCTAGCTCTACCCACAGGGCCTTGGCTCTCCAAGATTTCACCTCCAGCCCAGACTGCCTTGGGTTCAGATCCTCCTGGCCAGCCACTGGCTAGCCCTCTGACATCACTCCAGTTCTGAATTCCTCCTCCCGACATAGGCCCCCACCACGCAGTGCAGCAGATTCCACAGGAGGCCCTTCCTCCCAGGGGCCCATCTCACTAGCATTCACCCTGTTCCCTCTCCCACTTCCCATCCAGTCTCTATAATGCAGCCTCAGTGATTGCGGGAAAATGCATCACAACCTGCTTAGAATTCTCCCATGACTCGACCTTGTGCTCAGGAGGCCCCTCATGATCCAGCCCGTGTTCAGCTCTTAGCTGCATCTCCCGCTCTGCCCACCCCTCACACTCTAGCACTGAGAATTCCAGTCCTAGCCAGCCAGGAGAGACATAGTCTGTCCTGCCTCCCTTCACACATGTAGTTACTCCAGCTGACCTCCCAGATCTTATCCTCCAAGGCCCGAGAACAAGGACCCCTCTGAGGATTCTTTTCTGACCCCAGGCTAAGTTAGGTGCCACCAGTCCAGGCCCCTCCATAGCAGCTTCACAGCACTGGAAATACCAGAATTACTGTGTTCAGTTTCCAGGTGAGCCAGGCCGCACCATCCTATCTGTAAATCCGGTGCCTGGCACAGGGCCCAGCACAGAGCAAGAACCTCCCAACGCCAGGCTTGATGAGCAGGTAGTTTGCCATGCGTGGTCACTTTTTCCCACTGACACTTTCAAGCATTTAGTTTACTTACAGCTGGACACGTGGGAACATACAGACATGGCCCCTTTCCCAACTTACACTCTGGTTGGGTGAAAATGTACTTAGGTGAAAGAGTCAAACAACAAAAGTCATGGGCTATTAAGAGCCTGGAAGAGCTTATGGAGGAGGAAGATGACTCTGGGGTGGGGTCAGGAATAGATCCAGGAGAGAAAACAGTAGTTCAGCCCACTTGTCTGTTGAAGCCCTTGCTGTGGGCAAGAACATGGGGCTGGGAAGTGGGAAAAACAGAGACCAGTGAGACCTCCAGCAGGAACTGAGACAAGAGCCCAAGTGTCAGACAACAGTGCTGCCTCTTCCTATACTTAACTTCCGCCAAGGGGGCGAGCACACATGGAGCAAAAACAACATGGGAGAAGGGAAGAGGACTAAGAAGAATAAAGCCTGTGGGCAATGTGCTCCCATTCTATCAAAGCGCATGCCCAGGGATGAAGTCTACCTGCACGCCAGACACCCCAGTCCTCGCAGGCAGTGGAGGAGCAGGAGTCTAGCATCTTCACCCCAAATGGGCCCTCAGTGCCAGCCAACCACTTTAGCTGGTTTCCAGTACAGAAAGAGCACAGGGGTTGACTTTGTGCCCACCTCCACTTTCCTAAGGGATTTCCAGCTCTGACTGGATATGACTTTTACCTTTAGAAGCCAACTTCCATGTGAGACAGGCTCCCTGCAATGCCAGGGGGAAAGCAGGCATAAAATAGGCCAAGTGCCATGGGAAAGGAGCTAAGTGTGCTCAGGTGCTGGTGTGGGACAGGCGGCAGGAAAGGCTGGCACCTTACACTTGCCCTCATCACAGGTGAGGCGATAGTCAAAGCTCTGCTTTTTCCATTTCACTCTAACACTTCAATGGGAGTTGAGTGAGCCCTAAACAATCATGAATCGGGCAAAACAGCACCCAGGCAGAGAGAGGACTTGGAGTGAGGCCTCTGTACGGGGTGAGGGTCCTGGGCTCCCTGCCTCGGAGATGCGCCCTCTGACCTGCTACCATTCCCCAAGTTTACTATTAACCAGGGCACCTGGGAGGCATGCTGATGGTGGGGTGGGTAGGCTGCTTTATTCTGAGAGGAATTTGCTCTGAGTCTCTGAGAACAACCTCTGTGAAATTACCACCAACCCCACAGAGGTGAAGACCCCCTGATGGACCCTCCCCACTCACCTCTTCTCTTGCAGTAAGTAATCCAAGCTGTTGACATAGCACTCTGAGCCCCCTGAGGTGAACTGGAGAAATGACATGGGAATGGGAAAGAAAGAAAAAGAGGGAAAGAGAATGAAACTGAATCTAAATTAAGCCCTTTATTTATTTTGTTTACTTTTCTAAACAGGCAAGGCATTCATTCACCTGATTGACAAATAGAAAAGTGCAAGTTCCTTTGTGGTGCAGCCAGTTAAACGTCCGGTGTTGTCACAGCTGTGGCACAGGATGCAACTGTGGGGCGGGTTCCATCCCTGGCCTGGGAACTTCCATATGCCGTGGGTGTGGCCAAAAAAAAATATATTGAAAAGTATAGACATCTCCCCTGGCCTCCATCCTCAGCCACCTAGGTCCCACCCCACAGGTGACCATAGGTGCTCACTGCTGGCTGTGTTTTCAGAGATACTGTACACATAGAGAAGCAAACAGTAACACATCACAGAGTCTCTCCTTTAACACAAATCATAGCATATTATACTCCCTACTCTGCACTTAGCTCTGGTTTTCAATTAATGATAAGTCTTCAGGATCATTCCATACCAATACTCAAGAGATAAATATTATTATTTGTCTTTTTAGGGCTGCACTTGCAGCATATGGAGGTTCCCCGCCTAGGGGTCCAATCGGAGCTACAGTGGATGGCCTACACCACAGCTCACAGTAACTCGGGATCCTTAACCCACTGAGCAAGGCCAGGGATTAAACCTGCATCCTCATGGATACTAGTCAGATTCATTTCCACTGAGCCATGAGGGGAACTTCAAGAAATAATTATTTAAGTATTCTGATGTACAACTAGAACATAACTTATTAGTTCCCTAGTGGTAAGCATGTTAAGTTACTGGCAATCTTGGACTATGACAAATAAGTAAATCCTATGTGGAGAATAAATTTCCTGGATCTATGGGCACTTACATATCCCCAGTCTGCCCAGCAGCAAAAGTTTATATCCCCAGCTTGCAATTTATCACTCAAGTGTTCACTCAGGAATCCCAAGTTGCTGGTCCAGAGTCGGCTGAGGCTAGCCCAGATGCCAGCACCAAGGTCCTTTCTCTAGGGCCAGATCCCAGCCTTTGCTGTGAAAGCCTTGAAAGGCCCCACATAGGAATGGCATTCAATCTGACACCACCCTCAGCCATTTGTTAGCAGAAACTGGGAGCAGAAATAAAGGGCCCATGAGACCCCAAAGGTTGGGGAGAGGCTGGGGTGTGCGGCCAAGGAGCTATGGTCAAGGGAGGTGGCCAAAGGAGGGCAGCTGGGGAGTGGCTGAGGAGCGGCCTGGTGGTGACTAAGGAGGGTGGCTAAAGAGGGGGCCTCTGGCTTACCGAGGTGCGGGCGTCCACCTCCAGAGCTGCAGCCTTCGGGCTGGTGCCTGCCATGTTCCAGAACAGCTCTTCAAGTGAGGCCAGGTGCTCCGTGGAGTCTGAGTCCTGGGGCTCCTGCTGTAACCCCTCGGGGAGCTGGTGGGCCAGTCTCCTTAGGCTCCAAGGCCCCACTGTATCCACCTGCCTCTGGACTGGGGCTGCCCTGTCAGCCTGCAGTGCCCTCAAGTTCAAGAACTCCACAGGTGGCGGGCTCCAGTCACTTGGGAACATGTCCCCACTGGCCTGTATCTTGGGCTTCTTTGAGGACTTGGGAGCTAGAGCAGAGGTGGGGCTGCAGAGACGCCGGGTGGGGCTCACGAGTCCCTGGTGCAGGGGATGATCGAAGTAGCTGCCCTGCAGGCTGGGCAAGAGGATGGGCCTGGCGGCAGCTGTCTGCAACCCTGTGGATGGGACAGAGTACTGCGGTGTCCCCCCCTGCCCGCCACCATCCCAGCCACTGCGCCATGCTGGGTGAAGAGAAGGGTAGCTCAGAATTGTTGTGGGCAGAATACAAGGGGCATCCCTCATGACCCAAGCCTCAGAAGGGCTCTACCTGTATAGGTGAGAGACACCTACCTTCTCTCCAAGGAAGGGCTAGCACAGCCTTCTGGGGCCTGGCCATCTGCAAACTGCTAAGTGTTCTACCCTAGAAAGAACCACCTGTCAGGTGAGGGGAGCCTCCAGAAGAGAGCTTAGTGCTCTAGAGAGGAGGGCCTGGGCTCACAGGTGCCCAGGAAGGAGCTCCCCCTCTAGCTCCACCCCAAGGACTAAGCACAAGCACCACAAAGATCAAGTGGCTGAGGTGAAGGAGGCTCCGTGTGACCTGCCATTTCAAGGATGTGATGGGCAAGGGTAAGGGCATCAACACTTTAAAAACCTGTATGAAATACTGTTAAAACAACATTTTAGAAGCCTATTGTGATAATCACTTCATGATGTTATGTAAGTCAAATCATGATACTGTACACCTTAAACTGTATGCTGTATGTCAATTACATCTCAATAAAATTGTAAAAAAAAAAGAAAGAAAAACAATTTAAAAAGAAAAAATATCATACATCAATGTTTAAAGATGTGATTTGGGCCACTAAAAACATAAAGGGGAAGGGTGGAGTTGTACAGGAGCAGAGTTTTTGTATATTGTTGAAGCTAGATTGGCATTAACTCAAACTAGTTTGTAATAAATTAAAGATACAAATTACAATCTCCAGTGTACCCACTAACAAAATAACTTAATAGAGAAAAGGAAATGAGTACAGAATCAAAATGGTCACTACAAGAAAAAAAATCAGTTAATCACAAAAGAAGGCAGTAATGGAGAAACTGAGAAACAAACAAACAAAAAGATGTAAGATATCTAGGAAACAAATAGTAAAATGGCAGAAATTCTTCCTTATCAGTAATTACTTTAAATTTAAATGTAGTAAACTCCCAAATCAAAAGGCAGATACTGGCAAAATGGATTTAAAAACCATAATTCAACTATATGCTTTCTACAAGATTCACTTTATATCCAAAGATGGAAATAGGCTGAAGGGGAGGAAAAGCTACTTCATGCAAATAGAAACCCAAAGAGAGCTGGAGTAGTTATAATACTAGAAAAAAACAGATGTTAAATCCAAAATTACTATGAGACAAAGGAAACCATTATACATTGATATAAGGTCAATCATCAAGAAGATATAATTATAAGCATATACACACCTAAAAACAGAGCTCCAAACTATGTGAAGCAAAAAATGACAGAGCTGAAGGGAGACATAATTATGAAATAATAGTTGAAGTCTTCAATAGCTTACTTTCAACAATGTAATTACACAGAAGATCAAAAGAAAATAGAGGACTTGAATGACACTATAAACCAACTAAATGTAACAGACATATACAAAGCATTTCACCTTGCAACAACAGAATACACATTCTTCTCAAGTACACAAAGAATTTCTTTAGGATAGATCATAGGCCAGAAAACAAGTCTCAGTAAATCTTAAAATACTGAAACCACATAATGTATCTTTCCCTATTAAAACAGAAACTAGAAATAAATGACAGAAGGCAAACAGGGAATTTCAGAAATATGTAGAAGTAAAACAACAAACTCAACAACCAATGGGTCCAAGAAGAAATCATAAGAGTAATTAGAAAACACTTAGAGATAAGCAAAGAACGGAAACACAACATACCAAAATGTATTATAGCATGCAGTGAAAACAGTGCTGAGAGGAAAATTTATAGCTGTAACTACCCACATTAAAGAAATAGTCAGAGTTCCTGTCATGGCTCAGTGGTTAACGAATCCCACTAGGAACCATGAGGTTTCGGGTCCAATTCCTGGCCTCGCTCAGCGGGTTAAGGATCCAGTGTTGCCATGAGCTGTGGTGTAGGTCACACACGTGGCTCAGATCTGGCGTTGCTGTGGCTCTGGCGTAGGGTGGCAGCTGTAGCTCCGATTAGACGCCTAGCCTGGGAACATCCATATGCCGCAGGTGTGGCCCTGAAAAGACAAACACCAAAATAATAATAATAATAATAAAATAAATAAACAAATAAAAATGATCAAAAGGAAGAGTTCCTGCTGTGGTGCAGTGGGATTGGCAGTGTCTAATTCAATGGGGAAAGAAGAGCCTCTTCAACAAATTGTGCTGGGACAACTGAATATCCATGTGCAAAAGAATGATGCCGGGCCCTTGTCTCACTAGACACCATAATAATTAATTCAAAACAGACTAAAAAATACCTAAAGGGAAGCACTAAAACCACATAACTCAGAGGAAGAAGACAGAGGGGTAAATCTCTATGACTTTAGATCTGGCAATGTTTTTCAAAGATATGACATCAACAACACAGGTGACAAAGGAAAAAATAAATAAGACAGATTTCATAAAAATTTAAATAATACTGTCAAGAAAATAAAAGGACAACCTGGAGTTCCCGTCGTGGCGCAGTGGTTAACGAATCCGACTAGGAACCATGAGGTTGCGGGTTCGGTCCCTGCCCTCGCTCAGTGGGTTAACGATCCGGGGTTGCTGTGAGCTGTGGTGTAGATCGCAGACGCGGTTCGGATCCCGCGTTGCTGTGGCTCTGGCGTAGGCCAGTGGCTGCAGCTCCGATTAGACCCCTAGCCTGGGAACCTCCATATGCCGCGGGAGCGGCCCAAGAAATACCAACAACAACAACAACAACAAAAAAAAGGACAACCTATAGAATGGGACAAAATGTTTGCAAATCATATATTTTATAAGGGTCCAATATTGGGAATTTATGAAGAACTCTTACAACTCAGCAACAAAAAGCAAAAAGTCCAATTAAAAAATAAGCAGAAGATTTGAATAGACATTTTCAAAAGAAGATACACAAAAGGCCAACCAGCATGAGATGCTCAATGTTAATAGTTACTTGGTTAGGGAAGGGTAAATCAAAACCACAATAAGATGCCACTTCACACCCACCAGGATGTCTATTATCAAAAACAAAAACGGAAAATAACTAGTGTCGGTGAGGACTGGATAAACTGGAACCTTGTACATTGTTAGTGTGAATGTGAAATGGTATAGCCACTATGGATAACAGTTTGGCAACTCCTCAGTAAGCTATACACAGAATGACAACATGATCTAGATATAAACTCAAAACAAATAAAAATAGGTTCTCAGTTCTCAAATCCTTGCCTGTAAATCTTCACAGTAGCACTCCTCACAAAGCCAAAAGGTGGAAATACAATGTAAATGCCTCTCAACTACTGAGTGGATAAACAAAATATGGTATAGCCACACAATGGAACATTACTGAGCCACAAAAAAGAATAAAGCAATGACATACGCTATAACAATGGATGAACCTCAAAAACATTACGCTATCTGAAAGAAGCCAGACACAAGAGGCTGCATAGTATATGATCCCATATATATGAAACGCTCAGAGTAGGAAATCCATAGAGAAAGAAAGCAGACTAGAGGTTGCCAGGTGATGTGGGAGGTGGGGGGAGGAGAGAAGGAATGGGGAGTGACTGCCTAATGGGTAAGCTTTCTCCTTTGGATGATGAAACTATCCTAGAACTAGACAGTGCTAATGCCTGCACAACACTGTGAATGTACCAAATGCCACTGTATTATATACTTTAAAATAGTAAGTTTTATGTTACATATAATTTTACCGCAATATAAGATAAATTATATAAATTATACATGGGGGAAAAGTGCATGTAAAATAATGTCAAGTTGAGGAGACGTCAACACAACTTGGTAGAAATCATGGGTTAAAACAAAAAATATTTAGGCATTTTCTGGTGACCTAGTGGGTTAAGGATCCAGTGATGTCACTGCAGTGGTGTGGGTCACTATCCCTGGCTTGGGAACTTCTACATGCTGGGGCCAAGACCAAGAACTGACCTCCTAAGCACTGGAGGGCAGCATCAGAAGCCCCTAGGGGCCCAATAAAAATCACCCTGTCATGGGAGTTCCCGTCGTGGTGCAGTGGTTAACAAATCCGACTAGGAACCATGAGGTTGCGGGTTCGATCCCTGCCCTTGCTCAGTGGGTTAAGGATCCAGCGTTGCTGTGAGCTGTGGTGTAGATCGCAGACGCGGTTCGGATCCCGCGTTGCTGTGGCTCTGGCGTAGGCTGGTGGCTACAGCTCCGATTCGACCCCTAGCCTGGGAACCTCCATATGCCGAGGGAGCGGCCCAAGAAATGGCAAAAAGACAAAAATAAAATAAAATAAAATAAAAATCACCCTGTCCTGGTTCGGACACCCTGCCCTCCTTTGGGCCTTTTGGAGGAGCTGCCCAGGATTGCCCATCCTTCCACTAGCCAATGGGATTTTCTTGCTAGTTTTTCTCCCTTAAAAAAATAACCACTCTTTGGAGTTGCCACTGTGGTGCAACGGGATTGGCAGTGCCTTGGGAGCACTGGGATGCAGGTTTGAACCCGGCCCCGCACAGTGGTTAAGGATCCAGCGTTGCTGCAGCTGTGGATTAGGTCACAACTGCAGCTTGGTGCTGATCCCTGGCCTAAGAACTCCATATGCCGCAGGGAGCCAAAAAAGGAAATAAACAATAAATAACCACTCTTCCTTCCTGTCCTTCCTGAAAACTGCTGTTGATTCAACCGTCCCAGAGCATCACCTTAGAGTAACTTCCTGTGCTCAGATGCCACTGCTGGGAAAGGTATGCACATCAAGCATCTTTAGAGGGTGATAAAAATATTCTCTATCTTCACTGTGCGGTGGTTACTCAAAAATGATATATAATTGTCAAAGCTTACTGACCTGCACATCTAGAAAGGGTGAATTTTATTGGATGTAAACTATACCTCCATAAACCTAACTGAACAAATATCACCAGCTTCCTACTTACCAAACACTGAGACCAACTTTTCAACATATAAAATTATTTCCACATTAGAAATCATCTGAGGCCAAAAAAAAGGAGAAAGTAAAAGGAGTCCCATTGTGGCTCAGTGGGTTAAGAACCTGACTAGTGTCCATGAGGATGCGGGTTCAATCCCTGGCCTTGCGCAGGGGGTTAAGGATCCAGCGTAGCCATGAGCTGTGGCGTAGGTCACAGATGTGGCTCCAATCTGGCATTGCTGTGGCTGTGGTGTAGGCTGGCAGCTATAACTCCAATTCGAACCCTAGCCTGGGAACCTCCATATGCCACGGGTGCGGCCCTAAAAAGCCAAAAAAAAAAAAAAAATCTGGGAGAAAACACGAGATGAAAATTCTCCTAATGAAATGAAAATGCCTCTGGGGTAATCAAAGCCATCTCTGGGCATAGTGTCCACTATTGGCCTTCTCAGGACCACTCTCCATGGGGCCCCTGGTAAGTGCTAAGAAGTCACTGAACCTCTCCTTGTAAAGGAGAAATGGGAGAAGTAGGGGTTCAGGTCTTGATTGGAGCCCCCAGTGACAAAAGCCCTGCTATGTGGTGATACTTGGGCCAGGATGTGCCTTCTACCTGGGAGGTCTCTTTGGCCCTGGGGAAATAAAAAGGACCAGGGTGGGTCCAGGGGAAAGAGAGCCAGAATGGAGGCTTCCAGATGAGCCAAGAAGAGGATAGGGTCTGAGAGGGAGGGGAGCAGCTGTTCATCAGACCCACAGGGCAGGAGAGCAGGCAGGGTGTCAGGGCGAAGGAGCATCAAGGTACATGTACATCAGGCTGCTGTAACAAATACCACAGACTGGGGGCTCAAACAAGAAGCACTCATTTTCTCACAGTTTTGGAGGCTAGACATTCAAGATCCAGGTGTCAGTAGGGTTTTGTTTTGTTTTTTTTTTTTTAAGGGCCGCACCCATGGCATATAGAGGTTCCCAGGCTAGGGGTCGAATTGGAGCTACAGCTGCTGGCCTACGTCACAGCCACAGCAATACGGGATCCGAGCCAAGTCCCTGACCTACACTATAGCTCACAGCAACACTGGATCCTTAACCTGCGGAGCGAGGCTGGGGAACAAACCCCCAGCCGCATGGTTCCTAATTGGATTGTTTCTGCTGCGCCATGAAGGGAACTCCAGTTTGGTGTCTTTTGTGCCTGTTTCCTTGGCTTGCACATGGCTGTCTTCTCCCCGTGTCACCCACATGGTTTCTGCTCCGGGTGTGTCTGTGTCCTAAGTGCCTCTTCTTGTAAGGACACCAATCACACTGGATTAGGGCCCATGCTCAATGACCTCATTTAACCTTAATTACCTCTTCCAAGTCCCTATCTCCAAACACAGTCACACTGTGAGGTGCTGTGGGTTAGGACTTCAACACATGAATTTTAAGGGGTCACAATTTAGCCCATAACACTGCATTTGGTGGCAATAACCCTGACTCTGTGGAAGGTCGAGATTGGAATGTGAGGCCTCTGAAAACACTGAAAATCCTTTGTGTGCATCAGAAAGGGTGACACTGAAAGTCCCAGGTCTTTCCCATGTTCCTGATTTGGACATCACTTTGCTGTTGGTATGGCCATGACATCAGCATGGCTGTGGAGGGCAACCCAGACATCAGCTCGAGCAACATCCTCCTCCCTGAAATATCTACGGTTTAATATGAAAGTGAGACTACAAGTAAAGACCAGCAAAAGAAATTGCTCTTGGAGTTCCCATTGTGGCTCAGCTGTACTGAACCTGGTTAATATCCATGAGGATGCAGGTTTGATCCCTGGCCTTGCTCAGGGGGTCAAGGATTCAGCATTGCTGTGAGCTGCGGTGTTGATTGCAGACGAAGCTCGGATTTGGTGTGGCTGTGGCTGTGGTGTAGGCCGGCAGCTGTAGCTCCGATTTGACTCCTAGTCTTCCATACGCCGCAGGTGCAGCCCTAAAAAATTTAAAAAAAGGAAAGAAAGAAATTATATCTAGAAGTATCTGAAAAGCTGTTGGGTCCATAAATAACAATGCATCTGGTGGGAAAGATCTCTGTTCCTAGGAGTGCTGAGGACTAGGACCCAGATCCAGCAGTTCTTACAAAGGATGAGACATATACGGGGAGAAGAAGGCATAAGTGTGGTGATGACCCTTCTAGCTTGCCTTTTTTTTTTTTTTTTTGTCTTTTTAGGGCCACACACAGGCTAGGTGTCAAATTGGAGCTATATCTGCTGGACCTACACCACAGCCACATGAGATCTGAGCTTCGTCTGCAACCTACACCATGGCTCATGGCAATGCTGGATACTTAACCCACTGAACAAGGACAGGGATCAAACTCATGTCCTCATGGATACTAGTCGGGTTCGTTACCACTGAGCCACAATGGGAACTCCCCCTCCAGCTTTCCTATGGAAGCATTTTAACAAGTTTAAATAAACTTTTGAAATTCTGCAAAGGTTAAAGAGCAATAAAATATTTCTTTTGCTGGTAAAACCCAGAATAGGGCTTTGGAAAGCAGCCTGGAAGTTCCTCAAATCATTAAACACAAAGGTACCACATGACCCAGCAAAGCATTCCAACGTATATACACGAGAGAAATGAAGACACACAACATCTTGGAGACAAATATCCATGGCAGCATTATTCACAGTAGCCAAAAGTGGAAACCACCAAAGGGGCCATCGGACATCGAGTAGATAAACAAAATGCGCTACATCCATATAACAGACACAATTCAACCATAGAAAAGAATGAAGTACCAAGACATGATGAACCTCAAAAACATTATACCAAGTGAGAGAAGGGAGACTCCTAAGACCATATACTCTGTGGTTCCTTTTATATGAAGTGTCCAGAATAGGCAAGAGCCTAGAGACAGAAAGCTGACTGGTGGCTGCCTAGGGCTGAGAGAGGAGGGAAGGCAGGGTGAGAGCTAAGGGACGCGAGGTTTCTCACAGGGGCGATGGCTGCACAGCTCTATGAACTGTGGTATGGTATATGAGTTATACCTCATTAAAAATTTTTTTAAAAAGAAAGTACAAGGAAAGTAAAACTAAAGGCAACCACTGTCAATGAAGCTGAAGCTTCCAAGAGGACCAAGGAGTTTAGCAACTGGGAAACATGGTCAAAGCTCACACTGTAGATGCTGATCAAGAATCGAGAAGGAAAAGAAACACAAACAGTAAAAAGTAACGCTAAAATCTCCCAGAAATATTCTGTGTGAATGATAACAACTTCTGGGAATTTGTGGGGCAGGGGATTAGAGCTACTCTAATTTTAAAGAACACCGTTTTTTTTTTTTTGGCTTTGCCTGCGGCATGTGGAAGTTCCCAGACCAGGGATCAAACCCACGCCACAGCAGGGACCTGAGCCATTGCAGTGACAATGCTGGATCCTTAACCCACTGCACCACAAGAGGACTCCTAAAAGCACTCTTATTAGGGGTTCATAGTACAAAGTTGAGTCTAGAACATTTGCCAAAGATAAGAAAACTGCCCTAAACCAAGACAGAAAATAAAATAATCAGAAACTGCTGATACAGAGACCAATCCCATGCAGACAAAGCTGCTGCATGCAATGGGGGAGCGGGGAGGGGGAGGGGGAGGAGGGGAGTATATATTCTCCTTTCGAAATCAGTTTCTTTTTTGAGCACAAGTGCTTTCTGTGTCTTCTGAACAATGCGGGACTCACTAAGTTTAGGAACACAGCACAGCCTTTGTTCCAGTCCAGTTGCAATTTCAAGATCACAACAAGCAGCATGCTCTGGGTCCTGACAGCTCAGCAGTCACGGCTCCGGAAGGAGGGCAGGGCGGAACCATGGGTGAGGGGTGCCCTAGCTGACTGAGGAAGCTGCATAGTCTCTCAGCCCCTCTTCTCCCCCCTCATCATAACACTGGGGAGTCCATGCTCTTCCTGAGTCACCTGAGAGCACAGAGGAAGCATTGTCTTGCTACCTTAGCGCCCAGTCCAGAGACCAGCCCTGGAGGACACTCAGAAAATTCGGTGGTTGATGCTATTGTATATCTACATGAGCCTCAGTCAGCTGGGCCTGCCTTACCAAAATGCCAAAGACTGGGGGTGCTTAAAGCACAGATTTATTGTTCACAGCTCTGGAGCCTAGAAGTCCAAGGTCAGAGTGCTAGCAAGGTAGGTTACATTCTGAGGCCTTACTTGTGTCTTAGGAAAGGCCGCTATTGTGCAGTGTGCTCAGCATGGAGTGGGCAGAGGGAGAGAAAGCAAGCAGGTGTGTGCTCTGGACTCTTTCTCTTCTAAGGACACTAATCTCTGCATGAGGCCCCACCCTCATGACCTAATCTAACCCTAATAACCCCCAAAGGCCCCATCTCCAAATACCATCGCATTGGGGGTGAGAGCTTCAATGCAAGAATGTGGGGGGTGAGACATGGTTCAGTCCATTGTGATATGCAATATAAGATATCAAACATCACTACACTCAGCACAAATCAAACTGATCATCTTTACAGGATGATATACATGCAGAAAAGGGTACTAGGGTAAGAAAACAGCATGATGAATTTTCGCCAATTGAACACACCCAGGGAACCTTGACCTAAGTCATAAAAATAGTATATTCTAGCACCCCAGAGTCTTCTTCACACTCTCCCAGTCAGGACTCCCACCCTCTGCCCTAAAGTGTTACATAGATTCGCTTTGCCTGTTTTTTGGATAAAGCATAAATGAATCACAGAATACAGATCCCTTTTGTCTGACTTCTTTTGTTCAGTGTTATGTTTAAGAGTGCTCATTTTCTTTCCTTCTCTTTTTTTTTTTGGGGGGGGGCGCTTTTTAGGGCCACACCTGCAGCGGCTTATGGAAGTTCCCAGGCTAGGGGTCAAATCAGCCACAGCAATGCCAGATCCGAGCCATGTCTGCAATTTACACCACAGCTCCTGGCAATGCTGGATCTTTTAACCCACTGAGCAAGGCCAGGGATCGAACCAGCGTCCTCATGGATACTAGTCAGGTTCGTTATGGCTGAGCCACAACAGGAATTCCCAAGAGTGCTCATTTTCACAGATCTGCACTGTTCTGCTGTATGAATAGAGGCTCAACTCTTCTACTACTGATGGACATCTTCACCGTCTCCAGTTTTTAACTATTGTGAATAATGCTTCCATGAACACTTAACAATATTTGTACTTGCCTTTTGTACACACACAGCCACACACACAATCACACACATTTCTGTTAGGAATGCCCCTGGGTGTCACATTGATGGGGCACTGGAACAGGTAGTCCATTTGTGGTAGAAAAGGCAAAGGGTTCCAAAGTGGTAAAATGAATTCACCCTCCTATATGCCATTTATCAGTTCCCTGTGTTCAACCCTTGCCAAAACTTGAGATTGTCAGTCTTTTAAGTGTTCACCATGCTAGGAGGTATGTATTGGTTTCTCACTGCATTTTTCAATTTGAATTTTCCCAATTACAGTGAAATTGAGCACCTTTTTCTACTGCATTGTGCCTGCTGTCCATTTTTCTATTGACCTGTCATTTTCATGATTTCTTCATCTGTAGGCATTCTTCATATACTATCAAGATGAACCCTCTGTCCGTTACACCTGCTGCAAATTTTCTCCCCCATATGGCTTGCCTTTTCACTCTCTTAATGGTATGCTTTTATGAAGAGAAGTTCTTAAGTTTAACGTACCCTAGCTGATCGACACTGCTTTTCAGTGTCCTAAAATAGAGCATTCTGTGTCCTATTGAGAAATCTTCCCCTACCTCAAAGTCACATTCTTTTCTTTTCTTTTTTCTTTTTTTGGCCACACTCACAGCATGCAGAAATTCATGGGCCAGAGATCAAGCCTGAGCCATAGCAGTGACAACACCAGATCCTTACCTCGCTGGGCCACTAGGGGATTCCGTGAACACATTCTTTTATGTCAACTTTTAGAATTTCTTCCTTTCCTTTTTTTTTTGTCTTTTTTGCTATTTCTTGGGCTGCTCCCGCGGCATATGGAGGTTCCCAGGCTAGGGGTCTAATTGGAGCTGTAGTCGCCGGCCTACACCACAGCCACAGCAACTGGGATCAGAGCTGCGTCTGCAACCTACACTACAGCTTACGGCAACGCCAGATCCTTAACCCACTGAGCAAGGCCACGGACTGAACCCGCAACCTCATTGTTCCTAGTTGGATTCGTTAACCACTGAGCAACGATGGGAACTCCAACTTTTAGAATTTCTATCACTTACAATTCATATTTGGATCTACAATCCACATGACACATTTTAATTTTAATGGTGTATAACTTAGATAAGATGCACAAATCTTAAGTGCTGAGTTTGATGAATTTATATACATACATGTAACCACCGCCCAGATCAAAATACTGAACATTTCTCACACTCTAGAAGGTCCCTCATACCTCCTGCAATCAATAATCCTAAAGGTAACAATATTCTGCCTCTATCACCATCAATTATTTTGTTTGTTCTTGAACTTAAAATACATGAAATCATACATTTTGTACTCTTCTGTGTCTGATTATATTTTGCTCAAAATTATGCATGTGAGATTCATCCATGTTATTGTATATCACAGCTGTTTATTTATTTTCATTATTATAGGGCATTCCATCACGTAACTACACCACAGCTTCTTCTTCTTTTTTTTTTTTATCTTTTTGCCTTTTCTAGGGCCGCTCCCACTGCATATGGGGTTCCCAGGCTAGGGGTCTAATCGGAGCTGTAGGCCCCCGCCTGCACCAGGCCACAGCAATGCAAGATCTGAGCCATGTCTTCGACCTACACCATAGCTCACGGCAACGCTGGATTGTCAACCCAGTGAGCAAGACCAGGGATCGAACCCGCAACCTCATGGTTCCCAGTCGGATTCATTAACCACTGACCCATGACGGGAACTCCCACCACACTTTTTTTTTTTTTTTTTTTTGTCTTTTTGGTATTTCTTGGGCCGCTCCTGCGGCTTATGGAGGGTCCCAGGCTAGGGGTCGAATCAGAGTTGCAGCCGCCGGCCTACACCAGAGCCACAGCAGCACGGGATCCGAGCCACGTCTGCAACCTACACCACAGCTCACGGCAATGCCGGATCGTCAACCCACTGAGCAAGGCCAGGGACCGAACCCGCAACCTCATGGTTCCTAGTCGGATTCGTTAACCACTGCGCCACAACAGGAACTCCTATTTTAGTTTTTTTTTATATTGGAGTATAGTTGATTTACAATGTTATATTAGCAGCCAAGGGGGAGAGGATGGTGAGGGAGTGGGATGGACTGGGAGTCTGGGGTTAAGGATGCAAACTATTGCATGTAGAGTGGATAAGCAATGAGATCCTACTGCATAGCACAGGGAATCATATCTAGTCACTTGCGATGGAACACGATGGAGGATAATGTGAGAAAAAGAACATATATATACATGTATGTATGACTGGGTCACTTTGCTGTACAGTAGAAATTGACAGAACATGGTAAATCAACTATAATGGAAAAAATAAAAAGCATTAAAAAAATAAATTTCGGGGAGTTCCCGTCATGGCACAAGGGAAACGAATCCGACTAGGGGGTTCGTTGTGGGTTCGATCCCTGGCCTCACTCAGTGGGTTAAGGATCTGGCATTGCTGTGAGCTGCGGTGTAGGTAGCTGACACAGCTTGGATCTGGCATTACTGTGGCTGTGGTGTAGGCCGGCAGCTACAGCTCTGATTAGACCCCTAGCCTGGGAACCTCCATATGCCAACCCTCCCCCAAAAAAGACAAGAATAAATAAAATTTAAAAATAAATTTAATTAGTAAATTAAAAAAAACCCAAACAATGTTATATTAGTTTCAGATATACAGCAAAGTGATTCAGTTATACATATATATGTGCATTCTTTTTTATATTTCTTTTCCATATCCTATTTCAGGATACTGAATATAGTTCTTTGTGCTATATAGTAGGACCTTGCTGTTTATCCCTTTCAAATGTAATAGTGTGCATTTACTAATCCCAAACTCCCAGTCCATCCCTCCCCAACTCCCTTCCCCCATGGCAACCACAAGTCTGTTCTATATGTCTGTGAGTCCGTTCCTGTTTTGTAGATAGGGTCATTTGTGTCATATTTTATTTTATTTTTTCTTTTTTGGCTGCCCCAAAGCATATTGATTTCCCGGGCCAGGGGATCAGATTCGAGCTGCAGTTGCGACCTAAACTGCAGCTGAGGCAACACCAGATTCTTAACCCACTGTGCTAGGCCAGGGATTGAACCTGTGTTCCGGTGCACCCAAGATGTTGCCTATCCCAATCCTGTTATGCCACAGCAGAAGTTATTTGCATCATATTTAGATTCAACATATAAGTCATATCATAAATTTGTCTTTTTCTTTCTGGCTTACTTCACTTAGTTTAATAATCTCTAGGTCCATCCATGTTGCTGCAAATAGCACTATTTCATTCTTTTTTATAGTTAAGTAATGTTCCATGGTGTGTATATACATATATTACATCTTCTTTATCCATTCCTCTATTGATGGACATTTAGGTTGATGCCATGTCCTGGCTATTGTTAAGTAGTATTGCTATGAACATTGGGGTGCATGAAGCTTTTTGAATTATAGTTTTGTTCAGATATATGCCTAGGAGTGGGACTGCTGGGCCATATGTTAATTCCATATTTAGTTTTCTGAGGAACCTCCATTCTGTTTTCCATAGTGGCTGTATATTTTTAATAGCTTCAAATCTTGCAAAAATCTTACAGTAATAACCAGTACTTTTCACAAATAAAACTGAAACCTGGAATATCATCAGATCTTTACCATAAAAATATCCCCAAAATCACATTCAAAGATTAAAAAAATAAAACTGGCAAATATGTGGTGGTACAACCAGTGGCTAGATCCTCAAGCAACACGTACCTGTTCCCTGTGAAGGCCTGAAAGAGAGCCAAAGAAGAGAGAACAACTCTCCTAAAAGTCTCCACTCTTGTACAAACCAACCCCAGACAATCCTGGTGCAGGCTGATTCAAAGGATCTCATTCCAGAAGGGGCACACAAAGTCAGCCAGGGTGTGGGTGGGGAGCAAGGGTTAAAGCTGGCAGATCCTGAGGGCCCCGGGATCCAGCCATGTTCCCACTGGAGAAAAAACTGGCCTGTTTTTCCAGGAGATTCTCACTCACTTCTGTAGCTCTCCCCAGGCTTGGACCTGCTCACCTGTTTAAACACCCAATCTAGCACAGACGACCTGCTGCACCAGCTGGGATCCTACTATCCTGGGCTTAACTACTGAGGCTTCCTGGGAGCAAGGTCACCAAGGGAGCTGACAAGGAACAGGTTCTAATGTGTAAGTGGACTAGGTCCCAAGGGCTCATTCTGAAAGCCAAGGGTTACAAATAAGAAAGGGGGGACTGGAGAGAAATAAGGTCCCCAGGTTAGCTCACAAAACCAGTAACCTGCAAAGCAGCTACACAGAGGACTGAGGGCGAGGAACTGAACCATGAACCAGAACTTCATTCCTACCAGATGAAGACTGACCTAGGCACCAGGAAGACAAGTTGCCCCAAACTGTCTAGGACAGCTCTGCTCAGCATAACCCACTTTAGCATCTCTGATGTGTCTGTCAGGCCTTGTGCTGAGCACTGGGACACCGAGGAAGAGGAAGATGTAGCCTCTGCTCTTGAGCCTACAGCAGCAGGAGGTATCTGCCAAGGGACAGACCCAGGGTCACCAAGACTCCAAAAGATGATGGAGCCTGGGCCCCAGTGTCCCCAAAGGGGTACTCAGACTGGCTGGTTGTTAGCAGGCTCATGGGCCAGGGTGGCCTGTCCAGCGGGCAGCCAAGTGAGGCCAGCACAAAGCATGTGTCACTCAAAGGTATCACTCTACACTTTCTAAAAAGAGACACATCTACTAGCTGTTTCTTCCCTCTCCAGCCCATGAAGTATTACACTTTTCATACTTGCACCTGTTGTTCCTGGCTCTTAACAATACCCTCCCTCAAGTTCCTTGAAAACATTAGCATTTTCTCTTTTTCTTAAAATTGAGTTTATTTTATTTTATTTATTTATTTTGGCTACGCCCACGACATATGGAAATTCCCAGGGATCAAACCCACAAGAGCAGCAACCCAAACCACTGCAATGACACCAGATCCTTAATCCCCTGAGCCACGAGGGAACTTCCAACATTAGCATTTTCAAAGAAGAAGAAATGAACCACAGTAGAAAAGTACCGTCTGATAACATATCATCATTTCTGCCTGGGTCTCCTACTCTGAAACCTGCAATTACTAGACCAAGGTCACAGCTGACTACTGCACTTCATCAGAGCTAAGATGACACTGATTTTAAGAGAACTACAACTTTCTGCGCCACTAAGACAAAAAGCTGCCAACTGATTGTGGCACAGAGGAAGACACCACCAACTGCGGGACCGGGCTCTGCACTAAGCTGTTAAAATGTGAACAGAGATGCATCCTAGAAACAATTAAAAATGGTAACTGTGGTTGGTCTGACATGCTCTGAGAGCTATGTTGCTAGGTAGGTGTCAAGACAGGCACACATGAGGGGACAAAAGCGACCATGTCAAAACCCTACTCCAGTCAATGGGGAGAACATCTACTGTCTAAACGTTACTTCTTCTACCATCTCCCTCCCAAGCCACCAATAGTTGACCAGCCAGGGCCCGTTCCTCCTCCATCTCACTCATACTTTCTCCAGTCTAAGGACTGAAACCACCTCAGAGCACAGCTCCCTGGGCCAGCTACATTCCCTTCTCTCCAGTCCAGCCCTGGGACTGGGAGTCTATCGACCTAATGCGTCTCCCTGCAGGGTTAGTACACCCCTCCCAAATCCTACATAACCAAGCCCAAAGCTTTAAGTTCAGCCCCCATTCCCAGCCTCTCCCACTCTCCATCACAGTCTCACAGTGTGATTATGATACATAACCTCATTTTTTTTTTTACTTTCCTGGCTATAAGAAAAAGAAGATAAATAAGTGTGGCAGCCACGACTTACAATTATGGAATCCAAAGTGCTTTGAACCTTGATGTAAAAAGATCCAAGATTAACTCAGAATATTATAACTGTCCTTTTTTTTTTTTTTCAGGGCCACACCTGTGGCAATGAAGTTCCCAAGCTAGGGGCTGAATCGGTGTTGCAGCTGCAGGCCTACACCACAGCCACAGCAACACCAGATCCCAGCCATGTTTGTGACTTACACCACAGTTCATGGCAACGCTGGATCCTTAACCCACCAAGGGGACCAGGAATCGAACTTGTGTCCTCACATCCTCACAGACACTATGTCGAGTTCTTAACCCACTGAGTCACAACGGTAACTCCAGAACTATCATGTTTTGATGAACTCCACTTCTTCAAGCTGCCTTATTCCTAACACTATGCTCTATGTCTGGTCCTTTTAAACAAATATTTAATAGCTCAGGAATGTTAGTGAGGGCAGAGGCTCTGGTCAGCAAGGGCTCAGCTCACAATGTGAAAGAGAGGATGAGATGAGTTTCATCCACAAGGAACAGCCAAACAGTCTCCAGTATCATAAAACGCACATTCATCAAACTGGACAGGGGGTGGGGAGAGAAAGCCCTTCTGGAAAGAAAAACAGCAGCGACCCTTTGTGGTCTGGGGAACATGAAAAACAAACAACAACAAACTACCAAATCAACCAAAACATAAACCAATTCCAAATTAGTCTTAAGAGATTTCCAACCCAACAAAGTAAACCATGCCTTGGTGACTGTGCCACCCAGAGAGAAGAGGGCCAGCCCTGTGCCCAAATCAGAGTAAAACGCAAACACACATATGGAACAAAGGAACCCATGAAAGCCTAAGACAGGAGGAGAGCTCACCGACTCCCGGCTTGGGACCCACTGGAATCCCAGAAGGGCCTTTCTGTGCGGCCACCATGCGCCCCTCGGGGACCCTCAGGCTCCATTTCCTCAGCTGTAAAATGGGGCTGCCAGCACTCCCTCCCTTCCCGAGGTGCAGGACCACGCACGCAACCGCAGCCCACGCCACGGGGAGTAGGGGGCAGGGCAGGTCCCCCCTCAAGGCCGGGAGGTAGCAGGGGACGGGGCCAAACAGCGGGGAAAAGAAGTGGGCACAGGCCTCTGGGACTATGGGGGTGAAGGATGGGGGACCCGTGGGCGAGTGCGGGACAGGCGCAGGTCCCTACCTCCAGGGCCAGCGGGACCTTCAGCACCTCAACGTCGACCTCACCAGCAACAGCCGCCCAGCGCCCGGCTCTAGGAGGTGCCCAGCCCCTGCGCATGCGCAGCCCCCCACCACGTGCATAACCACGGGCGCGCCCCCTAGTGTGCGGGCGGCAGGCACCCAGGCTGTTTTCCGCAGCCGCTCGCATTTCCCATTTACCCCAGAGTAAATCGCTGAACCCTCACCTGGGCACTATGGCTTCCATTTTACAGGTGAGGACATAGAAGCCCAGAGGGAAAGGGCATTTGCCAAGAAAAGCACAGGGACGGAAAGGGGTGGCATCAAACTTTGATTGCAGAACAGACCGTGCCTTCTGATCGCTTTGCTTCTTTTTAAAGTTGAGACGCTACAGGCCTGTGTTGAGAACACTCAGTTCATAACTACTACCCATGATTATTGTTCGCCACCTTTTGCTTTCGTGGGCGTGTGTATCTGAGTGTGTGTGAGTGTCCATGTGAGTCTGTGTGCAGGCGCTTTGGAGAACATTGGCCCTCAAGTTCACACTCAATACTGCTTGAGCCAGACCCTGGGCCTGGCACTGACGGGGGTCGTTTACATGCATTATTTCTCTTTATCCTCAGCCAGCCCTGTCATCAGTTAAAAACTACGTGTTGTTTTGTTTTTTTTTTTTTTTAGGGCCGCACTGGCGCATATGGAGGTTCCCAGGCTAGGGCTGGAATTGGAGCTGCAGCTGCTGGCCTGCCACAGCCACAGGAACGGGGGATCCGAGCCGCGTCTGCGACCTACGCCACGGCTCACGGGCAACTCCAGATCCTTAACCCACTGAGCAAGGCCAGGGATCGAACCTGCAACCTCATGGTTCCTAGTCAGATTCGTTTCTGCTACACCACGATGGGAACTCCAAGGGAAAAGTTTTATTTCCTTCTACCATGAAGATTCTATATTATATAGAGAGGCATGTAGCCTTTCATGCCCCCTCCCAACTTTATTTCCTTTTTTTTTTGTCTTTTTGCTATTTCTTGGGCCACTCCCGCGCCATATGGAGATTCCCAGGTTAGGGGTCTAGTCGGAGCTGTAGCCACCGGCCTACGCCAGAGCCACAGCAATGCGGGATCCGAGCTGCGTCTACACCACAGCTCATGGCAATGCCAGATCGTTAACCCACTGAGCAAGGGCAGGGACCGAACCGGCAACCTCATGGTTCCTAGTCGGATTCCTTAACCACTGCGCCACGACGGGAACTCCCCAACTTTGTTTCTTACTTCCAAGAATCTCAGAGACAGATTTAATATTTATTCACATAATCACATTAGCCCTCTTGGCCAAAATTTGACACTTCCTCCTCTTTGTGGTTTTGATTTTTTTTTATCTTTTCTCTAGTAACTCTTTTGAAATCAGTGTAGTGTGGAGGAAGAGGTAAGGAATGGAGTTCAGTCTGGGTGACTAGCAGCTGGGTAACTTGGGCAACTTTCTTAACCTCCCTAACCTCTAATTTCCCTTTTGTAGGGTTATTAAAAAGGATTGAATGGCAATGTATATAGCACATTTAGCACCTACTAAATGATCAATAAATGAAAATTACATGAAGTAGAAGCTGTAGATGAATAATTGAAAGTGTCACTCCAGGCCGACTTTTGGGAAAATAAGCAGCTCCTCATATGGCATGACTTGGGAATGAGCATGGCTGGTTCCCCTGAGTCAATCCCATCATTGGAGTCACTATTCAAAGGACTCTTAGGAACACCGTTTGGTTTGTTTTTTGTTTCTTTGTTTGGGATTTTTTGGTTGCACCCATGACATTCAGAAATTCCCAGACCAGGGATTGAACCGGAGGTATAGCAGCAGCCCAAGCTGCTGCAGTGACAACACCAGATCCTTAACTTGCTGAACCACAAGGGAACTCTGGGAACACAGTTTTTAAACCGGGCTAAGAAATCAAGTCACTAGGATTGGGCACACACAGCAGGTGGTCCCAAGGAGATCCCAGGCAGAGGATGTGGAAGAGAAGGAAGAAAAGGAGGCAGGTCCTCAGTTGCACATGGCCAGGCCCTGCAGGGCCCTCTCTTGTAGTCCCTGAGTCACCTGAAACAGCCCTGCTGGACAAACCTCGTTTTCTTTCTCCAAAGTCCTCTGGGAAGAATGTTGAAGGCCTTAAGAACACAGAGGCTGCACACGAACAGGTAGGACAACAGGTTCCAAAAGTGAAGGCTAAACCCTGGGAGATGTGGGGAAACACAGGCTAGCAGTGAGGTGAGCCCTGGGCCTAAACTCTGGCTCTCATAACCCAGGGAATGGCCCTGGACCAGCAGGTGGCCTCCAAGCCTCAGTTTCTTCTTCTGAAAGATGAGCATAGTAACAGTGCCCTCTACCTTCTGTGAAGAGGTAAAATTAGAAACATTTACATTCTGAAAAAGAATTATTCTTGGGTACTTTTTTGTTTTTTGCTTTTGAGAGCCACACTTGCAGCATATGGGAGGTTCCCAGGCTAGGGGTCCAATTGAAGCTACAGCTGCCATACTACGTATGCCACAGCCATAGCAACGCAGGATCCTTAACCCACTGAGTGAAGCCAGGGATCGAACCGGCAACCTCATGGTTCCTAGTCAGATTTGTTTCTGCTGTGCCACAACGGGAACTCCAAAAAAAGATAATTACTATGCAGTGCAATCAACCCCATAATAGAGGTGTGCCTGGTGTTTCTGGAGCACACAGGAGTGGGATGACACCCTGTGGGGGGTAACAGGGGTAGTCTGATAACTTCACTGGCAAGGGTGCATTTGCCCCTAGTCTTGAAATGTGAGTTGGAATTTGCAACTTACTTCCAAAAGGAGAAAAAAGGAGTTCCCGTTTGGGCTCAGTGGTAACAAAACGGCCCTGCTCAGTGGGTTAAGGATCCAGCATTGCCGTGAGCTGTGGTGTAGGCCGGCAGCTGCAGCTCTGAGTCAACCCCTAGCCTGGGAATTTCCATATGCCTAGGGTGCAGTCCTTTAAAAAAAAAAAAAAAAAAAAAAAAAGGAGAAAGTATTCAAGCAAAAGGGAACAGAATATGCCAAAACATGAATGCAAATGTTGCATTTGAGGAAGTGAATGCTGCTTATCATTGGGACAGTACAGAATTCACAGGTGACAGACAGCTTGACAAGGACCTTACTTAGCCAGGCTAAGGAAACCCCTTATCTGATTCAGTGCTGAAGGAGCAGAGGCCAAACAGAGTTGGAAGGAGCTGGGAACTGGAGTCTCAAGAAAGGTAGTTACCAGAATGCATGTGGGAGTCTATGGCTAAGCCCCTCCAGGGGCTTCCCTGGGGACTATTGCTGAGGAAGAACCATTGACCACCAGGAGGGAAAGTTGGGAGGGGAACCCCAGTGTGTCAGCCTAGAGGATGGATCCCATTAACGGGATGAGTGGCCCCACAGTGAGCCCCGTTGGAAACCATGTCAATTTTTAGAGTCCACAGAGAATTCAGGGGGTGAGGTCTAAAATGAAGTTATTCCAGTATATGAAGTATATAATATCCAAACAAAACCCAGTGTGGGTGATGCTGTGCAAGACCACTGACTGCACTGAGATTCGAGGAGCGGAATAAATAAAGGGTACCTACTATGGACTCCCTGGTGTGTCACTGCTCCATGCTTTTTTTTGTTTTGTTTTGTTTTGTTTATTCTTCAGACCTATATTTTATTTTAGTTATTGTATTTTGCATCTCTGCTTGCTTAAGTTTTAAATTTTGTATTTCTTTGCTCAGTATTTGCTGTAAATTATCAATCTTTGCCTCCAGTTTATTTCCAATATCTTGCATCATCTTCAGCATCATCAGTCTAAGGTCTTTTTCCTGGAGGCTGATAATCTCCAGATCACTCAGCTGTTTTTCTGGGTTTTTTTCTTGTTCCCTTATCTGAGTTATAGTTCTCTGTCTTTTCATTTTTATAGGTTTTTGGTGTGGTCTCCTTTTTGTAGACAATAGAGTTGTAGCCTCTCTTACTTCTGGTGTCTGCCCCCCTTGAGGCAGTAGTATGGGGGGAAGGGCTTGCTATAGTCTTCCTGATGGGAGGGACTGGTGCCTGCCCACGGGTAGGTGGGGCTTTGTCTCTGGGTGAGACAGAGGCAGCTGTGTGCCTGGGGGGATTCTTAGGCAGCCTGTTTACCGATGGGTGGGGCTGTGATCCCACCTGGATTATTGTTTGGTCTGGGGCTTCTCAGAGCTGATAGGTGGGGTCAGATTTTCCCAAAACAGCCGCCTTTAGAGGAAAACACACTGATGAATATTCCGAGGTCTTTGCCTCCAATGTCCTTCCCCCACAACAAGCCACATTCACCCCTGTTTTCCCAGGAGGTCCTCCACAAACTGCAATCAGGTCGGACTCAGATTCCTATGGAGCCTTTGCTTTGCCGTGGAACCCAGTGCACATGAAAGCGTGTGTGTGCCTTTCAAGAATGGGGTCTCTGTTTCCCCCACTCCCATGGAGCTCCTGTGCACAAGCCCCACTGGCCTTCAATGCCAGACGCTCCGGGGGCACTTTCTCCCAATACCAAATCCCCGGGTGTGGGGACCTGATGTGTGGCTCAGAATTCTTACTCTTGTAGGTGAGTCTCTGTGATAAAGTTACTTTCCAGTCTGTGGGCTGCCCACCTGTCGGGTACGGGGTTGCTTATATCACGTAATCGTCCCTCCTACCTCTTGATGTGGCCTCCTCTTTGTCTTCTGGAGTAGAGTATCTTTTTGAAAGTTTCCAGTCCATTTGGTTGAAGGTTGTTCAGCATTTGGTTGTAATTTTGTTGTTTTTATTAGAGCAGATGAGCTCCAGTCCTTTTGTTCCACCATCTTAATCCCCAAGACCTGTATTTTGTAAGATGATTTGAGGAGTTCCCATTGTTGCTCACTGGTAATGAATCTGACTAGTATCCATGAGGATGAGGCTGGCTTTGATCCCTGGCCCTGCTCAGTGGGTTAAGGATCTGGTGTTGCCCTGAGCTATGGTGTAGGTCACAGATATGGCTTGGATCCTCTGTTGCTATGGCTGTGGCGTAGACTGGCAGCTGCAGATCTGATTTGACCCCTGGCCTGGGAACTTCCATATGCCAAAGGTGTGGCCCTAAAAGGAAAAAAAAAGGGAAGATGATTTGAGCTCAGGCTCTCTGATGTCATTTGGGAAGAAGAACCTTTTGGAAGATCCTTCACTGACAGTTCTGCTTTCTCTGAGCTGAACAAGTGTCCAGTTCAGATGAATTGTCCCAATAACCCTGTGGATTCATCAATGTATTTGTTGAATATACTCACATCTATGTGTGTGAATCTATAATGTGTTCCCATCAGCTTGCAATAGCAGCATAACTGTCTTTTATGGCGTTAACTGGGATTTGCTGGATACTTCCTATGTGCTGGACTGCATGCTCAGCACTTGGATCAGGCGAGGACAGAGATGAGTTCCAGGAGGTTCTGCTCGGAGGAGCTTACACTTTGGTGGGAGAGAAAGGTGGCTACACAACCATCCTGTCAGCATCAAAGCCAGCACAGCCGCTTCCCACTTGTTAACTTATTTGACCCTCACAACTACCCTGGGAAATGTGTGAGATGGACATTTTTTTCTTTCTTCCTTCCTTCCTGTTAATTCTAAAATCAGAGATATAATTGTATACCATAAAATTCATACACAATTCAGTGACTTTTTTAGTTTATGCGTGAGGTTTTGCAATCATTATCACTAATTCTCAATAGAAAAATCTGTGTCCATTAGCAATCACTTCCATTCCCCTTTTCCCCTAGCTCCTGGCAACTTTCTGTCTCTGAATTTGCCTACCCTGGACATGTTCTATTTATAGAATCATAACAATATGTGGTCTTTTGTCTGCCTTCTATTTATCATAATGTTTTCAAAGCTCATCCATGTTGTAGCATGTATTAGTATTTCAATGTTATAAATACCTGAATGACATTCCATTGTATGGATATTCCACATTTTGTTTATCCATGCATCCATTGATGAACACTTGGTTCATCAATACAGTTATGCCCACCTTTGGGTTATTACAAATAATGTCACTGTAAATACTCATGTGTAAGTTTCTGTGTGGACACAGGTTTTCGGTTCCCTGGAGGTATATCTGTAAAGGAATGGAATTGCTGGGTTACATGGCAGCTCTATGTTTAACTCTTTAAAGAACTGCCAAATTCTTCCACATTGGAAGCTGGAATGCAGAAAACTTGGTTGAGGAAATTGAGTGCTGGGACCAGTGGGCAAGGAAGCAAGGAACTAAGAATGTCAGTGACAGTATGGCAGAGCCATCTGGCAGGGAACCATGCTGGTTGCTCCTTGCTTGGCCCTCCATGTCCACCCTCCACCCCCTCCCTGCTCTCTCTGCTTGAGGGGCTGACCTCCATCGCCCACATCAAGGGACTCTCTTGCCCTGTGGTTGCCAGTTAGGCAGCGAGGAGGGTGGGAGGAGTGAGATCTTGGGCAAGTGGGCCCCTCTACCTGCCCTCCCTGCCAGCCTTTGGCTGTGACATAGCGCCTCCTACTGCTACAGCTGTCACCAGGTGCCCATACTACCTAGCCCAGAAGAGCTCAGAGTATCCCATGGAGGCCATCCCTGAGCCCCCTTGGGGCTCCCTAAACCTTGAGCACCCCTCAGCAAACAGTCCTAACCTCTTCCATGTGGTTTAGTGACTTGGGAAGTGACATGGGAAAAACAGATCCCATGGGCTGGCCCAGCAGGATGGGGGTGGAGGAGGGGGAGGAAGAAGAGGGGCAGGGAGAGGAAGAGAGGAATCCTGGGACTTCCCAGGTTGGCTCAGGTTCCCCCCTGCAAGAATAAATGGAGCTCCGTGGGGCTGGCAGGGGGATCAGTGGATGAGAGAAGGGTCCTGGGAGGAGGAAGGGCAGCAATTCACGGTTCTCCTGTGTGAGGTGCCCTGGTTCACCAGACTGCTTTTATTTCTTACACACACACACACACACACCTTAGATACACTCCTTTTTAATATTATACACACATACTTTAATCAAGAAGCCTCCTCAGATCCCCAGCCCAGCTCCATGCTGACAGCAGTTCCAGGTGGCCTATTTTGGATTTGTAGCATCTGCACAAAAATCTTTGGTTTGTTCTGACCTGGCTTTTCTGCCAGAAGGGTCCTGGCCTCCAGAAGCATGCCAGAGCTTGAGCCACTTTGTCACCTCATCCTCAGGCCTCCCTGAGGGGGCTCCAGGGCTCTGAGCTGCCCCTGGATGATGCAGGATGGATCAGTCCTTCTCACAGCAGCTGTCTCCCTAATCTGTTATAATTAAAAACTGGCCTACATCTGCTTTTGTAAGAGGTTGGGGCCTCTGTGGTCCCGTCAGAGCTGCTGCTGCTTCTGGTGACAGATAGGCAGATTAAGTCCTTTTTTTGACCCCATCCCTTCAAGCTTTTGTGAACTTGGCCCAAGGGAAGAACAGCCTCCACCTTCCACTTTTTTTGTGATGGATTGAAAGCAGAAACCATGTTTCATTTTCCTCTTGCATAGTGACCAGCCTTGGCCCCAGGAATGGATTCAATATACCCCTCCTAACATTCAAAGTCTCTGCAAATCAATTACATAAACAATCTACCAAAATAATAGCCAATTAAAAAATGTCTATATCAGGAGTTCCTGTAGTGGTTCAGCGGTTAGCAAACCCGACTAGCATCCATGAGGACGCGGGTTCGATGCTGGGCTTTGCTCAGTGGGTTAAGGATCCGGCATTGCGGTGAGCTGTGGTATAGGTCAGACAAGGCTCGGATCCTGAGTTGCTGTGGCTGTGGTGCAGGCCTGTGGCTACAACTCCGATTAGACCCCTAGCCTGGGAACCTCCACATGCTGAGGGTGCAGCCCTAAAAAGCAAAAGAAAGAAAAGAAAATGAAACTGAGCCCAGCAGTCGAGGAAATGAAAATAATCAAGAAACTTATAAAAAGAAGCTCAGCTGCCTTAGAGGTCAGGGAACAGAACTGCAAAGTCCAAGAGCATCTCATTTTTCATCCAACTGTGGGAAGACCTGACAAAAGGCAGATGACCCTCACTTGTGGAGGCAAGAACTGGCACTCACATGCCCTGCTGGTGGCACAAACTGCTCTAAACTTTGGGGAAAACAATCTGGCACAACTTATTGCCATGTTTGAGATACACACCCTCTGACTCTATTCTTCAGAAATGGAGGCTCCAGAATACAGGTCTACAGATGTGCATTGCCACTCTTGATTGTTTGAGAGGCAAAAAAATAGAAACCATCTCAGTATTCATCACAGGGAAAATGTCTGGATAAACTTATATGTAGTACTTTCATAGTAGGGAATGTTATGCAGCAATTACATAAAATGAGTAAGATCTCTACCTATTGATCTGTGATGACCACAAATTTTTTTTTTGTTTTGTTTTGTTTTGCTTTTTAGGGCTGCACCCACAGCGTATGGAGGTTCCCAGGCTAGGGGTCAAACTGGAGTTACAACTGCTGGCCTACGCCATGGCCACAGCAATGCAGGATCCAAGCTGCATCTGTAATCTATACCACAGCTCATGGCAATGCCAGATCCTTCACACACTGAGCAAGGCCAGGGATTGAACCCAAAACCTCATGGTTCCTAGTCAGATTCATTTCCGATGCACCACAATGGGAACTCCAACCACAAAATATTTTAAATTGGAACAAGCAATTTACTCATAATCTGTAGAGCAGTTTTTCTATTTTATATTTACATTTATATATACATATATATATTTTTTTTCTTTTTTCTTCGTCTTTTTGCCTTTTCTAGGGCCGCTCCTGCGGCATATGGAGGTTCCCAGGCTAGGGGTCCAATTGGAGCTGTAGCCGATGGCCTACACCAGAGCCACAGCAATGCGGGATCCGAGCCGCGATAGCTCACAGCAATGCTGGATACTTAACCCACTGAGCGAAGCCAGGGATCGAACCTGCAACCTCATGGTTCCTAGCCGGATTTGTTAACCACTAAGCCACGACGGGAACTCCTACATTTCTGTATGTTTTTAAGAAACAGGCCATCTATGGGCATTTGTTCGAAAATAGCTATAGGCAAATGGAGTAATGATTCTCAATCAGAGATGTCTTTGCCCTCTGGGGGACATGTGGTAATGGCTAAAGAAATTGTTGGTTGTCACCACTGGGGAGTGCTAATGACATAGATGCTGAACATCCTGTAATGCACACAGGAAAGCACCTCCCCCCTCAACATCCTGCAAAGAATTTTCCAGTCCAAGATGTCAATAGCACTAAAGTTGAAAAACTCTGGCAGATACAAAGGAGAAAAAAAGATAAACATAAAACTGTTAACAATTAACATTTTCTTTAAACATATATGTTGTCTGACTTATTACAATGAGCATTTGTTTTGACCACTAAGGTTTATTCCACAAAAGTAAAAAATAATACTCAATACAAGTTTATGGTTTTGGCAAAGATGATGCAGCAGGAAGCAGTGGGAGACTGTTTTCTAAGCCAAATTGTTTCTCAAGGAGACGTTCAGGGATATGGGCGCAAGGGGAGGGTGGTAGGAGCTGGGAGGCAGCAGGGGGTGGGTTCCGTTGGCCCAGAACCTGGCCTCACTACTGGAGCTCACCTGCATAGGCTGAATAATCCCAGGGCTTTTGTGGGCTGAGGAAGGACCTGCCAAGAACATCCTACAATTAGGCAAGGCTCCTGGGAGATCGAGAAACAAGCCTAAACTCTATTTCCACTTTATAGCCATAAGCCATCTTATGATCAGGCAGAACTGAATTTCTCACTAGTCTGCTGAGAGTCGGGTTAGTAGGTGTTTCTTAGGGAAGAGTGGTCAATTAAGACGGGGAAATGGAGTCCAAAAGAAAAAAATGGTTGAGTTAGCTGGTGAGTTTCCATCCCAGAACACCTGTTCCCAAGACCAGATGCTTTTTTTTCTAGCATTAAACATTTAAGCACAGGTACAAATCAACTACAGATTCTTGGGGAACATTCCTAGGACTTACGGAAATTTTTTTCCAATTTAATTTGGAGGGGTTGCAGTGAAGGTAAGGGTGAAGGGAGTAACAGCGGAAGCCATTCAAAGCAAAGCCCACCTTTAAAGAGGATCAAGTCATCTTTGGCCAGAAGTTGCCTTGTGGCACAGCAGGTTAAGGACCTGGCATTGCTACAGCTGTGGCATAGGCCACCAGATCCTTGGCCTGGGAACTTCCACAAGACGAGGGGAAAAAAAAACAAAACCATCTTTGGCTTTACAGATGATTTTCTTCTTGATGGAGGGGCAGCTACGAAGACCAGCTGTGCTCATGTGAAGGAATGCTCCACGAGATCCTTTGGAAAATATAACCTGCACAGTACGAGTGGGACTACCTGGGACTTCAACCCTTCCCAATTTACCTCAAATTTACCTCAATGGGCCAGGAGAGGCCCTCAAAACTGATTCTGTATATTCTCACCAAGAATTAAACTTACTAAAACTTACTTGATCCCATATGTTAGACCTCTGCAAGGCAGAGAATCCAAAGATGAATAGAGCAAAATTTCTGTTGTGAAAGAATTTTCTACCTAATAGGGAAAAAGATGCTGCATGCAGCCAGTCTGTAACAGGGCTACACCGACAGCAGGAACTAGGTCCTAGGAGCCCATCCATACAAGGCAGCGTTTACAGAAACTTGCACACCTCAGCTTGCGGGGCAATAGGGGCGGCTACAGAAGACATTTTCAGCTTTTAGGAGTTCTCTTGTGGTGCAGCAGGTTAAGGACCGAGCATTACTACTGCAGCAGCCTGGGTCGCTCCTTTGGCATGGGTTCCATCCCTGGCCGGGGAACTTCCACATGCTGTAGACCCGGGCCAAAACCAAAAAACAGGCCAAAAAGTTTTCAGTTTTAAACAAGAGAACTCGCCCCAGTACGTTCTGGAGCTCCATTTCCCGTCACCAACTCCGCTTCCTGCTTCCCTCCCTTAACTTCTTAATTAACAGCCTCCCAATGCAACCACTCCTTTACCTTACCCCATATCATCAAGGGCCTGGCTCCCAGGAAGGGCCCACAATTTGACCGTCCCTTCCCCTGCCACCCCAGCCTCGCCTCAGGCCTGAACCTCATCACCTCAAAACCACCGTAACAAGAAGCTGACGTTAGGACTGCGGGGAGCTCCTGCTCAAGTTCTTGGGCTACAAGTTCGCAGTGGCTCACAAACGGCCAGGTGAACCAGCACCACAACTAGCCCACTCCTAAATTTGGACCTTTTGGGATCCAGCAAGTATCTTGAGCGACGCAGGCTTAATGTTTTCCGTCAGCAGGCTCCACGTTTACTCGGCACAACTATCGGCTCCAGCGTGGTTTTCCATTGAACTGCCGGACACTGAGTCCCACGGACGTAAAACGAGTTGCACCAAATCCGAGCGTTACTAAAGGGCAAAGCCCCCAGAAGCCTGCAATTGAAACCTTGATCGCCTCCACGCCCTCGCGGCTGCAAGGCGGGGCAGTGAGGCATAGGTGCGCAGGCGCAGGCCTTGCCCCAACCCCCGCCCCGAGGAGTCACGTGAGGGGGGCGGTCTAGGGGCCGGGAGGAAGCGGAAGGCGGACTCTGCGCAGAAAGCAGCCCTCCCCCGGAAGTCCCTGCACCTCAGGAGCCTGTTACCGGAAGTGCTGGTATTTGTAGCGGGCGTGATGGCTTCAAGGTTACTCCGTGGAGTTGGAGCGCTAGCTGCGCAGACCTTGAGGGCCCGAGGTCCAAATGGAGTCGCCGTTGTGCGCTCCATGGCATCTGGAGGTACTAGGCCCCCCCGGCGCGCCAGGGACCCGTGCCATTGCTCTCTCGGGGTGGTGGGGGCAGCGGGGCGGGGGACAGCCTTCAGTACCTCGCGGCCACAGTGGCCGCCCCTTGGCCCCGAAGGCCTCAGGCTTCACCGGTGTCTCCCTGTTACCCTGGGCCGCCGTTGCTGCCGACCACCAGACTGACCCCGCTGCCAAATAATCCTTAACCGAAATGCTAGATGACCTTGGTGGGCAGGGATTGCAGCCAGGATATGGGGGGTGGGGCTAAGCCCCTCCTTAGACCCGCGCTTATCTCAAGTTGGATGTATTCCACTAGGACTCTGATTAACCTGCTTTTAGGAAAAAAATGTGTCGAAAAACGGCCTCCGTGGCCGAAGGAAGTGAAGATCACCCCATGTTGCCACTTTCGGGTATCATGACTCGGGTCTTTAGGGGACAATAAGCCCACTAAAACTATATGCAGCAGTTTACGTATGTGCATTTTCCATCGTGATCATTTCAGAAGACATGGTAATTACCATATTTTCCTTCAGGTGGTGTTCCTACTGATGAGGAGCAGGCGACTGGGCTGGAGAGGGAGGTCATGATGGCCGCCCGCAAGGGACTGGTGAGGAGAAACTTTATATGTCTTCTTAGGAGTTTATGGTTTTGGATGGGATCAGAAAAGTCTTCTCCCTGGGCCTCACTGATCCTGGAAACCTGGCATGTGGGAACAATATCGCTAACCCATAGAAGGTAGGAGTCATTTGGCATAATGGATCCTTATTTTGTCTTTTCAGGACCCATACAATATTCTTGCCCCAAAGGCAGCCTCAGGTACCAAGGAAGACCCTAATTTAGTTCCCTCCATCACCAACAAGCGGATAGTGGGCTGCATCTGTAAGTACTTCAACACTATTTTCTTTTCTTTTCTTTTTTGTCTTTTTGGTATTTCTTGGGCCGCTCCCGAGGCATATGGAGGTTCCCAGGCTAGGGGTCAAATCGGAGCTGTAGCCACCGGCCTACGCCAGAGTCACAGCAACGCAGGATCCGAGCAGCGTCTGCAACCTACACCACAGCTAACAGCAACGCCGGATTGTTAACCCACTGAGCAAGGGCAGGGACCGAACCTGCAACCTCATGGTTCCTAGTCGGATTCGTTAACCACTGCGCCACGACGGGAACTCCTCAACACTATTTTCTTACCCATTTAATATAGCCCACTATACAGGTCTGTAAGCTCTTTCATATCTTGTGCTTTGTGTGTGTGTAAATAAGTTGTTATAAGGGTCTTGGCCCTCTCATACCCCTCTGCTTGAGTAGGTGATCCTTACAGGAGAGAGGCCTGGAACATAAATAATATTGGTTCATTGAGAGTTCTTATTGTGGCTTAGTGGGTTATGAATAAGACACTAATATCCATGAGGATGTGGGTTTGATCCCAGGCCTCTCTCAGTGGGTTAAGGATCTGATGTTGGGGCTGTGGCATAGGCCAGCAGCTGCAGCTCTGATTTGACCCCTGGCCTGGGGACTTCTATATGCTGTTTTTTTTAGGTGTAGCCCTAATTAAAAAAAAAAAAAAGCAAAAAAGAAAAAAAATACTGCCTTATTGGAAAGGCAGTATGAAGAAGGAGTATTCATCTAGAAAATGTTTATTGTATTTCTCCTTTGTTAGACACCCTGTTAGGCCGTGTCAGCCATAATTTTGTGTCTCAGACGTGTCTGAAGAAAAGAGATTTATGTTGAAAGTCCCCTCTTCTAGGCTGGATAGCTTTCAACCACCTATGTTCTTTCAGGTGAAGAAGACAACAGTGCTGTCATCTGGTTCTGGGTGCACAAAGGCGAGACCCAGCGATGCCCCAGCTGTGGAACCCATTACAAGCTGGTGTCCCACCAGCTGGCCCACTGAGCCCCTGCACTAACTCACTCAAGATGCGCTGGCAGGTTTCTTCCAATAAAGACTAGCCATTACACTGGCTCCTCCTCCCATGGCTGGCTGGTCTTCTTTCTTTCCTGTATTTCTGGAAGGGTATGGGTAATTCCTTATCAGAGGTAGTTGTCTATTCGTATTAGCTTGCCATCCACTGTGTACACTGAGATTACCAATCCCCTAATGCAGTGATAGGAACCACCTGGCAAGGGGCAAACCGCTTGTGGAAGCAGGCTGGCTGGACTTGTAAAACTGGCTCCAATCCATCATTTAGCTTTATCACTGCGGACATGTTCTCTGGGATGGATCACATTAAAAAAAAGAAAGAAAAAAAGGATAAGTATCTTGTAAGGTTGTAGGAGTAAACAATATATAAAGAGCCTGGCAGATAGGTCCTTATGCTGTTCTAAAGACAGAGTGGCCTTGTGAGGAGAGTTTTGGCTTTGAAGTCTTAAGGGACCCAGGTTTAAAGCATAGTTCATGAGGATGCCATCAGCAAAATCTAGAATATGGGAGAGTTCCAGAAACGAGCAACCAGTTTCTTCAAATAAACTATAGGGAGAAAAAAAATGGGAGTACTTAGCAAGTGAAATGGACATGAGGAAGATACCAATCAAAAGCAATGTGTGGACTGTTTGAAACTTGATTTGAAAAAAACCAACTGTAAAAAATCCAAGATTTAGGAGCTTACTAAATTTTAGATGTGTTACGGAATGTTTTTGTTTTTTAATGCTTTAGCAATACATACTGAGGTGAAATATGGCTAAGATCAGCTTTAAAAGAGTGAGGAAGGAGTTCCTGCCATGATGCAGTGGGCTAAGAATCCAACCAAAGTGGCTCTGGTCACTGCAGAGGTTTGGGTCCCATCCCCGGCCTGGTGCAGTGTTTTAAGGATCTGGCAGCCGTGGCATGATTCTATCCTGGCCTGGAGAACTTCCATATGCTGAGGGTACAGCCTTCAAACAAACGGAAGGAAGAAAGTAGTTTGGAGTGTGTCTGATCCATTGTAGCCTGGGGCAAGAGGGGTTGTTCTTTCTACTTTTGTGTATTGTTGAACTTTAGCATAATAAAACACAAAATTTTGAGAGAAACAAAAGCCCCAATTCAATCACTTTATACTTGTGGCACCTTGGACAATGAAGTTCTCAAAAGCTATTTTTTTTTTGTCTTTTTGTCTTTTTTTGTTGTTGTTGTTGCTATTTCTTGGGCCGCTCCCGCGGCATATGGAGGTTCCCAGGCTAGGGGTTGAATCGGAGCTGTAGCCACCGGCCTACACCACAGCTCACAGCAACGCCGGATCCATAACCCACTGAGCAAGGGCAGGGACCGAACCCGCAACCTCATGGTTCCTAGTCGGATTCGTTAACCACTGCGCCACAACGGGAACTCCCCAAAAGCTATTTTTATTTGTTAAATGGAGATAGTACCTTTCCATTTTGTTGTGGGACTAGCCATAGAGGTGGCTTTAGTTACTGTTGCCACAAAATTGATCCAAACCAGACATTTAAGTTGAATTGATAATGGGAGAGAAAAGCTCTTCCCTTCATGTTGTCTTACCTCAAAGGTACAAGCAACTGCTTTTTTTCCTGACTCATCTCATTTCCAGGAAATGCCCAAGCATTTATTTGTCATTCAAGCCTGTTCCCTTTGGGACCAGAAACACCTAAATAGCATTTAAGGTGGGAGTGGTAGGGATAGATTTAATTTAATAGATTAATAGATTTAATTTAATAGAACACCTCTATTAAATCTAGATGTTAATAACACCTCTAGGTGTTAATAGAACACCTACCACTCCCACCTTTAATGCTATTTATCAACAGTTTCCTAGTCACTATGTTAAGAAGACTGCTTTGTGCTGCCCCCAAGCCCTTCCGTCTGGCCCACCTGCAACTTCTTTCCTTGTATACTGTCTCCTTTTCTAATCAAAGCTGCTTAGAGTAGGTTTCTGACCCCCCACATCATTGTCTGGTCCTGTCTTCCTCCTTCATCTCCAAGCTCACCTTGCATCTTTATGATTTAAAATGATTTTTAGTAGAAATATATTATGGTATTGTTTCAGTTGTACTACAGTGATTTGATACTTGCATACAATGTAAAATGATTATCACCATTTGTCTAATAACCATCTATCCCCATTACAAAGTTTTTATAATCTTATTGATCATATTCTTCATGCTGTATAGTATACCCCTTATAAATAGAGATTTGTATCTCTTAATTCCCTGCACCTATTTCACCCTCCTCCCTCCCCTGTGCTCTGTATCTATTTGTCTATTTTGTTTTTTGGGGGTTTTTTTAGGTTTTGCTTTTTAGGGTGCACTTGCAGCATATGGAAGTTCCCAGGCCAGAGGTCAAATCAGAGCTACAGCTGCCAGGCTATACCACAGCCACAACAACTCAGGATCTGAGTCACGTCTGTGACCTACACCACAGCTCGTGGCAACGGCGGATCCTTAACCCACTGAGCGAGGCCAGGGGATCGAACCGGAATCTTCCTGGATCCTAGCTGGGCTGTTAACTGTTAAGCCACAAAGGGAACTCCCTATTTCATTTTATTCTCTAGATTCCACATATGAGTGAGATAATACAGCTTTTTCTTTGTTTGACTTACCTAGCATAATACTCCTCTAGGTCTATCCATGTTGTCACAAATAGCAAGATTTTATTCATTTTTATGGCAGAGTAATATTCCATTGTGTATGTGTTTTATATATATATATATATAATATATGTATCACATCTTTATTCCTCTATTGATGGACACTTAGGTTGTTTCTGTATCTAAGCTATTTTAAATAATGCTGAAATGAACATTGGTACACACATATCTTTTATGTTTTCTTTGGGCAAATACCCAGAAGTGAAATTGCTATATCATATGGAAGTTCTATTTTTAATTTTTTTGAGAAAACTCCACACTGTTTTCCATAGTGGTTGCACCAATTTACATTCTCACCAAACAGTGCATAGGGTTTCCTTTTCCCAGTACCAGTTATTTTTTGTCTTTTAGATGCTAGCCATTCTGATAGATATGAGGCGATAACTCATTGTGGTTTTGATTTGCATTTCCTTGATGTTAGTGATACTGAGCATCTTTTCATGTCTATGTATGTCTTTGGAAAAACTGTCTATTCAAATTCTCTGCCCAATTTTAATTTTTTTTTTTTCTTTCTTGGGCTGCACCTGCAGCATATGGAAGTTAGGCTAGGGGCTGAATCAGAGCCTACAGCTGCAGCCACAGCAATGCCAGATCTGAGCCACATCTGTGACTTATACCGTAGCTCAAGGCAACATCGGAGGATTCCTTCACCCACTAAGGGAGGCCAGGGATCAAACCTGCATCCTCATGGATACTAATTGGATTCTTAACCCACTGAGACACAACAGGAACTCCTGCCCATTTTTTAATTGGGTTGTTTGTTTTTTGATGAGTTGTATGAGTTACTTGTATGTTTTTGGATGTTAACCCCTTATTGGATATATCACTTGCAAATATCTTTTCCCATTTGGTAGGCTGCCTTTTGTTTTGTTGATATAAATCTGTTCCATTGATCTATGTTTTTTGTGCCAGTACTATACTCTTTTGACTATTGTACCTTTGAAGTATAGATTAAAACCAGGGAGCATGATACCTCCAGCTTTGTTCTTCTTTCTCAATATTGCTTTGGCTATTCAGGGCCTTTTGTGTTTTCCATAAAAATTTTGGAATTATTTTTCTAGTTCTGTGAAAAATGCCACTGGTATTTTGATACCAATTGCACTGAATCTATAAATTGCCTTAGATAACGCCTTGCTTCTTTTCCATCTTTTAAATTTTTTCACCAGTTTTCCACTAAGAAAGGAAAAGCTCCATATATTTCCAGACTCTGGTAATCAGAATAATATTCCCCCAAAGATGTCCATGTCCTAATCCCAACAGCCTGTGAATATGTTAGATCAAACATTAAAAGGTTGCAGATGGAATTAAGGTTGCTAAACAGCTGACCCTAAAATAGGGAGATTATCCTGGATTATCCAGGTGGGTCCAATAATCACAAGGGAGATGAGACCGAGGAAGAATGGTCAGAGATTGGTACAATCACTATGGAAAACAGTATGGAGGTTCCTCAGAAAACTAAACATAGAACTACCATGTGACCCAGCAATCCCACTCCTGGGCATATATCCAGACAAAACTTTCATTCAAAAAGATACATGCACCCCTGTGTTCACTGCAGCACTATTTACAGTAGCCAAGACATGGAAACAACCTAAATGTCCATCGACAGATGAAGGGATTAAGAAGTTGTGGTACATATGCCCAATGGGATACTACTCAGCCATAAAAAAGAACAAAAAATGCCATTTGCAGCAACATGGATTGAATTAGAGACTCATACTAAGTGAAGTAAGCCAGAAAGCAAATACCATATGATTATCACTTATATCTGGAATCTAATGTACAGCACAAATGAACCTTTCTACAGAAAAGAAACAAACACATGGACTTGGAGAACAGACTTATGGTTGTTGAGGAAGAGGGAGTGGGATGGACTGGGAGTTTGGGGTTAATAGATGCAAACTGTTGCATTTGGAGGGGATAAGCAATGAGATCCTGCTGTATAGCACAGGGAACTAGTCACTTGCGATGGAAGATGATGGAAGACAATGCAGGAAAAAGAATGTACACACACACACACACACACACACACACACACACGTATGACTGGGTCACTGCCATATAGCAGACATTGACAGAACAATGTAAATCAACTATAACAGAAAAAAACCTAAAAAAAAAGTAATAAGAGAAAAATAATCTCCTCCCTCCCCCCCCCAAAAAAAGAACAGAGAGATGCAATGTCGCTGTTTTTTTTGGTTTGTATTTTTTTTTTATTTTTGCGTTTTAGGGCCGCACTGTGGCATGTGGAATTTCCCAGGCTAGGGTCAAATTGGAGCTGCAGCTGCTGGCCTACTCCACATCCACAGCAATGCACGTTCCAAGCTGAATCTGTGACCTACACACCACAGCTCATGGCAACGCTGGATCCTTATTCCACTGAATGAGGCCAGGGATAGAACCCACATTCTTATGGATACTAGTCGGGTTTGTTACCACTGAACCACAATGAGAACTCCCTGTCGCTGGTTTAAAGATGGACCGAAGAGATAAGAGACCAAGGAATGCAATTAATCTCTAGAAGCTGGGAAAGGCAAGGAAATGATTCTTCCCCTTGTCTCCAGGAAGAAATGGCCCTGCTGGTACACTGATTTCAGCACAGTGAGACCCACTTTGGACTTAAATAAAACTGTAATGCTTTGGAGCTCTCTGGTGGCCTACCAGTTAAGGATCAAGCATTGTTGGAGCCATGGCTCAGGTCACTGACATGACATAGGTTTGATCCCTGGTCCAGGAACTTCTGCTTGCCACAGGCACGGCAAAAAAAAAAAAAAAAAAAAATTGTAATGTTTTCATGGCATGAAGAGATCAGTAAACTCACCTTCTGTCTCCAGGGTTAGTGGGTCTCAAAGATAGCTGCATATTAGAACCACCTAAGATCTTTTTGTTCCCAATGCCTGCATCACACTCAGAGGCTGGGACCCAGACATTATTAAAGTTTCTCAGGTGTTTTCAACATGCCGCCAAGGCAGAGAACCTCTATCTCAGCTAATCACAAAAGCACAAGTAGCCTTTTTCCTGGCCTCTTGGTGACTGAGAAACATAGGGGCAGAGAGGAAGTGTAGCATCTTCCACTGGGAGAACCAAGTCTTTGCTTTTGGATAGAAGCAGGTTCCATCTGAACCTTTGCCATTTAGCAGCTTGGAAATTGGATCCCATCTCTCCTCACTAGGGAAAAATACTGGCATCTCTCCAACGGTATTTATTATTAAATTATGTGTAAGTACAGAATAGAGACCTTGCCCCCCAGCCCCCGGAATGATTTAAGTAAGTTGCTGATGTAATGTCCAACACATGTGAGTTTCCTACAGAGACATCCCCTTGTATACCTGCAACATGACTATCAAAGTCAGGGAATTACAACTTGGACATTTCTCCCTCAGACCCTATTCAAGTTTTACTAAATGTTCCAATGATGTCTTTAACAGCAAAGAATCCAGCTCGTGTTGCCTCTAGTCATCACGTCCCTTAGTCTCCTTCACTCTACAGCAGTTCCTCAGCCTTTCCTTGACTCTGTGACTGTGATATTTTTGAAAATTACACCAACCTGGGCTTCTCTGATGTTTCCTTGTGATTGGATTCAGGTTACACATCTTGGGCAGGGGTACCACAGAGGTGATGCTGTGCCCTTCTCAGTGGGCACATCATGTTGATTTGGCCCTTTGCTGACAAGATGTTCACTTTGGTCACTTGATTAAGCTAATGTCTTGCCAGGTTTTTCCATGGTGAAGTTGTCCCTTAATTATTATTATTATTGCTTTTTTGGGCCACACCTGTGGCATAAGTTTCCACCTAGGGGTCGAATCAGAGCTACACCACAGCTCACAGTTATGCCAGATCCCCGAGCCCCTTAAATATTAATAAATATCTTAGGGGGCAATAATTTGAAATGCCAGTACCCTGGTCCTCATCAGTCTTTCAGTTTAATAATTTATATCAGCATAGGTTCATGTTTTCATATTGCATTCAGGGGCTTATTAATTCATAACTATCATTTATCTTTCCATGTTTAATGTGTTCCAAATTTGGCCAGTGGAAGCTTCTTCAAACTGGCTCCGGTGGCCTTTTGACATGTTCCTATCATTCTTGGAACACTTCTTTTATTCTCTGGAACAAAATGTTCCAGGCTGTTAATAAACCCATGAGGTGGGTGCTATTACTATTAGCCCCATATCAGAGATGCAGGAACCTCAAAGAACAGGTCAGGATTATGCAGCTAGTTAGCTAGCTAGTTAGTTAGCTGGATTGTGAATCCAGACCATTTAGGTCAAGCCTGAGCTTTTTCCTCCACTTTTTATTTTGAAATAATTTTAGACTTACAGAAAAGTTGCAAAAATAGTACAGAGTTCCTGTTTACGCAGTTTCCCCCTAAGGTTAACCGATAACATTCACACGTAGTACGATGAGTGAAACCAGGAAATGCACCTTGATACAGTACTATGAATTAATTTTGCCAGCTTTCTTAGTAAGGTCCTCTTCTGATCCAGAATCTCATGTTGCATTTAATTGTCATACCTCCTTGGTCTCCTCCAATCCATGACAGTTACTTAGTCTTCATCCTTAACCAACTGTGCCATAGCAGGAACTGCTAACCTGTCACTTTTGAACAAGACAGCTGGTCCACTGATTTGCAGAATCCCTGTTTGGGTTTGTCTGCTCTTTGTTGCTGGTTAGACTGAAGTTATACAAGAATACACAGGTGACACTGGGGCCTCTTAATGCATCATGTAAAGATAATGACTAGGAGTTCCCATCGTGGTGCAGTGGTTAACGAATCTGACTAGGAGCAGTGAGGTTGAGGGTTCAGTCCCTGCCCTTGCTCAGTGGGTTAAGGATCCAGCGTTGCTGTGAGCTGTGGTGTAGGTTGCTGATGCAGCTCGGATCCTGCATTGCTGTGGCTCTGGCATAGGCCAGTGGCTACAGCTCTGATTAGACCCCTAGCCTGGGAACCTCCACATGCCGCGTGAGTGAGTGGCCCTAGAGAAGGCAAAAAGACCAAGCAATCAATCAATCAATAAAAGGTAGTGACTAATCAATCACAGGGGATATAAACTTTGACCACATGATTAAGGTGATTGATATTCACTAGGTTTCTGCACTGTAAGCTTACTATTTTTCCGTTTTTATTAGTTAAGTACCTTATAGGGAGATACTTTGAGACAATGAAAATGTTCCCTTTTTTTCTTTTGCTATTTTTGTATCCACTTTTGCCTGCAAATGATTATTGTGGTGTTTGTCTAATGGTGATTTTCTTCTCCATTATTCTTTCTACATTTATTAACTGGAATTCTGTAAGAACTGTCCCTTCTTCTCCATGCATATAGTTATTCAATTATTTATTCATACCAGACTAGAGTCATGACTGTTTTATTCCATAGCTTATAGTCCATTACTGACTTGATCATCTGGTGTGCTTTCAAGTTGGCTCCTGAGTCCCTCAGTCAAGCCCTCTTCTTTTTTGAACACTTCCTTGATAGGACCACAAGATATTCCAGGCTCCATTTATCTTTTCTCTGCCTCAGATCTGCAATTTCCTCAAGAAGCTCTGGTTCCTTTTACTGAAGAAAGGTATTTAGAAGCCAAGATCCAGACACTATATGTGTTTATTGCTTCTGGGATGTCACCACCTCTAGGCCCTCTGGGCAGATAGGGCTAAGGTATACTCATACATTCTAACCCTGACACTTGAACACAGATACATTATTTCAGTATCTATCTGCATGTGTAATGGAAACCAAGAGTGCATACTACCTCTGATCACAATCCAATACCACAAGTTTCATTCTAGCCGTATCACTGTCTCATCTATAGCTTTTCTCCAACAGTGAGAAACCCAGCAGGGCCAGAGCTCTGTGACCATGCTGTCTCTTCCACAAGAGCTAGTAGAGAGAGCACCACATCAGACTCGGCTTTAAAGGATAGGATTTTGACAGACATAGGGAAAGTCACTCCCAGCAGAGAGAGGAGGACGAGTAGAGGTTGGTAGTCAAAGCAGGGCCTGATGATGAGTAAGTCTAACACAGAAGGAACAGGCTCCAAAGGGCCGAGATCAAATGCAACAACATGTAGCTCGTGAAGGTGATTTTATTAGCAACTTCACCTCAATTCGGTTTTATTTCACCAGGCAGCAGAGAACCAATTAGGAAGTGGCAGAACCAAGGCTATCTTGGCTTTGCATCCAAGAGCAGGTGGACTGGGTGGGGAGAATGGAGCTGTGGCCATGAGCTGGGTAGTGGTGGTCACCATGGGAAAGAAGTGACAGGTGAGAAAGGTACTACAGAACCAACAGAACTTGGCAACTGATGGAAAGTGGAGGAGGGAAGAGGAAGGAAGAGTCAAAGTGACAAGGCTCCATACCTGAGTGGTTTCGAGAAAGTGGTACCATGAACAGAATCCCAATCTAAGGGTTCTGTTAACTCTTCCCCCTTGGAAGCAGGTACAGGCTTAACTGTTCTTGACCACAAAGCCTCAAAAAATTTTCTGTGAAGGGCCTGACTCAGGGATCTCCCTTTCTGCCTGATTTATTCGGTCTGGGCCCTCCCTCAACCCCACCCTCAACCCCACCAACTCCATGGTCTTTGACACACAGCTACAATAACCATGCACCCACAGCTGGCTGCCCATCATCCAGGACACAGCTAAAACCCCTCTCAGGGTTCCCCACATGCTGACCCAGCCTACTTTTTGGTTTACCTCCCATTATAGACAGGAGACCACTTCCCCTGTCTGGCTGACTTGGCCTTCCCGGTCCATGTCCTTCTCTCTGGCCCCAGGTATCTCCTTGAGCTTCTACCTCTCCCAGGAACACCCCCTCTTTACCTGGTCACCCCCTCCTGGATACGTGAATGTCAGTGTGCCCCACCTGTGGGCCAGATGCCCCTCCTGTCAGCCCCAACTCTGTACTGGAATAGCCTGTTTATCTTCTTCCCCTAATCTGTATGTCTGGGGCAGCAAAGATATGTCTTGTTTACCAAACACACGGTACCTCCTGGACATACTGTAGGCAGGTGTTCAAGTACTTGAAGAAAGGAGAGGGCAGACACTCCAAACTCCCATTTCCCACTGTGCCCTCTGCCTCCACTGCCCCCGCCCTCTTTGGTACCCAGCCTTTTCCTTCAGGACCCAGCTCCTCCACATGGCCTTCCACATCTCTCCCCTTCCCATCTTGACTCAATTCGGGAACTGGATCACTGTGGGCCATGTCTGAGCCGGGCAGCAGAGGTGCTCAAATAGAACAGGTAAAGGCATGGAAGCACCAAGCCCCAGCCCTGCCTGCCACAAGGCCCCGTCCAAGAATACGGACATGAAGGCAGCCTGTTCTCTGCTTCTCCTGGTGGACTGTAGCAAGCCTGTGAAGAGGCTGGGGAGTTCTGCCACCAGGGGTGGAGTCTGCCTCCTGTGCCGTGTTGCCCCACCAACCACTGAACAGGCAGGCGTCAAAGCTGGAGCCAGTGCCCTGCTGCTTTGGTCCCCAGGGATGGATGAGAAAACAACAGCACAAAGAACCACAAGAAAACAGAGCCACACACTGGGCTTTGTCCATAATTATTACTATAATGATTTACAAAAAGAGGTTTTTCCAGGCAACTGTGTTAAATTCTTGTACATGTGTAGGAGAGGGAGGTGGGGGTCCTGACCACAGGGTGAATGAAGACTTCTTTTGTGGGAGAAGTGGGAGGAGAAAATGTGTCCCCCCCAACTCCTACTAGGTCTGATTCCTGATTAAGTGGCTTCCTCTCAACAAATGAAGACCATTAACCCTTCCTGTCCCGGGTATTGGGGTAGAGAGGAAGCAGCAAGTCAGTGAAGTGCTCTGAGAGGGAAAATGCAACACACCGTGGCTGCCCGAACCCCATGTGTCCTCTGCCCTGGCTGCACAGGGTTGGACCCTGGGCCAGACCCCCTCACTGGGGACAGAAGAGTGCCAGGTAGTCAGCCTGCACCCAGGCATCCACCCAGGAAGGTGGGTGGGCAGGATGTGAATGCAGTGGGGATGCCTAGGTGTGGCCTGAGGGCTACCCTGTCAGGCCAGGAAGAAGAGGTGGCACGAGAAGCAGTGACACAGCAGTGGGTAGCCCCCTCCTCCACCCCTCTCCCCAAGGCTAGTTACACAGGCATCCAGGAGCTCTAGCCCTGGGAGGGATCCTATCAATGATGTTTGGGTGTCTGGCCATGGAACTTGGGGAAGCAGCCCCAAGGGGCAGAGCAAGGAGCTGTAGGCCTAACTGGCTTGCCAAGGTGGACACTCATACAGCCCAAAGCTGGGCTCATCCATTCTATGCCAGCTCAAGCCTTCATCCACGCAGCTAAATGTTACTGTGTGTGTGTGCGTGTCTGTGTGTGCATGTGAGTGTGTGTGGATGGGCTGCAGGAAAGCACTGTTGCACCACCTGCCCAGGAAGCGGGGCACACAGGGACCCGAGGCCTAGGTTGTGAACCTGGACCAGAAAAGGTTAAGGACTCTGGCCTCCTCTTCTCCCATCCTCTCCTCCCTCCACCTTCCTCTTTGGGCGCTAGAACGTTTTACGATGAATAGCCCGGGAGCCATCCTCTTCATATTCCTTTTTGGATACCCACATCTTCTTGAAAGTGTCCAGCGAGGCTAGGATGGAGCCGCTGAGAGGGGGGAGGGAGAGCATTCCTGTGGACCTGAGGGTTGAGCCCCCCATTCTCCCAGGGTGCCTGGAGCTCCATTTCCCTTACCTCGGAGGGAAATCCACCCACCTCCACCTTGCCTGGGCCAACCCAGGGAGAAATGTCCAGGGCACAATGGTCTCCTCCCAGAGCCCTCCCTGTGAGCCCCACCTCACCCGATCCATGTCGAGTATAGCCGTTCCTGAGGGGCCGAGATCTAGAGGGGGCAAGCAACGATTTAACCACCCTGTTCCCACACAGAGGCCCCTGTTACTGCACACGCCCCTCACCCTCCCTGCCCTGGGAGGCCCCTCCCCCTGTGCCAGGCAGCAAGAACATCCACTGGGAGCAGTGGGAGGGGCAGGCCTGGGCTGGACATGAAGTGAGGCATCTGAAGGTGGTTCTTGCCTGTTCTTCCCCAGATCAAGGCTACCCAGCACCCCCATGCCCTACTGGGACTCCCCATAACCTCACCTTGATTTTGACGTCCTTTGGGGCAAGCTTCTTTACCTCACTTAGTAACCGGTCGCCGAAGCCTGTGAACACAAGGCTGGGTCCACATCTGACGCCTCAACACTAGCTGCCCCAAATCCTAGCTCTGCTTGTCAGTGCTGCCGCCCTTTTGTTTTAGTCATTCTTGTCAGGATTAAGGCCAGGGTGAGCCACTCCAAAGGCAGAAAAGATCCAGCACCATGCCTGCAGGTGGGCCCAGCTTCCTTCCTCAGCAAGGCCAGGGACAGGGGACCCCAAGCCATGGGACCCTGAGCTCTGCTTGACCCTATGCTCTTCCTTCCCTGACATTCCAGAGCCAAAACCACCAGAAGCAAAGTCAAAGGCAAACGACAAGTCAGGAGAACTTGTCTCTTCTACCCAGCACATGGGCAAATGTCACACAGTGTTGGGAGCGGGGGTGGGGACGGAAGTGGCACAGCCTCTCAGGAGGGACACTGGTGATATCTACCAGGTAACAAACGCACATACCCACCCTCTGGCTCAGCAAGTCTACTCTTAGGATTTATCTTTTAGGTACAGTCTCATCATGTGAAATGACGGTGCAGGAGGTCACCCACGGAAGCATCTTTGTGATTAGAAAGAACTGCAGGCACCCCCAGTTAAGGGACGACGGTTAAGTGGCACATGCATCCCATACCACCATCTAAGAGAACTTACTATCTTCTGGTTGTAGTGCAAAGTCAAAAAATGCCTGGAGTGGAGCCTGAGTGTTTGCTATGATTTGTGTAAAAAGGGAATGCTTAATGATGCACAGGTGTTACTTGGGAAAATAACAACTGTGGGGAGGGCACTGGGTGTCCAGGACATGGGAGAAGGCAGACTTCATCTAATACCTTTGAGACCTCATTAAACTTATCGCCTAGTTACAAAGTATATAGAAGTTTCCAGCCTAGGGGTCAAATGGGAGCTACAGCTGCCAGCCTATGCCACAGCCACAGCAATGTGGGATCTGAGCCTCATCTGTGACCTACACCACAGTTCACAGCAATGCCAGATCCCTGACTCACTGAGCAGGGCCAGGGATCGAACAGGCGTCCTCACAGATACCAGTCAGATTTGTTTCCATTGAGCCACAATGGGAACTCCAATAAAATTTTACTTTTTTTTTTTGTTGTTGTTTTTTTTGCCATTTCTTGGGCCGCTCCCGCGGCATATGGAGGTTCCCAGGCTAGGGGTTGAATTGGAGCTGTAGCTGCCAGCCTACACCAGAGACACAGCAATGAGGGATCCGAGCCGCATCTGCGATCTACACCACAGCTCACGGCAACGCCGGATTGTTAACCCACTGAGCAAGGGCAGGGATCGAATCCGCAACCTCATCATTCCTAGTCAGATTCGTTAACCACTGCACCACGACGGGAACTCCAAAATTTAATTTTAAATCTTTCTCTTTAAAAAAAAAGCTCTCTGAGCACCTAAAAAAACCAACAGAAGATGGACCATGTCCCAGGCTCTAGGGAGTAGTGGGTAGCTGCCCTTGGCCTCCAAGTCTCAGCAATGTCGCCCAACTAGGGTACCTTTGAACAGCGTGGAGCCACCTGAAAGGACGATGTTGGAAAACAGTGTCCGGCGTAGGTCCATGTCGGACTTGTGGATGGCGAAGGCCAGCACCTCGTGGAGCCCCTCGCTCTCATCCCCTATCAGGTCTGGTTGGAACAGCAGCTCAGGGGCCCGGAATCGCGCTGGCCCCACCTTTGGAACATAAGATGGAGGCAGACAGGCCTCTTTCCCCTCCACATCCCAGCATTACTGTGGCCACCTGGGGCTGGCCTGGCAACTTACATCAAGCATGCTGCCATCCGGCAAGAGGTACTGCACCTTCTCTGTCTCCAGAGCCTCATCCTTCTGCGGGCTGATGGACAGGTAGCAGGCCCGCTGCAGTGGGCAGGGACATGGCCCTCAGAAAGCTGTGGCCAGGACAACCACACCCAGGGCTCAACCTTATGCCTGGCCTGACCACCCTCGGCTCCCCACCTCCTGCTCCTTGTCACCTCTTTGATGGTCCGGACAACCTCAAACTCGGCCGAGGTGTGAAAGTCGACCCCTTCCTTGCGCAGCAGCAGCCGGAGGTAGCGGGAGACGTCACGGCCGGCAATGTCCACCCGCATGATGGAGTGCGGCATGGCAAAGCCCTCGTAGATGGGGACGGCGTGGGTGACCCCGTCCCCAGAGTCTAAAACCACTCCCGTTGTGCGTCCTGTTGCATACCTGTCACCAGGTCGTCACCCTTTCACCTCAGCCACTAAGGCACGGGGACCTCCTCACCCCTGGAAGGGACCCCGGGACATGTGCATCATATAGTCTGACCAAGGGACCCGAAGGACTCCCTAAAGGGACAGTCAGCAGGGGGCTGTTTCTACAGGGCAGTCAGATGCCTGGTCAGCCCAAGCAGGAGGATGGCGAGAGTGACGCAGGGGACACAGGGCTCGGGGAGCACTCACAGGCTGAGCACAGCCTGCATGGAGATGAACAGGGCTGGCACGTTGAAGGTCTCAAAGAACACCTCTGCCGCCTTCTCCCGGTTCTTACTCGGGTTGAGTGGGGCCTCCGTTAGAAGAACAGGATGCTGTGAGAGACGGCAGCGTTGTGCACAGGCGCAGAGACCATGTGCTCGCCCTGAAAGGATCTTTCCAGGCCTCCCCCCACCCACCCCCGGTCCATGAGCACAGGAAGTTGCGGCCTGCCATCCCTCTTGAGGGCACCAGCCTGTCATCAGCCAGCAGTTACTCTCCTAAAGATCCAGGTCTCCCTGGAACACTCTGCTTGGCAGCCACTGACCATGTGGACCCACATCCACACAACAAAGAGGGAGAGGGCCCTGAGAGGCAGCGGGCCCTGACGGAAGCCAGAGGGAACATGGAAGCCTGAGAGAGACACTGCAGGGCATGGGGAAGGCACCACCCGAACGGGGCCTGGCTGCCACACCTCCTCGGAGAAGGTCTGCAGCTGGTCCTTGGAGTAGACGTACTGCCAGATGCGTTCCATGTCATTCCAGTCCCGCACCACTCCGTGCTCCATGGGGTAGCGGATGGCCAGCAGCCCCCGGTGCTCCTGTGGGGGCGGGAGGCTGGCTGTGGCATCAGACACACATCCGGCAACTGCTCCCAGCCCTCTGGGAGCTGCCTGTATCTGCTTCCTGGGGGTCCCTGTGCCTGGGGCAGGCCCAGAGAACCCAGCACAGGGTCATCTGCCCAGCAGCTTCTCAGGCTCGCAGAGGGGGGTCCGGCTCCTCTACACTCAGTGCACACCCTCTCCTGCCCTCCACAATCACGCTCCACTGCTTCACTTACCACGCCTGCCAGCGCCAGGAGCCTCCCTGCAGGCCGATCCTACATGGTCCCCTCTGAGGTCACCTGCTGCCACCTCTCCTCCCAGTTCTTCCCCCAGTGCTTGTGTCTTCTGCACAGACCTGCCCTTCAATTTCCCCTAACAGTGAGCCCCATCCTGCCCAGCACCACTCAGCCTTGCTCACCCACAGCCCTGGCTCCTTTGACCCCATTTCCTGAGAGCTCTGGGAGCTGCACCCCAAGTCCTCAGGACCCATGCTGTAGCCCTCAGGTGCCTAAACTGCCCCTGCTTGTTATCCTCTGCCATTCCCCTGCCCCCATTCACCCTCTTCCCAAGGGCTTCATGGGGCCCTGCAGCCCCTGGGCATCAACCTGGCTGGAGCACAAGAGGTGGCCTTCTCATTCAGATCAGTCATCAAGTTCAAGTGATTCAGACTTTTAAGTCACTTTTTTTTTTCTTTTTACAGCTGCTCCTGTGGGATATGGATGCTCCCAGGCTAGGGATTGAACTGGAGCTACAGCTGCTGGCCTATGCCACAGCCGCAGCAATGCGGGATCCAAGACGCATTTGTGATCTTCGCTGCAGCTTGTGGCAACACTGGATTCTTAACCCACTGAGCAAGGCCAGAGATTGAACCCACATTCTCATGGACACTATGTCAGGTTTTTTTTTGGTTTTGTTTTAGCTTTTTAGGGCCACCCTTGCAGCACATGGAAGTTCCCAGGCTAGCTAGAGGTCAAATCAGAGCTACAGCTGCTAGCCTCCACCACAATCACAGCAACCCACTGAGCAAGGCCAGGAATCGAACCCACAGCTTCATAGTTCCTGGTCAGGCTCGTTGACTGCTAAGCCACAAAGGGAACTCCACTATGTCAGGTTCTTAATCTGCTGAGCCACAACAGGAATTCCTTAAGTCACTTTTTAGTCAGTTCTTTGCTCTGTAGCTTCTAGCTTCTGGAGCGTGAAGTGGTCTAACTATGTTGCCCTACACAGGAACACAGCCCATGTCATAGAGCAAAGGGACCAGGGCGTAGTATTTCAGAGCTGGAGCCTGGAGCCTGGAGGGGGCTCAGCAGGTGGCCCCAGAGAACAGATTCCCAGGCCCTCTCTGCAGGTACAGCTTTGACTGCATGGGCCAATGCACAGCTCCTGGGACAATGAGGACCCCAAAGCCAGGCAATGGCAGTCTCCACAGGTATTACCTCTGCTTTTGGTCCGATGAAGAGGTCCCCTTCCAGGGCTCCAGCCATCACCCGCATGTGCTTGGGGCGCCCAACACTGTGAAGACAGGAAAATTCGGGGAGAAGAACAGGGGGCATAGCTGAACCCAGTCCAGGAAAAACAGTGTAATGCCAATGGTTGAGAGGGAAGTGTATTCCAAAGCTTCAGGGCAAAGGTCAGAACCTAGGCCTGCTTCACAGCAGGCCTTGGCAGGACCGAAGTCATAGTCAGAAGCAAAGGCATCCCCTCCATCTCCCACCAGACCGCCCAGAGAGCTGAGAGCACTGGAACATCAGCCATTCCTGGCCCAGCCCTGGCAGAGGGGCAGCCTTGGCAGCCACGACTCAGCCTGCGCTCTTGATTTCCGCAGCCTGAAAAGGGATGGCCCCAGGAAGCTGAGTCGTGGCTCCCTCATCCATCTGCCCTTCTCACTCAGTCAATCCTGCCCATTCCCACTGCCAGGGCTTCCGGGACAGAGACGCAGTTCTCGGCAGACTGGATGAACTACCATTCATTTCAACATCTGACCTGAGTTCCCTGCACACTAAGAGGAATCTTTAAGAACACTCAATATGAGTTCTGGAAGGAACACTGAAGCTCTCCTGGGTGCTCCATGCTGGCTGTGTCTTGCTATAGCCAGTCATTTTGAGGGCCTTAGGCCAGGAAACTCAAAAGCCTCTAGGACTTGAGAAGAGACACAGGTGAGGGAGGGCTCCCTGATGGGCTGGAGCGGCCAGGGCAGGGTGCCAGGCTTTCACCCCCTCCTACCTCTGCTACCACGGTGCCATTCTGGCAAAGACTCCCTCAGTCTGAACACACAATATTTTCTAGAGTCTGAAACTATGTAAGACACGAAGAAATTGGAAATCATTTCTGGGGAGGAAGGGGTGGCTGTGCATTAACTCCGTACTTTCTCCCCGGAGGCTAGGTCTCTTTCCAGGAGATTGTTTTATTCTTGCTGCTGCTACCACGCCCTGTCCCCAAGGGAAAGCTGGTGGTTTCTCCTCCTTCCTGGCTCCAGGAGGGACCAAAATCAGAGTCCAAAGAGGAGGGGGAAGCCCAGAGCACCTGTCTTCTCTTTCCAGAACTCAAATCTAGTGTTTCACAAGTCTAGTGTTTTCCCCTACATACAGGCGGGGGCAAGAGAGCTGTGACACATGACCAGTGTTCTCCCCCGAAGCAAACAAAAGGGTTAAGGATGCTGCCTGAGCAACACTTACTAGTTTGGGAAACAGTATTTGGGAATCTGGTCTCCGGCAAAGCCAGCCTTGATCACCCCCGAACCCTGAAAGAAAAATAATGTTTAGCTTCCAACATTCACCTCCAGATGAAGGCAGTGCCCCATTGTGCAGAAGGCTGCTGCCCTACCAGGGCAGCCTGGGCAGGAAGCTGAGGACCTGCCAAGAGAGCAAAGCCAAAAAAACACACAAAAAACAAGAGAGCCAGGCCATTTACAAGTACACCAATGGTTCAAAACTGGGGGCGATTTTGCATCCCCTCCTCCAAATCTGACCATATTTGGAGACTGGGGAGCAGGAACTACTACTGGTATCTTGTGGGTAGACGCCAGGGATGCTGCTAAACATCCTACAATGCACAGGACAGCCCCTCAAAACCAAAAGTGATCCAGGCCAGAATGTCATTAGTGTGGAGATGGAGGAACCACGAAGCATACCCTCCTCTGCATGCTCCATGGTCACTCCAGGCAGGAGGAATCCACAGCAGCACATGCTACTCCCCAAACCCAGTTAGAGCAACCCCTAAGCATGTTTTTTTTTTTTTCCCTCCAACAGTCCCCAGCCCCCTCCTGTCAGCAGCCATGGACCACATACAGGATGGCCCAGGGAAGATCATTGGATGCTTGGGGACAGCTGGCACTTCTCAAGTGGTTTCCCCAGAGCCTACAAGAGGAGAATTTGGTTTTGCACTGCTCCAGCATGGAAGCTGGATTTAGAATCCCCCCCCCCCTTTTTTTTTTACCAGAGTGTACAGAAGCTTGACGTGGGATCTCAACTCCCAGACTCGGGATGGAACTTGGGCCAAAGTGCTGAAAGCACTGAATCCTAATCACTAGACCACCAAGGAACTTAGAATCTTGAAGGGAACTTGGCATCTAGGAACTCCCCATCCACTGCAGGAACCAGAATCTCAACCCATGTTCCCAGAGATCTCCACCACCAGCCTTGGGGTCTGTAGAGCAGACATATACAACCCTAAGTTACAGAGGAGGGGTTGGAAGCCCAGAGGGAGCAAAGCAGGTTCCCTCTTAAACTTTTTGATTAGCCTAAGTGGATTATTTGCCCGCCAAGAAAGGAAGTGGCCCTGTCCTTCCCATGGCCTGATGGAGAGTATCCCCCAAGCCCAGTTCCAGCTTTCTTATTAAGCATCCCCTGCAGTGACTCAGGGTGCTCACATGGGTACTCCAAAAAAGACAGCCATTCAGGGATTACATGGGAGTCAAATGGCAGGGAGACAGATCCAAGAAAGAAAAGTGAGTCATTAACAAAAACTCCAGGGCTCCAGGGGCAGATACCCAGCTAGGAGCAGAGCCACAGATCCCTCCCTGTCCTTTATTTTCTTCCTGTGGACCAGGAAGCGTGCTTAGCCCCAGTGTTGAAGGACCACAATGGAGCCAAGCAACTTTCTCCTGAGGTTGTCAAACAATTATTGCAAAGTGCTCATGGGTTCTGGGAAAAGTAGTCCTGAATTCTTTCCATTGCCCTGCCAACTGTGGAACTTCTGTTTGGCTCCTGGAGCACTTAAAGGAGAGGGTCAAAACAGCCAAGTGGCCACGCAGGTGGCCGTGGCTATGTGGCCGGCAGAGCTTAGCTTACATTTTCCCCTGTCCTAGGAAAAGGGTGCAGCAAGCCTGCCCACTCTGGAGGTGCTGCCTGGGGGTGCAGCCCCTTGGGAAGAGCTGTTGTAGAGGTCACCAGGCCAACCCTCTCCGAAACATGGGGCCAGCGGTGTGCAAGAAGGCAAATGCCATTCCTCCTCCACTAAGAGGGGCAGCCAAAGTCAGAGCCTGATGGGGAGTAAAGGGGCTGGGTCGAGACCTGCCCTGTGACCTCACTGTCAATTGAGAAGGGTCCGGGGTGCGCCCCCGAGCCTGACACACATCTGCCGGGCTGCCTGGCTGTCACTCCAGCCCTCCAGATGCTGACCAAGGGCCGCCAGACGGATGGGACTCCTGCCTCTCCTGACCTCCCCGCCGGGCTGGGAGTGCTCTGGCTGGGGCTCTGCCACGCTGGCGAGGGTCTGGCCCCGTGGCCCGGGTTAAGGGCCAGATGGGGGCGCGGGCGGCCAGCGCGGGTGGCGGGCGGACAGTGAGCAGAAGAGCTGCAGAGACGGGCCGGGGTCCCTGCAGGCGCCGCCGCAAGAGTCCCTGAGGGCGGAGCGCCCGCCCTCCCCCCGGCCGCCGAGCCTCACGTTGTCGATGACCACAGGCTGGTTAGCGATGATGTCGTAGGACTCCATGGCCGGGCCGGGCCGGCCCTGCCCAGCAGGCGGGCTGCTGGAGGGACCAACGGCGGGCGGGCAGACGGACGGGGACGGAGGCGACTCCAGACGCTGCGCCGCGCCCCTCCCATCCAGAGCGCGCAGCTTAAGCAAGCCCCGCGGGGCTTTCTGGAGGGCCGGCCCCACGGCCAATCAAGCTCCAAGAAGGGCGGATTGACGCAGGTCGCCTGGGGCCGGAGGCCGGCGAAGGGGCGGGGCCGCCGGGTGCTGGCCGGCCAATGGAGGCCGCTCGGAAGAACCGCAGGGGCGCTTCCAAGGTAGGCTGCGCCGCGTGGGTTTGACGTCGTGGCTCCACTCTTAAAGAGGACGTGTTCGGAGTCAGGCGGGTTGGGAGTTCACCTGTCCAGGAAGACTCCGTTCCTCCTGAGCTCGCTGCACCCGAGGAGGCTGGCGCTGGATATTTCACCCAAAGCATTTCTTTATAGAGCATTGAGGAGGATCCTTTTCCTAGTAAAAATGACAGTTTCGTGGTAACGGTAGCTGAGTTAATGGAGCACCTGCCACGTGCTTCCGGAGGACTTCTAACCCACTTTCTATAGATTACTATATTACACCCTTGCAGTAACTGTATCAGGTAGTTTTATTATTATCCCCATTTTACAGATATGGGAATCAAGGAGCAGCAACTGGGATTAGCCTGCAGGCAGCCTACAATTGTGCTGGGATCAACTGCTGCATAAGTGCTAGATAAGAGTCCTGAATTCACTACCAAACTGAGCCATGGTTATTTGCATCTCTATATAACTTTCCCACTAGACTGTGAGATTAAATTTGGTAAAATTGAAGCACAGCCGTCATGCAGAAAAGTGCAGAAATCATAAGTATACATTTTAATGAATTATACCTATACTCCAAACTTTATACCTATTTTCACAGTCTTTGCCTCCTTGAAACATTCAGTTTTCAACAGGGCGCAAGAATCAGGGCAATTCTACTTCTAGCCTGTAGTTAGTCTAGTGGCTAGGTTACCTGGTTTTCATCTAGGCTGCCCAGGTTCAATTCTGGAGCAGGAAATTAAGGTCTCACTCCAAGTCATTACTCACTGCTGTCTCTTCGAGATCATAACCATCACTGAATTTAAGAAACAAAGCATGGGAGTTCCCGTCGTGGCTCAGTGGTTAACGAATCTGACTAGGAACCATGAGGTTGCGGGTTCGATCCCCGGCCTTGCTCAGTGGGTTAAGGATCCGGCATTGCCATGAGCTGTGGTGTAGGTTGCAGACGCGGCTCAGATCCTGAGTTGCTGTGGCTCTGGCATAGGCCACAGCTCCGATTTGACCCCTAGCCTGTGAACCTCCATATGCTGCGGGAGCGGCCCTAGAAAAGACAAAAAAAAGAAACAAAGCATGACCCAGAAACCTCTCACCCCTTTTGCTCACTGCTTTTTCCTCCTAGGAGGAGACCACTGTCCTTCATTCTAATGACACAGGTTAGTTTTGCCTATTGTGGAATTTCATGCAAATGAGGTCATAGATATGTGTTTGTTTGTATCTGGTGTCTATCCATTCATAAAATGGGTCATTGTGCAACTATTTAAAATAACGAGGGATTTCTGTATAATCTGATGAGAAATACGTCGGGATGTACGGCTAAGTCAAAGCAAAGAAAGCCAGAGTCCAGAATGTTCTATGTGTAAATGTCTCCAATGATTGTATAAGCCACATTCAAGACTCTTTATTTGTTTATTTTTTTGTCTTTTTAGGGCCACACCTGCAGCATATGGAGTTTCCCAGGCTAGGGGTCCAATCAGAGGTGAAGCCACCTGCCTACACCAGAAGCATAGCAATACTACGTCTGGGACCTACACTACAGGTCACGGCAACGCTGGATCCTTAATCCGCTGAGCAAGGCCAGGGATCTAAACTTCATCCTCATGGATGCTAGTTGGTTCATAACTGCTGAGCCACGACGGGAACTCCTCAAGATTCTTTAATATGGGAAAGGGAACTTATGAGACCAGAACTCTAACTCTCCATCCTCCACATAACAATTTCGTTCATTTTTTAAGGCTGCATTATATCCAATTGTATGTATATAGTACATTTTGCTTATCCATTCATCTGTTGGATTCTTGGGTTGCTTCCACATTTTAGCTATTGTGAGTAAAACTGCTATGAACAATGATGTACAGGGAGTTCCCATCATGGCTCAGTGGTTAACGGATCCAACTAGGAACCATGAGGTTGCTGATTTGATCCCTAGCCTCACTCAGTGGGTTAAGGATCTGGCACTGCTGTGAGCTGTGGTGTAGGTTGCAGACGCGGCTCGGATCCTGTGTTGCTGTGGCTGTGGCATAGGCTGGTGGCTACAGCTCCAATTCCACCCCTAGCCAGGGAACCTCCATATGCCGCAGGAGCGGCCCAAGAAATAGCAAAAAAGACAACAACAACAACAAAATAATGATGTATAAATACCACTTTGAGACTCTGCCTTCAGTTCTCTGGGATATATAACCAGATATGCAATTGCTGGATCATATTATAATTCTATTTTCAATTATTTGAAGAACAGCCATACTCTTTTCCCTAGCAGATGCATCATTTTTCATTCCTGACAACAATGCACAAGGGTTCTGGTTTCTCCAAAGCTTTACCACATTGGTTATTTCACATTTCTGTTTTTTGTTTTTGTTTGGCTTGTAGCCATTCTAATGGTTATCAGGTAATATCTCGTCATAGTTTTGATTTACATCTTTTTGGTGATTCGTGATGTTGAGTATCTTGTCATTTGCTTATATGGCCATTCGTGTATCTTTTTTTTTTTGCCCTTCTCCCCCCCCCCCACCCATTAAGGGCTGCACTTGTGGCATATGGGAGCTTCCAGCTAGGGGTTGAATTGGAGCTGCAGCTGCCAGCCTACACCACAGCCACAGCAATGCAAGATCCAAACCACCTCTACGACCTACAACACAGCTCACAGCAACACCACCTGAGCAAGGCAAGAGATTGAATCCGAATTCTCATGGATTCTAGTTGGGTTTATTACTGCTGGCCACAATGGAAACTCCCAGTAGTGTTTTTTGATGCACAAAATTTAAAAATTGCCATGAAGTCTAATTTACCTGTTTTTTCTTCTGTTGCCTATGCCTTTGGTGTCATTTCTGAGATATCATCGCTACATTTAATGTCCTGATGCTTTGCCCTATGTTTTATTCTAAGAGTTTTGTAGTTTTAGCTCTTATATTTAGGCCTTTGACCCATTTTGAGTTGATTTTTGTATGTACTGTTAGGTAAGAGTCCAATTTCATTTTTTTGCATGCGAATATCCAGATTTCCCAGCACCATTTGTTGAAAAGACTGACTTTCCCCACTGAATAGTTTTGTCACCCTTGTCAAAAATTATTTGACCATATATGTGAGGGCTTATTTCTGGGCTTGCTATTTTTTTTTTTTTTTTTGGTCTTTTTGCTATCTTGGGCCGCTCCCTGGCATATGGAGGTTCCCAGGCTAGGGGTTCAATTGGAGCTGTAGCCAACGGCCTATGCCAGAGCCACAGCAATGCGGGATCCAAGCCGCGTCTGTGACCTACACCACAGAGCCACAGCAACGCTGGATCCTTAACTCACTGAGCAAGGGCAGGGATCGAACCAGCAACCTCATGGTTCCTAGTCAGATTCATTAACCGCTGAGCCACTATGGGAACTCCTGGGCTTGCTATTCTTTTCCATTCTATTCTCTATGTCTGTCTTTATGATATATTACTTTTTAAATGTAATATAAAACTGGAATGAAAAGGTGTCTGCATAACAAACATCTGAGCATTTACAAAAGAAGTGCCAAGGTCCTGCTTGTGAAGAAACTCTGTGAACACTGGGTGGCAGGACAGCAGTGCCATGGGAGGGAGAGACTGAGAAAGATCCATTTGATGCCTTCATTAGTTATCAATTGACCTCATGTGTGTGAATTTATTTCTGGACCCCATATTTTGTTCCATCAATCTATATGCCAATACCACATAGTCTTGTTTGCTGTAGTTTTACATGTCTTGAAATCAGATAGTGTTAAGTCCTCTTTTGGCTTTCTTTTTCAACCCAGACTGTCTGGGTTCTTTGACTTTCATACAATTTTGGGATAAGCGCCTTTGCTCTTACAAGGAAGCCTTCTGGGAATTTGATTGGTTTTACGTTGAATTGATGGGTGGATTTGAGGAGAGTTAACATCTTTACAATGTCTTCTTATCCATGAACAGGTCTCTTCTTGTGTTAGATCTTTTAAATTTTATTATTATTATTATTATTTTATTGAAGTATAGTTGATTTACAATGCTGTGTTGGTTTCTGGGGTATAGAAAGTGATTCAGTTATATATATATATATATATATATATATATATATATATATATATATATATATATATATATATAAATGAACTGTTAAGAAAACATAATAGAAAAGAATCTGAAAAAGAATATATCTAGATATCTGTATCTTTAAAAAATTTTTTTTTTGTCTTTTTGCCTTTTCTAGGGCTGCACCTGCAGCATATGGAGATTCCCAGGCTAGGGGTCTAATCGGAGCTGTAGCCGCTGGCCTACGCCACAGCCACACGGGATCCGAGCCGCATCTGCAACCTACACCACAGGTCATGGCAACGCCAGATCCCTAACCCACTGAGCAAGGCCAGGGATCGAACCGGCAAACTCATGGTTCCTAGTCGGATTGGTTAACCACTGCGCCATGACGGCAACTCCTCCCATGTGCTATATTTTAGATTCTACATATAAGTGGTATCATGCGTACAGTATTTGTCTTTCTCTTTCTGACTTATTTCACTTAGTATGTTCCATCCATGTTGCTGCAAATGGCATTATTTTATTTTATTTTTTTGTCTTTTTGTCTTTTGTTGTTGTTGTTGTTGTTGTTGCTATTTCTTGGGCCGCTCCCGCGGCATTTTTTTTTTTTTTTTGTATTTTATTTTATTTTTAATGGCTGAATAGAATTCCATTGTATATATATGCATAGCACATCTTAATCCATTCATCTGTCAATGGACATTTAGGTTGTTTCCATGTCTTCGCTATTGTGAATAGGGCTGCAATGAACATACGGGTGTATGTGTCTTTTTCAAGGAAAGATTTGTCTGGATATATGCCCAAGAGTGGGATTGCTGGGTCATATGGTAATTCTATATTTAGTTTTCTGAGGTCCCTCCATACTGTTTTCTATGGTGGTTGTACAAATTTACATTCCCACCAACAGTGTAGGAGGGTTCTCTTTTCTACATACCCTCTCTAGCATTTGTTATTTGTGGACTTATTAATGACAGCCATTCTGACTGGTATGAGGTGGTACCAACCTCAGAGTAGTTTTGCTTTTTTGTGTGTGCCACACTAGCGGCATATGGAGGTTCCCATGCTAGGGGTCGAATTGGAACTACAGCTGCTGGCCTACACCACAGGCACAGCAATGCCAGATCTGAGCCGTGTCTGCGACCTACGCCACAGCTCACTGCAACGCTGGATCCTTAACCTACGGAGCTAGGCCAGGGATTGAACCCATGACCTCATGGTTCCTAGTTGGATTTGTTTCCGCTGCACCACGATGGGAACTCTGCTCATAGAATTTTTGATTTGCATTTCTCTAATAATCAGTAATGTTGAGCATTCTTTTACCATTGATTTTTAAAATATTGACCTTGTATCTTGAAGCCTTCTCAATTCATAAAGAAGCCATGTTACCCCAGCAACTGGAGCCATAGCAGGGACAACACAGGATTCTTAACCCACTGAGCCATCAGGGAACTCCTGAGAGTGGATATTCTTGCTTTGATCCTGAGATAAGGAAGAAAGCATTCAATCTTTTACTATTTTTATGATGTTACTTTAGGTTTTTTATAGATACTATTTATCAAATTGAGAAGATTTCTTTCTTTCTTTCTTTCTTTTTTTTTTTGTCTTTTTGCCTTTTCTAGGGCTGCTCCTGTGGCGTATGGAGGTTCCCAGGCCAGGGGTCTAATTGGAGCTGTAGCCGCCGGCCTACGCCAGAGCCACAGCAACTCGGGGTCCCAGCCACGTCTGCGACCTACACCACAGCTCTCTGCAACACAGAATCCTTAACCCACTGAGCAAGGGCAGGGATTGAACCTGCAACTTCATGGTTCCTAGTCGAATTTGGGAACTCTGAGAAGATTTCTTTTATTTTCTAGTTAATGGGAGTTTCATCCTGACTGGATGTTAGATTTTGTCAAGTGCTTTTTCTGATTATCTGGGGTGATGATTACATAATTTTTAAAATGAATTTGGTAAAGTACACTGATTTTTTTTCTTGCTAGGGTTGCACCTGCAGCATATAGAAGTTCTCAGGCCTGGGGTTGAATTGGAGCTCCCTCTGCAAGCTACACTGCAGCTTGGATCCTTAACCCATCCTCACAGAGACAATGTTGGGTCCTTAACTCACTGAGCCACAATGGTAACTCCTACACTGATTTATTTTTGAATATTCAGTCAGCCTTGCATTCCTGGAATAAACACTGTTTAGTTATGCTATATTATCCTTTAAAAATATTGTTGAGGAGTTCCTGGTGATCTAGTGGTTAGGATTTGGTTAGTACTTTTACCACGGTAGCCTGGCTTCATCCCTGGTCTGGCAACTCAGATCTCACTTCAAGCTGCTGCATGCTGCAGGCAAAATATATATGTATATAGTTGGAGTCAATTTGCTAACATTTTAAGAATTCTTACGTCTATATTTATGAAAGATACTGGCCTATAATTTTCTATTCCTGTAATATCAATGGCTTATTATCAGGATAATGCTTGTCTCATAAGTTGAGTTGGGAAGTACTCCTTCAATTTCAATTTTTTGGAAGAGATTGTGTAGAATTGGTGATGTTTCTTCCTTAAACATAGAGTTAACAAGTGAAGCCATATAGTCTTTGAGTTTTCTTTGTGGGAAGTTTTTTATCCAAAAATCCAGTTTCTTTAATACAGAGCTTTTTCACTTTTTAAAAAGAAAACGTTTTTTTTATATAAATATTTGGGTTATTTATTTCTTCTTGAGTGAACTCTGTCAGTTTGTGTGAAGGAATTTGTCCATTTTATCCAGTTTGTTCAATCTATTGGCAAAAAAAAATTCTTAACTTTTGTAACAAGTAATTGTTATATACTCATTTTCCTTTTGATCTTAAGTATCTTTAGCAATGCCTACTTTCTCATTCTTGATATTGCTATGTGTCTTCTGTCTTTATCCCTGATCAGCCTAGCTAGAGGTTTATATATTTTATTGATTTTCTCAAAGAACTAGCTTTTGGTTTCATTGATTTTTTTTTTTTTCATTTTAAAAAGGTTTTAAAAACAACAACAAGGAGGAGTTCCCATTGTGGCTCAGCAGGTTACTTACCTGACTAGTGTCCATGAGGACATGGTTCAATTTCTGCCCTCTCTCAGTGGGTTAAGGATCTGGTGTTGCTGTGAGTTGTGGTGTAGGTTGCAGATATAGCTCAGATCTGGCGTTGCTGTGGCTGTGGTGTAGGCCAGTGGCTACAGCTCAGATTCAACCCCTAGCCTGGGAACCTCCATAGGCCTTGGGGGTGGCCCAGAAAAAAGCAAAAAAAAAAAAAAAAGAAAAAGGGTTTATTTGGGATCAGCAGAAAATTTGGGGTCTGCAACCATGGTGTGCTACATGTAAGTCCCTGCATGGCACCAGGGAGGGCTCTTTTATAGACAGGAAAAGGATGTTGGCCTGGGTGGGGGTGGGGTGGGCGCGAGTGGAGGCGGGGCCGACATGGTAAAGAATCCATGGTTTTTCATTGGCAGAGAATGAGGAGGAGTCTTTGTTTTTCCTATTGACCTCTGGGAGTTAGAGCTCCCCCTTCTGGTCCCTCAACTCTATTTAACTGAGGTTCTGTTTATTAATTTTTTACAATTTTTTTTTCTGTCATACCTTGATACTCAACAAATCTGCCTGGAAATAAGAGGAATCAGGTAAAGAAAGTCTGCTGATCACTTAAAGGTACATGGTAGACTACATAAGAGTCCTACGGTGTACTCAGGTAGCAAAGCAGCCCATATTCTCTCCCTCTGGTGATGTGGGCAGATAGAAGGGGGAGGAAGGGGTTAGTGGGAGAGGAGGTGGTGAAGGTTTTGGTAATGGGACTCACTGGGATTCAACAGTGGCCTCTTATTTCACTAGCAGTAAAGTGAAGGTGATGCTGATTGGTTTCTGCTGGGGCCAGCTGGCCAGGTTTGGGATATATGTGAAAATGGAACTGAGAGAATTTACTCATGGACTGGACGTGTGGTAAGAGAGAAATAGAGGAGGCTGGGATGCACTCTGGATTTTGGCCTGAACAAGTAGAAAGATTGGTTAATAAGATGGGGGGAAGTGGCAGGAGCAGGCAGTGGGGATCAAGGGATGGATGTTATGCATCTTGATTTTGAAGCTGGCTTATTTGCCATTTCTTTGGTTTTACTGACCCTCAGCATTGTGTGAAATCTCCTTGTTGACAGATCCCTCACTCCACCCACCTCCAGCCCATGCCCAGCCATTTCTAGGGTCTTGCTTGACTGAAGCCTTACCACTCTCTTGCCCAGGTCTTTTCCACCTCTGGGTATTTGTTCTGATCTACCAGGACACATCTGCAGTGTTTGCACTCACAGGTGGATGTTCTCTTTGTACTGGAGATTTTGGGCCATTTTGGGGCACTGAGTTTCCTCTCCACAAAGGCAAGTGGCAGGATGGAGAGAGTCAGTGCCTGGGCCTAGGGCTTATTTTTATACTTACTGGTAATTTGGAATCGGGCATTTTCTGTCTTCTAATGATGCTGAGGGTGTGGACATTGTGCTGTTTTATATGTTCTTTTTTGATATGTTTTTATTTTTTGAAGATGTTTTAGAGAAATCATGTTTTTGCTGCTGCCATTACCTACTGTTATGAGTTGAAATGTGCCTCACCCCACCAAATTTATATATTGATGTCTTAACCCCCAGGACCTCAGAAAGTGGCTTTATTTGGAGTGTATTTACAGAGGTAATCAAGTCAAAATGAGGTCCACTGGGGGTAGGCTCTAATCCAGTATCACTGGAGTTCTTATAAGAAGAGGAACTTTGGACATAGATGCCTGCAGAGGGAAGATAGCCACCTATAAGCTGGGGAGAAACTCAGAAGAAATTCACTCTGATCTTGGACATCTAGTCCCCAGACCTGTAAGATAATAGATTGCTGTTGCTTAAGCCAAGCCTTTTGTGGTATTTTTTGACCGCAGCCCCAGCAATCCATCTGAGCTACTAAGTTTTCAACTACATAACTTTTTTTTTCGTGTAAGTTTTTGCCACCCTACAAATCTCTTCCATCCTATCACTTCATACAAAGCAGGGCTGGCTATAAAACTGGTGAGACCCAATGCATAATGAGAGTGCAGGGAAAAAAAGTACAGTTAAAGGTGCTAAAACCTGGGAGTTTCCAGGAGTTCCTATTGTGGCTCAGTGGTTAACCAATCCGACTGGGAACCATGAGGTTTCAGGTTCGATCCCTGGCCTTGCTCAGTGGGTTAAGGATCTGGCATTGCTGTGAGCTGCGGTGTAGGTTGCAGATGCGGCTGGGATACCATGTTGCTGTGGCTGTGGTGTAGGCCAGTGGCTGCAGCTCCAATTCAATCCCTAGCCTGGGAACCTCCATGTGCCGCGGGTGAGGCCCAAGAAATGGCCAAAAGACAAAAAATAAAAAAATTAAATAAATAAAAAATAAAATCTGGGAGTTTCCATTGTGACTCAGCAGGTTAAGAACCCCAGTCCACGAGAATGCGAGTTTGATCCCTGGTCTCACTCAGTGGGTTAGGATCCAGCGTTGCCTCAAGCTGTGGTGTAGATCACAGACGCAATTCTGATCTGGTGTGGCTGTGGTGTAGGCTGGCAGCTGAAGCTCTGATTCAACCCCTAGCCCAGGAACTTCCATATGCTGCATGAGTGGCTGTTAAAGAAAAAAAAAGGTGCTAAAATCTAAAGATTTTTTTTCTTTGGAAATAGTTTCATACCTATGAAATTTAATAGGGCAAATAGTGATTGATAAATGAGTGACAACATCAACTTATATTTTCATTTAAAACATTTTTAGTGCTATCATTTTATGTAATGCAATAAATAATAATACTTTCATAATGTGATATCTTGATCTGTCCTGAGATTTTTCTGGCTACTCCAGCTACCTGCAATTCATTTAAGCTGATTTAGCTGAGTTTTTAATTACTTGCAACTGAAGAGTACTGGTTGATAACCTACTGCCCTCAGGCTTCAGTGCAAGAGGTTGGAGGAAGGCACCGCAGAGCCCAAGGAAGGGAACCGAGAGGGTATTACCGCCAGCTGGCCAGCCTCCTCCCATCCCTGTCCGCAGACACCGGTCCCTCCTCTTTCCCACTGTAGACCTGCTCCCACCTCGCTTCCGCTTCCGGGTATGACGTCACAGACGGTCCTGTTCTGAGGTCTCCAGGAGTTCAAGGCTGTTCTGGCTGAAGGATTTCAGTTGTTTTACTTCTCTCCTTGGGTACACAGACCATGGCAAAGAAGAGAGGAGCGGAGACCCTCTTGTTTCTTCTCTTCCTGGATTATTGGCAAGGTGCAGAGCTCCACCCTTTGCACCTCATCAAAGGTACCGGCACAGGTATATTGTGGCAGATGGAGATGTGAGACTCATCATGAGCTTAAACCAGGCAGGAGATGGTGCTCGCCTCCCACGGGTGCTTGGAGTGAGTGCAGGGCTTCTCCCCATCCTGCTTTACCTCCCTGGGTCTACCGGAGGGGTGTCTTGCTCAGGAGAAGGGAGAAACTTTAACATTTTCCCCAACTTTGAACCTTTTTCAAACTCTAGAGCTCCATGGAAGGGGAGCATACATGCACCTTTTAACTTTTTATTTAACTTTTAAAAATAACTTAATTTTTTTAACTTTTTATTACAAAAAAATATCAAACATACAAAAGGAGAGAGATTAGTAAAATGAACCTCTGTGGCTAATCAGGCCAACTTTGTTTCTTCTATCCCCTCACCGTACTTTAAGTAACAGCTTGAAATATTATTCATATAACATAAAATTCACCTTTAAAATGTCTATTTCAGTGATTTTTATTATATTCACAGGATTGTGAAGCACCACTCTCTAATTTTAGAACATTTTCTCGCTCCAAAAAGTCATGTCACACTCACTTGCTGTCACTCCATCCCCCCTTCCCCACAGCCCCTGGCAACTACTAATCTACCATCTGCTCTGTGAATCTGTCTCTTCTGGATATTTCACATATGGAATCAGAGTATCTGGTCTTTTGTACAGGTTTCTTTCATTGAACATGTTTTCTGTGTTCACCCACCTCATGGCATGAATTTACCACATTTTGTTAATTCATTTATCAGTTGATAGACATTTGGGTTGTTTCAACCTTTTGGCTCTTTGAATAACTCTTATGAATATTTTATGAACTTGGTTTTTACAAAGTGAACATTAGATTTCTATGCTCTACTTGCAAGTCTTACTGCATTTAGAACCACTTTTATTATTTACTAAACTAATTGGCTGACCACATTTTGGAACATTCTCTCAATGTAAAGAAACAGGGTCTGTGGAGAAAAGCAAAAGGAGTGGACACAGACCTTGTGATGGAGGAAGCTATAGTACTGTTTCCCCAAAATTAAACAGAGCAGCATCACGTTATCTGCCATAAAGGTACATTATGCAAACTGTCAGGACCAAAGGGATTTTGTTGAACAAATATTTACTGCTTAGGCTTACTTATACTTCCATTGTATTGATTCTTAATAACTCTGTAATAGCAAGAGAACTTTTTGTTTCTTTCATTTATCAAAAAGCAATCATACCAGCAAGCAATAGCCATGCACCATTAACCACTTACTTAGCAGTTTTCCTACAGAGTTGAAAGCTGTCGTGTGCATAGATTACTCAGTGTCTACTACACAGACTGTGGGGAAACCAGCGTTGTCCTGGTTCTGAGTATGTTCAGATTCTTGCAGACACTTCGTGAATGCTTGGCGGCTTTCAGAAGATGTGGCTGCTGTGGCCTGAAACTCCTTCATTAAGGGACAAGTTTCTCCTCTCTGATGGGTTTGCACACTCTTCAGGGCCCAGAGAAAATGGCTGGCCTTCACTTTGAATCAGGAAAATGTGTCACAGACATTATGACCTCCAAAAAGAAAAACCTGATAAAATAGCTCAAAATCTGCACAGGTCACTTCAGTCTTTTAGCACAATTAATTCATATCCTTGATGTAGCCAGGTGAGGGCCAGCAGACGTCTTACTGCCCATCCATGTTGTCCCAGGGGAGATTGCTGTTCTGGCCCATTTCTGTTTGCACCTTCATTTTTTCATTCCTCAGTGACAACATCAGGATTCCTTGTGCTTATCAAACAGATCAAGTTGGGATGATGTCAGGCCCCCCATCCCTCGAAATATAGCTCCACAGTGTGGATTAGCGCAGAGTATGCTGTAGTGTTGTCCCCTCACCCCAACAAGAGAGCATCGCATTTCCAGAATGGTCAGTCATTGATCATTGGCCTCATTGCCTGTGGAGGGGAGAGTTGTGGAAGAGCCCCTGAGCTGTGTGTCCATCTGTCTCCATTCCCCCCACAGCCAAGCACCGCGCATGACGTTACTGGGAACCAGCACAGTTTAGTGTGGTTTATCGTAGATAAAAGCACTGGGACCGGATGAGGGGCGAGCCCTTTCAGTCCACAGGTCACATCAGAGCCTTTTCTCCTCCCTTCTCACAGCTCTCCTGTGATCAGTATCTTTCCCTCCAGTCTCAGATGAGAAAACCAAATCCCCCGACCTTTACATCCAAGGTCACACAGTATTCAAAGGTTGTACCAGATCCCAAGTCCAGTGCTCTTCTCTTAGAGCAGGCCAGCTGTGTGCTGCTGCTCTCAAAATACTGTGCCTGAGTGTATGGATGTAAAAAGGATCACATGCAGATTCAATGAAAGATTGACTCACAGCTAAAATTTATTTTCCCCACAGGTTCAAGTACTGAATTTTCATCAAGTTCAAACCATATGGACAAAGGTTTGGCTAAACTCTTTGGTAAGTACCTTTCTCACGTGCAATCATCAGGCTATATTCCCAGAGTTCCATGCCTGCCCGTGGTGGTCTTCCAGATAACCTGTACCTGCTGCTTTGATGGGAAGGAAGGGGCTTTGCTGTGAGGCTAGAACAGGTTCCCTAAGTGTCAGAGTCTCAAGAAATTAGGTGACATGAGAAGATAAGCAGTTGGAAGGGATTCTGCTCCTCCACATGGGGTCCATGTAGCAGCAGCAGGGCCACCATCTGGGGACTATTGAAGGTGCAGTGTCAGACCCCACCTTGGACCAGGTGCATCACACCTGCCTAGACGATGATGATCTAGGTGATCTCTGCATGTGTTAGAAATGGGCAGGACCCTAAGACTTAGCTAGACCTCTTCCCATGTCCTCAGCCCAAACTGGGCCTGAAAATCTCAGAGTTCTATGGTGCATTGGGTTAAGGATCTGACATTGTCACTGCAGAGACACAGGTTTGATCCCTAGCCTGGGAAATTCTGCATGCCTTGGTTGTGGCCAAAAAAAAAAGCTTGAGAATCTTTTGGGGAGATTGTTAAAAGAGACATCCAGGCCCACACTCAGTCATTAGATTCCTTGCTGTGGGGTGAGACCCTTTCATGAGTAGCTTTCTGAGCCCTGCAGGGGATTCTATGCTGGGACTTAGTGATCTCCAAGCCTCCCACTTAATATTTGAAAAAATACCAAGAGGCCCAAGGAGGTCCTTTTTAGCAGAGAGCTGAGACTGAGGAGGAACAGTTGAAACCGCAGCCATCTGCTGAAGGAAGCCATCCAGAGTCTAGAGAAATCTTTCCTCTCTGGTACCTGTGTGGTCAGGAATGGACAGGGAGGGTCATCTTTGGTCTGAGGAAGAGCCCCCAGGGGGTATTAGGGTTGGTGCTTCTCTTTGGCTTAGGAGCTGTTAGACGTTTGATCACAGGGATGCCTCCAGTCCTGCTTGGAAGGGAAGCATCTGTCTACCTGGGATGTGGATTGTTTTTCCAGGGGCTTTCTCGTGTCAGGAATGGGTGCTATTACAGTAAATCTGCACTGGCTGGCTGATTGATAGATGTAGGTGAGCATGATTGAACGGATGCATGGATACAGGGAGTCTTGCTGTCCAACTCCATGCTTTCAAGAATTCCCATCTAGGCATGAGAAGACTTCAATTTGAAACTTTTTTTTTTTTTTTTGGTCTTTTTTGCTATTTCTTGGGCCGCTCCCGGGGCATATGGCGGTTCCCAGGCTAGGGGTCTAATCAGAGCTGTAGCCACCGGCCTACGCCAGAGTCACAGCAACGCGGGATCCGAGCTGCGTCTGCAACCTACACCACAGCTCACGGCAACGCCGGATCGTTAACCCACTGAGCAAGGCCAGGGATCGAACCCTCAACCTCATGGTTCCCAGTCGGATTCGTTAACCACTGCTCCATGACGGGAACTCCTGAAACATTTTTTTAAAAAGAGAAGGATGGAGTTCCTGTTGTGGCACAGAGGAAACAAATCTGACTAGGAACCATGAGGTTGGGGGTTCAATCCCTGGCCTCACTCAGTGGGTTAAGGATCCTGCATTGCTGTGGCTCTGGTATAGGCTGGTGGCTACAGCTCTGATTAGACCCCTAGCCTGGGAACCTCCATATGCCGCAGGAGCGGCCCTAGAAAAGGCAAAAAGACAAAAAAAAATAATAAAAATAAAAATAATAAATAAATAAATAAAATAAAAGGGAGCAGAGGGAGTTCCCATTGTGGTTCAGCAGTAGCGAAACCAACTAGAATCCATGAGTTTGCGGGTTTAATCCCTGCCCTTGCTCAGTTGGTTAAGGACCCCATGATGCTGTGAGCTATGGTGTGGGTCACAGGCATGCTTTGGCTCTGCATTGCTGTGGCTGTGGTGTAGGCTGGAAGCTGTGGCCTCAATTTGACCTGTAGCCTGGCAACTTCCACATGATGTGGGTGTACCCTAAAAAGAAAGAAGAAAAGAAAAAAAAGGGGGGGGGGAGGAGAAATTAATATATTAATTAATCAATATATTTCAAAAATGTAACAAAGAAAAATTACTAACAATTTTATAAATGAAGAGTTTTTCTGAGCTTACAGAATCTGTTATCTTCTTCCATGCCTCTACCCAGTTTTCATGGGTACAATTTTCATGTATAATGGAAGTAAATTTGGAAACTCTGAGGACAGCTTCACCCTTCTGGTTTGTCACCTCCTGGGCAGTCCTGTTGTGACTGCAATTGTCTGAGTCACTCACACCCCCACTCCAGGCTTTTCTCTGAGGCACAGGGAGTGCCCCGTGGGATGTTGGGGCTGTCGTTGGCCTGCAGCGGTCCCTCCGTGGCTGCTTCAAGGTCTTTCCATGATGCTTGCAGCTCATCGAATTAGTGTCCCCAAGAGCCTATTCCCAGATTTCCTGTATATCACATCCTGACCTGCCAGGGCTGCTGGGAGGCCATGGTGAACACCAGTGTGCTGGTGAAGGGGACTGACTGACACCCTGTGTCTGTGGACAGGAGTGACCTTGTGAGGGTCTTACTAAATATCATGGACAACTGGATCCAGAACTCAGTTTCATCCTCTTGAAGGCTACTCAGCCATGCACCTTCTCCTGCTGCCTTGGGCTGAGCTGCTTCCCCTCTCCTGTGCCTGTCCTTTGCCTCATTGCTCTGGGTGACTGTGTCGATATGTCTGTTCATCTGTGTCTACCTCCGCCTCTCCCCTGGGTCTGGGTGACTTAGGGACACAGACCAGGTGGCAGATCTGTCCTCTTTGTTTTGTTTTCTTTAAAACCATTAAGGATTCAGTGCCTACTGTGTACAAGCCAACCATTATACAGAGTTTATTTGTACAGTTTATTTATTGAAAAAAAATTTTTTTTGGCTACACCTGTGGCATGTGGAAATTCCTGGGCTAAGGACTGAGCCACTGCAGTGACAAGACTGGATCCTTAATGTGCTGCACCACAAGGGAACTCCTATTTGTACAAGTTTGACTCCAAATATTTATTTTGGTCCTATTAGTCTGAAGTTGGACACTCAAACAGTGCTATAAATGGTGGGCAGTTTCCAAAGTGGATTCACAAAAAGACAGTCTCCTTTTGTACTCCCGACCCCAGCCTTACTGAGATATAATTGACATAGAATATCACATAAGTTTAAAGTATAAATGTGATGATTTGATACACTTATCTATTGCAAAATGATAGTGTTAGCTAACTTCTCCATCACATCACATAATGTCTCTTTCTTTTTTTTTTTGTGGTGAGAACAATAAGATCTACTATTTTAGCAACTTTCAAGTATATAATACAGTATTATTAATAATAATCTCCATGCTGTGTGTATTCAGTCCATCCCCACAGCATATTCATCTTATAACTTGAAGTTCATATCCTTTGACCCACTCCCCATTTCCCTCACCCCTGACCCCTGGCAACCACCACTCTACTTTCTGTTTTTATGGGTTTGGCTTTTAGATTCCACATATAAGTGAGATCATACTGTATTTGTGTTTTTCTGTCTAACTTACTTAGCGTAACACTCTCAAAGTCCATCCATGGTCTTAGCTGGATAACATTCCATTGTGTGTGTGTGTGTGTGTGTGTGTGTGTGTGAATACCTCTTCTTTATCCATTCATCAATGGACCCTTAGATTGTTTCCATATCTTGGCTTTGTGAAGAATTTGCAGAACAGAGGAGTGCAGATTATCTCCTGTTTTCATTTCCTTTGGATGTATACCCAGAAGTGGGATTGCTGGATTAAATGGTAGTTCTATTTTATTATTTTTTTTAAGACCACACTTGCAGCATATGGAAGTTCCTGGGCTAGGGGTTGAATCAGACCTGCAGCTGCCGGCCTATGCCACAGCCATAGCAATGCCAGATCCAAGCCATGCCTGTGACCTACACCACAGCTCACAGCAACACAGGATCCCTAACCCACTGAGCGAGGCCAGGGATCAAACCTGCATCCTCATAGATACTATTCAGATTTGTTTCTGCTGAGCCATGATGGGAACTCCTGTTTTTTTGTTTTTTTTTTTTTTGTCTTTTTGCCATTTCTTGGGCCGCTCCTGCGGCATATGGAGGTTCCCAGGCTAGGGGTCTAATCGGAGCTGTGGCCGCCAGCCTACGCCAGAGCCACAGCAACGCAGGATCTGAGCCGCGTCTGCAACCTACACCACAGCTCACGGCAACGCCGGATCGTTAACCCACTGAGCAAGGGCAGGGACCGAACCTGCAACCTCATGGTTCCCAGTCGGATTCGTTAACCACTGCGCCACGACGGGAACTCCCTGTTCTGTTGTTTTTGATGCTATCATGAATTAGATTGTCCTTATTTTTTTTTCAGATGTCTCATTGTTTGTGTACAGAATGCAACAAAATGTTGATTTTATATTCTGCAGCTTTACTGAATTCATTGATTACTTCTAACAGTTTTTTTTTCTCCAGTGGATTGTTTAGAATATTTTCTCTATTTAAGATCACATTAACTGCAAAAAAGACAAATTAACCTTTTCTTTTCTGATTTGGATGCCTTTAATTCTTTCCCTTGCCTGATTATTATGGTTAGCTTTCCAGTGCTGTGTTGAATAGGAGTGGTGTGAGTGAGTATCCTTGTCTTATTCTTGATCTTAGAGGAAAAGCTTTCAATGTTTCATGGTTGAGTAAAGTATCAGCTATAGGTTCATCATATATGGCTTTTATTGTGTTGCAGTATGTTCCTTTCATATGCAATTTGTTGAGTGTTTTTACTGTAAAAGGCTGTTATATTTTGTCAGATGCTTTTTCTGGATCTATTGAGATGATTTTTATCTTTCATTCTATTAAGTGGTGTATCACATTTATTGATTTGCATATGTAGAACCATCCCTTGCATTTCAGGGTTAAACTCACTTCATTATGGTGTAGGATCCTTTTAGTTTGCTGTTGAATTCTGTTTGCTAATATTTTGTTGAGAATTTTACATTTTGTGTTCATCAGGGATATTGGCCTGTAGTTTTGTTTTCTTGTAATATTCCTTTTTCTTCTTCTTCTTTTTAGGGCCACACCTGTGGCATATGGAAGTTCCCAGGGGAAGTGTTGAATTGCAGCTGTAGTTGCCAGCCTATGCCACAGCCACAGCAGTGCCAGGTCCAAGCCACATCTACAACCTACACTGCAGCTTGTGGCAATGCCAGATCCTTAACCCACTCAGTGAGGCCAGGTATTGAACCCGCATACACATGGATACTAGTTGGGTCCTTAATCTGCTGACCCACAACAGGAACTCCCTCTTGTAATATTCTTATCTGGCTTTGGTATCAGAGTAATGCTAGCCATGTGAAATGAATTTGGGAAGGCTCCTGCTTCTTAAATGTTTTGGAATAGTTTGAGGAGGATTGGCATTAATTTTCTTTGCTTTTGGCTGTTCCTGTGTAAGTTCTTGGGCTAGGGATTGAACCCTTGTCACAGCAGTGACCTAAGCCACTGCAGTGACAATGCTGATCCTGAACCCACAGAAACCCTGGTGTTAATTCTTAAGTGTTTGGTAATATTCAATAGTAAAGCCACCCGGTTTTGGACTGTTCTTTGTTATAAGGTTTTTGATTACTGATTCAGTCTCCTAATTCATTATTAGATTTTCAGTTTTTTTCTTGATTCACTCTTGGTAAGTTGTTAGTTTCTAGAAATTTATCCATTTCTTCTTTGTTCCAATTTGTCAGTGTATATTCTTCATAGCTGTTTCTTATGATTCTTTGTATTTCCATAGTGTTAGTTGTAGTCTCCTCTTTCATTTATGGTCCTGAGTCATCTCTGTGTTTTTCTTTGCTGGTTTAGCTAAAAGTTTGTTAATTTCATTTATCTTTTCAACAAACTAACTCTTACTTTTGTTAATCTTTTCTATTATTTTTCTCGTGTCTATTTCACTTATTGCTGCTTTAAGCTTTGTTATTTCTACCTTTCTCCTAACTTTGGGCTTAGCTTGTTATTCTTTTTCTAGTTCCTTGATGTGTAAAGTTGGGTTATTTTATTTTATTTCCAGTTTTATGGAGATGTAGTTGACCTACAGCTCTGTATAAGTTTAAGGTATACAGCATAATTATTTGATTTACAAGCATCATGAAGTGATTATATACAAGTTTAGTGAACATCCATTGTCTCATATAGATACTGAATTAAAGATATAGGAGTTCCCATCGTGGCTCAGTGGTTAGCAAATCCGACTAGGAACCATGAGGTTGTGGGTTCGATCCCTGGCCTCACTCAGTGGGTTAAGGATCTTGCATTGCTGTGAGCTGTGGTGTAGGTTGCAGATGCGGCTCGGATCCAGCATTGTTGTGGCTCTGGTGTAGGCTGGCGGCTTCAGCTCCGATTAGACCCCTAGCCTGGGAGTCTCCATATGCCACAGAGGCAGCCCTAGAAAAGACAAAAAAGGAAAAAAAGTCATAAAGATATAGAAAAACTTTTCTTGCAATGAGAACTTTTAGGATTAATCTCTCATAACTTTCAGGTATAACATACAGCAGTGTTAATTATATTTATCATGTTGTTCAATACATCCCTAGTACTTATTTATCTTATAACCGGAAGTTTAAGACTACCAGGTACTTTTGACTACCTTCATCCATTTCCCCTGACCCCTACTGCCCCGCCCCTGGTAACCACGAATCTGATCTCTTTTCTGTGGATTTGTTTTGGCATATAATTGACCCACAACACTTAATTAGCTCCTGTTACACAACATAGTGATTCAAAATTTCTATGCATTTCAAACTGATCACCATGATAAACCTGGTTACAGTGTGCCACCAAACAAGGATGTTACAAGGATGTTATGTAGTTATTGACTATATTCCCTGTGCTGTGCATTTACTACCAGGGACTCATTTTGCAACTTGGAATTTGTATCTCAATCTCCCTTGTTTATTTCTCTTTTTCCTTTCTATCTACAACTCTTTGTGCTTTGTTGTATTTGTTCATTGTTTTTTTTTCTTTTTTTTTCAGATTAATTCCATAGAAAAGTGAAATCATATTGTATTTGCCTTTCTCTCTCTGACTTATTTCATTACCATAATACCCTCTAGGTCCTTCCATGTCGTTGCAAATAGGAAGAGTTCATTATTTTTTTAATTTAAAAATCTGTTGGAGTGTAGTTAACTTACAATGTTGTGTTAGTTTCAGATGTACAAGATTTCATTATTTTTTATGGCTGTGTAATATTCCATTGTATATTACACCACATCTTCTTCTTTTTTTTAAATTACTTAATGAATTTTATTACATTTATAGGTGTACAACAATCATCACAACCAAATTTTATAGCATTTCCATCCCAAACCCTCAGTGCATCTCCCCACCCTGCAACCTGTCTCCTTTGGAAACTATAAGTTTTTCAGTCTGTGAGTCAATATCTGCTCTGAAAAGAAGTTCATTGTGTCCTATTTTTAGATTCCACATGTAAGTGCTAGCATTTGATGTTGGTGTCTCATTATCTGACTGACTTTACTTAGCATAATTTCTGGGTCCATCCATGTTGCTACAAATGCCATTATTTCTTTCCTTTTAATGGCTAAGTAATATTCCATTGTGTATATGTACCACATCTTCTTTATCCAGTCCTCTGTCGATGGACATTTAGGTTGTTTCCATGCCTTGGTTATTGTATAAAGTGCTGCAGTGAACATTGGAGTGCATGTGTCTTTTCAAATCATGGTTTTCTCTGGATAGATGCCCTGGAGTGGGATTGCTGGATCAAATGGTAGTTCTATTTTTAGTTTTCTGAGGAATCTCCATACCGATTTCCACAGTGGTTACACCAATTTACATTCCCATCAACAGTGTAATAGGGTTCCTTTTTCTCCACACCCTCTCCAGCATTTATTGTTTGTAGACTTTTTGAAGATGCCCATTCTGGTTGGGTTAAGTTAGTACCTCATGGTGGTTTTGATTTGCATTTTTCTAATAATTTGTGATGTTGAACATCATTTCATTTTTTTTTTTTTTTGCCATATGTATGTCTTCTTTGGAGAATTGTCGGTTTAGATTTTTTTTTCTTTTTTTCTTTTCTTTTTTTTTGCTTGTTAGAGCTGTACCTGTGGCATATTGGAGGTTCCCAGGCTAGCGGTCAAATCGGAGCTGTAGCTAGCTTATACCATAGCCACAGCAACGCAGGATCTGAGCCATCCTGCTTCTGCAACCTACACCACAGCTCACAGCAATGTCAGATCTTTTAACCCACTGAGAAGGGCCAGGGGTTGAACCTGCGTCCTCATGGATGCTAGTCAGATTCATTAACTGCTGAGACACAACAGGAACTCCGCACCACATCTTCTTTATCCATTCATCTATTGATGGGCACTTAGGTTGCTTCCATGTTTTGGCTATTGTAAATAATGCTGCAATGAACATAAAGGTGCATGAATCTTTTCTAATTAGTGCTTTGTTTTCTTTGGATAAATACCCAGGAGGGGAGTTCTGGATCGTATGTTAATTCTATTTTTAATTTTTTCAATAGAAATTTACATTCTCACCAATAGTGCATGAAAACCTTTACTCCACATCCTCGCCAATACTTGTTATTTGTTATCTTTTTGGTGATAGCTTTTTTTTTTTTGTCTTTTTGCCATTTCTAGGGTCACTCCTGCGGCATATGGAGGTTCCCAGGCTAGGGGTCGAATCGGAGCTGTAGCCACCGGCCTACGCCAGAGCCACAACAACGTGGGATCTGAGCCGCGTCTGCAACCTCCACCACAGCTCACGGCAACGCCGGATCGTTAGCCCACTGAGCAAGGGCAGGGACCGAACCCGCAACCTCATGGTTCCTAGTCGGATTCGTTAACCACTGCTCCACGACGGGAACTCCGATAATAGCTTTTCTGATAGATGTGAGGTGATATCTCATTGTGGTTTGATCTGCATTTCTCTGATGATTAGTGATGTTGAACATCTTCATGTGTCTGTTGGACATTTGTGTATCTTCTTTGGAAAAATGTCTTTATATCCTCTGCTCATTTTCTAACCCAGTGGTTGTTTTTTTTTTTTTGATATTTAGTTATATGAGTTCTGCGTGTGCATATGTGTGTGTGTATGTATACATGTGTTATATATATATGTATTTTTTAAACTCAATGGATTTTATTACATTTATAGTTGTACAAAAATCATCACAACCCAGTTTTATAACATTTCCATCCCAAACTCCCAGCCCATTGTACCCACCCTGCAACCTGTCTCCTTTAGAAACCATAAGCTTTTCAAAGTCTGTGAGTCAGTATCTGCTCTGCAAAGAATTTCATTGTATCTTTTTTAGATTCCACATGTAAGTGATAGCATATGACATTGGTGTCTCACTGTCTGACTGACTTCACTTAGCATGATAATTTCTAGGTCCATCCATGTTGCTGCAAATGCCATTATTTTATTCCTTTTTGTGGCTGACTAATATTCCATTGTATATATGTACCACATATTCTTTATCCATTCCTTTATTGGTGGACATTTAGGTTGCTTCCATGTCTTGGCTATTGTATGTATTGCTGCAATGAACATTGCAGTGCATGTGTCTTTTCCAGTCATGGTTTTCTCCAGATAGATGCCCAGAAGTGGGATTGCTGGATTAAATGGTAATTCTGTTTTTAGCTTTTTGAGGAATTTCCATACTGTTTTCCATAGTGGTTGCACCAATTTACATGCCCACTAACAGTGTAATAGGGTTCCCTTTTCTCCACACCCTCTCCAGTATTTATTGTTTGTAGATTTTTTGCTGCTGGCCATTTTGGCCAGTGTAAGGTGGTACCTCATAGTAGTTTTAATTTGCATTTCTCTAATAATTAGTGATGTTGAACATCATTTCATGTGTTTTTTGGACCTCTGTATATCTTCTTTGGAGAATTGTCTGTTTACATCTTTTGCCCAACTTTTGATGGGGTTGTTTGTTTTTTTGGTATTGAGCTGCAGGAGGTGTTTGTATATTTTGGAGATTAATCCCTTGTCATTCACTACATTTGCAGATGTTTTGTCCCATTCTGTGGGTTGTCTTTTCATTTTGTTTAGGGTTTCCTTTGCTGTACAAAAACTTTTAAGTTTATTTAGGTCCCATTTGTTCATTTTTGTTTTTATTGTCAGTACTCTAGGAGGTGGATCTGAGAAGATATTGCTGTGGTTTATGTCAGAGAGTGTTTGGCCTATGTTTTCCTCTAAGAGTTCTGTAGTATCCAGTCTTATATTTAGGTCTTTAATCCATTTTGAGGTTTTTTTTTTGTGTATGGTGTTAGGTTCTATTTTCATTCTTTTACATGTAGCTGTCCTGTTTTCCCAGCACCATTTATTGAAGAGACTGTCTTTTCTCCATATATTCTTGTCTCCTTTGTCATAGATTAGTTGCCTGTAGGTGTGTGGATTTAATTTTGGGCTATCTATCCTGTTCCACTGATCTGTATTTCTGTCTTTGTGCCATTACTATATGGTTTTGATGGCTGTAGTTTGTAGGATGGCCTGAAGTCAGGGAGCCTGATTCCTCCAGCTCCATTTTTCTTTCTCAGGATGGCTTTGGCCCATTTCTGGGTTTTTGTGCCTCCAACAAACTTTAAATATTTTGTTCTAGTTCTGCAAAAATGTCCTTGGTAATTTCATAGGGATTGCATTGAACCTTTAGATTATCTTGGGTAGTATAGTCATTTTGACAATATTGATTCTTCCAATCCAAGAGCATGGTATGTCTTTCCATCTGTTTTTGTCATCTTTGATCTCTTTCATCAGCATCTTGTAGTTTTCAGAGTACAGGTCTTTTGTCTCTTTAGGTTTATTCCTAAGTATTTTATTCTTTTTGATGTGATTGTAAATGGGATTGTTTCCCTAATTTCTATTTCTGATCTTTTGTTATTAGCATATAGAAATGCAGTTGATTTCTGTGTATTAATTTTGTATCCTGAAACTACCAAATTCATTGATGAGCTCTAACAGTTTTCTGGTAGCGTCTTTAGGATTTTGTAGGTATAGTATCATGTCATCTACAAACAGTGAAGTTTTACTTCTTCCTTTCCAATTTGGATTCCTTTTCTATTTTTTTCTTCTCTGATTTCTATGGCTAGGACTTCCACAACTATGTTGAATAGTAGTGGCAAGAGCAGACATCCTTGTCTTGTTCCTGATCTCAGTGGGAATTCTTTCAGCTTTTCACCATTGAGAATGATGTTCGCTGTGGGTTTGTCATGTATGGCTTTTATTATGTTGAGGTAGGCTCCCTCTATGCCCACTTTCTGAAGGTTTTTTTTTTTTAATCAGAAACGGGTGTTGGATTTTGTCAAAGGCTTTTTCCGTGTCTATTGAGAGGATCATATGGTTTTTATTCTTCAGTTTGTTAATGTGGTGTATCACACTGCTGGATTTGCAGATATTGAAGAACCCTTGCATCCCTGGGATAAATCCCACTTGATCACGATGTGCAATCCTTTTAATGTATTGTTGGATGTGGTTTGCTAGTATTTTGTTGAGAATTTTTGCATCGATGTTCATCAGTGAAATTGGCCTGTAGTTTTCTTTTTTTGTGGTATCTTTGTCTGGTTTTGGTATCAGGGTGATGGTGGCCTCATAGAATGAGTTTGGGAGTATCCCTTCCTCTGCAGTTTTTTGAAATAGTTTCAGAAGGATAGATGTTAGCTCTTCTCTAAATGTTTGATAGAATTTGCCCATGAAGCCATCTGGTCTTGGATTTTGTTTGTTGGAAGTTTTTAAATCACAGTTTCAATTTCAGTTTTTGTGATGGGTCCATTTATCTTTTCTATATCACCTGGTTTAGTGTTGGAAGATTGTACTTTTCTAAGAATTTGTCCATTTCTTCTAGGTTTTCCATTTTATTGGCATATAGTTGCATGTAGTAGTCTCTTATGATCCTTTGTATTTCTGTGATGTCCGTTGTTACTTCTTTTTCATTTCTAATTTTATTGATTTGAGTCCTCTCTCTTTTTTTCAGGCTAAGGATTTATCAATTTTGTTGATCTTTTCAAAGAACCAGCTTTTCATTTCATTGATCCTTTCTATAGTTTTCTTTGTTTCTATTTCATTGATTTCTGCTCTGATCTTTATTTCTTTCCTTCTGCTACCTTTAGGTCTTGTCTGTTCTGCTCTCTCTAGCTGCTTTCGATGTAAACTTAGCCTGTTTATTTGAACTTTTTCTTGTTTCCCAAGGTGGGCTTGTATTGCTATAAACTTTCCTTTTAGAATGGCTTTTGCTGCATCCCATAGGTTTTGGAGTGTTGTATCTTTGTTGTCATTTGCTTCTAGTTATGTTTTAATTTCCTCTTTGATTTCTTCAATGATCCATTGGTTGTTTAGTAGCATGTTGTTTAGTCTCTATGTGTTTGTGGTTTTTTTGCAGTTTTTTTCTTGTTGTTGATTTCCAGTCATATAGTGTTGTGGTCGGAAAAGATGCTTGATATGATTTCAATTTTCTTAAAGTTACTGAGGTTTGATTTGTAGCCCAGGATGTGATTAATCTCAGAGAATGTTCCATGTGCACTTGAGAAGAATGTGTATTCTGTTGCTTTTGGATGGAATGTCCTACAAATATCTATTAAGTCCATCTGGTCTAATGCATCATTCAGGGCCTGTGTTTCCTTATTGATTTTCTGTCTGGAAGATGGCTGTCTATTGCTGTAAGTGGAGTGTTAAAGTCCTCCACTATTACTGTGTTAGCAGTTGCCTTATATATTGTGGTGAACCTATGTTGCATGTGTAGATAATTAAAATTGTTATATCTTCTTCTTGGATTGATCCTTTGATCATTAGGTAGTGACCTTCCTTGTCCCTTAAAATATTCTTCATTTTAAAGTCTATTTTGTCTGACATGAGTATTGCTACTCCAGCTTTCTTTTTTCTTTTTTTTCGTCTTTTTGCCTTTTCTAGGGCTGCTTCGGTGGCATGTGGAGGTTCCCAGGCTGGGGGTCAAATTAGAGCTGTAGCCGCTGGCCTATGCTAGAGCCACAGAAGCACGGGATCCGAGCTGTGTCTGCAACCTACACCACAGCTCATGGATCCTTAACCCAATGAGCAACGCCAGGGACTGAACCCACAACCTCATGGTTCCTAGTCGGATTTGTTAACCACTGTGCCACGATGGGAACTCCAACTCCAGCTTTCTTTTGATTCTCCTTTTCATGGAATATTTTCTTCCATCCTCTCATCCTCTCACTTCCTTTTTTTTGTCTTTTTTTGCCTTTTCTAGGGCCGCACCTGCTGCATATGGAGGTTCCCAGGCTAAGGGTCAAATCAGACCTGTAGCCACTGGCCTATGCCAGAGCCACAGCATTGCAGGATCTGAGCTGCGTCTGCAACCTACACCACAGCTCACGGCAATGCCGGATCCTTAACCCACTGAGCAAGGTCAGGGATCAAACCTGCAACCTCATGGTTCTTAGTCGGATTCGTTAACCGCTGTGCCACGACGGGAACTCCCATCCTCTCACTTTCAATTTGTATGTGTCCCTAGAAGTGAAGTGGGTCTCTTGAAGACAGCATATATATGGATCTTGTTTTTGTATCCATTCAGCCAGTCTATGTCTTTTGGTTGGGGCTTTTAGTCCATTTACATTTAATGTAATTATTGATATGTATGTTCTTATTGCCATTTTATTAATTGCTTTGGATTTGTTTTGGTTGCTCTTTTTTCTTCCCTTCTCTTTTTCTCTCCTCTTCTGGTTTGATGACTATCTTTACTGTTATATTTGAGTTGATCTTTCTTATTTGTTTGTGCATCAATTGTAGATTTTTGGTTTGCAGTTATTCTGAAGTTTTGATATAAGTGTCTATATATATACAAGATTGTTTAAGTTGTTGGTTTCTTAATTGCAAGTTCATCTCTGGTGTTCTGCATTTGTACCTTCCTCTTCTCATGATTTCTGATTTTGGTGGCATAATTGTGTGTAGATGATTTCATATCTTTACTGTATATATACCTTTACTGGTGAGCCTTGTCATTTGTGGTATTTTTGTTTCCTGTTGCTGTGTTTTCTGTCTAGAGAAGTTCTTTTAGTATTTGTTCTAAAGCTGGTTTAGTGTTCCTGAATTCTCTTTGCTTTTGCTTATCTGTGAAGCTTTTGATTTCTCCTTCAAATCTTTTTTTTTTTTTTTTTGTATTTTTGCCATTTCTTGGGCCACTGCTGTGGCATATGGAGGTTCCCAGGCTAGGGGTAGAATCGGAGCTGTAGCCACCAGCCTATGCCAGAGCCACAGCAACGTGGAATCTGAGCTGCATCTGTGACCTACACCACAGCTCACAGCAATGCTGGATCCTCAACCCACTGAGCAAGGCCAGGGATCGAACCCACAACCTCATGGATTCATTAATCGCTGAGCCATGACAGGAACTCCTCTCCTTCAAATCTTAATGAGGGCCTTACTGGGTAAAGTAATCTTGGTTGGAGGATTTTTTTCCTTTCATCACGTTAAGTATATCATGCCACTCCCTTCTGGCCTGCAGAGTTTCTGCAGAAAAGTCTGCTGTTAACCTTATTGGGTTTCCCTTGTATGTTATTTGATTCTTTTCCCTAGCTGCTTTCACTATTTTCTCTTTGTCTTTAATTTTGGTCATTTTGATTAATATGTGTCTCAGGGTATTCTTCCTTGGGTTTATTTTATATGGTACTTGTTGCTCTTCCTGGATTTGAGTGGGTGGGTCCTTTGCCATGTTAGGGAAGTTTTTGGCTCTTATCTCCTGGAATATTTTTTCTGTCCCCTTCTCTCTCTCTTCTCCTTCTGTCACCCCTATAATACAGATGTTGTTGTGTTTAACATGGTTCCAGAGTTCTCTGAGACTCTTTTCATTTGTTTTCAATCTTTTTTTCTCTTTTCTATTCCGCATTCATAATTTCTACTAATCTGTCCTCCACCTTGCTTATTCATTCTTCTGCCTCCTGTATTCTGCTGTTGGCTGCTTCTAGTGAATTTTTAATTTCAGTTATTGTATTTTGCATCTCTTCTTGTTTAAGTTTTATATCTTGTATCTCTTTGGTCAGTGTTTCCTGTAAGTTATCCATCTTTGCCTCCAGTTTATTTCCATTGTCTTGCATCATCTTCAGCATCAACAGTCTAAAGTCTTTTTCCTGGAGGCTGAGAATCTCCTGATCACTTAGCTGTTTTCCTGGGGTTTTTTCTTTCTTGCTCATCTGAGTTATAGTTCTCTGTCTTTCCATTTTTATAGGTTTTTGGTGTGGTGACCTTTTTACAGATAATAGAGTTGTAGCCTCTCTTACTTCTGATGTCTGCCCCCCTTGTGGCTGAAGTTGGTATGGGGGCTTGCTATAGTCTTCCTGATGGGAGGCACTAATGCCTGCCCATTGGTAGGTGGAGCTGATACCTATCTATCTGGTGGATGGGGCTTTGTCTCTGGATGAGATTAGAGGTGGCTGTGTGCCTGGTGGGGTCCTTAGGCAGCCTGTTTACTGAGGGGTGGGGCTGTGACCCCACCTGGATTGTTGTTTGGCCTGGGGCTTATTATCGCTGATGGGTGGGGCCAGATTTTCCAAAAAAACGGCCACCTCCAGAGAAAAGCACACTGCTGAATATTCCCAAAAGCTTTTCTTCCAATGTCCTTCCCCCATAACAAGCCACATTCACCCCTGTTTTCCCAGGAGGTCCTCTAAGAACTGCAGTCAGGTTTGACCCAGATTCCTATGGAGACTTTGCTTTGCCCTGGGACCCAGTGCACTTGAAATTCTGTGTGCATCTTTTAAGAATGGGGTCTCCGTTTCCCCCAGTCCCATGGAGCTCCTGTGCACAAGCCCCACTGGCCTTCAATGCCAGATGCTCAAGGGCCTCTTTCTCCCAGTGCCAGATCCCCACTCGTGGGAGTTTGATGTGGGGCTCAGAACTTTCACTCCTGTAGGTGAGTCTGTGTGAACCATTTAGCTTCCAGTCTGTGCATCTTCCCACCTGGGAGGTATGGAGTTGGTTATATCACGTAATTGCCCCTCCTACCTCTTCATGTGGCCTCCTCTTTGTCTTATGGAGTAGGATATCTTTTTGAAAATTTCCAGTCCATTTGGTTGAAGAGTGCTCAGTATTTGGTTGTAAATTCTGTTGTTTTTAGGAGAGAAATTTAGCTCCAGTCCTTCTATTCCGCCATCTTAACCCCATCTCCTTCTTGTATATTTTAGATAGTAACCCCTTATCATATATATTTTTTGCAAACATCTTCTCCCATTCAGTAGGGGGCCTTTTCTTTTTGTTGCTGGTTTCCTTCACTATGCAAAAGCTGTTTAGTTTTATTGTGTTCTATTATTTTTGCTTAATTTTCATTCTCTGAGGAGATCCATCACTAAAAGTTATGTCAAAGAACATACTACCTGTTTTCTTCTAGGAGTTTTATGGTTTCGGGTCTAACTTTTTAATTCATTTTTTCATTTTCTTTTTTAGCCACACCCATGGCATATGGGAGTTCGTGAGCCAGGAATCAAATGCAAACCACAGCTGTGACCTGTGCCAGCTGTGGTAATGCTGGATCCTTAACATGCTGTACCCCAGTAGCAACTCCTTTTAATTCATTTTGAGTGTATTTTTGTTCATGGTGTGAGAGAGTAATCCAGTTTGATTATTTTCCAGGTGTAGCTATTCAGTTTTCCCAACGCTATTTATTTCCCCATTGTATTTCTTACCTCCTTTGTCATAGATTAATTGCCTGTATAAGTGTGGCTTCATTTCTGTGCTCTCTATGCTATTCCATTGATCTATGTTTCTGTTTCTGTGCCAACACCATAGTGTTTTGATTATTGTAGCTTTGCAGTATAGTTTGCAAACAGGTAGTTTGATACCTTTAGTGTCATTTCTTCTGTCTCAAGATTATTTTGTCATTTGGGGTTTTTTGTGTTTCCATACAAATTTTAGAACTGTACTTTTTGATTTGGTGAAAGTGCCATTGGTATTTTGATAGGGATTAGGTTGAATCTGTAGATTGCCTAGGATAGTGTGGTCATTTTAACAATACTACTTTTTCTAATCCATGAAGATGGCATATCTTTCTATCTCTTTGTATGTTGGTTATTTCTGATCTTTCTTTCTTCTTAATGTGGGCTTTATTGCTGTAAATTTCCCTTTTAAAACTGCTTTTGCAGCATCCTATAAGTTTTGGTGTGGTGTGTTTCCATTTTCATTTGTTTCAAGGTATTTAAAACTTTTCCTTTGATTTCTCCTTTGACCCATTTGTTGTTTGGTTATTTTGTGTAATTTCTACATAATTGTTAATTTTCCAGTTTTCTTTCTGTTACAGATTTTTAGTTTTCTACCATTTTGATCAGGAAAGATACTTGGTATGTTTTCAGTGTTTTAAAAAACACTTTTTGTTTATATGTGTGTGACCTATCATGTGCTCTGTCCTGAAGAATATTCCATATGCACTTGAGAAGAATGTGTATTCTGCTGCTATTGAATGGAAGTTCTGTATATGTCTGTTAGGTCCACTTGGTATAAAGTATGGGTCAAGTCCAGGGTTTTCTTGTTGGTTTTTCAGTCTGATTGATCTATCCATTGTCAGAACTGGTTGTAAGAAGCTGCTCTTCCTTTTTTGCAGGGAGAACCCTAGCTGGGAAGTTCCCTGTTGGTGCTGAGCAAAGCCAAGTTAGGGGATGGAATGATGTTGGCAGAATGAAGCAGTCTTCCCTCTTTTTCTCTCTTTCGCAGTTATTTTCAGTTTTTTGTTTGTTTTTTGTTTTGCCTTCTTCTAGGGCCACTCCTGCGGCATATGGAGGTTCCCAGGCTAGGGGTCTAATCGGAGCTGTAGCTGCCGGCCTTCACCAGAGCCACAGCAACTCAGGATCTACCCGAGCCTTGTCTGCGACCTACACCACAGCTCATGGCAATGCCGGATCCTTAACCCATTGAGCAAAGCCAGGGATCGAACCTGCAAACTCATGGTTCCTAGTCGGATTCGTTAACCACTGCCCCACGATGGGAACTCCTGTTTTTGTTTTTTGACTCCACTGTATTGCTAAAGTTTCTTAAGTCTACTCATGAGCTCTGTCAGGGCTTTTTTTTATTCATGGATAGCTGTCTCATTGTTGATCTTTGTTGGGAGAAGGAGGCAGTGATCTACTGTGTCCCCATTTGGTGATGTCATTCTCTCCATCCTCGTTGATCCTCTATCACCTCATGCAGTTTCTGAGCAGGGGAAAAAACACTAGGACTTGCTAAAAGCTTGTTGTTCAAATGACCCACTGTTTTTTCTACTCTGCCCCATTCTACATGGCCATTATGATATTTAGGAAGTTATATTTGGTTCCTTCATCTAATAATAGGTCATCAAACCAGAGTGGCCATGATGAACTCAGTGAGGAATGTCTAGGTGTTGCCTTAGTCATTATGCCTAATAAAGCACTTGGCTGCAGTTACCAGAAGACTTAAGTTAGTGGCATCAACATGGAGTAGTTTATTTTCCTTCTGTTTCAAGCAGTCTGAAGGAGGCAGCTACAGCTTTGGTGCAGTGCCCTGTGACTTCAGGTCAGGGTCTGTTTCCCTGAGATCATCAGAGCCTTCCCTGGTGCTTGTGTCTCTTGGTCATAAGATGGCTTCTGCCATCACATCTGCTCTGAAGGCAGGAGGTAAAGGGGGTGTAGAAGTACAGCCCCAGCACTAATTTCTCTTCCATCTGGAGGTTCAAGAGTTCCAGGGTCCAAGGAGTCTTTGAAAAAGATTCACAAATCTCACAGCCCTCCCTGCTGCCAGGGTGGCTGGAAAAGAAATGTCTCTCTGAGAGCTGGCCCCTGAGGACCAGTCACAGGCATAGAAGGAGGCAAAAACGACTGGTGATGAAATACCATAGAATTTGTGGCAGATATCTCTTTTTTTCCTGTCATCTGTTAGTGACATCTTTGTTTCCTTTGTGTTTGTATCTTTTTTATTTCTTCCTTACCCATATATCATTTGACTTGTACAGGATTCCAATGAGCAGAAAAAAAGCAACATTTACTAGCTGATCTGGAGGTTATTGTAAGTAAGATGATTAGCAGTGTCCAGCTCCTTAGCCTTTCCGTGATCCTCACACTGGTGCTGCATTAAGTGTTTTTACATACATTGTTTTATTCAGTTTTAACTAAAGTTCCTTGTGTTAAATGATCATAACCCCATCTTGGCAATGAAACTCAAAGAGGTGGAGTTATTTGCCCAAGATCACATTTTGGTAAACAATAAAACCAAGATTTGTGTCTAGATCCAGCTGCCACAAAAAGCAGGACCTCGCTGTGAGATGCTTCCCAGGAGAGGTCGTTAAGTCTCAGTGATAGAAAATAATGTGCATCTTTTAGAAACAGGAAAGAGGCTTGTTTCTACAGAGGGAAAGTTTGGGGACAGTCTCAGAGGTGCAGAGAATGACATTAGCAGCAAGAAGAAAAATTATGACATTAAATATCCTGAGATTTGGGGCAAAATTTCTAGCCACAAATATGTAGAGGGTAGTGTTTCCCATCTGGGATGTCTAGTGAAATCACAATTGTTTAGAAATGCTTTAGATAGACCAAGTTCCCCTTTTTAAGACATTTTAGAGCATAACATTATCTCTCCACTGCATTTGTACCATTTCTTCACTGTATTTGTAGACTACATTAGGTACTTATGGTGCAGAATATGTTAATCCTGGATTGCTGACATTAACATGCCTTTCTTTGCTTCATTTGAGATGAAATTCTACTGCAAGTGTTTTCCAAAGTTCCATTTGATGAGACAAGAGGAACAGCAGACAAATCACTTACAAAGAGAGATGTGGAAGAAAGCAAGTATATGTCTTTAAGACTCTAAGTGCACATACTTCTAAAGGCCTGTGTACAGGCACACTTCATATTATAGTGCTTCACTTTATTGCTTTTGGCAGATAGTGTTTTTTTTTACAAAAAACACAGCCATACCTTAAACATGTCTGTTGGCATCATTTTTCCAACAGCCTCTGCCCATTTCGTGTCTCTTTGTCACATTCTGGTAATTCTCAAAATATTTCAAACTTTTTCATTATTATTACATTTATTAGGGTGACCTGTGGTCAGTGATCATTGATGTTATTACTATGACTCACTGAAGGCTCAGGTGATGGTTAGCATATTTTTAAGCAATAAGGTATTTTTTAATTAAGGTATGTATGTTGTTATTTTATTTTTTAATGTTTAATTTTTATTTTGTCATTTTATGGCTGCACCCACAGCATATGGAGGTTCCCAGGCTAAGGGTTGGAGCTGTAGCCGCTGGCTACACCATAGCCACAGCAATGTGGGATCAGAGTCACATTTGCACCCTACACCACAGCTCATGACAATGCGGATTCTTGACCCACTGAGCGAGGCCAAGGATTGAACCTGCGTCCTCATAGATGCCAGTTAGCTTTGTTTCTGCTGAGCCATGACAGGAACTCCTATTTTTATTAATTTAAGTTTTTTTTACCTTTAAAGTTTTGGGCTGTGCCCGTGGCTTGGGGAAGTTCCCAGACCAGGGACCAAACCTGTGCCACTGTAGTGGTCTGAGTCATGGCATTGACAGTGCTATATCCTTAACTCATTGATCCACCAGGGAACCCCATATGTTGTTTTTTTAGACATAATGCTATTGCACACTTAATAGACTACAGTATAGTGGAGACATAACTTTTACATGCATTGGAAAACTAAAAAAATCGTGTGACTCACTGTATTGTGATAGTGACTTTATTGTGGTGGTCTGGAACTCAACTTGCAATGTTGAGTGCCTGTATTGTAGTATTTGTACTACCTTATTATTGTAGGATTCTTTAAATCAGGTACATGTGGGGCAAAATGAGATTGGGATGTGAAAGATAGAATTGCCTCAAATGCTCTCTATAACCTTCTACTCATTATGGACGTCTGTGGTGTAAAGTGTGAATAGCCCTCTATTTTGGGGTAATCTCTGAAGTTCAAAGGTCAGGCAGGTTCTCTCATCCTGGCAGCTGTTCAGGGGACAGGAACCAGAACTAGATCTGCAAGTGGTATTCCGTGTTCCTGGTAACACTTGCTGTGAGTGGTGCAACATCCCTATTCACCAGCCCTTCAGAGTTCAGTGTGCATATGCACCAGTCACTGGTTTGGAGAGTGAGGTTCTCCCCAGCCACCACCACCTCCCCCCACTGCAGCCTCAGGAAGCAGAGCTGATTTCTCCCTTTGTACCAATGCTCAAATACAAAAGCTGAGGGGAAAAAGCCAGTCACCTATGACAAAAACATATACATCAGCCCAGATCACACAAGGGAGAGACACCCTTTAAGGTGGACACTATGGCATTAGGAAAATATTAAAATTGGGTAATCATCAGGATAAGTCAGGCATGCATGCCGTGTTGAAACTATAAAACTATGCGCAAACCAATTTTATAACAGCCTTCTCAAGGCATTGTATAAACCACATAATTAAAACAATGAATATTTTACTGTGTAATCATGATGGTGTGTCCCGCACAATGTTTATTGTGCCACACTGGGTGACACAATATGATGAACATACTTTTAGCAAAGTGCTTTCACAATTAAGTGTCTCTATTCCTGAGGATTCACTAATGTCTCATTAGCATAGAAATGTGCATTTACCACTTATTAGATCAGAGCAGCCATACTTGAAGAAATCATGCACAGTGTTTTTTTTTTTTTTTAGACTTGAAAGCTGCCATGTGCACAAATTAATCAAGGGCAGTGCAGATTATTTGTGAGGAAAAACTATGTGAAAATTGGTATTATCACTGGTTTTGAGTTAAAAGTTCAGATTCTTGCAGATATTTCATGAATGTTCAGAAGAGGTGGCTGCTGTGGCTGAAACTCCTTCATTTTGGGAAAAGTTTCTCCTCCCTGATGGGTTTGATCACTCCCCATGGGCCAGAGAAAAGGACCAGCCTTGACTTTGAAGCTAGAAAATGTGTTCAGGAGATCTCATGTGGTACAGTGGGTTAAGGATCCAGCATTGTCATTGCAGTGGCTCATGTTGCTGCTGTGGTGTAGGTTTGATCCCTGGCCTGGGAACTTCCACATGCCGTGGGCATGGCCAAATTAAAAAAAAAATGTTCAGATCCTGAGACATCACAAGCTCCAAAAAGAAAAGTGTGAAAATATAGCTTAAAGTCTGCTCAGGTCACTACAGTCTTTTAGCACAATTAATTCATATCCTTGATGTAGCCAGGTGAGGGTCAGCAGACGTCTTACTGCCCATCCATGTTGTCCCAGGGGAGATTGCTGTTCTGGCCCATTTCTGTTTGCACCTTCATTTTTTCATTCCTCAGTGACAACATCAGGATTCCTTGTGCTTATCAAACAGATCAAGTTGGGATGATGTCAGGCCCCCCATCCCTCGAAATATAGCTCCACAGTGTGGATTAGCGCAGAGTATGCTGTAGTGTTGTCCCCTCACCCCAACAAGAGAGCATCGCATTTCCAGAATGGTCAGTCATTGATCATTGGCCTCATTGCCTGTGGAGGGGAGAGTTGTGGAAGAGCCCCTGAGCTGTGTGTCCATCTGTCTCCATTCCCCCCACAGCCAAGCACCGCGCATGACGTTACTGGGAACCAGCACAGTTTAGTGTGGTTTATCGTAGATAAAAGCACTGGGACCGGATGAGGGGCGAGCCCTTTCAGTCCACAGGTCACATCAGAGCCTTTTCTCCTCCCTTCTCACAGCTCTCCTGTGATCAGTATCTTTCCCTCCAGTCTCAGATGAGAAAACCAAATCCCCCGACCTTTACATCCAAGGTCACACAGTATTCAAAGGTTGTACCAGATCCCAAGTCCAGTGCTCTTCTCTTAGAGCAGGCCAGCTGTGTGCTGCTGCTCTCAAAATACTGTGCCTGAGTGTATGGATGTAAAAAGGATCACATGCAGATTCAATGAAAGATTGACTCACAGCTAAGGTTTATTTTCCCATAGGTTATCCTCAACAGAAGAGCTCGAGAGATGCCAAATTTACATTGAGTTCAAGTAAGCAAGAAGAACATTTGGCTAGATTATTTGGTAAGTCATCTCCTCACGTGAAATGTTTGGACTGTACAAAAAGTCTCTTGCCTGCCCGTGGTAGTCTCCCAGATAACCTGTACCTGCTGCTTTGATGGGAAGGAAGGGGCTTTGCTGTGAGGCTAGAACAGGTTCCCTAAGTGTCAGAGTCTCAAGAAATTAGGTGACATGAGAAGATAAGCAGTTGGAAGGGATTCTGCTCCTCCACATGGGGTCCATGTAGCAGCAGCAGGGCCACCATCTGGGGACTATTGAAGGTGCAGTGTCAGACCCCACCTTGGACCAGGTGCATCACACCTGCCTAGACGATGATGATCTAGGTGATCTCTGCATGTGTTAGAAATGGGCAGGACCCTAAGACTTAGCTAGACCTCTTCCCATGTCCTCAGCCCTAGCAGAGCACGAGAATCTTGAAGTTGTCCAGGAATGATTGTCCAGAATCTTGGAGTTGTCCATTGTTCAGAAAAGAGCTTGATGAAGAGACTAGTAAATTGTAGTGAATTTCAGTGTCTCAAATAGATCCTACAATCTTCCATCCCCTAGCCCCATGGCAGATAGCCAAGTGTCTGGCAGCCAGCCAAGTGTCTGAGTGCCCACATTCTCAGCGTGGCTTGCTGGTGCCAGAATTGGCAATAAGGACCTTTTCTTTCAAAAATGAGTGTGTGCTGATACTGCCTTTGATCACTGAGGGCTGGCACTGAGGCTGGCAATTGTTTCATTCTCATGAAGAGGCTTCCAAGAAACTCTGTCAAGAAGATTAAAGAGACAGTATTTTTTTGTTTGTTTGTTTTTCTCCTTTTGAAATACAGACACTTAAGGAAACTTTGTCAGGCCACTGGGTGACCTCAGAGGTAACAAACTGGAAATACAGTGGCCACACACAACAAGGAATACACACAGTTTGGAAAAGTCACAAATGCATGCACAATTAAAATTATCCTGACTGAGGAGCAGAAAGAAAAAAATGAAATGAATAAACAGAGCATGAAGGGCTGTGAGACACCATCAATACACTACAACCCAACAAACAGAAATCAGCAATCTCTAGGGAGTGAGAATTAGACTTATAAAGTTACCAAATCATAATACTCAGAATGTTTAGCTGTCAACAAAAAGATTACAAAACATACAAAGAGGCAGAACCGTATGGCTCATTCATAGAAAAAAAAAAAAAGAACTGGACAGAACCTACCCCCGAGGAAGCCTAGAAATTGGAATTATTCATTATGGATATTCAGTCAGCTGTCTTTGATACATTTAATGGGTAAAAGAAATGATGGACAAAGAACAAAGAAATCAGGAAAACAATGTGTGAATACAGTAGGAATATCAATAAAAATAGAAATGATAAAAAGGAGTCAAAGAAAAATTCTAAAGTTCAAAACTACAGACAGTAGCTGAGATGAAAAATTCACTAGAGGGATCTGATAGCATATTTGAGCAGGCAGAACTAAGGATCCCTAACTTTGGGGACAATTAAAATTATCCTGTCTGAGGAGCAGAAAGAAAAAAATGAAATGAATAAACAGAGCATGAAGGACTGTGAGACACCATCAAGAGTATCAACATATATGTTTTAGAAGTCCCAGAAGGAGAAAATTACAAGAGACAGAATATTTGAGGGAATAATACTCCAGAACTTCCCAAGTCTGATGGTTATACACATCCAAGAAACTCTACTAATTCTGGGCAGGGTAAATAGAAGAGATCTGCACTAAAGCCCACTACAGTCAAATTGCTGAAACTGAAAGACAAAGAGAGACTCTTGTAAGCATCAAGAGGATAGTGACTCATTACATATTAGGGATCCTCAAGAATAATTTCAGCATAAAATCATGGAGGCCAGAAGCAGTGATATGACATAGTTACAGTCCTGAAAGAAAAGTACTGTCAACCAAAAATCTGTGTCTGAAAAAACTATTCTTTGATCATGGAGGCGAAATTAAGACATGTCCAGGTAAACATAAGCTAAGAAATATGCCCTGTTAGAAATACTAAGGAAAGTACTTCAAACTGAAATGAAAGAATACTAGAGTGTGACTCAAAGCCATATGAAAAAAAATGAAGAACACTGGAAAGGTGATTATAGAGGTAAGTAAGAAAGCCAATATTATTGTCATTTTGGTTTGGTTCATACCTTTTCTCTTTTTCTAATATGACTTAGAAAGCAAGTACATAAAATAATCATCGAAAATCAATGTTAATGGACATAAAATGTATAAAGATGTCACCTATGACACTAACAACATAAAAGGAGAAGGATGGGAGTTCCCATCTTGGCTCAGTGGTTAATGAATCTGATTAGGAACCATGAGGTTGCGGGTTTGATCCCTGGCCTTGTTCAGTGGGTTAAGGGTCTGTCGTTGCCATGATCTGTGGTGTAGGTTGCAAATGCTGCTCGGATCCTGCGTTGCTGTGGCATAGGCCAGCGGCTACAGCTTGGATTAGACCCCTAGCCTGGGAACCTCCATATGGCATGGGAAGCGGCCCTAGAAAAGGCAAAAAGACAAAAAGGCAAAAAATAAATTAATAAAAGGAGAAGGATGGAGATATATATGAGTAGATTTTTTGTATGCTATTGAAACTAAGTTGGTACTTGGTTTCGCTATTCAAACTAGGTTGTTATAAATTTGAGATGTTATTTGTAATCCCTAAAGTAACTATGAAGAAAATAACTTTAAAAGTACAGAAAAGAAATGAAGAAAGCAATCAAAATAAACATTAAAGGAAACCAACTAACTCCCAAAGAAAAGTAGTAATGGAGCAACTGAGGAAAAAAATTTAAAAGACATGAAAACAAATAGCTAAACGGCATTAGTAAATTATTTTTGATCAGTAATCACATTAAATATAAATGGGCTAAATGTATCTTAAAGGGCAGAGATTAGCAGATTGAATAGGAAAAATAGGATCTACTTGCCACCTCTAAGACTCACTTAAGACAAGTAGACACAAAGATGTTGAAAGTAAGATAGTGGAAAAAGGCATGCAAATAGTAACCAAAAGAGAGCTGGAGTGACTACATTATTTTCCAACAAAATAGATTTCAAATTTTAAAAGTTTACAAGAAATAGGAGTTCCCGTCGTGGAGCAGTGGTTAACGAATCCGACTAGGAACCATGAGGTTGCGGGTTCGATCCCTGCCCTTGCTCAGTGGGTTAAGGATCTGGCATTGCCGTGAGCTGTGGTGTAGGTTGCAGACGCGGCTCAGATCCCGCGTTGCTGTGGCTCTGGCGTAGGCCGGTGGCTTCAGCTCCGATTGGACCCCTATCCTGGGAACCTTCATATGCTGCGGGAGTGGCCCAAGAAATAGCAAAAAGACAAAAAAAAAAAAGTTTACAAGAAACAAAGACATTATATATTGATAAAAGATTCAACACAGAAAGAAGACGTAACAATTATAAACACATGCACACAGCAACAAAGCCTGCAATATATGAACCAATAATGGACAGAGTTGAATGGATAAATAATTCTATAGTACGAGCTGGGGACAACAAAACCCTATTTTCAATAGTAGCACTAGACAATAAGGAAAGAGAAGACTTGAGAAAAATTATAAACCAGTTAGACCTAAAAACTTATACAGAAACTCCTCCCAACAACTGCAGAAAATACATTCTTATCAAGTGCAGATAGAACATCTCTGTGATAGACTATATATTGGCAACAAAACAACTCTGGATAAATTGCAAAAGATTAAAATCATATGAATCTTTCATGATCACAATGGAATGAAACTAGAAACCTACAACAGAGATGGTGTGTGAAAATATGCAAATATGTGGAAACAAAGCAACATACTGTTAAATAACCAGTAAGAAATTAGAAATTACCTTGAGATGAATGAAAATCAAGCACAACATACCAGAATTTATGCAGCAAAAACAATGCTAAGAAGGAAACTTATACAACTATAAATGAATACATTAAAAATAAGAAAGATCTCAAATAACCCAGCTGTATACTTTGAGAAATTAGAAAAAGAATAGTAAACTAAATTCAAAGTTAGCAGAATGAAGAAAATAATAGAGTAGAAATAAATGAAACAGAGAACAGAAAAACAATAGAGGAAATCAATGAAACCAAAAATTGATTCCTTAAAAAGATAATAAAATTGACAGGCCTTTAGCTAGATTGAATGAGAGAAAAAAAAAAAAAAAGACTTGAGAGTTCCCATTGTAGCTCAGTGGTAATGAACCTGACTACTACCCATGAGGATAGGGGTTTGATTCCTGGCCTCACTCAGTGGGTTAAGGGTCTGGTATTGCTATGAGTTGCGATGTCGGTCACAGATGTGGCTTGATTCTGGCATTACTGTGGCTGTGGTGCAGGCCGGCAACTGCAGCTCTGATTTGACCTCTAGCCTGGGAACTTACATATGCAGTGGGTGTGGCCCTAAAAAGAAAAAAAAATTAAACAAATTTTAAAAAAAGAAGACTTAATTATTAGTTTAAAAAAGTGGGGACATTACTGCAATTGCAGAAATAAAAAGTTATAAGAGAATACTATGAACAGTTGTAATCCAAAAAATTGGGTAACCTAGAAGAAATGAACACATTTCTAGAAACACAAAAACTACCAAAATGGATTATGAAGAAACAAAATTGTAATAGATTTCTAATGAAAGAAAATTGAATCAGTAACCAAAACTTCCCAACAAGGAAGAGCCTAGATTCATGTTGCTTCACCTGTAGATGCTACAAATCATATAAATAAGGGCTAATATGAATTATTCTCTAACTCTAAAAAATTGAAAAGAGAATACACTTCCTTACTCATTCTAAGAGGCCAGTATAGGAGTTCCTGTCGTGGCTCAGTGGTTAACGAATCCAACTAGGAAGCATGAGGTTGTGGGTTCGATCCCTGGCCTTGCTCAGTGGGTTAGGGATCCGGTGTTGTGGTGAGCTGTGGTGTAGGCTGGTGGCTACATCTCCGATTGGACCCCTAGCCTGGGAACCTCCATATACCGCAGGAGTGGCCCTAGGCAAAAAGACCAAAAAAAAAAAAAAAAAAAGAGGAGTTCCTGTCGTGGCGCAGTGGTTAACGAATCCGACTAGGAACCATGAGGTTGCGGGTTTGGTCCCTGCCCTTGCTCAGTGGGTTAACGATCCGGCGTTGCCGTGAGCTGTGGTGTAGGTTGCAGACGCGGCTCGGATCCCGAGTTGCTGTGGCTCTGGTGTAGGCCGGTGGCTACAGCTCCGATTGGACCCCTAGCCTGGGAACCTCCATATGCTGCGGGAGCGGCCCAAGAAATAGCAAAAAGAAAAAAAAAAGACAAAAAAAAAAAATAAATAAAGGGGGGGAAAAGAAAAAAAGACAAAAGAAAAAAGACACCAGTATATCCTTATACCAAAGCCAGACAAAGATGCTATAAGAAAAGTACAGAGCAATATCATTTGTACATATAAGTGCAAAATGCCTCAACAAAGTGCTAGAAAACTGAATCTAACATCATATTAAAAGGATTATACATCAGACCAGGTGGGATTTATTCTTGGAATGCAAACATCGGTCAACATAGGAAAATCAGGCAATGTAATATACCACATTAACAGAATGAAATGGAAAACCACATGATCATCACAATTGATGCAGAAAAAACATTTTAGGAATTCTGTGTTTGTCCTTCTTCCATGTGTGCTACTAAGGAGGCTTCAATAAATTAGCACTCTCTCTCTGGCTGACTGATGGTTGGTTACCATGATTGAATGAATGGCTGCAGATAGCTGTTACAGGCCCACTATCCATGTTTTCAGGAATTCCCATCTAGGAATGAAAAGACTTTTTTTTTTTTTTGTCTTTTTGCCATTTCTTGGGCCACTCCTGCGGCACATGAAGGTTCCCAGGCTAGGGGTTGAATTAGAGCTGTAACCACCAGTCTATGCCAGGGCCACAGCAACGCGGGATCCGAGCCTCATCTGCAACCTACACCACAGCTCACGGCAACGCTGGATCGTTAACTCACCGAGCAAGGGCAGGGACCGAACCCGCAACCTCATGGTTCCTAGTTGGATTCGTTAACCACTGGGCCACAACAGGAAGTCCCTGAAAAGACTTTTATCTTCAGATGCCCTTTGTTTCTGAGTACAGCCCCACATATATGGTGGGGGAATGAGTGCATTTGAAGTTGGACGTCTAGTTCAGGGTCTGGAAGGATCTCACTACCCTCCGGAGACCTATTGACCTGTGCCAGGCCAGCGTTGGCTTTGACATTGATGGACCACTGGTAAACTTGCCAAGTTCTCTCTGAGCAACAGTTTAGGAACTTGTAGATCAATGTATATTCACCATGGAAGGGGCTGTGAGCACTCATCTTTTTTTTTTTTTTTTTTTTTTTGGCCACCCTGTTTTATATGGCACTCCTGGGCCAGGGATCAGATCTGAGCCACAGCAGCAAACTAAGCTGCAGCTATGGCAACGCCAGATCTGTAACCCACTGTGCCTGGCCAGGGACTGAATCCTCCTTCTAGTCTTGGCTCCCAAGACTCTGCCAATCCCATTGTGCCACATTGGGAGCTCCGTACTCATCGTTTTGTTTGAGTGAATGTGATGGTTAAACTTTTTGTATCCTTATTGTAAGTATTTACTCCATCAGGTAAATAGACCACCTACCAGTGTACAGAATATAGACAAAATTAATGGAGTTTGTGATAGTTATTTTCTGTAGCTTTGCAAAGTAAACCTAGAGGGAAAAACAAAACTGCTGTCCCCAGGGTAAAGTAGAAGACTGAAACCTTTAAAAGGGAGGGAGAAATTAATATATGTCAAAAAATGTAACCGTAAAAAATTAGGAACAGTTTATAAATAGCTTTCTGACTTAAAAATCTGTTCTGGAGTTCCCGTCGTGGCGCAGTGGTTAACGAATCCGACTAGGGAACCATGAAGTTGCGGGTTCGGTCCCTGCCCTTGCTCAGTGGGTTAACGATCGGCATTGCCGTGAGCTGTGGTGTAGGTTGCAGATGCGGCTTGGATCCCGTGTTGCTGTGGCTCTGGCGTAGGCCGGTGGCTACAGCTCCGATTCAACCCCTAGCCTGGGAACCTCCATATGCCGCGGGAGCAGCCCAAGAAATAGCAACAACAACAGCAATAACAACAACAACAACAACAAAAAATCTGTTCTGCTTTATTTTATGACCATCCTGGGGAAAGTCTCAGAGATGGGTGAGAATGACAAGAAAAAGAAGGAAAATTAAGATATTACATATCTTGAGATTTGGGACAAAGTTTCTAACCACATGTCTTCAGTGGGCAATGTTTACCACCCAGGACATCTTGTGGGATCACAATTTTTCAGAAATGATTTATGTAATTAGAATTTCCCTTCCCAAGAAGGTAGAGTATAATATCACGTTTGTTGAGTTTGTATCATTTATTCACTGTATTTATAGACTGCTTTGGGTACTTAGAGAAAAATATGTCAGTCTGCCACTACTGGTATTAACATGCCTTTATTTACTTCACTTGAGATGAAATTCTACTGCAAGTGTTTTCCAAAGTTCCATATGATGCACCATTTGATGAAACAAGACACACAGTGGACAAATCAGTTACGAAGAAAACCATGAAAGAAAGCAAGTATATGTCTTTAAAACTCTAAATGCACATTTTTCTATAGGCCCATGTGCTATATTATATACTATGCTATCTTTTTCTTTTTCTTTTTTCTTTCTTTCTTTTTTTTTTTTTTTGCTTTTTAGGGCTGCACTTGTGATATATGGAGGTTCCCAGGCTAGGGGTCTAATGGGAACTGACATACACCACAGCTCACGGCAACGCTGGGTCCTTAACCTACTGAGCAAGGCCATGGATTGAATTTGCATCCTCATGGATAGTAGATAGGTTTGCTTCTGCTGAGCCACAATGGGAACTCCATACTATGCTATAATTTTACCATCTTTAGAACAGTTATTTGTGAGGCAAAGCTAATTAAGTGATGAAGGAAAGGATTGTCCGAAATCCTGTGACCTCCAAGATGAAAATGTGACTATCCTATTTTGGGGAAATCCCTCAAGTTCTCGTGTCAGGCAGGTTCTTACTTTCTTGAGGCTGTTCAGAGGACAGGAACTAGAATTATAAATGGTGTTTACCGTTCTGAACTCTGGGAAACCTGAGTGGTGTAATTACTTGCCACTGAACATTTGGTCCTGAATTTCCATATGCCATGGGTGCTTCCCCCCCCCCCCCAAGAAAATCTTTATTCCTGGAACCCACCAAGAATATTTAAAAATGGAGCCCAGGTTCTGCCCATTTCTGCATGTTCTCTGATTGACTTGACCGCAGTTGGCCAGATACCCTGGAATTTGGAACCACTGCCTTAGATGGTTTTAGGAGTTCTGTTTACCACAGAAGTCTCCTTAAAATGAACTCTTCTAATATCCCTGAATTTGCCCTACACATCTCCTTCTGTAAATTGGATGATAATAATAAATGTGGTCAAGCATCTCTTTGATCCCTAGGTCTCCGCTGTAAGAAGTGAGAGGCTGATTTTGTGCTGAGGACCCCAAGTGGGCTGGAATGGCTTCACCAACACATTCTGCATCATCCCATCCTTCTGTGAAATGGCTACCCAGTTGTCCCCACACCATTCATTAAAAAGGCCATCTTTGCTCCAGTGACCTGAAATGCCTCTTTTACCATATACTAAATTCCCATAGTTACTGGGTTTATTTCTGGGCTTTCTAGTCTGACCACTGGCCTGTTGGTCTCTGTACATGACAGTACCACACTTTTTTGATTACAGAGGCTGAGATAGTAATGTCTTGTGGGGCTAGTCCCCTCTTTGTCATTTTTTGTTTTTCCAGTGTTTTCTTGGCTACTTTTGCATGTTTATTTTCCACATGAACTTTAGTATTAACTTGTCTAACTTGGTTAGATGCCTGTTGGTATTTTTATTGGCACTGCATTAAATTTTGAATGCAATTTCACTTTGGGAAAACTGATAGTCAACTTATGCTAGAAGAGAGGATGTCTTTCCATTTCTTTAAGTTACATGAGTTCTTTCAGTGTGTGTTAAAATTTTCCTCATATAGATTTTGCACATGTCTTAAATTTATTCCCAGGTAATTTCATCTTCTGTTATTACAAATGGAGTTTTCCCTATTGTTATATTTTCCACCTAATTAGTGTTTTAAAGAAAGGCAACTTATTTCTGTGTGTTACTTTTATATCCGATGACCTTACTCAATTCTAGGTATGTCATTATATCATCTGAAAATAGAAATAGTTTTACTTTACCAATTATTGTGCTGCTAATTGATTTCTCTATCATGTCTAGTTGTGTATGCTAATACCTCTAGGACTATTTTGAGTACTAGTTGAGATATAGTGGGCATGCTGCTTTGTTCCTAATTTTAGAGGAAATGCCTCTAATGTTTCCTGAATCTAGATACTGGTTATAGAACTAGGATGACTAAGATACATACATATACACATATGCACACATAAATGCATGTATACATACAGAGATACATATGTGTACATATATCCACATTGAGAATGTATCTGTCAATTTCTCTTTGCTTACTTTTTTTTTTTTTTTTTTTGCTTTTTAGGGCTGCACCCATGGTATATGGAGGTTCCCAGGCTAGGGGTTGAATCAAAGCTGTAGCCGCTGTCCTACACCACAGCCGCAGCAACTTGGGATCTGAGCTACGTCTGCAACCTACACCACAGCTCACAGCAATGCCAGATTCTCAACCTAATGAGCGAGGCCAGGGATCGAACACGCAACCTCATCATTCTTAGTCGGATTCGTTTTCACTGTGCCAGGATTGGAATTCCTGGTTACATGTTTTTAAAAACAGGTATGGGTGTTGAATTTTGTCAGGATCCGTGGAACTACTCATAGGATTTCATTCCCTTAAGTCTACTAATATTATGTATGCTATTAATGGATTTCTTTATATTGAGCAAATCTTGCATTCCTGGAATAAATCCTACTTGATCATAGGAAGATATGATGTGTCCAGTCACTGCACAGGAGTCTTGGGCCTGGATCCAGCTTCTGTCCTGCTTCAGTGTATCCTGGCTCCTTTAGCCACCAAGGAAGCAGCAGACTGCAGGTCCCTGTGTGGAAATGCAGACCAAGTCACAGTTTAGAATGTTTAAATATTGATACATACGATTGATGTGTCTCCATCTGTTCGCTTGTGCTAGTCCCTGCGAATGTTAGGTATGGCCTGTCCAGGAGTGCACGTTTTAGTGCTAGGACACGTCAGCCCCTGAATAGTAAAACACTACTGCTCATTGTTCAAATATAATTAAATGATCTACTTAGGGGGTGGAAAGCTTACTCTCTAGCTTGATCTTTTGATTTGTAAAGTGATTTCTTCTTTTAATTGCTTTCAACTAAGGAACTGTTATTTTCCTTCAGTAGGCACCAGGGCAAAATGCTTTTTTTCCAACATCAGAATTAATTTATAACCTCACTCTTTTCTTTGCATGCATTATTTTATAATCAATGCCTTATTATATTTGGGGCTGTTTATGTCCCCTTTTAAATTTACTGATAATTAAGAGTTCCCTGGTGGCTCAGTGGGTTAAGGAGCTGGCATTGTCACTGCTGTGTCTTGGGTCACTGCTGTGGCACAAGTTTGATCCCTGCCTGGGAACTTCTGCATGCCATGGGCATGGCCAAAAAAAAAAATTTGCTGATAATCATCCTTCTAGTACCTGTGCTGAAGTGGCCATAAGACAAATCATAACAGTTATCTATATCATTCACTAGACTGTCTTTCCCCAGGGCTGGGGAGTTAGTGTCTGATATAAGATAGGTGCTTAATAATATTTGCTAAATGAGTAAGTGTGTGAATGAATGAGTGAATAGTACATTTCTCTGAAAAAAACAATCACTGTTATAATGATAAAATTAACATACACTGAGCACTTGCTCTGTACCAGACAAAGGAGTTATTCAGTTACATTATTTATTTAATGCCCACAGCAGTCCTATGTTTGTAGGATTATTATTATTATACATCCACTTTACATAATGTAGATACTGAAGTTGAGTAACTTGCCACAGGGTCAAAGAGCTAGGAGGAGACAGTGCTGGTGTTTGAACTCAGGATGTCTGTAAGATACACCAGTTATGCTTGCATAATTTGTATCCCTTTTAAGGACACTTGGAAGAACTTTTAGGCAGTGTTTCACAGACATTACATTGAGCAATCTTTTGCAGTTGATTATGACTAGTCCTTAGATTTTCTAACTAGACTAGATGCCAAGAATACCCAGGGCAAGACTGTCTTCTCTGTTCCTGTGCTGCTGATGAGCTTGGAGCGTTGCCAGTGGAGAACAGTGAGTGTAGCATTTTCCTTTCACATAGCTGCTATGGGAAAGAACTGTCAAATACAGAAGCTGATTGTAGCACTTCTTGTCTCTCTGACACTGGAAGGGGCCTGGAGTCCCTGGTACCCCATGGAACTTGATCCTCTGGAAAAGGTGTAGCATCTCCTCTCAGACCTTTTGGCATGTCCCAACTGGTCATGTTGATAGATTTCTCTAGAACTTTTGTATGTTACCAAAAACGACATCACTTCCTCTAAAACTGCTCTTTAGTCATCAGCTTTATTGTTTTTTCTCTCTTATAGGAGCTTGACTCAATGCTTGACCACTTTCTAACTACGATGTGGGCTTATTTTCCTCTCTCTTACCAAATTCCCATTGTATGCAGTGATCAACCTAAACTTTGAAGTCAACTCCATATTTTTCTTACAAACAAAGGATCACGTTACAAATTTATTATCACACCCATATTGATAATCCATGACGTTGGATTTCTAGGCACCTCAAAATTCGAAGAAATATATAGAGTAAAAAACCTCCTTTGGGACTATAATATTAGTTTGAATCATTTGAACTTACTGTTTTTGTGGGTCAAAAATGGTCAGAGATCTCCAGTTTCTTGTGGTTCAACCTAATATCTTAGAACTCCTACAGGGGTCTCTGCTTAATGGTGTAGGTCTCTGGAAAGTCTCACTTCTTTCCAGTCAGTTCCTGAACCAAACCAGAGGTAGCTCATTGAAACCTTCATGGTTCAAATGGATACAAGTGAATGTTTCTTTTTTTTTGTTCAACTATCTTCCTTGGAATTTCATTCCTACTGTGGTTTTCAAGTATGTCCACAAGTTCTTTGATATTCCTCCCCTAAAAGATGGGACTGCATCCCCATTCCCTTGAGTATGGGATGGACCTAGTGATTTGCTTCTATGAATAGAGGATGGCAGAAGCAAGGGTGTGCTACTTCATAGATTAGGTGGTAAAAGGCATTGTGGTTTCTGCCTGGCTGTCTTTTCGATTGATTGCTTACTCACTCTGGGGAGGTCAGTTGCCTTGTTGTGAGGACTCTGCAGCAGCCCTAAGAGGAGGCCCCTGTGGTGGGGAACTGAGCCCTCCTGCCTACAGCCATTGAAGGTGAGGCCTTCTACCAGCAGCTTTGCAAGCCATCTTGGAAGCAGGTCCTCCAGTGCCTTTTAGCCTTCAACTAACTGCAGTCTTGACCAACAAGACTGGTGGTTCTGGCTCAGAGTCTTTCTTGAGGTTGTAGTCAAGATTCTTTAAGATTCCTTCTGTCACTCAAGCCCTAGCTATTGCTCTTCTTCCCAGTGATAGGTCCTGTGCAGGGAACTGGTTAGGTGGTAACTATAGATTGGAAAAGAACTAAAATGTGGCAAAAGCCAGATGGTCTCTGAACAAAAATAACATCATGAAACACAAAACTTCAAGACAAAAATAGCTAGAGAAACTGTTAAATTGTAACAATATAACTTGTATCTTCCCTGTTTCTTACTCCATTGCAAACTTCTGCTAAAAATAGCAACTACACCATTTTTCCTTTATAACTAACTGCTTTCCTAAGCTGTATAAGCCAGGAAGCCTGAGTTCTCTCTGCATAGTGCTTCCAACCACTCTGAATAAACGTGCTTGAGATCTCATTGCTCCAGTCTCTGCCTCCTTCTTCCCCTCTGTTCCAACAAACTGGACCACTTAATAGGACATTCGTATCTTCCAAGAGCTCACAGCTAATGAGTCAGTATCATTAATAATTATTGGACATAACTATGCCCCAAATGAAGGTATTTTAAAAGTGCTTTTGGTTATATTTGCATGGAGCTTTGGGAGCTCAAGAGAGAGCCAGGTCTGCCTGATGAGGTGTTTTGAGTAGGGGAAGTGAAGAAAGAAGAGGCCTGAGGAGCCCCTGCAGTAGTGAACATACCCCACAAGAAAAGGAGGCTGACGGCCCCTCTTCAGAGTCCAGGAGCTGCTCTAAGGCTACCCTGTGGGGACCAGGAAATTCGAGACCACACTGCATCTCTTCCTTAACAGCAAAGGACCTTTAAAAAAAAAAAAAAAAAAAAAAGCAGAATTAATAGTAAAAAGGAAGAGGGCTGGCAAGGAAGAGGGGTGAGTAAATAATCCTTTTGAGAAGTGAATTACCTTGTAAAAGGTGTGCCCTGGTCTGCAGCAAGTTCAAGCTATTACTTCACCTGAGGGGAAAACTAGCCCCAAATGAACAGTGTGGCAATAAAGTGCCTTTAACATATAACCAAAGGCATATTTCAATGCTAGAGGCTCCTGAGAGGAAGACAAAAACCGAAGAAATAATGAAGATGCAAAACTTAAACTTCTTGAGCACAAAGCCAAAATTCCTTGGTTCTGGCTCATTTCAGACAATTTTACTAGGCCCAGGGTGTTAACTGATTGACAGTCTGGATTGCATCATGGAAATGCAGGAGATTGCTCCTTGTGCTTGCTCTTGTAATGAACTGCTGCTTTTCTTGTAGTTAATGGGCCTAAAGCTGAAATAAAGTTTGAAAATTGTATTTGGCAAAACGTTTCCCACATAAAATAATCCAACAAATGATCAAAACTACAACCCATCACAGGTGAAAAATGTCCTCCACACTCTCCAAAGATCATTAGGTAAATGAAAACTTATGACCATATTGATGATAAGGATAGATACTGGCTCCTGACTCTGGTTTTTGTTTTTGTTTTTGTGGTACAGAGACAAGAAATGTAAAAATTTATGTTCAAGTGGCAAGTCTTTTTTTTTTTTTTTTTTTACAACTCTATGAAAGAGCAAGGCACACCCAACCCCTTAGTGGACTAAGTATGTTCTTGAGAGTTTTTTGTCTGTGGTTGTTCATCTTTCATGATTTGACAAGCTGGGATTTACAAAGTCAAGTAATTATGACTCATATTAAACTGGGAATTTCCTCTTTTTTACTAAGGCGAATAGAATAAATAACAAATATATTTCTTTCTCCAGAAATAATTAAACCACACGAGACTTATCACATACTTCCTAGATAGTTCATCACATTCACCCCAAAGCTGCAGAATAAGGATTCAAATATTTCTGATTTTCAACACTGTCTGTTTCTACTAAACCATTCTGTGATCCCTCTACCAATAAATAAATATTTTAGTGTTTGCTTTTCTGTCTTGCCCTTGCAATTCAAGAAGCATTCTCTTTAAAATTCAAGTGCAGTTGACTTAAAATGTATTATTTCAGATGTACAATATAGTGGTTCAATATTTTTATACATTACAAAATGATCATTATAATAAGTTTACTTGCTGTCACCATACAAAGTTAATATTATTGACTATGTTACCTATGCTGTACATTACACCCTTGTGACATATTTATTTTATAACTGTAAGTTTGTTCCTCTTAATCTCCCTCTCCATTTCACTTATACCCTCTCCTGTCTGGCAACCACCTATTTGTTCTCTTTATTTATGTCTCTGTTTTGTTGTTTGTTCATTTGCTTTGTTTGTTTAGTTTTCAATATAAGTGAAGTCACAGTATTTGTCTTTCTCTGTCTGATTTATTTCACATAGCGTAATACCCTCTAGGTCCATCTATGTTGTCCCAAATAGCAAGGTTTTATTCTTTTTATGGCTGAGTAATACTCCATTAAATAGCCTTTATCCATTCCTCTACTGAGGGACACTTAGGTTGCTTCCATATCTTGGCTATTGTACATAATGCTGCAGTGAACATAGGGGTGCATATATCTTTTCAAATTAGTGTTGTTGTTTACTTTGGAAAAATCCAGAAGCTGAATTGTTGTATCATATGGAAGTTACATTTAAAAATTTTTGAGGAACCTCCATACTGTTTCCATAGTGGCTGTACCGATTTACAGTTCCACCAACAAGGTACAAGGGTTCCATTTTCTCCACATCCTTGCCAATAGTTTGTTATTTCTTGTCTTGTTGGTAATATCCATTTTCTCTGGGGGAGGTGATATTTCATTGCAGTTTTGAATTTCCCTAATATTTAGTGATATTGAGGATCTTTTCTTGTGTTTGTTGGCCATTTGTATGTCCACCTTGGGAAATGTTTATCCAGATCTTCTGTTCATTTTAAAATTAGATTGTTTGATATTGGGTTGATGTGTTCTTTGTATATTATGGGCATTAACCCCTTATCAGGTACATTGTTTGCAAATAATCTTCTTCTATTCAGTACATGGCCTTTTCATTTTGTGGATAGTTTTGTTTTTTTTTTTTTTGGTCTTTTTGCCTTTTCTAGGGCCATTCCTGCGGCATATGGAGGTTCCCAGGCTAGGGGTTGAATCGGAGCTGTAGCCGCCAGCCTACACCAGAGCCACAGCAACGCGGGATCCAAGCCACGTCTGCAACCTACACCACAGCTCACGGCAACGCCAGATCCTTAACCCACTGAGCAAGGGCAGGGATCAAACCCGCAACCTCATGGTTCGTAGTCAGATTCGTTAACCACTGAGCCACAATGGAAACTCCTTTGTGGATAGTTTCTTTACTATGTAAAAGCTTTTTAGTTTGATTAGGTCTCATTTCTTTGTTTTGCTTTTGTTTCCCTTGCCTGAGGAGACCTATAACTAAGACACGTCACAAAACTGCCTATTTTTTTCTTCTAGGAGTTTTATGGTTTCAGGTCTTAGATTTAAGTCTGTAATCTATTTTGAGCTTATTTTTGTTCATGGTGTGATAAAACAGTCCAGTTTGATTCTTTTGCACATGTCACTGACCAGTTTTCCCAACACCATTTATTAAAGAGGCTATCTTTTCCCCTCTTGTATATTTTTGCCTTCTTTGTCATAGATTAATTGACCATAAGTGTGTGTTTATTTATGGGTTTTCTATTCTGTTCCATTCATCTGTGTGTCTGTTTTTACACCTGGGCTATAGCTTCATAGTATAGTTTGAAGTCAGGGAGCATGATACCTCCAGCTTTGTTCTTCTTTCTCAAGATTGTTTTGGCTATTCAGGATCTTTTTTGTTTCCATACTAATTTTATTTTTTTCTTTATTTACTGAAGCATAGCAATATTGATTTACAATATTGTGTTCATTTCAGGTGTATGTCAAAGCAATACAGTGATACATGTAGCTTTTTTTCTGATTCTTTTCCATTATAATTACAAGTTATTGAATATAGTTCCCTGTGCTCTACACTCAATCCTTGTTGTTTATCTATTTTATCTTTAGTGGTGTGTATCTGTTAATCCCATACTCCTAATTTATCTTTTTCCCACCTTTTCCCCTTTAATAACCAGAGATTTGTTTTCTATGTCTATGTGTCTATTTCTGCTTTGTAAATAAGGTCATTTGTGTTACGTTTGAGATTTTATATATAAGTGATATCATATAATATTTGTATTTATCTGTCTGGCTTACTCACTCAGCATAATAATCTCTAAGACGGAGTTTCCCTCGTAGCTCAGTGGTTAACAAATCTGACTAGGAACCATGAGGTTGTGGGTTTGATCCCTGGCCTCACTCAGTGGGTTAAGGATCTGGTGTTACCGTGAGCTGTGGGGTAGGTTGCAGACGTGGCTCAGATCCCCGTTGCTGTGGCTGTGGTATAGGCTGGCAGCAATGGCTCCGATTGGACCCCTAGCCTGGGAACTTTCATATGCTGTGGGTGCAGCCCCCCCCCCAAAAAAAAAAAAAATCTAGGTCTTTTCATGTTGCTGCAAATGGCAATACTTCATTCTTTTTTTCCTCACAAATTTTAGAATTATTCATTCTAGTTCTGTGAAAAAAGCTGTTGGTATTTTGATAGGTATTTCACTGATTCTGTAGACTGTGTGGTATATATTTCTATTTGTTTATATTGTCTTCAGTTTCTTTCATCAGATTCCTACAGTTGTCCAAGTACAAGTGTTTTACCTCCTTGTTTAGATTTATTTCTAGGTATTTTATTCTTTTTGAAGCATGTATAGATGGGATTCTTTTCCTTTTTTTTTTTTTTTTGTCTTTTTGCCATTTCTTGGGCCGCTCCCACGGCATATGGAGGTTCCCAGGCTAGGGGTCTAATCGGAGCTGTAGCTTCAGGCCTACGCCAGAGCCACAGCAACGTGGGATCCAAGCCGCGTCTGCACCCTACACCACAGCTCACAGCAATGCCGGATCCTTAACCCACTGAGTAAGGCCAGGGATCGAACCCGCAACCTCATGGTTCCTAGTCAGATTCGTTAACCACTGAGCCATGACGGGAACTCCATAAATGGGATTATTTTCTTAATTCACTTTCTGATAGTCCTTTGTTAGTGTACAAAATGCAAGAGCTTTATGTATATATTAATTTTGTATTCTGAAACTTTATTGAATTCATTTATTAGTTCTAATAATTTTGGGGTGATGTCTTTAGGATATTCTATATATAGTATCATGTCACCTGCACATAGTGGTAGTTTTACTTCTTCTTTCCAATTTGAATTCCTTTTATTTCTTTTTCTTGTCTGATTTCTCTGGCTAGGACTCCCAATACTATGTTGAATAAAAGTGGACAGAGTTGGCATCCTTGTCTTGTTCCTGATCTTAGAAGAAATTCTTTCAGTTTTTCAAGATTGATATTGGTGTTAGCTGTGGGTTCGTCATATATGCCCTCTATTATGTTGATGTATGTTCCCTCTATGCCCACTTTGTTGAGAGTTCTTATCATAAATAAGTTTTGAATTTTGTCAGAAGCAACTTTAGCATCTATTGAGATTATCATATGGTTTTTGTTCTTCAAATTGTTAATGTGCTGTATCATGTTAATTGATTTATACATATAGTGAACCATCCTTGCACCTCTGGAATAAATCCCACTTGATCATGGTGTATTATCTGTTTAATATATTGTTGAATTTGTTGTGAGCTACACAGGAAGTCCAATATATTGTTGAATTTAGTTTGCTAATATTTTGTTGAGGATTTTTATGTTTATATTCATCAATGATGCGGGCCTATAATTTTCCTTTTTTGTGGTATCTTTGTCTGTTTTTGGTATCAGGATGATGCTGACTTCATAGATGAGTTTGAAAGCATTCCTTTACAGTTTTTTGGGATAATTTGAAAAGGATAGGATTAGCTCTTTTTTTATTAAAAAAATTTTTTTTGGCCTATTTTTTTTGGAGCAAGGCTCACCTGTGGCATATGGAAGTTCCCAGGCTAAGGGTTGAATCAGAGCTACAGTTACTGGCCTATGCCACAGCCACAACAATGCTGGATCTGGATCTGAGCTGCGTCTGTGACCTACACCTCAGCTCGTGGCAGTGCCAGATTCTTTCACACACTGAGTGAGACCAGGGATCCAATCTGCATCCTCATGCATACTAGTTGGGTTCATTTCTGCTGAGCCACAATGGGAACTCCCTGGATTAGCTCTTTACTTTTTTTTTCAATTATTATTTCCCCAATATAGTTTTTTTTTCTTCTGTAGAGCATGGTGACCCATTTACACATACATGTATACATTCTTTTTTCTCACATCATCATGCTCCATCATTAAGTGACTAGACCTAGTTCCCAGTGCTACACAGCAGGATCTCATTGCTTGGATTAGCTCTTTAAATCTTTGTCAGATTCATCTGTGAAGCTCTCTGGTCCTGAACTTTTGCTTGTTGGAGGCTTTTTTTTTAAAATTACTGATTCAATTTCATTACTAATAACTGGTTTGTTCAGGTTTTCTATTTCTTCCTGATTCAGTCTTGGGAAATTGTAAGTTTCTCAGAATTTATCCATTTCTTTTAGGCTGTCCATTTTTGGGGGGGCATATAATTGTTTGTGGTGATCTCTTATGATACTTCGCATTTCTGTGGTGTTGGTTGTAACTTCTAAATCATTTATGATTTAATTTATTTGAGCTCTCTCTTTTTCTCTTGATGAGTCTACTGTAGAGCATGGTGACCCATTTACACATACATGTATACATTCTTTTTTTCTCACATTATCATCCTCTGTCATAAGTGACCAGACATAGTTCCCAGTGCTACACAGCAGGATCTCATTGCTAATCCATTCCAAAGGCAATGGTCTGCTATTAACCCCAAGCTCCCAATCCACCCCACTCCCTCCCCCTCTCCCTTGGCAACCACAAATCTATTCTGCAAGTCATTTTCGTTAGCATCCTCTTACTTTCAGTCTCTGTGTGTCAGATCTTTAGATCTGATGTGAGTCTCTTCTAGGCCAGCATAAATATGGTCTTGTGTTTTTTAATCCATTTAGCCACTTGATGTCTTTTTATTAGAACATCCATTTACAGTTAAAATAACTAGCTATGGTTATGTACTTATTGTCACTTTGTTGTTTTCTGGTTGTGTTTGTAGTTCTTTTCTTCTTCTGTGCTTTTCTCTGGTGATTTGATGACTATCTTTACTATTATGTTTAGATTTCTTTATCTCTTCTTGTGTATGTCTATTATCGATTTCTGGTTTATAGTTACCATGAGGTTCAAATACAACTATATACATATATATTTTAAATTGATGATCTGTTAAGTTTGAATGCATTCTAACAATTCTGCATTTTTATTCCTGCACCCCACCATATTTAGTGTTTTCTGACCATATTTTACCTCTTTTGTTTTATGTTTCCCTTAACTACTCATTGCAGATATAGATGATTTTACTACTTTTGTTTTTTAATCTTCCTACTAGCTTTATAAGTGATTGGTCCACTCCCTTACTGTATGCTTTCTTTTATCAATGAGATTTCTCCTTTTGTAACGTTCATGTTTTCAGTTATGGTCTTTATTTTCCTGCTTAGAGACATCCCTTTAAAACTTCTTGTAAAGCTGGCTCAGTGGTTCTGAACTCTTTTAGCTTTTGCTTGCCTGTAGAACTCATTATCTCTTTCTCAAATCTGAATGATAACCTCATAGGTAGAATTTTCATGGTTGTATTTTTTTTTTTTTTCCTTTCACCGCTTTGAACATACCATGCCACTCCCTTCTGGCTTGCAAAGTTTCTGCTGAAAGATCAGCCAACAGCCATGTGGGAGTTCTCTTAAATGTAACAAGTTGCTTTTCCCTTGCTGCTTTTAGGATTCTCTCTTTATCTTTAATTTTTGCCATTGTAATCATATCTTAGTGTGAACCTCTTTGGGTTCATCTTATTGGGACTCTATTTTCTGGACCTAGATGTCTGTTTCCTTTCCCAGGTTAGGGAAGTTTCAGCTATTATTTCTTCAAATCAGTTCTCTGTCCCTTTCTCTCATACTTCTCCTTTAGGGATCTCAACAATGTGAAAGTTATTATTCTTAATGTTGTCTCAGAGGTTTTTTAAACGATCCTCATTTTTTTTTTTTTTTTTTGCCATTTCTTGGGCTGCTCCCGCGGCACATGGAGGTTCCCAGGCTAGGGGTCGAGTCAGAGCTGTAACCACCAGCCTACACCACAGCCACAGCAATGCGGGATCCAAGCCACGTCTGCAACCTGCACCACAGCTCACAGCAACGCCGGATCGTTAACCCACTGGGCATGGGCAGGGATCGAACCCACAACCTCATTGTTCCTAGTTGGATTTGTTAACCACTGAGCCACGATAGGAACTCCAAACTATCCTCATTTTTAATAATTCTTTTTTTTTTTTTTAATGTTCAGCTTGGGTGATTTCTATTCCTCTGTGTTCAGGTGTGTGGATCTGTATCATCTAATTTACTGTTGATTCATTGTAGTGTATGTTTTAATTTCAGGTATTGTATTCCTCAGCTCTGTTTGGGTTTTCTTTATATTTCCTAACTCTTTGTTAAACGTCTGTGTTCCTCTGTTCTTCTCCCGAGTTCAGTGAGCATCTTTATGCTCATTACCTTGAATACTTTATTAGGTAGATTGCCTATATACATCACTTAATTCTTCTTTTGGGGTTTTGTCTTATTCCTTTATTTGAAACATATCTGTGTCCTGGTTTTGCCTAATTCTCTGTGTTTATTTGCCTAATTCTCTGTGTTTATAAGTATTAAGAAGGTCAGTTATGTTTCCCAATCTAAGAGAAATGCTTTTATGTAGGAGATGTCCTAGGGGGGCCCAGCAGCACACTTCCCTCTGGTCATCTGAACTCTATCCTCTGGGGTGCCTCTTATGTGGGCTTGGAGGGCTCTTTCGTTATGGCAGGGCTGGCCACTCTGGGCACACTGGTAGGCAAGATTGACCCCTAATTTTGTTGGCTTCCAGGCCCAGCCTTGTGCCTGTTAGTGGGAGGGACTGGGTCCTGGTGTGGCTGGCTGAACAGCCCAGGGGGTCCTGGGGCTTGTGCTGGCCCATTGGTGGGCAGGCAAGCACCTAGCATTCATAGGCCGGAAGAGGACTCCAAAATGGTCCATGTCAACACCGGTGTCCTTGTGGTAGAACAAAATCCTCAAAAGGCTGCTGCCAGTGTCTTTGTTCACAGGGGGAGTCCCGGCTGCTGCCTTCTTCTCTGGGAACCCCCAAGATCAGCAAGTGGGTCTGGCCAGGGTCCATTTAAATTATTGCCTCTGTGTTGGAAATTAGAGTGTGTGAGATTTTGCATATATCCTTTAAGAGCAGAGGCTGTTTCCTACAGCCTTTCAGCTCTTCTGTATGTAAATAGAAGGACCCCTGGGCTGGGGAGCCCGATTTGGGGCGTGGACCCCTTGCTCCTTGGAGGAGAACCTCTGCAGTTTGTTATTATCTTCCTGTTTGTGGGTCACCTTGCCTGGGTTGTGGATCCTGACTATACCCTGGCTCACTGTTGTTCCTTCTTAGCAGCTTTAGTTGTGGAAAATTTTTTCTACTAGCCTTTAGGTTGTTCTCATAAACAGTAAATAGTTGTAACTTTTAGTGTACCTCTGGGAGGAAGTGAGCTCAGGGTCTTCCTACTCAGCCATCTTGGCCACACACCTCAAGAAACAGTTTTTTATAGTACTTTGTGGTTTATAAATTGTTTTCATGAACATTAGGCTATCTGTGAGGTAGGTCTTATTACCCCTATTTTATACTCGTGGAGAATGGGGGTCAGGAAGGCTCAGCAACTGTTGAAAGTTTCTTGATAAGTCCTGTAAGTGTGGTCCCTGAACCAGCATTGGCGTTACTCAGGGTCTGTGAGAAATGCACATTTTCAGATGCCCTCCCACCCCCAACCTACTGAAAAAGAAACTCTGAGGTGGAGCCCAGTGATCTGTGTTTGTGTTTTTTTTCTTTTTAAGGCCACACCTGTTGCTTATGGAAGTTCCTGGGCTAGGGGTCGAATTGGAGCCACAGCTGCTGGCCTATATGGAGCCACAGCTGCTGGCCTATGTCACAGCCACAGCAATGCTGGATCCAAGCCGCGTGTTCGACCTATGACACGGCTTGCACCAATGCCAGATCCTTAACCTACCAAGGAAAGCCAGGGGTCAAACCACATCCTTGTGGATACTATGTTGTGTTCGTAATCTGTTGAGCCACAATGGAAACTTTGTGTTTTATTTAATAAGACCTCCTGGTGATTCTGATACACACTGCAGTTTGAGACCCATGGCCTCAGCCTACCCAGGCATTTGTTAGATTAAAAAAATAAACAGAAAGAAAACACCAATGTACATTTAGACCCTTCTCCAAAATCCTCACTCCTCACTTTGACTCTGGAGGTATTTACTGTCCTCATGAAAACAGAACTAATCACAGGCTGATGGTTGTTTTTTGATGAACACGTTTTCTCTTTTGCCTTTTGTAGGTCACATTGCAGAGGAGAAGAGGGAGAAAGAATCTTCTCTGTTCAACAGGGATGTAAGTGATGAGCCGTTAACTACCACAGATAAAGGAGCACTCCAAGAAGCAAGCAGTCCAAGTAATAATCTATAGAGTCTGAGCTAAATAAGAACCTAAATATGGGTGACTTCAGAATGCATCTGTTTGCCTTTCATGGTATTTTAACAGACTAAATGTCAGCCCACCTTCAATTTATTCACAAAAGCATACAATGTGCAATTAAAATTGTGAATTAAACTAACTCCAGGAATTTGGCCCTCTGGATCCCATTTCCCTGATTTCTTTTTCGTTTTTTGGCCCCATTGCAAGTGGAGTGACAGAAGCTCTGTGTCCCCAGTGTCAGGTGGGTGTCTCCTTCCTTTGAGATCTAGCTAAGATTGCCTTGTGCTCTCAAGCCCACATACAGTGGCATTCCAGATCCACCCTCATGATTTCTGCAAGTCCCTAGAGGCTGGAAGGAGCTTGGGATCATCTTGGCAATATGATGTCCTGTACACTGGAGGCAGATTATGTATATGACAGAATTTCCTGAAGCTGGGAGTGGGGTAGGAGAGAGGAGGGGCTGAAGATAAGAGGTTGTATCAGTACCCTGTGAAAAGCTTAAGACTGAAAACTCAATTCAACTCTCTTTCTTTTTTTTTTTGTCTTTTTGCTATTTCTTGGGCTGCTCCCGCAGCATATGGAGGTTCCCAGGCTAGGGGTCCAATCGGAGCTGTAGCCACCGGCCTATGCCAGAGCCACAGCAACGCGGGATCCGAGCCGCATCTGCAACCTACACCACAGCTCACGGCAACGCCGGATCGTTAACCCACTGAGCAAGGGCAGGGATCGAACCCGCAACCTCATGGTTCCTAGTCGGCTTCGTTAACCACTGTGCCACGACGGGAACTCCTCTTTCTTTCTTTTTATTTTTTATTTATTTATTTATTTATTTTTGTCTTTTTGCCATTTCTTGGGCCGCTCCCACGGCATATGGAAGTTCCCAGGCTAGGGGTCTAATCGGAGCTGTAGCTGCCAGCCTACGCCAGAGCCACAGCAACGCAGGATCCAAGCTGAGTCTGCAACCTACACCACAGCTCACGGCAACGCCGGATCGTCAACCCACTGAGCAAGGGCAGGGATCGAACCCGCAACCTCATGGTTCCTAGTCGGATTCGTTAACCACTGCGCCACGACGGGAACTCCTTTCTTTTTTTTTTAAATTAAGTATAGTTGATTTACAATGTTGTGTTGGTTTCTGGTGTACAGCATAATGATTCATATATACATAAATATAATTCAGAATATATATTTATCCTGAATTCAGATATATTTTCTGGTATACAGAAAAGCGATTCAGATGTATATACATATATATATGTATTCAAAATACATATATGTATGTTTTCAGAATACATATATATGTGATTCAGAATACATATATATATATGATTCAAAATATATTTGTGTATGTATATGTATATATATATATATCTGTGCTATACAGCAGGTCTTTGTTATATAATAGCTTGTTATATAATAGCTTGTTATATAATAGCTTTGTTATATAATAGCTTTGTTATATAATAGCTTGTATCTGCTAATTATAAACTCCTGTTTTATTTCTGTCCTCTCTGTTCCCCTTTGGTAACGATAAATTTATTTTCTGTGTCTGTAAGTCTATTTCTACTTTATAAATAAGTTAATTTCTATCATTTCTTAAGATTCCACATATAAGCGCTGTCATAGGCTATTTGTCTTTCTTTGACCTACTTCCCTTCCTATGATCATCTCTAGGTCTATCCACGTTGCTGAAAATGGCATTCCTTCATTGTTTTATGCCTGTTGACTCCACTTTTTCTGAAAAACCTTTGCAGCAGGACTTTTCACCTCCTGTAGCGGCCCCACCTCCTCCCTCCATCTTCTGTCTCCTCTGTTTCTTTCCTCACCTCCTACACCCTGGTTGCTTTCCTGCTGGCCAGCTCATACCCTCGGTACCTCACCTCCACAACCAAATATGTTGTGATTGTCTTTTCCTAACAGAGCCAGTGTCTTTCCCAAGAGCTCTTCTGGAGCCAGCAGCTAAGATGCCAAGGTTTTCACTTGGGCAGAACTAACCAGTTGTCCCTACAGCCTCTGCATACTCAGCCATGTGTCTTGTCATTTAGGTGTTCCGAGTAGGACTATGCCATGTGCACAGCTTCTGCAGTTCCTTCAGAGGAACATCATTAGTGCTTCTGCCTCGGTGGCGGGAATCCTCGTGGCCACAGTGTCGCTGCTGCTGGTGTTGATCACATACATCCGGAGGAAACAGCTATTGTGAGTGGCTCTTAGCGCCCACCTTCCTTCCAAGAACTCACAGGTGTTTTACCACCATTGCCCTGAGCTGCTCACCCTGGATTTAGGAGGGGGACAGGGACCTTTAAGCCCAGTTGTGTGTATTTCATAGAAGTGCAGATGACCCAGGCTTCTGGTTTTTAGACACTGCCTTGAGGTTTCGATGCACAGCTGGGTTTGGGGTTTCCTGGCTTGGACAGTCCTTGCCTCTGGAAGTCTTCCCAGATGGGGCCACACTTCTTCCCCTGCCTAGGGCTACTGAAAGAGGAGGTGGCATGGCCTCTGGCTGAAAGATTGGAAAATAGCAATGTGGATGTCGAAGAGAAAGGAAAAGTGCAGCCACAAGGTTGTGGGGAGGATGAGGCTCTGGGGGAGGCAAGATGAGGGCTGATGTTCTGTTTGTTCACACTGCTGTAGCCACCCTGGTTGTTGTGTACTGAAAGATGCCTCTACTGGTTGGTCTTACCCTCCCCAGCGCCTTCCCAGACTTCCTAGTGTTCCCCATGATCCTGCAAATGAAGGGTTAATGCCTGGCTCAGCAGTGGCCCTCCAGGGCTCTGCTGCAGCAGTGGCCAGCTTGACTGTCAGTGTCTGTCTGTTCCAGTTGTTACATATTTCACTTGTCCCCCTGATGAGAGGGCTCAAGCATAGTGATTCTAACCAGGAGCAGGCACTGGAAAGTGAAGAGTTTAGAAGATCCTGTATTTGCAGTAATTGCACCTTGAAATTATGTGCCTTGACTTACATCCCTTGGGATACACATTCCTGGTCATGGGGCAAAGCAGCCCCCAAGGCCTCTCAGGTCCTCCCCAGCACTGTGCTGGGTAGTCAGCTCATCCACGGAGAAAGGGCGCTGTGGCATGTGATGAGGGGTGAAGTGTCCATGCCCCATCCTGCCCACCCTTGACTCTGCAGTATTTAAATTTCCCCAAAAGAAGTTCCTTTTGTGGCTCAGTGGGTTAAGAACCCAGCATAATCTCCATGAGGATGCAGGTTTGATCCCTGGACTCGCTCAGTGGGTTAAGGACCTGGTGTTGCTGTGGCTGTGGTGTAGGCCAGCAGCTGCAGCATCAGTTGAACCCCTAGCCTGGGAACTTCCATATGCCTCAGGTGCAGCTGTAGAAAGAATAAAAATAGATAAATTTCCCCAGAAGAGTGTCATTGCTTTCCACAAAATGTCCTGTAAAATGCCAAGTCTCCTAGGACTGGTCACTCCCTCAAGCCAGCCACCACCACCACACATCCAGCTTTCTCCTCTGAGACAGAAACGGGTCCCCTGAAGTCCAAGGGGAGCCCCAAATATGGCAGAAGTTCAAGAGACAAAATCAAAGAGCTCCTAAGCTTGACCCACTTCCTAGTTCTGACTGGGGCTCATCCATCAGACTCACCATTTCCCTTCTGTTTTTCTCGGAGGTACCAAAAAAAAGTGGTGAGGAAGTGGTTCCATCCCACAGAGATGGATCAAAGCTGGGGGAGCCTGTGCTGGTGATGAGGAAGGGCGGGGGACTTCCCCAGAGGCTCCGTGATGCCAGAGGCAGAATGAATTTCACACACCAATTTGCTGATGGGAAGGGCACGGAATCCTCCCCGCTCACAAACATCAGTCTCTCAGGGAGTAGATGGTAGGAATGTGTAGTGCAGTTTATGTGTGTTTTGTTTCAGATATCCTCCAGAAAACATGACCTATAATATTTTTATAATGAATGGAAAGACTTGGTGGCAAAAATCTCAAGAAAAGAAGACCAGAAAACACACGGGGAAACAGAAACAGCTGAAGTTAAATTCCAGTGTCTAAGCCAGGTGGGCGGCCAGCCAACTGGCACTTAAAGCTGTGAGGTGAGACGATCTCCATCCTGACATCGTGGAGAGGCCATTGGCTTCCTGGCTGCATGTGAGGTGCACCCTCCAAAACGTTTACCTCTTCCTCTCAATTTTGAACGGACCAAGAAAACAATGTTTGCTCACACGATGCTCGCAGTGGGCAATGGCACTGATGACGGTGCAGGAGACTGAGCACATTTCCCCAGAGAGGAACCTGCCAGACCATGGATTTATTTATTTAGTAAAACATTGATTTGTTTTTTTTCAGCCCTTCATTGAATAGATAATAATTGAACACCTAATATGTAGACGGTATCAAAATACATGAGGCAACCAAAGATATCTGAACCAGATGGCCCTCGCAGGTTTCTGAGGACATGGCAGACCTGCTGAAGCTCTTCCATAGTTGATTTATGCCTCTTTTATGTCCGCATTGCTAAAGCGACCAGGAGTCTGAGGCTGAGGGTCCTCACAGAGGGGAAAGGAAGGAGGGGGGATCTCACATGGGTGTTGCAGGAGCAGGTATGTGGCCATTGTAGCTCAGGCAGTTCTTCCCCAGCCAAGGTCCGGAGAGAAGGATGCTGATCCCCTGTCCTGGGAGGGAGGTCCTGAGGCTGGAGTGTGGCCATAGTGACCCCTCAGGTCTTTGTGCTCCAGGTCCAATCCACGTGTTCCTGCCATAACCTGAGAGGAATACACGCCCTCTTGCGGGCTGTGCGGATGCCAGGCCACAAACATGCTTGTGGGGGTCCCAGCCACTCCAGGAAGGGTAAGGACAGGAGCAAGCTCTGAGGTCAGAGGTTCAAGAAAGGAGTGTGGCCTAAGCAAAGGGTCCTGATCAGGGGGTGGGGGGGATTTGGCCCAAGACACCGAGGGGGGCGTGGCCTGAGGGTCCGACTGAGGGCTTGGCTTGAAGGGCTGGGGTACGTTAACTGGGTAGGGAAAGGGGCTCAAGGGAGGGAGTAACCTCAGGAGGCCTGAGGGCATACAGCGGTGCACTAGCAGACAAAGGGCAGATGGGAGTGGATGTCAGCGAGGGTGTGGCCCAAGGACTGGAGACCTGGCCGGGATTAAGGGCGTGGCTGGTGTTCACCGCTCCTGGAGGGAGAATATCCTCTGGTGTAGGGATGTTGTTGGTTGCTCTTGCTCTTGTAGGGAACATCGACAGTTTAGAGGAATAGACCTCTTACAGCCTGAAGTGCCTGCCTAGGCTCATCCTCCCTCTGGCTGGAGAGGACTCAGGGCTCTAGGAATACTGAGAAATAGATTTTTGCTCCTAAGAATTGAAGCTGAGTTGCTCTCTTGGACCACAGGGAGAAAAGTTGTCTGAGAATAAAGCCAACAGGTAATGGAGGCAGCAACCCTGAGGCCATAATTTGAGCCTTGAGCAAATTGTTCCTGAAGCCCATACCCGGGCCTTTGATCCATCCATGTTATAATGGTTAAACTCTATTATGTGTCCACTGCCACACCTTTTGCTGGGGATGTAGCCAGGAACAAGACCATACCCACCTCATAGAGGTCCAGCCCTGCGCCAGGGCCTTTGTACTTGCTGCTCCCTCTCCCCGGAATGCTCTACCCCCAATATCTCAGTGCACCTCCTTCAAGTCTTAACTCACAGTTATCCCCTCTGGGGCTTGCCCTGACCCCTCTTTTCAAAATCACATGCCTACATACCTCTTCTTTCCTTCCCTGATTTATTTTCCTCCTTAGCCCGTGAGGCCCCTGATATACTCTACAGAATGCTTATTTTGCTATGTCTCTATTCTCCCGCACTAGCACGCCATCTCCACGAGGGAAGGGCCTTTCATCTGCGTTGTTCACAGCATCTCCATAGCGCCTAGCACAGAAGTGTCAATAGAGTAGGTACTCAGTGTTGAATAAGTAGGAAGCCCCCAAAGGGGATGTTTGGATGTTTGGGAAGGAAGCATCCATTTGATAACCCTCAGAGAAGGGCACAGCATATGGCTGCTGTAGCAAATCAGCTCCCTTCTGACTCCAGGATGGATTAATTTGGGGGAGGGTGTATCACTTAGAATTCTGAGTTGCACCTGGAAGGATGCTGTACTCAAGAGCTACCCCTGGAGGATAGAAGGAGATCCCATTCCTGCCCTGGGACAGGCAGTCACTAGTACATATGGAAGTGGGAAATCAGGAGATGATGGTGTGGATGGTGATGATGATGATGGCAGCAAAGGAGCATCTGCTTTAATGCTCATGAGGCACCATGATCATCCTCATTTCCTAAATGAGGAAACTCAGGCACAGAGACGTCAAGGAACTTGTTCAAGGTCCCTTAGCTCTAAATAGAAGAACCAGACAAGAACAACAAGGAGATAAAAGGCACACTGATCCCCCAGAGGAAAGGCAGGTGCTGCATGGCCGAAGACACTCAGGTGGGAGGGAATTCAGGAGGGGTCCTGGGGGTGTCATTGCTCACAGGTGGGAGCCTTCTCTGGCAGCCTAGAGCCTCCACCCCGGCAGGATGTTTCCCCAGCAGTGGTCTGGTGCCCTTTAAAAACATACTTAAAATTTTTTTTTTATTAAAGTATAATTGATTTACAGTGTTGTGTAGCCTGGCATCCTTTTAACTGTGGAACCAAATCTGGCTGGCTCAGGGGCAGGTGACAGTAGCATAAGGTCCCACCCCACCCAGTCTGAGGATGGGGAAGCCTTCCTGGAGGAAGCTGCATTTAATCAGAGACCTGGTGGAGGAGGAGTCAAGAGTCGGGTGGTTGAAGAGGTGGGGGAAGAGAGTTCAGGCTGGGACACAGCTGGGTAAGGACCCGCGGGTGTGAACGTGAGTGATCAACTTCTTCCGAGGCTCTTTGCACATCTAGAGTGAATATTTACCTAAACCCACGCTAGCAAATACACCGCAACTTTCCAGGCCACATTTCCATCTGTTTGCGCTTTCCTCTGTGCATTCAAAAGGCTCATCCACCCCTCTCCACTGTGGCAGAACACATAGCCTTATCTGCAGGCCAATCTCAGAACTGTCTGTCTGAGCACCAGCTGGCCTGGGCCTCTTAGGGCGGAGTCTGTGGGACGGAAGGGGGTTAGAGGGTTGTGGAGCCTGTGCATGGCAGAGGCCTGGAGCCCCTTTCTCAGGCCTGAAGACCCCAGAGCCTGGAAGCGTCAAGTGCTGCTGCCTCACAGGTGTCCCGCAGGCAGCCTGCACACCTTCCAGCTCTGTGGGAGGCTGGCCCCACAGGGCACTATTTTGCAACCAAGCTTTCCTCTGTGTCCACCATCACCAGGGCAATGGGGCCAGACTTCACTGCTTTCATCACTGGCCACTTGGAGGTGGTTTGGTTTTGTTCTCTTGCTTTTAATAGCTGCCATTCTTTCTTTCTTTCTTTTTAATATTATGGCTGCACCTGTGGCATATGGGAGTTCCAGGGCCAGGGATTGAATCCAAGCCACAGCTGCGACCTATGCCACTGTGATTCTTAACCCACTGCACCATAGCAGGAGCTCCTGGAGTCGGTTATTGAACCTCTGTGGGTTTCACTTACCTTATCTGGAAAATGGATTCAATGGGTTAAATTGCAAACTGCTTACAAGTTTGTGTGACCCATAGTAAGTGCTACGGTTATTATGGTAGATTATGTGGTTCTGAGGCTGTGATTTCTCCCCTCTTCAGTCTGCCAGGGCGTTCTTCTCTCATTTCCCAGGAAAGGAGTACCCAGTGTGGAAACAAAGACTTTTTCTGTACCCTGAATCTCACAATATCTGTGGGGAAAAGGAAGGCTTCTAACAAAAACAATTTTGGGGAAAATCTCTGCAGGAGAAAAGTATCCCAGCCTGGAGCTTAGAAAAAAGATTTCTTGGAGTTCCCATTGCTCAGCAGGTTGAGAACCTGATATAGTGTCTGTGAGGATGCGGGTTTGATCCCTGGCCTCGCTTAGTGGGTTAAGGATCTGGCATTGCCGAGCACTGCAGGTTAGGTTGAGGATGAGGCTGGGATCTGGCGTTGCCGTGGGCTGTGGTGTAGGTCGCAGATGCAGCTCAGATCCTGTGTTGCTGTGGCTGTGGTGTACACTGGCAGCTGCAGCTCTGATTCGACCCCTATCCTGGGAACTTCCATATGCCACAGGTGCAGCCCTAAAAAGCAAAGAAAAAAGATTCCCTGAGTAGGGAGAGGGGACTTTAGGGAAGGGGAGAGTAGTAGAGAGTGGGGAGAGGGTACCAGAAAAGGAGACGGGGGTAAAGTGCGGAGAAAACGTCAGGTTGGGGAGCTGGGCTTCCCTCAGGGTGGAGGCACCAGAGAAGAAAGCTTCTTGGGATCTTAACAGTGGGCCTAGGACAGCCCCTCGCGGGTCCCTGAGGCCCCATGGGTGGCCAGCCACTGAAGAGGACCCCACATGTCCAAGAGGGCCAGGAAGTATGGTGAGAGGGTGTCCGAAGCACTGGGGTGGGATGGGGGGAGATGGAGCAGAGTGAATGTGGGGACAGGCCTCAGCCCTGCAAGCCGCCGGCTCTGCAGGCTGCTGGGGGAGCATGAGGTGTGGTCACATGGTCAGAGGGTGAGTGAGTATGAGGAGGGATAAAGGATGAGGAAGAGGCAGTGAGCAGCCAGGGGTGGTGTGTGGGCCCAGCAGTGGTTGGTGGGCATTGAGGCCCACGCTATCTCCATGTCTTGATGACAAGACCGAGCCTTCTCTGAATCCAGCCCTGATACCCCCTGGGCTGCACTGGGCCCCTCTGTGTACACTGTGTCCAGGCCTCCGCCATCCCAGCCCTGGTCTCCCTGGTGACTCAGCTGTCCTCTCGTCTGGCCTGTGTCCCATTCGAGAGCAGGGACAGGGCTGGCATTGTTGGCCTGATGTCTGGCACACAGGAGGTGCTTCGAACCTTTGCGGTGTAGACCAACTTGGGAGATTACTTCTCCCTCCAATTTTAATCTGCCGGTGGAATGAATCAGTCACTCATATGAGCAGTTCATCCAGGGACAGGCCCTGGGTCCATGCCTCCATTGGAGGGGAAACTGGGGGCTTTCTAGTTTCCAGCGAGTCCTGGGGATCCCCCTCCCACTGCCACTATACCACCTCATTCGGCCTCACAGCTCCCTTCCCTTCTCCCCAAGTTAGGGGTGTGCTCTTGGAGCCATCATTCTTGCATAACTCCTGCCTGCAGCTAGCCTCGCCCACCGCTCCCCTCCGCCACCTCTGCCAGAGCAGACTCTGCTGGGCCCCGGAAATGCCCTCTGCCCTCCCCAGAGCACGTGGCCCGCGATTTTCCTTGAACACAGCACTTTGTGACTTTGACGTAAACTTCAAACACAGCCCGCTTTCCTGTCTCCACATCAAGGAAATAGGCTGAGTTTCAGAGAAACCTGTTGCCAGGAGCGCATCAGGCCTTCCGCACTGGGTCCCTGCCCAGCTCGGGCCTCCGTGCTCTGCCGCTGTGTCCAGGTGAGTTGCTGTTCTCCCATCTTCTGCCTCTGTTGGGCCAGCACAGCCACCGCAGGGCCTTCTGTGGCTGCCGGCAGTGGGTGAAGCCAATTCCGCTCCCCCTTCCACCCCGAGTGAGAAACTCTGGTGGGGCAGGGCCTCCTTACACCTTGCCGGGGTGAGTGAGTGGGTGATTAGCCGGCAGGGGCCTCAGGCTGGGGGCTTAGGCTGCAGAGCAACTCAAGTTGTTTTCTTGGGCCCTGATTCTTCATCTAGAACCAGTTGCTGTGGGCTTTGGAACTGAAGACCAGAGACCTTGCAGGTGGCCTGTGCCTTGACCTCCATTGGCACATCCCCAGGTAAGTCATCCTGGATGGAACAGCACCTGGCTGGAACTGCTGTCTGCAGGGGTGGCCTGGGTCTGGTGGAGGAGGACACTGGGGGTACCTGAAGGGCTATAGGACTCTGATGGGTGGTGTCCAGCTGGAGAAGGAAGTAGACACGGCTGGTGGCCATCCTAAGCAGATCTCCCTCCAGATGGTCAGCCAAGTGGTAGAAGATACCTCTATCCAGGGGCCACAGAGATGCCTGCTCAGTCCCTAGCCTCCTGTAGGGCCCCAGGAAGCGGAGAAACCTCCAGAGAAAACAACCATGTGCTCTGGCCCCCAGGTCCATGAAAATGAGGGTGGCTCAACAGAGCCATGAACTTGAACATCAAAATGCTGATGAGTCCCATGAGGGGACCCAGGGCAGGCTCCAGCTTTGTAGAGGATCTCAGGTTAAAGGTGAAACGGAGAGGCAAAGGAGCAAACAGTTCTAATCCTGCTCAACTGCTGTGTGTCCTCGGCAAGTTGCTTGGCCTCTCGGAACCTCTGCACATCTGTTAAAGGCGGATGCAATTGTTGGCACCTACTAGGTGCTTGGCTCCTAACTGTTGGGTGAGAGGTTGGAAAGCTGTTCCAGGCAGGAAAGGGTCTTGGCAGGAAGCAACAGGGAAGCTCATGTGGTGAACGGCATTACCCTTGTCTCAGGGTAGTGAGTACACAGTAGGTGCTTAATAAAACTTTGAGATTAGGGTCAGGGACTATGGGATGGAAAGTCCTTGGGTGTCACCTGTGAAGCTTTTCTCCTGCCAATGCAGGGCTGCTTTTTCCTGTTGTTGCTTGTTCTCCTGCCTCACCACACAGCCCTGGCAAGGATGCTGGGCAGGCAGACAGCCGGGATGGTGTTTTGGTGTATGCTCTGGAGCCAGGAGGCCTGGCTCTGCCACCTCCTTTGTGTGCTGTGTGACCTTGGGCAAGTCCCTCCTCCTCTGTGTCTTCATGTTCCGAATCCACAAATCCTCCACACACAGTGTTCTCTCGAGGATTAGGGAGTGAATCTATCTAGAGTGCCTGGCACACAGTAGGTGCTGTGTAAGCATATTGGTGTAGTCTCAATTATGATCCCTAGCTCTGGGTGGTCTCATAGCCTCTGGAGACTCTCCCAAACCGGATCCTTAACCCACTGAGTGAGGCCAGGGATTGAAGTGAGGCCAGGGTTAAACTCTCTGAGCCTCAGTTTCTTTCGCTGAGGAATGGGGATTCCCATTTAATGGAGCGGCAGTGAGAACTAGATTAACTGGCTAATGCTCAGAAGAGGTGTAGGAGGAGCTTCCACTGTGGCACAATGGGGTAGGAGCATCTTGGAAATTCTGGGACTCAGGTTCGATCCCTAGCCTGGCACAGTGGGTTAGGGATCTGGCATTGCCATAGCTGCAGCTTAGGTCAAGACTGTGGCTTGGATCTGATCCCTAGTCCGGGAACTCCATATGCTGTGGAGTGGCCAGAAGAGGAAAAAAAAAAAAGAAAAAAAAGAAGAGGTATAGTAAAGTCTTTGGCAAGGAGATTATTGTTATTGTTGCTGTTTGACAAATATTTTTTGGGAGGAAGCAGGAGCTGCAGTGAAAACAAGACAGGTGTAGGTGCTTTGGGGAGCCCGGGCTGGTCAGAGACAGAGGAGAAAACAGCACTCAGACTTGGCCATCAGGGCTGTGATGCAGGAGGATGGGCCCCTGGAAGGACAGAGGAGGTGTTCAGATGTGGAGGGAGCAAGGGGAGTCATAAAACACTTTTGGGTGGAGGGGACAGCTGAAGGGACCTGAAGCATGTGGCCAAGAGAAGGGTGTGGGCTCTGTCCCAGGCAGAGGGAGCAGCCTGTGCAAAGCCTCCACCGGTTGGTTCCTTCCTCTCCCACCATTGGTTAGTGGAGGAAGCTTTCAGGTCCCCCATTCACTCTTCTCTCCCAAGGAAGCCCCCATAGACCCTCACCCCTCCTCAGGCTGCCAAGTTCCAAGGACCTTCAGAGGTGTCTCCATTCACCAGAGCGGGCTGCTTATCTTCTCAGTCACCCATATTAGTAACCTCCACACACCACAAATGTTTATTGGGTACCTACTCTGTGCCTGGCTGGTACAGGCGGGGGAACAAGATCTCCTCCTCTGTCACCATGCTTACATTCTAACAGGGGACAAAGAGCCTATGTCACCAAGTTGATAGTATATCACATTTTTGGTGGCGAAGAACAATAACACTGGGTCAGGGATAGAGAAGAGGCGAGTTTAGAGATGGAAGTCAGGAAGGCTTCCTGGAGGAAAAGGTGACAATTTCGCAAACCAGAATGAAGTGAGGGATATTGGGGGAAGGGTGTTGGGGCAGAGGGAACAGCCAGTGCAAAGGCCCTTGGGTTGGGCCAGGCCTGATTTGTTCTAGAACTCCGCATAAGTAACATGTGGCTGGTGGGGAGGGAGTAAGAGCAAAGAGGTGATGGGGCAGATTGTCCAAGGCTCAGGGGGCACTGTCAGGACTCAGGCTTTAACTTTAAGTGAGGAGAGAGTCCCGGAGGGCTGCCAGCAGAAAAGGATGTGATATGATAAACAAGGGTGGGCCAGGCCCCTTGCTCAGTACTTGGTGACCTTTATCTCATGGAATCTTGGCAATCCCCTGGTGCTGGTCACCTTCGCTGGCCCCGTCTTCTAGGTGGGGTCTGGTGAGCTGAACCCTCTGCCCAGGACCTCACCGCTGCTCCCCCATAGAATCATGATTCTGAGATCAAACCTGATGCCCTGGTATCAGGAGAAAGACAGGAGGAGCCTATCACTGTCTACAGCACTGTCTAACTGCTGTCATGGTGATTTGGAATATAACCAAGGTGGCATTTTGTTGGCTGACAAATGTCTGTGCTGCCTCTGTTGGTGGCCTGTGGACTGAGGAGCTGGAAATGTGGTTTTGGCAGGGGACTTGGGCTCTTGGGCAGAGGACTGAGGTCAGTGAGAGGAGGTGTGTGTAGTGAGTCCCCATTCCAGCAGCACCCTGGGTGGGGATGCTTTTGGTGTCTGGCTGAGGGTGGCACACAGGGCCTCCAGGCCTGGCTGCTGCTACTGCAGCTGCCTCCTGCCAAATCCAGTTGGCTGGTTCATTCTGCTGCAGGTGAGTGCCTCAGTCTCCCCTCTGCTTTCTCATAGTAGACGTTTAACGGGGGCTTTTGATGCTCAGATTCTGTTCTCTGGACCAGCAGAGCGTGAAGGTCATGCTACACAGGTGTGGGGATTAAACAACACCCAGAAGGGTTCTTCAGGGCCGATCTCCTCAGAGTCTTTAATAAGATAATGCGCTTTTGATCACTGGGCCCTTTTTTCCTTTGAAATATGTTTGGGAGGTGGTCCTGTGGGTCTGGAGCTGATATAATTTAACCCTGCCTTTCCACCCTGCCTGAAGTGTGGAATTTAGGCAGGTCCATCTAGCCAAGGATCAAAGTTTCTTCCTCTCCTCCCAGGGCCTGGTTGTGGGAAGGAGGCTGAGCTTTCACGGTTTCCCAGTAGAGCTGCCAATTCCAGGAAGGCCAAATGAGGGTCTCTGACCTCATGAGAAGCTCACAAGCTTGAGGGGAGGCTGGAGGGGGTCATCCCAGGTTGGACTGGGGTGGGGGAGACTCATGGTGAGCACGTGTCCTGAGAAAGCCAGCCTGTCTTCAGGGACATGGCTCAGGACAGAGACATCTGATCCTCCAGGAGGCTGCTGACCGCCAGGCTCCTCTGAAAGCTGTGGTTGCAATGGTTGCTGTCATTATTGGCAAGAAGTCAGGGAAGTGGAGATAAAGCTGAGGAGGCACTGGAAAGGCTCCTTTCCCTGGACACCTTGGCCCCAGGTCTGAAGCAGTAAATCGTGGCTTCTGGCCCTGGACTGGGTCCCCAGGTCTAGCTTCTCCCCACTCGGGCTTCCGCTTCCGCACTAACCTGCCTCTGGCTACCCAGGCTGCACCTGCGGCCACCGAGGGGCGGAGCTTCTCAAACTGTGTTGTTGACAGTTTCCTACCACAGCTTCCTGCCCCAGCGACCAGCCTCACTACCCCCATCGCTCCCCGTGGTCTCTGGACAAACCCCCATTTTGATGCCTTGTTTTAGGTTCTCATGCCTTGTGGGGAGCAGGCCTGTGAGTCTGCCAGGCAGGGCTGGCTGTACTGGGGGAGTGGAGGCAAGAGGGAAGGGTGCATGGATAAAAGTCTGAAAGTGAATTTGAAGGGAGGCTAATGGGGCAGTCTGGCTGGAGCTGAGGGAGGGCTGAGGAATTTAGTTAGAGTCAGTGATGTGGGCAGGAGGAAGCTACAGTAGGTTCTTGAGCAAGGGAGGCTTTGGGGAAGAATTGCCTAAAAGCAACTTCAAGACCCCGGAGATTCAGCTCATGTGGGAAACAGACTGTGGAGCTTTAGCCGACCACAGGCACTCTGTGAGTTAGATCTAGATCTCAGGTTTTATTAATAGAAACAGCTGGTGGAGATCAGAGGAGGTGATAGCAGCACAAACCGACCTGAGGAAAGAGATCTGATCTGGACTAGACAAGTGGGAGTGGCAGCAGTGTGGCCATAGACAGGATGGCCCAAGTAGGGGACAGGGGTTGGAGAAGAAGAGAGAAGGAACAGAGAGGGAGGGGGCAAGACAGGGTGTTGGTGCAGGACCTGAGAGGGTTACAACACTCAAGCAGGAGCGGCGGGGGGTCACAGTGTCCATCACACCGGGGACCCAGCCTCAAGGAGGGCTCCAGATGCTTGCCTGCAGCCCACCAGGTGGTGACATCTTGTTCCTTGCAGCTGGAGAGCAGCCTGATGGAGGTGAGGGAGCAGATTATTTGGCTGGGTGAGACAGAGGAAGGCAAGGAAGTGAGGCAGGAGTGTAGACAGCCCTGTCTTTGCTATTTAAGTTATATCTAGTGTTCCGTGTGTCTATGCCTTCCAGCTCCCTTTCCCTTCCCCCTCTCCTTTTTCTGGCTGCACCCATGGAATATGGAAGTTCCCTGGCCAGGAAGTGAATCCCAGATGCAGCTGAGACATACACCACAACTACAGCAACGCTGGATCATTAACCCACTGTGCTGGGTTGGGTGTCAAATGGGCACCTTGGCAGTGACCCAAACTGCTGCTGAGACAACGCCGGATTCTTAACTCACTGTGCCACAGCGGGGACTCTCTGCCCCCTTTTAATTAAAAAAATTAAGATATCATTTACATACGGTAAAATCCATCCATTTTAGTGAAAAATTGTATGAGATTTGACGAATGCATATAGCTGAGAAACTACTATCTATCTCAATCAAGAGATAGGCTATTCCCTGAATTTCCTCATACTCCTTTGTAGTCAGTCCAACCCCCCACCCTCAGCTCCCTTCCCACTGGGCTTGCAGCCTCTGCAGCCACTGTGTGTTCTACAGTTTTGAATGGAATTATGTGGTTTGTAGCCTTTTGAGTCTGGCCTCTTTCGTTCAGCCTGCATTTTTGAGATTCATTCACATTTTGTGCATCAGCACTTCCATTCCAGGGCTGAGTCGTATCCCATTAAAGGGATGAACCACATTTTATCTACTCATCTATTGCGAAACATCTGAGTTGTTCCCACACATGGGCAGTTGTGAATGGAGCTGCTGTATACATTCCCGCACAGGTTTTTGTGTGAATGTAATATTCCATTTCTCTAGGATGAATATCCTCCTGACTATTTTTAAACAGTCTTATGGAATGATGACCTGCGTCTCCAGGTCCCTGATTAATCACTTGCCTGTAACTATTGGGACATCCAGGACCCCAAAACCCTAGCCCTCCCAACCATGGAGTTAGAATCCATCTGGAGGAAAAAAAAAAAAAAGGAGTTCCCAGAGTTCCCTGGTGGCTCAGTGGGTTAAGGATCTGGTGTTGTCACTGCTATGGCTTAGTGCAGCTGTGGCAAGGGGTTGATCCCTGTCCCCAGAACTACTATGTGCCACAGACACAGCCAAAAAGAAAAAAAAAAAAAGAAAAGAAAAGAAAGAAAGAAAAGAGTTCCTTGGTGGCCTAGGGGTTAAGGATCCAGTGCTGTCACAGCTGTGGTGTGGATTGAATACCTTCCTGGGAACTTCTGCATGCCACAGGTGTGGCCAGAAAAAAAAAAAAAAGCCATTTAGTTAGAATGCAGATGTCCCACTCCAGCAGCCCTGGTTCTCACTCTAATATCTTCCTTTCAGCCCCAGTACCCATCGTTGAATGTTCCTGAACACCTAGGGAGAGGCAGCCTTTCTCAATCTACAAAAGCTTTCTTTGCATCCCCAGCTTTCAATTGCTTAACTAAGAAGGGGACACAAGGACTCTTCCTTGAACCCAAAACTGTGCCTTGGTGGCCTTGCTGGGCCCACCTCAGTAGAGAAATGACCAGAAACTCTTATGGGGAGATACTTTTTTTCAACATTATATAAAAAAATTACAAATATACAGAAAAATGAGAACAATTCATTTTACAAATGATCCACCCCTAGATGCCACAATAGACACGTTGCTATATTTGCTTTATCACAAACAGTTGATCCTAGTGATTAGGGGATTATGCATCTGCCAGTTCGCCTACTTGCTAAAACTTCTTTGTAACCCCCCAAACTAATGCTTGCTGCACTTTCGTGGTCATAGGAGGGTGTGCGCAGAGTGGTGTGAAGTTTGAGGCAACCGTTGTGCTGGTTCCTGCTGAGGCTGAACAAGGCAATGCTTTGCTTTCTTGTTTCAGCTCATACTGTAAACAAGTCTCCTTCTCACAGTCTATTTGGCACCACATTTTTGTGCTTTTTGTTGGTGTGTTCACTGTTTAAATGGCGCACAAGGGCAGTGCCGAAGTGCTGTCTGGTGTTCCTAAGTGCTAGGAGGCTGTGCTTTGCCACACAGAACAAGTCCGTGCTGGATAAGCTTACAGTTATAGGGCTCTTGGCCAAGAGTTCAATGTTAATCAACAATATAATTAATAAGATGTCTTTAAACAGAAGTACACATAAAACAAGGTTATCTGCTGATCTGCTGATGAAAATGTTGTGACCAGAGGCTTGAAGGAACCTAACCCCAGATTTCTTTTCTTTTTTTTTTTTTTTTTTGCTTTTGTCCTTTTTAGAGCCGCTCCTGGGGCATATGGAGGTTCCCAGGCTAGGGGTCTAATTGGAGCTGTGTTTGATCCTTAGCCTCGCTCAGTGGGTTAAGGATCCGGCGTTGCCGTGAGCTGTGGTGTAGGTCCTAGATGTGGCTTGGATCCTGTGTTGCTGTGACTGTGGCGTAGGCTGGCAGCTGTAGCTCCGATTGGACCTCTAGCCTGGGAACCTCCATATGCCAGAGGTGCGGCCCTAAAAAGACAAAAGAGAAAAGACAAAAAAAAAGTTTTGACATCACCATCACCCCAGAAAGCTGAAGGTAGATAATTTTAGGTTATCTGCCTCACCAGATAGCTATAGCTGAATGTCCTTAATTCCTCCTCCCCACATAGAGTCATAACTTCCAATCCACACCTCATTTTGCTTAGTAGCTGTATCAAAGTTCACATTAGAGTTAAATCCTAATGTATTTAATGGACCTCCCATTGATGGATATTCAGATTAGTTTATGTTTTCTAGAAACTCAGTCATGGAGGCAGCGGGGCAGAGCAAAGGGGAATTTGTCAGGCTGCAGGGAAAGTCAGCGGAGAGACAGGAAGCCTGATGGAGTCAAGTTCTTTTGATGAGCAAAGCTTGTTCCAACTTCAGGGCCTTCACCCTTGCTGTTCCCTCTGCCTGATGGGCACTCCTCCATGCTTTCTGGGAAGTGGGCTCCTCCTTATCCTTCAGATCTCAGCTCAAATGCTACCTCCCCAAAGAAGGTGACCATCCCAGCTACAGTGGCCTCTTCCCATTTAGTCTCACTCTATTTCCTTTAAACCCTGACCTCAACCTGTAATTATTATTTTTGTCTCTTTCCTTGTTTATTGCATCCCCCCTCTCTCCGACAGTTATCTTCAGGAGGGTAGGGACTATGTCTGCTTATTCACCCTTATCTCTCCTACCAGCCTGAAACAGTAAGAATTCAACACGTGTTTGGGAGATGAATGAATGATTCCGGATGCTGGTGTGTGCAGGTTGGTGGGGGGTGTCTGGGCACTCCGCACTAGATGTGAAAAATCAAAGGCTGGCTTGGGACTCCCCAGTCTGAGTCCTGCAGGCTGGGGCTCCTCTCCAGCTTGACTCCAGCACGAACCAGGCTCTCCACCATCAGCACACGCTGCTAAGGGTCCATCGATGCCCTTTGATGTGGGCAGCCTTCTACTATCTCTGGGCCCTGACATGCCCCCAATCCCGCTCTGAAACTACAGGGTCTGGAGAGGCGCAGGGGCGCGCAACCTGCGCAGGGCTGCGGCGGCGATGCCGGACCCCGCGGCGCACCTGCCATTCTTCTATGGCAGCATCTCGCGCGCCGAGGCCGAGGAGCATCTGAAGCTGGCGGGCATGGCCGATGGGCTCTTCCTACTGCGCCAGTGCCTGCGATCGCTGGGAGGCTACGTTCTCTCCCTCGTGCACGACGTGCGCTTCCACCACTTCCCCATCGAGCGCCAACTCAACGGCACCTACGCCATCGCTGGTGGAAAGGCGCACTGCGGCCCCGCCGAGCTCTGTGAGTTCTACTCGCGTGACCCCGACGGGCTGCCCTGCAACCTGCGCAAGCCGTGCAACCGGCCGTCGGGGCTTGAGCCGCAACCCGGGGTCTTTGACAGCCTGCGCGACGGCATGGTGCGGGACTACGTGCGCCAGACCTGGAAGCTGGAGGTGAGACCGCGAGGCCGGAAGGGGCAGGCCTTGGAAAGGCGTGGTCGGAGGGGTCGGGGTAGGAGGGTGGGTCCATGGAGGGAGGGGCCAGAGGGAGAACCTCGGTCCCCGAGAGGCGGGCTTTGGGAAGACTGGGTCGGCGGAACCGGCCCTGGAGGGACAAGGGAGCCATGAAATGGGGGAGAGTGGTGGTCTTCGCCAGCCTGCGCTTTGCTGTGCTGCGCCCGATTTGGATGCTGGAGGAGTGGCGCCCAGCTGAGGGAGGGCCCTAGGAGGAGACCTCGAAGGCTGGGGCATGAGTGATGCTTTGGTGCTTGTCCGATCCAGATGGGAAAGTGGAGGTTGGGAAAGGTGGGGTTGCTCTGAGTTCCGAAGGGGCCAGGCTTGGGTTGGGCGCGGGGCCTAAGAGGATAGTTGGCCGGCCGGTGGGGGTGTGGTCTTCAACAGCCTGCACAGCACCACGATGCGCGATTTCCAAGGGTCAAATTTTCAAGAGTTTAGGGCGGGCTGGAAGGCGGGGCCTGGGCCGCGGCCCTGGGTGGACGGGGCCTGGATGGATTGAGGCGGAGCCATAGAGATGGAGGTTTGGCTGCCTAAACAACTCCCTGCAGGTGCGCCTGGGTGGGTGGGATATCTCCGGAGCACGGGGCAATTGGGAAGGTCCAGAAGATGGAAGAGGGTTCTCGTGGCCGCGCACTTGGCGACATTTACGAGTCTTCTCCGCCCTCTTTTCCCTAGGGCGAGGCCCTAGAGCAGGCCATCATCAGCCAGGCCCCGCAGGTGGAGAAGCTTATCGCCACGACAGCTCACGAGCGGATGCCTTGGTACCACAGCAATCTGACTCGCGAGGAGGCCGAACGCAAACTCTATTCCGGCTCGCAGACCGACGGCAAGTTCCTGTATGTGAGGCTTGGAGCTTGGGGCTTGGGGTGGCGAGGCTGGGGCTTGTTGGCCTGAATCTTGGAAGCTGGGTCAGACCTCAGTGTGCAGTGGGCAGTGAGGGGTGTGCGTGTGCTCACGAGTAGGAGTGGTTAGTGCTTTTCTGAGTGTGCGCAGTGACGTGATATGGGAAGGCAGCAATGGTGAAGACTCCAGAGTTGGAGGGCCTAGGTTGGAATCCAGCGTCTGCTACCTACCAGCTGGGGACGCTGAGCAAATAACAGAACTGCCTGCTTCGATTTCCTCTCCTGCATTCAGCACATTATTTACTAAATACTGCTATGTGCCAGGCACTGTTTCAGACACTGAGGACATGGCAGTGAACAAAACAGAAATCCAGTGTCCTTGTGGAACAGGTAAACAAAAAGTGAACTGATAAAAGAGAGGAAGTGCTGTGTGTGGGGCTGGAGAGGGGCTTGAAAGTTGAGCTTAGGTGGCCAGAAAAGCCCTCTCCGATCAGGTGGCTTTTGAGTAAAGAACCGAAGGAGGTGAGATGGGAGCTGTGAGCTCTCTGGGAGGTGTTCCTGGCAAGGACACAGACCAGGAGGCAGGTGCTAGGCATGTTCCCAGAAGCAGCAAGGAGACGAGTTTGCTTGGAGCTGGCTTAGTGAGGGCTGGAGTGGGAGGGGGTGAAGGCAGGGAGGTGATTTTGGTTCTGACTCTGAGTGAAGTAGGAATTGAGCAACTCCCTGGAACTGCTCTGAGGATGAGGGTGGTATCTACCCAAGGATCTGTTATGGGGTTATACGAATTAGTATGTGTAAAGCAGTAATAAAGTATCTGGCACTAAAAATGCACTAAATGTTACCTCTCTCTCTTTTTTTTTATTGCATCTGGGAAGTTCCTGGGCTAGAGATTGAACCCATGCCACAGCAGCAACAACACTGGATCCTTAACTGCCAGGCCACCAGGGAACTCCCTGTTAGCTCTTACTGTTAGTGGGTGAATGTGTCTATCTCTGCCTGAGCCAAGCTGAACCATGTGGCTGTTTGCGAGTTTGTTATTATGAAAGAATCTCTAAAGCTCTTTAGAAGCCCTGCTGGGGCTGCTGCTTTCTGGTCTGGACATGAGTTATTTTGTATAACAGATGGTATCCAGATGTCAGCTGAGGCCACTGGGGCCTTGAGATACAGAGAAACTTGGTGCCTGGCTCTTTCCAATGACCTCAGGAAGTCTAGCATCCTCCCCAATATGTCATGAATTCTCCCTTCTCATGGTTGCTTCTTGGCCTGAGACCCTGTCTGGCTGAATCTTTGCTGTCATTCACCTCCCCCAGGGCTGGTCCCTTTCCTGGGCCAGTCAACTTGGAGGAACTGACTCCTTGTCTTGATTCCCCACCCCTTTGAGGTCTGAGCATGGGTATCAGGATTATATGCAGGTCTCCCACAGGATGCAGGCCCCTCTATAAGATTCTACTGTCATCCAATAAAATATTTTTTTCCACCATGCCTAACAGATCTAGGCTGTAAATTGGAGAGAGGTTTCCAAGGCTTCTGGGTGAATTCTTGAATACATGTTACGGATGATACTCAGCTGGAAGGATGGCTTGTGAACAACTTAAAAAAGGGCTGTTTTTGACTCATGGACATAAACAACAGTCTCGTGTTTGCGGGGGCGTAGGGGGGTAGGAAAGGGATGGATTAGAAGTTTGGGGTTAGCAGATGCAAACCATTATATACAGAAGGGGTAAACAATGTGGTCCTACTCTGTAGCACAGGGAACTATATTCAATATCCTGTGATAAGCCGTAATGGAAGAGAATTTGAAAAAGAATGTATAGGAGTTCCCTTACGGTGCAGCAGATTAAGGATCTGGCATTGTCACTGCCGTGACTCGGGTCACTGCTGTGGTATGGGTTCAGTCCCTAGCTTAGGAACTTCCATGTGCCTTGGGCACAGCCAAAAAAAATTGATGTGTGTTTATTTATTTATTTATGTATAACTGAATCTCTTTGCTATACAGCAGAAATTAACATAATATTGTAAAGCAACTATATTTATTTATTTCTAAATGATTTTTGTTTTTTCCATTATAGTTGTTTTACAGTGTCAATTTCTACCATATATCAAAGTGACCCAGTCATACATATATATATATATTCTTTTTCTCACATTATCCTCCATCATGTTCCATCACAAGTGACTGGATATAGTTTCCTGTGCTATATAGCAGGATCTCATTGCTTATCCATTCCAAAGGCAATAGTTTGCATCCATTAACCCCAGACTCCCAGTCCATCTACTCCCTCCCCCTCCTCCTTGGCAACTACAAGTATGTTCTCTATTCCCATGAGTTTCTTTTCTGTGGAAAGTTTCATTTGTGCCATATATTAGATTCCAGATATGTGATATCATATGGTATTTGTTTTTCTCTTTCTGACTTAATTCACTTAGTCTCTAGTTCTATCCATGTTGTTGCAAATGGCATTATTTCATTATTTTTTATGGCTGAATAGTATTCCATTGTGTATATATACCACGTCTTCTTAATCCCTTCATGTATTGATGGACATTTAGGTTGTTTCCATGTCTTTGCTATTGTGAATAGTGCTGCAATGAACATATGGGTGTATTTATCTTTTTCAATGAAAGTTTTGTCCGGAATGTATGCCCAAGAGTGGGATTGCTGGGTCATATGGTAGTTCTATATTTAGTTTTCTGAGGTCCCTCCGTACTGTTTTCCATAGTGGTTGTACTGATTTACATTCCCACCAACAGTGTAGGAGGGTTCCCTTTTTTCCACACCCTCTCCAGCATTTATTTGTTGACTTGTTATTGATAGCCATTCTGACAGGTGTGATGTGGTACCTCATGATAGTTGTGACTTGCATTTCTCTAAGAATCAGTGATGTTGAGCGTTTTTTCATGTGTCTGTTGGCTATCTTTATATCTTCTTTGGAGAAATGTCTATTCAGGTCTTTTGCCCATTTTTTTCAATTGCATTGTTGGTTTTTTTGCTGTTGAGTTGTATAAGATGTTTGTATATTTTAGAGACTAAGCCCTTGTCAGTAGAGCAACTATAATTTTAAAAAAAGATAGGGCTGTTTTCTTTAAGAGAGAAACACACCTTTTCATTTGTATCAGTTAGTTTTTGCTATGTAACGAACCATTCCAAGACTTACTAGCTCAGAACAAGAGTTTACTTCTTCTCATGATTCTGTGAGTCAGCTGAGTAGTTCTTCTAGTTTGGGTCAGCTGGGCTGGGACTGAATAGGTTGGGATGACTGTGACTGTGGCTATTGGTTCAGTGTCACCTAGGTGATAGGGAAGAGCAAGCCATGCTGTCATTGTCCAGGAGGCTGGCCTGGACTTGTTCACGTGGTGGTGGTTGCAGGTTTCCTAAGAACAGTCAGAGAGGGCAACTTATGATGATACACAAGCACTTTTCACGCCTCTGCTTGTGTAACGTTACTGATGTCCTCTTGGCCAAAATGAGTCACATGACCCAGACCAGCATCACTATGGAGAAGGGACTACCCAAGGAAGAGGAATTAAGGCAGCTAGTTTTGCAAATAGGATTAGAGCAAGGCAGTCATAATGAAGGTGATTGACATCTCAAACGTGGATGTTTGGGGCATCTTTCCTTTTGGACCCTGAACTTGAAAGCAGAGCCTGCATCTGATACTTTTAGAGGGCTCTATCTTCTAGTACCTAATGGTGTCTAGTACTTGTCCAGATGTTATCCCCCTTCATCCAGATGCTGCATGCTCCCCCTCTCGAGGGTGATGCCACTAAGACCTTATCAACCATTGTTCATACAGCTCTGCACATTCATATCTCACCTGCCCTTGCACATGTTACCCCTGGTGTCCAAGTGTCCAGGGACTCTCTCCAACTCAGACACAACAAAGGGAAGTTTTCTGACTTTCCTGTTAGTGCAGCCAATTCTTTCTCCTTGTCACTGCTTTCTCCTTCATAACATGTAATTGCATCTTTCTTTGTTTTTCCAATCTAGGTTCCCTTCTCCGGTTTCAGCTCCAGGCTCTAATTCAACTTTCATCATCTTAGAGGCTTTGCCTCTCTTCTGTCTTGTTTTTCTCTCTTTTTCTTTCCTCTCCCCTCCTCCCTTCCCCCATCCTTCCTTCCCACTTTGCACAAACACACACAGATAAGGATTCCATCATTCCAGTGGTTTAAAAAAATTTCCTCCAGATTCGCTAAGGCCCCCTGACATTATCAAAGGATTCTGGGAGGTGGGAGCAGTGAGTGGAGGGGGGAACAGGTGGGATTCTGACCCCCGTCCCATCTCACCTTTGACCTGTTTCATCTCTTAAGCTTCTAGGGAAGATGTTGTTTGACAAAGAATTCTATGGTCCAAATGTCTGCAAACATTCTTCATTAACCCAGCAGAGTTTATACCAGGCTTAGAGTTGACCAGTCTATTGGGATAAGATGAGTCTCAGGAGAACCAGAGCCAGAGGCTTTGAGCAGCTGTAGGTGCTTTGGAAATCAGGCTGGTTTGAAGTATCAGGGGCGGGTAGGACCATCATTGGCCACAGGAGATTGAGGCTGAGGAAGTTAGGGTCTGGGTACCATATAGAGACTGCAGCTGATGCTCAGGTCCAGAAGCAGTTAGAGAAGTGACATTATGAGGGACAGTGGGTCATGCAGGGAAATGTCAGGAGACTGGAAGCTACTACCATGAGCCAGACTCTTGGAAAATTGGGAAGGCATGCTTCAGGTAGAAGCTGTGGTAGCTTCTTCTTGTGGGTCCTGTCTTCAATAACTGCTTTCTCAATATGTGAATAGTTAAGGGCTGAAGGTCAAAGCTGTAGGCACAGCACTTTGCATGGAGCAGCACTGAGACGAACATCCCTGGTACATCGCTATTCTTGGGATAAGCCTAGGACTGGTCTAATGCTGAGATACAGGTGCAGGTGTGATAGAAAGATACACACCACTGTGGCATGAAATCAAGACCATGGCCATGCTTACCACTGACCTCTGCTCAGAGCTGCTGACGAATGGCTGGAATTGAACCTATTGCTGTTTGCTGCAAAAGCTTGCTTCCTTTCTGTGTAATAGCAGCATATGTGTATTGTTGATTCAACTTGAAAAGACACTTGAGCCCTGGAAAGGGCCTTCAAGAGTATATTGTCAAGTATTTCTTAACCTCTTCTGGATCATAGACCCCTTCAGGAATCTTACTGAATCTGAACCCTCTCACAACCCCCAAAACATATTTACCCCAGAGATTTTTTCATACAGTTGTACGAGATCATGGTTGATTCTGAACCTCATTGTTGGAGCCCTTTTCATGTTAAGAACTTCTGGTTTCATTCTGTTGTCTTATTTTACGTGTGAGGAAATACAGGGCAGGAGCAACTTACTGGTGGTTACACAGGTAATCTGTGGCAGTGCTGGGTGTCAGTCCCACTGAGCAATTAATTGTGTGGTCAGAAATGGATTTGCATGCTGGCCCTGCCCCTGCCAACCATGCAATCTAGGCCAGAGACGTAAACTCTGTGAACCTCAGCTTTCTCATCTGCAAAATGAGGACAATAATAATACAAGGCAGAATGTACTCCACATTCCTGTAGAGAATGTTGTGAAGATTAAATGACAAACATATAAAGCATTTAGCATTTAGAACAAGTACTTTTTTTTTTTTTTGGCTGGTCCCATGTCATGTGGAAGTTCCCCAGCCAGGGATCAATCCCACACCATAGCAGCCACCCAAGGCACAGCGGTGACAATGCTGGATCCTTAACCCACTGAGCCACCAGGGAACTCATAGAACCAGTATCTTAATAAGTGGTAGCTCTTATTTTTAATCACCATTGTTAGGTTCTATATATTTTATTTTAATTAAAACCTTTAGTGAAAAAATTTTATTAAAAATTTTTTTTATTGAGTGTAGTTGATTTACAATGTTCTACTAGTCACAGGTATATGACAGAGTGATTCAGTTATAAATATATCTATCCTTTTTCAGATTCTTTTCCACTATAGGTGGTTACAAGATGTTGAGTATGGTTCCTTGTGCTAAATAGTAGGTCCTTGTTGGTTATCTATTTTATATATAGTGGTAGGTATCTGTTAACCCCAAGGTTCTAATTTGTCCCTCCACCTCTTCCCCTTTGGTAACTAAGTTTGTTTTCCTTCCTTCCTTCCTTCCTCCTTCCTTCTTTCTTTCTCTCTCTCTCTCTCTCTCTCTCTCTTTCTTTCTTTCTTTCCTCTTTTTGCTTTTTAGAACTGCATCTGCAGCATATGGAAGTTCCCAGGCTAGGGTCCAATCAGAGCTACAGCTGCCGTCCTACACCACAACCACAGCACCAGATCTGAGCCGAGTCTGCAACCTATACCACAGCTAATGGCAACCCGCCAGATCCTTAAGCCACTGAGCAAGGCCAGGGATCGAACCCACATCCTCATGCATACTAGTTGGGTTCGTCACCACTTACAGGAACACCCTGTAAGTTTGTTTTCTATGTCTATGAGCCTATTTTTGTTTTGTAAAAAGTTTATACATATCATTTTTTAATATTTCATGTATAAGTGATAGCACATAATATTTGTCTTTTATCCGCCTGACTTACTTCTCTTAGTCTGATAATCTCTAGGCCCATCCATGTAGCTACAATTGGCATTATTTCATTCATTTTTATGGTTAGTAGTATCCCATTGTGTTTTATTTAAAAAGTGGAGATACAAGTTGATTTCTTAGCCAGTATCTGTAGTTTAAGTTCAGGTTTTGAACTCCAAGGACAAAGAACAGCCACTACCTGATTTTTTTTTTTTTTTGGTAAATAAAGTAGAATTTGTGGCATTGAAATATATTTGGTGACCACACCAATGCCTGCCTACGAAGGTTGGTGACTGCTCTTTTATGAACTCACATCTCTTTCCAAAGACAGTGTATCAGTTAGCATTTGCCATGTAACAAACTAAATTATTGTAGCTTGAAACAATGGTGTCTCTTCACCCTTGATTCAGTGGGTTGGCAGTTTGGGCTTAGTTCAACCTATTGTTCTTCAGCTGGTTTCTTTTGAGCTTGTTTGTGTGGCCGCAGCTGCAGGGTTGACTGGGACTGGAGGGCCTCGGATGGCCTCACTCACTTGTATGGCAGTTGACAGGGTAGCATGCCATGATTCTCCTTTGTGTGGCTTCTCTAGCAGGCTAGCATGGACTCATTCACATGGTGGTTGCAGGGTTGCGAGGAAAAGCAGGAAAGGGCAGGCAAGCCCCAGTGCTCAAGCACTTTTCAAGCCTCTTTTTGTGTCCTGTTTGCTAATGTCTTATTGGCCAAAGCAAGTCGCGTGGTCAAGCCCAGATTTAGGAGATTCAGGACTAGACTCCATCTGTTAGTGGGAAGAAATGCCTAATAGCATGGCTGTTTTTCCAATATTCAGCACATGTTTGCTGGTGAGAGCCTGGGCATTGAGTTTTTGTTGTTAGTTCAAAATGTATAAGTTTTGACCTTACAAGGAATTTTCACTTCTCAAAAGAAGAGAACTTTCATTAGAGGCCATAACCTCCAGGCCAGTCCTCCACTCTAGTATGGAAGTTCCTTCCTTTCTTGGGACATTTGCATCTCTTAATTTGTTGTGGAATTTTCTTCCTTGCCTTTGGTGCTCCCCTTTTGCCCTGCTTCCTTTTCCTCCCTCTCCGGGTGTTCCCAACTGTTGTGGGCTGGCCCGGGACGATGTCAGTCTTGTTCTCTGGGGAACTTGCTGTCTTAGAATGGATGGGACCCCTCTGTCCCCCACTCGGTTGTGCCATGGAGATTTAGGGGATAGTTGTTTGTCCCTTTTGCCCAAGGAAGGGTCTGACTGCAAGATGGGCTCATACCTGTCTTGCACACGGTGTCCTTGCCCTTAGAACAGTGCCTGGCACATTGTCAACACTTAGTAAATGTTGGTCCAGTGAATGGACATCATGGGCAGGGCCCAGGCCCTGAGAATTTACCCACCTGGGGGTCACCCCATGGCTGTTTCCTGCTGCCAGCCATCTCCTCCGTAACTCAGTTCAACCCCTTAGATTATCAGTCAGTTTTCTACAACTTCCACAGGACCTGAGACCCCAGGAAGAGCTGCCTTCCCTCCTCCGTTGGAAATCTACTCTTAATCCTGGAATAGAACCTTATTCCAGGAACTCAAGACAAAACTATTTGGTGGGAGATGCTGATTGGCATCACCATGGAATGTGAGGGTGCGTGCAGGTGGCCCTAAATTGGTGTGTGTGTGTGCATGTGCATGCATGCGCATGTGTGCAAGTGCGTGTGGTTGGACGGGTTCTCACCACACAAAGACACCATCTTTGAGGATGGTCCATTCTCATTCATACACATGGAATATTTGTTTATTTATTTTGGCAAATTTCCAGAAGAGGATGATCAAAGGGTCTTATTCTGTTAAAGGTTAATAATGGAGTCTATAGTGATGACAGGCTGACTTGTTCTGATTTGTATGAAGGTGCCCTGTGATCTAGCCATGGACTCGTGCTTACTTTTATTGCTCTATGTGTAGAAACAGCTTTGTCTCTCCAAGAGAATAGTCTTAAATCTTAAGGCTCTGTGTCCACCATAGATGGAAAACTATCCCTTCGTGAATGGCCAAGTGTTTCCCCCACAACACACACACACACACACACACACACACACACACACACACACACACACACACACACACACACTGTGGCCAAGTGTCCAGCCATGATTGGCCAGGTATTCAGCCATGGAGGACCAGGTATCCCCCAGTGTATGGCCAAATACCCCCCACCACCGAATGTCCAAGTGCCCAGCTATGGCTGCTGAGTATTAGGCCCTGCAGGGCTAAGTGTCCACTGTGGGTGCCCAGTATTCCCCTGTGGTTGGCCACACACCTGCCTTTGGACGACTGCAAACATGGCCATCCTTCCTACGACTGCTCATCTCCTGCCCCAGGCCCACGCACAGCCTTCTATCAGTAGGTCTGGAGGTTGAGTCAGGCCTGACCTCGGCTCCCACAGTCCCTGCTGCTTCTCCATGAGGCTGTGGGGTGCAGAGCCCATAGGGTATGTGTGTGTGGGGGAACTGGGGCCCAATGGGAGGGCGCCATGTTGTGGGCATGACATCTTCTCCTTGCCCTGCCAGGCTGAGACCCCGGAAGGAGCAGGGCACGTACGCACTGTCTCTGATCTACGGGAAAACCGTGTACCACTACCTCATCAGCCAGGACAAGGCGGGCAAGTACTGCATTCCCGAGGGGACCAAGTTTGACACGCTCTGGCAGGTGAGCCCACCCCAGGGCGGGCACTGTAGGGGAGATGTTGTGGTGGGGTTCTGGCTCATGGGGAGGAGGGGGGCCCAGTCCTGACTCTGCCTCCTGCAGCTGGTGGAGTACTTGAAACTGAAGGCCGATGGGCTCATATACTGCCTGAAGGAAGCCTGTCCCAACACCAGCGCCAGCTCAGGTGAGGAAAGGTAGCAAAGGGTCAGGGGTGGGGTGAGCAGGAGACCCCGGACACCACCCCCTCACTGTCCCTTCTGCTTCCCCAGGGGCCGCTGCTCCCACGCTCCCAGCCCACCCATCCACATTCACCCACGTGAGTCAGCGGCTTCACAGAGTTGGGGCCTCAGAGCCAGGCGGGAAATGGGTCCTGTTTGCAGGGTGGGGCACGGGGGAGGTGGGGCTGCGTGAAACAGAAGAGGGTCCCCCCAGCACTGACCCTAGGATCCTCAGAGGATGTGGGTCTCATGAGAGGGCCTGGGTACCTCCCTCTTGGGCCCTGCTGACCTTTGCTGATCCCATGACCTTTAGCCTCAGAGACGAATCGACACTCTCAACTCAGATGGATACACCCCTGAGCCAGGTGAGCCAGCAGAGGTGGAGGTGTGGGGGAAGGTCTCTGTCAGGCAAGAGCGGGGTCCTGCCAGGGCCCTGGGGGGAGTTGAGGGAGGGATGTGGGCCATGCCTGACCTGCAACAGTGGCCCTGGTTGCCCTGTGTACACTCTGTGCCTGCAGATGTCTGTGTGGGCACATGCATCTTGCCTACCTGTGTGCATGAGTGTGGGTCCTGCAGAGCAGTAGACCTGACCATCCCCGGCCACCCTTGGCACAGGCATACACCTGTTAAGCACCTACTATATGCTAGTCATGCTCCAATCTCACTGCGTGTATGAGCTTGCTGAATCCTCCAGACAAGTCACATGAGGCACTCATAATTACTCTTGTTTAACAGATGAGAAAGGAGGGTCAGTAACTTTCAGGACCATAGCTAGGTAGCTGTGGAACTGGGATTTGAACCCAGGCAGTCAGGCTCCAGAACCCTGTCCCTAAAACACCTGCTGCAGATGCTTATGTTTAATGTGTGGATGCAACCTGTGCACGTGGGTGCAGAGAATATGCATGACTGTAGGTGCACACAGAGGCTGATCTAGAGCCCCTGTAAGCATGGCTGCGTGCTGCATATACAGACATGCGCAGCCACAACACGGTGCACGTGTGTCAGTGCACACGCACACAGATGGGCACGCTCCAGCTGGTGCACTTTCGGTTACTTGTTTGGATACACCTTTAGACCCCCATCACACACCGAAATGTGGGTTAGAGTATATGTGGGTGCATATGCGTGCGTAGGCAGGGGCACACGTGTGTGCACACTAGCCAATGTACACACGGTTACACGTGTACGTAGAGGCATACGCCTTTGGCGCTCTCTATGAATGGGGTTTCCCAGTTCACCCACAGAGGGGGCTATAAGTGCACACGCGTGAACACACATGTGCCCCTGGGTCTGGATGGCGCCCCTGAGTCTTGTGGTGCAAGTTCCTGCTGGGTGCCAAGGCTGCCCTGCCCCCTTGGCCTTGTGCCTCTCCTGGTGCCTGACTTGGGAGCACATGCCTGTGTATGTGCCCAGCACGCCTAGGGTCCTCTGAGAAAGTGCGAACCATGCCCATGGACACCAGCGTGTACGAGAGCCCCTACAGCGACCCTGAGGAGCTCAAAAACAAGAAGCTTTTCCTCAAGCGTGAGAACCTCCTCATGGCTGACATAGAACTTGGCTGTGGCAACTTTGGCTCTGTTCGCCAGGGCGTCTACCGCATGCGCAAGTAAAGCCTGGGGTTAGGGAACCACTGCAGGGGGCAGAGGGGGAGTGGCCTCTTCAGGCCTTGGGCTGGGTCCAGGATGTGACTTCAGGTCGCCCTCGAAGCAGATGTGGGACAGGAAATTGCATGTTGGGGGGGTTACTTGGGGGAGCTCAAGTCGACACCCAGAGGGAACAGAGGAGCAGGCCCACGGCAGGGAGAGGTTGGGCTGAGCTGTAATTGCAGCAGAGGGCTCCCTGATCCCATGGAAACTGCAGAGGGGACCCCTCTGACCCCCTTCATCAACTGGTCGTTGGATACAGGCTGCCTCTGGGGAGGGTGAAAAAAAAATTTTTTTTAAATAATTTTTTTGCTTTTAGGGCTGCACCCAGGGCATATGGAGGTTCCTAGGCTAGGGGTCCAATTGGAGCTATTGCTGCTGGCCTGCACCACAGCCACAGCAATGCTGGTCCCCAGGTGTGTCTGTGACCTACACCACAGCTCATGGCAATGCCGGAGCCTTAACCCACTGAGTGAGGCCAGGGATCGAACCAGCAATCTTATGGTTCCTAGTCAGATCTGTTTCTACTGCACCACGATGGGAACTCCTTGGGGAGGGTGAAACTTTGAGCCAATTTTTTTCAGGGAGTAGCTGTTGGCTGCAGGCTGTCCCCAGTCTGGGTGGCTGAGGGCCTGCAGGGAGTCTGGGTGGCAAACCCCAGCATCCACTACACAAGTCTGGGGAAAAGAAAGGGGGGTCGGGTGGGAACGAGGGCCCTGGGCCGGGTTGTGACAGTTCACCCATGTCCCTCTGTCTGTCCCACCAGGAAGCAGATCGATGTGGCCATCAAGGTGTTGAAACAGAGCACAGAGAAGGCGGACAAGGACGAGATGATGCGGGAGGCACAGATCATGCACCAGCTGGACAACCCTTACATTGTGCGGCTCATCGGTGTCTGCCAGGCAGAAGCTCTCATGCTGGTCATGGAGATGGCAGGTGCCGGGCCCCTGCACAAGTTCCTGGTCGGGAAGAAGTGAGCTCCTGGGCTGGCTGGGCCTTTGGGATTGGGGGGCTGATCCTGTCTACCCACGGGTGTGTTCCATTCATTTCCCCCAGTTCCTAGATACATTCACACCTAGGCCCACCCCCCCCCCCGATACCCTGCCGCTCACACTCACACTGTGACAGATCTGACTCCAGGTTTGACTTTCCGCTCTGCTGCTAACTTGTGTGACCCCAGGTGGGTTTCTTAATTCACCTGTGTCTCGGTTTCCTCCTTGGTACCACCAAGATGTCACAGTATTTATGTCCAGGGGCCCTTGTGAGGATCAAATGAGTTGATATTTATAAAGTGCTCATAACAGTGGCTGGCGCTGTCACAGGAGCTTTGTAAGTATTAAGTTCTGCCGCTGGTGCTTCCCCAGCTCTCTGCCAATTCACAACCCATGTGAAATTGTCAGTGGTCAATTGTCTTTGACCTAAAGCAGGGTCAGAAAACTGCAGCCAGGCTTGTTTTGTACGGCTTGGTTTTGCATTTTTCAAGGTCTGTAAAAGAAAAACAAAACAAAATAAAGAGGCCTGTGTGGCAGAGAACATATATGTCCTGCAAAGTCTCTCTGGCCCTTTAAAGAAAAAGTTGCCCAACCTCTAATCCAGAGAAAATGCAGTTTCATTTGCGTTCCCTCTTGCGTTACAACATGATATTTTACGCTCCTGGAAGCACCTGACCAGGAACCCCAGTTCTCACTGGAGCACATGCCTTCATGGGCCCTGGGCTCATGTACTCAGTCATTCTACAGGTGTTTGCTGGGCAATTTCTCTGTGACAGGGGCCACTACCAACACTTGGGATGATCAGTGAATAAAGAGACAAAGCTCTGTGCCTTGTATTCTGCTTGGAGAAGAGAGGCTTTAAATAATAATTGTAATACAATATAGAATAGGTTGGAAGAGAAGTACTATGGAAAAGAGGATGTCAGAGTAGGAGGAGAAAAGTGAGGTGATGTTTATGCAAACTGAGGAGGGCAGCCAAGTGTAGCTCTTGGGGAAAAGCGGTCCAGGCAGAGGGCATAGCCAGTGCAAATGCCCTGAGGTGCCTTGTGTAGTGGAGGAACTGAGAATAGGGCCCCACGGCTGAAGCAGAGTGGGTACCAGGGAGAGGGGGTGCCAATGTGGGTAGGGAGGTGTTGGGCAGGTGGCGCAGGGCCTTGTGGGTTGCGGGGCGGGGGGGGGGGGACTTGGATATTAACCCTGAGTGGGATGGGAGCCCTGGGAGGCTGTGAGCAGAGGAGGGGCAGGACCTGACTCCAGTATGGGAAGGACAGGCTGTGATGGGTGAGGGCAGAGATGGCTGTTCTGGTCCAGGCTGGGGATGATAAGGCTGGTCCACAGTGGCAGAAGCAGACATGGAGAGAAGTAGGGGGGATTCTGGAGAGATTCTGAAGGCAGAGCTGCCAGGGTTTGCTAATGGATTGGATGCAGGGTATGAGAAAGAAGAGCTGAGAGCAAGGCTGGTGCTTCTGAATAAAGGAAAGGATGGAAAGAAGAAAGGGTGTGTGTGTGTGTGAACAGTAGGCACTTGGCTTTGTCTTCACTAACTTTGAGATGCTCGTGAGACCTTCCCTGAGGGCACACAGAGGATACAGGCAGATTTGTAAGTTTGGACATTGCAGTGTATGGGTGAAATTTAAAGCCTTGAGACTGGATGAGGGCAGAGGTCTGTGCCCGTTTCATTCATTTTGTGTCCTCAGCCCTGTGCCTGGCACACAGCAGGTGCTCAATAAGCATGTGTTCAACAGAGGCTCAGCTGGGTCAGAGAGGTAGGCTTTGGCCCTTCAGGGACTTGGGCTGTCCCCTCCCAGCTGTCCCTGCCTTTCTCTGCGCCCAGGGAGGAGATCCCTGTCAGCAATGTGGCGGAGCTGCTGCACCAGGTGTCCATGGGGATGAAGTACCTGGAGGAGAAGAACTTTGTGCACCGTGACCTGGCGGCCCGCAACGTCCTGCTGGTCAACCGGCACTATGCCAAGATCAGCGACTTTGGTCTCTCCAAGGCACTGGGTGCCGATGACAGCTACTACACTGTGAGCCCCCGACCCAGGAGTGCCCAGGAAGGTAGGGGGTGGGTGGTGGACCCCTGAGCCTTGTCCCAGCAGCATCTCCCATCCCTCAGGCCCGCTCAGCAGGGAAGTGGCCGCTCAAGTGGTACGCGCCTGAGTGCATCAACTTCCGCAAGTTCTCCAGCCGCAGTGATGTCTGGAGCTATGGGGTCACCATGTGGGAGGCCTTCTCTTATGGCCAGAAGCCCTACAAGGCAGGCGTGGGCAGAGGCGGGCGATAGCTGGGTGGGAAGGAGGGGTGGGGGTGGGGGACCCTGGTTACTCACTCATGCCCTTTGCTCTGGCTTGAGCAGAAGATGAAGGGCCCCGAGGTCATGGCCTTCATTGAGCAGGGCAAGCGGATGGAGTGCCCACCAGAGTGTCCACCTGAAATGTACACACTCATGAGCGACTGCTGGACCTACAAGTGAGTCCCACAGGGTGGGAGGGGACCTGGGCCCGGGGCAGGAGGTCATGATGCCCAGTAGTCATCCCACCTAGTGTCTCATCCCATCCAGTGAATCACCAAGTTCCTGGCCTTTCCAACACTCAGGACCTTTTGTCCCCCTGTGTCTATGCTCAGCTCTTCAATGCACTGATCCTGCCATGCTCCAGTGGCCCAGCACCCAACACCCTACCTGTGGACACCCGGTGATCCAGCATCTGAAACCTCTAACATTCAACATAGTGACCCTATAGTACTCAAAAAAGTTAGTGCTCTTACCCAACATGTGATACTGAAACTCAGGGCCATTATATAATTCCTGTTTCCTATCAGCCAACATTCAACACCTCACTACCCAGACAGGCCGACACAGAAGCACCCAAATACTCAATGCCCCTCACTTCTGTCTGTTCGAAGCTCAGTGCTTGCACACCCAAACTCCTAACACCATCAGTATCTCCACTTCCCGTCAGACAACAGGGAACATGCACTGAAGCTCTTACCTATACTGATCAGGTAATGTGGGCCCTCCAATATTTGATACCTTTGCTGCCCCAACATCTATTAGGGGCCAACACCCATCATAGGGACACCTGAACACCCAAGCAATAGAAACCCTATTTATGATAAATGAATAAGTGATCAGCCAGTCCCTCCTCTACCATGTATTAATCCAGCCTCTATCAGGAAATGCTCAACAAACATCCCCAGAAATTCCTGCTGTGGTGCCATGGGTTAAGGAGCAGGTGCTGCCACAGCTGTGGCTCAGATTGAGTCCCTGACCTGGGACTTCCATATGCATCAGGTGTGGGTAGAAAAAGAAAAAATAAAAACCCCAACACCCTAATGCCTGAAGAGGCTAGAACACTCTGACACAACACAAAGATAAGCTACACACAGTACCATTAATACCCCAACTTTCTACTGGCTGGAACCATCAATACTCCAGCGTTCTGCTCTGTTACTGGCAGCGTACCTGCATCTGTATGAGGTGGCCCCTAGCACCCAAATACCCTGGCCAAATATACATGCTCAGTACTTTAGCATCAATATCCCAGCTCTCTGGTCAATGGCTGTGACCTCAACATTCAATGAGCTCCCTTCCCAGTCATCACTTAATATGTGCTTCCCTCCTCCAATCCTAAATGTTATCAGCTCTTTTATTAGGTGGTACAGCAACCTTACTCTCTCACCCAAGAGAGCCCTCCGTTACCCCCGCCCCCAGCCCCACTGCTTTCTGAGCTCCATGCACGTCCGCCCACTAGCTGTCATTGGGTTCTGGGGTTGTGGTCAGCGGCCTGGATCTTCCCACCCCTCACAGGTGGGAGGAGCGTCCAGACTTCCAAACCGTGGAACAGCGCATGCGCACCTACTACTACAGCTTGGCGACTAAGGCCGAGGACGCTGCAGCTGAGGGGAAGGAGGCCGCCTGTGCCTGAGCTCCAGCCTGAGGCCTGTATCCCCCAGTTTCTCCTCTTGTGCCTATAGCTCCTTCCTGGGACCTCAGTCCGGCTGGGCTCAGCTCAGTTTCTCTCCCCCCACCAGCTGGACTGTGGTAAGGGGAACAGGCCTGAGGCCCACACTGGTCTAGGAGTCCCCACCTGGTCACTTGTCCTCTCTGGCTGGGGGAAGGAGGACAGCAGGGAGGGTGGGCCTGGGCTGAAGGGATGTTGCTCACAACAAGGACCCTTTTTCCTATGAGCCCTGAAGGGCAGACTTTGGGGGTCCTCAGGTGGCAAGACCTCAGTCACTGGAATAAACTCAACTTCTCTCTTGTTTGGGATCCCTTATGTTTCTGGGGTGAGGTTGGGACCAGAAAAGGGGCTGGGGAAGGGGTCCATGAGAAGTGCCTGAAAGCAACTTTCCCTGTGTGAGCCGGAGGGCTGGTTTTCCGTCTCCGCCCTGGGCGCATCTTCATGCAGGTGGGGTGGGGCCGAAGAGCTGCATGCCCTGCTGGCCTTGGCTACCCTACCCTCCTGGTCGGCTTGAAGCAGGTGCTGACTGTTCTGCAGCATGTCAGCATCACCTGGAAAGGTTTTTAACACGTGCCGGCCTTCCCCCCCACGCCGCCCCCACCCCCAGCCGGGGCCCAGCGCCCACGTCTGCCCCGCCCCCACAGGTGCCTCCCCAGTCAGCCCCGCCCCCACTCAGGACTCTCTCCCAGCCCCCCACGCCGGCCCCGCCCCCACGCCAGTCTACCTCCAGCAGCCGGCCCCGCCCCCACGCAGGCCCCTTCCCCAGCCGGCCCTGACCTTATGACAGCCCTTCCCAGCCCGGTACGCCCACATCGGGCCCAGTCCCCCACGCCGACCCCTCCCCCCACGCCCCAACACAGGTATGTAAAGTCTCTTCAGGCGCTTCTCTCCGCACACAGCGGCCTCCCCTTTCTCCCTGGGTGGGACGGTCTTCGCTGGAACCTTCAGTCCAGTGGAACCTGGTGCCTTCTCAGTCCCGCTCAGGAGAAGACCTGTTCTTGAGCTCTTGTTACCTCAGTTTCCCCGCGTGGAAAGTTGGGGTGCTGGAGCACAGAACCCAACAGGTCTGGTGAGATGGAGCCAGGTCCCTGCATTTCTTTTCTGGACTTGCTCCCCCTTCCTCAGCTGCACTTGGCCCCATCCCCAGTTCCCATCAATGCCTCCTCCTAGCGGCCTGGAGGGCCCTTGGATCTCGAGCGTCTAGGCAACCCACTCAGAGCCAGGGAGGGGCAGGGAGATTCCTGGGCCTTCTGGGAAGGCAGATTTTTTATTTGTGAAGCTCTAGAAGGCGGGGTGCTGTTCTTTAGAACTGGGGGAGGGGGGAGGAACTGGGGCTTTTGCTGTTGTGTGGAGCCGGATTGTGAGACTGGTGATGCCCAAGAGGAGACCGCAGCACGTGAGTGCATTGTTGAAACCAGAAATTGACACTGGGATGATTAACTTAGGTACAGACCCTATTCTGATTTGACCATTTAAGAGTTTTAACAGTTTCCATGTAAGCTTCATATTAACATATTCTTTAATGAATTTTATGTTCTACCAGGAAGTTATTTCAGAGAACCCCAAGGTACACCCACTCTCAGGTCAGTGTTTGGAGAGTAAATCTAATGGCTTAGATTTATTTGAGGGTCTTCAAGCCCTACCAGATGATACAATCCTGCGTTTAGACCCAAAACAGACCAGGAGGGAGTTCCTGTTGTGGTGCAGTGGATTGGGAATCCGAGGGCAGCAGCTTGGGTCCCCCTGTTCCATCTGGGTTTCAGTAGGTTGTGAGATCTGGATTTGCCAAAGGTGTGGTGTGGGCCACAGCTGCAGTTAGGATTCAGTACCTGGTCCAGGAACTTCCATGTGCCCGCAGTGTGCCCATTAAAAAACAAACAAACCCCAAACCAGACAAGGAGTGGAGTTCCCACTGTTGTGCAGTGGGTTAAGGATCCAGCATTGCCACAGCTATGGCTCAGATTTGGTCCCTGGCCCAGGAACTTCCATATGCCACCGGTGCAGCAGGGACCAAAAAAGAAAAAAACAGGAGAGCACAGCAATTGTAAAGAAAAAGACACAAATTCAAATTACTTCCATTTTGTCATTCTGAACGGCTGCTTGGAAGTTACTTGTGTTTAAAATTTAAAACAGTGAAAACTTTGCAAGCAGTGTGGTATAATATTTTTAGTTGGTAAATATACTTATTAGTTCATAAGCTAACTGTTGTACTGAATTTGAATAACATAATTGAATGCAAACATTGTTTTTAATTATTTTAAAACTAGTGAATGAATCAAGAAAGAATATTATATCAGTGCTACTATTTTGTGGCTTCTCAAATTGTGCTGTTTGTAGGCATTTCATTTATATTAAAATTGACTTGTTATTACTGGACAATTATTTACATTGTTACATAAAATATATCAGAAGGGAAACATTTTCACTGTATTCATTTCTTTTATGATCATCATTATTTGTTTCATGTTATGCTTATTGCTTAAAAACAGTTTATTTTAGGAGTTGCGGTCGTGGCTTAGCTGTAACCAACCTGATTAGTAACCATGAGGATGCGGGTTTGATCCCTGGCCTCACTCAATGGGTTAAGGATCCAGCATTACGGTGAGCTGTGGTGTAGGTTGCAGACTCGCCTAGGATTTGGCATTGCTGTGGCTGTGGTGTAGGCCGGCAATTGACCCCTAGCCTAGGAACTTCCATATGGTGCAGGCATGGACCTAAAAAGCAAAAAGTAATAGTAATATATTTTATGGGAAGGGGGTGTTAAAAGTGATCTGCTCTGAGTGTCAAACACTGAGAAGGCTTTACTTTGGGAATAAATGATTGAAGAACCAATGAAAGAGGGTGCAGTTTCACACAAATACCACCATGTGGCAGTGTTCCCCAAGCCAAGATCACTCAGCATCTCAAACCTGGCTCTTGCCACCAGCCCTAGTTCTGGATGTCTTCGCCTGGAGCAGGATCCCAGGCTCCTCCCTGAGCTCACAGCCCCCCACCCCACCCCAGTTCTGTCCTCTGTAATCCCTTTGCTCCAGAACCACTTGAAGGATCTTTCCTACCAGCAGCTCTGATCTGCTGGTCCTCTTCCAGTGTTCCCCAAACATATCCATACTCTTACCTCTGGGCTTTTGCATTACTGTTCCCTCTGCCTGGAATTATTTTCATCCCCATTTTCCTAATGTCCACAAGGAAAACTCATACTTCATGTATGAGTAAGTTCCTGGGGGAAAGTTACTTAGTCTCTCTCTGCCTCAGTTTCTTTGGATGGGTTGGCCAGAAAGAAAAGGTAAATCCAGGACAAGGAATTAGAAAACTGGAAAGGCACTGGGGAGCCACAGATGTTTGAACAGGGGAGTGTCTTGGGTTGTAAGAGAGAGAAAGGCTGCCCCTTCTTCCTGCCCTCCAGGGACCAGAAGTCTCTGACTTTGGCCAACCTACACTTCCTTCATGGGTCCCCAGTAGCTGGACCAGAGGGTCTTCCTGATCTCTGCACCCTCCTAGGTGGGGCTGTTTGCACTCTGGTGACCTCCCCTGAGCCCGAGCCAGCCTCTGGCAGCGGGTCCCTGGGAAGACACCAGGTGTGTGTGTTGCTGGAAGGAGGTGGGGGGGGGGGTCAGTCCTCTCTGGGAAACTGTGAGCTGCAGGTGGAGCCCAGATGTCACCTTTATGGCAGTGATGGTGACTCCCTGTGACATGAGGAGCTTGGAGGCCATATGGGGCTCACAGGACTCATGGCATACAGCCAGGGCAAAGCCCTGTGTGCAGGTAGGGACCTGGCCGAGCCTGCTGGCATTCGGGGGCTCGTGGGGGGTCCTTGGGGTGGCATCCAGCATTGTCTTCCCCACACATTTCAGCCTCTCTTCCTGTGTGTCCACGTCCTCTGTCTCCTTGTCCTCTGTCTTCCCCCCTCTGCTCTATCTCTGTTTGTCTGTGATAGTCTTAAGTCCCTTACAGCCTCCTCCCCTCCACCTCTTCCTATGTCTCTCTGTGTCTCTCTCTGTCCTCGTGGTCTCCACCCCTGTCTCTCCATCCACTGCTGTCACTGTGTCTCGTTTGACTCCTATACTTGAGCTTCTCAACCCTGGGGGTCCCTTCTCTCTCCTCCTTTTTGGTTTCTCCTTCTCTGACCACAGAGCCCTGAGAGGGGGAACAGGGATGCTGCCCAGGGCCAGGTGCTGAGCATAGCTGCCCTATGAGCATCAGACCCCAGTGCAGAGGTCCATTTTGGAAAGGTCTTTCCTGGGACCAGCTGCCCCTCGCGGCCACCTGCTCCCTGTGGGCCTCTTCCCTCATCTCTTCTCTTTCCCATCACCAGGTTCTGACCTCCTTCCTATTTCTTTGCCCCCACATCCCCTGCCCTGCTCTCGGCTCAGCTGCTTACACACTGCAGCTGCTGATGCTGCCAGCATGGCTTCTTGACACTAATTGAATGCCAAGCCTAGGTGACACGCACCTCTGCAAAGGCTGTATCGTCTTTGGTCCTTATGTGACCATTGGCTGGGGGTGGGGTGTGCTCAGGGGCTTGGAAGAGAGTGTTTTGGAGGCCAGGGAGGGTCTGGTTATCCTGTGGTTCTAGGGGTAGTTGTTCCTGGGCTTGTTACTGGGGAATCCAGCTTTGCTGTGGGGTCTGACTGTTGTGGGGAAGCAGTTGTAAAGATCTGGGGTAGTTGTGCTGGTACAAGGCTCTAGTTCCATGGGCTGGTGCACGTGTTGTTCCTGGGCTGGGCTGTTGAGGGGTCATTGATTGTTCTGACTGTTGGGAGGTCAGTGGTTGTCCTTGTCTTTGGGAGGTCAGTGGCTGTCCTTGGCTGTTGAGGTCAGTGGTTGTCCTTGGCTGTTGAGGTCAGCAGTCATTCTTGCTTTGGGTCAGTGGTTGTCTTGCTGTTGAGGTCAATGGTTGTCCTTGGCTTTGGGAGGTCAGTGGTTGTCCTTGGCTTTGGGAGGTCAGTGGTTGTCCTTGGCTGTTGAGGTCAGTGGTGTCTATGGCTTGGAGAGTCTGGCTCTTGTGGGGCTCTGTTCCCCACAGTTGCTGGCTGGGGTCTGGGATGACTGTTGGGGAGTTCCAGCTGCAGAGGTACCGGGTGAGCACGTGTTGCAGGTGGCTAGTGCTTACAGACCTCTGGCTGTTGTCTGCTGGAGTCTGGGTGTTGTGAGTGGGGGTGACTTGGGGTGTAGGTAGTTGAGGTCAACTCCCCCCATCTATCCTTCTTCCTGTTGCCTTTCTGTTTTACTCTCTGTCCACATTTTTCTGTTCCCATCTTGCTGTCTCCATCTGCACTTCTCACTTGCACTCAAACATGTATTGAGCACCTGTATATATATATATATATATATATGTATAGATCAGCTGCAGCAGGTCTTTGGGGGCTTTGGCCTGCTCACAGGGGAAGAGATGGGATCCTCTGCTCTGAAGACTGGCCCTGGAGCTGGAATCATTGGTTCATGTGGGACAGAAAGGCTGGATACTCTGTGTCAGAGGCTTGATCAGGCTTCTTTCTTCCCTTGAATGTTAAGACCAAGTCAGAGGGGGCTTGGACAAGCCTGGGTCTGTTGGGTCAGGGAGGCTTCAACCACACACTTTGGGCAGGTGCAGGCACTCTCCTGGAGACCATATACTTTGGGCGGGAGCAGGCACTTTCTTGGGGACAGAAAGGGTTGTGGGCATCAGGAGAGGAACCAGCCTTCCATGCCGATACCAGGGGCAGAGTGTGCAGGATTTTGACTTCACTCCGAGTGAGGCAGAAACCACTGGGGCTGGACACACACAGGGCTCTGAGCACAGACCGGCCCGCACTACATACTTGGTCCCTGCATGCTGTCTGCTGTCATGGCCAAGGTTGTGTTGGCTGAACCTAGGTGGGACCTGTTCCAAGGCTTTCATGTGCCAGGAGCCTTCTCAGAGTGAGAGTCAGGGCCCCGAGGGCCTCCGAGGAATGGGCTGGGCTACCCAAAGCTGTGAGAACAGCCCCTTTCCCTACTCCTTCTGGGCGGCCTTCTGAGCAAGAGGAGGGGATACAAGGCACATGGAAGAGCTTGTGGCAGAGGGCACCAGACAAGCCCTGGAGAGAGGGCTAAAGGAAGCAGTTTCTCCCATCTCCTTGCATAACTTCCTATGATGAGAAGCTCATTATCTCCAAAGGCAGCCGCTGGAATTCTTAGAATGTTCTTTCAAATGCTAACCCCCACCTAGACTTCTACCCCTCTTTCTGTGTGGTCCCAACACCACACAGACTCGCCTCTTTTTCCAAATATTTTTTCCTACTCTATTTATCCTGTGCCTTTTCTGGAGATGTGTGTTATGGGAGACACAGACCCAGGGTAATCACTGCTGTGATGATGGAAGCCCATGGGGTCCTGGTGGTCTGGAAGAGGCTCCTGACCTAGCTGAGAGGGGGTCAATCTGGTGGGCTTCTTGTAGGAAGTAACATCTCAACTGAGACCCCCATAGGATGAGTGAGATTTGCCTGGGGGAGAAGTGAGGAAAGAGTGTTCCAGATAGAAGGAACAGCATTTGGAGGGGAAAGAATATACTTTTGGAAACCAGAACATGTGCCTGTGGCGGGGACCTTTATACCTATTTTCCAGATGAGGAAACTGAGGCTCAGTTTAGACACAAACCAAGCATCCAGTGACCAATATGGAAGAGGCAATTCCACTGGTTGCATTCCTCGGCTTCGCTCAACCAACTTCTCTTCACACTAAGATTCTGTTTAATTTAATTCAGTTTCCAGAGGAACGGTCTTGCTAATTCTTCACCTCAAAGAAAAACCCATTGTCTCACCCTGCCCAGCAAGGAGTAGAAGCCCTGTCTCTCAACTAGAAAGGGCTGTGGAATTTAGTGCTTTACCAGACTTACACTTCAGGGAGAAATAAGAGAAACAAGAAAGAGGGAGAGGAAAACAGAACATCCTTTCTCCTCAGAGAACCTAACTCCTGAGTCCAGCCTTGGTTCTAGTTCTGTATCTGCCACTGAAATCTGATATGACCTTGTTGAATTCCTTTCCAGCTCTGGGTCCATTTCCCTATCTACTGAGTTTTTTATTTTAGCAAGTGTACTTTTTAAATCTAACTCTGAACTCTTTTATATCTGCCTGTTTTTGTTTCATGTTCTCCTGGTTTTTGTTTCATGGCAGTTATTCCTTCCTTTATCTGTTTGAGTGATTTAATATATATGATGTGAAGCCAATTTTAGATGGTTTTCTATTGTTTCTCTGTTTCCTCAGATGTAAATTCCTCTAGTTGGGAAGTTTGTGGGAACTTGGTGAAGAAGTTGTGAATCCATCATTGCTTCTGTGTATTTTTCCCATGTGCACCTGGTCAGGGCTGTATAAGACCATGTGGTCTCATCTTTTTTTTTTTTTTTTTAGGGCTGTGCCTGTGGCACATAGAGGTTCCTAGCCTAGGGGTCGAATCAGAGCTGTAGCTGATGGCTTACACCACAGCCACAGCAACATAGGATCTGAGCTGCATCTTTGACCTACAACACAGCTCACAGCAATGCCAGCTCCTTAACCCATTGAGAGAGGCCAAGGATCAAACCTGCATCCTCATAGATGCTAGTCAGATTCATTTCCGCTGAGCCACAATGGGAACTCCTGGTCTTATCTATTAGGTGCTACTGCATTCGTCCCAGCCTCCCATGGGTGGGTGATGGCTTCAACCTTTGTCATTGAGCACCTCTGCTATGGTCTCTTGCTCATATTAGTGTTTTCCTGTCATTTCTAAGTGTTTGGAATGGGATGGATGGTTTCAGTGTGTACTTGGTTGGCTATTTTGAATGAAATTCCAATTTTAGCATCTGTAAACATTTCATAGATGAGGAAATGGAAGCTCAGAGAGCAGCCTGACTTGCTCAAGTACACACAGCTAGAAAGGAGAATTATAATCTGGCTAAATCCTTTACACTCCTCCGTATCTGGTAGCCTGGGTGCTAATCTCAGCTCTGATTCATGGTTGGCTGTGTCTTCTTTGGATTCCTTTTTTTTTTTTAAAACCTCTGAAGAGACTGACCTCTACCTTTTCACATGCAAAACAAACTCAGAACTGTGTTCCTGGTAGAAGTGGGGGGAAAAAAAAAAAAACTGGCAAGGTTTAACCTGGTATATTAGAAAAGACGTGAGTTTTGGAGTCTGGTTATATGACCTCAGGTGGGAGCCTTTTGGAGCCTATTTTCTCATCTATAAAATGGGGATAATTGTGCTTACTTCTTTGGCTGGTAATGAGCATGAAGTGAGAAAATGCAGGAGCTTGACTATATAGTAGGTGCTTAATGAATATTATTTCCTTCCTCCCGTGGAGAAAAGCAGACTGAGGAAGTAGGGGAGTGGAGGAATGGAACAGCTGATCCATCAAATCCCTCAGGGTTTGGGGAGCCAGAGGGAGGAGAAGTTCTCCAAAGAGAGAACAGAAAATAACAGGGAAGGGTCCAGGGAAGGCAGATTTTGGCTCCATTTTAGGAAAACTACAATATGGAGGGAGTTGACTTTAGAGGAAGTGAGCTCCCCATCACTCAAGGGGACCAAAGAGAGTCCCCATACATCTATGGCTAATTGATTTTTAAAAATTGTAGTATAGTTTACTTACAACATTGTGTTACTTTCAGATATATAGCAAAGTGATTCAATTATCTGTGTGTGTATTCTTTTCCATTATAGGTTATGACAAGATATGAAATATAGTTCTTTGTGCTGTATAGTAAGTCCTTGTTATTTGTCTATTTTTATATATGGTAGTGTGTATCTGTTAATCCCATTCTCCTAATTTATCCCTCCCCCCATTCCCCTTTGTTATATAAATTTGTTTTCTCTGTCTGTGGGTCTGTTTCTATTTTGTAAATGAGTTATTTATACTATTTTTTAAGATTCCACAGGTATGTAATATTTGTCTTTATCTGACTTACTTCACTTAGTATGATAATCTCTAGGTCCATTATGTGCTGCAAGTGGCATTATTTCATTCTTTTTCATGGATGAGTAATATTCGTGTGTGTGTGTGTGTGTGTGTGTGTGTGTGTTTGTATGTCACATCTTCTTTATCCATTCATCTGTCAATGGACATTTAGGTTGTTTCCATGTCTTGGATATTGTGAATGGTGCTGCTATTGGAGTACATGTATCTTTTTGAATTATAGCTTTCTTTGGATATATGCCCTGGAGTGGTATTGCTGGATCATATTGTAACTCTGTTTTTATTATTTATTTATTTATTTAGTTTTGTTTTGTAGGGCCACACTTGTGGCATCTGGAAGTTCCTAGGCTAGGGGTCAAATTGGAGCTGCAACTTCTGGCCTATGCCACAGCCACAGCAATGCCAGATCTAAGCTGCATCTGTGATCTATACCACAGCTCACAGCAATGCCAGATCCTTAACTCACTGAACGAGGCCAGGGACCGAACCCAAGTCCTCATGGATAGCACTCAGGTTTGTTACTACTGAGCCACAACCAGAACTCCTATTTTTAAAGAAATCTCCATACTGTTTTCCATAGTGGCTGCACCAATTTACATTCCCACCAACAGTCTAGGAGTGTTCCATTTTCTCTCCAGCATTTGTTATTTGTGGGCTTATTAATGATGGCCATTCCCTAGTGGCTCAGCAGGTTAAGGATCTGACATTGTCACTGTTGTGGCTTGGGTTGCTGCTATGGTGTGGGTTCAGCCTCTGGCCTGAGAATTTTTGCATGCCATGGGTGCAGCCAAAAAAAATATGAGTACACAATTACTCTTTTCAGGGCCATTGAAGCTCAAGATACAGCAGAATGTTTCCTGTTTGGAGCATATCTAATGATGTCTATCCTTGCCACAGTTCTATTTATGAGACGGTGTTTTTTTTTTTAATATAATGATTTTTATTTTTTCCATTATGGCTGATTTACAGTGTTCTGTCAATTTTCTACTGTACAGCAAGGTGACCCAGTCACATATACATGTATACATTCTTTTTTCTCACATTATCATGCTCCATCATAAGTAATGAGATATAGTTCCCAGTGCTATACAGCAGGATCTCATTGCTTATCCATTCCAAAGGCAATAGTCTGCATCTATTAACCCCAAATTCCCAGTCCATCCCCTCCTTCTCCCTCCCCCTTGACAACCACAAGTATGTTCTCCATGTTCATGATTTTCTTTTCTGTGGAAAGTTTCATTTGTGCCATATATTAGATTCCAGATATAAATGATATCATATGGTATTTGTTTTTCTCTTCTGTAGTTCCATCCATGTTGCCGCAAATGGCATTATTTTGATATTTTTTATGGCTAAGTAGTATTCCATTGTGTATATATACTACATTTTCTTAATCCAGTCGTCTGTTGATGGACATTTAGGTTGTTTCTGTCTTGGCTATTGTGAATAGATAGCGCTGCAATGAACATGTCTTTTTCTTTTTCTTTTGCCTTTTCTAGGGCAGCTTCCAGTGGCATATGGAGGCTCCCAGGCTAGGAGTCTAATTGGACCTATAGCCACCGGCCTACGCCAGAGCCACAGCAGTGTGGGATCCGAGCTGTGTCTGTGACCTACACCACAGCTCACAGCAATGCTGGATCTTTAACCCACTGAGCAAGGCCAGGGATCAAACCCGCCACCTCATGGTTCCTAGTTGGAGTCATTAACCACTGCCCCACGACGGGAAACTCCCTGAACATGTCTTTTTCAAGCAAAGTTTTGTCTGGATATATGCCCAGGAGTGGGATTGCTGGGTCATATGGTAGTTCTATATTTAGTTTTCTAAGGTCCCTCCATACTGTTCTTCATAGTGGTTGTACCATTTTACATTCCCACCAACAGTGTAGGAGGGTTCCCTTTTCTCCACACCCTCTCTAGCGTTTGTTATTTGTGGACTTATTAATGATGGCCATTCTGACTGGTGTGAGGTGGTACCTCATAGTAGTTTTGATTTGCATTTTTCTAATAATCAGTGATGTTGAGCATTTTTTCATGTGCTTGTTGGCTATCTGTATGTCTTTTTTGGAGAAATGTCTATTCAGGTCTTTTGCCCCTTTTTCAATTGGGTGGTTGGCATTTTTGCTGTTGAGACCAGTGTTTTTAAGTTTCACTTTGAGCAAAGAGGTGAAGAAAATTTTCAGAGGAGGTTAAGGGCATGAAGGTATTGCTGATGATGGACCAAAATGGAAGTGCCCTGGTAGGTGGAGAAAAGCAATTATGGAGTCAGATTAAGTCAGTGGCTTCCATATTTATTTTATATTTATTTATTTATTTGTCTTTTTGCCTTTTCTAGGGCTGCACCCACAGCATATGGAGGTTCCCAGGCCAGGGGTCAAATCAGAGCTGTAGCTGCCGGCCTCCGCAAGAGCCACAGCAACACCAGATCTGAGCTGCGTCTGTGACCTACACCACTGCTCATGGCAATGTCGGATCCTTAACCCACTGAGCAAGGCCAGGGATTGAACCCGCAACCCCATGGTTCCCAGTCAGATTCATTAATCACTGAGCCATGAAGGGAACTCCTGCATTTAATTTTTAATATGACTTACAGTATGAAATGCAGTTTACAGCCTGACCCAGTAAACACATACATATTTTTAAAAGGTCAGTAGTAAAGTAGGGGGTAGAAAAGGGTTTTGAAGAATCAGAAGTAAGTGGCTTCTAGAAGATTCCTAAAAATCCTCAGTTTAAGATTTCCAGAAGGAGTGGAAGTCTGATAGCCAGGAAAAAGTGATGTATATTATTTGACATTGGAAACATGAATCTAAGGATTAGTACTTTCAAACTGAACTATTGTGACAGTTGTTAAAAGTAGCAGAGATCATGTGGAAGTAGGTGATTTTGAAATGAAGTTTGTATCTGTTGAGATGAAGCTGGAGGTGGTGTATGAGACCCTTTTAATAACTAGTCATATCTGTTTATAATAAGACAGGATCCAAGACTGGGGGTGAGATTTCCAAACCCCATTACCAATTAGTAAGGAGATGGAGAGAAAGCAATACTAATTATTTATGATGTTGATATTGGAACTTAAACTCAGTACTGTCATGGCACAGAAGGTAGTTCCTTGTAATAACTCTGTTGGTAATAGTATTTGTAATTAAAGACTAAAAATTTAGCCCACTTGGCAAGTTTAAAGCAGATTTTATGTGATCAAGAAGAGACTCACTTTGTTGTTGTTTTACTATGTCATAGCTACTTCTTCTTTTCTCTAATTTATTTACTTTTCCTTTTCTTATTGTTTGGAATTTCCTGTGGTAAGGAGGAAAGTGGAATGTACTCAGAAAACAAGCTATGAGAAATCTGATCTTTCTTCATCTTGGCCAAGGGCTGGTCTGCTGAAGTGCAGGTGTATTATTGTCTATGAAGCGGAAACATCAGGATCTTTTAAAATTAATGATCATATTGAATGATCCCTTTGTGGCCATGGCACTCTGGGTTGTATGTGGCACATGGAAGGTGTTCAGGGTCTTATGGGCATTTACTGCCAGCTTCGTCATCTTATAGAAAGTAATTCAGTGGAATTTTCTTAGGATGATCTCGATGTAAAGCTTATCTAATATGAACTCACCAAGAGCCATGCTACTCTAAAATAATTTCTGGCTGGCTTGATAAATTGTATAGATCTGTAACACTGTATGGCCAATTTTTAATTTCTAAAAGTAACAGAAAGATAGAAAGGAATATCCCCTAATATTTGGAAATTAAACAGCACACTTCTACATAACCCATGGGTCAAAGAAGTATGGCATGAAAAAATTTAGAGTGCTTAGAACTAACTGAAAGTGAAAATACAACTTATTAAAATTTTTGAGATCCATCAAAAATGGTATTTAGGGGGACTTTTATAGCATTAAATGCATATATCAGAAAAACAGAAAGTTCTAAAATCAGTAATCCCAGTGTCCACTTTAGGAAACTAGAAAAAGAAGAACAGTTTAAGCCTAAAGCAAGCAGAGGAAAATAAATAATAGAAATTAGAGCAGAAATCAATAAAATTGGAAACAGAAAAACAATAGAGAAAATCACCAAGGCCAAAAGTTGGTGAAAATCAGTCAATAAAAGCAATAAAGATCTAATCTGGCTAAGCAGGACAAAAAGAAAGATACAATTTTCTAATAAAAGAGAGATCATCACAACTGATAAAAGGATAACAAAGGAATACTATCAACACCTCTGTGCCCACTAATTTGATCACTTAGATGAAATGAAAAAATTGTTGAAAGACACAACCAAATATCAGAGGAAACAGTCTAAATTAGCTTATGTCATTAAAAAATCGAATCAATAATAGCCTTCTAGAAAGAAAGGAGAAAAAGAGTCAAACTCAGATAGTTTGGTGAATTACACCAAACATTTAAGGAAAAATAATACTTATTCTCCACAATCTGTTTCAGAAAAGAGAAATAGAGGAAACACTTCTAAACTTGTTCTATGAAGCCAACAGTACCCGAACACCAAAACTAGAGAAAGACACTACAAGAAAAGAGAACTACAGAGCAATATCTCTCATGAACATAGATGCAAAATTAATCCAAAAATGAATGATACACCACAACCAAGTGAGATTTATTCCAAGTGTACAAGTGTGGTTCAACATTGAAAATTAATTGATATAATCTACCACATTAATAGGCTAAAGAATAAAAATCATATATCGGTTGCTACAAAAAAAGCTTTTGACAAAATCCAACATGGATTCATGATAAAAATTCAGCAAAAATTCAGTAATAGAGTGATTTCCTCAACTTGGTGAAGAATATGCATAAAAAACCTACAGCCTGACACCTATGCATGATAAAAATAACTCTTTGTAAACTAGGAATAGAGGGGAACTTCCTCAACTTGATGAGAGTGTCTACAAGAAGTCTACAGCTAACATCATACTTAATGTTGAGAAACTTGAAGCTTTCCCACTAAGATCAGATTCAAGGCAAGGATGTCCCTTCTCACCACTTCTTCTTCTTCTTTTTTTTTTTTGTCGTTTTGGGGCCACACCCACAGCATATGGAAGTTCCCAGGCTAGGGATAGAATTGGAGCTGCAGCTGCCAGCCTACACCACAGCCACAGCAATGCCAGATCTGAGCTGCATCCGCGACCTACACCATGGCTCATGGCAATGTCAGACCTTAACCCACTGAGTGAGGCCAGGGATCAAACACGCATCCTCATGGACACTAGTCGTGTTTATTACCACAGAGCCAGCACAGGAACTCCTCACCATTCCTTTTTGACAATAATGTCTGCAAGTTCTAGCCAATGCAGTAAGACAAAAGGAAATAAAAGATATATAGGTTGGGAAGGAAGACATAACTGTCTCCATTCAAAGGGAACATGAACATTTATGTAGAAAATCCAAAAGAACTGACAAAATTATTGGAATTGATAAGTTATTATAGAAGGTTGCAGGATACATATTTAATACACAAAAGTCAATTGCCTTATTATATATCAGAAATGAACAAATGGAATTTGAAATAAAAAATACAACATTTACATTCCCTCCCACAAAGGAAATACTTAGGTATAAATTTAAAAAAATCTGTATAAGATGTGCATGAGAAACGCACAAAACTCTAATGAACAAAATCAAAGAAGTGCTAAATAAATGGAGATATACTCCATATTCATGTACAGGAAGGCTCAGTACTGTCAAGATGTCACTTCTTCCCAACTTGATTTATAAATTCAGTGCAATTCCAATCAAAATCTCAGCAAGTTATTTTGTGGATATTGACAGATTCTAAGGTTTATATGGAGAGAGACAGAAGATCCAGAATAGCCAAACAATGCTGAAAAAGAAGAACAAATTTAGATGACTAACATTACCTGGCTTCAAGACAATATGGTACTGGTGAAAAACATAGAGAAATAGATCAATGGAACCAAATAGAGGGTCCACATAAATACAGCCAACTGATTTTTGACAAATGTGCAAAGGCAATACAATGGACCAAAGATGGTCGTCTTTTCCATAAAATCTGTTAGAACAACTGCATATCCTCATGCAGAAAAACAATCTAGACCTTATACCTTTCACAAAAATTGATTAAAAATAGGTCACAGACTTAAATGTAAAATGCCAAACTTAAAACTTGTGGAAGATAACATAGGAGAAAAACTAGGTGACCTTGAGTATTGTGATGATCTTTTAGATGTAACACCAAAAGCACAGCCCTGAAAGAAATAATTGCTAAGCTAGACTTCATTAAAATTAGTAAACTAAACGACAATGTCAAGAGAATGAGAAGATAAACCATGGCCAGGGAGAGATTATGTGTAAAAGACATATCTGATAAAGGCCTGTTATCCAGGAGTTCCCGTTGTGGTGCAGTAGTTAACGAATCCAACTAAGAACCATGAGGTTGCGGGTTCGAACCCTGGCCTTGCTCAGTGGGTTAGGGATCCGGCGTTGCCGTAAGCTGTGGTGTAGGTTGCAGACGCAGCTTGGATCCCGTGTTGCTGTGGCTCTGGCGTAGGCCGGTGGCTACAGCTCCGATTCAACCCCTAGCCTGGGAACCTCCATATACCGTGGGAGTGGCCCAAGAAATGGCAAAAAGACAAAAAAAAACCCAAACAAACACAAAAAACAAAAAAACTGTTATCCAAACTATACAGCGAATTCTTAAAACTCACCAATAGGAAAACAAACAACTGGATTAAAAAATGAGCCAAACGTTTTAAGAGAGACCTTAACAAAGAAGATGTACAGATAGTAATAAGCATATGAGAAGATGCTCCAATTCATATATCATCTGGGTAATACGCTATGCACCTATCTAAATGAGCAAAATCTGGAACACTGACAGCATCAAATGCTGGTGAAGATGTGGAACAACAGAAACTCTCATTCATTGCTGGTGGGAATGCAAAATGGTACATTCACTTGGGGAAGACAGTCTGGTGGTTTTGTACTAAAACCTAAACATATTCGTATCATACCATCCAGCAATCACACTGTTTGGTATTTACCATTAGGAGTTGAGAACTTATGTCCACACAAAAACCTGACATGGATGTTTATAGCAGCTTTATTCCAAACTGCCCAATCTTGGAAGCAACCAACTATTATGTCCTTCAGTAGGTGCATGGACAATCCAGTCAAAGGAATATTAATCAGGTCTAAAAAGAAATGAACGATCAAGCCATGAAAAGGCATGGAGGAGCCTCAAACGCATATTATCAAGTGAAAGAAACCAATCTACAATGGCTATATATTGTATGACTCCAGCATTCTAGGAAGGGTAAAACTGTGGAGATGATGAGAATTTTACCCAGGAGTTGGGGGATGGGAATAATAGGTGGATTTTTATGGCAAAGAAAATACTCTTTGGTATTATAATGATGGGTACATATCATGATACATTTGTTCAAACCCATAGCATGTATAACACCAAGAGTAAACCATAATGAAAACTATGGACTTGGGAAGATTATGATGCATCAACGCAAGTTTATAAATTATAGCAAATGCATCACTCTGGTTGGGGATATTGAAAATGGGGGTAAAGTGCATATATGGGAAGGGGTATATGGAAAAACCTCTATACCTTTCCCCTTAATTTTATTATCAATCTAAAATTGCTTTAAAAATAAAATCTTCATTAAAAAAAACCCTAAAGGTAACTTCAAACTTGATGAGCTGCATGTTTCCCTCGATAAGATGAGGAACAAGGCAAAGAGGTCCTCTCTCATCATTCATGTTAGTGTGATACTGGAAGCTCTAGTCAGTTTAACAAAACAAAGGAGATTTAAAAATATACAGATTTTGTTTCTTCACAGATGACATGATTGTCTATGCAGAAAATCTCAAAGAATCAGCCAAAACCCCAAACAACCTCTTCTCCCCAACTCTGGAAACTAATAAGGTATAGCAAAGTTGCAGGATACAAGATTAATATGCAAAGTAAATTGATTTTGCATATACCAGAAAAAACTCTTGGAATTTGAAATTTAAAAACAATATAATTTTAAATAGCACACAATTAAAATCCCATAAAATATGTATGAGATCTATATGGGTAGAATTATAAAACCCTGATAGAATAGGAGTTCCCATTGTGGTGCAGTGGAAATGAATTGACTAGTGGCCGTGATGACACAGGTTTGACCCCTGGCCTCACTCAGTGGGTTAAGGATCAGGCCTTGCTGTGGCTGTGGTATAGGCCAGCAGCTGTAGCTCTGATTCGACCCCTAGCCTGGGAACTTCCATATGTCGCAGGTGCAGCCCTAAAAAGCAAAAAACAAAACAAGACAAAAAACTACCATATGACCCAGCGATCCCACTCTTGGGCATATGTCTGGACAAAACTTTCCTTCAAAAAGACACATGCATCTGCATGTTCACTGCAGCACTATTCACAATAGCCAAGACATAGAAACAACATAAATGTCCATTGACAGATGATTGGATTAGGAAGATGTGATATATATACACAATGGAATACTACTCAGCCATAAAAAGAACAAAATAATGCCATTTTCAGCAATGTGGATGCAACTAGAGACTCATCCTGAGTGAAGTAAGTCAGAAAGAGAAAGACAAATACCATATGATATCAGTTATATCTGGAATCTAATATAAGGCACAAATGAACCTTTCCATAGAAAAGAAACTCATGGTCTTGGAGAATAGACTTGTGGTTGCCAAGGGGGAGGAGGAGGGAGTGGGATGGATGGATTGCTTGGGTTAACAGATGTAGATTATTGCCTTAGCAATGAGATCCTGCTGTATAGCACTGGGAACTACGGTCACTTATGATGGAGCATGATAATGTAAGAAAAAAGAATGTATACATGTATGTGTAACTTGGTCACCATGCTACACAGTAGAAAATTGACAGAACACTGTAAACCAGCTATAATGGAAAAAAATAAAAATCATAGAAAAAATAAACCCAGAAAAAAATAAAAGGAAAAAAAAGAATAAAGAAGATTTAAATTAAAAGATTCCTTGTTTGTTGATTGGAAGAGGCAATATTAAGATGCCATATGTGTCAATTGATCTATATATTTAACACAATCCCAATCAAAACCCCAATAAGCTATTTTATAGCTACGATTCTAAAGTCTATATGGAAAGGCAAAAGACCTAAAGTAACCAAAATAATACTAAATAAGAACAAAGTTGGAGGACTCATGATGCTCAATTTCAAGACTATGTATAAAGCTGTGATAATTCAGATAGCATGGTGTTGTCAAAAGAATAGGTTCACAAATCAATGGAACAGAATTGAGAACCCAGAAGTAGATAGCACAAATACTTCATAAAGAAGAAAAAACTGACAATTCCATGGGGTAATGATAGTATTTTCATTCTTTTCTTTTTCTTCAAGTTTTATTGAGATATATTTGATACACAGCACTATGTAAGTTTAAGGGGTACACCATAATAATTTGACTTACAGTATAATATGATTGTCACAATAAGTTTAGTGGCCATCCATCACTCAACTCATAGACACAAAATTAAAGAGATAGAAAAAAATTTTTTTTTAATTGGAGCTACAGTTGCTGGCCTATGCCACAACTACAGCAATGCGCAATGTGGGATCCTAGCCATGTCTGCAGCCTACCCCACAGTGCACAACACCAGATCACTGACCCACTGAGCAAGGCCAGGGATCGAACCTGCCTCCTGTGGATATAGTTGGATTTGTTTCTGCTGTGCCACAATGGGAACTCCTGAGAAGTTTTTTTTGTGTGATGCAAACTCTTAGGACTTAACTCTCTTAATAACTTTCATAGATAACATACCTCAGTGTTAATTATACTTTCATGTTTTACATTACAACTATAGTGCTTATTTATCTTATAATTGGAAGTTTATACCTTTTGATGGCTTTCATCCAATTCCCCTCCTCTTACCCCCACCTCAGGTAACCAAAAATCTGATCTCTTTTGCTATGTTTGTTTGTTTTCGAAGTACAATTAACCAACAATTCTGTTACCTCACAACATAGTGATTAATATTTTATACATTTAAACATGATCACCATGATAAGGCTAGTTACCATATGATACCATACTTAGATATTACATTGTTATTGCCTTTCTTCTTTTGTTCTCTTTGCTTGTGATTTGATGACTTTTTTTTCTTTTTTGTCTTTTGTCCTTTTAGGACCACACCAGCGGCATATGGAAGTTCCCAGGCTAGGGGTTGATTCAGAGCTGTAGCTGCTGGCCTACACCGCAGCCACAGCAACACCAGATCCAAAACACGCCTGCTACCTACACAGCTCATGGCAATGCCAGATGCTTAACCCACTTAATGAGGCCAGGGATCGAACCCTCAACCTCATGATTCCTAGTCAGATTCGTTTCTGCTGTGCCACAACAGTAACTCCTGATTTGATGATATTTTAGTGTTATATTTGGATTCCTTTCTCCTTTTGTGTGTGTATCTATTACAGATTTTTGGTTTTTCGTTACCATGAGTTTTATGTATAGCAATCTACATATATACATTATTGTTTTAAGTTGATGGTCTTTAAGTTCAAATACATTTTAACAACCCTGCACTTTTATTCCCCCTCCTGTTTACTGTTTTTGACATCATATTTTGTATCTTTTTGTTTTGTGTATTCCTTGATTACTTACTGTGAATATAGATGATTTTACTACTTTTGTCTCTTAACCTTCCTAGTAGCTTTATATGTGGTTGATTTGCTATCTTTATTGTATATTTCCTTTTGCCAGAGAGATTTTTCCTTTCATAATTTTCATTTTTCTAGGTATGGCCTTTTCTTTGTTGCCTAAAATATTTTCTTTAACATTTCTTGTAAAGCTGTTTTGGTGGTGAGAAACTCTTAGCTTTCGCTTGTCTGTAAAACTTTTTATTCCATCAAATCTTAATGAAAGCTCTGTTGGGCAGAGTATTCTTGATTGTAGTTTTTCCTTTTCATAATTTAAAATATATTGTGCCACTCCCTTCTGGCCTGCTGTATTTCTGCTGAAAAGTTAGCTGATAGCCTTATGAAAGTGCTCTTGTTTGTAACTTACTGCTTTTCCATTGCTGCTTTTAATATTCATGGTATATTTTTAATTTTTGCCATTGTAATTACTATGTTTCTTGGCCCTCTTTGGATCAATCCTGTTTAGAACTTTCTGTACTTCTTAAACCTGGATGTCTCTTTCCTTTCCCAGGTTAGGGAATTTATCAGCTATCTTGTCTTCAAATATATTCTGTGACCTTTCTTTCTTCTTCTGGGATTCCTAAAATGCAAGTGTTAGCATGCTTGATGTCCTGGAGGGCTCTTTTTGTTTAAAAAATGTTATTGAAATACAGTTGATTTACAATGATGTGTTAATTTCTGCTATACAGCAAAATGACTCAATTATACATATATAAATATGCATTTCTATATAGATTATCACAGAATACTGATTGCCCTATGGTATACAGCAGGTCTCTGTTGACCCTCCATTCCATATGCAATAGTGTGCTTATTCCAGTCTCAATCTCCCACTGCATCCCTCCTCCAACCTTTCCCCTTTGGTAACCATAAATTCGTTTTCAAATTCTGTGAATCTGTTTCTATTTTGTAAATAAGTTCCTTTGTATCATTTTTACAGGTTTCACATATAAGTGATATCTACAATATTTAGCTTTCTCTGCCTGAGTTATTTCACTTAGTATGATCATCTCTAGGTCCATCTATTTTGCTGCAAATGGCATTATTTCATTCTTTTTTATGAGTGAATAATGTTCATTGTATATAATACCATATCTTTATTCCCTTTGCTGTGGAAACCGCAAAAACCGTGGCAACAGAAGGAGACAAACAGCACTCGGAGATATGGAAAAGCAAGGTTTATTCAGCACCGGTGCGGGCTCAGAGGAGTCACCTCCAGAGTCTGAGCACCAGGTCTTTGTTCTCAGTAACTTTTATACACTACAAGGTCTTGATTTTCCCATGTAAGCATCCCGGACCTCCCCCATCCCCAAGCAGACAGTGTTCCTCCCTAAGAAACTGAGCAAGCAAGGCTACAGAAGAGGAACTGATAAGCAATGCTGGGTACATGAGTAGCAGGGCTGCTGGCTTGGACAGAGAGTACACAGTTGTTACATTATTACAAGAAGGGTGGCATAGTGATGAGCACAGCTGGAAAGGCTTGCAGCTGCCTTCTTAGCCAAGGGGGGGGGGTGTTGTTCTTTAGTTAAAACTCCATTTCACCTTGGCAATGGACATTTAGGTTGTTTCCATGACTTGGCTATTGTAAATACTGCTGTGAAAATTGGGGTGCATTATCTTTCAAATTACAGTTTTCTCCAGATATATGCCCAGGAATGGGATTGCTGGATCATATAGTAGTTCTATTGTCAATTTTCTGAGGAACCTCCATACCGTTTTCCGTAGTGGTTGTACTAATTTACATTCCCACCGACAGTGTAGGAGTGTTCCCTTTTCTCCACATCTGCTCCAACATTTATTATTTGTAGATTTTTTTTGTCCTTTTAGGACCACACCCACAGCATATGGAGGTTTCCAGGCTAGGGGTATAATCGGAGCTGTTGCTGCCAGCCTATGCCACAGCCACAGCAATGCCAGATCTGAGCCATGTCTGTAACCTACACCACAGCTCACGGCAGCGCCAGATCCTTAACCCACTAAGGCCAGGGACCGAACCCCCAACCTCGTGGTTCCTAGTCAGATTTGTTTCCACTGCCCCACGATGGGAACTCCATTGTAGATTTTTTAATGATGACCATTCTGACCAGTGAGAAGTAGTACCTCATTGTAGTTTTGATTTGCATTTCTTCTCTTTCTCTTCCTTTTGGGACTCCTATAATGCAAATGTTAGCATGCTTAATGCTGTCCCAGAAGGCTTTTAAACTGTCCTGATTTTTTTAAAAATTCTTTTTTCTTTTTCCTGCTCAGCTTCAGTGATTTCCACTACTCTTATCTTCCATCTCACTGATCTGTTCCTTTGTGTCATCTAATCTACTATTGATTCCTTCTAGGGTATTATTCATTTTAGTCATTGTATTCTTCATCTCTATTTGGTTCTTTTTTATATTTTCTAAGTCTTTAGAAGTTAGAAGTTGACTTAACTTCTAAAGTTAAAAACTTCTAACTTCTCCCTCTGTCCAAGCTTCTCCTGCGTTATCTGAACAGCTTTATGATCATTGTCTTGGAGTCTACTGGATAAATTGCCTGTCTCCACTTAGTTATGCTGGGATTTTATCATGTTCCTTCATTTGGAACATGTTACTCTCTTGCCTCATTTTGCCTGTGTTACTGTTTTCATTTTTATAGATCTGGTAGGTTGGTTATGTCTCCTGAACTTGGAGAAATGGCCTTTTGTAGGAGATTCCTATGCATCCCAGCAGTGCACTCCCCTTGTTTTACCAGAGCTATATGCTCTGTGAGTGCCCCTTCTGTGGGCATAGGTCCTCCCATTGTAGTGGGCTGACTACTTTGGGTGTAGGCATGGCTAGCTCCCAGTCTGGTTGGTTGAAAGGCCCTTCCTTGTGTGGATGCCTCTGGTAGGCTGGGCCAGGTCAGGAGGCAACTGGCTGCAAATATCAAGGGCTCCAGGGGCTATTGTTAGTTCACTGGTGGGCAGAGTTGGGTTTTTGGGTGGGTGGTTGTGGGGCCAGGAGTTCTGGATCCAGTATCCACCTGCTGCTCGGTGTGGGGGTGTGGGGTGTCTCAAAACTTGCGTGGGCCTGCTGGTGGGAAGAGCTGGGTTCTAAGATCTCTGGCTGCAAGGCCCTGGTGGTCTTAGTGCTGGTGTCAGCCCCCTGTTGAGTTGGGCTTATTTCTGACAATGCTGGCTGTTGGGTCAGGGTGTCCTAAAGCTGGTGTCAGCCCACTGGTGAGTGAGCCTGGGCCCTGGGGGTAGTGCCAGTCTACTCATGGGTGGAGCAGGACCTGGGGGTTTCTGGCTGCAGGGCCTGGAGGTCCTGGACCTGGTTTTGGTGCACCAGTGTGAATGATTCTCTCTTCAACAAATGGTTCTAGAACAATTGGACATTCATATGCAAAAAAGAACTTAGACACATCTTACACTTTTCACAAATATTAAGTCAAAATAGATCATCGATTTAAATGTAAGACACGAATGTATAAAACTACTAAAGGAGACATAGGAGAAAATCTAGATGGCTTTGCATTTGGTAGAGAGTTAAAAATTTTTTTATCGTTTAAAATGTAATAATGTAAGAATTACCATTTAAGCTGTTTTTAAATGTACAGTTCTTGTGGCATTAAGCACATTCATATTGTTATATAACTATCACCACCATCCCTCTCCAGCACTTTTTCATTTTCCCAAATTGAAATTCTGTAACCAGTAAACAATAAATATCCATTCTACCCCAGGCCTCTGGCAACCTTCATTCTACTTTCTGTCTGCATGAATTTGCCTGTTATAGATATTTCATATAGTTCAAATAATGCAATGTTTTTCCTTCTAGCTTATCTCACTCAGCATTATATCTTCAAGATTTATCCATGTTGTAGCATATGTCAGAAGTTCCTTCCTTTTTAAGGTTGAATAATATTCCTTTGCATGTACAAAGCACATTTTGCTTATCCATTCATCTATTGATAGACATATATCTCTTCCACCTTTTTGGCTATTGTGATTAGTGCTGCAGTGAACATGGGTTGCAAAAGTATTTGAATCTCTTCTTTCAGTTCTTTTTGGTGTATACCTAGAAGGGGAATGGTTGGAACATATGGTAATTTTATGTTTAATTTTCAAGGAACCATCAAATTGTTTCCCACACCAGGCTGTACCATCTTACATCCCACCAGCAATACACATGGGTCCCAATTTCTCCACATGCCCACTGACACTTGGTATTTTCTTTTTCTTTTTTTTCCTTTATTTTATTGATTGTAGCCATCCTAGTGGGTATGAAGTGGTATCTCCCTGTGGTTTTGATTTACATTTTCATAATGACTAAGATATTGCACATATTATGTGCTTATTGATAATTTGCATCTCTTCTTCAGAGAAATGTCTATTCAAATACTTTGGCTATTTTATTTTGTCTTTTTAGAGTTGCATGCACGGCATATGGAAGTTCCCAGGCTAGGAGTGGATTGCAGCTATAGCTGCCAGCCTACACCACAGCCACAGCAACACCAGATCCAAGCTGCATCTGCAACCTACATCACAGTTTATGGCAATGTCAGATCCTTAACCCACTGAGTAAGGCCAGGGATTGAACCTACCTCCTCATGGATACTAACTGGGGTTGTTACTGCTGAGCCACAATGGGAACTCCTATTTTGGTCATTTTATTGTTTTTATCTTTATTTTTTATTTTTTGTCTTTTTGCCATTTCTAGGGCCACTCCCGCGGCATATGGAGGTTCCCAGGTTAGGGGTCTAATCGGACCTGTAGCTGCTGGCCTACACCAGAGCCACAGCAATGCGGGAACCAAGCTGTGTCTGCAACCTACACCATGGCTCAAGGCAATGCCGGATCCTTAACCCACTGAGCAAAGCCAGGGATAGAACCTGTAACCTCATGGTTCCTAGTCGGATTCACTAACCACTGAGCCACGACGGGAACTCCTCCAATTTTGGTCATTTAAAAATCAGATTTGTCGGGATGTGTATGTGTGTGTGTGTTGTTGAGTTGTACTAGTTATTTATATAATCTAGATACTAATCTAATCCCTTGTCAGATATATGATTTGCAAATATATTCTTCCACCTGATGGGTTGCCTTTCACTCTACTGTTAGTATCTTTTGATATACAAAAGAATATACTTTTTATGAAAAAAGACTAGTTTATCTTTTGTTGCCTTTGCTTTTAGTATGATACTCCAAATATCATTACCAAATCCAATGTCATGAAGCTTTCCCTTTAGTTTTCTTCTAAGGGTTTTGTAGTTTAATCTCTTATGTTTAGGTCTTTGATATAATTTGAGCATTTTTTTAATATTAAAAGATTTTTAAAAATCTTCAGATTCACATTTAAGGAACACTCGGTTAACACCTACTATAATCCAGGCAACAGGTGAGTCCTTCCCATATACGTTTATGTGCATGTTGTTTTGAACAATTTCTGTGTATGGTGTAAGGTAAGGGCCCAACACCACTTCTTTTTTTTTTTTTGAATGTAAAAATCTTTACTGTAAGCTTACTGCCTTAGGGATAAACACTGATAATGTTTTTATATGGGTCTTTTTTTATTAAAAAATTTTTTCCTATTTATTTATTTATTTTTAAGTTACTCAAATGAATTTATCACATCTGTAGTTGTATAATGATCATAACAATCTGATTTCACAGGATTTACATCCCATAGCCCAAGCACATCCCCCCACCCCCCAAACTGTCTCCTCCGGAGACCGTAAGTTTTTCAGTCTGTGAGTCAGCATCTGTTCTGCAAAAAAGTTCAGTCTGTCCTTTTTTAAGATTCCACATGGCAGTGAAATCATTTGATGTTGGTGTCTCATTGTATGACTGACTTCACTTAGCATGATAGTTTCTAGGTCCATCCATGTTGCTAGAAAAGCCAGTATTTTGTTCTTTTTAATGGCTGAGTAATGTTCCATTGTGTATATGTACCACATTTTCTGGATCCACTCCTCTGTTGATGGACATTTAGGTTGCTTCCATGTTTTGGCTATTGTAAATAGTTCTGCAATGAACATTGGAGTACATGTGTCTTTGCAAGTCATGGTTTTCTCTGAGTAGATGCCCAGGAGTGGGATTGCTGGATCAAATGGTGGTTCTATGTTTAGTTTTCTGAGGAATCTCCATACTGCTTTCCACAATGGTTGCACCAATTTACAATCCCACCAACAGTGTACTAGGGTTCCTTTTTCTCCACCCCCTCTCCAGCGCTTATTGTTTGTAGACTTTTGGATGATGGCCATTCTGGCTGGTGTAAGGTGGTACCTCATAGTGGTTTTGATTTGCATTTCTCTAATAATGAGTGATGTTGCACATCTTTTCCTGTGTTTCTCGGCCATCTGTATGTCTTCTTTGGATAACTGTCTGTTTAGATCTTCTGCCCATTTTTTGATGGGGTTTTTTGTTTTTTTGGTATGGAGCTGCAGAAGGTGTTTATAAATTTTGGAGATTAATCCCTTGTCAGTTGATTCACTTGCAAAGATTTTCTCCCATTCTGTGGGTTGTCTTTTTGTGTTGTTGAGGGTTTCCTTTCCTGTGCAGAAACTTTGAAGTTTGATTAGATCTCATTTGTTTATTTTTCTTTTTATTGTCAATACTCTGATAGGTGCATCTGAGAAGATGTTGCTGTCATTTATGTCAGAGAGTGTTTGGCCTATGTTTTCCTCTAGGAGTTTGATAGTGTCTGGTCTTATATCTAGGTCTTTAATCCATTTGGAGTTTATTTTTGTGTATGGTGTTAGGGAGTGTTCTAATTTCATTCTTTTCCATGTAGCTGTCCAGTTTTCCCAGCACCACTTATTGAACAAGCTGTCCTTTCTCCATTGTATATCCTTTCCTCCTTTGTCATAGATTAGTTGGCTGTAGGTGTGTGGGTTTAATTCTGGGCTTTCTATCCTGTTCCACTGATCTGTATTTCTGTCTTTGTGCCAGTACCATGTGGTTTGATGATTGTTGCTTTGTATCCAACACCACTTCTTGAAAAGACTTTTTACATGAAAAAGTGGTTATTTTACTACTTTCTTTCCAATTTGGATGCCTTTTTTTTTCCTTCTCTTTGCCTAATTTCTCTGGCTAGAGCTCCTAGTACATCAGAAAACAGAAAACATCAGGAAAATCCAAATTGAGGGACATTCTAAGTGGTGAAAGTGGGCTCCCTTGCCATTTTCCTTATGTTAGAGGAAATGCTTTCAGTTTTTCACAGCTGGGTATGATGTTTTCTGTGGGTTTCTCAGATATGGGTTTTATTATGTTAAGGTAGTTTTCCTTCTATTCCTAGTTTGTGGAGTGTTTTTTTATTATGAAAGTGTGTTAAATTTGACAAATGCTTTTCATCATTGATTGAGATGATTATGTGATACTTTCCCTTCACTCTGTTTTTTTAATCCTTCTTTTTGTCTGTGCCTGTGACTTGTAGAAGTTTCCAGATCAGAGATTGAGCCTGTGCGACAGCAGTGACCTAAGCTGCTGCAGTGACAAAGCCAGATCCTTAACCCGCTGAGTCACAGAAAAACTCCTCCTTCAGTGTGTTAATGTGATATATTAATTGATTTTTTTTTGTGTTGGATGACCCCTCATTCTAGGAATAGATACTACTTGGTCACGGTGTATAATCCTTTTAATGTGCTGTTGAATTCAGTTTGCTAGTATTTTGTTGAAGATTTTTGCATCAACATTCACCAGGGACATTGGTCTTTAGTTTTCTTACATTGTCTGACATTGGTATCAAGGTAATGCTTGCCTCATAGAATGACTTAGGAAGTGTTTCCTCCTATTCATTTTCTGTAAGAGTTTTAAAAAAATTGATGTAAATACTTTAAATGTTTTGTAGAATTTACCAGTGAGATCGTCCTAGCTTTTTTTGGGGGGGGGTTGATTACAGATTTAATCTCTTGACTAGTTATAGTTCTGTTCGGATTTTTTATTTCCTCATGCTTTCTATCTTGGTAGGTTTTGTATTTCTAGGAATTTGTCCATTTTATCTAAGTTGTCCAGTTTTTTGACATACAAGTATACATAGTACCCTTTTATAATCCTTTTTATTTTTTCTAAAGTTGGTAGTAATGTCTCCTCTTTGATGTCTGATTTTAGTTATTTGGTTCTTTCTTTTTGTATCTGTTAATATAGCTAAAAGTTTGTTAATTTTGTTGCTATTCTTCGAGGAACCAACTCTTGCTTTTATCAGTTTTCTCTATTATTTTTCTATGTTTGTGTTAGATGATTTTGTCCAACTGTAGGCTAGTGTAAGTGTTCTAAAATAGGCTAGGCTAAGGCTAGGCTAGGCTAAGGCATTCCTGCTGTAGTACAATGGGATCAGCAGTGTCTCAGGAGTGCTGGGACACAGGTTTGATTCCTGGCTCAGCATAGAGGGTTAAGGATCTGGCATTTCCACAGCTGCAGTGTGGGTTGTAACTGCAGTTCAGATCTGATCCCTGCCCTGGGTACGCCATATGCCACAGGGTGGCCAAAAAGAAGAAGAAGAAAAAAGAAAGCCTATGCTAAGCAATGATTTCAGTAGGTTAGGTGCATTAAATGTATCTTCTACATATTATTTTCAACTTACGATAGGTTTATCAGGATGTTACCCCATTGTAAGTTGAAGAAGATCTGTAACTTTATAGTGGAGAAACCTACCTCAGCCAGAATGAAGGTCAAGATCACCAGAGATAAGTCATGTTAATAGTATATACTTTTCATATTATGTAATGAAAATGGCACTATACCTCTGTTGTCTTCCTCCCAAGAGCACATAACCTTAGTCTAATCATGAGAAAAACACCAGAAAAATCCAACTTGAGGGACATTCTATAAAATGCCTGACCAGTATTCTCAAAATTGTCAAGATCATTAAAAAAAGGAAAGTCTAGGAACCTGTCACAGCTGAGAGGAATCTAAGGACACATGAGGACTAAATGAAATATGAGTTCCTGGAACAGAAAAAGGACACTGGATAAAAGCTAAGGAAAAAAGAAGGAAACGTGGACTTTAGTTAATAATAATAATGTGTCAATATTGGTTCATTAATTATAACAAAGGTACCATACTAATATAGGATATAAATGGTATAAGACACAAAGAATGGGGTGGATGGCAGTTCTCTGTGCTATCTTTGCAATATCTATAAATCCAAAATTGTTCTAAAAAACAAAGTATGTTTAAAAAGCAGGAACAGGTACCATTTACTTATTTATTATTTTTTTGACCTCACCTCATGTTGTTTTTCACCAGCCTCCTCTGAGATAGGTGGTCCTAAATCCATGTTGGGAAACTGAGGCAAAGGGAGCAATAGTGAGTATGCCAAGAGTTTACTGCAGAGCTAGGATTGAGATCCAGGACAGACTAACTACATGGTCCCTGTACTTATTACATATTCCACTTCTCAATGCCCTTCAGCCAGAGACCACAAGTGGCATAGCTGTAGTTGTACAATTATATTGTATTCTTTGTTGAAGTGAGGGAGAATACACACCTTTGTGAAACCCGTTGTATTCCAGTAGTAGTGTGTGAAAAAAGAATGTATTAAATAGGATTTGACCTCTGATTAGGCCATTTGAAGGTGTGTCTACAGAAGTGGATGTTTGCTACAGATTCAGTGCTGTTAGAGTGATGTCAAATTAGGAATAAAAGTGGGAATTAACTTTACTATGACCTTACAGAAACAAAAAGGATTATAAGAGAACTCTATGAATATTTGCATGTCAACAAATTAGATAACCTAGAAAAAATGCAAGAAGTTGTAGAAACACACACACTACCAAACTGACTCAAGAAGAAATAGAAATTCTGAATAGATATCTAACAAGTAAGGAGAGTCAGTAATAAAATGCTTCCAACAAATATTCAAAGAAAAATTAACACATTCTTTTAAAATTCTTTCAGAAAAGAGGAGAGAATACTTCCTAACTCATCCTTGGAGACCACTAATACCCTGAAACTAAAGCCAGACCAAAATATCACAAGAAAACTGGAGACCAATATCCTTTTTTTAAATACAGGTACAAAAATCCTCATAACAGAACAAACCATACCAAACCAATCCAGTACTATATTAAAAGGATTATAAACCATGACCAAGGGAGATATATCCCAGGGATTCAAGGTTGATTAAACATACAGAATCAAACAATGTAATACACCACATCAACAGAATAAAGAAAAACCCCCACATGATCCTCTTAATAGATGCAAACATTTGACAAAACTCTAACACCCTTTCATGATAGAAACATTCAACTAACTATGAGTAGAAAGGAACTTCCTCTGCCTGACAACACCTATGAAAAATCCATAGGTAACATCATCCCTAATGGTTTAAGACTGAAAACTTTCCTTCTACTATCAATGTCAGGACAGTGATGTATATTCTTTCCATTTATTTATTTAAATGACTTTTATTTTTTCCATTATAGTTGATTTACAGTGTTTTGTCAATTTTCTTCTGTACAGCAGAGTGACCTAGTCACACATACATATATATATTCTTTTTCTCATATTATCCTCCATCATGTTCCATAAGTGACTAGACATAGTTCCCATTGCTAAACAGCAGGATCTCATTGCTTATCCATTCCAAAGGCAATAGTTTGCATTTATTAACCCCAGATTCCCAGTCTGTCTCACTCCCTCCCCCTCCTCCTTGGCAACCATAAGTCTGTTCTCCATGTCCATGATTTTCGTTTCTGTGGAAGGGTTTATTTGTGCTGTATATTAAATTCCAGATATAAGTGATATCATATGGTATTTGTCTTTCTCTTTCTGACTTAACTTCATTTAGTATGAGAGTCTCTAGTTGCATCCATGTTGCTGCAAATGGCATTATTTTGTTCTTTTTTATGGCTGAGTAGTATTCCATTGTGTATATATACCACATCTTCCTAATCTAATCATCTGTCAATAGACATTTATATTGTTTCCAAATCTTGGCTATTGTGAATAGTGCTGCAGTGAACATACAGATGCATGTGTATGTTTCAAGGGAAGTTTTGTCTAGATATTGCCCAAAAGTGGGATTGCTGGGTCATATGGTAGTTCTATGTATAGTTTTCTGAGGTACCTCCATACTGTTTTCTGTAGTGGTTTTACCATTTTACATTCCCACCAACAGTGTAGGAGGATACCCTTTTCTTCTCACCCTCTCCAGCACTTATTATTGGACTTATTAATGATGGCCATTCTGACTGGTGTGAGGTGGTATCTCGTGGTAGTTTTGATTTGCATTTCTCTATGTTGAGCATTTTTTCATGTGCTTGTTGGCCATCTGTATATCTTCTTTGGAGAAATGTCTATTCAGGTCTTTTGCCCATTTTTAAAAAAAATTTCTTTATTTTTTTAAATTTATTTTTTCCTACCATACAGCATGGGGAAAAAGTTATTCTTACATGTATAGATGTTTTTCCCCCACCCTTTGTTCTGTTGCAATATGAGTATCTAGACATAGTTCTCAGTGCTACTCAGCAGGATCTCCTTATAAATCTATTCTAAGTTGTATCTGATAACCCCAAGCTCCCCATCCCTCCCACTCCCTCCCTCTCCCGTCGGGCAGCCACAAGTCTATTCTCCAAGTCCGTGATTTTCTTTTCTGTGGAGATGTTCATTTGCACTGGATATTAGATTCCAGTTATAAGTGATATCATATGGTATTTGTCTTTCTCTTTCTGACTCATTTCACTCAGTATGAGAGTCTCTAGTTGCATCCATGTTGCTGCAAATGGCATTATTTTGTTCTTTTTTATGGCTGAGTAGTATTCCATTGTGTATATATACCACTTCTTCTGAATCCAATCCTCTGTCGATGGACATTTGGGTTGTTTGCATGTCTTGGCTCTTGTGAATAGTGTTGCAATGAATATGCGGATACATGTGTCTCTCTTTAGTAGAGTTTTGTCTGGATATATGCCCAAGAATGGGATTGGGGGGTCATATGGAAGTTCTATGTATAAATTTCTAAGGTATCTCCAAACTGTTCTCCATAGTGGCTGTACCAGTTTATATTCCCACCACCAGTGCAGAGGGTTCCCTTTTCTCCACACCCACTCCAGCACTTGTTATTTGTGGACTTATTAGTGATGGCCATTCTGACTGGTGTGAGGTGGTATCTCATGGTAGTTTTGATTTGCATTTCTCTTATAATCAGCGATGTTGAGCATTTTTTCATGTGTTTGCTGGCCATCTGTATATCTTCTTTGGAGAAATGTCTATTCAGGTCTTTTGGCCATTTTTCCATTGATTGATTGGCTTTTTTGCTGTTGGGTTGTATAAGTTGCTTATATATTCTAGAGATTAAGCCCTTGTCGGTTGCATCATTTGAAACTATTTTCTCCCATTCTGAAAGTTGTCTTTTTGTTTTCTTTTGGGTTTCCTTTGCTGTGCAAAAGCTTTTCAGTTTGATGAGGTCCCATGGGTTTATTTTTGCTCTTATTTCTATTGCTTTGGAGACTGACCTGAGAAAATATTCATGATGTTGATGTCAGAGAGTTTTTGCCTATGTTTTCTTCTAGGAGTTTGATGGTGTCCTGTCTTAATATTTAAATGTTTCAGCCATTTTGAGTTTCTTTTTGTGCATGGTGTGAGGGTGTGTTCTAGTCTCATTGCTTTGCATGCAGCTGTCCAGGTTTCCCAGCAATGCTTGCTGAATAGACTTTCTTTTTCCCATTGTATGTTCTTGCCTCCCTTGTCAAAGATTAATTGACTATAGGTGTCCGGGTTTATTTCCGGATTCTCTCTTCTGTTCCATTGGTCTGTCTGTCTGTTTTGATACCAGTACCACACTGTTTTGATGACTGTGGCTTTGTAATATTTCTTGAAGTCTGGGAAAGTTATACCTCCTGCTTGGTTTTTGTTTCTCAGGATTGCTTTGGTGATTCTGGGTCTTTTGTTGTTCCATATAAATGTTTGGATTATTTGTTCTAGTTCTGTGGAAAATGTCCTGGGTAATTTGGTAGGGATTGCACTGAATCTGGAGATTGCTTTGGGGAGTATAGCCATTTTTACAATATTGATTTTCCCAATCCAGGAACATGGAATATCTTTCCATTTCTTTCCATCTTCTTTGGTTTCTTTGATGAAAGTTTTATAGTTCTTGGCATATAAGTCCTTTACCTCCTTGGTCAGGTGTATTCCGAGGTATTTGATTTTGTGAGGTGCAATTTTAAAAGGTATCGTATTTTTGTATTCCTTTTCTAATGTTTCATTGCCGGTATACAGAAATGCAACTGACTTCTGAATGTTCATCTTATATCCTGCTCCTTTGCTGAATTTATTAATCAGTTCAAGTAGTTTTGGGGTTGAGTCCTTAGGGTTTTCTATGTATAGTATCATGTCGTCTGCATACAGTGACAGTTTTATCTCTTCTCTTCCTATAGGGATGCCTTTTATTTCTTTTCTTTTTTTTTTTTTTTGTCTGACTGCTGTGGCTAGGACTTCCAGTACTATGTTGAATAACAGTGGTGATAGTGGGCATCCCTATCTTGTTCCAGATTTGAGTGAGAAGGCTTTCAGTTTTGCCCCATTGAGTATTACATTTGCTGTGGGTTTATCATAAATGGTTTTGATTATGTTCAGGCCCTTTGGCGAGGGTCTTGATCGTGAATGGATGAATGGATGTTGGACTTTGTCAAATGCTTTTTCTGCGCTTATTGAGATGATCATATGATTTGTGATTTTTCTTTTGTTAATGTGGTGTATGATGTTGATTGATTTGCGTATGTTGAACCATCCTTGTGAACCTGGGATGAACCCTACCTGGTCATGGTGTATAATTTTTTTGGTATGTTGTTGGATTCGGTTGGCTAAGATTTGGTTGAGAATTTTTGCATCTATATTCATCAAAGATATTGGCTGATAGTTTTCTTTTTTGGTGTTATCTTTGTTTGGTTTTGGAATTAGGGTGATGGTGGCATCATAGAATGTCTTTGGGAGTATTCCTTCTTCTTCAACCTTTTGAAAGAGTTTAAGGAGGATGGGCACCAGTTCCTCTTTATATGTTTGATAGAATTTGCCTGTGAAACCCTCTGGTCCTGTACTTTTATTTGTAGGGAGTGTTTTTATGACTTCTTCAATTTCATTTCTAGTGATCGGTCTGTTCAGTTGGTCTGTTTCTACTTGATTCAGTTTTGGCAGGCTGTAAGATTCTAGAAAATTGTCCATTTCTTCCAGATTGTCAAATTTGTTGGCATGTAGTTATTCATAGTATTCTCTTATGGTTTTTTGTATTTCTGCAGTATCTGTTGTGATTTCTCTTTTTTCACTTATAATTTTGGTTATTTGGGTTCTTTCTCTCCTCTTTTTAGTGAGTCTGGCCAGGGGTTTGTCAATTTTGTTTATCTTTTCAAAGAACCAGCTCTTGGTTTTATTAATTTTCTCTATTGTTTTTTGAGTGTCTATTTTATGGATTTCTTCTTTGATCTTTATAATTTCCTTCCTTCTGCTGACTTTAGGTCTTTTTTGTTCTTCTTTTTCTAATTTGTTTAGGTGGACGGTGAAGTTGTCAATTTGAGATCTTTCTTCTTTTTTGAGAAAGGCCTGTATCGCTATGAATTTCCCTCTGAGCACTGCTTTCGCAGCATCCCATAGATTTTGAGAGCTTGTGTCTTCATTATCATTTGTTTCAAGGTAGTTTTTAATTTCCTTCTTGATTTCCTCATTGACCCATTGGTTTTTTAGTAGCATGTTGTTTGGTCTCCATGTATTAGGTTTTTTCTCATTTCTTTTCCAGTGGTTGGTTCCTAATTTCATGGCGTTGTGGTCAGAGAAGATACTTGAGATAATTTCTATGCTCCTCAATTTGTTGAGGTTAGCTTTGTGTCCCAATATGTGGTCAATTCTTGAGAATGTTCCATGAGCATTTGAGAAGAATGTGTATTCTGATTTTTTTGGATGTAGTGTCCTGAAGATATCAATTAAGTCTAACTTTTCTATTGTTTCCTTTAGGGTCTCTGTTGCTTTATTGGTTTTCTGTCTAGAGGATCTGTCCATTGGTGTGAGTGGGGTATTAAGGTTTCCTACTATGATTGTATTTCCATCAATTTCTCCCTTTATGTCTGTTAATATTTGTTGTATGTATCTGGGTGCTCCTGTATTTGGGACATATATGTTGACGATAGTAGCATCCTCTCCTTGGATGGATCCCTTAATCATTAAGTAGTGTCCTTCTTTGTCTTTCTTTATGTCTTTTGTTTTAAAGTCTATTTTGTCTGATATGAGTATTGCAACTCCTGCTTTTCTGTCATGTCTATTGGCATGAAATATTTTTTCCTACCCCTTCACTTTCAATCTATATGTATCCTTTGTCTTGAGGTGAGTTTCTTGTAGGCAGCATATTGAAGGTTTTTGCCTTTTTTTTTTGTCTTTTTGCTATTTCTTTGGGCCACTTCTGCGGCATATGGAGGTTCCCAGGCTAGGGGTCCAATCGGAGCTGTAGGCACTGGCCTACGCCAGAGCCACAGCAACGCAGGATCCGAGCCGCGTCTGCAACCTACACCACAGCTCACGGCAACGCCGGATCATTAACCCCTTGAGCAAGGGCAGGGACCAAACCTGCAACCTCATGATTCCTAGTCGGATTCGTTAACCACTGCGCCAAGACGGGAACTCCCGGTTTTTGCCTTTTTATCCACTCAGCCACTCTGTGTCTTTTGGTCGGGGCATTCAGTCCATTGACATTTAAGGTGATCATTGATAGATGATTATTTATTGCCATTTTGAACCTCGTGTTCCAGTTGATTCTATGGTTCTCCATTCTTCCTTTCTTTTTTTGGTTGGATGGTCTCCGGTTATTATCTGCTTGAGTGTTTTTTTTTTTTTTTTCATTTTTTGCGAATGCAATGTTTGGTTTTGGCTGTGGTTGCCAAGCACAAGCCATACGTTTTTTAAGTATGCTAACTCCTTCCTATAATTGTGTGTTTTAGCCTGATGGTCCTGTAGGTTCAAACACTTCATTACTATATTAAAATTAAGAAGAGAAACAAACAAACAAAAAAAGGGTCTCTTTATTTCCTAACATCCCTTGCCCACATTTTATGATTTTGATGACTCTATTTTTTTTTCTTTTTAATTTTATTTTGTTTGAAACATGTTCATGATTAAATCTGTATGCTGGCTTCTTTGAGTGACTGCTCTCTGATTGTGGTTTCCTCAATCTAGTTCTTCCTCTTTTTTTTTTCTTTTTCCTCCCTTTCTTTCCTTCTTTTCTTTTTGGTTTAGAGAAGCCCTTTCAGTATTTCTTTTAGCCTGGGTTTTGTATTGCTGTATTCTTTTAGCTTTTGTTTGTTGGAAAAAATTTTTATTTCCCCTTCTATTTTAAATGATATTCTTGCTGGGTAGAGTATTCTAGGTTGCATATTTTTTCCTTTTAGTACTTTAAATATCTCTTGACATTGCCTCCTGGCCTATAGTGTTTCTGTAGAGAAATCAGCTGATAATCTTATGGGGGTTCCCTTGTAGGTAACATTCTGCTTTTCTCTTGCTGCCTTTAGGATCCTCTCTTTATCACTAACTTTTGCCATTTTTATTATAATGTATCTTGGTGTGGGTCTATTTGGGTTCAGTTTGTTTGGGGCCCTCTGTGCTTCCTGTATCTTGAACTCAGTATCCTTTAGATTTGGGAAGTTTCCAGTGATAATTTCTTCAAATATATTTTCCATCCCCTTATCTTTTTCTACTCCTGGAATTCCTATTATGCGTAGATTGGCCCGCTTTATATAACCCCATAGGTCTCTTATACTGCTTTCCTGTTTTTTGATTCGGTTTTCTGTCTGCTGACCTGATTGGGTGATTTCCATTATTCTATCTTCCACATCACTGATTCGTTCTTCTGCATTATTCATTCTGGTTTTTACTCCCCTTAGTTCAGTTTGTACCTCTGCAAATGAATGTTCTAGTTTTTCTTGGCTCCTCCTTATATTTTCTAGTTCCTTTCTGAGGGTATCTGCATTACTGTTCATATCTCCTCTTTTTTCCCATTTTTAAACTGGGTGGTTTGTTTTTTTGCTGTTGAGTTGCTTAAGTTGTTTGTATATATTAGAGATTAAGCCCTTGTCAGGCACATCTTTTGAAACTATTTTCTCCCATTCTGTAAGTTGTCTTTTTGTTTTTTTTTTAATGTTTTCCTTTGCTGTGCAAAAGCTTTTCAGTTTGATTAGGTCCCATTGGTTTATTTTTGCTTTTACTTCTGTTGCCTTGGGAGACTGACCTGAGAAAACATTCATAAGGTTGATGTCAGAGAATGTTTTGCCTATGTTCTCTTCTAGGAGTTTGATGGTGTCTTGTCTTATGTTTAAGTCTTTAAGCCATTTTGAGTTTATTTCTGTGCATGGTAGTAGGGTGTGTTCCAGTTTCATTGATTTACACGTGGCTGTCCAGTTCTCCCAGTACCACTTGCTGAAAAGACTGTCTTTTTCCCATTTTATATTCTTGCCTCCTTTGTTGAAGATTAACTAACTGTAGGTGTCTGGGTTTATTTCTGGGTTCTCTGTTCTGTTCCACTGGTCTGTATGTCTGTTTTGGTGCTAGTACCACACTGTCTTGATGACTGTGGCTCTGTAATATTGCCTGAAGTCTGGAAGAGTTATGCCTCCTGCTTGGTTTTTGTTCCTCAGGATTGCTGTGGCAATTCTGGGTCTTTTATGGTTCCATAGAAATTTTTGGGTGGTTTGTTCTAGTTCTGTGAAAAATGTCATGGGTAATTTGGTAGGGATTGCATTGAATCTGTAGATTGCTTTGGGTAGTATGGCAATTTTTGTTGTATTAATTCTTCCAACCCAGGAGCATGGAGTATCTTTCTATTCCTTTGAATCCTCTTTAATTTCCTTGATTAATGTTTCATAGTTCTCAGCATATAAGTCTTTCACCTCCTTGGTCAGGTTTATTTCTAGGTATTTAATTTTTTGTGGTGTGATTTTAAAAGATATTGTATTTTTATATTTCTTTTCTAATATTTCATTGTTAATATGCAGAAATGCAACTGATTTTTGAATGTTAATTTTGTATCCTGGTGCTTTGCTGAACTTGGTAAGTTTGAGTAGTTTTTGTGTGGAGTCCTTAGGGTTTTCTATATGTAGTAGCATGTCATTTTCATAGAGTGGCAATTTTACCTCTCTTCTTCCAATTTGGATACCTTTTATTTCTTTTGTTTTCTGATTTGCTGTGGCTAGGACTTCCAATACTATTTTGAAAGAAAGTGGTGAGAATGGGCAACCTTGTCTTGTTCCAGATTTTAGTGGGAAATCTTTCAGCTTTTCTCCATTTAGTATTATATTTGCTGTGGGTTTGTCATAAATGGCTTGGATTATGTCAAGGTATTTTCCTTCTATTCCCACTTTGGTAAGAGTTTTCTTATCATGAAGGGATGTTGGACTTTGTCAAATGCTTTTTCTGCATCTATTGAGATGATCATGTGGTTTTTGACTTTTCTTTTGTTAATGTGGTGTATGATGTTGATTGATTTGCATATATTGAGCCATCCTTGTGAACTTGGCATGAATCCCACTTGTGGTCCATGATCGTTCTCCTATGTTGGATTTGGTTGGCTCAAATTTTGTTGAGAATTTTTGCATCTATATTCATCAAAGATATTGGACTATAACTTTCTTTTTTGGTAATTTCTTTGTCTGGACTTGGTATTAGGGTGATGGTGGCTTCATAGAATGTCTTTGGGAGTGTTCCTTCTTCTTCAACCTTTTGGAAAAGTTTAGGAAGGATGGATATAAGTTCTTCTTTGTATGTTTGGTAGAATCTGCCTGTGAAACCATCCGGCCCTGGACTTTGGTTTGTAGGGAGTGTTTTTATTACATATTCAATTTCATTTCTAGTGATTGGTGTGTTCAGTAGATCTACTTCTTCCTGATTCAGTTTTGGCAGGCTGTAAGTCTCTAGAAATTTGTCCATTTCTTCTAGGTTGTCAAATTTCTTGGCATGTAATTGTTCATAGTATTTTCTTATGGTTTTTTATATTTCTGCAATATAGAGAATCCTCCTTTGTCATTTCTTATTTTGTTTATGAGTTCTTTCCCTCTTCTTCTTGGTGAGTCTGGCCAGAGGCTTGCCAATTTTGTTTACCCTTTCAAAGAGCCAGCTTTGGTTTTATTGAATTTTTCTATTGTCTTTTGAATCTCTATTTTATTGATTTCCTCTCTGATCTTTATGATTTCCTACCTTCTGGTTACTTTAGGTTCTGTTTGTTCTTCTTTTTCTAATTCCTTTAGGTAGTAGGTTGAATTGTTAATTGGAGATTTTTCTTCTTTTTTTGAGGAAGGCCTGTATTGCTATGAATTTCCCTCTAAGCACTGCTTTTGTGGCATCCCATAGATTTTGAATGGTTGTGTTTTCATTATAATTTGTTTTGAGGTATTTTTTAAATTTCCATTTTGATTTCCTCGTTGACCCATTGGTTTTTTTTAGTAGCATGTTTTTTAATCTCCATGTAGTCAGTCAGTTTTTTTTCTCATTTCTTTTCCTGTGGTTGATTTCTGGTTTCATGCCATTGTGGTCAGAAAAGATACTTGAAATAATCTCTATGCTCTTAAATTTGTTGAGATTAGTTTTGTGTCCCAGTGTGTGGTCAGTCCTTGAGAATGTTCCATCTGCCCTTGAAAAGGATGTATTTTATGATTTTTCTGGATATAATATCCTGAAAATGTCAATTAAGTCTAACTTTTCTGTTATGTCATTTAGGATCACTGTTGCCTTATTGATTTTCTGTCTAGAGTGTCTGTCCATTGATGTGAGTGGAATGTTAAAGTCTCCTACTATTATTGTATTTCCATACATTTCTCCTTTTATGACTGTTAGTATTTATAATAGGTATCTGGGTGCTCCTATGTTAGGGGGATATATATTGACTATTGTAATCTCCTCTTCTCAAATGGATCCTTTAACCATTAGTGTCCTTCTTTGTCTTTCTTTACGGCCTTCATTTTAAATTCTATTTTGTCTGATGTGAGTATTGCAGCTCATGCTTTCCTGTCTTTTCCATTTGCATGAAATTTCATTTTCCGTCCCCTCACTTTCAATTTATATGCATCCTTTACTCTAAGGTGAGTCTCTTGTAGACAGCATAGTGTAGGCTCTTATGTTTTTATCCAAATTGCCACTCTATGTCTTTTGACTGAAACATTCAGTCCATTGACATTTAGGGTAATTCCTGTAGATAACTCTTAGTCTACAGAAATTACCTTAAAGTCTTATTTCTGTAGTTGCTCTTAGCCCCCCACTGCCCTTAGCCTGCACAAGAGGTGGCCCGTTGCCCATAGCCTGTGCAAGTGGCACCTTGCCACCTGTAGCCTGGGCCAGAGGCATCCTGCCTTCTGAGAGTCTTTGCATACTCAGGGAAAGATATTCCTGTGGTGGTCCACCCCTCCTCCTCTCACCCTCCCCAACAATGGTGCCTTGCTTCTCCTGTGGGGCCAGACCTCCTCCCATGTCCCTTTGTTTATGGTGCCCTGCTCCCTGGCCCATGGCACACTGCTCCCTAGCCCCTCAGGCTGTCTCCACATAGCTAACCCTAGTCCTCTCCCCAGAACTGACCTCTGGAGCCCGAGTCTCAGCACCTAGCTCCTACCTGAGCATCTCAGTCTGTGGCGTCCAGGGGTGGTGGTGCAGATGATCTGTTTGGCTCTCACTTTGCTTTGCCCTCCTCAGTCTAGCTACTGCACTTTTCTCTGTGACTTTGAGGTCCCTCCATCTCAGCTGATGTCTCTGTTGATTAAGTGGCTTCCCAGGGTGTGAGTTCCTTTTCTCTTTAACAGCTCCCTTTCAGGAGCTGGTCCCATCCTGATTACTTCTCTTTTTTTCCCTTTGGTTCTACACAGTTACGTGGAGGGTTTCTTGCCCCTTTGGGAGGTTTAAAGTCTTCTGCCAGTGTTCAGTAGATGTTCTGTGTGAATTGTTCTACATATAGATTTTTTTAATGTGTTTGTGGGAGAGGGTGAGCACCACATCTTACTCCTCCACCATCTTGATCCTCCACCCCACCCCCACCCCCAGTATCAAGAGTGGATGGAACTGGGGATTCTCTGGTGGTCTAGTGTTTACGATTCAGCACTTTCACCATTGTGGCCTGGGTCCACACATTAAGGCTGCTGCAGCCAGAAAAAAAATTAAAGAAAGAGTGAACAGTATTGGTAAATATCTGGGAACAATCAGCAGTGACTCTGGATACACAGGGTGAGTATGGCAGACAGGGAAGCTTGACCTCCAGTCAGAAGCAGTGTCCCACTAGAAAGCATAGATTGTATGGGGAGATGAGTGTAATTTAGTTCAATAGGGACATTTCCTGTTTTTGAGTGCCTTTTAGTTATAGAAACCAGAGGTCATAAAGAGGTAGATCCTAGTTCTAGGATCTAAGATCGGGGTGAGATTTCAGAACATATCAGGTAGCATGTTATTAATTCATGGGCCCTGGATGTAGTTGATCTTATAAACGTTAATGGCAATCTTTTTTTTTTCTTCTTTTTTTTCTTTTTTTCCCTTTCTTTTTACAGCAACACCTGCAGCATATGAAAGTTCCCAGGCTAGGGGTCCAGTTGAAGCTACAGCTGCCAGCCTACCCCACAGCCATAGCAACACCAGATCTGAGCCGCATCTGTGATGACACCACAGCTCGTGACAACGCCAGATCTTTAACCCACTAAGTGGAGCCAGGGATTAAACCTGTATCCTCATGGATACTAGTTAGGTTCTCAACCCACTGAGTCACAACAGGAACTCTGCTAATGGTGATCTTTCACGTCACAGAATTTCAAAGGTTTTTGAGAGGTTTGCTAATGTTCCTTTGAAATTTTCATTAGTTTTGTTTTTCTAGAGGATTGCAGAAGGTAAAGGACAGTGAGATTTGTGGATTAAAGGCAACACTTTATAATGTTTCTCATAACAGGGCTGGAAAAATGAGTCTCTTATTTGAGAGATAGGTGGCAATTTTCCAAGTTGGAAAAACAATTAAGGACTTTTTGGAGTTTTTTTTTTTGCTTTAGTTACATCTGTTGGGCCCTAGCAAGGAAATTTTCATCCTTCAGTACATATAAGCACCAACCAGAGTGTATGTATAATCTCCAGCAGGAGGCATTTGTATGAAGTCCTGTGGAGGTGTTGGAAGGGCCTTCAAGCTTCCAGTTCCTGCCCAGGTCCTCTTCACATTTTGTCAGGATTGTTTCATTTTCGGGGAAGACCTACCCTGTTACATTAGCCCCGGAGTGTTGACTTTATATTATTGCCAGTTTATCTCTACAATTACGGGTAATATCATGAAAGATTTTGTTAGACTCCACTGTAAATATTTTTGGTATATAAATAAGCCAACTCTCCTAAGATGTCATGTGTATAACTCCCCCCCCACCCACCGCACCCCATTTTCTTTTTTCCTAATCGGGGGTTGCTCTGACGGTTAATAACAGCCTCTCTCAACTTTTCCCACCAGTGAGATTAGGGAGTATTTGTCTTTAGCACTGGCTAGTCCAAGCCTTACCATTAGGATCTGGGTCTTTGTATTCTTCTTAAATAGCAGTAAAGCATCTAAAATGTCTTTGTAATTCAACATTTATAGGCTTTTGCCAAACTTAGAAGCCTTTGTTTCTAAAGCACTCAAGTTTGGTGAATTACTTCCCCACCCCATTTATTTATACTACTAGTCTAAATATTTATTATTTTTTTGCCAGCTTGCATAGGTATGGGCACATATTTCAGGCATCTGAGTATGATTTAATTTCTGGAATTGGTCTATATTTTAAGGGTGAATTTAAGGCTGTGATAGCTTTTTTTTTTTTTTTTTAAGGAGCAAATAATATTAAATCAGAGGAATCTTATAAAATTACTAAGGTATGTAAAAAGAGCACAGAGAGCTAACAATTTGGTGACAGAGGGACTTTTCATTTGGTGTAATTTATTTTATATGAAAACCCAAATAAATTTTACTCCTTTGGTACATTATTTACATAAGACAGATTTTAAAAGGATTAATATATATTTATTTTTATGCATAAATATATAAATATACGATAGGTGATTTAGAGTTTTTCTATAGCTTTAAAATATGCTATTTAACTTTTCAGTATAAATAACACTACATTTATTAGGATGAATTTTAAAAACTAAAAAAATCAATAGAAGATCATACCTTCTATTATCAAATACATGTAATCTGAATGTCTCTACAGTTTTTGTACTATTAATTATGACTTATAATAGTCAACTTGTACATTTTCTCAGACATGAGACTTCCAGATAGAAGTATAAAAACTGTCAAGTTATTTTATGAGTACTTACTTCATATTATTTTAAAATTTTGAAAGGGCAAAAACATTATTCGAAGCTATTTGCGACAGTTTAAGAAATAAGGGTAAATTGAAAAACTTTTCCGGTTTTTTTCTTTTCAGAAACTGTAATCAGTTTTAAAGATTAATATAGCCCTAAGTTTTTAAAGTTAACAATCTGGATATTAAAAAGATATTGTCTTCATGAATTGCAAGAACTTATAAATACATTTATAAATATATAAACATGTATAACAAATATATTTTTATATATGTTGTATTTAAATAAAATAATGGATAGCTTTTAAAGTTATGTATAAAACTTTTTATTTCAGCCTTGGGCTAGTTCAAAGCAAACGATTCTGCTCATCAAGTTTTCAGTGTAAATTGTTAGGCTGAATCCCATCAAGGTTTCAGGTCTAGTTGGTGAGTATGGTGCCACTCAAAACAGTCTCTGGAAAGCCCAGGGAATAGCAGAAACCTGTTTTTTTTTTTTTTTTTTTCACCTTTTCAGGTGTACGGTGTTTCTCAAGCCTGTGGATGAAGGTCCCACAGGGTGAAAGTTGGAAGGCGTTTGGGATTTTAAGGTAATTCTTACAAAGGAGCAAGTTTAGGATCCCCGAGATACCCTTATTGAGGTAAAGTTTGCCAACAAAACCTTTTCTTTTATAAATGCGGGTTTGGATGAAGCTCAGCTGTTCAATAGCTGTGTGCTACCTTATTAATTGCTTTGGTGAGAAAGCGAATCCTGAGCCTTATATAAGTCTTGATTTTGCAACTGTGCAGAGTCCTGCTAGTGAGACTGCAAAGGCCAGGTCTGCCACGAGCCTGAAGTGCAGAGCTCTGAACAGGAAGCTGGGGTCCCAAGTCTTAGACAGAGGACAAGCTGGGGAAGTGATGGGGCTGGTTCTGCTAAGCTTTGGTGCAAAGCAGAGAACACGTTTAACGAAGCCACTCTGGACTTTATGGGGACAGCTGGGTTTCTTCGTGATGTAACTGACCCCAACCAGAACATTTATATTTAGCATCTCTGGTTACCCAGCAAAGGCTGGCTTTAAAATAGACTGGAAAAAGGAGGATGAGAAAGGCAAGCTGGAGCAGGCAACACTTTCTGAAAGATGGAGCCAGACTGAGGCATCCTGGTCCACCAGAACATGCTTAGTACCTGTGTGGTCTCCACAGGCACCAAAGGAGGTGTTGTGGAGGTTTTTTTTTTTTTTTTGTCTTTTGTCTTTTTTGCTATTTCTTGGGCTGCTCCTGCGGCATATGGAGGTTCCCAGGCTAGGGGTCGAATCAGAGCTGTAGCCACCGGCCTATGCCAGAGCCACAGCAACGTGGGATCCAAGCCGCGTCTGCAACCTACACCACAGCTCACGGCCACGCCGGATCGTTAACCCACTGAGCAAGGGCAGGGACCGAACCCGCAACCTCATGGTTCCTAGTCGGATTCGTTAACCACTGCGCCACGACGGGAACTCCCGTTGTGGTGGTTTTTAAACTGGGAAAGGGTCAAAACATCTTTTAGATGGTTGAACTTTTTTCTATCAAGGACCTTTAGCAAATATTATGGAAGTACTCAGAATTTAATGAGACCACAGTGGCTCCATGTAAAGTCCAACTCCACAGAGATTAAGGCAACAACAGAATAGCTTTCTTTGGTGCAAGAGACTCCAAATACATGCATCATGTGTGTAAAACAAAACAAAACATGTAACAATTCAAGGCTTTTGAAAAAAGCATCATTTATTTCAAAGTACAACACAAAGTTGTATTTTTAAGAAATACACATTCAATCTTGTATCTCAAGACTTGGCTATGTGCATTTCAGTTTATCTTTAAAATAAATTCAGGTATACAAATGTTACATACCTCAAGTACAAACAGCACAGAAAATGCATATGGTCTCAACCGAATGTTTTTACATTCATTCACTGTTCTTAAAGTTGACTTACATTTCTGTTATCTGCTTTTAAACCAAGACAGCCTTATTTTAAAAAAATACTCTGTATTTTTCAGCACAAAGTCCTCATACAGTTTTAAAATTAGATCTTGGCGCATAATGTTGTGAAATTATTAAAAACCAAACTTGGTAATTTAATAAAATTGTCACATGCCAGGACTTCTGATTCAACTCAAGTTATTTCCTTAGCTGTAATGTCAAATTTGTGTTCATACAGATAAACAAAGAATGGGAGAAGACAGGTGGTGGAAACGTGGTAACAGTTAAGATTTTCAGATGTACAGGTCTTATCAGAGTTTGTGGCTGAGTCCAGACTTTTCTCTAAAAGCACAACAGCAAATCTCATATTATCATAATTGCAAGAAAGATCTGAAAGAAGCATAGTGGTACAAGCCTGCCCTGCTTGAGTCTATTCTGCAAAGATGAGGAGGGTGGGGACTGGGAAGCCTTAGAAAGATGTCTCAAAAACTGGCACATCATGATCTAGATGAGGGGCCCCCACTTTTTTATTTTGATTTTGTTGCCTAATCTCAATTCTCATGAGGGAAGTGCGAATTAGACCATGGGTCGGAGCTCCTCCTCCCGATCGTGGGGCTCCATATCCTCCAGGGGTTGTAGGTCTGGCCCAGGTCATCAGCGGGGCTGGTGGTGGAGGGCGCGTGAGGAGCTGAGTTCTCCGGGCCCATGAGGCCGATGCTCGTTAGCGTGTTGGCAGGGCTGGTGAAGGGGAGGCTGCTGTTCAGGTTGCTGGACCAGATGGAGCTGCTGAACGGTGTGGTGGACCACAGGCCGCTGGTATTGCCAAGGATTGACTGATGGAACAAAACACAATGGAGTGTCAGGCTTGAGGGGGCAGGCAGATGGTCACGTGGCAAGGGTTACACTAAAATGGGCCAGACCACCTGACTGACTTTAAAACAAGTATTCTATACATCTGGCCACCTGAGAGTCTGAGCGCACGGTCCTGATATTCTAAAGAGGGGCTGGCACACTGGAGCCAGAGGCTAAGTCAGGCCCACCTGCTCCTATACGGCCGTCTCCATGGGACGCTCCCCCTGTGCCACACAGCTGAGCTGGACAGGCTGCGCTGAAATAAATGGCCTGCAAGGCCTCTTTTAACAAATAGTGAAGGTGCTTGTAAAACTGGAGCCAGAACGATATGAAGTGAAGACAAACTCTGGAATCTAGGAAGTTAAAATACCTACTGTTGACCCTTCATGTTCAACTTAGTTTTCCTTATAATGAAGAAGTAATCATAGTGGGATCCTATTTTTCTGTCCTAATTTCATAAAAGCCAAAACCAGCAATCATTTTCCTTGGTAAGAATACTTTTTGGGAGCATGATCTTTGCAGAGCAATTGAGCTGAGAAGCAAACACACACACACTAGAAAAGCTCATGCTGAGACACGGGTGCTTTTCAGAAAACAGGTAAATGTGGTGCTCAGTCCCCCACTTGACCCTTGACCCGAGATGGGCCCCCAGCCACCCTGAGGTCTAATTTACAGACTGGGAGAGGGTGAAATGCGAGTTCAGGGACCGGCCCCCAGCTGCTCAGTTGTTCCTCCTGTCACTTCCTGACCATTCGGCTCTGAAGAGCACCTACCGATGGCCCCTTCGCAGAAGATGGGATGAGGACAGCACCAGCCATGCCCTCCCCACTTGCTGCTTATCTGTCAGCACCACCTGCGGGGCAGTGACAGTAGTGATGCCCACGGGCTTGAGCCCAGTACTCACTGTGGCTGTGTGGGTCGGGGAGCCGGAGCTGGCTGGCCAGGAAGGGCTCGGCTCTGTCGCTGGAGAGTCCCAAAAGTACGAGGGGCCACTGCTGAGCTCGTTCCAGCTCCCTGGTGAGGGCTGATTGCACGATCGCGGTAACCCGAGCTTGCTAAAAACTTCTGCAGGTGAGGAAGCACAGGCACGTTTGTCTTGGATCTGGCCGTGCCCCCCACACCGGCAGGTGGGGGTCCCCTTGAGGAAAATGGGTGCAGGGGTGGTACCGAGACCCCCAGCACACGATCTGAGTGCCTCCCCCACACCTAGCACTGGAGAGCTACTAGACCACAGCTAGTGTAAAACTTACATCGCTGCCCCTAACTCTGGAGCAGGAAAAAATAAGGAGCCACATCTCCGCCCTAGAATCCTTCCTTGAACACTGGCGCACTTTGGGCTGGGGTGGGGGAGGGAGGCAGAGAGGGCGGCTCCCCAGGGCCCCTCCTGGGCTGCCTGCATGTGGTGGCTGCATGTGGTGGCTGAGCCAGGCCCTCGAGCTCCATCCAGGAGAGAGGGGACCACCCATCCATCTCTGGCTGCTGGCGCCTGGTTGCTCAGGCACAGAGGACCACACCTCGTCACACCGTACACTAGATGCCCACCGTGCTCCCATCCCCCGTGTGCTCCTCCTCACCTGGCCCAGACCTGCTCCCCGCTCCCTCCTCCTCAGGCGCCTCAGTCACTCACCGCCAGTTAGGTTGAAAGAATTTCCAAAGGCCGAGAAGGAATTAAGGGGGGTGAAGTCAGGGCTGCTGGGGTTGCTGACGGGACTCCACAGACCCGAGCTGCTGGTGGGAGAGGGAGATGCCACCCAAAAATGGGTGACGGTTAGTGAAATGGACTCGCCACGTACAGGCTCGGAGCTGCTGCTTCACATGGGGCGTCTTGAGGGTGGACAAAAGGGAGGGCTGAACACAGCTTCCCAACGGAAGGATGGCAGGTAGGGGGTTATGGCCCAGAGGCTCTCAGGGCTCAGACTACCCTGGCCCAGGCTGAGAGCCCAGTTCTCAGCAAGTGTTTTGCAGAGGAGAGGTGCTCCTTCCTTCCTTCCCTTTACCTTCAGGCAACAGAGTATTCATGCAATAATTACAGCACATCTAGGCTTCGTTTCCTTTTAGCATCAAGCAGGTAAAACTAGGACTCTACTTGCAGAAGTTTTTATTATTTTATCGTCATTGTTACTTATCTGGGAGATGAACCACGGTTGTCACTGCATGCCCCCAGGCCACTGTGGTTGCTCTGGGTCAAAAAAGTGGCATGTCCAATAACTTACAATAAATGTAGTATTTCTTCCAATGTCCTCCTCTCAAATACATTTTTGTCCCCCCCACCCATTTTGGTCTTTTTAGGGCCGCATTTGCGGCATTTGGAAGTTCCCAGGCTAGGGGTCAAATCGGAGCTACAGCTGCTGGCCTACACCACAGCCACAGCAACACGGGAGCCTTAACCCCCTGAGCGAGGCCAGGGATGGAACCTGTGTCCTCATGGACACTAGTCAGGTTTGTTAACCGCTGAGCCATGATGGGAACTCCCATTTTGTTCTATTTCTAATTCTTGGATCACGTCCTTTTCACAACGATCATGGTAACAGAGAAGGATGAGAAGAAGCACAGACAGGGCCTCTGCCCCCACCCAACAGAGAGGCATCTGAGCACCTCTGACAAATGCCTGCCACCTGGGGGTAAATGCCAGAAGCACATGCGTGGACAGAAGATGCTAACCTGGCCTGAAACGCCCTCTGCCTTCCCGTGATCAGAAGAGCCTCCCGTACCTGTCCGAGCCATCGCTGTCAACAGGAGTGTGTGAAATGCCAAGGCTGCTGGAAAAATCTGTTTTGCTTGAAGAAACTTTAGCAAAGCCATTCCCACCTGTAACAACAGGCTCTGAGTCAGTCAGGCCGCAGGTACGTCCACCATGCCTGAGGACCGGTGGTGAAGAGTCTCTGGATGCCAAGCCACTCACCTGGGCTCTTGTCGTACCCGGCTGTGACTGCAGCGAAAGTGGGGTTGCCGTTCTTGCCAGGGAGCGAGGCTGCTTTTGTCAGTTTGTGCTTGCTTCCATTTGGCTGCTTTGTTTTAGGGTCACTTGAAGGAAGAAGCAGGGAGAGAAGAGCTCAGTCCTTGTCAGCACTGATGCCTATGGAAGCCCCTTTCAGGACTGGGTGCCCAGGGGGCTGTGGCTCCTGCAGGAATGAGCCATGCAGGGCCTGCACTGTGGCCGGACCCAAGGCTACTACTGCTGGGACCCAAGCACAGCCCGGGCAACCGACAGGGCACACCCGTGCCTCATGAGATGCTTTGGGATCTGAGACCATGTAGTCAGGTGGAAAATAGGGATGTGGGGAAAGGGAGAAACTCAAGGTGGCAGGAGGAGGCAAGCTCAGAGGTCACGATTTAGGGACCAGGAAAGGAGGCACTCTTGCTCTAGAGAGAACACTGAGAAGAGAGCCACTGGGCCACAAACAAGGAGTAGAAGGTGAGGCAGGGAAAATTCATGACTGTCCCTGCCCATATGCCTTCACTGTGAGCGGAGGGCCTGAGCAGGGCAGCGTCCACTGGGCCATGGTGGCCCCTGCCTCTTTGGGCACAAGTGCAACCAGGGCAGGGTGACTGCAGGTCCAGCTGGGTGCTGCCTGCTGTGGAAGGCAGGGATGGTGCCAGAACCTGACTGTGCTGGCCAGGAGGAGGTGACACATGATACCTGCCCAGTGCAGATACAAGCTTGGCATGTACCATCAAAGTCACTGTCATATTAACGGTCAGGCTCAGGCTCTGTGCCTCCCGTGAGGGCTTCTGGTCTGCTTGGCAGCACCCTTGCACCTGCTCCAGATCTGGCACCTTACTTGCCACGCTTACCTGCCTCAAGGTCAGAGTAAATGACTCTAAACCCATTTCCTAGACTAACAGGACAGCTCCTGTAGGTCTTCACTCAGTGCTGAGTATGCCAACTGTCTCCTGAGGCAGAAGCCAATTCTAGCAAGTTACATGGAGGCCCTCAGTCCATGGGGATGGGTGGGAAAAGGGCACCAGAATTGGGCACAGATGCAGCAGTGGGAGGGGGGGCTGAGCCCAGGCAGAGGGCAGGACAGCTGCACCCGGCAGAATACGTAAGGACAGGAGTCTGCGGACACCGAGGGCCGCCACTGAAGGGGAGCAAGCACCACTGTGGGGAGAACTCCCGAGCAGCAGCGGCCGGCATGCCTACCTGCTGGGGCTGCTGTTGACGATGCTGCTGTAGCTGCCCCGGGGCGCGAACAGGCATGGCGCGGCGGGCGGGGACGGGGAGGCGGGTGGAGGTGAGGCCGGGCGTTGTTTTAGAAAAATGTCTGCGTTGAGGGTTTGCAGAGAAAGTTTATAAAGACTATCGGTAGCTGGAAATTAAAAATAAAAGGTCTCAATGTGACATTTTGATTTTTACTCTGCAAAAGCAGTTCCTTTTGGTGTTCTGTCTGATACTAAGCAGAACTCAAGTGCCTCGAAGAAAAACCCTACATCTTTAATACGTTCTGTTTAAAGGTTTAAAGAAAAAAAGTCGTATTCTGCTTTCTGGGCCTTTCCAGGACTCACCAATGGGACTCATCTCCCCGCCCGTCCTGCAGGCCCCCTGGGTGGTGTGGTCCTCTCCCTCCCCCACCTCTGGCTGCACAAGGCCTTTCCACGGCCCCTGGGGACTGGCAGGTGAAGTCTCTGCTTGGACCTGAGACCCTCCGTGCCTCCACACAGGTTCCCGCAGCAGGGCCCGGGCCCACAGCTCTGCTGAGCAGGATGACACCCGCACTCGGCGGTGCCGCTCCCAGTCCGTTTTACAAGGATACGAATTCCTACTGTATTCCTGCTGCCCTTTAAGACACAGCTGTTTTTAAAATTTAAAACAAAAAAATATCACTGTCGTAATATTTCTTTTGCACTCACTAAGTAGAAACACATAACTTTTAGAGGAAGAAGGGACTGCCTTGCATCTGTCATGTGTACCTTGCTGCTGTTCCAGCTACCACGGGACAAAGGGAAGGAGAGGGCTTGGCCTCTGTGGCCTCTGGGTCTGCACAGTGGCCACCTGCGCTCAGCTATCTCCAGCACAACTGGTCATCCTGGCACAACCGCCTGGCCCATCCTTCTTGTTCCTCCTCCCTGCCCAGTGTGGCTCTGCCCAGTTTGGTGCACTGACCTCTGACCCCTCCTGGGGGGGCCTTTTGAGCCTGTTCCATGAGAATGGTCTGCTCTGTTCCCCCTCCCCTCCTGAACCCAAGCCTGCTCTGCCTGGTGGTCCCCCTCCCCAGTCACTCTCTTGGGGGGGCACTGGGTGCTTCTCCCCTTACCCTTAGGGCCAGGCCTAAGCAAGGATACGCATTCCCTGGCTGTGTCAAGTCCCCAGCATTGGACAGCCAAACAAAGCCCCCTTCTCTTGGAAGCCCGAGCTGCCCACTCCACGTCTTCAGCGCACAGGGCACCTGCTCTGCGTGCTCTGCCTTCCCCCATGGGGCCGGTGCGCCCACCCAGCCCACTCCCACCCTGCTCAGGCCAAGAATTCCTTCCTTGCCAGCCTTGGTGTTTGGTGACCCGATGCCCACAACCCCTTTCCTGCAGGACACGTCGTGCTTATGTCGTTACTGACACCCGCAGGGCTCATGTCACTTCACTGGACTCAAGATGACCCTGTGAAAGCAGCTCCCTGGGAAGACAGTACTTGTGCTGAAACACAGCTGCCTCTGTGGGGGAACCGTCCAAATCACAGGGAATAAGCCAGGCACCCAAGTCCAGCTGAAACCTCAGAGGCAAGCGATCCAAGGCACTGAAAGCATCAGCCTGGACGCAGGGATGGCCCAGAGGCTCGCTCAACATTTCTTGAATGAACAAGGATTTCAGATTCGATTTCTCATCCCAGGCAGAGAACAGTAATAAAAGGTGGCAGAAAAGTTTCACGGCACAATAAAGGGCTGCGGGTTTTAACCCAGGGAGCATCCCTTTCCAGTAGGTATTTACAAAGGCGTGTGTTTAATTCACACATCACCTGAATTTCCAAGTTCTTCGCCCTCATTCAACTCACCGAGGCCTCACTTCAAACCTGTTGCTCAACCTTGATTTTCCCTTTGGCACAAATGGGCCAAATGAGGTCCGCTCTGAGATGGTGGTGAGGGCAGACGAATCAGCCCTCAGAGACTGGTCCCCAAGCCCTGCCCCAGGTCCCCAGGCCTCGCTCTGCTAGTCTCTGTTGTCTTCTCTTCCAGGCCCAATTAAGTATCTATCATGAGGACGAGGACCGCCCCCCCCCCACACACACCCTATAGCAGCCAGTGCTCTGCCCTGAGTCACTACAGGCCAAGTCAAGAAGCTAGTGAAAAACAAATGAAGCCTTCACATAGGCAGTTTATGTTAAAGATGTGGGTCAACTGGGAATAAACTGAATGTTTCCAAAAAGAGTTACACTGTAAGTGTAGGAGAAAGCGGTGGGGGAAGGGCTGCTGAGTGCATGGCTCAGGCAGATCCTTCCATCGGGAACAGCAGGCAGTGGTGTGCTGGTTTGCCAGCTCCCTAAACCATCTGCTGATTTCTTGGGTATAAATACTCCCACCCCGGCCAGTTCAACTCAGCTATTCAGTGCTGGCAGGCTATTTACCAGCGGCTTTTGCTGGCTGCTACAAGTCCTCTCTAGCCAACCGGAGGCTGGGCCTCCTTGCACAGCAATCCACCCCTGCAGTTGGCCCACCTGGGCCGGGGACACTGCTGGTGAGGGGTCCCCATACTTACAGCTGCCGGGCTTGTGAACGGGCACCGAATCCCACTCTGGTGGTGGAGAGTCTTTTTCACCTTCTGAGCTACTGGTGTTGCCTAGTTCTTGACTATTTGGGAGGAATTTTGCTAGGGCGGGTGGCCTGTTATCCACTAACTTATTTGTACCTGCGCAAAATTCAGAAAATAAGGCTGTTATGGAGAATAATTCCTTTCTTTTGGGCCAATTTCAGAAAACCTTCTAATGAGAATGAGAACACAACTGTAGCCTCTCTGTGGTAACCACTAATGGATTACCAGGACCTCACAACTAAGGACTACTAGTAACAATGCAAATGCAAATACCTTTTGTTTTCTGGGAGTTCCGTGGTTTGGATCCACTTGTCAGCGTAGTTGGAAGAGGAATCTTGGTTGGGAGATTTCGACGTTGCTTACTGTCCAAGGGGGCAGTGTATGGTAGCTCTAAGGAACTGAAAGACAATCACAGATGGGAAATTCAAATGTGTCCCTTTGTTTCAGAGCATGAGGCAAGGTCGCTGACCCCTCTACAATTTCAACTGCTTGCTTTACTCATTTGGCTTCTGGAGGCTTATCCACCCACAGTCCTAAGGAATGGGGGCATTCCAAGCACTTCCAATGCTGTCAGGAGACACGGGCACCAGCAGATTTACCCCCTGCTCTTCTGCATGCAGACAAGGAAGTGAGGTCCCCTACTTAACACTAGGTAACGGGGTGGGAGCACCTACCTTGGATAACGTATCTGAAGCTACTTTTTTTTTTTTTAAATGGCAACACCTGTAGCATATCGAAGTTCCCAGTTCAGGGACTGAATCTGAGCTGCACCTGTAACCTACACCACAGCTGCAACACTGGCTCCTTTAACCCACTGCACCAGGCTGGGGACTGAACCCTCACCTCTGCAGTGACTTGAGCTGCTGCAGTTGGATCATAACCTACTGTGCCACATCAGGAACATCTTTTTTTTTTTTTTTTTTTTTTAAAGACTAAGTGTGCTTCCTAAGTTGAAGAAAAACTCTACAACGGCTTTACTGGCACCAACTAGCCATTCAGGAGTTGCTAAGTGCAAAGTCATTCTGCTTGTGAGTCCCAGCCAGTATCCAAACTGCCTGCAGGATTATTGACTATGGAGATTCTGAAAGTTCTCAAAGTTCTCAGACTTAGAAGTGTCAATGGTTCTGTTATTTGAAACTGTGAATGGTACATAATAAATGAGGGCTGAGTTCCTGGGTTACCTACAAAACCCCTAGAGGCCACAGCAACAGCATGACTGTGTTATTTGCAGGTCTAGGCTGAGTGGGTGAGATGAATATTCTTCTTTATTCTTGAATTCAGTGTTAATCGCAAGCAAAAATGTAAACATTGTTTTTATTGATTTATTTAGAAAATATTCCTTCTAAAATATTTAGAGGTAAGTTTAACATAATAAACATGTATAAACAGGACAATTAATTGCCTTTAGACTTCCTGTCACCAAGACAAAACGGGAGGCAAGCTGGGCTACTTTAGGCTTCCACAGCCCAGTGAAGAAAACATTAAAATCTGCCAAAAGAAGCAATCTCCAGGAGAAACAGAGGGGAGATGGCCCTCCTGGTGAACAATGGAAATACCTGTGGCATTAAAACATTCTTCACAAAGCTGCTTCTCTACTACCCACCAAGACCAAGCCGCAGGCCCGGGAGGCCCCTGACAGCCATTGGGCTGATGATGTCCAAGAAGGTTGTTAGTGGGTGAAGCCTGAGACAGCTGAGAGAACACATTGGCACCTTCCGAGAATTCTTCCAAAAATCACCAGTGGTCGCCACCTTGTGCCTAGTGATGGCTGGAAAGCCGTCAGTTCAAAGCTGAACAGATAGCCTGCTTTTCATTACAAATCTTATCAGGTTTACCAGTCCACGTGAATATTCTTAAAATGGCTACGTCTCTGGAATTTTCCTGCTCCCAACCCTCGGGTGTGTGATTCTAACACACTATTGCCCCCAACCCCCATCTTCAGGTTCTTAAGGGGCCACCTCATCCTCCCAGAGGGCAGCCAGTTTCTGCGGGGGTCTGGGCCAGTCACCATGCTAGTTCACACCAGACTTCAAAGGTCAGAATGGTTCAGACTTTCCAGATCCAGTGGCACCACAGCACCTACCACCAGCACCTCAAAAGTCTCACAAAGAAGGCAAGCAGATGACAGAACAACATAAAAAGTGTGGTTTCTGGAGTTCCCATTGTGGCTCAGTGGAAACAAATCTGACTAGTATCCATAAGGTTTGATCCCTGGCCTTGCTCAGTGGGTGAAGGATCCGGCGTTGCCTTGAGTTGTGTAGGTCACAGGCATGGCTGGGATCTGATGTTGCTGTGGCTGTGGGTAGGCCAGTGGCTGCAGCTCCAATGTGACCCTTAGCCTGGGAACTTCCATTTGACAAGGGTGCGGCCCTAAAAAGCCAAAAAAAAAAAAAAAAAGCATAAGAGTTCCCCTCGTGGCATAGTGGTTAACAAATCCGACTAGGAACCATGAGGTTGAGGGTTCGATCCCTGGCCTTGCTCAGTGGGTTAAGGATCTGAGCTGTGATGTAGGTCTCAGACATGGCTTGGATCCCCAGTTGCTATGGTTCTGGTGTAGGCCAGTGGCTACACCTCTGATTAGACCCCTAGCCTGGGAACTTCCATGTGCCGCAGGCATGGCCCTAAAAAGACAAAAACAAAACAAAAAAAACCAGTGTAGTTTCATAAATAAGTAAATAAATACATATTTAAATAATTTTAACAGAAGCTCTTTATAAACATTTCATAAGGTAGTAGGTAGTAGGTCAAAAGTCATTTTCTTTTCATTCTTTTCTTTATATTTCACAAATTTTCTATAATAATTATATTTGGAATTAGTCTAAGAGTAGACCAAAAATCCAAAGGGCTCGGTTAACCTAGAGAAGTAGAATCTGAGGTGGGATAACAAACTGACACGAATAAAATCCACTGTTTATGGCTAAGACTATTAATGCTACAATTTTATAAATCTTCTGTCCTACTTCTGACTGAGAGGGTTATTTAAAAATTCTACCTTTTAAAAAACAAAGGATCCCATGACAGAGATGTGTGGACCTCTGGTGGTGGCGGTGGAGGTGGGTGGGTATGAACTATTTTTAGGTAAGTCGTTTATAGGCCTGGGTTGGGAACTGTCTATGCAAAGCTTAACTCCGTGCCACTGTAGGGTTAGTTGGTTTTGGGAAGAAAGGGGCCAGACAACTCTTACTTTTGCTGACTCGTACCTTCCTAAGTTAAACCAGATGATTCCTGCTGAGGAATCTTTTTTAAGGCTTCTGAATAACATGGGTTAAGAGCCAATTTAATTTAAGTGATTCTAAAAGCCAAAAAAAAAAAAAAAAAGGAGAAAAGCAAAGAGGCGGCTCAGGTGCCAGACTCGAGTTTGCTTGGGTAGTGCTTGGTCCATGCCCCTGCCGGGGGTGAGGTGAGGCAAGGCGAGGGCCGTGCCAGGGCTGACGGGCCTGGAGGCCAGTGTGTGGACCATGCACCAGGGCCTTAGCTGAGTGTGCTGTTCACACAGATTTTTAGCTTGTTTTTGATTATTACATTTAGGTTACGGGAGCACATAAAATGTGGATAAACGGACAGAAAACCAAAAAATCAATGGACAGCTGGCATCCTAAACCAGGGATTCTGGGCCTTTCCTGGTCTCCCAAAGTCCTTTTAGTGTCTGACCTTCCTCATTTCCTGGCATCTCTGACCTAAAGTACAGTCGTATGAAGGTCTACAGGCTCACTTCTGCAGTGTAGAAGCTGGAAAAAAACACGGGTAGACCAGATCTCTGCCACGGTAATCCTCTGGCCCACACTCCTAGGAAGTGTTTTTTTTTTTTTTTGAAGCAACTTTTGGGAATAAGTAGGCTGGGGCTACACAGGCAAAGGAGCATTGGGCTGTTCCTCTGGTTATCACCATGTACTTCAATGTGGAAAATAAATTCTTCAAGATGTAAGGATTTGGGGTAGTCTGGCCTGGAGATGATTAATGATCCAGTAATAATAATATTCATTTTTGTTTTGTTTTTTGTTTTTGTCTTTTTGCCTTTTCTAGAGCCACTCCCGCGGCACATGGAGGTTCCCAGGCTAGGGGTCTAATCGGAGCTGTAGCCATCAGCCTACATGAAAGCCACAGCAACACAGGATCCGAGCCACGTCTGCGAGCCATACCACAGCTCATGGCAATGCTGGATCCTTAACCTACTGAGCAAGGCCAGGGATCGAACCCACAACTTTGTGGTTCCCAGTCGGATTTGCCAACCACTGCGCCACGACGGGAACTCCTAGAGACTCATTTTTGATCAAGTCAGTATGAACCAAAGCTATAGATTTTAGTATGAGAGGGTCAACTAATATATAGATATTTCTTTCTCAATAAATCTTTCCAAAGAAAGTCATAACATATGCCTTATTAATAATATCTCTTCAAAAAATGCACGCCTCTGTCCTGCAGATATGCCAAATCATATACAACACACTGAGCACTTGAGAAGGTCAGGGGTCATGGAGGTGGGACCAGCAGTGGCTTTACTTGAAGGACAGCACAGGGCCTTTATCACAACCCAGTGGAGATGGTGACCAGCTCTACTTAGAGAGGCCACCTTTCTGGTTATTTAAAAAAAACAAAAAACAACAAACAAACAAAAACCTTTGTTTAACTCTGAATTTGATTGATAGACTAAAAGATTCTGACTCTCAACACTTTTAGCCCTAAATTCATAAAAACACAAAGCAAGGTCAGTGAGTTTAGAGATTAGATACAGGAGACTAGAGGACTGGGTTTAACTGGGATTCATTCCTCCAGCTACAATTTAAAAGGACAATTTTGGGCCCACTGCTTAAACTGTCTTCTAGTGACAATTCCTCTCCTAACTCACACTCTGACTGCCACCCCTGCCTGGGCGCTGCAGTACTGGCAGCTCTGGGATTGGTCTGCCCGTGAACCCAACACCCTGCATAGTCAAAGTGAAGTCCTTTATGAACTTTCAAAGTCAAATCTGCTAACAATCAACTTATTTCAGTAAAAAAATCAGAATATGACACAAGTCAGTGGAATAGGGATGAGAGCTGGGATTACTAGGTATGGATGCTCTGCTTTAAAAATATCGAGCTCAGGCTTCAAGCAAAATAAACAGTTCAGATCCGGGGACAGTCACTCGTGGCATGGTTTCACTAAGATAATTCTTAGAAGCTGGGTTTTTAAATTTATGATCATAAGAATGATAGCATGACTATTCATTCTCACAAGATCTCAATCTATGTAAAAAACTAGGGTTTTTCATAATTTGGATTTTTTAGCCTCATTTACTTTGAAACATTCAGTCAGTCAACTAAGCCTGAAAAAGGCCCAGAAGAAGAATCCCTCACCAGCAGACAAGTTTTATTTCTGTCCCAGGTGCCAGCATCTTAGCACCAAAGTGCCTCGGGCTGAGTTCTCTTGGGGGATCCGAGTGTGTCAGCCATTACTGCACTGGCATTGCTCCTCTACCGGCTGGACTGTTCTCAGCAAACGCTGCCCACAGTCTGTACTCATTCTGCATAAAAGACTAGTTTTCAGATATAAATGCTCCATTACTCGTTACTGCCATATGCAGTGTTATTTCATGAGTTCAGGGACAAGGTTATGTTTTACTGCAGTAATCACTAATTTCTTATTCACCTTTGGTTCTACAGGACAGACAGTCCCCGTCTGAGTTAGGCTGTATAATCTAGGGATAGATAGAGTCTAGTTTACCGCTGTTTTTGTAGGGCTCCATTATTCCCAGAATGAGAGTTAAGAACAGACCTTCCGCAAAGCTAAGGCCAGTTCTATGCTGTCTTCTTTATTAATCTAAACCCAATCTCTTCACCTTTCTGAGTGGATACCCACTTATCACACAAGAAGGCAAATACCAGCTTCTATGCAGATGGCCGTTTTACATGATGAGCGAGGACGGGCCTGACCAACAACCCTAAAACCAACATTAGTTTCTTAGACCTAAAGTTTAATGAAAGTATGAAGTAACCTTAGTTGTAACCCAACAGTTCAACTTATTCCCTTACCTGGGGAAACATTCTGGAGGAGGCCCTCCCTGGGAGGTCCAGCAGGACCGGCCCATGGGGACTGGACGGGGGCAGTTTCAGGGTAGAACTGTCTGATGGTAATATCTGCACTGAGCACTTTTTTTAAAGTTAAGAATAAATTCTCTCAAGCTTTATGGCCTAGAATGCTAGATCCCAAGGGCAGCTCTGGGCTGGTGAGCAGACTCAGAGCTCTTGTCAAGAGGGTACCCTGTGGCTAAACCATCAAGGCCATCTTTGTGCAGAAGGAAAATGGCTCTCTGCCTGGTAACCCATGTCCCACCCACACTTTCCTCCTCTATTTTGACAAGTTTTATTTTTTATTTTTATTATTATTAAATTTTTTTGGTCTTTTTGTCTTTTGAGGGCCGCGGCATATGGAGGGCTGTGGCATATGGAGGTTCCCAGGCCAGGGGTCTAATTGGAGCTGCAGCTGCCAGTCTATGCCACAGCTATAGCCACGCCAGATCCTTAACCCAATGAGCGAAGCTAGGGATCAAACCCGCTACCTCATGGTTCCTACTTGGATTCTTTTCACTGCGCCATGACATGAACTCCCATTTTCACAAGTTTTAACTCTGCTTTTTCTGTCTGATGTCAGAAGCAAGGCTTTCTCTCATCAGCGACAGCAGACACCACCCATTAGAAAAACCTCCAGAGCAATGTAATGTGTACGTGGCTTTTGCTGCAACCCCCACCTAAAAACCAACCAAGCAAACGAAACAGTACTTAGTTTTCACCAGTAGTTCTTTTACATACTTCATTTCTCTAAACTCAACTTATTTTTCTTACCTGGGTTTCACATCTGCTGGGATTTCTTTCTTTATATTTAAGAGTTTTTTGCTTTTTTGTTTCACTTGAGACATTTCGTTTTCATGTTTTTCAGGCATGGCTTGTTTTCCCTTTTGTTTTTCTGTATCCTGTTAAAAAAAAAAAGTACACTGAATTGCTAAGAAGGATTAATAAAAGTGGCTGACACAGTCACTTTAATTTATACTCACATCCTGACTGGGGTGGGTGGGGTAAGTGGTGGCAACAAATTGGTAGCTTCTCGTCTTCTCGTTTTTAAGCACTGGGGAGCCAAACCTTGCCTTTTAGAGGAAAAGCGAAGTTAAGACTACAACACAAAGGTACATGCTCCTGGTGATGTTCCTAATCCTGAGCACAGGGAAGACGCGGGGTTTGAAAAGGAGCAGGCAGCATGGGCGTGCACATCCGCTCACCAAGTGCGCACAAGTGACAGTGTCATGGCAGGCGGGATGCCCACAGCCACTCACCATCCATGGGAGCGGCTCAGCTGTTCACTCTTTTATTCAACAACCTGCTACCCAGTCATCCCCCTGGTGCCAAGGCAATGGGGTCACCAAGAAGGCCCGGTCCCTTCCCCCGAGGATGGTGGAGTCTAGCTGGAGAGCAACACACGTGACAGGCAGAGATATTTCTGAGTTCTACAGAAACATGCAGTGGCTGTGACTGGGGCCCAGAGGAGCTGTCCTGAGGGCTCAAGTGTGGCGCCCAGGCTGGGGAGGCCACACCCCAGCTGCATCTGGACAGGCCCAGTAACGGCTGCTTCTTTCCGCTTCCTTGACCAGGTGAGCATGGAGACTGTGCCTTGTGTTTGAGAGCAAGCTGATGCTGCTTCCAAATCCACATGTGAGCTGGGGGCCTGCCGGAATCGGGGCAGACATCACTCAGGTACTGGTGGGGAACCCCAGAGAGCTGTGTGGGCAACTTGTGTGCACTATGCATGTGCAGAAGGACCACAGGATGGATGGGAAATAAAAATCCAAACGCCTGGTTCTTCCTGCCAGAGCATTTGGGCAGCACTATGTTCAGGATACAGAGGGTAATCGGGGGGAAGCTGTGTATATGAGGGAACTGCCCACATGGCATAGGAGCCCACTATGCAACAGCACCCAGGCGCACAGTTCATGGTCCTTCAGGAGCCTGGACTTTTAACAGGTCCCACAGGCTGGTCTACTTAGCTGCAGAGATAAGGTAAAACATCCTCCTGCCCATACACCTTTGGAGCCTATTCTGAGTTCTACAGTAAATAGTTCCAGGACATCCGACTCAGCTGGACCTTTGTAGGCTGTGAGCCCCTTGAGGACCAGAAGAACCTGTTCCTTTCATCCACTGCTGTTTCTCAAGCATCCAGCTCTCAGGTACTCAACACACACCTGCTGAATGAATGGGCAGAATGCGCTTGGAAAAGACATGAGGACAAGAGAAAGTGACCTGCTGAGTCTTTAATCTCCTTGGGAAGAAAATTAACACAACTGACAGATCAGTCACAAAGAAACAAAAGCACATGAACTCTATGGCAGAGTGCTGGGGGTTGTGGGGGCGTTATAAAAATTGCTCAGCAGGGAGAAGGGTTTCAGGCAGGGAGGTGGTGTTCTCAGCTGTGTCTGAAAGGAGGTAAAAGACAGGGAAGCTGGTGGGAAAAACAGGAGGAGAGGAACGGCAGAGAAGTGGGAATTACGCCAGTGCGGGCAGAGAGAATGCTGGCTGATGGCTCAGCTGGACAGGGGGCCACTGGAGGGTGGTCGGGAGTAAGCCTGAAAGGTGAAAAGTGTGGCACCATCGTGGGGAAATCTGTGCTGAAACACTTCCCTAATGCTTGCCTGGATGAGACCCACCCAAGGACAGCAGCTGGGCCTCTGCTTCTCTTGAAGTCATATGCCCCAGAGGAGCCAGAGGACAGAACTCAGGCCTTGTACTGAGGGGGCACAGAGCACCTGCCCAAGGTGGGGATGCATGGGGAGGGCAGCTGACAAGAAAGTGTCATGTAAAATTTTATTTTAAAAATTAATAGATGCAGATAACACTGCTATCTTTCAGAAATGATTCCTTAAACCACTAGATTAAGACTGAAAAAGAAATTCTGCTCTGTACTATTAAAGGCTATATTTGGATCATTTTAAATTTGAAATAGAGCTGTTTAAAAATAAAAATGCCAAATTAGAATTCTCTCTTCTTTCTTTTTTTAAAAATTAAGACCAAAGAAGAATTCTCCTCTACTGGGGAAGGTTGTCATCTCCGGCCAAGCGCCCAGATTCAGGGGGGACACGCGTGGAGCGGTGAGGGTAGAAGGGGACCCCCGCCTCACCAGCCAGGTCAGTGGAATCAACCCCAGCAATCAGGGGCTGCTGCCAGCTGGCCCCCACTTTCCTGTACACCACTTCCACCTCACACTCAGACACACTCAAGCACTAACATTACCCTCCACTGATCTGACAGCGGGAGTCTCCAGGCACTTTGCAGTATTACCCCTGATGCTCCTGACCACCCTGGGGCTGAAGGCGAGGGCTGAGGTGTATGGGGTGGGTGCCTGGTCCTGGAGCGGGGGTGGGGGGGCAGTGAGGCTGGGGTCACAGTCACTGCTCCTCCTGCCATGGGAGCTACTGTAGCAGTGGTGATACACAGGACAAAGCCAATATAATCAATCAAAGTGGTATAATTACTTCTCATCCTCTTTTGAAACTCAGGATCTGAAACAATTTTCATTGGCCAGAATAGTTATCATTTCAGAGAGTCTCTAACTTTCAAGCCGTGTTTCCACTTTTTTTTTTTCCTTTTTCTTTTTTTTAGGGCCACACCCAAGGCATACTGAAGCTCCCAGGCTAGGGGTTGAATTGGAGCTGCAGCTGCCGGCCTACCCCACAGCCAAAGCAACACCAGATCCGAGCCTGGTCTGTGACCCACGCCACAGCTCATGGCAATGCCGGATCCTTAACCCATGGAGCCTGAGCGAGGCCAGGGACTGAGCCCTCATCCTCATGGATACTAGTCGGGTTTGCTACCACTGGGTCTCAGTGGGAACTCCCAGTGTTTCTACTTTTTGTTTTACTTTATTAACAGGCTTCCAAATTCGTTCTGTGGGTAAATGAGGACATTCACCCGAACAGTGGTGCTTCTCTGGGGACATGAGCAGAGGGCATGCGGACGCTCTGGACACATGGTCATGTTAGCCCGGCCTTGTACCTCCTTAAGCAGAGGGTCCGTGTCTGGGTTGGAGGTCTCTGTGGTGGTGGAGGAGCTGTCGTCGTCGGCCAGGGCGTCCTTCAGCTCGTCTTCCTGGGGCTTTCCCCTTCCCTTCTTGTCCTTCTCCTCTTGCTTCTTAGGTGGCTTCACCTTACGCTGAAGAGGCTTTCCCTTCCCTGAGGATGAAAAGCAGAGAAAAGGATGCTTGCTGTTTAAATAGCTTAGAAGACATGGCCAGTGAAACTTTCTTTGGAAGAGGCTGAACTCTGATGAGTAATGGTTTCTTTCTCTACTTTCGTTCTTCTCCAAAGCTTTTCAAATTATGTTTGACTTTTTTGATTAGAATATTTTTTTTTTAAAAAATCAACTTTTTGGAGGTGTAATTTATGTGCAATAAGATACACCCGTTTTCAGTGTACAGTTCAGTGAGTTTTGGCAAACTCATCGGTTTTGGCAAGTCTGTGTGCCTCTCAGGATACAGCTGATCCTGGAACAATGGGGCATGAGCTGCCATGTAGCTTATAGCTGGCCCTCCACACCTGCGGTTCCTCTGTGTCCCTGGCTTAAACCCATCAAGGACTGCAGTCTCTACTGATGAAAAAAACCCCAAGTATAAGTGGACCCATGCAGTTCAAACCCTTGTTGTTCCAGGGCCACCTGTACTTTTTTATATCCCGGAGGGTGATGTAGCTTTGGAAAGTCATAGAAGTGAAAGCCAGAGTTCCTTTAAATCTGTCTACAGATGGGAGCCTGACAGTGACACAAAATTAGCTGCCTGCCATGTGCGTCACTTGAGGGGTGCCGAGAATGCCAGTGGCTGGGCTCAAATCCTGGCCGGCCCCTAACTAGCTACATGACCTTGGCCTCTCATCTGCGGACCAGGGGAGAGGACCTCACAGAGTTGCGGTGTGGAATTATATCAAGTCCTCAGGACAGTGCCTGGCACGTAAATGCCACATACTGTTACATGGATGGAATGTAAAACTGAGCTACATCAAGTCCATTATTGTTATCATTCCGATGGCATTGGAAGTTCCCTGGCTGGGGGTCAAATTGGAGCTGTAGCTGCCAGACTACGCCACAGCCACGCCAGATCTGAGGTGTGTCTGTGACCTGAACCACAGCTCACAGCAACATCAGATCTTTAACCCACTGAGCAAGGCCAGGGATTGAACCTGCATCCTCGTGGATGCTAGTTGTGTTTGTTACTGTTGAGCTACAATGGGAACTCCAAGTTTATTATTTTAAAAGATGTGGATGCTCCTAAGACAAATGAGAAAATAACCCACCATACATGTGAGTGCCTGCTATTTCCAGGCAGTGCTCCATGTCCTGGGAACACAGCAGGAGTGACAGCAACAACATAATCCCTGCCCTCAAGAAGCTTCCACTTAGTTGGACCACAAAGCAGCAGAGAAACCTCTGGATGCCAGCCCTTCAGACTGTACCCACAAAACCACGTGGGCAGGCAGGCTGGGTGAAGCTGCAAAAGCCACATAAGCCACTGTTTAACCCATTCTTTGTCATTAAAAAAAAACATCTTTCTGGAGTTCCTGTTGTGGCACTATGGGATCAGCAGTGTCTTGAGAGTGATGGGATTTGATTCCCAGCCTGGCACAGTGGGGTTGAGGATCTGATCCCTGGCCCAGGAACTCTATATGCCCAGGGATGGCCAGAAAAGGAAACTAAAAAACAAACAAAAAAATATTTTTGACAATGGTGGCTTAATAAAACCTATTGAAAACCCTGATGTTTGATGGCCACTGTTAATGGGTTCCAGAGACTCAAACTCTGGCATCTAGAACAGGGGTTGGCAAACTATGGCCCATGGGCCCTATCTGGCCTGTGGGCTATTTTTATAGCTTGTGGGCTGAGAATGATTTTTATATTTTTAAGAAACAAAGAATAGGTGGTGCGGACAGTTTGTAGCATACCAAGTCTCAAATATTTACTATCTGGCCCTCTACAGAAAGCTTGCTGAAAAAGAATAGGCAAAGCAATCCTGAGGGCCAAAAACGAAGCAGAAGCATGACTCTCTCATCTTCAGATAATACTACAAAGCTACAGTAACCAAAACAATGTGGTATTGGTACAAAAACAGACATACCAATTAATGGAACAGAATAGAGAGCCCAGAAATAAGCCCACATACCTATGGTCAATTAATCGTCAACAAAGGAGGCAAGACTATAAATTAGGAAAAAGACAGTCTCTTTAGCATGTGAGTGCTGGGACAGTTGGACAGCTGTATATCCATCAATGAAATTAGAACACACCTTCACACCACACCCCCAAATAAACTCAAAATGGCTTAAAGATTTAAAGACAAGACACAGGAGTTCCCATCGTGGCTCAGTGATTAATGAATCTGACTAGGATCCATGAGGTGGCAGGTTCAATCCCTAGCCTCTCTCAGTGGGTTAAGGGTCCAGTGTTGCTGTGAGCTGTGGTGTAGGTCGCAGACGCAGCTCGGATCCCACATAGTTGTGGCTCTGGTGTAGGCCGGTGGCTACAGCTCCAATTAGACCCCTGGCCTGGGAACCTCCATATGCCACAGGTGCGGCCCTAGAAAAGACAAAAAAAAGACAAGATACCATAAAATTCCTAGAAGAGAACATAGAAAAAACATTCTCTGACATCAACCATACAAATGTTTCTTAGGTTAGTCTCTCAAGGCAACAGAAATAAAAACAAAAACCAAACAAACGGGATAGAATCAAACTTACACAACTTTTTGCACAGCAAAGGAGAGCACAAAACCAACAAATAAACAAAAAGACCCCAAACAACAACAATAAAAAATGAAAAGACAACCTACAGAATGGGAGAAAATAGTTGCAAATGATGAAACTTGACAAGGGCTGAATCTCCAAAATATACAAACACCTCAGACAACTCAACTGCAAAAAAACAAACAACTCAACCGAAAAAAAGGCAGAAGATCTAAAAGACATTTCTCCAAAGAAGACATACAGGTGGCCAACAGGCACATGAAAAAAAGACTTTCCATCACTAATTATTAGAGAAATTAAAATCAAAACTACAATGAGGTAATACCGCATACTGGTCAGAATGGCCACATAACAAATGCCAGAGAGAGTGTGGAAAAAAGGGAACCCTCCTACACTGTTAGTGGGAATGGAACTCCACTATAGAGGATCCTCAGAAAACTGAATACATATGAAAATTCAGCAATCCCACTCTTGGGCTTGTATCTGGACAAAACTATACTTAAAAACGAAACATGTACATTGTGAATCAACTGTAATAAAAAAAGATACACGTACCCCTATGTTCACAGTAGCACTATTCACAAGAGCCAAGACATGGAAACAACCTAAATGTCCAATAACAGATGAATGGATTAAGACGTGGTACACATACACAATGGAACACTACTCAGCCATAAGAACGAACGAAATAATGCCATTTCCAACAACACGGAAGCAACTAGAGATTCTCATACTAGGTGAAGTTAAGTCAGAGAGAGAAACACAATTACCATATGATATCACTTATATGTGGAATCTAAATCTTGGCACAAATAATCCTCTCTATAAAACAGAATCAGACTCACAGACACAGAGAACAGACTTGTGGCTGCCAAGGGGGAGGGGGGAAGGAGTGGGATGTACTGGGAGCATGGGCTTAGGAGATGCAAACTATTATGTTTAGAGTGGATAGACAGTAAGACCTATAGTATAGCACAGGGAACTCTATCTGATCTCCTGAGACAGACTGGGATGGAAAATATAAAGAAAATAATGTATATAGAAAAAGAATAAGCAAAGTTATGGCTGACTTTTAGGAATGTGATTTCATCATTTCCTTTCACATTGATTCCAGGAGGTATTAGATTTCATACCGTAACTGGAAATATTAAGTCTCAAAAATTGAGTAGCCTTTGTTTGAGCAGAAGATGGGGCAGTTGGTTTAATTACAACAGCCCCCACCCACGCTGAGCACCCAGCACTCTGCTCCACCCCAGCAAAAGGCAAGGAGCCTATCTTGCTCTAGCCCCACGAGCCCTTGGATTTCCCAGATTCTGAAGGTCTAACAGTCAGGCCGAGAGAACTTCCAACGTTCCAGCATGGCCAACATTAATTCCCCATGCAATACATTTCTCACCTGAAATCATATGTTTTTATCACGCTCAGGTCACTGGATGAGAGGCATTACATGCATAAATACTCTTTATTTAAAATCATCTGAAACCTCATTAATAAATAGGAAAGGGCTGGAAGAGATTAAAAAAAACTGGTCTCAAATTTGGAAGCCACAGCTATACAAATAAATGGTCAGAATGAAATCACTTCATTACTTTTAAAACCTAATTAAGTATTTATTTCCTAATAATAGAATGGATTCCAAACTCTGTTGACAAAAACCATTTGTCCCTACCCACAGGGCCCCTTGGGGCTAACCTGAGTGGGTACAAGAACAGAAGCCCAGCCACTAAGATCTGTGACTGAGCACCATCCACTGTGGACGGGTCCAGCATCTTCACTGAATGATGTTCTGACCCTTATCAGGTAACTATATACACACCCATAGTCACCGCAACTGGTGTGTGTGTGGGGAGGCTGGGTGTACATCAAAGAGGAGTGACACAAAAGAGGAGCTAAGATTTCATATTCAGGCTAATATGAGGCATCTGTGTAAAGAACAGTCCCATACCCTGGGCAACAAAGACAATATCTGTTCTATCACTCAGTGTCCTCAGACTCTTCAGCAGGAATTCAATGTCAACAAAGTTGGTTTTTTCAGATGAACCCTCACGCTTCCTTTTCCTGCAGGAGAACTATGTAACAATGCTTTCCTTTGGCCTCAACCACCAGAAGGTGTGCAGCTCAATTTAACAATTAGTGGTAATAAAACTAACTTCATTCTAGGTTTTCGTTGAGATTGCACTATCATAATTAAAAACAGATGAAACATCAAGAACTACTTTTTGTCTCTTACTGTTTTAGATTTGCTTTAATCATTCAAACAACCTCTCATCATTTTAAATGTAGGCAAAAATAGGAATTATCAATTTATAAAATGTGTCCTACTCATTTACTTCTTTAAGTCTTCACTAACAAGTGTACAAAGCAATCTGAAATCACTCCTTTGGGCAGGATAACTTTAAATCATGTCACTTATTAGGGCCGCACCTGCAGCATATGAAGGTTCCCAGGCTAGGGGACAAATCCAAGCTGTAGCTGCCAGCCTATGCCAGAGCCACAGCAACGCAGGATCTGAGCCACATCTGTGACCTACACCACAGCTCACGGAAATGCCAGATCCTTAACCCGTTGAGCGAGTCCAGGGATTGAACCCGCAACCTCATGGTTACTAATCAGATTCGCTAACCACTGAGCCACCACGGGCTCTCATACTGAGTGAAGTAAGTCAGAAAGACAAAGACAAATACCATATGATATCACTTGTAACTGGAATCTAATATACAGCACAAATGAACATTTCCACAGAAAAGAAAATCACAGACTTGGGAGAACAGACTTGTGGCTGCCCAGGGGAAGAGGGAGGGAGTGGGAGGGATAGGGAGCTTGGGGTTATCGGATGCAAACTATTGTTGTTGGAATGGATTTACAATGAGATTCAGCTGTGTAGCATTGAGAACTATGTCTAGATACTTATATCGCAACACAACAATGAGAGGAAAAGGTATGTATACATGTATGTGTAACTTGGTCCCCATGCTGTACAGTGGGAAAAAAAAATAAAAATAATGTTAAAATAGAAAAGAAGGCTAGCTCTCATAGCTCATTTCTTTCTTATATGTGTAAAAATAAAAGAAAAATTTAGGGGAAAAAAAAATCATGTCACTTAGTCTCCACCCATAGAAACTGCTTCAGAGCAGTGTCAGCCACTAGCAGTTTCCCTGAACGAGTGCAAGCCTAGTGGCTGTGGACCTAAGCCAGGCCAGGACTGTAACAACACCTGACTGGAGATTCAGGACAACCTCTAGAGAATTACCCATTCTGGCAGGATTTTGTTTTTCTCCTCATCTTCTGCCTGTTTAAAAGGTCTAAGTGAGGCCACCAGACCACACTGACCAACACATGATTCCTTTGAGTCAGTACTGGTCACATTGAGTTTATTTCCCCCTATTTGTTCTGAAATGATACCTCAATATGAGTGTGACAACCTAAAATGTACCAAAAGATGCACATGAAGAAAATGCTTAAGGAGTTATGTTAAAGTGAATATTGTTTCCAAAAATTTACAGCTATTATCGCATTATTTTGTTCTGTGCTTAGATGGCAAAGATACTGGTTTAGCCCAGAAGAAGGTAGAAGAGAATATTTTTTGTCTTTTTAGGGCTACACCCGCGGCATGTGGAAGTTCCCAGGCTAGGGGTCAAATTGGAGCTGCAGCTGCCCACTTACACCACTGCCACAGCAAGGCAGGATCCTTAACCCACTGAGTAAGGCCAGGGATCGAACCTGCATCCTCATGGATGCTAGTCAGATTCATTTCTGCTGAGCCATGATGGAACCCCCAAGAATTCTTATTAAGTGAAAAAATTTTACATCTATCCCAGGAAAGGAATTAATAAGTCTGTCAGTAGATCCATACTCTCTTCTGTTCCAGCTTTTCCTGTACCCTGAGAAAGCTGTACACACTGTATGCAGCTCTAACCAGAACCAATAAGGTACGCGGGACTCAGACAAAAAGGCTGCACAACCAACTTTATGTAGCATATAGAGTTCAATTACTTAGGGTTTTCGTAGAAGTATTACATGCAATGAGAACTTTGATTTGTTTATTCTAGAAATAAATTATCATGGATATTCAAGAGCAAACACACTACAACTCAATGTTGGGAGAGCAGAGCTTCTGTCTTCCCACTTACGCACTTCTCTCCAAGACTTTAAGGGCAATTCCTGCCTGCCCCAAACCCACTAGGTGGGCCCAGTGCCCACCTCCCAGACTTTTACTGGCTACATTCCACTAGTGGGTGGGGCTACAAGAGCTTGACACAGCCGATCCCAATCACCTACCAAGACTGCTGAATAGAGAATCTGATCAGCGGCCTGGGGTGGGGCCCAAGATTTCACCTTTTTAAAAGCTCTTAGCGATGTCATTATTGTCGATTCCTGGACCTCAGCTTTGGGGAGCAGGCCTTAGAAGACTTGCCCAATACCCTCTCTTCTATGTGGGTCAGCCACGGAGCTTCCTGTCCCTGACCTCAGAGGCCCTGCTCCCTAGAGCCAATACATGACCTTTTCTCTGCTCACACTCCAGCTTCTAGGCCTGTGTTAGGTGAATCGAGTCAGATTTACTCTTGGGCTAATTACCTTTGCCTGAGGGACAATATGTAGTTTTAGAGGTGAGAACAGAAGGCTTATCAGCCAAGCCTCAGTCTCCACCAGTATGTAGCAGATGCCCTGCCTTGGAGGAAGAGAACTTCAGGGTAGATTTTAAATTCTGGCTCTAAATCTAGTCTGTCTCTTCTCTTGGCTGGAGGCTCAGGAGGCAGGAGAGGTGATGGTCAGATCCAGGCCAGGGACCCTCCACACACACTGCAGCACTGACACTCCTCCTGGTCCTCACCCAGGAGCCTGGCACTGACTCTCAGACGTCCCCAGCTCAGGCCTGGGCCAGACCAGGGGGAAGGTCAATCACTCTGAAATCCAAAATGTTTTCAAAGCTTTTTATTCCCAACTCATTTAGAAACAAAACAGGGTGAGTAAACTCTTTTGTAGCAAAACCAAAACTGAACTGACATGAACCTACTTTAGGGTCAAGAGTCACATGGCACACACATCGTATGCCTTTCTGAAAACCCGGATTTCAACACATGAGGCTCCCGAGTGTTGCAGAAGAGACCGCGGGTCTCCAGGGTTGCAGCCTCGCTGCTGCTGATGGGCTTCGCCTCCATCACACCCCACGTCCAGTTTCCGGGGCTGCACGTGAGGACCTGTTCTTGCCCAGAACTGCTTTTTCTCTGAAACCCTAAAGCCTCACGCCTCCTCCTTGGTCCCCTCACTCCTTGGGCTCCCCACCCCCCGCCCTTGACTTGTCCACGTCCTCCTTGCCTGTGAGGTCCCTTCTGGGTTAAGGTCCTGCTAATTACAGGCAGCTCAGCACATCCCTCATCACCTGCCAACACCCGCATGACCCTCCCATCCCCGGCTCTTTCTGCTGCCCCTGTCCCGCAGAACTCCCACCACCCCCTGGCCTGAGAGTGCGACAGAGAACGACATAAGCGTGAGGAAGGCCCAGGGATCCTGGCGGGTCACCCGTGCTGCCTGAGGGGCTGCTCTGCAGGTCTGCTTCCAGGCCCCACAGACCCCAGCCTACGGAATCTCAGTTAGCTAATGTGATTATTCCAAACTTCCTCTGGGTTGTGTTTCTCCCCTGCCGCTTCCCCTTCAGTCTCCAATTCTACGATGCACCTGCATCCACACACCTGTGGAAATCGAGCCCTTTTCTAATGTGCTGAGCTGGGGCTCCTCACACCCACCTCCTTGGGCGTTTGGTTGTATAAACATCTCTTTGCTTCTCCTCCTTGTGAGGGAGGTGGTGAAGTGTGGTGATGAGCTGAGGGGTAGGGTCGGTCTTGGTGTGGGCTCCCCATCTACCTGATGTAACCTTCCTTAGACCGGTTTCAATGGGACTGGAAATGCCCATCCCAAGGTGCACGAGGCATGCAAGTTGTGTCTGGAACATTAGGAAGGGCTGACAAACACCACGGCTCTCAGCTATGCCAGCTGTTTTTCCCTTGACCTGTAGATATTTTTTAAGCACCGCTTTCCCCCATTTTTTTTTTTTTTTATTGAAAATACTACCACACAATATGTGCATCCTTTTTGCTGGTTAAAAATCAAAGAACATGGAAACCACATATTAGAGAGTCACCCCCTCCCCCTTTACTCACTGGCCCCTCACACATGCTCAGAGATGCCACTGGTAACAAGCTGGTATGAAGGGTCCTCTCTAAGCTACTGTAACCTGGCTTCTAGTTCCATCTCTCTGACAAGGCTATTCCTGCCAAGGTTGAGTAACGTCCAACAGCCAGGCTCCGTGGAGCTCGGCTCTAGCTCTGCTCTGGCCTGGCTGGGACATGCTAACCACACCTCCTACTTGCTTCTTGTCACGCTGTCTGCTGGCTTTCTTCTTGCTGGCCTTGCCCTCAGGATTCTGTTCTTGGAGCTCTGCTAAGACCAGCTTCCAAGCAGACATTCCTGTTGGGAGGTTCCACAGCCACCTGCAAGTCAGCAGGCTGGGGACAGCACCATTTCCTGCCCTAAAAGCCACAGGAGCACCTACACTCTACCATGCAAAGTAGCAGCTCTTTGCTCCCCTTTAAAGGTAACAATGTTACTAAGCAGCACAGCCAGGATTTGATCTGGAACTGCCTGAGAGTGGAGCCTGACCTTGCGACCCCACACCACTCTGCCTCTCCCTCCCCCCATAATGCCACATCCTAGACTGCCAATGGCAGAAACGAGGTGGCGGCAGATTCCACTGTTTCTGCAGTTAGTGTAGAGACTGAAAACGGCTGCACCAGTCCAGAGCTTTCTCAGGTTTTAGCTATCAACCCAGCAATGGCCTCTGTCCAGTTCCCAGGGCTCAGGTCTCACAGGAGGAGAAACCACCGAAGTATCAAATCTACCAACTGTGCAGCTGCAGAGTCCTGGCTGGGCCAGCTATGAAGACAGGCCATTTCTGGTCCTCCCCTCCATGCCGAACAGTGGCTGCAGGGATGACCAGAGAGGTGACTGGAGGTCCCATTTAAACAGGGTGCTTGTGACCAGCCTTCAAAAGCTAGACACTACCTAAACTCACTACAGAGATTTCTTTGAGGTGTAGGGAAGGGCTGGGGAGAGAAAAGGGCGCTTCTGAAAAGGGCAGGCTCATATTTAATGTAAACATGATGACTAGTTTAGCAGGGGCGCTGGGCTAAGCTCCAGAGAGATTATAAAGGATCTACCCAGCTAAACGCCTATGGTTTTATGATATAGCACTAGGTTGCAACCCCAAGATCAGTGCCCACCTTTTCAAGTGCATTTAAAAGACTGGTTTTCTCTATGTATGTTATACTTCAATAACAACACTTATTGAAAAAAAAAAAATAAAGATATGGCTCCTTCCTTCTTTCCAAACAGCAGTGGTGGGAAGGATAACGAGTGGCTGCTCATGTGAAGCTGATAATCACTGTCTTCTCATGGGCTCAAGAATCACTAACAACGTGGTACCCATGCTCTATCATTAAATATCTTTTAGGAGGTCAACTCTAGGACCACTGTGAAAATTTAAAAACATTTTTTTTTAATTTTAAAATTTATGTTCTAGATGAATGACCGTGAAAATAAAAACAGGCCTATTGTACTGATGTTAGAGGGCTATCTTAGACAAGCAATGGGATATTCACCTTGACTGCCAAAGCCTCTCTTTGCAGCAAGAAAAGGTGATACATGTTTATTCATGCTCTCAATAAGGGAAAAACTCACTATGTAACTGGATCTAATTAAAAAGAGGAACTTTAAGTGTTCATTCATTTATTTATTTATTTTTTATCTTTTCTAGGGCCGCTCCCGTGGCATATGGAGGCTTCCAGGCTGGGGATGAATTGGAGCCGCAGCCGCCAGCCTAAACCACAGCCACAGCAATGCAGGATCCGAGCTGCGTCTGCAACCTACACCACAGCTCATGGCAACACCGGGTCCTTAACCCACTGAGAAAGGCCAGGGATCGAACCTGCAACCTCATGGTTCCTAGTCGGATTCGTTAACCACCGAGCCATGATGGGAACTCATTTAATATTAATATAAAAAGTACCCTAAAATCTATAAGCTCTATTAATAATAACAATAAAAAAAGATTTCTGTGGAAGAAGTTAAATAATATTCAAGACATTTTCCTGTTTTATAAATCCAAATGCAAGTTATAAGAAGACTCTATGGAGCTAGCCTTCAGATCCCTAGAACTAAAAATTCTCGAAAAGAAAAGTGGACTTGGGAATGTCAGGTTTCTTCTGATGCTTCTTTAGCTCTCTTAGGGCTGCCAAGTTCCTTGTCCCCTGTGTAATCCAAAGGCAAAAAATCCTTGGTACATCAGTGAGGGAGGTGCCTGATGAGGCTTAGAGTAACATACAGACACAGCTGTCACAGGAGAGAAAGGAAGATGCAAACAAGTTCAGGCTGTAAAGGGAATAAACTGAAATATAGCCAGAGGCCACTTACTGTTTTTCACATTTTGGATGTTGGAAGTTCTAAGCCTCCTCTGTGTGTGTCGTGTAGATATCTAAGCGGGACCCAGTGCCCCACAAACTGTGAGATAGTCAGAATGTCTACTGCAGCTGCTCAACTCTGCTGCCACAGCACAAAAGCAGCCACAGACAGCATGTAACGAATGGGTAACGAATGGGTATGGCTGGGTTCCAATAAAGTTTTATTTACAAAAAGCAGTGATGACCACTGGCTGTAGTTTGCCAACTGCTGCATAGGTTGTGCAGAAATCCAATTTTTGAGTTAAAACGTAGATGATCTTCATTTTACACCGTTTAAAAAATTACTTTAACAAAAAAAAAGTTCAACCCACCACAATAACACAGTAATCATAGGCAGTTGGAAAGGAAAACATGAGCTGTCCAATAAATTCCTGAACATGGTTAAGTCATCTAAGAAATATAGTATCTTTGATGGTAAAGGGATACCTGTTTTTGCATCTTGATATGGAAAAGGTGAAGTCCAATAATAGAGATGAATGTGAGCCAGAACACCTGCTAAATTAGCTATCACCATCACTATAACGGCAACAGCCCATTAGGCTCCCCCAGCTTCCCCTCACACATCACGCTCTCCTGGCCTGAGAACACAGGCTTACCTTTGCTTTTGGACAGTGGCGATGGCGGCTGCTCTGTAAACACTTCTAGGGGCGGGGAGTCATGGTGGTCGAAGTCCTTGTCCATGGCTTCTATGAGACTGGTGATGTCTGAGTCCTCGGAGCTGTGCCGTGCGCTGCTGGGGTGTTCTGGGTGGGGAGGGTGGGCAAGGGGTGCGGGGGACAGCCTCTCAGGCTGTGGCTCCTGGTGCTGAGGCACTGGTGGTGGCGGCTGCGGTGGCGAATGCTGCTCCAGCGGGCCATGGGCGTGGTGCTGGCTGCCATGCTGGCTCTGTTTGGCCCCTTTGGATTTTCTGCCTGCTGTGTGGCCCTGGGCCACTGTGCTGGATTCTAAGACAAGGGGGCTCGCTTTGCTAGCCGACTGGGCGTTAGTCCTGCTAGAGGTGCTTGCACTGTTTTTGGCCCTGACGTTTTCCACGTCAGCTGAGTTTCTATTGCTGTGGCTGCCGTGCGGGTGGCCTGAAGGGCCACACTGCTTGTGAGCCCCTGCACTGGGTCGGGATGCTGAGCCGCTTGTTCCGCAGAACCCCCGACTGTGACCAGGGTCACAGTTGAGTGTGTTCAAGCTGAAAAAAGAACCAACTGCAGATCAGTAATAGCAACCTTCAAAATGCTAAGATTAAAAAATTATTTCATTAGTACAGCCACCAAAAAGAGGAACTACCCTAAGGAAAACACAGCAAGAAATAGGACACTTTCCACAATTCTAATGGGTCTGTTCTATTTGAAAATTTAGGAATCGAACCATTGATCCTCATCAACAAAATAAAAACGTGTTATTTGCTGTGAGTTCTTAGTAACTGAGAGCTACGCACAGAGTATCACTAAGATTTTTTTTCCTGAGTAAAGATGAAAAGAAACGTATTTGTTTAATTACATTGGCCAAATCTATGCATATTAGAGAATATATTTCCAGCAGGTGAACATACTTTCCTTCAGATGAAATACCAACGATTCTCCTGAGATCAAATGGTCTTCCCACATCAAAGGGCGGGTTTGAGGCCTCAAAGGATAGTCGCCTTCGAAACGGCTCCCAAATTCCTTGAGCTTCTAAATAGGCTGTTCCAATTACCAAAAGAAATAGTGCACTGCAGGGGTACAGAAAGTGGAGAATCAGGGTTCATTTGTTAGTGCAAGAGTAACAAAATCTGATCTTAAAGGCAGAGTTACTTGGTATAAGTATAATGATATAAAAAAACAAGATGCCTGTGACAAGGCAAAAAAGCACTGTGGATGAAAATCTATATACTGACTTTTCTTGAATGCCAACTTACATGGAGGCATCTATGGAAGAAATATTTGCATCAGAACTGACACTGGAGGACACTTTTCCTTTTACTAAGAAGAAGCTCCTGTCTTTTAGTTCTAACTCACTAGGTCAACTCTCTTCCCTTGAACGATGTGCGAGGTAACTATGTAAATTAATTCGGAGGTGAGCATATCTCATGCTCAGAATATATATCAAGCAATATATTGAAAAAAAAGATGAGGAAGCTAAGGGTTTAAAAAATATTTCTTATTAGTTTCATTTTACTTAGGTATGATTCAAGAAGACTAAACTATTATGCTGAGTAAATTACATACGCCCAGACCAAGTAACTTTACCTGGTAAATTATGAGTGTTTTTTTCTCTTTGAGAAATTAACCTGTACTTACTTTGTACAACAGATATCAAAGGGAGAAAAGACTTTGGTGTATTGTGTTGGCCACCCAAGAAGGGTTCAGTTCTTACTGCTTCCAATGCTGTATGTAAACTTGACTAGAGAGGTCTGTCTGTTTTGTTTGTTGCTGGATCCCTGGCACTCAGAACAGTGGCTGGCACATAGTGGGCACATGACAGTATCAAGTGATGCCTAAATACCAACCTCGAAAGAAGACACAAGTACCTCATTATTCCTGAGATGATGATGTACAGAGCCAGCTCCCAGTTGGGCCTGGGCAGGGCTTCTGCACAGGTTGCTAACATATGGTAAGGAAGGGATGCATTCAACACAAATACAAATTCTGAGCCGCTGGTTGTTATAAACTTCAGTTCACGAATAACTCTAGAAGCTGTGAAATCAGGAGTAAACCTAAAACAGAATGATGGCTGTGAGACTATGCTTTAAAAATATACTGCAAGCAGTTTAAATAGAATGCCTTTGAAACAGAACATAAAAGTTTAGAGCTTGATACTTTTTCTTCAATCTGCTCATTTTAAGATGGACAAACCATTGTTCCATGAGGTTAATAACAAAAACAACTATATTCTGTGGATAACTGGACAAGTTACTTAAAAAGAAAACAAGAATCAACTTCCTCTAATTATTCATTTGGAAAACATTCTCTGAGCATCTTACCCTTCCTTCCTCCCTTCTCCTTTATTTAAATCACACTCTTCTTGCACAATACATTCTCAATAAGGCCTTATTATTATTATTATTATTTTTTAAAGAAGACTACCCTTGGGAGTTCCCATTGTGGCTCAGCGGAAACAAACTTGACTAAGATCCATGAGGATTCGGGTTAGATCCCTGGCCTCACCGTGAGCTGTGGCGTAGGTCGAAGATGTGGCTCAGATCCCGTGTTGCTGTGGCTATGGCAGCTGCAGCTCTGATTTGACCCCTAGTCTGGGAACTTGCATATGCCCCAGGCGCGGCCCTTTAAAAAAAAAAAAGGAAACCATCCTTGTCCTACTGATATTCATATCTCCTGCAATACTGCCTTCTGCCCCAATTATTTTCTTTTTCTTCTGTTAACTGTATGCTCCCCAACCACATGATCTGCCCTTGAGGAAAGGTCTTATTCCTCACTGTACCTTCAGGTGCCAAGTGTAAGCTCTCTCTTACAGGGAGTAATAAAGTTACTTATTAAGTAAATGGCCATCGAAGATCATGAAATTACCATTCATTTAATGGGACAGAGGTTACATTTTATTACGTAAACTGTAACATAGCAAGCCATCAACTGTTAAAATACGTTGCCAACCACTACCAATGAAGGCATTAAATCTGCCTTGAGACCAAAGTATCATGCATTTGTATACACTGTAAAACATGGAAAAACTGCAGAGTGTGACACAGGAGTCTGCTCTGGTGCAGAGACTGAGCTTATAGTCAGTTTCCTACACAACCCTGAAAATTTTGAAAGTGGTTTCTAAGATTACCTGATCCACTTTGGAGATACAGGGAGTTTCACAATTTTGAAAACAAACACATGAAGAAATAACCAAAAGATCAAATGGAAAACAAACAACTCTAGTACACAGAAGTGATTCTTTATCTTATGAGAAAATACTTACAATATGATTATGTCTTTAGAGGCATTGGCGCTTAGTGCAAACTCTTGACAATTGACGACTTTAAAGCCATATCCCTCACAAGAGTACCCACTGACTTCGATGGTTTCTATATGAATCTGAAGTTGTCCTGTATTCTCTACTTTAAATGTTCTTTTCAATGTGAAATTTGGTTCTCTTAGTTTCAAACCTAAAGGAAAAAAAATGAAGAGTGAGTATAAATCTTGCTATCCTGTGCCCCAGGGCCAAGTGATGCTAAGACATTCTTTATGAATGTATCCCAGATATTATGAACCAGCTCCTCAGGCCAAAGAGATCAGCCATAACAGATCTCATCAGGAAGCACACCACTCTGTTAAGTCACTTTAGATGGCAACAGTCTAATTACGCTTTATTTTTCACATGCAGAGTGAATCCTCAAAGGCAAGGGATGACTACCGACACTGTATCTTCCAAGATCCAAACCAAACAACTCTGAAAGATGTTAAAATCTTAAGTCTCCATCACTAACATACACGTGTGCACACACAGAAATACATTAAAAAAAATTATGTTGTTGAAAACAAATGCTGAAATTTGTGCCCTTGGATCTGTTAGGAATACTCACTATCTGTACAATCTTTTAATAATGCTTCTGTGATTTTAAAGCGTAAGGAACTCCCTGGACCCGGAAGCTTGCCGGCCACCCTTAAGTTCTCGGTTGTTCCTTGTCCTTGGACCATTACAGCATCCATCACAGTCAGGTTATTTCTATGTGAGAACAAGAACCACAGATTTTCCTCCCATTAAATCTGCACATACTTTGGGCCTATAATTTTTACCGTTACTTTATAAACCATATAGAAATTGACTCAATAAATTTGAGTTAAAACATTTACACTTCAGAAATTTGAAGACACTTATACAGAGAAGAGCAAGAATTTTTATTTTTAAGAGTCACTCAGGATAAAGTAAGACACTTGTCAGGTCTTTCAGCTAAGAACATAGTCACAAAGATATGTTTCATCAGGCGTCAGGTGTGTGTGTGTATGTATTTTGGACAGAATGAATACCGTATTTCACAAATCATATATACAAACTCATACTGAAACAAATCAAGTAAGTAGTAAAAAAATCAACTCATACTTAGATCACAGAACATACCTGATTATGATTAGGGAAGAAACAGTTCTGTTGTGAAGTGGAGTAAACCTTACTTTGATGGATTTCTTTTCTCCAGGTTTTAAAATTAGGTTTAAAATTAACTGGCGGGAGAGGCCCTCTGTAAATCCTGTTGAACTTTGCAGTGGATGAGCCTTGAATCATTGGGTAAACAAATAAGAGAAATTAGTATATTGTTGGAAAAATGTTTTCCCCTTCACCCCATTCACAGCTAGGATTAATTTCTCGAATTCACTAAGTACAGAACTAATTTTTTTTTTTTTCTTTTTAGGGTCATACCTGTGGCATATAGAAGTTCCTGGACTAGGGGCTGAATCAGAGCTGCAGCTGCTGGTCTACGCCACAGCCACAGCAATGTGGCATCCAAGCCTCATCTGTGACCTATGCTGCGGCCTGCAGCAAGGCCAGATCCTTAATCCAATGAGCAAGGCCAGGTATTGAACCCACATCCTCGTGGATGCTAGTTGGGTTCTTAATCTGCTGAGCCACAATGTAACTTCCAGAAACAATTTTATCCCTGATGATTTAGGCACAGGGGAGCTGGGCAGTGTCTGGCTGGTCATGACTGAGCTGGACAGCCAGTGACAACCCTTTATATCCTGCATAACAAGGGGCTTCGTTCTCTGGGTCACCAAATACTTGATGTTTGTATTAAGCATTTGTTCTCCCGTATAGATCTTTTAATTTTTAAATTTGGAAATATGACATGCAAATGGAAAAGGACAAAAGCTTGAGAGAGGACCAGCTCAGTGTGTTAGCACAAAGCACACAGCTGTGTGACCAACACCCAGCACCCCGCCAGCCCACTGCTGCTGCCCCCACTGCCAGTCACAGCTTTCCTGCCCCTCCCCTAGGGAGGGTGTCAGCCAGAGGGTCTTAAGGTTGCTTTGCATTTTTTATTTGTAGATATATTTCCAATTCATATGAATCTATCTTTGAATTTTGTTTTGAAAGCTAAATCCGTAACTACTGTTTCATAAACACTTGATCATTTCAAGTTCAAAAAATAGCTTAGTTTAATAACCAAAATATGACCTGACAGTCAATTTTTTAAAAATTTTTTAATTTTTTTGTCCTTTTGCCTTTTCTATGGCCACTTCTGTTGCCTCAGGGATATCACTAAGACCCTCAATAATTCTCAATAATTTTTTTTGTGGTGGTTTTTGCTTGTTTTTTTGTCTTTATAGGGCAGCACCTGTGGCACATGGAGGTTCCCAAGCTAGGGGTCAAATCAGAGCTGTAGCTGCTGGCTTACACCACAGCCACAACAACGCCAGATCCAAGCGACATCTGCAACCAACACCACAGCTCATGGTAACATCAGATCCTTAACCCGCTGAGCAAGGCCAGGGATTGAACCTGCCTCCTCATGGATGCTGGTCAGATTTGTTTCCGCTAGCCACGATGGGAACTCCAGTAAGCAGTGGTTCTTAAAGACTGATTCACAGATCCCTAGGGAGCTCATAAGTCTTTGTAGGTGTCAAAACAATTTTCATAACATCAACAGATGCTCTCTGCCTTTTTCACTGTGTTGACATTTGCAGTGATGGTTAGCTAAAGCAACTGTGGCTAAAACTGCTGACCCCTTTGCTAGAGGCAAAGCAGTGTTATCAAACTTCCCTAGTACCTACTGTCTTCTTCACTGCCATGCACTTGCAGTTAAGAAAAAAAAAAAAAAAGAGTTACTGATTAAGCAGTAATAAATATTAAGCTTATTAAATCTCAACCCTAGTCTGGGAACTTCTTTAGGCATGGCCAAAGGGAAGAAATGAATAGAGTGGCACCCCATGTTTTATTTATAAAAAAGAAAATAAAAAGCAGTCCTTCCTGCTGCATTCTGGGGTACCATGTTGTCTTGAAGAGCTATCATTTGAGACATCAACTGAACTAAGCTCCTTTCTCAACAAATCCATTTATACTTGAAAAACTGAGGACAGCATATGGTTATTCAGTCTGAGGTATTTAGTCGACATTTTCAAGAAACTGAAGTGCCTCTATTCCTTTAAGGAAAGCAATGGAAGAATCTGTTGCCCATGGTAAATTTTTTTTTTTTGTCTTTTTCTAGGGCTGCACCTGTGGCATATGGAGGTTCCCAGGCTAGGGGTCTAATTGGAGCTGTAATCGCTGGCCTATGCCAGAGCCACAGCAACGGGGGATCCAAGCCGTGTTTGCAACCTACACCACAGTTCATGGCAATGCCAGATCCTTAACCCACTGATCGAGGCCAAGGACTGAACTGGAAACCTCATGGTTCCTATTAGGATTTGTTAACCACTGAGCCACGATGGGAATTCCACCCATGGTAAAATTTGAGCATTTGAGCAAAATTTAGAATTTTGGCTCTATGAGTTTAAGAGCTTCCCAATAGTTAATGAATTCCCTGATGAGACTGGTGATCAAAGGAATGAATATGATTTTCTGGATTTGCAAAATGAACTGTGTCAACATTTGGAAGCTCTGCCTATCTTAGTGAACTAATAGTTTCCAAATGACTGATGTAGTGCTATAATTAACTAAAGAAGCAATTAAGATATTCCTTTTTGCAATTACATAAATGTGTCAGGTAAGGTCAGATATTTGTCATATACTTCAACCAAAACAATATATCATATGAGACTGAATGCAGAGGTAAATATGAGAATCTATCTGTATATTAGGTCAGAGAGTCACTGAGGAGCTCTGTAAAAATGTAAAACAGTATAATCTTCTCACAAAATATTTTTTTAATCTATTTTTTCATTTTTATATTATCTATGTCAAATAGAGTTTATTATTACTACTATTATTATTTTAAAAAATTTTATGGCATATGTAAGTTCCTGGGCTGGGGACTGAATCTGAGCAGCAGCTACAGCAATACCGGATCCTTTAACGCATCACGCTGGCCTGGGGATCAAATCTGTACCTTTGCAGAGACCTGAGCCGCTACAGTTGGATTCTTAACCCACTATGCCACAGTGAGAACTCCTATTATTATTATTATTTTTTTTTGTCTTTTTTTTTTTTTAATTTCTTGGGCCACTCCCGCGGCATATGGAGGTTCCCAGGCTAGGGGTCGAATTGGAGCTGTAGCCACCGGCCTATGCCAGAGCCACAGCAACGCGGGATCCGAGCCGCGTCTGCAACCTACACCACAGCTCACGGCAACGCCAGATCGTTAACCCACTGAGCAAGGGCAGGGACCGAACCCGCAACCTCATGGTTCCTAGTCGGATTTGTTAACCACTGCGCCACGATGGGAACTCCCTCCTATTATTATTTCAAATGAATTAAATCAATATTTTAAAGATCTCTGTTTGAATTTTTAATATGGTAAATATTGACAGATGTAACCCACATTAAAAAAAACCTCCTTGGAGTCCTTGACAATTGGGATAAAGCAGAAATCCTTAGTTATTTTTCAGATTGAAAAGGAGTCCTGAGACCAAAGATTTTGAGATCCTTAGTTTTATAGCACTAGAGAGAACTGTGACAGAATTTATACTAAGCTTACCCTAAGACTCACTCTGGGATTTTCTTATTGAGAACAAATTTCTGAGATCAAGGGTGTTCTTATTTCTCTTCCTGACTCTCACAGTGCCTACTTCAGTGTTTCACATCTTGTATGTACCACTAAAAATTCAGTAAGATAAACAGGTAAACATTAGGTCATTTACTTCTTTTTTTTTTGTCTTTTGTCTTTTTTTTTTTGTTGTTGTTGTTGTTGCTATTTCTTGGGCTGCTCCCGCGGCATATGGAGGTTCCCAGGCTAGGGGTTGAATCGGAGCTATAGCCACCGGCCTACGCCAGAGCCACAGCAACGAGGGATCCGAGCCGCGTCTGCAACCTACACCACAGCTCATGGCAACGCCGGATCGTTAACCCACTGAGCAAGGGCAGGGACCGAACCTGCAACCTCATGGTTCCTAGTCGGATTTGTTAACCACTGCGCCACGACGGGAACTCCAGGTCATTTACTTCTTATTTGTATTTTTCCTCTCTTATCAAAGCAGAGTGAAGGAATTTGAGGTTACTGAACTTTCTAGATATAGAGTCTAGATAACCTTAAACTTAATGTTTTAGCCTTTTATGGATGGAAAAAGCTAAGCAAAAAAAAGATTCCAAGAGAAGGGAATAGACTAGAATATGATACTCTCTCAATTTCAGTCTGGTGTTCTACCTATTATTCAGCAGAAAAAAAAATACAACATTGAAAATGCCTTTCTTACAGAAGACTGACTTAAAAGGAGACTTACCAAAAAACTATTCTATAAAAGTTTGGCTAACATATGCCTTATGGATTAAAACACAAAGCTATGGGAAAGAACAAATATTTCAAGAACTATAAAACATCTGGTTGGACAGGCTAATTGGTGATTTCTAACCTGCAAGGACCACATGTCACGATGGTCCGGCCAAGGGCTCTGGATCTGAGAGCGCCAGACTGGAATTTGGCCCTGTCAGTTATCACAGGTATGAACTTGGGTAAGTCACTTCCTCTCCCTGAGCTCTGGTTTTCCACCACCAACAGAACAAAAGAAATGCTTACTTCTTAGGGATGAGTTAGTAATAGCTCAGCCTGGCTAGTGTAATGATTACTTTAAATTATAAATGTGAATGCACCTAGCCTCATGCTGACACATCCTAGGTGCCTGTGATATACTGAAAATCCTTTTTTCCTGCCTGGTTAGCCACAGATTGACTCATCCCATCAACAATCTCTGAGGGCTTCCTAGGTACGAAGCAACCGATCTAAGTTGGTTTGTTTAATCTGTTCAAAAGCTTTGTAAAATACAAACTACTAACTTCATGTTACAAGAAAGGAAGCTGAAGTTTGGAAACCTTTATTTATTTGGCCAAGGTGAAGAAGCTGGTAGATACAAAGCCATGATTATTCTAGGAGCCAACTTCCTGTTCAGGTGGGAAGCAGCAGAGCAACCATGTGACAGGAAGGATCCTGCAGCCACTTGAGACACTGTGACCCGTGCTCAGCAAGAGCCCAAAGCAAAGAAAGGATGCAGGTGATCATTTACTGCTTTCACTCACAGTAATTCAGATGGAGGATTAACTAGACTCCTCCTCTCAGTCATTCAACACCTTTCATATTATTCATATGGGAAGAGAACAAGATAAATAAATAGAAGACAAACCCTCAGGGAGCTTATATACAGATTTGGGAAATAAGGTATTATATATCAAAAGGAAAAGAAAAAAGAGTTAACATGGGTGTAAACAAAGAGTCAGGGAGAATCAGACAGCTGAATAGTGTGCAGGCCTCACAGCCAGCAGGGCTGCTGTGAACAGGATGTCTAAGGATGGAGGAGAGGTGGCTGGGCGGGGGAAGGGCCAAGGGACCTGGGCCAGTCTGCAGGTGGCTGTAATTCCAAGCACTAATTTCCTGATGGACCCATACCCCCACACAAGTTCCTATATAATCCTGAGTGGTTACTGGCTGCTCAGCATGGCCTGTGTGAGAGAGAACATTTGGTCCTAGAACAAAGCAGTTTATGTATACAATTATCAGCTCAAAAACAGGCGTTGAGTGGAAACTAAGTGTGCTGCTGTGCTGGGTATAAATACCACTAGCCGGGGGTCTGGCATTCACGGAGCTTACAATTTTATTAGAAAGTATCCAAAATGGGAGTTCCCATCATGGCACAGCGGAAACGAATCCAATTAGGATCCGTGAGGTTACGGGTTCAATTCCTGGCCTCACTCAGTGGGTTAAGGATCTGGCGCTGCCATGAGCTGTGTGTGTGGTGTAGGTCGAAAATGTGGCTTGGATCTGGCATTGCTGTGGCTCTGGCGTAGGCTGGCAGCCATAGCTCTGATCAGACCCCTAGCCTGGGAACCTCCATATGTCTCGGATGTGGCCCTAGAAAGACAGAAGACAAAAAAAAAAAAAAAAAAGTATCCAAAATAAAGATATAAATGACAAGCTCAATATTTTCAGGCTTAATAAAAGTAAATTCTATACCAGTATATACCTCATCTACATATTCTTAGGGGTTCTGGTAGCTAGTGCTATAAACCATGGGCTTAACATTTAATGCTCACAAACAGGACCTTCCACCCAATGCGCCTCACAGTGATCTAAACCCCACCTGCTCCTCCTGGTTTTTTTGCCTCTAAAATAATTACTGGAAGGCTCTAACTTCTTCAGTCATTTGCCCTTTAGTCAGTTTAAGGGCGGCCAACATTTTTCTTTCAGATTTGCATTGGTCATATCATAAAATTTTTTCTTTAGGACAGTATGAAGTCTGGATACTTACACTGTTTCTGAAGACTTGGAATTCTAGGGTTCTTAAATCTATCTTTGCCACCTTACTCAAGTTAAACCTGAAATAAAAAAATGCACCATATTTCTTTGTAAATAGTATCTTAGTTAAAGGGGTCACAGAGTTACCAAGGCTGTGCCTATCTTTGGGCAGATTCTGAGATCAATATTATCAGATTAATAGCCTTTGAAAACCATCTACAACTTATAGTTAATATTTAGTTCACGTTTTATAACTAAAATATTTGGAAGGCTTCACTTGTTCTCTTTACAGTATTTTAAGAAGGATTTCTACATTTTTTTTTCTTGTCTTAAACGAAAGCTTTACTAGATGCTTAATATAACATCAATCTCTCTCCTCAGAAACATCTCTCAACTTCAATTACAGGCCAGAATTTTTCTAAGCCAAATCTATTCCTGTATGAGCTGCAGTAAAGTTTTAAATGTGTAAAATAATAATTAGCTGTTAATATGGAAAAACTCTGATGATCTAAACAATGCATACCTTGATATTAACTTATCTACAAAGATGGAAGGGTTGGAATATAAAGCCAGAGGAATACACTGAATGTAGACAGGAACATCTGCAGGATTTTCTAAAGTAATCTCTTCTTCCTTAAACAAAGTAAAGACACAGTAAGTGAAGGACTTCCTCAGTTATAACCTATCAGGTATCTCCCCAGAACCACCATTGCTCTGAGGACTTACTGAGGAGCAGTTTGTATTAGTGAGCGGAAACCTCACGAGCCGGGGTGAGCTGAGGAGCGATGGCCAGGAGAGCTCAGCAGTGATTTTCGATAGGATGTTTTTCTGAAGGTCTGTATTTACTTCAAATACAGCGTTCAGTCTAGCAGGGGAAAAAACAGCAATTCATAAGTCACGGTATCAAAATCAAATATTTGAGTTTTCTGAATACAGGAAACTCTATTGGACCCGTGTACCTGAGAAATTTTATTCTGGCCTTGAATAAACACAGGCTTATTTGCCCTAATATTTTACTGTGCTTTTTCATAGAGACAGGAATGAAGATGTCTCTAGGCACAAAGAGCTGCCAAAGTGTCTGTAGCTAATCAGCTGTACTGTTTCCAAATTGAATATATAAGAGAAAGGCAGGTGCAGGTATATGCAGGTATCATGACATTATGGGCACTTAAAGTGTCTGGCATGTTTGGTGGAAAGATCCAGACACCAAGAGCAGCAAATATTTTCAGCAGAACTAATGAGAAGGCAGTGTGCTGCTTGGCATGTGGCTCTTTTCCGATTTGAGATAAAACACAAAACAAACCCTGGTATGTAATGAAGATGCCAGCTGAAGTAGTGATACATATAAGGTCTTATGTAGATATATATAAATCTAAAAGCAATATTCAGGACCTCATTTGAATATTTCCCCACTTATGAGAGTTTATAAGCCAGCTGTTTGGAACTCAACACACGCCCTAAGGAAACAGTATTATAAATGGGGCTGAGGTCCCCAGGCCCAAATACTGAGACTTGTGTTATCCCAGTGCACTGCTGTATTGTGCTGTGCTAACACTGGTGAGAGCACTGGTGTGATAAGCCAGTAGCAAATTCTCTGGAACAGGCACACTGACAAGGTGACACAAAGGCCATGCAGGGAGAATGCCACATTCCCTGTGCAATGGGGACATGGAGGCAGAGGGCAGGCAGGGAGCCTGGGTCTTGGGCAGTGGGTGCTAAGCCCGCAGAGAGGAAGGCAGGGGTTTTGATGGGTGGGAGGTCAAGAGGTTCCTTGGCAGGTGAGCCCAGGGCAGCGCGACACGTTATTTACTCAGAGCTAGATGTAAAAATTTGGAGACTACTTGTACATTACGATGTCCCAAGGTCCACTATGGAGATGGCGAGGACCAAGGAGTGTTTTAATTAGTGTTCTCTTAGGGAGCTCATAGAAGTCTCTTTTTACTAATTTTAACCATCTTAAAATTAAACTGTAACTCTTTTGCCTGAAGAAAACCTCTCACCACATACAGTTCAGATAAACAGAAAACTGCAGATTTTCTTGTTAATGGCTTGAAAATTTTATAGTACTATAAACTGGAATATCTTGATGATACTGACAAATACATTTCAAATTAGCCAATGGAGAAGAACAGTTTTCATCAGTGGTCACATTATCATTCTAGCCAAGTTCTCTTCTGAAACACATAGCAAGATCAAATTTCTTTTGAAACCCAGGTGCGGTTACTGATTTGTCACTGGAACATTTTCTACCTGCCAGAGACATATGGCTCAGACATACGGCTGAGCCCACGTGACCTAGGTCCCGTGCACCCCTAAGGGCTCAGCACTTGAAAGGGAGGAACAGAGGTGCTCCTACTGTGAGGTTCTACCTACAAAGTGTCTGTCTTGCCTTTAACTGAAGTCAGTGGGGGGTAGAAACCTTCTATGCAGATGACTGTGTCCAAGGTAAACACTGAGGTCACCCTACATAAGGACAACATCACAGAGTCTCTGTGACTTTAAGCATCTAGAACACTGGGGAAAAAAACAAAAATGGTAGTGTGCATACTTTTTTTTTTCCCCAGTCCTTTTTTTTTTGGCCACCCCGAGGCATATGGAGTTCCCAGGCCAGGGATCAGATCAGAGCTGCAGTTATGACCTAAGCCACAGCTGGGGTAACACTGGATCCTTAACCCACTGTGCAGGCTGAGGATCGAACCTGTGTCTCTGTGGATGCTGCTGATTCTGTTGTGCCACAGCAAGAGCTCCTATACTTCTGAGAAATAATTCCAGATGCCTCATTGTAATTTTCTAAAAACTGGGCAAATGTTCTTAGCTACAGAGAAGTAAAATAACTAAATATAAGATAAACTTTAGAAAGTCACGTTTCCAACTGGTAAAGATGGCGAAGATACTTAAATACAGCAAAACCACTCACCTGTGACCTGAGTTTTCCTTTATTCCCATCCACCCTTTGAACAGGCTCTGGTGCAGGTCCCAGTCCGCATCCCAGGTATCCTCCTGCATGGCGACGCCAGGCTGGACTTTGGGCTCAGCTAGAACAAGGAGAAACATGCTCAGCCCTTCAAATGATTTCCGTGGCATCAAGCGGCAGGGATGGACTTTAAAAGTGGCGGCTATTCGGCGCCGGGTATTTTGGGGAGGGCATGAAGGAAGGGCCTGGGCAAGAACAGCATGACGACTTACATTTGGAGAGAAAAGGCAAGCCAACATAGCAATGATCCCCACACTGCAGTCCAGGATCAAAATAAATGTTCGCAATCTACAAAGAGGCAAGGAGAACCGTGAACGCCGAACCCAGAGACGGTCACAGGGAACACATACTCGTGGATGGGAATTCTCAAACGTGACATTTTCAAACCTTTGACTTTTTTCCTGGCTCCAAGTCTTCCTTATTGCCCCGTAATCGTTTGTAGTAAAATCGCACATCTTCTGACAAAGATCGTATCTGCTGTATCTTTACCTTCTGTGAGAAGGAATTCATAACGTTTAAACTCTGATGAACTACTTTCCCCTGAAAGAAGAAAACAAACCAACATTTATAAATGGCTGGATTTTCTTAAAAGCACACACTGTAGAGCTGATAGACTATTTCTAGGAAACTGAAGCTCAAAGGACATTCAGAATTTTCAAAAGCTGACAATTTCTAAATTTGTAATCAGAGTCCCCTGATTACAAAGACATTGTGTCTGATTAAGAGACATTGCCATCTGCCCCAATGTGCCCTAAAGTGACTGCATCATTTTTCTGCAAAGGCTGGCTTTCCTGTTTCTTTTCTCCTTGTTCTCCAATTGCCAAGTCATATTTTTGAGTCTTCTATCTACCTGCCTACCCATACCTGCCTCAATTAGTATGACAGCCTCAGGATATTTAAGCACAGATCAAACAATTCATCTGAAATGTCTCTTGAGCATTCTCTTTTTCATCATTTTGCTCATTCACCCTTATTTACACACCTGCTACAAGGGGTAAAGAGGCTCCATCCTTTCCCACCAGATCTCAGAGTCTTGTTGGGGAGACCACTTAATAAGGTAGTATTTATAGCACAATGGGAGGCTTGCTGCAGGAGGTAATTGCAAATCATTTCTGGAGCACACATGAAACAACTAGTACTGTCTAATGGAGTCAAGAAATCTTCAGAGAGGAGATGACAATGGAATTGGATCTTGAAAGATGTGTAGGAGTTCTTGAGGGCAGGAGAGGAGGATGGGCATTCAGGGCAGACTAGCAGCAAAGGCGTGGAGGTATGAGAGGGATTTACTGCCTCTGCCAACACCCTAAGCTCAAACCTCCCTGTGGACTCTGGCCCGAGGCTCTGGATTGGCCCCCAGGCATTCTACTGTCGCATCCCGACTACTTCTGCCAGAGAGCCAGTCTCTAAGGCTCAGCTCTCAAGATGTCCAGCCTCGGTTCAAAACTTTAGATTTTCATGGACTTAAGTGGCATTTAGTTTCTTTCATGCTATCATTCCAAGGTACTGTTCCATCTTCTCTCTTGAAACCTCCCAGTCTTCTTATAAAACTGGGCAACTCACCACTGCCTACAGCCATCTCATCTCGGACCGTGCTTTTTTTTTTTTTTTTTTGGCTGCGTCTGTGGCATGAGAAAGTTCCCAGGTCAGGGACAGAATCCACGCCACAACAATGAGAACGATAGCGGATCCTTAACCACTAGGCCACCAGGTAACTCCACCTCTGTCTTTACTCAGGTTGTTCCCTAGGCCCTGAATGCAATTCTTGCCATCCGTCATGTTTTCCTGCCAGAAGAAATTCAAGCCAATTCACATGGCACCTTCATCAGTTAGGTCTGTATTTTCTTCACTGCACCTTATTTTTACATCTCGTAGAGCCATTTCTACGTCCTGCTTTATGGCTATGAATCATGGGCTCATTTCTCATTCTAGATTGAAAACTTTTTGAGAGGAGGGACTCTTTCTTTAAACAAAATTATAGTTGATTTACAATGTTGTGCCAATTTCTAAAGCACAGCAAAGAGACTCATCAATACAGTTATACATTCCCTTTCTTCTATTATGGTCTATCCGACGAGACTGGATGTGGCTCCCTGTGCTGTACAGAAGGAAGGGACTCCTTATTCCTCTTATGTCTCCTAAGGAAGTTGGTACCATGTCTTACCTTACTTATAACGTGATTAATAAAGAATTACTGGTTTTACTGTTGAATTCTAGGAAAGTAGAGGGAAAGGCAAAGAAAAAACCAGGATGAAGAAGTCTACAAATTAACTGGCTTACTGGAAAGGAAGGTGGAAGAACCATATGCTTTGGGAAGCAAGTCAGAGAACCCACTGCGATCACAGCCTTCACGGGTATCGTTAGGATCTGAAGAGGGAAGAAGAAAAACCACAGAGAAATAAGTGTTAACGTCTGAGATTGACCTTGATAGGTTATTGCATTATTTGGGGGGATTAAAACAACTAATATTTGGACTTATATTAGCATTAACCAACTCATAAGCAAAATTAAAATCACCCAGAGATACTGCTTAATCTTTCCATGCACTGCGTAAAATACACTGAAATATAGTAAGTTTCCATGTACTTCTCTGTGATGCACTGATAATATGATAAACAAGACCAAACAATGGGGAGGAAATGATGCACAGATTTTTCGTAATACAGGTTACTTTGTAGATTAAAATTTAAAAAGGCAAGTCAGATTGTACTCCTAAAACAATGTCTGAAAAATCCAGCATTTTCTAAAATCACATAGCTCTCTCTTTGTACATAGCAATAAATTAATGTCAATCTAGATTCTAGATTCTGAATTTCAACTCACACTCTATAGGCAACTCACAAAGATACTTCTCTAAGACATGAAATGCATTTATTTCTCTCAAGAGTGACAAACATTAAGCAGGGATTTCTCACTTAGGAGGTAATTAACCTGGCATGATCTGACAAATCTTTTGTTATTAACTGACCAATTCTGTTTTCTGACTTAGTTTTCTTCCATATGGGGGGCTGTAGGTACTGAAAACAGGTAGGAGAACAAGGGTCACAACTTGTTGACTTTAGCTATGCTCAACTTCCCAAAGATCCCTGAAATAATAAATCATAATACTTGGGTTTGGCAGAAATAGATCCTTTCGAAATCTCGTTGAATGCAACATGTCAAACCCCACAAAGAATGTTTGAAAAGCTCAATGATTTTCACTTTGTTCCTTGATTGGAATGACTCATGTGAGTAGAATCCCGAGATCTCAAGTTGAGGTGGGCTTTCCTGACTCCTTGTTGGAGACATTGCAAGAAGGCTATTTACGGCTGCAGAGAGAGGCGTCCATCCCAGGAGCTGGGGTCTGTGCAACACTCTACCCACCTGCAAGCAGGTTTCTAACGGCAACTCTCAATGTGCCAAACACGCTTTTCTGAAGTTGTTTGTAGCTAAGAGATTTGGGTTTTATCAGAAAATCATGTTAACGAACACCAATATTGTGTTACCTATTCTCAAAAGCTTAGTTTTTAAGGTGTGAAAATGATAAACCGTAACTTTCTGAGTAAACAGTTCTCTGTTTCTATAAAAACAAAAGAGGACTGAATTTTTCAGAAAACTCCATTGACCTGAATTCTCATCAAGTCCTTACCTCGTAGTCTGTTGTGATCTGTATGGCTCCATCATGAATACCTTCCAGGTTTTTTGCAGTAAGTTTGACTCTAAACACTGCAAAGTAGCCGGAAGCTAATATAACCTGTAAGCAAGCAGTAGAAATGACATCATTCACTAACTTTGATAGCTGAAGTTTTTTATTGCCACAGAAAAGAAGGGTACAGAGATAAACTGACTTCAACACTTAACCTACACTAATGTGACACGGAATTATCCTATCATCACATACAAGTATCTCAAAATAATGCCCATTCCTGGATGTTTACATTCTTGTTCCATGGGTCACTGAGAAAGCTAGTTTCCTGAGGAAGAGTCAACTCCCAGCTGCTAAGCTGGGGAATCATGCACTCCTGACACCCCACCGCGTACCTGCGTGATCAAAGGGGGTGAGGGTTGGAGCAGAGGGACCCAGCCTTCTACTAACCCTTTGGCTATAAGTATGTACAAAGTGGGTTCTGCTTCAAGTTCTGAATTTAATGCTGTCATGTTAATCATCATGTCTTCAGAGCAACTGACACTGGGTCATATAAAAACATCAAAAATCATGAAAGGAAGGAAGAGTTAAGCAATACAAATTTGAAAGAAAGAACATGTATATTATTTGTTTTCTCAGGCTATTTGCTGTTTCTGGCAATTAATCTTTTCAATCGTGAAATTTTCAAAAACCATGAAATTCATTTTGTGAATTCATTTTAGGTACTAGTAATTTTACCTAAAATTCCCATTCGCTTCAAATTAACAGACCTTCATATACCAAACACACTTTTCCCTTTTTAGAAGCATTTCCATGTTGGTTTGGTGTAATTCTAATGTTTCCTCACGACTCTAACCACCCAAATCAGACCACATGTCTGAAGAGCAGAGAGAGTTGTTGACAATGTGTGTTGCATAAGGAAAAGGATGCTAATTTAGTTCACAGGTTTGGCTTTTTGGAAAACAGTTGAAGTTTAGGCATGACAAACTAAAAAAAAGAAAACCCCACATTTTTGTGGAGTTGCTATTTAGAAGCTTGCAACTCATTACAATTTTCTGTTTTAAAGGTTCATAACATTGATCTCAACTTTCTGTCCCCTATTTTTATATTTATATAGTTTTGCATAAGAGCTAATTCTATAACCCCAAATTGTCAAGCAGGCTCTATGTTACTGACTGGACCTCTCAATTTTAAATAAGTGTTAACACTTATTCAGTACTAGGTAATAATCCAGAGTCCTGAAATGATTAATTTATAATGTCTTATTAAAAACTATAATTCAGGGAGTTCCTGTTGTGGTGCAGCAGAAATGAATCTGACTAGTATCCATGAAGTTGCGGGTTCGATCCCTGGCCTTGATCAGTGGGTTAAGGATCCAGTGTTGCCATGAGCTGTGGTGTAGGTCGCAGATGCGGCTCAGATCCCTAGTTGCTATGGCTCCAATTTGACCCCAACCTAGCCTGGAAACTTCCATATGCCACGGGTGTGGCCCTAAAAGCAAAAAATAAATAAAAAATAAATAAAAATGAAGTATAATTCAGGAACCCTTGTGGCTCAGTGGGTTACAAACTGGACAGGATCCATGAGGCAACTTCCATATGCCACAGGTGCAGCCCTAAAAAGCAGAAAAAACAAAAACAAAGAAACAAAAAAACCAAACCAAAAACCAAAAAAAGAAAAAAATTGTAATTCAACCATCTGGGATTATTACTCCAACTTCACTGTCAAAAGGAACACATTAATAGCTGGTCTCGTTATTATCTCATTATATTATCATTATAATCTGTTTCCAGTATTCTAGTTGTATTAAAAATAAAATCTCAGTTGCACTGACAGGTATTACTTCTCTGGGGCATTTCTCTCTCTTTTTATGTTTTAAAAGAAGGCTTTACTTATGTATCAAATTAAAAAATTATAAATTATTAAAAATGTGAACACCCATATATCTACCACAGTATCTGATTATGTAACTTGAATGCTGCACAAATACAATTAGAATATTGCAATTAAATATTAAATAACATTATTTACTGTTTCCCACTTTTTCATAAACCCTTTTCCAAGTTTCTACAATCATATTCACAATTTATTTGCTGCAACATTCAATCATAAAATCATGACTTCATGCATTTAGCTGTTCCAGTTATTTAGAATTATTTATAATAATGCTATCCACACATATTGCACTCTCACAGCTTTTTGCTCTTTATATTTTTTTACTTCCATGGGAAGAATTCCCAGGAGATGTTATTATATTATTAAACTGCTCTCCAAAAAAAAAACTGTTTGGGGGATCCTTCCAGCAAAAAATGCTTCAATCACTTATGACCTATGACATTCCATGGAGGCATATCTGTCAATAATCTCTGTGCATAAGGACATGTGCTTTACCTTTTATAAAACTGCCCCAAGAAGTTCTATCCTAACCTGCAGTTATGTTCCTTCAAAGTCACATAAGGTGATTGTACTAATTCTGCCCCAAGGGGTATCAACTCCAAGTTCCCTTGTCAGTAATGTGAGGGCTTAGACTGAAGTATTCATTTGCTCCTGTTTCATGCCCTTTTATGACTAACTGTACAGAAGACCAAGTAAAAGTACATGGGGAGATCTACCCAGGGATCAAACAAATGATGTTCACCTTGTTGATACTTTCTCCTAATCAGTACAGAGACCTGACCAGAAATACTCCAGGATACCAATACTGGTAGAAAACACTTTGCACTAACGTGCAGGGCTCTCTCTTCTGCCTCCTGAATCCAGTGCACACAGGATTAGTTCAGTACCTATGGGAATTTCCTCTGGATTGACACTTGTGTTCCATCTTAACCCCTTGGGTTTCATGTGTTCTCATCATACAAGGAGGGAGCCGAGGCAGGTTACCTATAAGGTCTTTGCAACATCAAACAGCCAATGCTATGACAAATCCCATAAAAATCTTATGAGCAATAGTCTTCTATTTGAGGTTTGCACATACACATAAGTTTAAGGAAACAATAGCAAAGTTTACTTACTGATGACTGGTCTGATAAGGAGGATTTTTCTAACTCTGGAAGGCTTGAGATTATTGTAGTTCTGTTGCCTCTTTCAGTAGCTATGAGTTCTATGGATAAACCATCTCCTATGATATGCCAACTTTTTATAGCCAACTTAAAAAGGAGAAAGATATAAAAGTGATTATTGCAGCACTAGCAAAGATCTCTAAAGGTGATTTAGAATAAAAAACAGATTTTTTTTTTACCTCAATTGGATTGCTGTTTATAATTGCAAATAAAATAGTACTTGCTTCTGTAGCACTCAGTATGCCAAAATCTATGAAACGTTCTTCTATTTTGGGGGGTAATACAAAGTACTGGAAAGATAAAAAAGAACTAGATTAAATGTAAAATCACACTTATGTAAGAGGATGTTATCAAAAAAAGTAACTACTAAGATATACTGAAGTTCCTATACTTAATGTAAATACACATATGTATAATATATAATTAAGAACTTTGTACATGGAAATAAATTTTGAGTAATCAGAAATGAAAACGCTCATGGCCTTTACTGAACAGCTACATCCCTCCTGAAGGCACAAAAGCAGCAGGAAGCTAAAATACTAGGAGAGGTTAAGTGGAAGGAATTAGGCAAAAAGTCCTGGGTCTCAGCGAACATCACATCTTCATGAAAGTAGCTACTGATTATGAATCATTTAAGCAAAAGAAATAAGGAAGGAGCAGTTTAATACTGAAGGTTCCTCCAGTTCTAAAATTCTTACTGATTCTAGCTTTTTGGAGAACTACATTTCCATGTTTCCACTTTCTTTTCATTTTTTTACATTTTCCCCATCAGTTTTCTTATCTAAACTTCTTTCATTGATTACTCCCAGGATAGTTTTGTTTGGATTTTCTTTTTCCTGCTTTATTGTTTGTATGAGAAAGACCTGGATTTCCCTTTGTGCTGCATTTAGATTCCTTTTCCAACCCTGTCTTTCCCACCTACTTTCCTCTTTACTATCTGGTTCTTTTCTTCATTCTCATAATTCCTGGTTCTGGTCACCTCTTTCCTACCTAATTCCCCCCTTCGCCCTCCCTGTGGTATTTTTTTCCCCCTGCTTCTTATCTTTCTTCAATTTAGTGTGTTGTTAGCTTCCCCATGACTGTAACAGTTGAGAAAGTAGACTGTGGAAAAGGCCTAAAGAGAGGCTGTTAACTGGAAGATGCAACTGTATCATGAGGAGAACGGCTGCCGGAAAGGGTGAAAATCTTCTAAGTACTGACGAGGGAGGAATCAGAACAACTTGTAAAGCACAGAAAACAGCAAATTTAACTGTGTGCATCAGGACTGTCTAATAATAAGCGAAAACGCTAAAGCTGCATAGGGAGTTTAAATTTTAAAGGTGGACATACTTACGTCTAAAAAGCCTGTATATACCCGTACAGGTAAATTAAACTTGGAGGCATTGGTAATAAGTAAAATATTATTATCTATGTGCATGGATGATGTGGATGGCATAAAAAGCAGAGTAAAAATGTATCCTGATTCATTTGGAAGAATTAAGACTGGTTTGCTGAAGTTGTGAACCTAGGAAGTGATGGGAGAGAAAAAAACAGTGTGTCAGCATCATTTGGTTGGTAGATGAGTACAATTAAAAGTATGAGGGTTCCCAGACATACTTTAAACATTGTTTTGGCTTCTTCTGGTAGCAACACATCATGAATGAGGATCGCAAAACTGAAAGTGTTAGTAAGGTAAATTGGCCTTTCCACAGGATCAGCAGGACTGTCTCGGATATGAAATAATGTTGCAGCGTGATCAAATCCCAAATAACTATTTGAAAAACAAAAACAAAATAAATCATTTTTATTTCCACGTGTTAATTTAAAATCCAAGTTCTTTTGCTGCGAGTAATATTTTACATTTAGTATTAAGGACTGTTATTAGAGAATTAAAACTGAATATTTTAGTGATGGTCCACATGATTTAAATTAAAATTTAGCTTGCAAATTACTGAGGTGTAAAATCAAGAACTATTCATTATGCATTATATGTAACCAAACAATTAAAATCAAGAGTGTATTAACAAAAAGGTTTTCAAGCTACTCAGAAAAAAAAAAAGTGTATCATTCGGTTGTAACTAGCTTTGTTAAAATGAGTCCCTACCAAGTTGGATATTAAACTATTATTGGTTAAAATATAATTAGAAAATGAACTACCTAATATATTATTGCCCATGTATAAAAAGCTATAATTCCAGAGTGCTGTTTAATGAGTTTATTATAAAGGACATAATGATTTGTTTCAGGTAATGGTATACATTAATAACAAACCAGACACTTGAATGTTACAAAAGGAATTACAGAAAGGAAATGGCTCAAATGATTTAAAAATCCAAAATGTACTATGGAATCATTAAGACTTCATTTAAGCCCAAATCATAACCTCCCATTTACCTTTTCCTTAAAAAAAACCCAAAAAACAGCAGATTTCTTTATAATTGAAGTTGTTCTTTTCAACACTAATTTCATGAAGTTGATGTGAATTTGGCTACTCCTTTTGTTAAGTTGGAAACTTAATTATTTGGAAAACAGAATTTACTGATTAGTAAAAAGTTATAAAGTTTATTTTAAAAGAGAAACTCACCCATCTAAAACCTCTGCCTGATACGGTATTTCAAGTTTAGAATAACTCTTCTCTTTTGCTTTAACAGTTATTTTCCCAGAAAACTGAGATGGTTTTTTTGCCTTTGATGCTGAAAGGAAGCATAAAAAATAACCTGTCACTTTTTGCCACCAAAGAGTTTATAGAGAGGAGTATGAGAGTGACTTTGTGTGAACTGCCAAAATCCTTATTTTATTTTTTGTCTTTTTGCCATTTCTTGGGCTGCTCCCGTGGCATATGGAGGTTCCCAGGCTAGGGGTTGAATTGAAGCTGCAGCCGCCAGCCTACACCAGAGCCACAGCAACATGGGATCTGAGCCGCGTCTGCGATCTACACCACAGCTTATGGCAATGCTGGATCCTTAACCCACTGAGCAAGGCCAGGAACCGAACCCGCAACCTCATGGTTCCTAGTCAGCTTCGTTAACCACTGAGCCATGACGGGAACTCTAGAACTGCCAAAATCTTTAAAAGAAAATTGTGCTTTCAACTTGGCACACAGAATACCTTACAATATTTTAAGTCAATCACTACAGTTTTCATACAAAAATGAAAAGATATTTTAATTATCCTGTTTCGAGATAAAGAGATAAGGAATTAGCAAGTAAACACAATTCAGGAGGAAAAACACTGGATCTGAGCTACTTCTCTAGAGTCATAAGCTTTGGCGTCACTTACAGGGACATTTCTCAACTCTGCCCCTATTAGTATTTTAGGCCAGGTAAATTCTTTGTTGGGGGTGGGGTGGCTGTCCTGTGCACTGCAGGATATTTAGCAGCATCCTGAGCCTCTACTTGCTAGATATCAGCTGTGACAACCAAAAGTGTCTGCAGACATTGCCAAGAGTCCCCTGGGAGGCAAAACTGACCCCTACCCCCACCCCACTGAGAACTGCTGGTTTACAGCTATATTAAGAAATAATAGGAGTTCCCGTCGTGGCGCAGTGGTTAACGAAGCCAACTAGGAACCATGAGGTTGCGGGTTCGGTCCCTGGCCTTGCTCAATGGGTTAACGATCGGCGTTGCCGTGAGCTGTGGTGTAGGTTGCAGACGCGGCTCGGATCCTGCGTTGCTGTGGCTCTGGCATAGGCCGGTGGCTACAGCTCCGATTCAACCCCTAGCCTGGGAACCTCCATATGCCGAGGGAGCGGCCCAAGAAATAGCAACAACAACAACAACAACAACAGAAATAATATTCCTTGTGTGGCCAGAGTCTTGCTCTGAATACCACTAAAGTAGCTTGGGGAAAGAAATGTCAAGAGTGAGGAGCTCTGGGGAGTTCTTGTTATGGCTCAGCAGTAATAAACTGGACTAGTGACCATGAGGATGTGGGTTGGATTCATGGCTTTGCTCAGTGGGTTATAGATCCAGCACTGCCATGAGCTGTGATGTAGGTCGCAGACATGGCTTGGACCTCGTGTTGCTGTGGCTGTGGTGTAGATTGGCAGCTGCAATTCCGATTCGACCCCTAGCCTGGGAACTTCCATATGCTGCGGATACGGCCCTAAAAGAAGACCAAAAAAAAAAAAAAAAATAGGAGCTCTGACTTCTTCTATCAGCCAACCCTAACTCACAGTGTAAGAAGAGACACACACCCTCCCTGCCATCATACTATCCTCACAGATGAAGTAAAACCTTGAAGCTTTGTAGCACTTCTGAATAATCCCATCTGGAATTACAGAGACAGATTCAGCTGGATCCAATCTGGGTTACCCATTCGATGTTCCTTTCAAAGCAAATCAAGAAGCTGTTTATCCCCTTTAAAGTACTTCAGGAGCTCTGCCACTTAGGAGAAGAATTTATATGTAAGTTCTGCAAATGTGTGTTATCCAACTTTGGCACACACAAAAAAGAACCAAAAAATGGTATGACATCTAGTATGTACAGTCGGTGTGGATTCAGATTTTTAAAACTCCCATTAAGCTTCGTTCCTTTCAGCGTACTGCAGAGCCATTTCTGGATGCTTTAATTTTGTCACTGTTTATTCTGACATGAGGCTGACATCAAGGGCCAGAATTTAGGCATTTCATAGTAACTTATCAAGTTACATTTTCACAAATAAGTGGTCAAAAACCTCAAGAAACTTCAGTTAAAAATCATAAAGAATCCCGGTTTGATGAGACAGATGCTTGCTGAGAAAGTGCAGGCTGAGAGTTAATAATCACAGTGCATTATGAAAATCTTAAAAGTTAGGTGAAACATGCACTTCCTGCCTGATTTTCATAGCAACCTCAGCGGTGTTTTTGCATTGAGACCTGGGGTGGTGGTGGAGGAAGAGGTGGGAGATGGAAGGTGGAGGGTTTTTCCCACGATGATAAAAGCCACATTTAGAAATGCAGCACTTGCTTTAAAAGAGCTTCCCTTGACTGTGTATTAAATTTTCCTTCATTTCTTTAAGAAACACTATGTTAGAGTCTATGATCTCAGGAGAACCACCATTACTGACACTCATTTATCTCAGTGGAAATAGTCACTGGGGGTCAGGGCAGGAGCCGAAGCAGAGTGGGGGAGGGGAAGCACACAGTGGGCTGACTCCGCGTGCACCCGAGACTCCTGGGCTTATCAGAAGGGTGGGTCCTACATTTTGTTCTTGGGGTCAGAAATCATCGCTGGTCACTCACTCCCTTTCTCAGAGAGGGCAGAGAATGTACCTGCTGATACTGACTCCGAGGCTGGTGATCAGGACTGTGGCATCTTACCGACACGGAAGACGTGTCACATGTTGGGGAATATCTGTGCCATCAAACCTTCTACAATACTGGTTGTTTCCTGACAGCTGGATTATGAAAGTATGCCATGTACTGAATCTTGATTTAAGAGTCTTCCCTGAGCTCACTGGATGACACACTGTGCTGGCAGCCAGCCCGGCCATCATTCCAGATGTTCCCCAGACGCTCCACTTGCGTGGAGTGTGCACCGATGCCCTCACACACGCTGCACTGCACGCAGCAGGTCACTCCATGCCTGAATGCGTTCTTCTGAGGAGAAGCTTAGTTGTGAAATGTGGACTACGTGCAAAGACGGTCTTATCATGAAGCCAAAGTTTAAGTTTCAGGGCTCCTCAATGGATGAGCCCTTATGACAAAAGTCCCATTTGGAGTTTCAAGCTTTCATTAAATTTAATTATGTATTCAGTTAGATAGCCATTAAGTCACTATTTTAAAAAATCTATGACAGAAAATTTAGTAAATGTTCCAGTAAAGTGGGCAAAATTGAATAAAAACATTTTACAGTCTGGGTAAATATTTCAAATGCCAAAATATGCAATATATATGTTTGAAATAGTAATTATTTACCTTGACAATTCTATCACAAAGGCTGTTATTTTAGTTTGGGTAGGACTGTCTTGTTTATACAAGCCAATATATGGAAATGTTACAGGAAATAGTTTATTTCTACTCTTAAGTTAAAAAATGCTTCTGAAATTCAAATATGTATTCACTCAATCACAAAAATTAATGACTTCATAATTAAAGCTAAGCATAACAGGTATATATGTGAAAGAGCCCTGATTACAAAACTTTTTACAATCCTAATATATTTGCTAATACTAACTTAGGTTTATTAAGTTATAATACTGTCTTTTATGAAACAATCAAATAAGAATTCATGACAGTTTATAAGAAAAACCAGTACTATACAATCTGACTGTAAAATGGTCTCGGTTTCTACATTAAGATGTCAACACAAATGCCCTCTAATTTAGAAAAATAAGACCACTCTGTTAGAGAGAAAAAGTTGAATACTTACCATCAAAACTAATACTTGCAACCTTGGTATATTTACTTTCTGAAGCTTTTAATGTAATTGGTTTAAAGTGTACTGTTATAGCATCATTTTGTGGTGTAGGTCGAACACTCTGCAAAGAGAAAAATTTACATAGCATTATTTCAGTCTAATGGTTCAGTTTATACTGAAAAGTATACTGGAAAAGTAAAGCAGAACCAAAATGCAAAAAGTTGAACTTTATATGGTCCCTTTGAATGGAGGAGGCCCCAAACTGGTGCAACATCAAATTAATTTCATTGGACTATTTTTATGAAATAAAATGATGACTAGAGGAAAAAAATGCATGACTGATAAGTTGAGTGTGTAAGAAACTAAAGACAAACTAGTATACTAGGTATGCATACATAAAATAGGAAAAGAGTATTTATTATCTACATGGACCCCTAGTTCACCTATAAGGGAAAGCAACATGAAGATTTATGATAGGGCCCCTCTTACAGAAATTTAAACACTAAATGTAACATCCTGACTATATGAAGATGAAGAATGCGCTTATTTGGGAGCTGGTGCCCCTTTGCCAAGGCAGTTTTGCAGATCCTATTTCTTTTTTTTCCTCTCTTCTTATGGCCACACCTCTGGCATAGGGAAGTTCCCAGGCCAAAGGTGGAATCAAAGCTGCAGCTGCCAGCCTACATCACCACCACGTCAATGCCAGATGAGATCTATCTATGACCTAATGCCATAACCCGAGGCAACACTGGACCCTTAACCCACTGAGTGAGGCTAGGGATTGAACCCACATCCTAACAGACAGTCAGGTTCTTAACCTGCTGGGCTACAATAGGAATTCCATTGCACACAAATCTCGATCAAAAAAATCTTCCCTTAGAATTCAACTTGAATCTTGCTTTGGTTTCCAAATGCTTCTGGGGTTTTTGCTGAATTTCCAGTGGCTTTTTAAACTTGTCGAAGCCTGACATGTCCCACAGAAAGGCACTCTCATCAGGCAAGCCTGCTAAGACTGTGCTGTCAGGGCCGCTAGAGCCACCAGGTTCCACCCCAGCTGTTCCCCACCATTTTTCTGCTCATTTATAAAGGTGGTTTCTGCCTCAAGAGAACAAAGGATGGTCCTTTGAAGGCCCAAGAAGCACCTCGGAAAAGCATGAGGAAAAACTGTCCCTTGCATTGTCTGCAATCATAAGGAACTCTGCAAGGTGCAGCCCAGCTCCTCAAGGTGCAGGCAGGGAGGGCCTGTGCTGGAGATCTTAATGGCCTTACTTCTGGGCTTCTGGCTCTCTTAGCATTTTAACTCTTATCTATCTTCCTCTTCTTTTTTTTTGTCTTTTTTTTGTCTTTTTAGGGCCACACCCACAGCATATGGAGGTTCCTAGGCCAGGCGTCTAATTGGAGCTGTTGCTGCCAGCCTACGCCACCCACACCAGATCCAAGCTGTGTCTGCAACCTACACCACAGCTCAAAGCAACGCCGGAGCTTTAATAAACTGAGTGAGGACAGGGATTGAACCCACAACATCATGGTTCCTAGTTGGATTCATTTCTGCTGCGCCACAACAGGAACTCCTCTTCCTTTCTCTTGAGAACTCATTTGCTTTGAAGCTCTAACTGGGGCTGGGGATTGACTGGTTCCATCCACATATTTACTATCAATAAGCTTGCTGTTATTAGCAATCATTTAAAGTACCAATCTCTTTATTCCTTGATGGGTATGTAGGTACGTATGTATGTACATGTGCGTGTGTGTGTGTGTGTGTGTGTGTGTGTGTTTGTATTTTTAACAATTAAGACAAAGCAGTCTGACTATAAGAGAAACTACAAACTGGAGAAAGGTTCATTTGAATTCACTATACTGTACTACTCTACTAATACTTTTTTTTTTTTTTTTTAAAGGGCTGCATCTGTGGCATATGGAGATTTCCAGGCTAGGGGGTTCAATTAGAGCTGTAGCTACTGGCCTACACCACAGCCACAGCAATGCCGGATCTGAGCTGAGTCTGCGACCTACACCTCAGGTCACGGCAATGGTGGATCCTTAACCCCCTGATCAAGGCCAGGGATCGAACCCGCAACCTCATCATTCCTAGCTGGGTTCGTTGACTACCGAGCCACGAGGGGAACTCCACGTACTAACACATTTTCCGAAGGAAAGTACTACAGAAGTATATGTGACAACCCATGGTGATCAGTTTATGCAACAAAAGGATGTTAACTATTTAACCAGAAGTGTGAGTTTGAGTAAACTGCCCGTTTACTTTAAGGGGCCTTACTTTTTCCCTTCCATAAAATCCTAGGGGATTGGATTAGATATTTTCTAAGTTTCCATCTATCTAAAATATTTTTGTGATTTTGATTAATTTTGCTGTTTTTTTGAATAAGCCACATTATCTTGAGGTCAAGATTTGTTAGAGATGATCATAAAAAGCTCTGTGTTTACAGAGGAGAGCCATAGTTCCTAATTCTTTCACTTGTTCTGTTGATTATGACACAGCAGCAATGGAACCTGGATTATTTTCAAACATGATTAAAGTGGTGGTTAATCAGTAACAAGCACACTTTTTTTTTTTTTTAAAGGGCCACATCCACGGTATATGGAATTCATGGGTCTGGAACTGAATCCAAGCCACAGCTGTGACCTACACCACAGCTATGGCAATGCCAGATTCTTAACCGGCTGCACCACGGTGTGAATTTCACAAGCACAATACTTTTAAAGGGCATAACACCATGGCAGAAACAGCTAAGTGATGGTACTTATTACCACACAGTCACTGTTAAGTAGTAAGAATTTAGAATAAGTAGTTGATAAAAAAAAAGTTCCTCTCACATGAAACATACTTGAAGATTTTCCTTACCAGAGGAAAAATATTTTATATTTTTATTTATTATATTTAATTTATTATAATATAAAGTTATTACCTTAAAACATGCCACACTAGTAGTAAAAAAATATTCAATTGGCTCATATTTTATACAAATGGTCTGAACTGTTGAATTATTACCATTTAGAAAAAAAAAATCCCTCAATCAGTTAAAACCTGTTTTCCAAGGAAAAACAAAGTAAAACAAAACAAAACGTTGGCTCCTCCTGATGGCTTCAAATGAAAAATAAATAACGATTAACTTATAAGTATATTTATACAAACAATCTGTTTTAATATCAGTCACTAACTGTTACTTACTTAAAAGATAATCAAGAAGGGGAAAATATATGGCAAGATTCCCAGGAAAGGCAGCTTGCACAAGCTCTAAATATAGTTCCATCCTTTCTCACGACATGCATACCCAACTAATGCTCAGGAACTCTCAAGTGAGACTCAAGGCCCAGGACATTCTAAAACTTATTTAGACAAAAGTTTAATTTAAGCAAGCAAGGAAAATAACCTTTTCATATAGAGCAACTAAACTTTTAACAACAGGAGCACAAATTCACTAAGGTACCTATCAAGTTGATAGTGGTAAAATTAATTAAATACATTTGTGATTCTTATTCATTAACAAGGAAACTTCACACAAAGGTGACTCTTAAAACATCTCAAGCAAACTCATTCCCTTATTTGTACAGCATTAATGTTTTGTAAATGTTGAGGAAAACCATATTCTCAAAGTTGCATTATAGTCAATCAATGGCAGGAAGGCCTGAACCTGGGCATCCTGCCCATTGACAAGTGGGGAAATTATATTTGGAACTGCTTGGTTTGGTAGTCTTATATCTTGAAAGCTGAATTCCATGAAGGGAAATTTAAAAAAGACTTTTCAGCCACTAGTACTGCTGAGCCCATCCTAAAATGCTATAAATTTGTGAAATGGAGGGAAGTAGGGACCCTTCTAAAAATGCACCAGTCTCTAAGTCTGGCATATGATGCAGAAAAACACAGGGAAAACCTTAGGAAGCTCTTTTAAAACTCAGTTCCCATGGCTGATAAGGCGAGAGGTCCAAGCTACCATCACCTCCCAGGCAGACCACTACAAGAGATTTTAAACTTTCTGCAGTTCATTCACCGCAATGCAGCTATGGTGACTTTCTTTCTTTTCTTTTTTCTTTTTTTGTCTTTTGTCTTTTAAGGCCACACCCGCAGCATATGGAGGTTCCCAGGCTAGGGGTCTAATCAGAGCTGTTGCCGCTGGCCTACACCACAGCCACAGCAACAAGGGCCAGATCCAAGCTACATCTGCGACCTACACCACAGCTCACGGCAATGCCAGATCCTTAACCCACTGAGTGAGGCCAGGGATCAAACCTGCAACCTCATGGTTCCTAGTTGGATTCGTTTCCTCTGTGCCACGACAGGAACTCCATACAGTGACTTTTTACAACACATACTTTGAGCAATGGTATATCAACAAATTAGGTAAGTTAGATGAAATGAAAAACTTCCTAGAAACTCATAAGCTACTGAAACTGGCTCAGGAAGATACAGAAATACATTCATGACTTTTATGTTAATTATGCTAACATACACACACGCAAATTTTTATAAACACTTATATTGCTCTTATTTTGGTCATTTTTTAATAGACTGATGAAAATTTCAACGCAGATTAAAGACCCCCAATCACTAACCCCTTAATGTAGTAGAAACAGTCTGCATTACGTATTTTTTTTTTTTCTTTTTTAAGAAAAATATGGCATCAGGGTGGCTAGGTCAAAGGAACTGTTCCTTGTCATCTGTGGAAGGGTCCTGCACCCTTGACAATGCCTGGAGGAGCAGGGGTGTGGATCCCACCAGATTCAGGCAACTGAAAGGCAGGTCTCTCTCAGCTGGCCTATTACTAGGGTGCTAGGAACCTCAGGTGGGGGCAGTTTCAGCTCCACTGTGCACTGGGGAGAGCTTTTTACCAGACTCCATTCCCGTAACCAGCCGTAATGCTTCTCCCTAGCAGAAAGATATACTAGGTCATATGTCAGGACACTGCTTAGACTATGACCCTGCTAGCTAGTGAGCAAGGTCACTGTGAACTGAAATGTGGTTCCTGAGATGACGGTCCCTCCCATCATTCAGGGTTTGTATACGCTCTTCTCTTTGGTCTCTACTCCACCAGCTGGAGGTAAACAAACACTAGGTTTGGTCAGGGATGAACAGCAGTCTCTTAAGTCTCATAGCCTATCTTATTTTATCAGATTTCTCTGAATTTAGCTTTCCGACATCAGCATGGGTCATAATAAAAATATAATGCCTTCCTTGTTCATTATTCTCTATGTAACGTGTGGACCACCTCACCCCACCCCCCAAACCATGTAAAAGGCATCCCAGTCACTGGTTCTATGTGTATGTGTAAGGCAAAGAGAGACCTCTAGTTCACAGTGTGCTGTCCAGGGTGACCACGGCAGCTGCCAGTCAGAAGGGGTATCTGTGACAAATGTTAACAGCACTACCACTACCTACCGCAGTTCTAGCTTTGTGACTTCTCTTCCCAACTCATCTGAATCTTTTCTTCTCTCTCCTTATTTAACCAAACATTAAGTCTAACAACCAAACCAGATGGAATCCTTACAACCTGTTTTTCTTGGCACGTGGCACACAGATCCAAGGATTTATCAGAATCCTTATGAGCTTTTATATGCTTCTGCCCCTTATACGCTTCTGCTAAACAGGAACCTCATGAACTTTGGTTCAAACTTAGCTTGGAGAAGACCGCATGCCCTTCTCAACCTTAAAGGCTGGTGACTAGAGAGGCAGAACAGGTTTCTTATATTACACTTTGAACCAAAGTGTCACCAGGTCACTACAAAACAGAATTCCTTTAGAGCTAGAGTTTAATTATTTTAAACTTTGTCACAAGTTTAAAGACAAAGAATATAGAAGTTAGGAAGAAATAAGTAAAAACTTACTGTTATTGGTACATCTTTTGTTCCCGAATTTAATAAATGAAGATTTAAAACTTTTGGTAGATCTGATAAAATTGAGGAAAAGAAATTGTTAAAATGGTATGCTTTAATAGCAAGTCAAAATCTTTCTCTTAATAGATATCATATCTTAAAATGCGAACTAGAATAACAATCACATTTATAAAAAGAAACACTAGACAAAAATTGCCTTATTCTTAAGGCCAGTGAGTATTGTAAAAACTGCCCCTTCTAAACAACCAGACCAAAAAACAAAATTTTTTAGTGATACTGACATTATCACTCATCTTTTAGTATTCTAGCAACGTACAATAAAACAATTTAGTAAAGTAAAATATGAAATAATCACATTAAAATCAAATCTAACTCTCAAAAATGGGACTTCAATCCTAAACACCAAATTTTAATTACATTCGGCCCAAGGAAATGCCAAATTACATGTACCCTTACTTTTTTCTTAATAAGTCTTTTAGGTTATTTTCAGTTTTAGAATTTGAATTCATTCTGTGACCATCTGGGACCAATTTCTAACATTATGTCATGATAAAGCAACTGACTAATCCATATCTGAATAAAAATCCGGAAGTAAATCTTTTTACTTCATGTTATAAGAAGATCCAGCATAACTAAATAGTTGAGAAACTGGATTAAGAAACTAAGACTCTACTTTCTGCCTTGATCTTCCATTTAGAAGACTTGACCTAAGTTATCTGCAATGCTGCTTTCCTATCTGGTAAGCAATAGTGTCCCTCAGAGGAACGGAGGAGAAACCTGTACTGGCTCTGACCCCCAAAGTAGATTTCTATAAGATTATATAATCCACCACTGAGAAATAACTTCCAAGGTGAACTAATTACATAGGAGAGCCATTCAGTACTGAACACAGGGTGGTGTTGTTTTTTTTTTTAAAGACCTATAAAGAAACTTTCTTTTTTTTACCTTGTGTTCGCAGTGTACCAAAATCTAACATTTCAGTTGAGGAATAAATTCCGGGAGCTTGGAAAAAAGAAAAGCAAACAATTATCTTTCACTTTGCCAGAGTAAGATGCACTGAAAGGAAAAGAGACTTGCAGCTCCTTTAGTTTTTCACTAACCTGTTGTAACTTCCACCTCAACAGGAAGAATGATAAACTCTGTGCTGTCTGAAGCATTGGTCTTTATCCTTATGAAGGCTGTGTGATTATCTGCTTCTCGAGATGAAAAACTAGCTCTCATCACTCCCTTGGTTTCATAAGGAGGAATTTCCTGGCAAGTTAACAGACCATAATGTAGCAAAACCACCACAGCTTATTGAATAAGATGACATCACCCAAGAGATGCATTCTTTGTGTGTGTGTGTGTTTTTTTTTTGTCTTTTTGTCCTTTTTAGGGCCACACTGGCAGTGTATGGAGGTTCCGGGCTAGGGGTCTAATTAGAGCTGTAGCTGTTGGCCTACACCAGAGCCACAGCAACACAGGATCCAAGCTGTGTCTGTGACCTACACCACAGCTCATGACAACGCCAGATCCTTAATTCATTGAGTGAGGGCAGGGATGTAACCTGCAACCTCATGGTTCCTAGTCAGGTTCATTTCTGATGTGCCATGATGGGAACTCCCCAAAAGATGCATTCTTATTTTATATACCTACTAACAAAAAATACATTACTGATTAAACAAATATATTTATTCCACTGATTATAACACAGTCTAATTTTGAAGAATGTTAAATGTTAAAAACATGTCTACTTTAAAATGAAGAATGGTACATAATGTGAGCAAAATGAAATAAATAAAATTATATGAAAACAAACTGTTAGTTGCAAAAATCATCATTAAAATGTAGAGTTAACCTACAAAAATTACTTTGCTATATTGGTGATGCTTGGGTATATTATCTAGTCTTGAAACAACAGAAACATCACTATCAGAGGGAAACTGCTTTTCCAGAAGTTTACAGGATTCTCTTTAAATGAGAACCAAGAGAGCTTAGACCCCAACCTCCTTTCATTTTAAAAGGAAATTTGGGAGTTCCTGGCGTGGGTCAGTGGTTAACAAATCTGACTAGGAATTATGAGGTGTCGAGTTCCCCTGGCCTGGCTCAGTGGGTTGAGGATCCAGCGGTGCTGTGAGCTATGGTGTAGGTCACAGATGCGGCTCAGATCTACAGCTCCAACTGGACCCCTAGCGTGGGAATCTCCATATGCCTTGGGTGCGGGCCTAGAAAAGACAAAAAAACAAAAAACAAACAAACAAAAAAAAGATAAAAGGAAATTTTTTAGGTTTTAACCTAACATAACAAAGCTTTCCAAGCAAATCCACAGTTCATCATCTGCATTCAGTAAGGCATGTAAGATAGCATACTTTTGAGGCCTGTGATGAGAGAACACTTGCACATATGCTAGAAAGAAGACTCATTGGAAGAAATTTTTTTTTTTTTTTTTGCTTTTTAGGGCCACACCTGCAGCATATGGAAGTTCCCAGGCTAGGGGTCAATTTGGAGTTGCAACTGCCGGCCCGCACTATATAGCTCATGGCAATGCTGGATCCTTAACCCACTGAGCCAGGCCAGGGACTGAACCCACATCCTCATGGATACTAGCTGGGTTTGTTAATGCTGAGCCACAGTGGGAACTCCGGAAAGATGATTTTTTGAGGTATAATCCTTTTCTTGGTTTTTGAACAATCTGGCTTCCTTGAGACCACCAGAATTTCTCTGTACACAGCTTCTGGAGTATTTTAGGAAATCCCTGTGTTTTAGAAATTACTGGTCTTTACTTACCTATACTCTCTTTTTAGTCTCAAAGTCAGAAAGAGGTGATTGGAACCCTTTGGGGGCCACTAGGGATGGACCATCTATTCCCCATCTTGAGGAGCTAACTTGGTCTCTGGGGTTTTCTCATATATACCAAAATGGGCTGGGGCTGAGGTCAAGGACAACTGACTTTTTTCTCACTCTAGATTTGTAGAAGCAAGAATCACTCTATCTTTTTTTGTAGCTTCTAGGAGTATTAAAGCAATTTGCCATGTCTGCTACCATTCATTACAGTTCTTAACTAATTAGAAATCTGACTTCTTTTATGTTTACTAGAATCCAATTATATTTCGTAGTAAATTCTTGGTTCTTATATCTAGAATTATAAAGCAATTTTAATAGCTTATAGTTAACTCTAAGAAGCACTGTTTTATATGCTATTTCTCCCAAAGGCTTTTCAAATAATATCGTAATTTCAAGGTAAAACATTTTTGTGAAAGGATATAAAAAGACCGTCTATTACGTATTTCTGCCTGCTAGAGTGTTTCTATATCTTTGGAGTTAACCTAGTCATTGACAAATTTGTTTCTAAATGTTCAAGTAAACATCCTAAAAATGTCCCCTCCACATCCCTTCACTGGTTGAGATTTGTCAGATAACAGAATTAAGAGGCTACGTGGGTTTAACAGAGCAATTAACAAAGGGATTTTGATTTTTGGAACTTATTCACAGTGGTCAAGTCCATGTGTCTTGATTTCGAATGAGCAGTGATTTCAGTGACCTCGGTACCAGAACTACATTTTTCTATTCCTTTCCCCTCTTGGATTAAAACTGAGATGACATTTAAAACAAAACAAAACACCATCCTACTGCAGGAACCTTTGTAAAGAAGGTAGTTGCTACAAATTCATTAATCTGGTTGATACTTGCTAGTATTCTCCACAAACAAGTGGTTCTCTAACCATAGATACAAACTGCTGTTAAAGATCCAACAGCACTTAGTGTGAATACCAATCATCTAAGAACTTCAAGTTTCTAAGTCATCATGAGCGCCTGACTATGCTCCCTCTGCAGAAAGCATCTCCTCCATTAATAATATGTATGAACATTCAATTCTCTACCTTTGAAAATATAATGGGTCTTTCTCATGCATTCTTTTTTCCCCCCAGTCTTAGTGTAAAGCATATTATAATCACCAATATTATTCTGAGAAAGAATAGTTAAAACCTCTTCCTTTCCACACAGTGGGTTAAAGCTTCCACCTCTTTTGTTTATTATTATTCCACTTTTCTCTCACTCTCACCCAATTTTCAAATACAGCGGTTAGGAATTTAACATTAAGACACTAATTAAGGTAAGGTTGCCCATATTTCTTCGAGTGATGAGGAGGTAAGCATTTCTGGTGTCTTTAAGAAACCACCTGGTCTCATTGGGCCCCCACAAGAAGGGACCATGCCAGCACTCACCCACAGCTTCCTAGTGCCTCCCTGCTGACCCGTGGGAAGTTCGAGGTGAAGGTCTCCTCCACTTGAGTACATTTCTACAACCTGAGACAAAGGAGCACATGATAGTTAAGGCAAAATCACATTCTAAATGCAAGCAATTTGTTGTTATATAGAAGTGTCTGATGCTCTGTCTATCAGAAAAAAATTTAGAACCGTTTACAGGTATAAATGCAGGTAAGTGTTGTATCACATCACCAGAGGTGGTGCCCACATGTGCAAGCAATTAAAACAAGGTCACTCTGAAATACTGAACTCAGAAACAGTGTAGCTGTTTGAGAGATTGGATTTTAGAAAATCCATCCACAGGACATTTATTTTTTTCTGAAGGAAGTAGCTTAAGGAAATTGTAAAATTTTAGAAATACAAATGTTGTTATAGTAACAAAAGTGCTTCTTTAGTCACAGATTTATAACAAGATCTAGCAGTGGATCTAACAACTACTGTAATTATGACACAGTGAAGAGCCCATTATTCTTAGATATATGCAACAATATCAAGGCAATATGAAAATATCAGGGGTTTTCTGGTAGGAAATTCACAGGGACTGTTAATACCACTGTGGCTTGTAACTACACCCATGATTTTTTAAAACAGTTTTACTGAGGTATAATTCACATGCAATAAACTACACATATTTAAAGTGTACAACTTGATGGATTCTGACATGAATACAGGTGTGAAGCTACCACTGCAATTACAACATTAAATAAACCCTTTAGCTCTCAAATTTCCTTGTGCCCTTTGCAAATCCATCTGTCCCCCTCTCCCCCTTCACCCCCAGGTGACCACTGAACTGCTTTCAGCCACTCTGGATTAGTTCGTATTTTCTAGAGTTTTATATAAATGGAGTCATACAGCATGTACTCCTGGGTCTGGCTGATTTTATTCAGTGTAATTATCTTGAGATCCATCATGTTGGTTTATGGACTAATAGTTCATTTATTTCTGATTTTATGGATATGCCACAATTTTTGATCCATTCACTTGCTGATGGATATGCGGAATGTTTGCAGTTTTTGGTCATTATAGATAAGGCTGTTATGAACACTGCATTGTGTAAGTCTTTGCGTGGACATCAGCTTTCCTTTCTCCTGGGTAAATACTAAGGAATAGAAGGACACATGGCTGGAAACTTTTCTTTAAAGCCATCTTATCTCTTAAAAGAGAAGAATATATTTAATTAAATGCACATTTGGGGTGATGCGTGAGAATGAGTAGAAAACCTTTACTTGTTTCACAAAATCCTCCAGGAGTACATAAAAAAGGACAAAGCAGGGAAAACAGCAGTACTTAGTATATGCTTAAAGGTTTTTGTTTTTGCTGTGTGTTGATGTTACAGTAATGCATCTAGCAAAGACTAAAGAGCTACGATATCCTCTGAGTATTATTACTTGCCTTCCATGTATTAAGTGTTCCCTTAAGTACTGACTCTATTAATACATTTTAACTGATGGGGTGAGAGTAGAACTTTTTTCTGAAAAAACCAGAGAACATCACATATTATTTCATTTAATCTTCCAAGGTATTAGAAAAACAAGCCTAACAATGTTTGGAAACAGAAGCTTGAAAGGTAGACTACTGATAACAAGGAAAGGAATAAGGAAGAGGGGACAGATAGAGGCTAAATTATAAAATCAAAAGAAAGACTACACTAAAACTAGGAACAACTGATTTTAGGTCAGTGTTAATTACCCTAATTTAATCAAGTTTAGGATAATAAGGAAACGGATGATACATACAAAATATAATTTATGTACAAAAATTCCCATAGAGAATGTTAACTTTTGTGTGCCCACATGTCTGCAAACAGGTGCACAGAAAAAAGGTCTCAGGTAACACCCTGAGGTCACACGAGGAGCATCCATGAGGAAACTTTTGGGGCTGGAGCTGTGTCAATACAACAGTTACCAGTTACATGTGGCTATTTAAACTTAATTGAAATAATATAAAATTAAACATTCAGTTCCTCATCCACCCCAGCCCCAAGCTCCAGTGTTCGATAGGCACCTTTGGTAGTGGCCACTGTACTGGACAGAGCAGATCCAGAACTCTTCCATTATCATGGGAAGTTCTGCTGGACAGCACTGGGTTGGAAGGGATGAAGTCCAAGGGGACTTTTGCTTCATACATCTCTGAATGGTTAACATTTTTTTTCCAGTGAGAACATACTCATGTATATTCTACAATGAACAAATCAGATACAAGTTTGTGCTTTATAATACTTTCTTAAATTTAAGGACAATGAGGAGTTCCTGTTGTGGCGCAGTGGTTGACGAATCTGACTAGGAACCATGAGGTTGTGGGTTCGGTCCCTGCCCTTGCTCAGTGGGTTAACGATCCGGCGTTGCCATGAGCTGTGGTGTAGGTTGCAGGTGTGGCTTGGATCTGGCGTTGTTGTGGCTGTGGCTGTGGCATAGGCCGGTGGCTACAGCCCCGATTCGACCCCTGGCCTGGGAACCTCCATATGCCGCGGGAGTGGCCCAAGAAACAGCAGAAAGACAAAAAAAAAAATTTAAGGACAATGACACAGCATAACATACTACAGGACTATCAAGTTAAGAGTGCCTTCCATACAACCTTCCAGTTATAAAATCGATTAAGTCACATGAATACGATAGGACAGCGACTATAGGTAACACTATAACGCATATTTGAAAGTTGCTGAAAGAGTAGATCTTAAAAGTTCTCATCATAAGAAATTTTTTAAAAAATATGTATTATAACAGTTGCTAACCAGACTTACTGTGGTGACCATTTTGTGATATATATAAATATTATATCACTACATTGTATATCTGAAACTAATATAATTTTTTAGACCAATTATACCTCAAATATAAAAAAAGCCCACTTGGATTTTCCCTTAGGGGAAAAAAAATGTCTTCTAGAGAAACAATAAATTGGTTCTTTTTTTTTTTGTCTTTTGCCTTTTTAGGGCCGCACCCGAGGCATACGGAGGTTCCCAGACTAGGGGTCGAATTGGAGCTGTCGGTTGGCTTGTAGTTTGGCTGTATTCTGCCAACCTACACCACAGTTGCAGCAACTCGAGATCTGAGCTGAGTCTGCGACCTACACCAGAGCTCACGGCAACGCCGGATGCTTAATCCATTGAGTGAGGCGAGGGACTGAACCCTTGTCCTCATGGATGCTAACTGGGTTCATTAACCATTGAGCCACGATGGGAACTCCAATCTATTGGTTCTAGGAGGGCAACTTTTGCTCTGCTGTATGCTGATGAGAAGTACATTGTGGTAAATCATGAAATGAAATGTTGTAACTGGAAAAATATTAGATGGACAAAAGACAAAAAATCAATATTGAATTTAGAGAAGATTGTTCCAGATGACAGCTTGACAAACTCCAAAGGCTAGACTGTAAGGCTACCTCAGTAACTCTAGACTGAGTGTGTAATGTTCATCCTCCTTAGCAGGAAGCAGGACTGTCAGTGCCCCCAGCACATGGCCCTTGTGACAGTGGGCTATAACCGCAGTGGGGGCAATGCCCGCAGCAATGCTTGGAAGGATAAGACAACGGTTTCTATCTCCCGACTGAAAATGGCCAAGAAGAGAAAGCAGCAAGAATTTATGAGGCTTCCATATGGATTTGTAAGAAGTGACCCAGAGAAGGGAAAAGTACACCATTACCTAAAGCAGTGAGAGGACAGAAATGACAGACTGGTGATGGAGCGCAAAGACTTTTTTCAGGTGCAAAAGCAGGACACAGGAGCATTCCCCTCTCCCAATACGAAGATATCCAACTACAAATAATCAACACTGGGGCAGAATATTTTTATTGGTAGCTGTTGTCAGCCAAGTTCTGGGGTGAAACCTTTCTTGTTACCTTAGCATATAATTCCTAAGTGTGTCACAACTCCAGCTCTGAAAAGCGTGTCTGGTTCTTGTTTTCCCCCTCACTATTTACAAACATTTCTACCAGGGGGTTCCAGGAGGACAAAAACCAATTTAGTGGCCAAAGCTCCATGGTTTTCCACAGTATATGGAAAAGCTGTGGCCCTGTGAAGCTGAAAACTGTTAAAAGTTAAACTTCTGCCTAAAACTAACACCAGAGAAGCTATACTCATTTTACAAAAATGGTTCCAAAAATTCAGCATCTGGATTGACACAACTCAAAATTCCTGCTACAAGTTTCATTAAAGACTATCCCTCCTTAGTACCATACACAACCCCATTATTTTAAATAGTCTTGGAAACTATAATAAGCTGAGGTTTTATACTAAGCATTAATTTCCACCCAAGTTGAAAAACACTCAAAATCATCAGCATAAACTCACCTGTAGAGGCTCACTGTGAGGATTGTGTATGTTTATTATAGGTGAGAAACTGCTATTCACAGGGACTCTGGCCCCAAGGAATGGCCTCAATCGATATGGATTTGGAACTCCAACACCGAATACCTGTTTTAAAGTTTTAAAAAAATGCAATTTGAGTTGTATTATTTTATAACATTTTTATAGTTATAGCTGATTAATCCAAGAAAAACTGTAAGTTCAATTTATGAAAAAAAATCTTACAGTTCCCTTTAAAAGGAATACACATGTAGTTTCTATACTTGTTTGGCTACCTATTTTGATTTGATATATATATTTTATGTATATGCACATACATATGCATTTGGAATGATTTTTACAATACATTAGAAATTAAAACGATAGCAGTCCTTCATGAGGTCATGCGATAGACAAAAGAAAATAGGGAATCAAAAGATTTCCCTATTCCCAGGGTTCATGCTATGGCTCAACAGGTTAAGAACCCCACATAGTGACTGTGAGGATGCAGGTTTGATCCCTGGCCTCACGGAGTTAAGGATCTGGAATTGCCGTGAGCTGCAGCCTCGGATACAGTGTTGCCATGGCTGTGGTGTAAGCTGGCAGCTGCAGCTCCAACTGGACCCCTAGCATGGACACTTCCATATGCTGCAGGTGCAGCCTTAAAAAGAAAAGGAGAAAGAAAAAAAGATTTCCCTAGTCCAATCTAGAAGATGGATCTAGGTCCCTGACAATCTCTTAAATATCAAGCCCAGACCCAGGTCATTCCTACATAGGAATGAGGGTTGACTAAACAGGGTGAGCCAGTCATTCAACTGACAAGTGCTTATTAAGTGCCTATGAGGTGCGAGGCATAAACATACAATCGTGAACTATTCAGCAGTGAATGAGACAGAGAACGTGTCTGCTCTTACAAAACAGTCTGTGTGAGGCACAGGCTGGACAATGATATAATGGTGTAAAAACAGAAAAGTGAGACAGAGGAACCGGCTGGAGTGAAGATGGGAATACTCTTGTAGCAAGGGTAGTCAGGAGATGTGACTGAGTTGGCGTCCCCTGAAAGAAGACAGCGAGTTAGCAGTGAGTTCAGCAGCAGGGGAAGTGTACAGGCAAAGGGCAGGAGGCAGCACAGGGTTTGGCTCGCCTGAAGACAAGCGGTAAGATGAGAGCCATGGGCAAATGGGCTGAGGCGGCAGAGCTGCATGGGAGTCAGAGCCTTAGAGCCTGCAGGCCTTGGTCAGAAGCTTACATTTTGCTCTAAGAGTAATGGGAAAACAAGCACTGACATGAGGAGCTGAGTGGCTCTGCTTGAATGAGGAACTAAAAGAGGAGCTGTGGAGGAAGGGTGGTTAGGAGGCTCCTGTGTTATCTGGCAAGAGGGGGATGGCCTGGGAGAGAGCAGTGGCAATGGAGGGCAGAGACAGACTCAAGATGCACTGATGAGAAAAAGCTGGTGGAAGGCCAGGGTGGAGAGGTGAAGACAGCTGGCCTTGGAAGGCACACCTGAGATCCTAAATCTCAGGTTGCCCAGGCCACAACCACCTAAGTCAGCTGGGGGGGGGCCTCTGTCGGGCAAAGGTCTTCATATTCTCATGGTGGTCTTTTCATTTACTCCATGAGTATGTGCTAAGTGCTCTGTACAGCACTTCAAAGTTATTCATCCATACTGGCTTCAAAGGTTATTCATTCATACTGCCTACTAAGCAACCATTAAAGACTTATGCACCACAACTAAGCATGTGACATGGAATGTTTACTCTGACACTCATTGCCAAAGTACATGATGTTTTCTGGGTAGTGGAGAAGAAATGTTCAAAAACAAAAGCATAAAAGCTATAAGGTAAGATATTCGCTAAGAATTTATTTATTTAGTCTTTTTTTTTTTAGGGCCGCACCTGAAAGTTCCCAGGCTAGGAGTCTGTACTTGCTGGGCTACACCACATCCAGAGCAACACAGGATCCGAGCCACATCTGCAACTGTGTTCGTTTGAAAACCAATCTTATGTTAACACTCAGCGGTAGCTTTAAGACCATTTGTTCAGTCTGATTTGAATAGGGATATTCACACAGCTTACACAGAAAAATGCTCTAAATCTAAACTCTTATAATTTCTCTTATCCTCAGAGGTTTTGAAAAGAGTCCTTAAAAGGCTGTCATATGATAGGCTGAAGGCGTTAGTTATCTGCATATTATAAAATAAACAAAAGTTTGAATCCTGGTTCTTACCTGGTAAGTGAATACCCCATGATTAGAAGTGTTAATAAATAAAGTATTTTCTACATTTCCCACTACTCTTGCAAGAAAAACTACATCAAATGATGTGTTTCCTCCTGGAAGAATTTTCTGAAAAAGAAAAGCAGTAATTAAATTACTAACCAAAAAAAAAAAAAAAAATCGGATCCTGGTGACTACAATTAGAAAGCTAAAGTTCTCTGAAATATCTTAGAATCATTTCCATAGACCCACTTTCGCCTCCAAAGACTTAAATTTTAAATTAAGTTAACTATTTTGCAATGGGGGGAAAAAAAAAAGATGTCTTCATAGTGGATGTCACATATTTTTTTGTCAGTCATGATTTGAAAACCCTGTACAACAGGTGGCTCCCTTGGATTCTGTTCATTCAGTGATCACCAGGTTGGAATGAAGTGCTTAATTACTAGTTTGTCCACCATCAGACAATTCAAGGAGGAGCTGCACTGAGCCTCTTACATAGACGTTCTATTCTACTGCTAAGTGGCCACTTGCATTATTCCAATAAATAAACAAGTCTGACCTCAACCCCTTGCCCTCTGTCACCCATTCACACAAAGCACAGAATGCGCCAGCGACTTCCATTAAAAAAAGAAGGGAGAAACCCATGGAATGTGAGAAAATCTTTGCAAATGAAGTGACTGACAAGTGATTCATCTCCAAAATTTATAAACACCTTCTGCAGCTCCATACCAAAAAAGCAAACAACCCCATCAAAAAATGGGGAGAAGATCTAAACAGACAATTCTCCAAAGAAGACATACAGATGGTAAAAAGACACATGAAAAGAAGTTCAATGTCACTCATTATTAGAGAAATGCAAATCAAAACCACTATGAGGTACCACCTTACACCAGCCAGAATGGCCATCATCCAAAAGTCTACAAACAATAAGTGCTGGAGAGGGTGTGGAGAAAAAGGAACACTAGTACACTGTTGGTGGGATTGTAAATTGGTGCATCCACTCTGGAATCAGGATGGAGATTCCTCAGAAAACTAAACAGAACTACCATTTGATCCAGCAATCCCACTTCTGGGCATCTATCCAGAGAAAACCATGACTCGCAAAGACACATGTATTCCGATGTTCACTGCAGTACTATTTACAATAGCCAAGACATGGAAACAACCTAAATGTCCATCGATGGAGGAGTGGATCCAGAAGATGTGGTACATATACACAATGGAACATTACTCAGCCATTAAAAAGAACAAAATACTGGCTTTTTAAGCAACATGGATGGACCTAGAAACTATCATGCTAAGTGAAGTCAGCCATACAATGAGACACCAACATCAAATGCTTTCACTGCCATGTGGAATCTTAAAAAAGGACACAATGAGCTTCTTTGCAGAACAGATACTGACTCACAGACTTTGAAAAACTTATGGTCTCCAAAGGAGACAGTTTGGGGGTGGGGGGATGCACTGGGGTTGTGGGATGGAAATCCTATAAAATTGGATTGTGATGATCATTGTACAACTATAAATGTAAAAAATTCATTGAGTAATTAAAAAAATTAAAAAAAAAGATGGGAGACAAACAATTACATTTAGAATGGATAAGCAATAAGATCCTATGGTACAGCACAGGGAACTATGTCCAATTTCTTGGGGTGGACCGTGATGGAAGACAATATGAAAAGAAGAATGTACATATATGTATGACTGGGTCACTATGCTATACAGTAGGAATTGGCACAACACTGAAAATCAACTACACTCTAGTAAAATTAAAAAAAAAAAGGGAGTGGTGATAGCATGTGTGGGAACTCCCTCCTATTAACCATGTGCAGATTGAGAATGTCACTGTGGTTAGCAAATTAAAATTTTATGACAACAAAACAATAGGGCTGCTTCATGAAGTTAGAGAGACTGCAAATGCAGTTCTGTCTGCAGTTAAGCCTTAAAACACATTGTAATGCATAAAGTTATCAATCTCCCTCATTGCTCTTTTATGGCTAGACTTCTAAAATGCTCCCCAAATTTTGCTTAAAATACATGGCATCCTTCACCTTAGGATGTAGAAAGCCTGAAAGAGCATTTCTCCTGCGTTACCAACAACAAAAAGAGTCATCTTCAAAACTGTAAACTCTTCTGGAACCCATCACAGCGTTCGGATATCAACTAGCCCAAAAGACAAGCACTTTCAAGAGATGAAACATGAGTACAGGTTCACCCAGGGCAGGGTAAATGGGAAGAAGATAAGACTAATGTACAAGACAGTAAAATGAACCCTGCTAAAATTTTCACACACTGCTAAACACTGAGTGTGTTATAGAACATGAGGGCATAGAACTCCTGGAAGCCGCAAATGTTGACGGAGGCCACTCTAGAGCCCCAAATCAGTAACCTCCAAGGTAGTGCGAAACTAAACAACACATTTTAAAGTAATCCACTTCAAACCATCTACAATGGAAAAAATAAAAATTATTATTAAGAAAGTAAAAAATAAAATAATCCACTGATCAAATAAGTGGTGACAAAGGAAATTATAAAATATTCTGAATCAACCGGAACTGAAAATGCAACATACCAAAATTTGTTGGCTGAGCTAAAGCAATAGTTGGAGGGAAAATTACAGTACTGCATGCTTATTTTGAAAAGAAATGTCTCAGGTCAGTCCACCCTGACAAACTAGAAAAAGAATAAATTAAACCCAAAATAAGCAAAAGAAAGAATATAATAGACAAGAGCCGAAGATAATGAAATAAAAAATGGAAAAATAGCAAAAAATTAATAAAACCAAAAGCTAATCCTCCAAAAAGGTAGATAAAACCCTAGAGACCAACCAAAAGTAAGGAGGAGAAAAATAAAAATGTAAAAAATTGAAATGTGAACATCATTATATACTCTTTACATATAAGAATAATAATAAAGGACTATTACAAACAACTGTATGCCCCTAAATTTAATAACTAGAAGAAATGTACACATTCTTTGAAAAACACAATCTACTAAAGCTTGTTTGAAACAAAATAGCCAGAATAATCTTAAACCCATTAAAGAAAACCCATTAAAGAAATTTAATTTGTAGTTGAAAACCTTTCCACGAGGAAAAGTCCAAGCCCAGATAGTTTTATCAGTAGAATGGTAGAATTTTCTACCAACCGTCATATAACACTTACCTCTACATTAACTTTCCCGCATAGGGAAGAAGACATTTCCCACATCATTTTATGAGTCCAGTATTACCCTTACACCAAGACCCGACAAAGATGCAACAAGAAAAGAAAACTATAAGCCAATATGCCTCATGGATGCACACATGCAATCATCTACAAAGTATTGGCGAACTGAATCTAGCCAACACATAGAAAGATAACATATTTGCAATCAAGTGTTTCTTATCATGACAATGACAGTCTAGTTCAACATTCAAAACTCAAACTGATGCAACTGATATTATCTACTAAGGAAATAGGTTCATTTCAATAGGTGCATAAAATAATTTGACAAAATTCAATATCCATTCATGATTAAAAATCTCAGTAAACTAGGTCAATAGAAGAGCACTTTCTCAATCTGATAAACAGCGCCAACAAAAGACCTCCAGATACTAGATTTAATGGGAAATGCATGATTGCTCCCCCTACCCCTCAATTTCGGACAAGGAAAGGATGTCCTCTCGCATGATGGCTACCCAACATTGTACTGGAAGTACTTGCTAGTACAGTGAGACAAGAAAAAGAAATGGAAAGCATACACAGAAAAGAAGAAAGATCTGTTTTTATTCATAGACAACATGGCTGCCTATATAAAAAGTTCCAAAAATAATCTTAAAAAATGCTCATAAAATTAATAAAAGAGTTTCACAAAGTTGCAGGAATCTAGGTCACCATATAATGATCAATTCTATTTCCTTATCCTAGCAATGAACACTGGAATTCTAGTGTTTAAAAGAGTATTTATAATAACACACACACACACAAATATCAGTCTAATAATGTGCATGTTCTGTGAATAGGAAATGACAAAACACTGCTTAAAGTAATAAGATTTTAAAAAATGAAGAGACAGACTGTGCTCAGAGATTAGAAGATAATATTAAGATGTTAATTATCCCAAATTGAGTTATATATTTAATGCAACTGCAATAAAAATTTCAGCCTAAGGAGAAACAAAATGCAACTAAACACAATGTGAAATTAGATCCTAGAACAGGAAAAGTACACTGATAGAAAACTGATGAAACTCATTTAAGCTTTTTAGTTAACTGTGTTATACCAATGTTAATTTCCTGATTTTGATAATTATGATTATATAAGAAGCTAGCATTAAGAGAAACTCAGTGATGTATATAAGGAGATTATGTATACTTATTTTTCTATATGTTTAAGATTAACTCAAAATATTCTTATAAAAATCTTAGCAAGAATTTTTAAAAAGAAACTGACAAACTGATTCTAAAATTTAGATGCCAAGAAAAGGGAATAAGAAGAGCAGGGTAACTCTGAAAAAGAAAAACAGAATTGAAGCTCACACTACTTGACTGCAGGAATTACTAAAAAGCCACTGAAATCAAGACAGTGTGGTACTGGACAAAGGGTGGACATATTAGATATCTGTTAGATACATATTAGAACATAATGGGAAGTCCAGAAACACAGACCCACATATACAATGTCAACTGAATCTTGAAAAACTGCAGTGGTATTTCAATGAGAAAAGAGTCTTTTAACCAAAAGTACCGTAATGACTGTATATCCATGTGTAAAACAAACGTTAACTCAAAATGGACATCTTTAACAACAAAAAAACATGAGTGATCCTTTTAGTTTTGCATGTTATTTTTAAAATAATTTTATGAATTTTGTTTTTTCTATCATAATTATAGTGTTCTGTCAATTTCCTGTACAGCAAAGAGACCCAGTCATGTTCTTTTTCTCACAGTATCCTTCATCATGTTCCACTACAAGTGACTGGATATAGTTCCTTGTGCTATACAGCAGGATCTCATTGCTTAGCCAGTCCAAATGCAATAGTTTGTATTTATTAACCTGAGACTCCCAGTCCGTCCCACTCCCTCCTTCTCCCCCTTCCCCTTGGCAATCACAAGTCTATTCTTTTGAGTCCATGAGTTTCTTTGCTGTGGAAATGTTCATTTGTACCGTATATTAAGATTCCAGATATAAGTGGTATCTTACGGTATTTGTCTGAGTTACTTCACTGAGTAAGAGAGTCTCTAGTTCCACCCATGCTGCAGCAAATGCCATTATTTTGTACTTTTTTGTGGCTGAGTAGTATTCCATGGTGTATATATACCACATCTTAATCCATTCATCCGTCCATGGACATTTAGGTTGTTTCTGTGTCTTGGCTATTGTGAATAGTGCTGCAATGAACATAGGGGTGGGTGCATGTATCTTTTTCAATGAAACCTTTTTCCAGATATATGCCCAAGAGTGGGATAGCTGGGTCATATGGCAGTTCTATATTTAGTTTTCTGAGGTACCTCCATACGGTTTTCCATAGTGATTGTACAAATTTACACTCCCACAGTACAGGAGGTTTCTCGTTTCTCTACACCCTCTCCAGCATTTATTTTTTGACTTGTTAATGATGGCCATTCTGACAGGTGTGAGGTGGTACCTCGCAGTAGTTTTAATTTGCATTTCTCTAATGATCAGTGATGCTGAGCATTTTTTCATTTGCTTGTCAGCCATCTGTATATCTTCTTTGGAGAAATGTCTATTCAGGTCTTTTGCCCATTTTCCAATTGGGTGGTTGGTATTTTTGCTGTTGAGATGTATAAGTTGTTTGTGTATTTTAAAGATTAAGCCCTTGTCAGATACATCGTTTGAAACTATTTTCTCCCATTCTATAAGTTGTCTTTTTTTTTTTTTTAATGGTTTCCTTCATTGTGCAAAATCTCGTCAGTTTGATTAGGTCCCATTGGTTTATTTTTGCTTTTATTTCTGTTGCTTTGGGAGACTGACCTGAGAAAACATTCATAAGGTTAATATCAGAGAATGTTTTGCCTATATTCTCTTCTAGGAGTTTGATGGTGTCTTGTCTTACATTTAAGTCTTTAAGCCATTTTGTGCATGGTGTGAGGGTGTGTTCCAGTTTCATTGATTTACACGTGGCTGTCCAGTTCTCCCAGTACCACTTCCTGAAAAGACTTTCTTTTTCCCATTTTATATTCTTGCCTCCTTTGTTGAAGATTAACTGACTACAGGTCTCTGGGTTTACTTATGGATCCTCTATTCTGTTCCATTGGTTTGTATGCCTGTTTTGGTACCAGTACCACACTGTCTTGATGACTGTGGCTCTGTAATATTGCCTGAAGTCTGGAAGAGTTATGCCTCCTGCTTGGTTTTTGTTCCTCAGGATTGCTTTGGCAATTCTGGGTCTTTTACGGTTCTATATAAATTTTTGGATTTTTTGTTCTAGTTCTGTGAAAAATGTCATGGGTAATTTGATAGGGATTGTATTGACTCTGTAGACTGCTTTGGGTAGTATGGGCATTTTAGCGATATTAACTCTCCCAATCCAGAAGCATGGAATATCATTTCTTTGAATCTTCTTGAATTTCCTTGATTAATGTTCCATAGTTCTCAGCGTATGTCTTTCACCTCCTTGGTCAGGTTTATTCCTAGGTATTTAATTTTGGGGGGTGTGATTTTAAAGGGTGTTGTATTTTTGTATTCCTTTTCTAATATTTCATTGTTAATATACAGAAATGCAAACAATTTCTGAATGTTAATCTTGTATCCTGCTACTTTGCTGAATTTGTTGATCAGTTCCAGTAGTTTTTGTGGGGAGTCCTTGGGGTTGTCTATGTACAGTAGTATCATATCATCTGCATAGAGTGACAATTTTACCTCTTCTCTTCCAATTTGGATACCTTCTATTCCTTTTGTTTGTCTGATTGCTGTGGCTAGGACTTCCAATACTATGTTGAATAAAAGTGGTGAGATGGGCAACCTTGTCTTGTTCCAGATTTTAACAGATTTTAATGGGAGTGCTTTCAGCTTTTCTCCATTGAGTATTATATTTGCCATGGTTTTGTCATAAATGGCTTTTATTATGTTAAGGTATGTTCCTTCTATACCTGTTAGTAAGAGTTTTTATCACGAATGGATGTTGGACTTTGTTAAATGCTTTTTCTGCATCTATTGAGATGATCATGTGGTTTTTGACTTTTCTCTTGTTAATGTGGTATATGACGTTGATTGATTTGCTTATGTTGTACCATCTTTGTGAACCTGGGATGAATCCCATTTGGTTGTGATGTATGATCTTTTTTATATGTTGTAGGATTCAGTTGGCTAAAATTTTGTTGAGAATTTCTGCCTCTATATTCATCAAAGATACCGGCCTATAATTTTCTTTTTTTGGTAGTATCTTTGTCTGGTTTTGGTATTAGGGTTATGGTGGCTTCACAGAATGTCTTTGGGACTGTTCCTTCTTCAAACTTTTGGAAAAGTTTAAGAAGGATAGGTATAGGTTCTTCTTTGTATGTTTGGTAGAATTTGCCTGTGAAGCCATCTGGTCCTGGACTTTTGTTTGTAGGGAGTGTTTTTATTACATATTCAATTTCATTTCTAGTGATTGGTGTGTTCAGTTGATCTATTTCTTCTTGATTCAGTTTTGGCAGGCTGTAAGTCTATAGAAAGTTGTCCATTTCTTCTAGGTTGTCAAATTTGTTGGCATATAGTTTTGCATGTTTTTGGACATCTAGTCTTAGGGGAACTAGCTGACATTAGGAGACTGGAGTTTCCGGTTTTGCCACTGAGAAATTGTATGATCTTGGCATATCATTTAACTTCTGTAGTTCTAAATGTCTCCTAATTTCAAAATGAATTAGTTTTATTAGTTCATCTTTAAATATTTTAATTATTAAAGAAACCATAAACATGACTGATTTCACTGCTTAATTCCTGTGGAAGATGAGGCTTTCCTTCGTGATGTCATTTACACCCTGGGGGGAAAAAAAGAGCTTGGATATGAGAGTACAGATTCTCTTTGATAGTTCCCAACATCTAATCCACTTTTTACTACTTAAAGTCTTGAGTACTTAAAGAAGATGCTGAGAGAGACACATAGAATATTTCCTTTTAAAAAAAACTAACAGGGACGATCTAGTTTCAAATGACACTTAAGGATGTAACAAAACGGTGATGAAACACAACTGTAAACTCAGGCTCAGGAATATAATCTTTCTATAAGAATTAATCAGGTTTGTTACAATTTGGAGTTCCTGTTGTGGCTCAGTGGCTAACAAATCCGACTAGGAACCATGAGGTTGCGGGTTCGATCCCTGGTCTCGCTCAGCGGGTTAAGGATCCAGTATTGCCGTGAGGTGTGGTGTAGGTTGCAGGCGTGGCTCAGATCTGGCTTGGCTGTGGCTGTGGCTGTGGCCTAGGCCGGTGGCTACAGCTGTGATTAGACCCCCTAGCCTGGGAACCTCCATATGCCGCAGGAGTGGCCCAAGAAAAGGTAAAAAGAGCAAAAAAAAAAATTTGTTACAATTCATCCTTTTTCCCCCACTGCTACATACTTTCTAAATAAAATTAGTTTGCTTACAAAAAATCAGAAGGCTGTGTGAAAAAGTAATGAAGGTGACATAAAGTGTGCTAGCTTTAGTTTAGAATTACCTGCAGTCAGGTCTCATCTTTGTCCCACAGATTAGTCCTGACGCTGTGCTCCCTTGGTGATGTCACCCAGGTCCTTGGCTTCATTATCTTTACCAGTGACTCCTAAACTTCTATTTCTAGTCTGGTCCTTTCCCTTCCACACCAAACTTAAATACCAATTGCCCACTTGGCACTTCCACCTGGACATCTAGGAGATGTCACATCTAATAGGTAGAAAATCAACCTAATGATCGCACATCTGCAACATGCCCGATCCTTAGCCTTCTCCATCTCTGCTGATGGCAACTCCGTCCTCCTAGTTGCTCAGGACAAGAACTCTGGAGTCAGTCTTGACTCTTCTTTCTCTCAACCCATAAGAGGCAATCCTGTTGGTATTGCTGAAATATATCCCAAATCCAAGAGCTTTCTTTACTTCTTCACTGCTCAGTGATCATCTTCTGGCCCTGGAGCCCTGCCAAAGCCAAGGTAACTGGCATCTCTGAGTTTCCTCTTGCCCTTCTTCACTACTTCTGATAAACTGTGCTCTAAAACATACACTATCATTCACTCCTCTGCTCAAAATCTGTGGTGGACTAAGAGCCCAAAACCTTATCAGAGTGTAGGAGGCCCTTGACAGTCTGTTCCCCCCTCCTCCCTTTTACTTCTGCTCTCACCCTTGCTAACTCTGGTCTAGCCACACTGTTCTCTTTGCACCCCAGTCATGCTTTCACGTTGGAGACTTTGTGTTGCCTGAGCCCTGTACACTCTGTCTGGAATTTCTTTTTCCATATATTCCACTTCCCTCCACATAGTCATCTCCCTCATCTCCTTCAAGTCTGCTCAAATGTCACCTGCGAATGAAGTCTACTCTGACCATCCTATTTAAAACTGGAGGAGTGAGTGATGTCAGCATCATGACAGTATAAGATATTCCTCCTTTTGTCCCCCTTTTAAAACAATGGATTAGATAACCATCCACAATTAGAAGTGCCTCTGCGGGACTTGTGGGATCCAGCATCACATACCTGGGGATCTGGAAATTAGTTGTCTTATTTACCTATACACCTGGAAATAGGCAGAAAGACTTCCACACAGGCTGCCAAACCAATGAATCTGCCCCAACCCCTCTCACTGCAGCTGGGAAAAAGCCTGGAGAGTGTTGACCTGGGCAGATACCAATGGACAAGAGATAATTTGCAGAATTCTACCTTTCCCAAGGATATATCCCAGCATGCCACTGGAGAGAAAAAGAAGAATTTTGTTGCAGTGAAGATAGTAAGAGGAATTTTCCCAGGACCAACTACCCCACTGGCCCCTATGCTAAGGCAACACTGATGGGGCTGAACTATCAGGAGGGGGTGATCTCTCCCAGAGTAGTGAGTGCTCAACTATTCTAGTTGTGCAGGATGTGGTTGGGAAACCTGTTTCTCTCCAATAGCACCCAGAGCATTAAGGTTGGACTTCCATTAGTGATGGAGGCAGGAGATCAGGAAAGAGGCAGATAAAAATATCAAAGGGCATTAAAGGTAGGTAGTTCCTGCCAACTGTGCTCAGGACTTCAGCAGGGAAGTTCACCCAGAAGCCCCTGGCGTACCTCACTGGAGGATCAACCCCTGGGTCTGCAGGCACACCCAATGCCCTAAGTGCTGAATCCACACCTCCCCAGATTCTGTGGCTAGATCCCTGTCTGCACTCCCAAATGCAGCAGTGAGTGGGAGCAAGTCCAGTAAATGGGCTGCTATCAGTAAAACATGCCAGGATATGTGGGCCAAGGGAGAAAGCACAAACTTGAGCTGTAGCACCACCACCTTCTGAAGAGCCCTATTATGCCACACCAATGAATAGTAACCCCATCTGAAGGTAACTAGATTTAAGGAGGTGGCTGCCACTTTGAATGTGAAAGCAGAGACACAAATTTACAAGGAATGTGAAAAATCAAAGAAATGTATCATTAGCAAAAGAACAGTGATTCTGCAACAACCATCAAAGTTACAGGTGAATTTTGTGGTCTAGGTGATAAAGGTTTCAAAATAGCTGTTTTGAATAAACTCAGTGAGCTATAAGAAAACTCAACAAAATCTCAAAAACAAAAACAAAAACAAAAACAAAAGATCAAGATGAGTTATTTGCCAGAGAGAAAGAAATCATAAAAAAAGAACCAAACAGAAATTCTAGAGCTAAAGATTTCAATGAATGAAATGAAAAATGCAATAGAGAGTATCTGCAGCAGATTAGAGACAATGAAAACAGCGTAATTGAGCTAGAGGGTAGGAACAGTGAATCAGCCCAGAAGAGCAGAACAAAGAAAAAAAGAATGAAAAAGAGTGAAGAAAGCCCATGTGATCTATGGAATTTCATGAGAAAAACATTAGAATAAACAGAATTCCAGAAGGAGAAGTCAGAAGGGCACAGAAAATTTATTTAAAGAAATAATGGCTGAGAACTTCCTCAACCCAGGGAGAGACCTGGACATCCAAGTTCATGAAGCTAACACATCACCCTATTATCTCAATGCAAAAAGGACTTCTCGGAGTTCCTGTCGTGGCTCAGCAGTCAGTGAACCCAACTAGCATCCATGAGGACGTGGGTTCAATCCCTGGCCTCGCTCAGTGGGGTAAGGATCTGGCGCTGCCGTGAGCTGTGGTGTAGGTTGCAGATGTGGCTCTGATCCTGCATTGCTGTGGCTCTGGCATAGGCCGGTGGCTACAGTTCCACTTGAAACCCTAGCCTGGAAACTTCCATATGCTGCAGGTGCGGCCTAAAAGACCAAAACAAAACAACAACAACAAAAAAAGGCTTTCTCTAAGACACATTATGATAGACCTGTCAAAAGTTAGAAATGAAGGGAGAATCCAAAAAGCAGTCAGGGGAAAAAAATTGAAACATACAAAGGAAACCCATTAGGTGATTAGCAATTTCTCAGGAGAAACCCTACAGGCAAGGGAAGAATGTGACAAATCCAGTGTTGAAAATAAAACTGGCAGCCAAGAACACCCTACTCAGCAAGCAAAGTTATATTTCAGATATGAAGGAGACTTTTCCAGATAAACAAAAACTAAGGGATTTCACCGCTCCTAGACCTGCCTTACAATAAATGCTTAAAGGAGTTCTTCAAGCTGAAATCAAAACATGCTAGTCAGCATAATGCAAACATATGAAAGTACACAACACACTAGGAAAAGAAAATGTACAGTTAGACATAGAAAACTTAGAATGTGTTAACCATTTAACTATAATATAAAATTTAAGTGAAGATTATTCAAAATAATTATAGCTACTATAATTTGTTAATGAATAAACAATATAAAAAGAATGACACCAAAACATATTAAAGGGAGGGAGTGAAAGGGTCAAACCTCTACATGACGTTAAAATTAAGTTACTGTCTACTTAAAATAGACTGTTTTATCTATAAGCTGTTTTGTGTAAGCCTCATGGTGCCAAAAACAAAAGCTAGAGGAGATTCACAGAAGGTAAAGAACGGGGACACAGCATAACACCATGAAAAATCACCAACTTACAAAGGTAGGCAGAAAAAAAGGGAAAAGAAACAATGGAAATATAGGACAAACAGAAAGCCATTAATGAGGTGGCACTGGTACATCCTTACATATCAATAATAACTCTAAATGTAAATGGACTGAATTCACCAGTCAAAGTCACAGAGGGGCTGGGTGGATAAAAAAACAAGACCCAGCTATATGCTGCCTACAAGAGTCACTTCAGATTTAAGAACACACACAGGCTCAAAGTAAAGGTATAGAAAAAATATTCAACGCAAGTGGAAACCAAAAGAAGGTGGGATACTCATATCAGACAAGTAGGCCTTAAGTAAAAAATGGTTTTAAGAGACAAAGAAGATCATTATATAATGATAAAGGGGGTCAATTCATCAAGAAGATGCAGTAACTATAAATAAGTACACACGTACATTTGCGAACCTAAATATATTGACAAACATCAACAGGTCTGAAGGGAAAAACAGACAAGAATACAGTAATAGTAAAGGACTCTGATACTGCACTTTCAGCAATGGATAGATTATCCACACAGAAAACCAGCATGGGAACACTGGACTTGAACCATTCATTAGACCAAATGGACCTAACAAATAATAAATATTTGTTATTCCATCCAACAGCTGAAAATACATATTCTTCTCAAGTGCATATGGAACATTCTCTAGGACAGATATTATAGTACACAAAACAAGTCTTAGCAAATTTAATAAGCTGGAAATCATATTAAATATCTTTTCAGACTACAATGGTATTACACTAGAAATCAACAAGAAGAAAGCTGGAAAATCTACAATGATGTGGAAATTAAACAACATTCTCTGGAACAAGCAATGAGTCAAAGAAGAAATGAAAGAATAAATTTAAAAAATATACATTGGACAAATGAAAATTGAAACAGAAAATTCCTGTCGTGGCTCAGTGGTTAATGAATCCGACTAGGAACCATGAGGTTGTGGGTTCAATCCCTGGCCTTGCTCATTGGGTTAAGGATCTGGTGTTGCTGTGAACTGTGGTGTAGGTCGCAGACCCGGCTCAGATCCTGCATCGCTGTGGCTGTGGTGTAGGCCAGCAGCTCTAGCTCTGATTGGACCCCTAGCCTGGGAACCTCCATGTGCTGCAGGAGTGGTCCTAGAAAAGGCAAAAAGACAAAAAAAAAAGGAAATAAAACACACCAAAACCTATGGAATGATGTGGAAGCAGTTCTGAGAAGGAAGTCTACAGCAATAAACACATATATTAAGAAAATGGAAAGATCACAAGTAAACAATCTAACTTTATACCTCAAGGAACTAGAAAAAGACAAACTCCAGTAAGTACTTATTTTACTTAGTGATGTAGTGTGAAGATGTGTGAAGAGCAAGTTAATACTACCAACCCTCCTCCATTCTCATCCCTCTCAGCTTATCCAGTTAACCTGGTGTGTCTACCTGTATCTTATTCTGGTTCTCATTAATATTTCTAAATATATAAAGATTTCCTACTTTTTATAAATGGCATCATATTCTATTCTAGAATGTGCTTTTCTTACATATTAACATACTTATCTTATTCTTCCATATCAATAGATATAGATCTAATTCATTCTTTTTATTACTTGTACAGTAATATTCCATACTGCTGCTTTATCACATTTGTTCAATTCCCAATAATATGTATGGATATCAGAACTTAACCTGAAATAGAATAAATAAAGTCCAGGTCTCTATGCATAATTATAAAAATAATCATCAATACTCAGGGCAGGTGGGGATTGGATGCAGGGGTCTTGGATGGCAAATATAGTTTTAGCCCCTCATTAAAAAAATTAATTAATGACCATCATCCCATGAAAAGACACTGCTTATTATTTTAAGCATACTAAAACAAATAGGTTAAAACACTTTTAGTCATATATTGAAACAGAGTTGATCCTAGTTAATCTTCAGTTTACCAGAAAAGTTAAACAAAAGATTATACACAATCAAGGAAAAAATAATTTTTGTTTGCTTGAAATTTGTCTCTAAGCCACTCATTTAAGGCAGTCAGAATCTATTATGGAGTATTAAAAAGATCTCTATTCTTTGTTATAAATCATATATTACATATTTTATGGCCAGTATGCAATACAGGCATAATGATGATTCGGTCTAAACTGCAATCTTAATATTACATAATTTTAATTATAATTAATTAATTATAGTTAATTAGCAGACAATTATACATAATAAGTTATATATAGAAAAATAAATTGTCACACAACCACATTCCTCTTTACCCTTATTCTTCTTGATTTCCAGGTGGTCTTAAAATCAAAACGTTAGTAAGGGGGATTATATGTGTGTGTTCTGAAATATAGTTATGTAAAAACCCAGCCTTTTTAAACAGTAACTATTCTCTTTTGTATTTCCTACCGGTTAATGTAGATCTGACATTGGTTAAATGAGTCAAAAACTTGAATGAGTTACAAAAGATGTTTTATTCTCAGAAATATGATCTGACCAGGAACTCTAAAAGATGACAAGGCAATCAGAGTTAGGATAAACATATAGAATGGTTTTGCTCTTCTGGACATGAGAAACTCTTTTTTCATTTTCCCCCAAAGGCTCTAGTCATAGGCAGACAATTAAGTGGAGGGGAAATGAGGTTATTTCTTCTCTTAAGAGTTAATCCCATCTGTCCTCTCCACTTCTTGAACTTCTGGAGTCAATACCTTACTGTAAGGGATAAAGATGAAAAGCAAGAAGAAGAAAAAAACACTCAAGATAGCACAGATTCTGGCTAACTTCTATAAAACTAAATCTAAATTACTTAAATGTAGATTTTGAAGGGTACAGATTATTTTTGTTGTTTAATTCCATCTCCTGACAGTAGAAAACACACAGTGGCTTAACTTGAAGAATTTTCTGAAAAACTATTCTCTGTGCATAAATTCACTTGTAGAAATAAGTCCCTGGGAGAGTTTAGTTGAGAAACATCAAACTGGTGGTCTTTAGCTTGTTTTGTTTGGTCCATACTGTCTTTGTAAAGTCAAATTCATTTTTAATCTATAAAAATTGAGATTATCATTAAAAATTCCTATTTCTGATTCTTCTTGGAAAATGAGAAGAACTGTGTATGAGCTTACATTCCCCTGTGGCCACCACTGGCTGGAAACGAGTGGGGGCTGGTCCCTCTGGATGGGCCATGTGCTCTCCAGGTCACCCCTCACTCCACCTGGCCTGCTTCTCTAATTTGCACTGTCTACCTGGTCCTCATAAAAATCCACTTGCAACTCTTGGTCTGCTTGGTATTGTTATAGGAACATTATAAAAAGTCAAAACCCTGGCCTTTAACAAGGGTGAAGCTCAATGTTTAGAAAAATCAAAACACTGCTTGAATTAGCACTGTAAATTAACAAGTTGAAAATAAAATCTGTATTGTAGTTGTGAACTGAACTACTTTTAAACTGTTTCCATTTTCACTTCACTACTTCGCCTTTTAACCCAAGTCTCTACACTTTGGCAATGCCTGAAAATTGGGTGATTCCATTTATATAGGGTGTCTCTATACACAGATTGGAATGTACATGACCCACACTGTGGCTTAATGTGATTGTAATGTGATACACCCCCCTGGGCAGGCCAATAGCACATGTAGACCCTCACTTTGGTTCTTTTCACTAATGGCCTGACCATGGACAAGGCCTCAGGGTTCAGCTCTTCATTTGTATAATAAGGGTACTGGACTCGATGAATACACACAGGTCTCTCCTAGCCTTGGGACTCTTATTGAGACCATCAGCACATTTATAAAAATTATGAAAATATCTTTTAGGTAAAATAAAGATTAACTCCAGGGAAACTTGTTTTTAGAAAGGTTTTAGAAAAGGGATGTTTCCAAGAGTGTGACAAAAAAATCAGAATTTTGTCAAGATATGCTGACTTAACCATTCTTTCTTCACAAAAAACTTTAAAATTCAAAAAAGCCAAAATTACATGTCATTTTTTACACTAGAACTTGCTATTAACATGATGAAAAAGGAATTTAGAAAGGAGAAGGGTAAAAATCTAAATAATTGACATAAATTTATGTACTTAAAAAAAGTTCTTTCCTAATTATTCAGTCATATCTCTTCAAAGGAGTCAGTGAAAATCATGGGAAGATGAAATTTTAGGTTCCATTTACTTCCCTCTGACATTTGCTATTTAGCTAATTATTTTGGGAACCTATATGTTAAAGCTTAATGTATTCTCTCAAAATCAAAATTTATGAAGATCAATCTTTTTTGTTAGATCAGTTTTTTTACAATAACAAATTTACATACTATCTACAAAAACAATTTTAAGTAGGAGTTTCCTTGTGGCGCAGTGGGTTAAGGATCCAGCAATGTCACTCAGGTGGCCTAGGTCACTGCTATGGTGTGGGTTTCATCTCTGACCTGGGAAATTTCACACGCCATAGGCGTGGCCAAGAAAGAAAAAAATGATTATAACTCAGGAGTTCCTGTTGTGGCTCAGTGGTTAATGAATCCGACTAGGGACCATGAGGTTGAGGGTTTGATCCCTGGCCTTGCTCAGTGGGTTAAGGATCCGGTGTTGCTGTGAACTGTGGTGTAGGTTGCAAACGCGGCTTGGATCCCATGTAGCTGTGGCTCTGGCATAGGCTAGTGGCTACAGCTCGGATTAGATTAGACCCCTAGCCTGGGAACCTCCATATGCCGCAGGAGTGGCCCAAGAAAATGGCAGAAAGACAAAAAAAAAAAAAAAAAGATTATAAGTCAAATTTTAAAGACTACTTGTAAGTAGAACCCTAAATAGGACCCCAAATTTCCTACTTTAATTTCTGAGACTGTGATATGAGGAGATGCCACACCTGTAATTTACACTGCTTGATAAAAGGGATTTTGCAGATATAATTAACTATTAGTCAGCTGACCCTGAGTTAATGAGAAAGGAGACTACTCAGAAGGTTCTGACTCAACGACATGACTAAAGCAGAATTTTCTCCGTTGTTGGTGGAAGAGGAAGCTAAAGATTTCTGAAGCATGAGGAAGACAGGACATACCTCGCTGGTTGGAAGATGGTGATGGGGAGTGTGAGTGCCTCAAGAAACTGAGAGAGGTCTCCAGGCCAACAACCAGCAATGAAACAGGGACCTCCGTTCCACAACCACAAGGAACGGAATTCTGCCAACAACTTGAATGAGTTTGGGAGTGGATTTCCTGCGTCTCCAGTCATGGACTCGGCCCAACTGACATCTTAATTATAGCCCTATGCTACCCAGAGCAAAGCACCCACTGGACTGGTGACTTAGCCATGTGCTAGCAAGTGAGTGTTGTGTTGTTTTAAGCCACCGTGCTTGTGGGGATTTATTATGCAGCAATAGAAAACTAACACAACGCTGAGGAATTACCTATTATTAGAAAGGAAAAGAAAACCAACTGAATATATGAAGGCTACATTTTTCAGAGTGCATAAGTTTCAAAGTTGATTTGTTAGGCTGTTTCATGTTAAGAAAAACAATGTGTTTTGAAGGTTAGAAGTGATCATTCTTATTAGGAAATGGGAAAAAGTCCAGAACAAATATGAAACATTCAAATCAGACTTCAATTAAAGCAAAGTAAAATTATACACCAAAGAAAGCTAGACACTTCAATTTCAAACTCAAGAAAAATCAAATATGGCAGAGAAACTTACCCTATTTTGAAAAAATGACGCATGAAAATGTGATGTTGTAGCAGATATTGATACTAAAGTAATAGTTTCTTCAGAACTAGGATTATGTAAGTAAACTTTTTCCATTTTTGGCATTCCAACTGGTCTGTAAAAACAAAAAGAAAACTGTCACAAATACTTCAAGACACTTTCTAGTTGTTGAGTCTATTTCCAGTCATTGGAAAAATTAAGTGTTAAAATTATTAGACAAATACATGCCCAAACATATGAAACTATTAAGTTGGTTTATATTTACACATAAACATGTATTTAGCCATTCAACAAATAAAATTACTGCGGGCCAGTTGTATGTCACACACTGAACCAGGTGCTGGGATGGAAGGAGAGACATCTCCACCTGGATGAGGTTACAACCTAGTGAGAAAGCAGGCAGGAACAAAATGGTCAGATCACTTTATTTCTGTACACTTGCCTCTCTATTAATTCTGAATCATGTCCCTCTCTCCCCAAATTCCAAAGAGAGATATTTTTCAATTTAGGAGGAGAAATTTAGTGGCAGTCATGTGAGCAGAACAACTTTCTGTTAGGGGCTATTACTAGCCTCAATTTATAGAGGCTACTGAGGCACAGAAACCTTAATGAATTTCCCTAAGGTCATACTTGGAACCTAACTTTGAATCCAGGTCATTTGGCTCTAGTCCCTGTTTTAACCCACTGTATCAAACTGCCCCTTTCCAAAAGAACAATATAAAGCACTCCCTCAAGGTCCAACACCCACTGATTCATTGTGATAATGTTCCTCCTGGCATCCATGTTATAGTTTGTTTTAAAAGTGAAACCTCCTCAGTAAGGAGTCCTTTAAGTACTTAGGTTTCTAATCCTATTTCTATATGCTTTCTAACATCTAAAGCTTAAGAGAATTCTGCACATAAATTACATTTTTTCATAGCTCTCTACTTACTTAATTGGGAACTGTCTTATTTCCTCAAGATTATCAGCACTTTGACGACAAAGGTTACACTATGCACACACCGTGTATTCCTCATATTATCTAGTGCAGCACCAGGCATGTGGGAAGAGTGCTCAGCAAGCTTGCCTGGCCCTGTCTGCACCCGTGAGCACAGTGGTTATGGAGGTCCTCCTTAGTCTGGCATCGCTGGTCTAAACAATTGACCTCTCTCTGTTTCCACCCTGACGTGGAGTCAGGCTGGTTCCACGTGCATGACCCCCACACTATTACCAATGTCCTTCCTCCCTTTCCTTTGATTCTAGGTCGTTGAAGATACAGAGACAGAACTGGTTTTTATCACCTGTAGCTTATTATGTGGGAATACTGATAAAAGAGAAAACAGCTGGGAACTTTCACCTAGCTGAAAAACAAACCGGGGCTAGGGGTTCCTTTAAAAATGATGAATTGGTTAGTACATGTTACTGGTTCTCCCTGACACCCCTCCCCCCTGCCTTCTTCCACATCCACAAACGAAAATGCTAGAAAAATTTAGAAGTTAGGGAGGGGTACTGATTCCAAGGATTAATCAAAACCAGCAAAAAAAAAAAAAAACCACCTTGGGGGGAACAGAAGGCTGCCTAAACTGGCAGCTGGGGAAAAGTGAGGGACAAAAACTAACCTAAACCAACAATGAGAGGCCAGGAATGACTCTTCTCATCCGATTCCCTTCCCTGTTTGCCTTTGTACATACAGTCCAAGCCTCCGGTTTCAACCCAGACAGCAGAATGGCTCACAGGGGTGAGGAGCTGGCGATCAGCTGTCCTCGAGCTCACACCACTCTACTCCTTTCTCTGGTCCTCCAAAGCCCTACAGCTCTTAGATTCAATTTAGGAAGACTCCTCATCCAGATGGTTCTGTCTAAGAATTGTCAGTGGTGGGGACATAGGGCGGTCAATAGTTTGTGAGTTTGTGTTTAACTGGGTCTCTCTTTGTGATGGGAACATAGGGCAGGGGTGTGTGTGTGCCTGTGTGTGTGTGTGTGTGTGTGTGTATGATCAAGCATCGCCACAAGCTGTAGTGCAGGTCGCAGATGCAGCTTGGATCCGGCATGGGTGGGGCTGGGGCTGTTGGCCGGCAGCTGCAGCTCCAATTCAACCCCTATCCGGGAACTTCCATATGCCACAGGTGTGGCCATAAACAAATGAACACAAAGTAAAATTTAAGGAGTTGCAAGAGTTCTTTATATATTGTGGCTATAAGTCTCTTAGGAGATATTTGCAAATATCTTCTCCCATACTATGGGTTGTCTTCACTTTCTTGATGCTATCATTTGCAGCAGCAAAGTTTTTTAATTTTTATATAATCCAATTTGCGTATTTTATTTTTTGTTGCTTGTGCTTCTGGAGCCATATCTAAGAAACCACTGCATAAATTACTGCAAAATGGAAATATATTCTAGTGTTTCCACTAAAGGTTTTATAGTTTAGCTTTGCTACATCTACATTTAGTTCTATGATATCCTTTGAATTAATTTTTGTTCAAAATTAATTGTGTGACGTAGGGACTCAACGCCTTCCACCCAAATATCCAGTTGTCTTAGGGGCATTTGTTGCAGAGATTATTCTTTCTTCATTTAATTGTTTTGGCACCCATGTCAAAAACAATCTACAATAAATGTAAAGTTCTATTTCTGGAATCTAAATTTTTTTTTCCATTTCTCTATATGGCAGTATTATAGGGTCTTGACTACTAAAACTTTGTACAAGGCTTCTGATACTGGGGGTCTTCAAACTTTCAAAAGACTGGCTATTCTGGATCCCTTTTACTTTCATATGAATTTTAAGATCAGCTTGCCGATTTCCGCAAAAACGTCAGCAGAGATTTTGATGGGGATTGTGTTGAATCCATAAATCAATTTAGGGCATAGAGCTATTCTCATTTGTGTCTTCTGAGTTTTGAACATGGGATGGCTTCTATTTACTTAGTTCTTTCGTTTCTTTTGACAACGGTTTGTCATTTTTAGTATACAACTTTTGTTAAATTTGTACCTAAATTATCATTTTAATGATATGGTAAATGGAATTGTCTTAATTTTGTTCACTGCTAGTGTAGAAGACAGATACTTTATTTTTCTATCTTATATCCTGTAACCTCATTGAACTCATTTCTTCTTTTTTTTTTTTTTTTAAGTGGATGGCTTGGGATTTTGTATGTACAAGAATATAACATCTGAAAAATTGAGATGGTTTACTCTTCTTGTTTTCCAATCTGCATGCCTTCTGTTTTTCTTGCCTAATTGCCTTGGTCAGACCTGTACCATAATGTTGAACTGAAGCAGCAAGAGTGGACATGCTTGTCTTGTTCTTGATGTAGGGGAAAATTCTGCAGTCTTTCACCACTAACTATGATGTCAGCTGTGAGACTTCCATAGATGTTCTTTATCAGAAAATTATCTCCTACTGCTAGTTTTATCAACTTTTATTGTCATGAAAGGGTATTCTCTTCAAATGCTTTTTTTGGTGTTTACTGACGTGATCACATGTTGTTTTCCTTTATTCTATTAACATAGTGTATTATGTTAATTGATTTTTCAGATGTTTAAACTAACCTTGCATTCTTGGGACAAATGCCACTTGGTCATAGTGTATGATCCTTTCTACATGTTGCTGATTTCATTTGTTAGTGTTCTGTGGGGGATTTTTACATCTACATTCATAAGGGATATTGGTCTGTAATATTCCTGTGTCTCTGTCTGGGTTTGGTATTGGGGCAATACAGGCCTAATAGACTGAGCTGGGAAATGTCATTCTCCCTTCTATTGTTTGGAAGAGTTTGTGAAGGACTGACAGCAATTCTTCTCTGAATGTTTGGTATAATTCAACAATAAAGCTTTCTGTGTCTCAGTTTGCTTTCTGGGAAGTTTGATTACTAATTCAAACTTGTACGTCTACTTGAATTTTCTACTTCTTAAGGCATTTTTGATAATTAGTGTCTTTTCAGGGATATGTCCATTTCAACTAAGTTAATGAATTTGTTAGCATACAGTTATTCATCATGTTCTCTGATAATCCTTTTTATTTCTGTAAGGTTGACAATAATGTCACCTGTCTCATACCTGATTTTAGTAATGTGAATTTTATTCTCTTCGATGCTTCACCAGAGTAGCTAAGGGTTTACCAATTTTGTTATTCTTTTCAAAGAACCAGCCTCTGGTTTTGTTGATTTTTCTCTATTGTTTTTTATTCTATATTTCACTTGCTTCCATTTTAGTCTATTATTTCTGTCATTCTGCTTACTTGAGTTTACATTTCTTTTTCTAGCATCAACAATAATTAGAAATATGGACATTACCTGGATATAATGGGAAATATACAACATTATCTACGCAATGTTCTTGACAAAAATGTTTAGCCTGAAATCTAATCATCAGGATATAATGAGGCAAATCCAATTTGTGGGCTAAATAAATCAACCAACCTGGAAATACTCTGGAAAGTTAATGCTAGTCCATAATTGTTAAACATTATCATATTAAAGTGGAATAAAGCATTCAGAGCCTTTATTTTTTTCTTTTGCTTTAGAGTGACCATGTCAGTCAAGACGGCTTTGCCATATAAGTTGTTTAGGTGAAGTCTATGAATCGAAAGGTATTTGCCGAAGACCTATATCTGAGCCAGGATTACAACAATGCTACCTTGTTTTTACAGTTGATTCTTATATAACCATCAATGCTGAATCCTGTTTACTCAAACAGTAAGCCCCGTATGTTGTGACACAATCCCTCAATAATTCAATTTGAAAAGTACTTAAACAAATGTTATCCAACCAGAATATTAGAGAACTCAAGGAGGAAGCGCTATAATTGAATTTTACGATAAATAAACTCTAAGTTCATTTTATTGTCCAAGTAAAAGTTTTATAGTTTGTTTCCTTAGAGTTTTGTCTAAATTCCTTGTTAGGACTTCTTCTGGGGGTAAAACCCTCCAAGTCTAAAGCTGGTCAGAATTACATGCACTCAACCTGACACTGAGCACAGTCACATTATTTCACTTGATTCTCATAGTCTGTACCACCTTAATCAACATCAAAATGTAACTCATCACCACTTTCTTCATTTCTTCTGCATCTTCATCTATAGTTGAATCTCATGTTATTTAAAATTTTTATTTATTTTTTTAAATTATAGTGATTTAGGAGTTCCCGTCGTGGCACAGTGGTTAACGAATCTGACTAGGAACCATGAGGTTGCGGGTTCGATCCCTGCCCTTGCTCAGTGGGTTAACGATCCGGCACTGCCGTGAGCTGTGGTGTAGGTCGCAGATGCGGCTCGGATCCCGAGTTGCTGTGGCTCTGGCAGCTACAGCTCCGATTAGACCCCTAGCCTGGGAACCTCCATATGCCGAGGGAGCAGCCCAAGAAATAGCAAAAAGACAAAAAAAAAAGTGATTTAAGTGTTGTGCCAATTTCTGCTGTACAGCAAAGTGACTCAGTTATACACATATATACATTCTTTTAAATATTCTTTTCCATTATGGTCTATCCTATATAGTTCCCTATGCTATAAAAGAGCACCTTGTTGTTTATCCATTCTAAAACACATTTTGTCTTTTCTAGAAGGGGTAACAATATCTTCTTTCCATACTACCCAAAAAAGTCAGGTTCATATGCATAAGGTCCAGAGATTACATAATTAAGACCTCTCCATCGTCTTTTATAAACATTTAACACATTTTAAAGGTTCTGATAATGCTTTGTGCTCCTTTTTATTTTACACACCATTTGAGGATTGCTTTATTGTATAACGCTGACATGAAGTTCTGTTGCTCTCAAGATTAAATGTCTTCTGGTGTCTCTAAGGTTTAAATCAAGACTATCCCCCCTTTCTGAGAGCTCACTGCTATAGATGCTACCAGCTCCTGGGAAGGATGTAGAGAAGATGAACTCCCTGAAAGTTTCTCAAGTGAAAGCAGGTGATTCTGCTGCATTAGTGGTCACTATGAAGCTCTACCCAGACTGCCCTGAGACATGGGATCCTAGAGAAGAAGTTCCTGCTTTGTAGTGAAGAAAAAGCCTGGTCCAAATTGTTCCATGGTTTACATCCCAGCCATCACCAGGTCCAAAATCTTTCTGTGGCTTAAAGTTCACCAAGGAGGAAAAAAAAAACACAAAAAAACAAAGGTGGGCTTGGGAACTGAGGAAGGGACCAGAGAAAGGTCTGCATCCAGAGAAAGGTCTGCAACTGCACATTTCGGGTTAGGAAGCAGGAAGCTGAGCGCCCTGAGAAGCTTCTCAAACCCAGATCCCCCAGTGCGTGGAATTCCTCTTGGCTCTGGTAGAGACTTTCTCAGGAATTAAACCTCTTAAACCAAGAGGCTCAATGGTCTTGGGTAGGGTCATAGGACCATGAAATAATTAGGGAAGCAGGTACAGATCCAGCTGAGACTTCATACTATGGCCATGATGCTGCAGGGAGAAGATTTACAGTGACAATATGAAAGGTAAAACTCTTCTTCCTCAAGCTTTACATACACATATAAGTAGAATAACAATACACAGAAATTAAAATGTCCTCCTTACATCCTGGAAGTTCACCGATTAAGTGCTTTTTTCAACCAATATGCTCTTCCAATTCAAATGTCCTGTGGGCTACCTGGCAACCAGTCTTTCCCCTCTCTATGAATTTGCTCTAATGTTTTCCTTCCTGCAACCTCAGTATAATCAATCTCAGCTTAGATAAAGAAGACAAGGTATTAGACAGGTAACCCTAGGGGAAACTTGAAGAAGCACTGAAGATGGCCTGCTATAGACAAGGACTCTGGGGAAAGGAATCAAGACAAGGTTCTAGAAGCCTGGAAGCAGAAGTGAATCAGAATGCTTGGTTTGCAAATGCTGAGGCTGGCCTTGCCCTTTCTGCTAAGGATCAAAGAGGAAAGGCCATGAACCACACCTCCAGACAAGAGCCCTTGCTCAGAGGAGAAGGGTCATCTATTCATGTTCAAAGAGATCTAGATTAAGAAGAACAGCAGAAAGAGTGTCAGCAGGCTATTCCAGTTGCACATGTGCACACAGAGCAGGCTGCCTGCAGTTCTGGGCAGGCAGAGGAAGCAGAGGGAGCTCTCTTTGAGCAGACCAGCTTACAGACCTCATATAAACAGCTTCCCCTGCCTCTCCCTCTCTTCTGTTCCCTTGACAAAGCAGCAGACTGAGGAGAGAAGTCACACAAAACAGTTGAAAACTATGGTCAAGTTCTAACAGGTTTACCTGTAAATAGATAAGCAGTGTACCAGTATTCTCTGCTGCATAACAAAGAGACCACAAATCTAGAGGGTTAAAGTGACACTCACGTATCATCTTATAATTCCATAGGGCAGAGATCTGGGCATAGCATGACTGGTCTACCTGCTCAGGGTCTCACCCATCCAAATTCAAGGTCCTCTTCTAAGCTTGCTCGGGTTGCTCTCCGTCTGTTGCCATGTGGCCCCCTCCATTTCCAAAACTAACACAAAGAAACTCCCCTGCACCAAATACCTGGTATGCTTTGAACCTCCAACATTTCTGTCTCTGACTGCTACAGCCAGATTTAGACGCTAATGTGATCGGGTCAGGTGCCTCAAATCTTAAATCAGATTTAAGATATTTCCCTATCTTAAAGGTTAACTGATTTGGGACCTTAATTACATTTTCAAAATTCTTTACGGCAACATCTAGATTAGAGTTTGAATACAATTGGGAGAGGGTGTATGTGCATCTTAGAACCAGGAGCCTAGGGGCCATCTTAGAACTCTGCCTGTCACAAGCATCACGTGGGACTGCCTGGCTAGACAGGTAAGATTTAAAAATAAAACAAAGATTTTAAAATGCCTGCTAGTGCTGGTTCTGTTTGTTTCCATAATCAGCTGCTCCAAAGACAGAAGTAGGGCCAGGGGGGTTAGTGTGAATTTTTTATAGATAAACCAAGCTGAAATACACAGCTGTTCTCTGCGCTGTCAGAGCGGAGCTACTGACTAACTGTCCATATTTTACAAGAGTCTGAGGCTCAAAAGAATTAGGAAGAAGCACTCATGAATCAGACACTAGCTCGGAAAGTAAGCTGCAATTCTGTGGTCAGTGGCACTTTTTCTAGCCACAGAAGGATGACAACGCAATGCCATGAAATAGATGAAGAAAGAGCTGGGCAGCCGCCCTCAGACAAACTCTATGAATGACAGTGACACAGCAGTCTGTTAAACACAACTTCTGGCAGGAAGTTGGGCCAAACAAATCAACACGCAGTACTGTGTGCCACTCAATTACCACAAAATCTGAACACCTCCTCAAACTCATTTTAGATAGAAGGCTAAGTTGGGTGTCGGTTGAACAGTCAGAAGTTGGAAAAAGCGAAAAAGAACCAAACATCCCTTTAGAAAAAAGGGCCTACTTGATTTTCTTGGAATATCAAATAGTGATGAGGGAGAAATGCTTCTCATGAATTGACTTTAACGTGACAATAAAGACCTCCATTTTTAGCAAGTCTATTCGATTTCCACTTTTTAAAAGGCTATTAATGTCTCCATTTTAAACTTTAGATTTGAAACCAAGATTTTCCACACTTAATAATTATATAAGCCAAAGAAATCAGTAAAACAAGTTTCTACCCAAAGCATCTTTTAAGTCTGTACCAACGTGTGAAAAAAGGAGTTGTTATAGAAAAAGAAAAATATTTAACAGCGCCTCATAAATCCCTAGGGGGAGGTCAGGCCCATCTCACTGGGGGGGGGGGGGGGGGAAGGAGGGAGAGGAAAGGGGGGAAAGGTAAGATTAAAGAATAAATGTAAACAAAATGGATGAAAACAAAGAAAGTCCTTCTCTTTCTCTCTTTTTTTGTTTTCTTTTTTTGTCTTTTTGTCTTTTTCTAGGGCCGCAACCTTTTTCTATGGAGGTTCCCAGGCTAGGGGTCTAATTGGAGCTGTAGCTGCCGGCCTAAGCCAGAGCCACAGCAACGCGGGATCTGAGCGGCATCTGCAACCTACACCACAGCTCAGGGCAACGCCGGATCCTTAACCCATTGAGCGAGGCCAGGGATCGAACCCACAATCTCATAGTTCCTAGTCGGATTTGTTAACCACTGTGCCACGACGGGAACTCCTCTCTGTTTTTTTTTAAATATGGCTGCACCCACAGCATATGGAAGTTTCCGGGCTAGGGAATGAATCTGAGTTGTAGCTGCAGCAGCAAGAGATCCTTTAACCAACTGTGCTTGGCTAGGGATAGAACCTGTGCCCCTGCAGAGACCTGAGCCGCTGCAGTTGGATTCCTAATCCACTGAGCCACTTAGGAACTCCAAAAAAGAGTATTTCTGAAGAAAGTTAATTTGATCAATTCACTGTCAAAGGCATTCTTGGAGGGCGGTAGGGATGTCCCTGGTAGTGAGAGGAGTCAGGCCAGGGGTGGGGGTGGGGATGGTTAGAAAGCAGCCAAGGACCTAGAGCTGCATTCTTGCTAAAATGCTGGAAAAACCATCTTAGAGCCCTTGGTTGGCAACTGAATGCAACCTGGAGTGGTAAATTTTAGCTAACCTAAGTTTCTTCCAATTACTACAAAGGGTGTATTAAAACTGGAGTTCTTGTGGGGCTCAGCAGAAATGAATTGGACTGGTGTGCATGAGGATGCAAGTTTGATCCCCGGCCTTGCTCAGTGGATTAAGGATCCGGCGTTGCCGTGAGCTTCAGTGTAGGTTGCAGATTTGGCTTGGATCTGACGCTGCAGTGACGGTGGCGTAGGCCAGTAGCTGTAGTTCCAATTTGACCCCTGGCCTGTAAACCTCCATTTACCATGGGTGAGGCCCTAAAAAAAAAAAAACCCAAAAATGATAATTAAGAGTGACTTCTGGTTTAGCAAAAATGGCCACAAGCAGTAGAAACAGGTCACAAAAAACATACGGCCAAGCTTCAGTGCATTAAGTCAGAGTGTAGTGAGCCATGTGTTCTGATTACTTAGAATTTCTGGAAAAAAAATATTATCAAGAGTTTTCTTAAGGCTACTTCTCAAGTCCTGAAATTACTGTTAGACATAAGAAGCTAAAGAAACATTTATAGCATGGGTATTAATTAAATCAGTATACTGCTGGGTCAATAAGAAAAGGTATAACAAATGTTTAATGAAGTCTAGCAAAAACATTTGAAACTGTAAAACTTATTTAAATGCAGCAAAAGATATTAGCAGGCAGATATTAGTGGGACTTAAAGATAATGTACAGCACGTGTTAAGTCTGAAATATGTGCCAGACACACAAGGATAGATACTGTATATTTATCTTGATAGTCTGGTCGAGTAGGTGAACAGACATCAAAACAGAGCAATAACCGAGGCACTGACAGAAGTCAGTAGACACCACATGTGATGAAGACCCCAAACCCAGCTTTGCTATCTGAATGCCAACAGTTTCCAAGCCTCACAACATCCCTTCCCCTTATGCCCCGCACTGGGCAGGCCCGGAGGAGAGCCGCACGCTCTCTCTCGAATCTAGTGAGTAGTTCAGAGCCCAGCCTCACCACCAACCATGACAAGAGTCAAGTCAGTGTCCCACCTTGCTCTCCCCAGAAAGCTTCATGATGTGAGAATAATAAATCTTTTCAGACCTTGATAGGTGAATCAGCCCTGACATCTAAACCAAATCCTGGGTGGGGATCGATCCCACCGCCATAGTGGAAGCAGGTGAGGAGAGCTTCTGCGCAGAGGTGGGCGATACTCCGAGGGACCAAAGGCCATCGAGGACTCAACCTGAACTGCTGCCCGCGGTACAAGTCTCTCTTGGGGTGAGGCCCTGATGGTTACAGTGACCACACAAGACACGACCCTACCAAACACCCTCCTTGTTGGGTGGTGAGGGAGCCATCTCACCTAAACCAGGGCGATGACTGCACTGCTCATATTTTCAAACTAAAGAAAAAAGAAGTTATCATTCCTGATGGAGGGAGGTGATGGAATGCAGGTCTGAAGAGCAGTTGGTTGATCCATTCTCATCACTGTAGGAAAAAGAGGCGGGCAGTGGGCGAGAGGCGCCAACAGCAAGTGGGGCAGAGCTAAGAGACAGAGAGAGACAGTCCAGCTGGTGCTGGACAACGTGCATCCTTTCCTGCCAGGTCCCACTGTGTATCCAAACTTTCTGCAAATACATTATAATCCTCAGTATTTAATCCAGGATATGTCCATTTTAACTAGTTTCATTTAGATTTCTCTAACTCAGACCCAACAACTACAGCACTGACCCAAACAGAGGGATTACGGCACTCTGTAATTACTATTAATTTTCTTACAAGACCAACAATGATGCTATAGTGACACAGAACACCCTTGTATGTGGAAATGTGCACTGAAGAATAGAGGAATGAAATGGCATAATGTCTGCTACAAATGATCTTGAAAAAAAAAATCAGCAAAAACATGAACACAGCAAAAATTTTAATTACTGAATTTAGTTTAAGAGTATATTCATTATCTGTTCTTCCTACTTTTCTGACTGCATGAAAGCTTCCATGAAAAATTCTTTGCAAAGGGGAACCTCTTAAAGTATGTGTGACATGCCTAGAGCTCTCCAAGGGTGCTCAGCTCCTGCCTGAGCTAAGAGATGACCAGCGATGGCGGCGTATGAAGTTGCTGTGCTTCCTTGGGATCCTCCCGGGCACCTGGCTGTGGACATCAATTATTTAGGCCTTGCCCTCGAGGTCCCGGCCTACCCATGATTTTCCTTTCCCTTGGGCTGGCCCTGTACCCTTCAGGCTGGCTTAACTAACTCCCACAGTTGCGTAAGCCGACTCCTCACAAAAAGTCCATACACGTAAACATAGATGGACATCTACCTGTAAAAACCTTGGTGGCCCTGTTCCTCTGACAGAGCCCTAAGAGACATGTGGCCACCTCTGCTCCCAGCTCCTACCTCTACAGACCTATTTCTGCCTTCGTGAGATTAAAAACAAGCTCCATTCCATGCTCTCAGGCTGGACAGAAAAGTTTAAATTAAGGACAGGTTATTTTTTGTCCCCACTCTCTTGCAGCAGCATGTAAATTTGCTGCTTTAGTGCTGGAGCAGTCCAGTCTAACTATGATGCCCCTTTCCCATCGTAGAGCTCACGCTCTGCTTCAAATCACTTTCTTCACTGTATGACCATACCCCTGTCTGTCCTAGAGTTCATCTCTCTGTTCGTGCATCTTCACAAACCTTCCACAGTTGCTCTCAGCTCAGATCTGCAGTTCTCTGAGACCAGCACCAGTCTCTTAAAGAAATCCCATTTCTTTCCTTTCTTGTCATAGATGATGTCATTGATTCCTATCAGTTCTCCTTGTGGATGACACCAGTCTTTCTCTAGTCAAAATATTAACTAAAAACATTTCATATTCTGCATACCCTTTCACTTCAGAATTCCATTTTTGGGGGGACTCTCTCCTGAGGAACTAGTTACGGTGGGGTTAAATCACTAGTTTCAGCAAAAAGTTTAAAACGATAAATAAATTTAAAAAATACATCCATACAATTTGCCGTTCTTTGATACCATAAAATAACGTAACAGAAAGTTCAATGGAATTAAAAATGCATACTACATTATGCTTAAAAAGCAGATTATAAAATAGCTTATGTTCAGAAAACATTGTTCTATTTCTATAACTCAATAGATAAATACAGATGCACAGAAAGAGGACCTGAAGGATAAAAGTTCCATGTTAATGCTTCTGAGTAGCCGGATTACTGGTAATTTTTCACTTCTTCTTTCTCCTGATAAGCATTTTCTAAATAAGTTTACCTCTGTGGACATGGGCAAGGCCCCAGTAAGTGGTGACTTAGTCACCTGTGGCCCAGAAGAGGGATTCTTCCCTAGTTTGGGATCCTTAGATCCACTATGGACTGTGAGGGAGATGGCTCTAAAACCCTTGGACCTATATGCAAAGTACTGCTTAAGTGTGCAACTCTGTGTGTGTATGTACATGAGCCTGCAAACACATATTTGGGGAGAGAAGGAAACAGGTTTCATAGCTTTCAACGATCCAAAAGAGGTTAAAACCACCAGTCCAGAACTTTGATTGACCTTATCTCAATTTCTCCTATTTTGCATTATTTAAAGTGTTGAGGGACAGATAATTTGGAACAGGAACCACCAATTCTGATTCAGATATTCTGCATACCTGAAAATTTCTTTATCTCAAGGAATGCATGAAAATTTTAAAACCCCCTTAAAAAATGAAGTGAAAAACACTGGGTATAACTTTTGAAACAATCTCTCTAGGTTACTGCTAAGATTTTCAAAGTCAGAATACCCACTGTTAGACTCCAGTTCTGTTTTTGTACACTGACCTCCACTGTCCCTGTGCTCAAGGTATCATCATAAACATGCCTCACACCAGAGTCTTAGACTGGAGGTCATCAGCCTCTAGTCTGATTCGCTCAAAATGAAAGAACATACGCAAAGAGAATTTTACTCAAGAGATAAAACTCGTCATTAATTTTAAACAATGAGGTCTCTCTCTCTTTTTTGGGGGGTGGGGTGGGGTGCTTTTTAGGGCTGCACCTGCAGCAGATGGAAGCTCCCAGGCTAGGGGTGGAATTGGAGCTACAGCTGCTGGCCTATACCACAGCCACAGCAATGCAGGACCGGAGCCATGTCTGAGACCTACACCACAGCTCATAGCAATGTTGGATCCTTAGCCCACTAAAGGATGCCAGAGATGGAACCTGTGTCCTCATGGTACTAGTCAGGTTTGCTACCACTGAGCCACAACAGGAACTCCCAACAATGAACTTTCTTGCTAAAGATCAAAATGCATGCCATATTTCATAAAATTATCTCGCATCTGACAGAAAGAGACTATGGGTGATATGTCATCATGACTGGATTAAGAACTCTATGTTTTTTCAGTCTCAAAATCATAGGACAGAAACAATAGTGATGTATTTCCTGTCTGAACAGTATGATCTTTAAACCTAACTTCCACAAGTCAATTTTACTATTTATATAACAACTATCTGCCAATGCCGACTGCATCTACAGGTACAGAAAGAAGCACAGAAACTTCTCTCCGCACTCCCACCCCCAGAAATCTATGATTTCTATTAGAATATAAACACCTGAAAAGACAGGGTTGCTATCAGATAACTCCTCTTATGCTAACTATGCTACCATGTTTTGTACAGGTATAATTGATATACTTGATTATTCTAGGCTTGAGATTGTAAACACATTATTTAATGTTTTTACTAGTAAAAAATGGTTAACTGCAACTTTGATAATATTAAAGAAAATTACAATTTTCTTTTTTTTGGGGGGGGGGTTCTTTATAGGGCCACACCAGTGCCATGTAGAAGTCTACAGGCTCGGAGTCAAATTGGAACTGTAGTCGCTGGCCTATGCCACAGCAATGCATGATCTGGTTGCACCTGTGACCTACACCACAGCTCATGGCAACGCTGGGTCCTTAATCCCCTGAGCGAGGCCAGGGATTGAACCCGCATCCTCATGGATACTAGTTAGATTTGTTTCCACTTTGCCATGATGGGATCTCCCAAATTACAATTTTCATTTACTGAATCTGAATACATCTGCACACAGCTCCCACCCCACCTTCCCTTTCAAATTCTTTCCTTCTGCTAACTTACCAGAGTGGCATTACTCTAGTAAGTCTGTCATTTAAGATGTTCTCTTTATCTACCTGCTAAATTGGGTTGGAACCAAATACAGGTGAAGACTTGTCTTCCCCATAGTGTATCTAAGATAAGCAAAGCCTGAGATTCAGATGTAGAAAGTAAGGCAGAACTATGGTTTGAAGAGGTAATTCTGTGGTTGAACCATATCTCTCTGTAGGATCTCCTTTTGTTTGCCCCTCTGAGTTGGTCATAATATTATATATTTGGTGATGTATAAAAGTTTATACTTCAAAAGTCTACGCATCCAAGGGAGAGGTGGGGTGGAGAAGGGACAGGTTGGGAGTTTGGGATTAGCTGATGCAAACTATCATATATAGAATGGATAAACAACAAGGTTTTGTGGATAGCACAGGGAACTATGTTCAATATCCTGGAATAAACCATAAGAGAAAACAGTAGGAAAAAGAATGTGTATATGTATAACTGAATCACTTTTCCATACAGCAGAAATTAACACAAAACTGTAAATCAACTATACCTCAATAAAATAAATTTAAAAAACAAACAAAAAAACAGAATAGAAGCGTACGTATCAAATAATATATTCTTCCATATCCATTAGGAAAAATGTTAAATAATAAAAATGGAAATGAAGACTAATCAGAAAGGTAACCCTAAATTTAATGCTGCTTCTGAAGATAAGATCCTCTGAACTAGAGGCTTCAAAACGTGGATAGTTTTCAAACTTCAAAAGTTAATAATATAGGTTAACTCATCTCAGACACTTGTTCCCATTTTCAAACTGCATTTAACATTATTTACCTTCCTGATGACTTGAACATATAACTTTCTCATTTAAGATAACACAAGCAGAAGGCAAGACAAATGTGTGCATTATATATATATATATATATATACACACATACACACATGCGTGCACACACACACACACACACACATATGTATAAATAGTTTAATGAAAAACTGTGGTCTGAAAATGCTAAACTTACTGTTCATGGAAATCCAGCATTGGTGGCTCAAATCGTATAGGTCTGCAATTACCCCGGTACAGAGATATACTGTAAGCAAAAAAAAAAACCAGCATCAACAGCAATTCTTTGAAATGTGGAGTTTCCTGGTGGTCTAGTGGTTTAAGATCCATCGCTGTCACTGCTGTGGCATAGGTCACAGCTGTGGCGTGGGTTCAATCCCTGGTCTGCATGCCACACGTGGGACCAAAAAATAAAAATAAAAAGCAATTCTTTCAAATACATATTTCCCCAAACCATTTGAGTTTTGTCATGAGAACGTATCTTTAACAAAAAAGGATTCTAATGTTCTATTAGAAATGTGTGTTACTTTTTTATTAGAGGAAATAGAGTGTTTTAAAAAATTTTAAAAAGGAGCATTTTTTCCTATTCAAAGGTATGTGAAAACAGAAAATGCTCAGGTAGACTGCTGAAATTTACTTGGTTGACCCAGATACTTACGGTCAATTAATCTTCGACAAAGGAGGCAAGAATATACAGTGGGAAAAAGATAGTCTCTTCAGCAAGTGGTGCTGGGAAAACTGGACAGCTGCATGTAAATCACTGAAACTAGAATACAACCTCACACCATGCAAAAAAATAAACTTAAAATGGCTTAAAGACTTAAACTAAGACAAGATACCATAAAACTCCTAGAAGAGAATATAGGCAAAACATTCTCTGACATAAACCAGACAAATGTTTTTAGGCCAGTCTCTCAAAGCAATAGAAATAAAAACAAAAATAAACACATGGGACCTACTCAAATTTACAAGTTTTTGCACAGTAAAGGAAACAGACAACCTATGGAATTGGAGAAAATAGTTGCAAACAATGCACCTGGTAAGGGGTTCCTCTTCAAAATATACAAAGAACTCATAATTCAATAAGAAAAAACACAACAACCCAACTGAAAAATGGGCAGAAGACCTAAATAGACATTTCTCCAAAGAAGACATACAGATGGCCAGTAGGCACATGAAAAGATGCTCAACGTCAGTAACTATTAGAGAAATGCAAATTGAAACTACAATGAGCAACCAGCTTACACAGGTCAGAACGGTCATCATTAATAAGTCAACAAATAACAAATAGTGGAGAGGGTGTGGAGAAAAGGGAACCCTCCTACACTGTTAGTGGGAATGTAAACTGGTACAACCACTATGGAAAACAGAATGGAGGTTCCACAGAAAACTAAATATAGAACTACCATATGACCCAGCTATCCCACTCCTGGGCAGATATCCACACAAAACTATAACTCAAAAAGATACATGCACCCCTATGTTCATCCCAGCACTATGCACAATAGCCAAGACATAGAAACAACCTAAATGTCCATTGACAGATGAATGGATTAAGAAGATGTGGTACATATACATAATGGAATACTACTCAGCCATAAAAAAGAGCAAAATAATGCCATATGTATCAATATGGATGGAACTACAGATGGAACTAGAGACTCTCATACTAAGTGAAGTAAGTCAGAAAGAGAAAGACAAATACCATATGATATCACTTATATGCGGAATGTAAAATATGGCACAGATGAACTTATCTATAGAACAGAAACAGACTCATAGACATGGAGAACAGACTTGTGGTTGCCAAAGGGGAGGGGAGTGGGAAGGACTAGAAGTTTGGGGTTAGTAGATGCAAACTATTACATTTAGAATGTACAGACAATAAGGTCCTACTTTACACAATAAGGAACTATAGCCAATCTCTGGGGATAGACCATGATGGAAAACAATACAAAAAAATATGTGTGTAAGTCACTTGGCTGTACAGCAGAAATTGGCACAACATTATAGATCCATTACACTTTAATAAAAGAAATTTACTTGGTTCATTTAGTTAAGAACAATATACCTTAATATGTTCATATGGATTTTTTTGATATGTATACAATTAACAATAAATAGCTAAAACAACTACCAATACTTGGCAGTCAAAACATACAAAAACCCATGAACCCTTTGTAACTAGAGTGGCAAATTAAACAAAAACCAATTTGGGGTACAGAAATTTCTAAGAACCAAAATATACCTTGTATCTGAGAGTTTGGAACATACTAATCTATGGATGTCTTGCCCTACATATTTGAGTTATCATTTCTAACTATTCTACTTGATACTAGAACTTCTCACTAAAACAGATTTCTGAATAGCAAACCTCCTATCACGACCTAACACTGATGCAAAGTATAAATGACCTCGGAAGGAGTGGTCCTCATACCTAGAGTCATCTGTTTATACGCTGAGAAAGTGAGAAAGCTGAGTCAGCTACTAAAGTTTCTAAACAGTAGATTATCTTTCTGTTATATTTTAAGAAATGATCTAAGAGCAAACCCCATTTGTGAGGCCACTTTACTCCTATCACTACTGTCAATTCACCAGTACACAAGCTTCAAATGAGACAGTAACTTCATTCAGGAAATACATTAGAAATAGACAAGTAGATACAGACTATGCAGAAAATCTAGCTTTAACTCAGTTCAACAAAGATTAAACAGTCTGAGGAGTGCGATAACTGAGCTTCAAGTAAGAAAATCTCAAAGTGTTTTTAGCCCTGTCAATTAAGAGTAATGCTCCGTGCTGCTTGATAACCCTTCTAATAGGTGCTGGACAGAAAAAAAATGACAAACACAAGAAGGAAAAGACCAAATATAAGGTTCTACTTTGCTAAATAAAGCACATATATGATCAACTCATCAGTTTTAATGATGGGAAACTCAAACTTATATAAAATCTCAATCCAATCAAGAAAAAAAGTATAATGCATAAAGTAAATGGGTATGTCATTAATTCATATATATATTTGAATTATACACACACTGACTGTGTTAGGTGCTAGAGATACAAAGGAGATTAAGATACAGTTTCTCTCTCTCACAGAACGGAGAGTCTAACCCCCAAACTGCAAGTGGCACTATCTCAAGGGGCCAGGCAGGGGGAAAAGAGTGCACACCCCCTTCACTCAACACAAATACACTGCATGTCAGGGCTGTCCAGTGGCTGGGACTATGGGAACAAAGCAAACAGCCTGTTCTCATGACACTAACATCCCAGTAGGGAAAACAAAAGTAGAGCATATCACGTGATGATGCCTGATATACAAAGACAAATCAAACACAGCAAGAGCAGAGCAGGCCTCTCAGAGGAGGGACACTGGAGCTGAGACCTCAACAGTAGAGATCGGAGGAAGAAAGCAGGGATGTACCCAGCATGCTGAGGAATACGAGGCTGGAGTGGCCAGCCTTGGGGGCGGGGGGACAGGAGCTGAGATGAGAGAGGTGCAGAGGCAAGGTCCTTGGAGGAGTCTGGATTTTGCTCTCAGTCTAACACAAAGCCTCTAGAGCGTTTTGAGCAAGGAAGTAACATGATGTCAAAAGGTCAATTCTGGCCGCTGTGTGAGGAAGAGACAGTAGGAGCCCAAGAGTGGAATCAGGGAAGCCTTGTGGTAGCAAGGGAAGAGGGCACCGCAACTGTGCTTCGGGGTGGCTGTGCGGGAGGGTGCGGAGGGTGGGTCTTTCCTGAATATCTTCAGGAGCTAGAGACAATGGGTCAGGACTATGGACTGATTGTGCAGGGTAAGAGGAAGGGAGGCGTCTAAGGTTCTGGCCTGAGAAACTGGAGGCAGTGGGTTAGAGGTGGGGAAAGGCGGCTGGGTGGAGATACAAGAGTAGTGTTTTAGACTTTTAAATCTGCGATGTCTTACCTGGATGGAGGTGTCAAGTAGGCAGAAGGATATACAGGTTAGTGCTTTATATTAAAAAAGTTATTGATTTGGAGGTAGCGAACCCAGTCATTTTGGTAAGTTAATTCTAACGGTTTGTCTACAGATTCTCTTAGCTTTTCCCCTGCTAGTAAGTGTTGCTAAAATGATCACCATGGGGAGTTTCCATTGTGGCTCGGCGATAACAAACCTAACTAGTATCCAGGAGGATGTAGGTTCAATCTCTGGCCCCGCTCAGTGGGTTAAGGATCTGGCATTGCTGTTGAGCTGTGGTGTAGGTTGCAGACGTGGCTTGGATCTGGTGTTGCTGTGGTTCTGGTGTAGGCTGGCAGCCACAGGTCTGACTGGACCCCTGGGAACTTGCATATGCTGCAGGTGCAGCCCTAAATAAATAAATAAATAAATATGTAAAAGATCACTATCACAGATTATTTCTGCAGACAAATCTATAGAAATCTACTGTTACCTACAAGTAACAACAATTCTATTTCTTTCTTTCAAATCCACTTGTTTTTCTTCTTTATGCCTTTCTTGTGCTAAGTCCTCCCATAAAATGCTCCAAAGAAGTGGTGTCCAGCAATTTTTGTTGTGACATTTACAGAATGCTCATAGAACAGGAAATAGAGGTAATGATACATAAAAGATGATTCCCTCATAAATGAATGCATATTTTCAAAACAACAGCAGATCTATATCTAAGAAACAGGTTACTATTGGAACAGGTACAACACGAATTGTCACAGGTATAATCTTATTTTCACAAAAACCAAAAATTCAATAACATAGCTATTGCGTATCCACAGTTGCCTGAAGTGGTTGCTACTGTTTATTTAGAAAGGCCATGATACCGTTTAGTGCTTTATTAACAGAAAGCAAATGTCCATAAATCCACAATGCTGAAAATAAACTGCGGGGGAAGCAGTAAGAAAAATGGCACCCTTTGTCAATTTCAAAGAAACAGAATTTGAGACATTATAAAAGTAATAATACATGATTTTATGCTTTTTGCAGTGACTGTATTTATTTTGACAGTCTCAATACCTGGAGATCCCGTCATGGTGCAACAGAAACAAATCTGACTAGCAACTATGAGGTTGCTGGTTTGATCCCTGGCCTCACTCAGGGGGTTAAGGATCCGGCATTGCTGTGAGCTGTGGTGTAGGTTGGAGACGCAGCTCGGATCCCATGTTACTATAGCTGTGGTATAGGCCAGAGCTACAGCTCCGATTGGACTCCTAGCCCGGGAACCTCCATATGCCTAGGGTACAGCCCTTAAAAAAGGAAAAAGAAAGTCTCAATACAATATTTTTCACTAAAATATTACATGTTTATTTGGAGATACGGAGATGAATAAAGCTGATTTTCTGACTTCAAACTGGGGAACAATTGGATAGACAGGGGAAATCTCTGCCATCTGGTGAACTGTCAGGTCAAAGTGAAGCATACAAAGCCTTCTTGGAGCTTTGAGAATTTGATTAAACCATGAACTTTTAAATGTTCTCTTAGGGGCAATTGCTATCTAAACAAAAGGTACTCTGCGGCTTTTTTTTTGCTTTTTAGGGCTGCACCCGCAGCATATGGAGGTTCCCAGGCTAGGGGTCCAATCGGAGCTGTAGCCCTGGCCTACACCACAGCTACAGTACCATGGGAGCCGAGCCGCATCTGCGATCTACACCACAGCTCGCAGCAAGGCTGGATCCTTAACCCACTGAGCGAGGCCAGGGATCAAACCCACAACCTCATAGTTCCCAGTCAGATTTGTTTCTGCTGCACCATGATGCTAATTCCAGGCTCAGTATTTCTTTTTCTTTTTTTTTTTTAAATTTTTTTTTATTTTCCCACTGTACAGCAAGGGGGTCAGTTTATCCTTACATGTATACATTACATTTTTTACCCCACCCTTTCTTCTGTTGCAACATGAGTATCTAGACAAAGTTCTCAATGCTATTCAGTAGGATCTCCTTGTAAATCTATTCTAAGTTGTGTCTGATAAGCCCAAGCTCCCGATCCCTTCCACTCCCTCCCCCTCCCATCAGCCACAAGTCTCTTCTCCAAGTCCATGATTTTCTTTTCCAGGCTCAGTATTTCTTTCTTTCTTTTTTTTTTGTCTTTTTTGTTATTGTTGTTGCTATTTCTTGGGCCGCTCCCTCGGCATATGGAGGTTCCCAGGCTAGGGGTTGAATCGGAGCTGTAGCCACCGGCCTACGCCAGAGCCACAGCAACTCGGGATCTGAGCCGCATGTGCAACCTACACCACAGCTCACGGCAACGCCAGATCCTTAACCCACTGAGCAAGGGCAGGGACTGAACTCGCAACCTCATGGTTCCTAGTTGGATTCGTTAACCACTGCGCCACGACGGGAACTCCTGGGCTCAGTATTTCTTAATGAATGATTTGTGGTACCTATATCTTAACTATCTAGGATGCTTGTAGAAATGCAGGTTTCAGAGCCCCACCTCTTGACTCTGACTCCTTACATCTAGTATGGAGCCCAGAGACTGACGTTTTTATGTACACTCTCACATTTGAGAACTACTGTTTTTCAGCTTGATCCACGATAAGCGCTGTAAGCAGAAATAAGAGGGGAATAAAAGTACTTTAACAAGCAAAACTTTAAGTCACCAGCAGTTTAAAATAGTGCCAAGTATAATTATTAGAGACAGCTAAGTAAACAGTGACCCAAGAGAAAAGACATTGACTACTCCTACATAAATATTTTCCTATAAATACATTTTAGCTCAAATTTTCATTTCCCTAAGGACTAATGATGTTGAACACTTTTTTCTTCTGTTTATTGTCCACTTAGATATCTTCTTTCGCAAAACATTCAAAGTATTTTAACTGGAATTTCAGTCTTAATTTTGAGTTGTAAGAGTTCTTTGTATATTCTAGATATGTGTCTTTTGTCAAATACATGTATTGTGATTTTTTTTTCTCTCTGTCCCTCCTTTCCCTATTATCACTGATGTCTTTTGAGGAGTGACAGCATCAAGATGGTGACACAGTTTATTCCCAACTTCAGTTCCCCTCATGAGATGACCAACCAGCAATTATCCATAGGTAAGACACCACTGTGAAAATCCCAGAACACAGGGATGAGACTCAAAAACATCCCTGGACCACAGAGACTGAAAAGAACTGTAGTAAGAAGGTAAGGAAAATGGTTACATGTCCCCTCTCTACCAGGCTGGTACAGTGCTGCACTGAGAGGCTCCCCAAGCCTACAGTTTCTCCAGTAGGCAAGACAGAGACCACGGTGGGCGTCTAGCTCCCCTGGTGTTGTGGGGAAGTAAGTGGACATCCAGAATTATGAGGCCCTGTGAACCCCACATAGGCTGAAGCTGAGAAGGCCTACAAGGAGACATGTTATAATTAAATCGTCAAAAATTTTTTTCTTTGTCTTTTTAGGGCTGCACCCACGGCAAGTGGAAGTTCCCAGACTAAGGGTCTAACTGGAGCTGAAGCTGTCAGCCTACCCCACAGCTACAGCAACGCAGGATCTGAACTGTGTCTGTGACCTACACCACAGCTCACGGCAACACCGGATCCTTAACCCCCTGAGTGAGGCCAGGGATTGAACCTGAAATCTCACGGTTCCTAAATCGGATTCGTTAACCACTGAACCATGATGGGAACTCCTTTTCTTTGGTCTTTTTTTAAAGACAGAGAATTCTGAAAGCAGCAAGAGAAAAGTCACACACAAGGAACACACCTGTACCCTACAAGACCACAGTAGTTCCTCCTTATCTGTGGTTTCATTTTCTGCAGTTTCAGTTATTTGTGGTCAACTGTGGTCTGAAAATATTAAATGAAAAATTCCAGAAATAAAAAACTCAGAAATGTTAAACTTCATGCCCTCTGAGTAGCATGATGAAATCTCATGCCATCCTGCTCTGCCCTGTCTGAGACATGAATCATCCCTCTGTCCATCGTGTCCATGCTATATATGCAACCCACTGTTAGTACAGGAGAAAACATAGCATATGCAGTGCTTATAGTATCTGAAGTAACGGTATAGTGTTTGGAATATATGCCCCACAGTTAAGGAGCTACTGCATAGGTGGATGTCTCAAAAGAAATTTTATAGGCAAAGAGAGAGTGGCGATAGCATTTTCAAAATATTGAAAGAGAATAAGCATCAAACAACAACACTATACCCAGCAAAGCTGTCATTCAGAAATGAAGGAGAGATAAAGACTTCACTGAACCAATAAAACTTGAGGGAGTTCATCACAGTCACTTCTAACTTACAAGAAATACTAAAGGGTGTTCCTCAAGCAGAAATAAAAAGAAGCTAATCAACATAAAAAAAAAAAAAGTACTGTAAAACTCACTGATAACTGTAAATATATAGTCAGATTCCTTAATGCTGTGATGATGGTATAAAATTCACTTGCAACTCTAGTTTAAAAGTTAAAAAACAAACATACTAAAAATAACTAAATTACAATAATTTACTATTGAATGGACAATAGAAGATATATGTAAATTTTAAGACCAATAAATTAAAATGTGAGGGGAAGAAGAAGTGAAAGTATAAAGCTCATGTATGTATGCCACCAAAGTTAAATTGTTAGTTTAAAATAGAAAGTTAAAAATATGCCATTTTCAGAAGACTATACTCATATCAAGTATCTTTTCTGATCACCACGGTATAAGATTAGAGAACAGTAAGAGGAAGAAACTGGAAAATTTACAAATACATGGAAATTAAAAATACACTCCTGAACAACCAATGGATCAAAGAAGAAATCAAAAGGGAAAATAAAAAGTATCTTGAGACAAACAAAAATGAAAACACTACACACCAAAACTTATGGGATGCATGTGAAGCTTATAAGAGGGAAGCTTATAGACATAAATGCATATATCAAGCAAAAAAAAAGATAACAAAGTAACTTTATACCCCAAGGAACTAGAAAAGGAACAAACTAAGCCCCAAGTTATGAGAAGGAAGGAAAAAATAAAGACTAGAACAGAAATAAATTAAATAGAGGACAAGAAAACAACAGAAAAGATGAACAAAACTAAGAGCTGGTATTTGAAAAGACAAGCCTTTACTTAGGCTAATCAAGAAAAGTGCTACATAATGCATGGCACGCACATTCAGATTTAAGCCTGGTTTTCCACACATAATACCTGAAATACATGACATAATGTAATTTATAATTTGATTTTCTCTCTTTACCAAAAAAGTAGGAGGGAAAAGAAGGAGAGCAAGAATTCCCCAGAAAGAATGATAAGTACGCCAGTATCTTACTAAATATATAAAATGCTAGAGAGAGAGAGAGAGAGAGAGAACTTTCTTACCTTTTCTGTTGATATGAACTGAGTCCAAGTGTTGTCTCAGTCTGTGAAGGAAGAAAACAATGGTTAAAACATGGAAACCAAAGCTTTATAATACAACAATTTTATTACAGTTTCAACTTTGATCTTATACGCACCTTCAGGTTAAACCTGATCTCTAAATCATATGAAATGATTTGTCACACCATGTAATTCAAAAGAGAGATTAATTTGGATTAAATTTTAAACACACATGGAAATAAACAAAGTAATATAATTCACTTTTAAGAGTTTGCCAAGCCAATACATCCTCTAAGAGTTCTCTTTCCAGCTGCTCTGGGAGGTTGCAGGTGTCTCTTGCTGTTCACTGCCACCATCTGTGCGCAGGTGCTGGTGCACTGTGGTTCCTGCCAGCAAGTAGTGTGAGGCAGAGGGGATAGCCATTTTAAAACAAAATAAATGTGTGTTTATACACTGAATGAACGACTTTGAAATTATTTGGAAAGATGCTGTGAAAGAGAATAGGTGACACGCTTAAACAGGGAAGCCTGTCTGCAAAGGTGACATTTATAAGGAAACATAAAGTACATATACAAAAAAAAGCTGTCTTTGGAATGGGGGCTGTATGGCAGTGCAAAAACAGCATATGCCAAGAGCCTGGATGCTCAAGACACAGAGAGCAGGTCTTTTTGGCCAGCGCTCAGAGACAGGGGAAAGAAGCAGAAATGAGGTTGGAGGACGAGGCAAGAAGTCCGGATTGTGTTGTACTCTAAATGCAATACAAGGTGTCTGCAGTTGTAGGAGAGAAACAGACAGCATGGTCTGATCTAAGTTGAAAGACACCGTTCTGGCTATAGCACAGGGTATGGATTAGAAGATCCAGCAATCACACATCTAGGTATATATCCACAAGAACTGAAAGCTGAAAGCAGAAAACAGAGACTCAACAGTTATTTGGACATCCATATTCACAGCAGCATTATTCACAACCGCCAAAGCATGGAAGCTACACAAGTGTCTACCGAAGGATAAATGAACAAACAAAATGTGGTTTATACATACAAAAGAATGTTATTCAGCCTTAAAAAGAATGGAAAGAGACATGCTACAACATGGATCAACCTCGAAGACTAAGTCTATACTTAGGCTAAATGAAATAAGCCAGTCACAGAAGGACAAATACTGTATGATTCCACTTACATGCGGTACTTAGAGTCGTCAAGTTCACAGACAGAGAGTAGAAGTCTGGTTGCCAGGGGCTGCAGTAGGGGCAATGGGGAACTGCTGTTTAAAGGGTACAGAGTTTCAGTTTGGGATGAAAAAAAAGTTCTGGAGCTTGTTGGTGGTGATACAGAAACAAATGTGAATGTACTTAATGATACTGAAATGTACACTCAAAATGGTTAAAACTGAAATTTATGTTCTGTATATTTTAACCACACACACACAAAAAGCTATAGTAATCAAGACAGTGTGGCACTGGCATAAAGGCAAACAAAGAGGTCAGTGGAACTAGAGAAAGTTCAGAAGCAAACTCACACATTCAGAGTCAACTTGGTTTTCAGCAAAGTGCTTCAACAAAGAAACGTAAGTATTTTCAACAAATGGTTCAAGAACTGGACAAAGCTATGTGGGGGAAAATGAGTCTTTACCCTTATATCACACCATGCACTCAAATTTATTTGAGATAAAGCATAGTTCTAAGCATAAACACCAAAATTATAAAGCTCCAACGAAAATAAATAGAGCCGTATCTTTGCAACCTGGAAAGAGACAAAGATTTCATAAGCAAGATTAAAAAAACCCCAAAAACAAAAAACAAAAAACATTAGGAGTTACCGTCATGGCTCAGTGGTTAATGAATCTGACTAGGAACCATGAGGTTGCAGGTTTGATCCCTGGCCTTGCTCAGTGGGTTGGGGATCCAGCGTTGCTGTGAACTGTGGTGCAGGTCGCAGACATGGCTGGGATCCTGCATTTCTCTGGTGTAGGCCAGCGGCTATAGCTCTGATTAGACCCCTAGCCTGGGAACCTCCATATGCCTTGGGTGCAGCCCTAGAAAAGACAAAAAAAGAAAACACACACAAAAAATTAGTCATAAAAGAAAAAACTAAATAAATTGGACATCACCAATTTTTTTAAAATATGCTCACCAGAAGACATTGTTATGAAAATCAAAAGCAAACCATACTGAGTGAAAATACTTGCAAATCACCTATATGATGAAGGACTTATATCCTGAACATATAAAGAACTTAGGAATTTGAATGAGAAGAAAACCTCCCAATTTAAAAAAATGGGCAATTTTACAAATGTCAGTTAAGCACATGAGAAGATGCTCAGCACCAGATATCAAAGAAAAGAAAATTAACACTACAATGATATACCACAACCTATTATAATTGTCCAAGGGTTGGCGAGGATATGGAGCAACTGGAACTTTCATATACTGCTGGTGGGAATGTAAACAGAACCACCATTTTGGAAGAAGTTTGGCAATTTTACCAGTTAAACTGACACCTCTGACCTAGGTGTCATATGTCATATAGCAGTCATATGTCATATATATGACCTAGCCACCCTACTCCTAGATACTGGCCCAAGAGAAACATAAGATCCCGAAAGCACAGATCCCTACAAAGTCTTGCACATGAATGTTTATAGCAGCTTTATTTGTAATAGGTTTTGGAACAAATGAAATTTCTATCAGCAGATGAACTGACAAGAATTATGGTATAGAATAAAACAATGGAAATACTACTCGGCAATAAAAAAGAGTAAACTCAAAGACTGGGAAACTTTCTTTTTTTCCCCACTAAATATTTCTTTATTATTTTAGAAAGAAAAGAAAATAACATGTGATTGGGGAAAAACAAAAATAAACTACTGATACATGCAACTATACTGATGACTCTTAAAATAATTATGCTGAGTCAAATCCCCAAAAAGTACATTCTATATGATTACATTTATATAAAATGATTTAAAACATAAACTTAATGACAGCGTCAGAAAACAACTCAGTGGCTACCTGGAGATGGACAGTGAGGGAGGAGGGATTATCAAGGGTCACAAGTCAACTTTGGGGGCCGTGGATATAAATGTTCATTATCTTGATTACAGTGATGATTTCAAGGGTGTGTAATATGTCAAAATTTTCAAATTGTACACTTTAAACACATACAGTTTATTGTATGTCACTTCTACTTCGATAAAGAGTAAAACCCGGGAGATTCTGTTGTGGCTCAGCGGTAACAAACCCGACCAATAACCGTAAGGACACGGGTTTGATCCCTGGCCTTGCTCTGAGCTGTGGAGTAGGTGGCAGACGCAGCTCAGATCCTGCATTGATGTGGCTGTGGTGTAGGCTGGCAGCTACAGCTCTGACACAACCCCTAGCCTGGGAACTTCCAGGTGCTGCAGCTGCAGCCCTAAAAAAAAAAGTAAAACCTAAAAATTCTAGAACTTGGGAAACTATGGTCCCATTTGGAGTTGCCAGAAAGGAGTCTCAGGAAGTGTATCACCATGTATATTTTCTAGAGGGAAAAAAATATCTTCATGAGGACCATCTGGTTAAGATGATTACTCACTAGAGCTGTCAATGAGGAAGTTGTCTTGTGAAAGAGAAGCAGATACAGTAAAGGAACTGTGGAAATAGGGTTAGAAAAAAGAAAGTAAATGCTGTTTCTAAAGTAAAAGCCACAAAATAAAACTCAGTTAACTATAATAAACAAGAATAAAAATCTCAGTATGTGCCAACAATACACCCTAAGTATTGAAGGAAAGGAAAGGGAAAGATTGTGGTAGACACTTTTTTTCTGAAGTAATTTGAGAAATAAACGTTTAAATATCTTAAATGCGTATCTAAAAATAAGGCCCCTAAATCAAAAGAAAACAAAAAGGAAAGCATAAAAATTAGATGGAATAGATTAAACACATATATAGCATGATTCAGACAACCTGTCTAGTAAAAATGACAAAAGGATCATGTCAAAAACACAAAGCCCAACTATAAACTGTGAATACCTAATACAAAATCACACAAAAATGCTGAAAGACAAAGAATGTGCAAAAATAAACAGGGTAAATGCCAAAAAAAGAAGAGGAGGAAGATGAAGAAAGAAGAGAAAAATCAAGCAAATTATGGCTACATTACAATGAAAAGATTTGATATTCTTACTTAAATATTTTTATAACTGAACAGCAAAAAGAAAGAAAAATAAAGAAAATGGGAGAAAGAATACTGTGACTGAAATATAAGCAAAGATCGAGAGGCAATTCACTTAAACAAAAATAAATGGCCAATAATCATATGAAAAAGGTGGCCAGCTCACAAAGTAGCGAAGCGATCCCTATTTCACCAACTGATTAGTGGAAAGCTTTGAACTTCACGCTCAGAGATAAGGGTCTGCCAGAAGTACTCAGGGCCCTAGAAAATGTCCACATGTATTTTTGGATCTTCTATCAAATATAGGACATACCTACAATATTTCAAAGTAAACTTCACCAAATCTCAGGCACTTAAAGTTGGTAACACTTGACATATTGCAAATGATCTTTTCACTGGGTCTACCTACAAAGATAAAAACAGACTCCTTCCCACCCATAATGCAGACTCTGTTCTGCTGTATTTAAGGGTTCCAGCCTCAGCCTATTCATTGCAAGGCTCCACATTCCAGACCAGTCTGAGCACAGTCTCTCTCAGAGAGTGGACCCTACAAGTATATATAGGAGGAAAATGAACTATTGCTCCAAGTGGAAGAGACTCTGCAAAAATGTATGCATAGTATGTTCTCACATACTGTTAAATTCTCTTATTACAAAAATAGTATATATGGTAAGTTTACCTCATAACCTAGAGGCTCTCCACTAGGCAATTATGTCCTCCAGGGGCATTTATCTAGCAATGTCTAGAGGTATTCTGGATGGTCAAAACTGAGGGGGCCACTGGCATCTAGAGGGCAGAGGCCAGGGATGCTGCTCAACATCCTGAAACACACACAAGTCTTCTCTCCCCATCTCCCAGCAAGAAATTATCTGGTCCAAAATGTAAATACTGCCAAGACTGAAAATCCTAATGTAACCTCAGTTTTATAAAGACATAGCAATAATTTAATTTTCATTTGTAATAACATCTCTTTGCATTATAATTCGAAGTGTATCACTGCCACAACTGTGTCTCTATCTCTAGTGGTGCTTGCAGTTCTTAACAGACTGGAGACACCCAAATACAGGGTTATATTTGATGGTCCAGGATCAAAGAGTATGTGTCAATTCAAATCCTGTGATCTTATCTAATGTTACACACTTATTATGACATATCCTTGATAAGACTGTATAAGCCTAAAACTGACTTCTCTTAGCTTACACAAACTGAAGCTGGCCACTGATTTCCTTTTACGTACATTTTAAGTTGTTTTCTTAATGGTTATCCTGGAGATTATAATTTGTATCTTAAGTTTACAACAAACTTGTTTGAATTAATACTAGCCTGGCTTCAACAATATACTTACTTCTGCCATTTTGCTATTTGTTTTCTATATGCCTTATACTGTTTGTCCATTTCCTGTAGTCCTGTCATCTATTGGTTTAGCTGATTTTTTTTTGGTGGTGAAATGTTTACATTCCTTTTATGTAGTTTCTATATTATTTTCTCTGTGGTGACCATGGGGATTAATCTAACACCCTAAAGTTATAACACACTAATTTGAATTTATATCAGATTTAACTTCAATCACACTCAATGTGTACTTCTTCATGGCTCCATCCCTACTTCTTTTGGTTGTTGACATGTATTTCTTCCTTATACACTGTGTATTCAAAACGAATTAACAATTCTTTTAAGTACATTTGTTTTTAAATTACGTAGAAAACAAAATATAAAGTTACAAACCAAAGTGACAATAATGTTTGCTTTTAGACTAGTAGTCTTTTTTAACGTATTAGTTTCTTAAATCATGTAGAAAACAAAAAGTGGAGCTTCAAACTATTGTTACGATAATACCAGCTAATGTAACCACCTATGTATTTCCTCTTACTGGGATCTGTATTTCTTCATGCGGCTTCACATTGTCATCTAGTGTTCTTTCATTTTAATCTGCAGGATGCCCTTCAGCATTTCCTGCAAGGCAGGTCTAATGGTAATGAGCTTCCTTGGGTTTGTTTATCTGGGAATGTCTTAATTCCTCCCTCACTTTTGAAGAACACTTTTGCCAGACATAGGATTCTTAGTAGATAGTTTTCTCCTTCTAGCATTTTGCATCTATGAACCCACTGCCCTCTGGCCTCCAAAGTCTGTGATGAGAAATCTGTTAATCACTTATTGAGGATCCTTTGACAAGTTGCTTAGCTTTTGTTGCTTTCAAGATTTTGTCTTTTAGGGAGTTCCCGTCGTGGCGCAGTGGTTAACGAATCCGACTAGGAACCATGAGGTTGTGGGTTCGATCCCTGCCCTTGCTCAGTGGGTTAAGGATCTGGCGTTGCCATGAGCTGTGGTGTAGGTTGCAGACACAGCTCGGATCCCGCATTGCTGTGGCTCTAGTGTAGGCCAGCAGCCACAGCTTGGATTAGACCCCTAGCCTGGGAATCTCCATATGCTGAGGGAGCGGCCCAAGAAATGGGAAAAAAGACAAAAAAAAAAAAAAAAGATTTTGTCTTTTAAAGATTTGGTTTAGGAGTTCCCGTCGTGGCGCAGTGGTTAACGAATCCAACTAGGAACCATGAGGTTGCGGGTTCGGTCCCTGCCCTTGCTCAGTGGGTTAAGGATCCGGCGTTGCCGTGAGCTGTTGTGTAGGTTGCAGACGCGGCTCAGATCCCGTGTTGCTGTGGCTCTGGCGCAGGCCGGTGGCTACAGCTCCGATTCAACCCCTAGCCTGGGAACCTCCATATGCTGTGGGAGCGGCCCAAGAAATAGCAACAACAACAACAACAACAACAACAAAAAGACAAAAAAAAAAAGATTTGGTTTAGAAATTCCCGTTGTGGGGCAGTGGAAATGAATCCAACTAGTATCCTTGAGGATGTGGGTTCAATCCCTGGCCTTGCTCAGTGGGTTGGGGATCCAGCATTGCCATGAGCTGTTTAATATCAGATTCTCCTTCTTTTCCAGAGTTTGCTATTTGATTGGTTTTGTTTATTGTTTTTGGATTTATGACTGTTGTTGGCTGTCTCTGTGCCAAAGATAAACTTGAGTGTAAACTTAAGGTATTCTCAGATCTTTCATGAATCTGGGCTTTTTCCTGAACATTCAAAGTGTTTTTCTAATTTTCTAATTTCCGTCATATATGCAATGCCTTTTGAAGGTTGTCAGCCCTTTAAATCTCCTGGGTTACTTCAGGGTGAGGTACTTTCAACAATGGGAGGGTTGCAACAACAGTGGCTACCTGCCTCTTTGTCTAAATCTCTGAGATCAAAAGCAGTTATCAGGGCATGAATCCCCAATATTCAAAAGATAGAATCCTTTTTTGCTCACCCAGGTTCCTGTGAGCTGTGTGCACGCTATTCAATGAACACATGCACAGCTGCATGCCACAGGGCTAGGATGAGGGTAGGTACTGATTCTGTGCTAAGAGCTGAAATGGTCCATATTTTACTTCAATTTACTTTCAAACCTTTCTCTTGAAGCTAAAAGCCTTCAAAAGACTTCAGAGTTCCAAAACAGTTATACTATTTGTGCTACTGCTGTGCGGTCAAGGTTTTATATTTCTCTCATATAGACATTCACTTGTCCCATCACCCTCTACTAACTGTTCCCCAATATTTTCTCTTCTCATATTCTTCAAAGATATTTTATTCATAAAGCAAGTATCCATGTACGTGTGAGTTTGTTTAGCCTGTTGCCCTTTCTGGTCTAGAAAAGTGGTATAATTCATATAATTCGTATGGCTCAACATAGAATATAGAAAATGCAGTTGTTTTTTATGTGTTGACTGTTACCCTGCAAACTTGCTAAATTGCTTATTGAATCTAATAACTTGCCTCTAAATGCTTTGGATGATCTACACAAACTATCATAATGTGAGGTGAGTAACATTTTATTTCTTCCGTTCCAATTGTTGTCCACCCTCCCCCACCGCTGCCACCCCCTTAGCACGTGTAGCATACGAAAGTTCCCAGCTAAGTGTCAAATGAGAGCTGCAGCTATGGTCTAAGCCACAGTCATGGCAACACACTGTATCTACGCTGCAGCCTGAGTCAACAATGCATCCTTATTAACCCAATGAGCGAAGCCAGGGATTCAACCCACATCCTCAGAGAGACAATGTCAGGTCCAAAAGGAACTACGATCCTTTTGGTTTTTAATTCTTTTTTTTTTTTTTGCCTTACTTTATTGGCCATAATTAGCATGATGTTGAATATAAGCGATATTTAGGGGGCATCTTTGACCTATTCTTCATCTCAGAGATAAAACTTTCAGCATTTCACTGTTAAGTATGTTGTTGGTTACAGTTTTTCCACATCCCTTCCTTAACAGAGATCCTTCATTTTATGTGTCAGTTGGGGCTCTCAGCAATATCCTGAGGCAGAATCCTCAAAATCTGCTCATCTTAAGAACTTCCTACCTTCTATATACCAAATCTTAGTAGCCTTGCCAAGCAGGAATGACAATGGCCAAATAACCAACTACAGAAACCATGGGCTAAGATGACTGCTACAATTTCTAATCCTATGATAACATTATTGTGGTAACACGCGGAAAGCAGGGCAAAGAACTGCATATGTATCACACTCTAGAAAGGGGTCTGGAACTAGGAAGCTGAGGACTTGCTGGATGCTGGATTCTTGCTCTAATCACTGAATATTGAGCAAATTATTTAACTTCTATGATCCTCATTTTCCTTATCTTTAAGAAAACAAGGAAAGCAAATCCAACCTTTAGAACAAATATTTTTACGAGTTTTGACAATTTTTACTGACTTGTCATCAATTATGTTTAAGACTCAAAAAAACTAGTTATGACCCAAGCCACATGAATGTAACATAAAGTCCAAGATCTGGGAAGGAATGTACTCAGTCAAAATTCTAATTTTAAATAATGCAAAATAAGGCTGTTTCTTTGATTCTCTCCTTGCTTTAGCTTTAATTTAATTTGAAGAAACCTGATATACACTCTACAGAAATGCTACATGTACATGGTTCTGTTCTAATCACATTGTAAGAAACCGGGAGTTGTTTAAGAAATAGCTGAACTTATTGGCAAATTATTACCAGAAAGAAATTATATCAAAATCAAAATCATTCTTCCTAGAAGAAAACATCCTGCACATTAAAATGATTGACTTTTATAAATTTTTATTCAAAGGAGTCTTACGTTCTGTTAAAGATACATAAGCCACCTCAACATTAGGCATTCTAGAGTTTTAGTGACATTTCACTGTGGCTGAGGTAACCCACTGGAACTGCCTGCCCATAATATTCCAGTCTAAAATGGCTTTTGCTATAGAACTCTTGAGGTCTCAACCAAGCTTTTGCCCAAGCATTTCAGCAGACCCAAAGACTATGAGCAAATGACATCCAGTTGACAAGCTCTCCCACACCCAATTTCTTTTAGATACAAATTGTCAGCAGAAACACCTATAAAGCTTTAGAATTTGCAAAACGGATTATCAACTTGCAACCTAGACGCCTAGTTCCTAAAGGACAAAAATCAGTAAAGAATAACTACACTTGGAGAATTTTCCAGAAATTCAGTCCTGAGTTGCTCTCCAGATCCTGCAAATCACCAAAAGTGAGGTATTTACAACAGTCATTTCTATGAATTCTCCAAGTTTTCACCTTGCAAAAGATTAAGGAACTAGAAAAAAAAAGACTATGATAATTTTTCAGCAAGGTGACTTTACAAAACTAGAGATCATAATGTATCTTCAGGTTTTATTAAAATATAAAAAGCCATACAAAGACTTTCTACAAGCACCACAAAGCTACTGCCTGCTGTGTTTCTCAACACCTCTTACATAAAAGTAGAATAAAAAGTTTATTTAAAAATTTAGAAGCAGGGAAAAAGTTGTCACCCAAAACATTTATTTGCTTCATTGTCAGAGAAAAAGAACCTTACAATCCAATCCATCTTTTTTTTTTTTTTTCTTCTTCCTTGCTTGCTTTGTTTGGCTTAGTGTCTGAAATCTAAATTTATGTTAAAACACAAATAGAAATCTTATTCTAGGTCCCCAGCAGAATTATTTCTCTATTGCCTTGATCTAACTTTAATTTTTATTTTCCTGCCTTTATTATAAACTACAGGAAATATTTCTTCAGAACTATTTAAGTCATGTATTTAGTGATAAATAAGTGAACAAATATATCATAGGCAGCACTATGCAACAGATTAACAATGTCAGCCAAAGTGAGAAGACCAGAATTCTAATACCAGTCCCATACTGTAAAGTCATGGGATCTTGGGCAACTTCTTTTTTTTTTTTTTTTTACGGCCATAGTTGCGGTATATTTAAGTTTTCAGGCCAGGGGTTGAATTGGAGCTGCAGCTGCCGGCCTATGCCACAGCCACACTAGATCAAAGCTGTATCTGAGACCTACACTGCAGCTTGCGGCAACACCAGATCCTTAACCCACTGAGTGGGGCCAGGGATTAAACCAGCATCCTCATGGACACTATGTCAGGTTCTTAACCCACTAAGCCACAATAGGAACTCCTTGGGCAACTTTCTTAATCTAAACTTTGGTTCCCCTTAAATATAAAATGAATAAAAAAATACCAGTCCTGCTACCAAATAACACGGTACCTGAAAACACATGATACTATTACAAAGGTGGTAAGTACTATTAAGACAAGCATAGACTATGATAAAAGCTTGAAAGAAAGGAGAAAATCAGCCACTGAAATCAGGGTTGGTTAATGATGGCTTTTACTGTCTCAGCTCTGAAATTCTAGAACTGATTTTTAGCTGGGAAGACTTAAAACAGGCTTCACGGTGGTATCTAAGCTAGTCTGAAAAGAAGGAGAGGATTTTTATCAGATTACACTTTCTACTTTTATGTACAATGTATTTAAACCCATGGTTTAGGATGGCAAGTGGAAAGATAACATAGATGTAAATCTAAAGAACTTAAACCCTCTTTGGACATCTTCTTCCAATAAGTATTTTGAGGTCCAACTACCAAATTCAGGCTCCACTCACTGGCTGTGTACTACAGAGCTTACCACTGACTCTGAAGCTCCTGATCTGACCCTCCCCACCCAGCTGCCAACATTTCCCCAGCAATATTTAATTTAAAAGATAATTCATAAAGCTAAGGAGGTTTGATTTTACCGATGACTTTCCTGACCTATCTGCATATAAAGCTCATAAAATGTTTCATATAAACCAGTTACACTTTAAAAGAAAAATGATAATCAGATGTTATTTAAGGCTTAACAGTGAGATAACCCTTCAAACTTAAGATAAAATTACCTGTAGAAGCCCTCCATCATCAAAACGTAGTACTTCTATTATGCTCTCCGACTGAATAAATGCTGCAAAGGAAACAAAATATATTATTACTTAACAGGAAAGTAAATTCCACTTAATGAAAAACTTTTAGTTTAATTACCACAATTTTGTATTTTTAAAATACACTGCTTGATGGTGATGGTTAAAGAGAAAAATATGACTAATACTTTGGGATCTTAGCAACTATAAAGTGCCTGAAACTAAAACAATACAACCCAATTAAAAAAGTTTTAACAACCTAAAGGCTATGTAAGCCACTTGCAAGATATTTATTCCTGCCACACTGCCAGAAAGCACAAAATACTAAAATTCATTAGATGCAGCTGATTATTTTCACGTAGATTAACTGAAAATATCAAAAGCACAGAGGAAAGATCACTAGAGGGTTTTATTTTCCCACCAAATGATAAGGTAAAGTTGTGTATCATTTGCCCTTCTATAGTGATGACAGGACCTGGGATCAATGGTAGAAAATGATTTGCTGGGAGAGAGGGCAAGGAAAATGGCGAAAGGAGATTATTCCGTTTCAAGAAAACTAATACAATGCAAAAGACAAGATATTTAAAAAGCTAATGTACTTTTCCCATACAGTTCAGCAACTGTGCTCCTAAGTATTTACTCAAGTGATTTGAAAACTTATGTCCACACAAAAATCTACAAGCAATAACTTACAGCAGCTTTTTTCATAATCACCAAAAACTGGATAAAAGATATCCTTCAGTAAGTGAATAAAAGAGACAAATGTAGATTATTGACACAATGGTCTATATCTTGGTGATAAAGAGTAAAAGAAAGGGCTACGAGCCCTATGATTTCAAGTACAGTGCATTCTGGAAAAGGCAGAGATGGTATAAAGATCCGTTGCTAGGGGTTTGGAGAGAGAAAGGAAGGGTGAAATAAGTAAAGCACAGGAAATTTTCCAAAGCGGTGAAATTCTTCTGTGTGATACTGTGATGGTAGATGCAAATTGACACTGCATTTGTCAAAACAAAACTTTACAGCTCAAAGAGTGAACCTACTGTATGCAAATTAAAAAAAAATCATTTAGGAGAACAGACATCCCAGAGCAGACTACAGAATGTGACAATTTATCTATATTACAAAGCTATGAAACCACATCACTGAAGGCTAGGTGGGGTGGAAAAAGGTGCTGACCTAAGTGATTTGGAAATGAGTGGAATCTCTAAGAATTAAGGCAAAAGAAACTGTATATAATAAGCACAATACTCTAGCCAATAAAGTTATTTCCAACAGAGGTTGGGTTAACCATCCCAGGGATGCTATATATGTATACTGGTATTGAACAATTAAATATATAGATGGTGGGTGACGAGAGTCAGATTTCTCACTGTTGGAAGAGGAATTTACACAAAAGCAAGGGGAACGAGGCTAGAATGGTTCATGAGGTATGGATTAGAGTTGGCAACAACAGTACAAACTCATGTTGAGCTTAATACAGATAGTTACATATAGAAATATTTATGGATATGTATACACACAGGTTCGTATAACTCATATATTTTCTTGCTCTGCCCGTTAAGAGGGGCTAAAAGCAATTATAACCCAGTAGCAAAAAGGACCTAGATCTTATGTTCTTTTACCATTCTCCCATAAAAGGAACTGAACTGGGGCTTCTCGGAGAAATGGCTGAATCTAGGACTGGGGCAGAAAATATATGAGAGGAAATAGAAGCAACTTATGGTGCCAGAAAGAAGAAAGTTCTAAATCCAACTAATCAACCAACCAACCAAAAAACATAAAAACCTACATTGATGGGAATATGTCAAAGAGATGTAAAAGTTATTAACATAAAGAGTTCCCAAATGACCAAAGCTAGAACAACATGAGCAATTATTCATCATGCAGTACGGAATTAAAACCCAAAGTGTAAAGTAAATATCTATGAGTTCACACTGGTATAAATAAATGAATGAATAAATAAACAGTGGGGGAGAAGAGACAAAACTTTCAGGCAGAAGAATTCTAATAATTTACGTATAAACTCTTCTATTTAGAAGTGGAGCATAACTCCCCACTCTTTAAGCATGGGATGCTCATAGGGACTACCTTCTAAAGAAAACAGTATGGAAAAGACAAAAAAAAAAAAAAGAGAGAGAGAGAGAGAATAACTTCACAACGCAGAAACCAGACAAATGTTACCTCAGTCACTTGTTGATCAAGGTCAGCATCCGCAGTGAAGAGTCACGTTGATAGTACCTGTGATATGCCACAACAAAAATGGCACTTTATCTCTGTGGTTTCCTCCCCAAATCACATAAGCCAGTCTCATCATGAGAACACCACCAGACAAGTCCTAGCTGAGGGACATCCTACAAAATACCTGACCAATATACTTCTAAAAACTGTCAGGGTTATTGAAAACAAGAAAAGTCTCAGAAACTGTCACAGACCAGAGAAGCCTAAGGAGACATGACTACTAAATATAATGTGGTATCTTAGATGAGATTCTCAAAAAGAAAAAGGAAATTAGGTGCAAACTAGGGAAATCTGAATAAAATACAAACTTTAGTTAATAATGATGTGCTGGAGTTCCCGTCGTGGCTGTGGTTAACGAATCCGACTAAGAACCATGGGGTTTCGGGTTCGATTCCTGGCCTTGCACAGTGGGTTAAGGATCCGGCGTTGCCATGAGCTGTGGTGTAGGTCGCAGACATGGCTTGGATCCTGTGTTGCTGTGGCTCTGCTGTACGCTGGCGGCTATAGCTCTGATTCCACCCCTAGCCTGGGAACCTCCATATGCTGCAGAAGCAGCCCAAGAAATGGCAAAAAGACAAATAATAATAATAATAATAATAATAATAATAATAATGTGCTAATACTGGTTCATTAATTGTAAAAAAAAAAAAAAAGTACCATGTTAATAACAGGGCAAACTAAGGAAGGGTATATGGGAACTCTGTACTGTATCTGGGATTTTAATATAAAGCTGAAACTGTTCTAAAATAAAAAGCTTGTTTTTTTTTTTTTTTAAACCACTAAATAACGGCATTTCATTTGGCTTAATATGACAGTCATTGACTCCTCTTTGTTGGTCTTTGGCTATTCATGGAAGAAGCCTACTGTCTAACCCCATGTGCCTGGCTTTTCTAGTGTGACCAAATCTGAAAGTCACCAGCAAAGAAGATGTGAGCTAACTGGATCCTTCACCTACTTGGATGGTGTCTTTCTTGCTTGCTGAGTATCAATTTCCCCTTTTTCTAGCAATCGCATCCTAATTTTATTTGGGGGAATCCCTGTCCTCTGTGTCGGGTATTGCCCTTTAACCACAGTGCCAACTTGCTCTGCCCTGCTCATTCCCCACCAGTTGCTAGTATACGGAGAACATTCAATAGTAGTGAGGGTGTGAAATAAAATCCCACCTTTCTGCTCAGGTACAAATACGAGAATTCGCCCTCACTGATATGAATAAATTCTTTCTGGTTAACTCCAGTTCTAGCTTGCAGCTCAATTTCAAAAATGAGATCCGAGCTAAGGGCTTCAATGGAATTACTGACAGAGAGCACCTGTGGAGTGCACAAAAATATCTCCAAATAAAGTGATAAAACATTCAGAAAAATAGGAATATGAATGGAAAAGGCTCCATTCAACTCACTCATCCTACTTCTCTTCCCTCCCCTCACCTCTAGACATAAAGTGAAATTTTGGATGACCCAGAAAAAAACCTCATCCCTTCCTCCTAAAAGGTGGAGACCTTTTAACATAAAGAGAAATTTTAGATGATCCAGAAAACCTTTTTTTGGGTCTTTTTGCCATTTCTTGGGATGCTCCCGTGGCATATGGAGGTTCCCAGGCTAGGGGTCGAATCGGAGCTGTAGCCACCGGTCTATGCCAGAGCCATAGCAACACGGGATCCGAGTCGCATCTGCAACCTACACCACAGCTCACGGCAACGCCAGATCCTTAACCCACGGAGCAAGGTCAGGGATCAAACCCGCTACCTCATGGTTCCTAGTCGGGTTTGTTAACCACTGAACCATGACGGGAACTCCCAGAAAACCTTTTTGTCATACTCCTGTTGAATATAGATTTGCTACAGATGAACTAACAAGAATTAACTTAACAGCCAGATACGAAGCAACAGACAACTAGTCTAGTTCCCCATTAGAAGCCTTCTATCTAGTTAGCGGAAAAAACAGAAAAGTAATACAAATATACTATTATGGTGGCTGCTATTAGAGTTAGGATATAATGATCAACACATAAGTTCCTATCATCACGCTGGATCAGATCTTTATCTAAAGATAACTAAAGAGAAAAAAAGCAGTAGCACAATTTGGTGGTATATTGTATCTTTAGCTAGGAGATTTTTAAAAAAACATGAGTTACCTTAGTTGAAAAAAATTAAGAGCAAGAGTTATTTTATAAAGTTCTAAAAAGAAAATATTGTGTTACACATCCTTCAAAGATGTAGAAATGAATATGATTTAACTCTGGCATCAAACAAATTAGTGTATTTTGCTTTAAATGATCAATCATAATAGCTTCAAATCATACACCTAGAAAAACAGAACTGACAACATGTCAATCACCACTTAATCACTTCATTAAGCTATAAATTACAAAAAGAGTAACCAAACCAAGTCAATTCCCACATCTCTAGATTTGAAACCATAACTGACAGCTACTTTATCTCTGGAGAATTTTTGTCCCTAATTTTATACACTGAAGGAATCCAGATCTGTCCCAACGCTCCCCAGTTAAAGCAGCAACCAGATATAACAGAAATAAGAGTAACATCTAATAATTACCGACCATGATGTTATTATACTTCAAACCAATCTATGACATGGACGTCATGGATTCCATTTGAAGATAAGCAGGCACAGGGGTTAGGCTCGAGGTCACTCAGAAAGAAAGTGGCTAGAGAGGAGCCATAAATTTTAGCAACAGCATCCCAGAACCTATGCTTCTAAACCCAACACTATTTATTTTCAAAGTCAAGTGATACTAATGCTCATGACCAAGAGTGCCTCCAAGCAGCCTAACTTTTAAAATTAGGCATATATTTCCAATAACAAGGAAGGAAAGGAGGATATACAAACACAAGGGATTTTATTTCTGGCATTTATGATTCTATTGGCATTTTGTGAAGCTGGGCTCTGTAAGATCTACTTTGAGCTCCTCATATTCACCCACATCACGATGATATCTGAGAGTAACAAAAACATTTATTTTCAATGTAAAAAAATCTCAGTGTGTCAGTTATTTAACCATTTACTTTCAAAATAGAAGATCAGAAATTGAGTTTACTTCCCTATTTCATTTAGTAGAGAATGACATTCATAAGATAAAAACACCTTCACTTGAAAGGCAAATCTTTCTCTATTATAATTAGGGTTTGTTCAGGGTTTTTTTTTTCCCCCTTTTTTCTTTTAGGTAGAATCTTTTTTTTCAGAATACTGCAAGCGATAACCTGATAAAATGCTTGTTTTCATACGTCTTTTACAATAATCCATGAAAATAATGAATGCTGTAAATAATGCACAGAAATATATGTCATTTGGGGTGTGTGTCCGTGTACACGTGTGTGTGTGTGTGTGTACACCAGGGCACATAGGCAAGACTTAAAAGGACCTCAACTGCTGTGTCAAACAGCCACCTTGCCTGGGACACTCTTGTCACAGTTGGTATCTCCTCCTTCAAGTCTCAGCCTTAGCACTACCCTCAGGGGCCCCCAGCGACTACTCCAAGCAGCTCCCCGTTCCCTCTATCACATGCCCTACTTGAACTCTTATCACAACTGGTAAATAAATAGTTTCTGGTTTGCTTGTTAACTACCACAAAGTATGGAAAAGGGGAAAAAAGCAGTATTGGTTAAGATGATGATCACATTATTATTTCTGAATTAATAACTGTTAATGATACTAATCTCTCTCTTATAGTTATACTTGCTCCGGATTTTACTTCAACAAAAGACTTGGTAACAAGTATTTTTGAACATTCTGGGCTAGGTTTGCATGGTCCCTTCTACCCATGAAGATACTCCCCAATAGATCTTAGAGTCAACGCAATCCTTATCAAAATCCTACCTCGCTTTTTTCCAAATTGACAAATTGATCTTAAAATTCTTAAGAAAATGTGAGAAACCCATAACAGCCAAAACAATTTTGACTAAGGACATAGTGGAGGACTCACATTTCCTGATTTCAAAACTTACTACAAAGCTACTCTATAATGACAATGTGGTACTAAAAACAGAAACAAATACACAGATCAATAGAAGAGAATTGAGAATCCAAAACCCTCACATTAATGATCAATTCATTTATGGCAAGAGTACTGAGACAATTCAAAGGAAGAAAAGATAGCTTTTTCAACAAGTAATGTTGGGACAACTGGGTACCTGCATGCATAGGAATGAAGCTGGACCCTACCTCTCACTGTATGTAAATATTAACTCAAAATGGAGCAAAGACCTTGGTGTAAGAGCTAAAACTTTAAAACCTTCCTAGATAGAGATAAATCTTCATAACCTTGGATGAGGCAGTATTTCTAAGCTAGGAGAGCTAAGCAATGAAAGAAAAATACATAAATTGGACTTTATGAGAATTAAGATCCCTATGCTTCAAAGGGTTCTATAAAGAAAATGGGGGGGGGGGGCGGAGAGTAAAAAGAAGGAGTTCCTTGGTGGTGTAGTGGGTTAAAGATCCAGAGTGTCACTGCTCTGGCTTGGGTCACTGCTGTGGCATGGGTTCGATCCCTGCCTGGCAATTTTCACATGCTATGGGAGAGTGGGAGGTAGGAAGAGAAGGAAAGAGAGGGAGAAAGAGGAAGAAAGGGAGGGAGGGAGGGAGGAAGGAAGAGATAATCCAGAGAATAGAAGATTTTTACAACTGATTTATCTGGTAAGGGTTATGTATGGAAAATATGTATGACTTGCAAAGACAAATACCCCAATTTAAAAAAAAAATGACAAGGGATTTGAATAAACATTTCTCTAAAAGACATATAAATAGCAATAAAAAAAAGTGTTCAAAATCAGTTCTCAGGGAAATATAAGTCAGAACCAAAACAAGATACCACTCCACTCATATTAGGATGGCAATAATCAAAAAGACAGACAAGGCATTCCCATCGTGGCTCAGCAGAAACAAATCTGACTAGCATCCATGAGGACACAGGTTCGATCCCTGGCCTTGCTCAATGGGTTAAGGATCTAGTACTACCACGCACTGTGGTGTAGGTTGCAGACACAGCACTGATCTGGTATTGCTGTGGCTGTAGCGTTGGCCAGCGGCTATAGCTCTGATTCGATCCCTAGCCTGGGAACCTCCATATGTCATGGTGCAGCCCTAAAAAACAAACAAACAAAACAATAGTAAGTATTGGTAAGGATATGAAGAAATTGGAAAGCCAGTCAGTTGCTTATGGGAGTAAAACATGAAATAGTCACTTTGGAAAACAGTGTGGAAGTTATTCAAAGATGTAAACACAGAGTTACCAAAGACACAGCAATTCCACTCATATATGTAAATGAGAGAACTGAAATGTGCATACAAAAACTTACACACAAATGTTCACAGCATCATTATTCATAAGAGCCAAAAAGTAGAAACAACCTAAGCGTCCCTGACTAATGAATGGTAAACAAAATGTGGTGAATCCATACAATAAAATATTTCTCAGCCACAGAAAAAGAATGAATTCCTGATACATGCTACAACATGGATAAACCCGAAAAGATAATACTACATGAACTAAGCCAGATACAAAAGACCACATTTTATTTATGGTCCTATTTACATGAAATATGCAGAATAGGAAAATCCACAGAAATAAAAGTAGATTAAATAACAGTTTGCTAGGGGCAGGGAGGAAATGGGGTGTGACTCTAATGTGTATGAGGTTTCTTTTGGGGGTGGGGAAAGTATTTTAAAATAAGACTGGAGTGACAGTTGAACAAATTTGAATATACCAAAAAAAAAAAAAAAACCCACTCAACTGTATACTTTAAAAAGGTAAATTTATGATATAGGAAATTATTCTTCATTATTTTAAAATTCAAAAAGATAGCACATGGTTTTGTGTTCTATTCCCTAAATGTTTTCTTAAAATGCTGTCTGAATGGCATTTTAAATAGTGTGGAGCTATGGGACAAAATGTGAACTCTACTCCTGAAGAGCTTCAAGCTTAATAGTTCTTCCATGTATTGAAATTCATTTTTTAGTGTGTACATGTTGGGTTGGGGACACAGGGGGAATACACAGCAAATGATAAAGCAAATGCAGCAAACTGTCAACAACAGGTGAATCTGGGTGAAGGTGTATGAGTTTTTTACTCTATTTTGATTCTTATAAATTTCCTGAAAGTTTGAAAATAATTGCAAGTAAAAAGTTTAGAAAAAAGTCATTTATACAAGATTTATAAAAATGTGAATGTTTAAACATACTCAAAACAACAACAACAACAACAACAAAACCACATATTGGGCTAGCAAATCTCTCCTTACTTACTTATATCAAGTTGGAAATACTGATCATAGAGGTGTTCGGTAGCCCAAGTGCTGCCACAGATTAACTGTGACAAAAATGATAAGCTGCTAAAGCATCTATGACTACACGGGTATTATAGCCATCTTAAAACTGTCAGTTAAAATTATATGCCAACTCAACTATTGTGCAAGGATTTTATATTGTACATCCACTATGCAATCATTTATTACGAAATGTATGGTGTATATATGTAATATCTATGTCGTATATATGAATACAATACATAACATCATTTTTTTTTGGCCACGCTGGTGGGATGCAAAGTTCTCTGACTAGGGATCAAACCCATGTCACAGAAGTGACCGGAGCCACTGCAGTGACAATGCTGGATCCTTAACTTGCTGTGCCATAGGAGAACTCCCATAACACAGTATTTTAAAGGAAGGAATCATACATATCTTATTTCTTAATAATTTTAATGAGTAATTTTTATTTTTAATTATTTATTGAAGTATAGTTGATTTATGATGTTGTCAATTTCTGCTGTACAGCCATATCTTATTAATATAGTTCTTATCCCACATGCCCAAAGAGACCAATATAAGATACTGAAAATTTATAGCAAATTAAGCCTAAAATAAATGTAAATCAGGGAGTTCTCGTCCTGGCACAGTGGTTAACGATTCTGACTAGGAACCATGAAGTTGTGGGTTCGATCCCTGGCCTTGCTCAGTGGGTTAAGGATCTGGCATTGCCATGAGCTGTGGTGTATAGGTCACAGACTCGAGTAGGATCTGGTGTTGCTACGGCTGTGGCATAGGCTGGCAGCTACAGCTCTGATTAGACCCCTGGCCTGGGAACCTCCATATGCGCCGGTGCGGCCCTAGAAAAGACAAAAAAAAAAAAAAGGAAGAAAGAAATGGAAATCAACAAAATAGAAAATAGAGAAAAAACAAAGAAATCAAAAGCTTTTTGTTTGAGAAGATGTATAAAATTGATAAACCTCTAGCCAAACTTGTCAGCAAAGAAAACTCACATATTAGAAACGTAGAAATGGAATTTCTGTCATGGCTCAGTGGAAATGAATCTGACTAGCATCCATAAGGACGCAGGTTCAACCCCGGCCTCACTCAGTGGGTTAAGGGTCTGGCGTTGCCATGAGCTGTGGTGTAGGTCACAGGTATGGCTGGAATCTGATGCTGCTACAGCTGTGGGTAGGCCAGCAGTTGCAGCTCCTAGCCAGGGAAACTCCATATGCCAAGGGTATGGCCCTAAAAAGAGAAAAAAGAAAAGAAAAGAAAAGAAACAAAAGAAAAGAAACATAAGAAATGAGAGAATGGGCACATGACTACACTTTCTACAGACATAAAGCTAGTAAGGTAGTATCATTAAAAATTCTGTCAATATAGTCAACAATTCAGATTATATGGATAAATTCCTTCAAAGACTCAAAATGCCGAAGATCAGTTTTTTTTTTAAAAAAGTTAACTTGACTAGCCATATGTATATTAAAGAAGTTATTTTGTAGTTAAAAATCTCACAAAGAAAACTCTAGGCCCATCCAGACACACTGAGTAATTGTCCTAAATATTTAAAGAAGAAAATATACCAATTCATTATAAAGTCAGAATACAGAAAAGGAAAAAACTTCCCAACTCACTGTATGAAGCCATCATTACTGTGATACCAAAAACAATGACATTAAAAGAAAAGAAAAATTATGGATCAACATCCTTCATTATTGTGGATGCAAAAATTCTCAGTAAAATTTCAGCTAATATAATCCATTAATATATAAAAAGGATAAATACATCATCGCCATGTAGGGTTTACCCAAGGAATGCAATATTGCTTTAACATTCTTTAAAAAAAAAAAAAAGTAATCCGACCTATAAAACTAAAAAAATAAAATCAATAACCCCACCGAATATTAAAAAAAAAAAATCTCAAAAGATGCAGGGAAACCATTTGACAAAATTCATCATCCTTCCATGATAAAAAGCTCTTGGCAAAGAAAAGGAACTTCCTTAAACTCATAAAAGTCATTTAGAAAAGACATAGCTTATTATACTAAATGGTGAAGGACAAAAATACCTTTCCTCTAAGATCAGAACAAAGGAAGGATATTCCCTCTCACCACTGCTATTCAACATCATAAAGAATGGATATGTGTACATGACTAATTGAATCACCTTGTTGTACAGCAGAAATTATCACAACACTATTCTTCAATAAAACATTAAAAATAAAAAAAAGTAAAAATGTAAAAAAAGTAAAAGCATACGGATTGAAAAAGAAAATAAATTCAATATTGTTAAAAGACCAACTCTCCCCAAATTGATCTAGACATTCAATGAAATTTTTTTTTTAATGGCCTCACCCCTGACACATGGAAATTCCTAGGCCAGGGACTGAATATGAACTGAAATTGAGACCTACACCACAGCTGCTGCTGCAACACTGGATCCTGTAACCCACTGTGCCTGGCTGGGGATCAAACCCAAGCCTCAGCGGCAACATAAGTAGCTGCAGTCAGATTCTTAACCCACTACGCCACAGCAGAAACTCCTTCAATGCAATTCTAATCAAAATCTCGGCAGGCTTTTTTGGTAGGAATCTGCAAGATGATTCTAAAATGTATATGAGAGACTGGTGGGGATTAAAGTGGAGGACTAGAAGGACTGGAGCTCAAGTTCTCTCCTAAAAACAACAAAATTTACAACCACATGCTGAGGAATCTTCAACCAAATGGACCGGAAACCTTCACAAAGATATCCTATCCCAGAAGACCCAGAAGACAAAGAGGACACCACATCAAGAGGAAGGAGAGTGATTACGTGATATAAGCAACCCATACCTCCTGGGTGGGAAGCCCACAGACTGGAAACTAACTGGTTCACAGAGACTCACCTACAGGAGTGAAAGTTCTGAGCCCCACATCAAACCCTCACGTGCGGGGATCTGGCACTGGGAGAAAGAGCCCCTGGATAATCTGGCATTGAAGGCCAGTGGGGCTTGTGAGCAGGAGCTCCACAGAACTGGGGGAAATGGAGACCCCATTCTTAAAAGGTGCACACAGACTTTCATGTGCACTGGGTCCCAGGGCAAAGCAGTCTCCATAGGAATCTGGGTCAAACCTGACTGCAATTCTTGGAGGACCTCCTGGGAAAACAGGGGTGAATGTGGCTTGTTGTGAGGGAAGGACATTGGAAGCAAAGCTCTCAGGAATATTCAGCAGCATGGCCTTTCTCTGGAGGTGGCCATTTTGGGAAAATCTGGCACCACCCATCAGCACTGAGAAGCCCCAGTGCAAACAACAATCCAGGTGGGATCACAGCCACACCCCTCAGTAAACAGGCTGCCTAAAGACCCCCAAGGTAAACAGCCCCACCTCTAATCCCATCCAGAGACAAAGCCCTACCCACCAGAGGGATAGGAATCAGCTCCACCTACCAGTGGGCAGGCATCAGTACCTCCCATCAGGAAGCCTACAGCAAGCCCTGTACCAACTTCAGCCACAAGGGTGGCAGACACCAGAAGTAACAGAGGCTACAACTCTACCATCTGTAAAAAGGTCACCAAACCAAAAACCTATAAAAATGAAAAAACAGAGAACTCTAATTCAGATGAGAGAGAAAGAAAAAACCCCAGAAAATCAGCTAAGTGATCAGGAGATTCTCAGCCTCCAGGAAAAAGACTTTAGACTGTTGATGCTGAAGATGATGCAAGACAATGGAAATAAACTGGAGGCAAAGATAGATAACTTACAGGAAACCCTGACCAAAGAGATACAAGATATAAAACTTAAACAAGAAGAGATGCAAAATACAATAACTGAAATAAAAAACTCACTAGAAGCAGCTAACAGCAGAATACAGGAGGCAGAAGAACAAATAAGCAAGGTGGAGGACAGACTAGTGGAAATTATAGATGTGAAAAAGAGAAAAAAATTGAAAACAAATGAAGAGAGTCTCAGAGAACTCTGGGACAATGTTAAACGCACCAACATCTGTATTATAGGGGTGCCAGAAAGAAAAGAGATAGAGAAGGGGACAGAAAAAATATTCCAAGAAATAATAGCCGAAAACTTCCCTAGCATGGGAAAGGAACCACTCACTCAAATCCAGGAAGCACAACGAGTACCATATAAAATAACCCCAAGGAGGAACACCCTGAGACACATATTAATCAAACTGACCAAAATTAAAGACAAAGAGAAAATATTGAAGGCAGCTAGGGAAAAGAAACAAATAACATATAAGGGAATCCCGATAAGGTTATCAACGGATTTTTCAGCAGAAACTCTGCAAGCCAGAAGGGAGTGGCATGATATACTTAACATGATGAAAGGAAAAAACCTCCAACCAAGATTACTTTACCCAGCAAGGCTCTCATTCAGATTTGAAGGAGAAATCAAAAGCTCCAGAGATAAGCAAAAGCTAAGAGAATTCAGCAACACTACACCACCTTTAAAACAAATACTAAAGGAACTTCTCTAGGCAGAAAAGGCCACAACCAGAAACAGAAATACAACAAATGACAAGGCTCACCAGTAAAGGTATATATACAGTAAAGACACGAAATCATCCACACACAATTATGCCACCCAAATCAGAAATCGTGAGAAAAGGAGGGTACAAATGCAGGACACTGGAGATGCATTTGCAATTAAGAGACCAACAACTTAAAACAACCTCATATACATATAGACTCTTAGATCAAAACTTCAGAATAACTGCAAACCAAAAATCCATATTGATACACAAATAAGAAAAATCACCTCAAATACAACACTAAAGATATTATCAAACTAGAAGAGGAGAGAACAAGGGAAGAAGGGAAGAAAAAAGAGCAACAAAAAAAAATCCAAAGCAATTAATAAAATGTCAATAAGAACATACATATCAATAATTACCTTAAATGTTAATGGACTAAATGCCCCAACCAAAAGACACAGACTGGCTGAATGGATACAAAAACAAGATCCATAATATGCTGTCTTCAAGAGACCCACTTCACTTCTAGGGACACATACAAATTGAAAGAGAGAGGATGGAAGAAAATATTCCATGCAAAGGAGAATCAAAAGAAAGCTGGAGTAGCAATACTCATATCAGACAAAATAGACTTTAAAATGAAGAATATTTTAAGGGACAAGGAAGGTCACTACCTAATGATCAAAGGATCAATCCAAGAGGAAGATATAACAACTTTAAATATCTACACACCCAACATAGGTTCACCACAATATATAATGCAACTGCTAATGTCATAATAGTAGGGGACTCTAACACCCCACTTACAGCAATGACAGATCATCCAGACAGAAAATCAGTAAGGAAACACAGGCCCTGAATGAAGCATTAGACCAGATGGACTTTAGGACAGTCCATCCAAAAGCAACAGAATACACATTCTTCTTAAGTGCACATGGAATATTCTCTAAGATTGATCACATCCTGGGCTACAAATCCAACCTCGGTAACTTTAAGAAAACTGAAATCTTACCAAGCATCTTTTCCAACCACAACACTATATGACTGGAAATCAACAAGAAAAAAGATGTAAAAAAACACAAATACGTGGAGACTAAACAACATGCTACTAAACAACCAATGGATCACTGAAGAAATCAAAGAGGAAATTTAAAAATACCTACAAGCAAATGACAACAAAGATAGGACACTCCAAAACCTATGGGATGAAGCAAAAGCTGTTCTAAGAGGAAAGTTTATAGCAGTACAAGCTCACCTCAGGAAACAAGAAAAAGCTCAAATAAACAAGCTAACTTTACATCGAAAGCAGCTAGAGAGAGCAGAACAGACAAGACCTAAAGTTAGTAGAAGGAAGGAAATCATAAAGATCAGAGCAGAAATCAATGAAATAGAAACAAAGAAACCCATAGAAAAGATCTATGAAATGAAAAGCTGGTTCTTTGAAAAGATCAACAAAATTGATAAACCCTTAGCCAGACTTATGAAGAAAAAAAAGAGAGAGGACTCAAAAAAAATTAGAAATGAAAAAGGAGAAGTAAACAATGGCCATCACAGAAATACAAAGGATCATAAGAGACTACTGTATGCAGCTATACGCAAATAAAATGGAAAATCTAGAAGAAATGGACAAATTCTTAGAAAAGTACAATCTTCCAAGACTAAACCAAGATGAAATAGAAAAGGTGACTCGACCAGTCACAAGTACTGAAATTGAAACTGTGATTTAAAAACTTCCAATAAATAAAAGTCCAGGACCAGATGGCTTCACAGGCGAAATCTATCAAACATTTAGAGAAGAGCTAACACTTCTCCTTCTGAAATTATCTCAAAAAATTGCAGAGGAAGGGATACTCCCAAACTCATTCTATGAGGCCACCATCACCCTGATACCAAAACCAGACAAAGATACCACAAAAAAAGAAAACTACAGGCCAATTTCACTGATGAACATTGATGCAAAAATCCTCAACAAAATACTAACAAACTGCACCCAACAGTACATTAAAAGGATTGTACATCATGATCAAGTGGGATTTATCCCAGGGATGCAAGGGTTCTTCAACATCCAAAAAACAATGTGTGATATACCATATTAACCAACTGAAGAATAAAAACCATATGATCCTCTCAACAGACGCAGAAAAAGCCTTTGACAAAATCCAACACCCATTTCTGAAAAAACCCTTCAGAAAGGGCATAGAGGGAACCTACCTCAACATAATAAAGGCCATATATGACAAGCCCACATCAAACACCATTCTCAATGGTGAAAAGCTGAAAGAATTCCTGCTGAGATCAGGAACAAGAATGTCCACTCTCACCACTACTCTTCAACATCGTTTTGGAAGTCCTAGCCACAGCAATCAGAGAAGTAAAAGAGATAAAGGGAATCCAAATTGGAAAGGAAGAAGTAAAACTATCCCTATTTGCAGATGACATGATACTATACCTAGAGAATCCTAAAGACTCTACCAGAAAACTGTTACAGCTCATCCATGAATTTGGCAAAGTCACAGGATACAAAATTAATACACAGAAATTGACTGCATTTCTATATACTAACAATGAAAGATCAGAAAGAGAAATTAGGGAAGCAATCCTATTTACCATCACATCCAAAAGAATAAAATACCTAGGAATAAACCTACCTAAAGAAACAAAAGACCTGTACTCTGAAAACTCTAAGACACTGATGAAAGAAATCAAAGAGGACACAAATAGATGGAAAGACATACCATGTTCTTGGATTGGAAGAGTTAATATTATCAAAATGACCACACTACCCAAGGCAATCTATAGATTCAATGCAATTCCTATCAAACTACCAAGGACATTTTTCACACAACTACAACAAAATATTTTAAAGTTTGTTTGGAAGCACAAAAGACCCAGAATAGTCAAAGACATCCTGAACAAGAAAAATGGAGCTGGAAGAATCAGGCTCCCTGGCTTCAGACTATACCACAAAGCAACAATCATCAAAATAGTATGGTACTGTCACAAGGACAGAAATATAGATCAGTGGAACAGGATAGAAAGCCCAGAATTAAACCCACACACCTACAGCCAACTAATCTATGACAAAGGAGGAAAGGATATACAATGGAGAAAGGATAGCTTGTTCAATAAGTGGTGCTGGGAAAACTGGACAGCCACATGGAAAAGAATGAAATTAGAACACTCCCTAACACCATACACAAAAATCAACTCCAAATGGATTAAAGACCTAGATGTAAGACCAGACACTATAAAACTCTTATTAGAGAAAACCATAGGCCAAACACCCTGACATAATGACAGCAACATCTTCTCAGATCCACCTCTGAGAGTAATGACAGCAAAAACAAAAATAAACAAATGGGACTCAATCAAACTTAAGTTTCTGCACAGCAAAGGAAACCCTAAACAAAACAAAAAGACAACCCACAGAATGGGAGAAAGTCTTTGCAAATGAATTGACTGACAAGGGATTCATCTCCAAAATTTATAAACACCTTCTGCAGCTCCATACCAAAGAAACAAACAACACCATCAAAAAATGGGCAGAAGATCTAAATAGACAATTCTCCAAAGAAGAAATACAGATGACCAAAACAAACAAACAAACAAACAAAAACAAACCAAAAAAAAAACATGAAAAGATGTTCAACATCACTCATTATTAGAGAAATGCAAATCAAAACCACTATGAGGTACCACCTTACACCAGCTAGAATGGCCATCATCCAAAAGTCTACAAACAATAAGTGCTCAAGAGGACGTGGAGAAAAAGAAACCCTAGTACACTGTTGGTGGGACTGTACATTGGTGCAACCACTGTGGAAAACAGGATGGAGATTCCTCAGAAAACTAAACATAGAACTACCACTTGATCCAGCAATCCCACTCCTGGGCATCTATCCAGAGAAAACCATGACTCACAAAGACACCTATACTCTGATGTTCATTGCAGCACTATTTTCAATAGTCAAGACATGGAAACAATCTAAATGTCCATTGACAGAGGAGTGGATCAAGAAGAGGTGGTACATATTACACAATGGAATATTACTCAGCCATTAAAAGGAACGAAATACCAGCATTTTTAGCAACATGGATGGGCCTAGAAATTATCATGCTAAGTGAAGCATGAGACACCAACATCAAATGCTTTCACTGCCATGTGGAATCTGAAAAAAGGACAGACTGAACTTCTTTGCAGAACAGATGCTGACTCACAGACATTGAAAAACTTATGGTCTCCAAAGGAGACAGTTTGGGGGATGGGGAGATGTGCTTGGGTTGTGGGATGGAAATCCTGTGAAACTGGATTGTGATGATCATTATACAATTACAGATGTGATAAAAAAAAAAAGAATGGAAAAAATTTAAAAATAAAGCTTTAAGGCTTTAAAAATGCAAAAAAACAGTTCCCTTCCTCACTCACTGACTTTATTTAATGGCCTCTGAAATTAAAAATCCTAGCAGTCTGAATAAACTTAATGAATACCTACAAATGAGAGCTCTCCTAATTGGGCTCTTTATTTTACTAAGATTATCGTGGCATCTCAGGTAAGAAAATGAATAGTTATGTCAATTCCCCAAACCGAATCACTCTGAACTGGAGTTTCATTAACATTGGTTCGCAAAGGTAACTGTAGCAAGAATTCCATTAACAGTAACACATTTCTTCAAGTTTTAATTAAATCTCTCCTATTTATGTAACGTTTAAGATTACTCTTTACTGTAGGAGGGGGGGAAAGTGAGAACCTTCATATAAACTAGTCCTTTTAATGACAAATACTTCTGTATGCTCCAAAATTGTAACTTTGTGTAAATATATACCTTCTATTTTCTAAAATAGTCCTCAAACCTTACTTTTAGAATGGTTTCATAGTTGGAGAAGGGAAATAATAATACATGTTAATTTAAAAGCAATTTTAAGTCTTTGATGAGGAAGAAAAAATGAAGGAGTAGGAAAGGAAAAAAAGAGGAAGAATCGATTACCTTTCAAAAAATACAGCTGTATGAGAGGATTATTATGATATCTACCTAATAGATCTTTACTCCAAAATTACTCCCAGCACACTCTCTAGATTCCAGTGATTTATTTATTTATTTATTTTTGTCTTTTTGCTATTTCTTGGGCCGCTCCCGCGGCATATGAAGGTTCCCAGGCTAGGGGTTGAATCGGAGCTGTAGCCACCGGCCTACGCCAGAGCCACAGCAACTCGGGGTCCGAGCTGCATCTGTGACCTACACCACAGCTCACGGCAACGCCGGATCCTTAACCCACTGAGCAAGGGCAGGGATCGAACCCGCAACCTCATGGTTCCTAGTCGGATTCCTTAACCACTGCGCCATGACGGGAACTCCGGATTCCAGTGATTTAAAATAGCATGTTTTTACCAGCTGCGCCAATAGCTGCATGCAGAAACAAGTAAACTTATATTAGAAGAAATTAATAAGTACAAGAGGAATCCAGATTAGCTATCTCTGTTGCAGACTCGGATCCTATCAATACACTAGCCAATTTCTCTTCCTGTTTACCTCTCATCCTATCCAGCAATCACTCTCTCTGTGGTCAGAGTCTTAGACAATATGATGTTAGATGTTTGTATCCTATAAGTTCCCTGAGGGAGATTGTGGTTAACATTACATGTACGTTGTGATTAACTTCAGATTAAACAGCACTTCTATTCATGAACATTATGACGACTCTACTTTCATACCGGATGTGGATATACTCTAGTTTTTGCTGGACTAAGATCTTTAGTCTCTCTCCTGTTCTTATGTTCTCCCCAAACTCTGGGAATAGGCTGAAGACCTTTGCCTGGTCCTCCTGGGTTGACATAATCATACCCCTCTGTTGCAGACAGTGTATGTGATCTCTTTGACCAGTAGAGCAGACTCATCTCCATGCAAAGAAAGGTCAATTGCCTTTCTCTCTCTCTATCCCATTTCTCAGGTACTTTTTAATCTAGAATCTTTGCTATTTTCAGAACTGACTTCACCTATTTTGTTTAATGTTTTACTTCCTCATTCTTTGCTTTAAAAAAAAAAAACCACTTTTTAAATTTTTCTTCGCATTTTTACTCTGAGATCTCATGTCATTATTTTCAATGGATTCATCTATTTACTACTTTAATGTTCTTTTTGCCATCACTTTTAGGTTACAGGATCAGAATAGAAACTAAATTGGATTGTGGCACTAAGGAGAAAAGTGTGTCTTACGACGAGTGGGAATTAGTTAGAAACCAGAAAATTATTAAGTTCAAACTTAGCCAAGGTTTTCTGTAGACTACAGAAAGAATTCATGAAAGAGATACCAGCAAAATTCTCCAGGTTGGTAGAAAGTTGATCCTAGTTGATCAATGGAACTCAAGAGTTTCATTTAATGAAGACTCTCATTTATCACTAAACTTTATACTTTCAACAATTGCACTATTCTGGTAAAAATCTACTCTTAAGTATCATTACCCAGAGTTGTGAAAAAATGAAAAAATAACCAAGTTGCTGTGTCTGTGGCACAGACCAACAGGTGCAGCTCCAATTCGATCCCTAGCCTGGGAACTTCCATAAACCATAGGTGTGGCCCTAAAAAACAAAAAAAGCACAAGCCTTAGTTTTTCCATACATAACATGTACATAAGAACACAGCACATATCCTTAGGTTATTTGTAAGGATTAAGTTAAGCAGTGTACACAAAGTGCTAGTTTCAAGAACACAGCAAGAATTTTTTTTTTTTTTTTTGGTCTTTTTGTCTTTTTGCATTTTCTAAGGCTGCTCCTGCGGCATATGGAGGTTCTCAGGCTAGGGGCTGAATCAGAGCTATAGCCACCGGCCTACGCCAGAGCCACAACAACACGGGATCCGACCCACATCTGTGACCTATACCACAGCTCACAGCAACACTGAATCCTTAACCCACTGAGCAAGGCCAGGGATCGAACCCGCAACCTCATGGCTCCTAGTCGGATTCGTTAACCACTGTGCCACGACGGGAACTCCCAGGAAGAATTATATTATCTTTACTATTATTTTATCATTATCATTGCTGCTGCTACTGCTATTATTGTTATTATTTTTTAGATTGCTATGAGACTGGACCTCTTCCCATCACCTAAGCCATTTAAGCCAAGAGCGAGGTGTACACTCTTTACCTATGAGTACTGAACTTAGAAGAGTTAATCCATATTATGAGAACCTGTTTAATACGCCAATAGTCATTTATCCTGCACATGCTGGCCTTAAGAATGTAATGTGAATATCTCGATAGAATAATTTTATTTCTAGAGAATGTGTATCTAAGTATTGTTTTCTCATTAAAATTTAGTTTATATTACTCTTTAAAATTAAGAAAAATCTATTTCTAGTGCTAAAAAAACTGATGATCACTGATGTTTTGGTTTCTAGCAAGTAAGTAGAGCCATTCACTTGTTTCAAAGACAGTGGAGCCATGCATTTTGGTTTTCCTTCCACTTCTTTCTCTCAAGATCACTTGGCCTGGCAGTCCTGCTGATGATTTTATCAGCCCACCTGGTTAGGAAAAAAATATCAAGGCTCTATGTTTCAATAACAGATAAAGGGAAATGAACTGCATGGATTTTTAAACTGGACACGCACAATGTTAAACAGAACCTAGAGTTGTGAGAAAGAAAAAAGAAAATGAGTACAGATGGAGTCAAGTCTCTGGGGCGAAGACTAAGATCCCATAATTTAACTAGAATACTTTCCATTTCAAAAGAGAAGAAAATAAAGAGCTAGCAGTAATAAATGTAGCTTTACAAAAGCCTTTCCTTAAACTTATGGCTAAGAAAATACTGGGAATGAAAAGGAAGACATTGGCTCACAAAATAGTACCATGTCAGGCTGTTGAGGTTAGCAAGGAAAATATTACTTAGGCGATTCTACCTCAAAGGCAAAATAAAAAGTAGTTTGAGCCGATGTTAGACAAAGGGCTTAGAAAACAAATGATATATTTTTTCAAATACTCTGTCACACAAGGAATACAGTGTGGTAAAAACAAGTTTGCTAAAAAAGCAAGAGCAACATTAAATTTTATATTAATCCCCTTTAAAATCAGAGGGAAGATTTCTATTTAACTGAATGTATAATCATAATCTAATGGCTTAATTCAATTTATGTGGGGAAAAAAAAGTGTCCAGAGACATCAATTCATTCACCAAAAGCCACAGAGATTAGTTGAAGTAGGGTGAGGCAAGGAGGGGAAATATTCTGTTTTTTCAACAAGTTAAAATGTTTCACTAATACTGTATGGGAGAGAAGGATGGCAGGCATTCAAGGCCTCTACTTCAATTTTTTTTCTTTTTCCTTTTTAGGGTCACATCTGTGGCATATGGAAGTTCTCAGGCTAGGGGTCCGATCAGTGCCTCAACTGCTGGCCTACACCATAGCCACAGCCACAGCCACAGCCACACTGGATCTGAACCTCATCTGTGACCTACACCACAGTTCATGGCAACACCGGATCCTTAACCCACTAAGCAGAGCCAGGGATCAAACTCGCATCCTCATGGATACTAATTAGGTTCATAACCCAGTGAGCCACAACGGGAACTCCCTACCTCAAATTTTGATCCTGGAATGGTCCTTAATGTTCTGAGAGAGAGCAGGAAAGACACAGATAGGTCTGATTCATTCTATGACACTCCTGGAAGTCATTCTGTAGAATGGATTTTATGGGTTCACTTCAAAAATGTATAGGAAGATGTATATATACACAATGGAATACTACTCAGCCACAAAAAGAACTAAATAATGCCATTTGCAGCAACATGGATGGAACTAGAGACTCTCATACTGAGTGAAGTAAGTCAGAAAAAGAAAGACAAATACCATAAGATATCACTTATATCTGGAATCTAATATAAGGCACAAATTAACCTTTCCACAGAAAAGAAAATCATGGACTTGCAGAATAGACTTGTGGTTGCTGGGGGGGCAGAGCTTGGTGTTAATAGATGCAAACTATTGCCTTTGGAATGGATTAGCAATGAGATCCAGCTGTGTAGCACTGGGAACTATGTCTAGTCTAGTCACTTATGATGGAGCATGATAATATGCAAAAATAGAATGTGTACATGTATGTGTAACTGGGTCACCATGCTGTACAGTAGAAAAATTGTACTGGGGAAAAAACTATTAAAAATAATTTTAAAAATGTATACACATCTTGGTCCAAATGTCCCTAATTCACATAATAGTAAGTTAAGCATCAGAAATTGGGAGGCTCTTGAAGGAAAGAAGTTCATTTATTAGATACTGAACTAAAAGGAAAGATGAGGACAGACAGCAAATTCTCTACCCCTAGCCTGAACATAAAAGGTCTCTCATGGGTCTGGGCATGCTTCCCTTTTGGCTATTCAAGACTTGTCAGAGGTGATGGGTGCCTGAGTGATTGGCCCCTTGGTCTGTGAGCATGCTTCCACTCCAGGCTGTTGCAGCTTTGTTGTGGACACAATGATAATGACATCTCCTGGGACATGGCTGTCCTTTAAGTTTTCTATCTTAGGCAAGGATGGAGGAACAAATTTGTCTATCAGGAAGTCAATGGGATACAAACAACAAATATTTTTGAGAAAACTGGGACAAAGAAATTTAAGTAACTTATCCATCACACTCCTTCACTTTTTACACCTCAACTCCCCCCAAACTTGACAACCTTAACAGACATTTAAGACATATTTAATATAACTGTAACTATTCAAGGACTCCAATCCACTCTTACTCTAGTGGGCTCCAGAAATTAACTTGAAAGATTTATGTTAAGAATACCTTAAATAACATTTAATAATATAATTGACTCATCATCACCAAGGCAAATGCATGAAACCAGAACAGGACTATTTTCCCAGCCACTCCCCTTAATGAGCTTACTGAGTTTTAGCTGTAGGCTTTAGAACTCTTATAAATTTTCATTATGACACAATTTGAATGGTTTAGAGATTACTAATAAAGCCACCACTATCCTGTTTCAGAAATTAAGTATTAAAAATTTCTTCTGCCATTACCCATTTGCTCTCCCCCTCATGACACTCCTTCCTACCTGCGCCAACCAAGGTAACTGCTATCCCGTATTTGTATTCACCATTTCCCTACTACTCTATATAGTTTTACTATATATATGTACACATATATAGATATATTATGTATTATATATTATATACATATGCAGGTATATTATATACATATATAATATGCTATAATATATATACATATATAGTATACACACACACACACCCTATGACTACTTACTGAAATTTTATAAATAGCATCATGCTTTAATATTTAATTCTCCAACTCACTTTCTTAAGGGTATGTTTTAAGATTTATCCATGTAGTTGAAGCTTATTCATTGTAACACAATTTTCAACTGTATAAATATATTGTTTTTACCCATTCTTCTGTCCTTAGATATAAATACTGTTTTTGAGAATACGCTCTTACATACAGAACTGCTACATCATTCTCATACATGTCTTTTATTCTGCATATGCATGAGTTTCTCTTGGGAATACACCAAGGGTATGAAACGGATGTGGGTTTTGTAAATCTGAAGTTTTTACAATTTAGGGACTTTATGCCCCAAAGTACGAATAGAAGTGGCATTTATTTGGAGTGAGAAAAGAAATCACAAATTTTAATATTAAATTTAAATAACGTTTCTTAATTTGGAGGATACCAGTAATACACCTTTAAGTTTTTATTGTGAATTTTTCTAATTACAAAGAAATCTGGAAATAATATCACGTTTATTGGCTGTACATCTTTCTTTTCTGTAAAAATGCCTTTTCATAAATCTTTTGTCCATATGTTATTTACTTTTGGCCTTTTGATGAACTGAAGTTACCTTTATCTATTGCAGATATTTTCTCTCGGCTTATGGCTGTGTTTTCATTCTTTTGTTTTCTTCACGAAGAGAAATGCTTAAGTTTAGTGTAGACCAATCCTATTATTCTTTTAACTGTATGTTCTCTATGTTTACAAAATTAATAAAATTTAACCTTTTACATCTGACTACTTAATCTTTGTAAAATTAATTTTCCTGTATGCTTTGAACTGAGTTCCATTTTTTCCGCACTGATTACCAGTCATCCTGGTCCAGGGACTGAGAGCCTTGCCTTTCCCACAGCCTGCAATGCCACCTCTGTCTGTAGCACTTTTCATGTGTGCATGTCTGTTTCTGAAATCTCTATTCTATTCCATTGGTCCGTTTCTATCCCTGCATGCACAGTACATGTCTTAATTATGTAACTTTAAAATAGATCTTGATATCTATTCCCCACTGTTCCTCCTTCTTCCTCGCCCCCAAATTCTTTGACTGTTCATCTTTAATATGCCCATATATAATTTAGAACTCCCTTGTAAATTTCTGGCAAAAACTGTTATAATTGACTTTTTAAATTAATTTACATCATAAATTGACTTTTTTTAATTAATTGGCATCATTTGATTCTACCAAAGGCGCTGTACATTTTTTCCCTAGATTTAAGTACCAGTTTTTAATCTAATTTGCTGAGGTGAATTCTGCCATTTAAAAAGTAACATTTCCTCATAAAAGTGAAATTGAACTTTGTAGTAATCCTGTTAAACTAATTAATAATGATAATTTGCATTACTTAGGTCTTTTCTGGAGACAGCTTATAGTCTATTGAATAATGACTTTTAATTTTCCCAATAGCTATTACTCTCACTTCTTTTGCTGCATTGGGCAGATCATTCACTTAAAGCAAATATCCTTATTATTTTCACTTTAAGGAAAATGCTTTTAAATATCTTACCATCAAGTATATTGCAAAGATTTTGACAAAGTCCTTTAACTGGGCAAAGTTCTCTCGAGCTCTTTCTGGTTTACCTTTTAAATCATGGATGGATGTTGAATTTTGTCTAGATGTTTGTTTCATTTTTTTGCATCTACTGAGACGGCAGTTTTTTCCTAAATTGTTAATGTGGTAATTTATATTAACATGTATTTTAATACTGAATTAACCTTGCCCTTTTGATATAAATTAACTCTAATATGTGTACATTTTAAAAATAAATTGCTGGACCTAGTTTGATATTATGTTAATATTTTGCATTCTCACTGTTGACTAAGATTGGACTATAATTGTCCTCTTGAGCTAAACTTGCTGGTTTTGATATCAAGGTTACTGTAGTATCGAATACAATGTACTGGGCCTGTGTTTTTTGGTATAGTACAGCTTTTTACATCATTCTCTTATGAAGAGCTTGTTTTATGTCCTGCATGCAAAATCTTTGCTTACTCCAAAGTTATGAAGACAGTTTCCTGTGTTTTCATCTAAAAATCTTTGCTTATTACTTTTAACATTTAAAAAGATGAACTATCTGGAATTGCTTTTTATTCATGGTGTTAGGGTGGGGGGTTGATTCATTTTTTTCCCAGGTGAGTATCTAGTTAAGTCAATACATTATTTTTACTATTCTTTTAGTGACTATCTTATAGAACATCCATCCTTTACTTACTACAGTCTAGTACACATTATTATATATACCACTTTCTCAATAATACTCAAAGTTAGGGACACCTAACTCCATTTACTCCTGTGCCACCATGAGCATAATTTTGGCAATTCCTTTTAACTATTCAAATGTTTTAAATCTACATTATCATCATTAATTTCATATAATATTCATTTATTTTTACCCACAAACCTGTTGTTTTTCATTATTTCTTGCATTTTTGTTTTTATTTGGGTTCGTTTTCCTTCAGCCCAAAAAACATCTGATGGCATTAGTTGTGCACAAACTGTCTATTCACAAATTGAGCTTTAGTTAATATGAAAATGTCTTTAATTTCATCTTAATTTTTGAAGGATATTTTTATTGAACACAGAACTCAGGGTTATAACATGCTTTCCCCCCAGAACTTCAGAAATTCATTCCATTATTTTCTAGTTTGCACTGGTTTTGATGAGAAGTGAGTGATATTTCTTTTCTTTGGCTTAAATAAAATGTATTTTCTCTGACTTCTTTTAAGATTTCTATTTATTATATTTTGTGTTCACCAATTTCAGTATGATTTGTTTGGGTGCAATTTTCCTTGTGTTTATCTTGCTTAAGGTCATTGAGATTCTTTAATCTGAGGATTTACAGTTTTCATCAAATTAGTAAATATTCTGACCATAATTTTAGAAGTATTTCTTCTTAGTCTAATCACCTTTCCTTTTTGTAGGATTCCATTTTTTACATATGTAAGACCGTGTAACATTGTCCAACAGAGATCCAAAATTCAGAGTTCCCCTCTCTTTTACTCTCTTTGCTTCTGTATTCATGGTTTTATTGTTATGTCCTTACATACACTGTTTTTTTTTCCTCAGTATCTCACCTGTTATTTAACCCATCAATTTTCATTCAAAGATTGTGCTTTCAGCTTTAAAATGTTCCTTTGTTTTATATCTTCTATTTCTCCCTCAATGTTTGTTTGTTTGTTTTTGCTTTTTGTCTTTTTAGGGCCACACCTGCCACATATGGAAGTTCCCAGGCTAGGGGTCAAAATCGGAGCTACAGCTGCCAGCCACAGCCACATCAGATCCAAGTCTCATCTGCAACCTACATCACAGCTCAGATGCAGGCCTCATCTGCGACCTACATCACAGCTCACGGCAATGCCAGATCCTTAGCCCACTGAGTGAGGCCAGGGATCGAACGTGAGTCCTCATGGATCCTAGTCAAGTTTGTTACTACTAAGCCACGACGGGAACTCCCCTCTATGTTTATATTTACCTTTAAATACTTGAATTTATAATAGCTCTATTGAAATCTTTGTTTATTAATGCTATAACTATTTGAGGATTTTTTTTCTTTTGCTTTTTTTAGGGCTGTACCTGAGGCATATGAAAGTTCCCAGGCTAGGGGTTGAATCAGAACTCCAGCCACCAGCCTACATCACAGTCGCAGCAACACCAGATCCCCAACCCACTGAGCAAGGCCAGGATTAAACCCGCATCCTCATGGATACTTGTTGGATTTGTTTCTGCTGCACCACAAGAGGAACTCCTTTTTTGAGGATTTTTTTTTTTTCCTATTGATTGAACATTGTGACTATTACACTGTGGAATGTCTGAATATCATTGCCTTCCTTTAAAATGTGTTGAATTTTATTTTGGGATTCAGATTAATTTCCCTCAGATCAACTTATTCATTTTAAGGGTTATCTTTATCTATAATACAAGGTCTGACTGCCTGTTTTCATAAATAAAATGTTACTGGACCCCCCCAACCCCCACCCCAAGAAAACAATAAAAAAAACCACTTCTACATACCAACAATGGTCAAGGGGAAACTAAAATTTAAAACAAAACACCATTTACAGCCAACCCAATAGAATACAATACATAGGTATACACTTAAAATATGTATAGGATCTTTATATTAAAAATAATAAAATGCTAATTTTAGAAAAATGAATATATACAGTATTCATGCATTAGAGTACACAACATACTAAAAATGTCAATTCTCCCCAAATTAAAACACAGATTCAATACAATTCCTGAGATCAGCAAGGTATTTTTATAGACATACGCAAGGTTATTCTAAAATTTATATAAAAAGCACACTCCCTAAAATAGAAGAATCTTGAGAAATAAGAACAAAGTGGAAGAAATTCCTCTACCCAACCCTAAGGCTTCTACATCGCTAGAACCCTCAAAGCAATGTGGTACTGGTAGAGGGATACATACAGACAGATCAAAGGGACAGAACCCAGAAAGAGACCTACACAAATAAGCCCAGCTGATACTGACCAAAGTGCAGAAAGCAATTCATGGAAGAAGGAGAGCCTTTAACAAGGAGCAACTGGACACCCATTAGCAAAAAAATATGCCAAACATCTTAGTATCTCAGAACTGCTTTATTCCCGCTTGTGCTAAGTAGAAATGTGAAAACAGGTACACTGTCCCACTAGATACTTTGTTGATTATACAAGACAACACTTTTTAAATGCCACTCTTCCTTTTAACTCATGTGTTATAGATCTCCTATACCTTGATCAACCAATTTATGGGTGCAATTTAAAACTGCAAGTTTCTTTCAAGGAACTCTTAGAAGTAACAGTTAAGGCCTACTCCGTAAGTGGTTCAAAAAAATTAAAATTTGGAAAATTTTCTTGGGTATAGAATTAGGGTGAAAAACAGATAAATAATGTCAAATTAAGAATCATAATTAGAAGTGAAGAGTTAAAGAATATTTCTCTTTCTTCAGTCAGTCATGTGAACTAGACTTTTTTTTTGTCTTTTGTCTTTTTAGGGCCGCACCTGTGGCATTTGGAAGTTCCCAGGCTAGGGGTCTAATTGGAGCTATAGCTGCTGGCCTACGCCACAGCCACATGGGATCCGAGCTGCATCTGTGACCTACAACACAGCTCACGGCAATGCCGGATCCTTAACCCACTGAGTGAGGCCAGGGATAAAACCCGCAACCTCATGGTTCCTAGTCGGATTCGTTTCCGCTGAGCCATGACGTAAACTACTAGTTTTTTTTTTTTTTTACTATTAACCATGACTTTTATAAACATATGGGTCAATAATCTTATTCACTATGAGCCTTTAATAGCAGGCAGGGGCCAGGTTCCTTTGTGATCTCATTATGGGGTGAGCTAAGTACAGACTTAAACTTAAAAAAAAGAAACCAGTTAACTCTTCAAATGGGGGTGGCAGGGGAATATGTTGAAGTTGCTATACTTCTATTCCAAAAGGACATACAGTTCCTGTTTTGAAAATGCGGTGGAAAGTTTCCTGCCTGTTGGTTTGGCTGCGGAATATGCTGACAAATAATTGAGGAAGAACATTTCAAAATTGGGCTCGCAAAGTACAATTAGCTTAAGCCACAGTAGGCACCCTGGCAATTTATTAAAAAAAAAGAAAGAAAGAAAGAAAACTTTTCATAGGAAACTACTATGCTGGGTAGGGCTAGACATTGCCTGACCTCAAGGCTCACAGACTAAGAGGGGTAAACCAAGAATTGGGAGCACCAAATTCAGCCATGAGGATTTGCAGATGTCTCCAGGTGGTGGTAAAACATGAAGGACAAGTGAGAGTCAGACAGGTGAATAAGGAGGTTAAGGTAAGGCCTTCCTACCAGGGAGCATCCCAGGGCAAAGGCACAAGAGGAAGAAGAAATCATGGTACCTTTGGAGTTCCCGTCGTGGCCCAGTGGTTAACGAACCCGACTAGGAACCATGAGGTTGTGGGTTCGATCCCTGCCCTTGCTCAGAGGGTTAAGGATCTGGTGTTGCCGTGAGCTGTGGTGTAGGCCACAGATGTGGCTTGGATCCCACGTTGCTGTGGCCCTGGTGTAGGCTGGCGGCTACAGCTCCAATTGGACCCCTAGTCTGGGAACCTCCATATGCCGTGGGAGCGGCCCTAGCAAAAAGGCAAAAAAAAAAAAAAAGAAAAAGAAATCATGGTACCTTTTGAAAAGAACAATCATTTCCATAGGTCTGGAACTTAGGGAGCACTGGGAGGAATCAGAGAAGAGACTGAAAAGGGAAGGATGCTGAGCCACACCCCACATGAAGCCCTACAAGTTATGTCTTATTCCCCCATTCTTCTAGCCTAAGGTCATATAACAGGTAAATAGCAGGGTCAAGATGAAAGCTCAGGTCTTGCTCTCTGCCAAGTTCAAGCCCAGGCTGCCTCTCAACAATCTTCCATACTTGGTTTGGGGCTCTCAATAAGACTGGCTTCTTGAAGGGAAAGGAATCCCCTGGTGAACGAGCACAACAACTAACAGCAGTTCTCAAAATGGCATCCTTGGATCTCCATCAAATCACCTCAATACTCAGTAAAATGGAGATTCTGGGCCTACTTCCAAACAATCATATTCTCTGGGATTCGGCCTGGGATTGCGCACTTTAGAGCAACACACAGAAGCTTTGGAGGGTGGTGATTGAGATGTCTGTTCAACCAAAGCCAGGTAATGACCAGTTTTGAGGGAGTATGAAGAAAGAAAAAGGCTTGGTTCAACTTGAGACATAAAGGACTTGAGATAACTAGAATATGCAAGTGAAAATGCTATTGCGATCAGTCCAAATATCTGAACGTGGGGAAAGAGGCCACAACCAGAGACATCCACAGAGATGAAAAGTGAAGGTATAGGATGTAAAACACGGAGTTCCCGTTGTGGCGCAGTGGAAATGAATTCGACTAGGAGCCATGAGGCTGCAGGTTTGATCCCTGGCCTCACTCACTGGGTTAAGGATCTGGCATTGCCGTGAGCTGTGATGTAGGTTGCAGATGCAGCTCAGATCCTGCGTTGCTGGGGCTGTGGTGTAGGCCCCTAGCCTGGGAACCTCCATATGCCACGGGTACGGCCCTAAAAAGCAAAAAAAAAGTAAAATGTCACCAAGGAAGAAACGGTAGAGAGCTTAAGTCTACAGTTGAATACAGGGCAGACCACCCTCAGGCAGCAGAGGCACTACTGACAGAAGAGGTGTCAGAAAGAGGAACAGAAAAGCAGAGTGTGGCCCATGGAAGCTCCAAGAGAGAAGGGTTCAACAGTGTCAAAAGCTGGCACATAAAGAGCCTGGAGGAAGGAGGAGGTAGACTTTTAAATGAGCCACCAGATGTGACCCATTGGAAGCCACTGCTAAGTCTTGAGACAGGTTTCTCAGGGGCAGAGTAAAAGCCAGGCCACAAAGTGGTTGCCCCTGAGGGTTAAGAGAAGAGGGAAAGGGTTTCCCTTGGATATGCTCTTTCTAGAGACTGAGGAAACATGTAGAGACACAATGGGAGGTTCAGAGAAGGGAGAGGTTAACAGGAGGAGGTGGTGCTGGAGGGTCTGTCCTCAAAAAGCTAGGACCCAGGGTCACCTGAATCTGGGGCGGGGCGGTGGCAGGGAGGCAAGCCTGCAGAACCTACAGCTCTAGGCACATGGCAAAGGCTAAGGCTTGGATTCTCAAACAGGAAAACGCAACTTTCACTGCAGAAAACGTGTGCAGTAAAATTAAAAGAATAACGTTTTATCATATTTCTCTCCCTCCTTCTAGCTCTGTAATAATCACTTTTTCCCCCTCTCAAACCATTTAAATAAAGGGAGGTTATAAGTACCACATTTCCCAGTAAATACTTCAGCATTTATCTTCTAAGAATAAGGACATTCTTCAATGTAATCATAGTACTATTATCACTCACAAGTAGTTTCATACTGATATGATAATATTAAAAAAATATGTAGTCTGTATTTACATTCCCTCAATTGTCCACACAAAAGTGTCTTTTTGTTTCAGTCCATAATCCAATCAAGGACCATGCATTACAACTGGATGTAATGTTTCTTTAGTCACTTTTAAATTAGAACTGCCTCCTCAAACTTTTTTTTGTCTTCCATGACATATTTCTGAAGAACAAAGACCTAGTGTTTTATGGAATGTCCCACAACCTTGATTTGCTTTAGTTTCCTCTTAGTTAGATCCATATAAAACATATGAACAATACACAGATGGCATTGTATATATGTCCCATCATCGGGCAGATAAGTCAGTTTGTCTAACATTACTGGTGATGCTAAATTGGATCACTTGGTTAAGCAGAATCCACCAGACATTTCCATCATAAAGATGTCTTTCTCCCTTGGTAATTAATAAGTAAGGTAGTGAGCGGCTACTCAACAACCCTGCACCAATGGTTTTAGCATCCAGTGATAATTCTTGCCTGAATCAATTATTATACCGGTGGCTGTCAAATGATGATATCCTAATCCAGCCATTCCCTGTACATTTATTATTACATGGCATTTCCTGGTAATAGCCATTTTCAATTCCCTTTTCATTTTTGAATATCACTATGGATTCATGGATTTTTTTCCTCCCAGTATAATTGATTACTGCTACTATTCTTTTTTGATGCTCAAAATGTTCCAAATCTGGCCAATTAGAGTCCCTTCAAGCCAGTTCTTGTGTCCTTCTGACATGTCCCCATCAGTCCCTGAGTACTTCTTTACTCTCTGTCACAGTAAAATGTCCCAATGTCGCACAGGATCACTCTGTAGTTTTCCTGTCTGAGCCCTGAATTTTCCCTGAAACAGCTTAAAAGAAGATTCTATACAAATATTTCAACATTACAGGAGAAAAATACCTCCCAATTAATTCTGTGAGGCCAACATTATGCTGGCACCAAAAACAGATTAAAAAAATGTTTTAAGAAAACTAAAGCCAATATTCCCTAACAATGCTTTTACTAAATTGAGTCAAGCAATATATAAAAAATGAGTATCATATAATGACCAAATGAGGTTAATACCAAGAATACAAAGCTGGTTTAATATTTTTTAAAGAAAATATTACTGTACCAATATACTAAGAAAAAAAGAAAGAAAAGGAAAAACTATATTAACTACCTCAACAGATAAGGAAAAAGCATTTGACAAAGTTCACCAATTTGTGATGAAAATTATGAGTGAACTAAAAACAGAAAGGAACTTCCTCAATCTGATTATGAGTGTCTATGAAAAATGTGCAACTAATGTCATACTTAGTGGTGAAAGAATGTTTTCCCCCTAAAATTGAGAACACGGCAAGGATGTGCATCTATGCCACTTTTTTCCAGCATTGTCCTGGTAATCTCAGTAGACAACACTGCAACACTGAGGCAAGAAAAAGACGCAAAAGGCACACAGACTGGAAAAGTGGAAGACTCTTCTTACTCACAGACACAATCACGCATGTAGAAAATCCTAATGAAGCTAACCTCCTAAATGCGTTATCAGACCAGTAAGGAAATTAAGTAAGGGAGTCTACATCCCAAAATCAATTACATTTCTATATACTAGCAGTGAACAACAGAAAAATGAAATAAAACTATAATTCCATTTATAATAGCATTCAAAAACATAAAAAAGGAATAAATTCAACAAAATATGTGCAATACTTGTATATTGAAAACTACAAAACACCACTTAGAGCAATTAAAGAGAGATGTGTCATGTTCAGATTCTTAAGACTCAACACTATGATGTCAGTTCCCTCCAAACTGATCTATACATTCAAAGATTCAAAATCCCAGAGGCCTTTTTTTCCTTTTTAGGAAACTAATACCTTAAGTCTGAAATTTGAAATTTATATGAAAATGCAAACAAACTAAAACCACTACCTTTTCAAAAAGAACAAAGTTGGAGAACTTACACTGCCCTCCTGTACAGACTCACTAAAAAGCTACAGCAATCAAGACAGTGTGGTGCTGGAAAACTACTCAGTCTATAATAACCTATATGAGAAAAAAAAAGAATGGATATGTGTATGTTTAACTGACTTACTTTGCTGTATACCTGAAATTAATACATCATTGTAAGTCAACTATACCCCCAAAAAATTAAGAAGAAAAAAAAAGTGTGGTATTAACAACATGATACGTTAATCAACAGAACAGAATTGAGAACCCCAAAATACACATACATATATATGGCTAATTTTCAATAAAGATGCAGAGTAATTTGATGGGAGAAAGGAGGTCTATTCATAAATTGTTCTGTAACAGCTGAATATTCACATGAAAGTAAGGAATACTCCTACCACCATACACAAAAACTAGCTCAGAATAGATTACATACTCAAAACAGCTAAACGTATAATAACATTCCAGAGAAAGATATAGGAGTAAATATCTGTAACTCTGTGATGGGAAAAAAATTCCTATATGACACAAAAATTAGAGAATGATAAAAAGCTGAAAAACTAGACTTGATTAAAATTTTCATACAATACTTGCTCTCAAAAAACACTGCTGAAAAATGAAAAGGCAGGGAGTTCCTGTCGTGGCTCAGTGGTTAGCGAACCCGACTAGCATCCATGAGAATGTGGGTTGAATCCCTGACCTCACTCAGTGGGTTAAGGATCCAGCTTTGCCGTGAGCTGTGGTGTAGGTCACAGACATGGCTTGGAACCCATTTCTGCTGTGGCTGTGGTGTAGGCCAGCAACTACAGGTCCGATCTGACTCCTAGCCTGGGAACCTCCATATGCCGCAGGTGCGGCCCTACAGAGACAAAAAGACAAAAAGACAAAAAAAAAAAAAGTCAAACCAAACACTTGGGAGAAAATATATAAATATTTATATTTCTTATAAAAGAACCACATGCCAATTATTGAAGAACTTATACAAAGAATAAAAATTAAGCAAAAGATCTGACTAGAAATATTACAAAAGGAGATACATAAATAGCCTAGGACCACATGAAACGATGCTCTGTGTCATTAGCCACCAGGCAAAAGAAAATTAAAACCAGAATGAAATACCCCCACATCCCCTTAAATGACTGCTGACACCAAGTAGGCAAGGATGCAGAGCAAGAACAACTGGAACTCTCACATTCTTATAAAGGTAAACATTACCTTACCATACTCACATCAATTCCCATTCCTAGGCATTTACTTACAAGAAGTGAAAATATTTGTTCATAAAAAAGACTTTTACTTGAATGTTCACAAAAGCTTTAATAACAAACCAAAACTTGAAATGCCCAACAGGTGGATAACTGTAGAATATCCATGTAATAGATCACTACTCAGCAATAAACAGAAACAAACCGCTATAGATGCAACAGAATGCATCTCAAAAGCGTTATGCAAAGTGAACAAGTCAAGCACGAAAGACTGCTTGTTTTAAATTCTAGAAAAGGCAAACTATAGTGATAGAAAGCAGATGAGTGGTTGCCTGGAGCCAGCATAAAAGGCAACTGACTGCAAAGAGGCACAAAGGAAGTTTTTGAGATTGTGAAAATGTCCTATATTATGACCGTGTGTTTTTCAAAACTTTGTATGTTTGTGAAACAAATCAAAGTGTACACTTAAAACTGGTGAACTTTATTTATGCAAATTATACTTCAAAACAGCTGGTTAAAACATAAAGAAGGGAAGCTGGCATAAATTCAATAAAGCTCACTCACCTTACAGGGCTGTTTTAGGTACCTACTACTACTGGCTACCCCGAGGGCAAACAGCTTGACCTAGTTTCTGTCTTTTCTTAATCTGTGTTAAAGGGAGAAAAAAGAAGTTGTGCTACTTCTCCATGGCTTTTTTTTAAGGTCCCAGGAAGTAGCCAGCTTTAAAAAGTTTTAAGACTGCTGTAACAATATGATTTCCACTTTGAAAACTAGATATCTGTACTGTATTATGTATTAAAGTTATTCTTCTATGTAAATATGCTATGGTAAATCACTACTACGAGTTCAAAATATTTGGATACGGAATTAATATTTGGTAGAATGCTTAGTTGTCTTTTCAAATATAAATACTTTTCCACAGTCCAGTTTTCTGACCCATAGGCCATAGGGAGAGTAATCTTCTACAACACTTCAACCTACTTGCAAGAAAGCTGCCAAACCAGGTGCTCCCATTCCTGACCGTTCTGCCAATGGGATGAAAGCACTCCCTATACACCCGTGGTCTCCTACAGCTGCAGTCAAAGGTCTTCTCTTTCTCAACCAGAACGCCTATGTCCCCAGACAGAAGAAAATAAAGGAGACCACCATTCTCAAACAAGTTCAAAAACACTGCTGTTAAATTCAGGGAGCTGAGAGAATTGTTACGGTATTCTGTTTTTATACCGTTTTTGTTTTTGTTTTTTTGTTTTTTGTTCTTAAAGGCTGATCTTCGACCTCTCTTTCCTTACAATTTTGCTCCTGTCACTTCCTATTGCTGAAATCATTATGCGAGTGACATAACTCTCCTTTGAGTATATTCCATCCCACTGCACATAAATCACAGGGAAGTACAGCTAAGGAAGAAGTCAATATTTTCCATCATTTCCTTAAAATAGTCAAATCAATGGTGCTGAGGAAAGCAAAAATCACTTGTAACTAAGAATGGAACTTGTTAAATACATACTGAAGAAATACTGTCCTTGTCTAAATCAAATCTTTTGCAATCAGATTGTTTTTCCTTATGCTTAAACACCTTCGCTTCCAGACAGAAAAATAACGCAAAATAAAAATAACTAGAGTAAAACGTCTAACAACATGTACCAACTGCCCTGCACATACTGAGCACTGAGCTAGGCAACAGGCACGGGCTATTCTTATTTGAGAAATAAGACAACAAATCCTGGGACGACATTAATCTTGAAAACAGGGAAACGTTATCAAGTGATAAAATTCAATGTATCCTAATAGCTACTATCAGGAAAGTTTATGAAAACACTGACTCACAGTCTTTAAACTCCGGTTTCCTCATCTATAAAATAGGTGTTTACATTTCCTGTTTAAACAGGCACTACTGGGTAGAGGAAGTGGCATCTAATAGCCACCACTTTCTAAGCACCTACTCTCAGGGCCATCTCTAGGGACATGCAGCTAAGCACCTAATGAAAACCAGGAAGAATGAATCTGGATGGTGTGACAAGGCACCAACTCACCTGATTTCACAAACAGCACAGAGGGTTTAAAAATTCCCTAGTGTAATGAAAACTACTGCTTCTGGAAATCTGAAGAAATTCTCCAATGAATCTAGATTGTAAACTGGCTACTTCTAAATGCTAGCTTCTACCGCTCTTTAATCTCCCTATGGAGAAATGATCTAAATATGACTCTGAAATTCATATAAAGGAAGAAATGAATGGCGTTTAAGTTTTCTGGCATGGCTCTTTCAACTAGATCTAAAAATCTAAATGGGCTGAGAAAGAACAATGTGAGAATAATTCTGTAAACAGAGTGAGCTAAACCTAAAGAAAAAATAATTCCAAAGTAAAATTATAAACAAAAGATAAACTTTACAAGCAAGATTGTCCAATTTTTAAAATCATTAAGCTGACAGGGATCTATTTCTCTTCTCTGGTCATAAAAGAAAACTCTATCACAGATACCTAATACATCTAACTGCCTGATTACCAGAGTTCACAGAATGCATATACTGAACATGCAAACAGCAGAGGAAGCTAACTTCTTCTCTGCTCAATGTAACATCAATTCAACATTAATTCAGCAGCCACGTGCACAGTGCCTGGCATCCAGCTCACAGGAAGTCTCTCTGGGGTGGTTAATAAGATTTGGAAGGGACAATTTTACTTAAAACTATCTAATATTTTACTTTAAGAGAGAGAACATTTTCTTAATTTTATTTCATCTACTTTTCAAGTCTAATTCTTTGAGTGTCCTAATCCTTAAAGTACTTGAGCAGAGAAAAGGGCACCCTACAAAAGAAAAGTGTCAACAACCCGAGGGCAGGAATCCCCTCTTGGGCATCTCAGAGGCCTCAGTGATCAAGCCAGTGTCCGACACACTCCTTGGCCCTCAGTAAAGGTTTGCTGAGCTGAATACGTGGAATCCCTTCAGACCAATGAGTCAGTCCGACCCCCTGAAAACACCTGCAAGCTGGCTGTCCTGGGGTTACACAGGTCATCCAGATGAATCCCCAACACAAACATGCAACCTCAACAAGAGCCAGCCTCACCAGCACTTGCTGCACGCTGAGCCCTACAGATGATCCAGTGGTCCTAAAGGGAGGTACTCCTACCACCCCATTAAAGCATGTCAGGAAGCTGAGGACCGAGGGCTAGAGACCCTCCCAAGGTCACAGTCCAGGCAGTATCCCCAAACCAGATGTGTGTCTAGTCTCTACCCTGGGTAGGCAGCCAGGCTCCTCTCACAAGATGACGAGACTGATCACTTATCAGGAAGCTGGGAGCTTGCAGCGACCAGACTTTTTCTGGGAGTGTTCACAGGTTTGAATCCAGCCACACCTGTCCACCACTTGGAACAAGAAGACAGGTGCACACGTGTCAGAGAGGTAGCAGGGATGAGCTGAGCGGACCTATGGAGCCGTGTTCTGACGCACTGTGAACCTGGGTTACGTTCAATCAGACCTAGTTAGTCTCCCACTGCATAAGCTGAACAACACAGGCCAATTTATACAGGCAATTTAAGTCCCTCCTGTGGCACACACAACCCTGACACACATCTTTCACCCCACACTCGAATTATTTGTCTATGCCTCTCTCTCTAACAAGGATTTCTTAGAAGCAAATGACTGTGTCTTACTCAGGGTCACACTCTTGGGGCCCACAGTGTGCTCAGTAGAGGCTGGTTGCATACAAGATGAGTCGGGTGGAGCATGGGAGGTCCAACTAAAAGCAGGGCAGGGTGTAAATGGAATCACCATGAGACTGCAGAATGGGAGGCTTGAGAGAGTTTCCACTTATTTATGTTTCCTGGGTACAGGACAACTGGCAGAAAGGAAATGGGAATGAAAAACCAAAGTATAAAGATCACACGGAAATATGGATTAGCTATAATTAAAAATTGTACCCTCGCTAATCCAAAGCTTACAATGGGGAGGTTTTCAAGAGGGCTGGTACTGGAGGAGTGAAGGTGATGGTAGAGAGATTTATTAAGCAGCCTCAACCCCAAAGCTGAAACCCCTCCACTGCCCCATAAAGTGCTTTTATTCCCATTTAATCAAAGAGGAGACCAGGTGAGTGATCTGCCCAAGGTCCTAGGGCATGTACGTACTAGAGTCTCAGTGTTTTTCTTTTCATCAAACCATGCTGCTTCCCACATGAAGCAGCCTGTTGGGGTGTCTTACAGCATTTTTCGGATTTTTCTTTTTTAAGTTGGAGGAAGGGAAAAGGAAAAAGAAATCTAAAACTGCTTCTTTGAAATACATGGTAACAAAGCTACAGTGTTAAGCCTGAGACCCCCCAAAAAATGTGTTACTTATTTCTGACCAAGGTCAGTTCAAAATGTATTTACTTATGGACCCCAAAAACTTTATTCCAAGCCCAACATATTGCTTATAAAGGAAGAAATGGTCCTGGTAGGAGACATGCAAACTGGACCACAGTGACGTCTTTTCTCAGGGTTCCCAGCCAAGGTCACCTGTCCCCCCTCCTCACCCAGCACACTCAGAGAGCCCTGCCCAAATCAACTGGCCTAGGCTGGCAAGTACTTGTGGCTTGTGAAACAAGCGCCTGTCTGCGGGCCTGCTCACCCCACTGCACCAGAGGCTCTTGCAGGGCCCGAGCTACGTCGTTATCTTCCTAGACCCAGCCTGGGACGTGAATCCCCTGAATAAAAATTAATGAATTAATTTGCCAGTGTTCAGCCTGGTCTGGTGACCAGATAAGAACTGAGATCTGACTACCAGGTAAGGGCCGTGCTTTTGCTTTTTTTTTTTTTTAAATCAATCTTTAATGTTTTAAGTACTAACATTAAGAAATCAACATGAAGTGCTGAGTTAAACATAGAGATGGTCTTGAACCTGCCTGTCAGTGGGGGAATTCAATGTCCAACTGAGTCAAGATGGACTGAGCACGTGCTCCGCACATGCACAAGGCAGATAAGGTGGGCGCTGCTATCTCCCTGTAGCCAGGCCTCCGAGGACGAGTTCCAGCCCAGAAGGGAGGTGTTCGGCCCAGAACACAAATCAGAAAGGCTGCCAGCAGTGTTGCCGTGTGCTTGGGGGGACGTTCGCACGTGGCAAGAGTGACTCCAACAGTTTGCGCTCATCTCTGTGTGGTGAAGACAGAGCTGACAGAGCGAGCTCCCTAGCTGCCATTATCAGGGCACCCCTTCCCCAACTACCACCCAAGACAATTTCTAAGGCACCGCCTTCCCACCAGAACAAATAGAAATCGACATTTCTGTTGGTAAATTAACTGAGAGGTGAATTAACAGACTGTAATGTGTTGATGTGTTATAACCCCTGCGCGTGCGTGAGACTTTTATTCTCAATTGTACAACGGCTCTGAAGAGAAATCGTTCTGTCCATCTTAAGACCAAGCCCCCTGGGGGGGGGGGGGGTGCGGGGAGGGTGGTCTGACAATTGTTGCTTTATCACCAGTTTCTCCCAGGCCCCAGCCCAAGCTCAGCTGGTGTAGCTCTTTGCTACCACCCAGCTCCTTTCACAGACATCCTTCTGCTAGCCTGTTACTTTTTTCTTCTCCAAACCCTGTCTGCAGGCACCTAAGTGCCTCTTACATTTTGGAGAACATTTCCTTTTCAGAATCTCTTAGGCCTCCTCTGATATTATTGAATATATCTTTCTGCACAGACATTCCAGGGTCTTGGAGCACTTATTCTGCAGTAATTCAGAAACATTCTACATACTTGTGTCATGCAAATTATCTATATGTCACTGTATACAACTTGCTAGAAAATTTTTAAAAAAGGAAAAAAAAGAAACTGATGTAGTAAGAATCTACAGGAACTGAAAGCTAAACACTTTCTCCCACAAGGAGCTGGTGGCGCCCACGTGCCTTCACTTCCAGGGCGTCTGTCGAACAACACCGGGCTACCCTGTGTTAGCAAAAGTGATACAGAATTGTCCACTTCTCCTTCACTCAGCACCTTTCACAACTTATCCAGTGTTGAACTGAGCTGGAAGCTGGGAGGGTGCAGGTGAGTCTACCTCTGCAAACCAAGACGCTGGCAACATGCCATTCCTTTCTCCTGGCTGACTGAGAGCCTCTTTAATAGCGCTGCTGTAGCCAGTAAGGAAATGCTTCCAGGAGTGTGCAACCATGAACCTAGTAGGAAACACAAAAACACCTTCCAGGGATATTCACATGAGAAAAACTGTATTCACCATGGAATGGAATGCAAAATTTGCATACATCATTAAAATAAAACACAATATGGAGTTCCTATTGTGGCTCAGCAGGTTAAGAACCTGACTGATATCCATGAGGATGCAGGTTCAATCTCTGGCCTCACTCAGGGGGTTAAGTATCCAGCGGTGCCACAAGTTGTGGTGCAGGCTGCATATTTGGCTCAGATCTGGCGTTGCTGTGGCTGTGGTATAGGCTCTGATTTGACCCCTAGCCTGGGAACCTCCAAACACTGCGGGTACAGCCATAAAAAGGAAAAAAAAAATATAATATACCTTAAAGAAACAGCTACTTCTCTGGGTATGTCCTTGGTCTCCCCTTGTCCCCAAGGAACTGCTCAGTAAGGAGCATGGGAGAATTAAGAGCTGACCCAAGAGACAAAAGCTCTCGGGCACAGTTTCTAGCCCTTATAAAAGGGGTAGGAAGATGAAAATAGACTTAAAGAAAATCACCTAGAAAATAAAAAGAAAAAAATTTAAAGTAGGATATCTCTGTAAAGATATCAAAAACATTTGATTACCTCTATAAAGTGCCGACAACTCTATTAAGCATGTATGTGCCAATTTTACAGCTTAGAAAAGTTCAAAATTAAATAATTTGTCCCAAGGATACAAACAGCTAGTAAATGACAAACTAATGTGTGAAGACAAGTCATCTGTCTGCAAAGCCTTCGCCTTGTCTATTTATCAGGCACCAGACCCCAAGCAGAACCCAGTCAGGTGGAAGAAGAGATGTTTAGCCCATTGAGGCTGCTGTGTGTGATAAAAAGCAACAACACAGAAAGTTAACTGTGATAAGTGTTATGTTTGGGGGGTGTGGGGGTGGACAGAGATGCTATGATTTTAAGAGGAAAAAAATATTGAAATATAAGGTTAGATTGACACCTGCCTAAAATTACATTTGTGGCAATAAATTAACCTCACAAACTTGAGAACTTTCTGCCAGATACAGTGAGCTGAAAAAGTTCTCAATTCACATGAGAAGTAACCCATAAAAATTAATATATGAATTGTATCCGAAATTAAACTACCTCTAAAAATTATGTATGATGGACAAGCTATGTACAACACATTTTGAAAAGTGTAGGATTATATAGTTTTATTGTTCCTAGTAATACTTTTTAACGTGTAGATTAAGAAATGCTTAGTAGATCATTTTTCTTCATTTTTTTAAAATTTAAAATTTTTTCGGTTATGGCCTGCAGCAGCCTGATTGGGGATCTTGGTTCCCAGACCAAGGATTAAACTCAGCCTGCAGCAGTGAAGGAGCCATATCCTAACCACCAGACCACCAGGGAACTCCCTATTTTCCTTCAAGGAAAAAAAAAAAAAGAGAGAGAGAAAGAAAGAAAAAGAAAAACATCCAAAGCAGAGAAGGATGTAGAAAGCCAGGTATCTGTGGCAGGCAGGATAATATTCCCCTATCCCCAAGATGTCCACATCCTAATATCAGGAACCTGGGAATATGTTAGGTCACAAAGCAAAAGGGAATTAAGGCTGCAGATGGAATTGTAATCGGCTCACTTTTAAGATAATAAGGTTATTCTGGATTATCTGGGTGGGCTCAATATTGTTAAAAGTGTAAGAAGGAAGCAGAAAAGGGAATACCAGAGAGGTATCAGTCTAAGAAGGCATGGGTTGGCTTCAAGAAGCTTGAAAAGTCAAGCTAACAGTTCCTCCCCTTGGACCCCCAGAAAGGACAGAGCCCTACCAATACCCTGATTTTAGCCTGTGGGATCCATTTCAGATTTCTGAGCTCCAAAACTGCATGATAATTAATTAGTGTCCTTTTAAGCCATTAAGCTGTGATTATTTCTTACAGCAGCAATAGGAAACTAACACACCACCTGATTTGACATGAATTACCAAAAGAGGTTTGGAGATAACGCCTAAAAAAATGTTGACTACTCTGGTTAATAATAACTGACAGAGATGTCTGGACTTCTGGGCATGAAGGAATAATAGGGACCATACCCTCCCACCTGAAACAACCAAACACTAAGACAAAATACATGATATGATAGTTTTCAGACCCTATCTATCAGTCAAAAAGAACAAAAGCTCCAAGAGATGGGAAACCAAACAAGGCGAGACCTATGACTGTCCCAGCTTACTGCCTTGAAGAGCTTCTAGGCCACGGGGAGGGGAAGCTGTGATAGGGCCGGCCTGGTGGACTCTCTGAGTTGATGAGACAGAGCTGAGAGTCCAAGGAAACCAAGACCGTGAGAGTTCACAGGGCAAAATACGAGAAAGGAGAGAGCCACACAGAGAACTCTGGAGAATTACAAAGGGTCTTCCTTTAAGTACTCAGCAAAGTACTGATCAACACCTGAGATGGGAAAGAACTCTCCAGAAGGATTAGAGGGAACAGTGCTAGGCATTTACACACAGCCAGTTACAATGTCTGTTCACCCTAGTCAAACTGGAAAACCCACACATTATGGGATTTTGGTTAGAGTGCTCAGGAAGGTCTTGCCTCAGTTGCAGAAAATAACTAGTCTGAGACTGAGCGCTGGTCCTAACCCACCTAACAAATCTTAAAGGCCAGACCCAAAAAGATCAAATTGTTTCCAATATGAGAACAAAGCTCGAGAGTAGGTATACAAAAAAACAGTAAAAGTAAAATTTGAAATGTCTGACATCCAATTAAAGATTACCAAGCACACAAAGGGGTAGGAAAACATGAACCACTAAAAGAATAATCAATTGAAACCAATCTAAAACTGGCACAGATGTTAGAAGCAGCTGACAAGATGACAAAAAAAAAAAAAAAAATATGTGTTCCATATGTCCAGAAAGTTAAGTAGAGAAATGAAAGATATAAAAAAGACTGAAATCATACTTGTAGAGATGAAAACTGCAATGTATGCGATGAAAAAATACACTGGATGGGATTAATGGCAGATTAGACATGGCAAAAGAAAAGACTGAAGAACTTGAAGGCACAGCAACAGAACCTGTTCAAAGTGAAACAGAACCAAAAAAAAAAAGGCAAATCCTAAGTAGTACAATGAAAGTACAGTGAATTGTGGGAATAACTTCAAGCTGCCTAATGCATGAATACTTGGAGCCCCAAATTGGGTTTGAGGAGAGAAAGACAGGAAAAATACTCAAAGAACTAATAACCAAAACCTTTCCAATCTTAATGAAAACTATAAATCCAAAGATCAAGAAATTCAACAGGAAACATGAAAAAAAAACTATACCAAGAGACATCAAACTATTCAAAACAAGTGACAAAAAGGAAATTTGAAAGTCATCAAAAGAAAAGAGATCTATTACATACAGAGAAACATAGATAAAGATGAAATCAAATTTGTCATGGGAAATGAAAGGGAAGAGAAAGCAAAGATAACTCTAAAGTACTAAAAGAAATAAACATGTCAACCTATACTTCTATACACAGCAAAAATATCTTCTGAAACAAAAACAAAATAAGGACATTTCCAGACATATAAAAGACGAAGGAAATCATTATTGGCAGATAGTCATCACAAGAAACGTTAGGAAATTTTTCAAGTAGAAGAAAATGGTATCAAATGGAAATTTACAAAGGAATGAAAATCACTAGGAATGGTAACTATATGGTAATCACAAAAACTAAATGTTTGTAAGTAAATAAATGCATATATATGCACACACACATATATACATCAATCTCTTGGAAATCTTTTTAAAAAATCATTGAAAGTTAAAGCAAAAATCGTACAATGTATTCTTATGATTCAATAACAAAAACATCCCTGGTAAATGCCCAAAGGCCTCAAAATCAGAGACCTCGGTTTCCACCTTAAAAAACTAGAAAATGAAATAAGCAGAAGAAAGGACTCAATAAAAATCTTAGTAGGAATAGAGATTAACAGGAGGGGAAAAAAAACTGAAAGCTGTTTTGAAGAATATTAAATTGATAAACCTTTGGCCAGAGAGATCCAGAAGAGTTAGAAAAGACACAGTTATAAATATCAGAGGAGTTTCCACTGTGGCTCAGCAGGTTAAAAACCAGACATAGTGTCCGTGAAAATTCATGTTTTTTATTTGTTTTGTTTTCTTTGTCTTTTGTCTTTTTAGGGCGGCATCCACAGCAACACCAGATCTGAGCCGTGTCTGCAACCTACACCACAGCTCACAGCAACACCGGACCTTAACCACTGAGCAAGACCAGGGATCGAACCACAACCTCATGGTTCCTAGTCAGATTCATTTCTGCTGTGCCAAGACAGGAACTCCTCATGTTTGATCCTTGGCCTCATTCAGTGGGTTAAGGATCCGGTGTTGCTTGAGCTGCACTGTAGGTCGCAGATGCAGCTTGGATCTGGTGTTGCTGTGGCTGTGGTGTAGGCCAGAAGCTGCAGCTCCAAATGGATCCCTGGCAGGGGAGTTTCCATATGCTTCAGGTGTGGCCCTAAAAAGGAAAAAATAACAATAAATAAATGTCAGGAATGAGGGAGGTGTCACCTCTACAAATATTCAAGAAAAATAGGAGAACACATGTACAACTCTTTCAGTAAATCTGATGACTTAAATGAAATGCACAAATTCTTTGAAAGATTTTAAATACCAAAGCTCACTCAGAAAAAGATGATCAAATGGCTCTATATCTTAAAAAGTGAGATTATACTAATAAAAAAAACCAAAAATCCACAAAGAAATTCCAGGCCCAGATGGTTTCAATGATAATTCTTCAGTAACCACATATTATGGGGGAAATAATACCAATTTCATGCTGACTTGTTCAAAAAATTAAATACGAGAAAACACCTCTCAGCTATTTCGACGAGGCCAGTATTACCCTAATACCAAAAGCAAAGACATTACAAAAAAACAGAATATTATCGCTCATGACTACAGACATAAAAATTCTAAACGAAATTTTAGCCAAAAACATCCAGTAATACAAGGATAACATACAACATGGTCTAGAAAGAAACTAAAGATTAGAGATTTGCCATATTAACCTAAAAAAAAAAAATCTCTATAGCCACATAAAAGGCACCTGATAAATTCAATATCCATTCCTATTAAAAACCTTCATCAAATGAGAGGTCACTTCTACTGCTTCTATTAGATACTGTAGGGAGGTTCTAGCAAGTACAATCAGGCAAGAAAGATAAAAAGTCACCAGATTGGAAAGGAGGAAGTAAAACTGTCTTTATTTGCAGACATAATCATCAATGAGGAGAGTACAATGGAATCTACAGAAAATCTAATGAGTCAGTTTAGGAAGATTAGAGAGTACATGATCAATATATGAAAACCAATTTCTATATGCTAGCAATGAACAACCAGAAAATTTCCAAAAAATATCATGTAGAATGGTATGAAAAACACAAAATGCTTGGAGATAAATCTGACAAAAGAAATATAAGACTCTTCCACTAAAAACTATGGCATATTGCTAAGAGAACTTGAGAACTTAAGACCTAAAAAAAAAAAAAAAATGGAGAAAATATCTCATGTTCAGAAAACTAAATACTGAGATGTCAATTCTCTCCCAATTTTCCCAAATATTTAACACAATATCCCAGCAGTCTATGTTGAAGAAATGGATAATCTGACTCTAAAATTCATAATGGAATGGGAAAGACCTAGAAGAGGCAAAACAACTCTGAAAAAGTACCAAGTTGGAGGATTAACACTTTCAGTGATTATTATAAAACTAAATAGTCAAAACAGTGAGGTAATGGCATCCAGACAGACAAATTAATGGGACAGGAGACACTAGATATAAGCCCACACATACAGGCAAGTGATTTTTCAACAAGTACAATGACAATGCAGCGGGAAAACTGGCTGCACCAATTTACATTCCCACCAACAGGGTAAGAGGGTTCCCTTTTCTCCACACCCTCTCCAGCATTTGTTATCTGTAGACTTTTTAATGATGGCCATTTTGACCCATGTGAGGTGGTGCCTCACTGTAGTTTTGATTTGCATTTCTCTAATTAGAGATGTTGAGCATCTTTTCATGTGCCCAATGGCCATGTGTTCGTCTTTTTTTGGAGAAATGTCTATTTAGGTCTTCTGCCCATTTTTTGATTGGGTTGTTTTCTGTTGCTGTTATTGAATTGTATGAGCTGTTTGTATATTTGGGGTATTAAGCCCTTGATGGTTACAACTTTGTAAATATTTTCTCCTGGTCGGTAGGTTGTCTTTTCATTCTGCTGAAGGTTTCTTTTGCTATGCAAAAGTTTACAAGTTTGATTAGGTCCCATTTGTTTATTTTTGCTTTTATTTCTTTAACCTGGGGAGAATGACCTAAGAAAACACTGGTATAATTTATATCAGAGAATATTTTGTCTATGTACTCTTCTAGGAGTTGTATGGTATCATGTCTTATATTTAAGTCTTTAAGCCATTTTGAGTTTATTTTTGTGGTAGTGTGAGGGTGTGTTCTAACTTTAATGATTTACATGCAGCTGTCCAGTTTTCCAAATACCACTTGCTGAAGAGACTGTCTACAAGAAAACCTTTGATACTTTTAGTTAGGCAAAGATATAGATAAAACACCAAAAACATGAGCTATAAAAGAACAACCTGATAAGCTGGACTTACTCAAAAACTTCTGTTCTTCAAAAGACATTGTTAAGAGAAGGAAAATACAGGGCCTGGAGAAAATTTTTGCAAGTATATTATCTGGAAAGGTCTTCCAGCTACAATATATAAGGGACTTTCAAATCTCAGTAAGAAAATAAATAATGCAATAAAACTTGGGCAAAAAATTTGAAAGCCTTTTCACCAAAGGAGATATTTGCATGGCAAGTAAACACATGAAAAGATGCTCACCATCACTATTCACTGGGGAAATATGAATTAAAATTACATGCTCTACTGTATACTTGTTAAAATTGCTAAAATTTAAAAGGCTGACCATACCAAAGTATGGACAGACAATGGGAGGGAATGGAACTCTCATACACTGCTGGTGGAGATATAAAATGGTACAACCACTCTGGAAGACAGATTAGCTATTTAAGTTAAACGCAGACCTACCATATGATGCAAACATTCCACTCCCAGGTATTTAACCAAAATGAAAAACATATGCACACAAAGACATACATGAATATACACAGCTTTATTTGTAATGGCCAAAAACTGGAAACAGCACACATTTTCATCAACATATGAATGACAAACAAATCTGGTACATTCATACACTGGAATACTACTCAACAATTATAAGGAATAAGCTACTGCCTCACGCAAGAAGTCTGATGAATCAAAAGCACTGAGTAAAAATCTGGTTTCAAAATTATATACTTTCAAAACTATATGATTTCAGAGTTCCCGTCATGGCTCAGTGGTTAACGAATCCGACTAGGAGCCATGAGGTTGCAGGTTCAATCCCTGGCCTTGCTCAGTGGGTTAAGGACCTGGCGTGGCCGTGAGCTGTGGTGTAGGTCTCAGACGCGGCTCAGATCCCGCATTGCTGTGGCTCTGGTGTAGGCCAGCGGCTGCAGCTTTGATTCGACCCCTAGCCTGGGAACCTCCACATGCCGTGGGAGCGGCCCAAGAAATGGCAAAAAGACAAAAAACAAACAAACAAACAAAAAAAACTATATGATTTCATTTATATGATATTTTCAAAAAAAGAAAAAAGAAAAAGAAAACTATCGTGGTTGCTGGGAGTTACAACATGGATGGAGGTGTAATGAACTAATCTCTGTCCTGAGTGTGGTGGTGCTGGTTACACAAATATATACATGTGTTAAAATTCAAAGAATTATACAGCTCTAGTAAAAAGAAAAAAAAAATCCATTAAGACAGCATGTTACACACTTATACCACACACATATCCCTTCGCTCTCTGTCTCTTGTACCTGGCTGCTTTCATTTTGCATTTTATTAATGTAATGGCTCAATATCAGATTCTAGAGCTCTCCCTCATTCTTTTTTTTTTGCAAGTGTATAATAATAATCCATTATGTGGATATAATTATTCAACTATATATGGGCATTTAGGCAATTTCCAGTATTTTTCTATTACAAACAATCATGCTAAGAATAACCTTGTTCATGTGTATTTGTATGTCAGAAGAGTACCTTGAGGGTCAATTCCTAGGAATGGGATTGTGAGGTCGAAATTACAAACACGTACATAGTTGTCAGAAACCATGCCAAATTTCTTTCCATTAAAGATTGTTACCTTTATTGCATTCCCACCAGCAAGGTGTGAGAATGCATGCTTTCCCACAGCCTCACCAGAGACGTTAGCAAGCTTTTAAACTTTTGCCAATCAGATAATTGAGAAATGGTGTCTCAACTGTTTCTTAGACAAAAAGGGTATTTTTCCAGTTTTAAATAAACTAAAAATACAGCTTTATTGGAATTCCCCTGTGGTTCACCAGGTTAAGGACCCTTCATTGTCACTGCTAAGGCTTGGGTCCCTAGCCCAGGAACTTGTACATGCCGTGGGTGTGGCCAAAAAAAAAAAATATATATATATATATATATATATATATAGAGAGAGAGAGAGAGATTTATAGCTCAATACAGCTATTTATATATATAATAGCTGTACTGAGATACAAAATCACATGCCATACAATTTCCCATTTAAAATATTCAATGCACAGTTTCTAGTATATTCACGGAGTTGTGCAACCATCACCACTAGCTGATTCCAGGCCATTTTCAATACCCCCAAAAGAAATACCATATCCATTAGCAGTCACTCCCCATTCCTTCCTCCCCCAACCCTAGGTAATCACTAATCTACTTTCTGTCTCTTTGGATTTGTCTATTCTGGACATTTCATTGACATGCTTTTTGTGGTTGAAGTTCTCTTGAGGCACTAAGGATCTGGCACTGTCACTACAGTGGCTTAGGTCGCTGCTTTGGCGCAAGTTTGATACCTGGCCTGCAGGCATGTCTGAAAAGAAAAAAAAGAAAAGGAAAGGAAAGGAAATTTAAATGTTTTTGTGGTCAAACATGGCCTTTTGTGATTGGCTTTGTTCACACAGCACAATGTTTTCCAGGTTCATCTGTCTGCAGCATATGCATCAGTACTCTGCTCCCTTTTTTGGCTGAATAATATTCCATTTTACACATCCATTCATCAACTGATGGGACATTTTAGTTGCTTCCATTTTCTGACTATTATGAAAGATACGTCTACGAACTTTTCTGTACACAAGTTTTTGTGTACATACATGTTTTCATTTATTTTGGGTATTCAATCCAGTAGAATTGCTGGATCATACAGTAACTTTATATTTAGCATCTTGGTGCAGTGCCAGATTTTCTGCAAAGCAGTTGCACCATCTTATATTCCCAGTAGCAACGCATGACATTTCAATTTCTCCACATCCTCACCCACACTTACTACACCTTTTTTTATTACAACCACACCAGTGGATGTAAAAATGGCACCACATTTTGGGTCTGATATGTGTCCCTCTGATGGTTAATGACACTGAGTATCTTTCATACCGTTGTTGTGTATCTCTGGAGAAATGCCTATTTAGATCTCTTGTCCATTTTTTCTACTGAATTGTCTTTTTATATTGAGTTCTTTATATACTCTAGACATATGACCCTTACCAGATATCGATCTGCAAAAAAATTCTCCAATTCTGTAGGCTGTCTTTTCACATTTTTTACATTGTCCTCTGAAACACAAATTTTTTTACTTATTTTACTTTTATGGCCACACCCATGGCACATGGAAGTTCCTCAGCCAGGGACTGAATCTGAGTTACAGCTGCAACCTACACTGCAGCTGCAGCAATGCCAGACCCTTTAACCCACTGAACCATGCTGGGGGTCAAACCTATGCCTCCGCAGTGACTGGAGCTGCTGCAGTAGATTCTTAACCCACTATGCCAAAGTCGGAATTCCTTTACTCTTATTTTAATATTTATTCATTAGACATAAAACTATCACTAGTTTTATATATGAATATCTAAGACTCTACTCTCAATTTCTTAACTTCTCTTGCTGTGAACCAGTCATAATCAGTTTGGGGACCAGCACTGGTTCCAAGCCTATATTTGAAATAGAAATGGTGTAAGAGTCACCAGATGATAATGAAATGAGGTTCCTTAACACAAAACTTTTTCATTTTGATGATGTCTAATTTATCTATTTTTTCTTTTGTTGTGTGTATTTTGGTGTCTTATCTACCAGAAAAGTTCAACACAGACTAAACATCTCTGGTAGGCTCAATAATGGCTCCCTAAGATGCCCACATCCCAATTCCTGTAATCTGTGAATGCTACTTTAAATGGCCAAAAGGATTTTGGATATGTGATTAAATTAAGTACTCTGAGATGAGGTTTAAGTATCTAGAGAGTCGAGATTCTAGACTCTCTAGATAGGTCCAATGCAAAACAATGGTCTTTATAAGACAGAGGCAGAAGAACAGAGGGGCAGAAGGAAAGGTGACAATGAAAGAAAGAAGTGGTGATCAAGCAAGATGGTGGAGTAATGTGAGGAAGAAGCTATGAGCCAGGGAATGCAGGAGGCCACGAAGGCGAGGAAGAGATTCTCCCTGAAGCCAACAAAGACCTGCCAACACCTTGATTTTAGAATTCCACTCTTCAGAACCATAAGAGAATAAATGTGCACTGTTTTAAGCTACTAATGGTGTGGTAATTTGCGAGAGCATCAATGGGAAACTAATATAAGGTCCAAAGTTTTAACTGGGGGCTAGTCACATAGGTACCCTTTGCCTAGTACATTCCAGACTCAGAAGGAAAGCAGGTCTTAAGCATAAACCATATGCCCTCAGGTCTACTTATGGAATTTCTATTCTATTCCACTTAGGTGTCTCCATACCAATACCCTGCTTCTTCCAATTATATAATGGCTTAAGAGTATGTTTCAATAACTGCTTGTGCTAGTAACACCTCATAACTTTTCTTTTCTAGCATTTCTCCAGCACTCCTACATGTTTGTTAACTTTAATATCAACTTTTGCTGCTCTATAAAAAGTTTTGTTGGTATTTTTAAATTGCATTTGTGTAAAATTAATGTTAACTTAAGGAGACCTGAAGTCTTTAGATGTTGAATCCTCCTACCCAAGTACAAGGAATGCCTTTCTACTATTCAAATCTACTTCTTTTTGCCTTCAAGAATGTTCTAAAGTTTTCCTCAGATGCTGCATCACATTTCCTGTTTATTCTTAAAACTATTTTATTGTTGTTGCTATTATTATTGATAGCTTCTTGCAATGGATGAAATATTTCAAAAAAAAAAAAAAAACCTTAGAGTTTCAGTTTTAAAAAAAAGAATAAAAAACCTCAGGCACAGAGTTCCCATTGTGGCTCAGCAGTTAATGAACTTGACTAGCATCCATGAGGACGCAGGTTCAATCCCTGGCCTTGCTCAGTGGGTTAGGGATCCGGTGTTGCCATGAGCTATGGTGTAGGTCACAGATGTGGCCCAGATCCCACATTGCTGTGGCTCTGATGTAGGCCAGCAGCTATAGCTCTCATTGGACCCCTAGCCTGGGAACCTCCATATGCCATGCGTGCGGCCCTAAAAAGACCAAAACAAAAACAAAAACAAAAAAACACCTCAGGCACAATATACAAAAATACACACAACTAGAGGGAGTAAATGTAAGTATGAGAGAACAGCCTGTTAGGTGCTAGCAGCCCAAGTTCAGTGGGCATCACTGGACAGATTTTCTAGGGGGAGTAGAGAAATGGGTCAATTCAACAAGAATGTTTAGTGCTGCTGTGATTCAATCAGCCAAAAAGCCATAGCTTAGAGCCAAAAAGCATGAGATAATTTCATCTGATAAAGCCTAATATCTATTCCTAATAACTTATAAAACTTAAATTCTTAAAAATACAGGAAGTTTCTTAATTATTATCAAGAACATCTAATTTCAACCAACTACCCCAATCATACTTCACAGTGAAAAAAGATAAGGATGCCTACTTTTTCACTACTCTTATTTAGCACTGTTCTAAAGCTCCAACCAATGCAATTATACATATACATACATATTTACTATTGGATTAAGTTGTTATTTAATCTACGGTAGTTGTTATTGGATCTACAAAATGGCCATTTCATGTTCTGTAATAGTGTGTATTTGAGTGTATATGTACATATATATGTATACACACATACATGAAAGGAAAATAAATAGAAAACATTATAAAGATGTCAACGAGTTTCAAATTTGTCTAACATTTTGATGCAATTCTAATCAAAAAAGCAAATGAAAAACAAGATAGACAAGAAAATGTTTTGGGAAGAATAATAATTTAAGGGAAGGGGATGACCTGCCAAGCCAGCTAATAAAATGGACAAATGAAAATGTAGTACTTAAACAAATCAAAAAATATACAAATATATCTGTGAAGAAGAAAAAAACAAAACAAAACAGGAGTTTCCACTGTGGTACATGGATTAAGGATCCAGCATTGTCTCTGCAGCAGCTCAGGTTCTATCCCTGGCCCAGCACAGTTGGTTAAAGATCCAGCATTGCCACAGCTGTGGTGTAGGACACAGCTGTGGCTCAGATGCATGCCCTGGCCAAAGAACCTCCCTATGCTACAAGTGCAGCTGCAAAAGGGAGAAAAAAAAAAAACAAAAAACACAGAAAAATCAAGAAACAAATACAAGTATGTAACAGAATTTGCATGAAAAGGAAATACTATATATAATTCAGTAAGTGGTGTTAAGGTAACTAACCACCTGAGAAAAAGATTCTCTACCTGACACCAATAGATTCTGAAGAATTAGAGATTTGCATTTAAAAGTAGAAGTATGAATTTAAAATACTTGTGAATATGGTGTTCTCGTCGTGGCGCAGTGGTTAACAAATCCGACTAGGAACCATGAGGTTGCGGGTTTGATCCCTGGCCTTGCTCAGTGGGTTAAGAATCTGGCGTTGCCATGAGCTGTGGTGTAGGTTGCAGACGCAGCTCGGATCCCGCGTTGCTGTGGCATAGGCCAGCGGCTACAGCTCGGATTAGACCCCTAGCCTGGGAACCTCCATATGCCACGGGAAGCGGCCCTAGAAAAGGCAAAAAGACAAAAAAAAAACAAAAACTAAAACAAAAAAAACTGGTGAATATATATAAACTTTATGCACAGGGCTTCTTAAGCCTAACAACAAAAGCAGAAACCATAAAGGAAAAGAATGACAGATTTGGCTAATAAATTTTTAGATAAGAATAAATAGAAAATTAAAAATTCAAATGCAAATGGAAACTTAGAAAAATATGAAATCCTTAACTAAGTGTTCATTTACTTTAAAAAGAAAAATTCAAACACCAATGGAAGCACTGACAAAGTCATGATCAAAAAATACAAAAGAAATACAAATGGCCAGCAAATGTGTCTAAGTGTTCAATCTTACCAGCATTTTTTTCAAATGCGCTGGGCACTGTGCTAAGGGCTTGACACCCACTACCTTGGCAAACCCTGCAATAACTCCTTGAGAGGTGCTATTACTACCCCTACTTCACAGATCATGAACCTGAGGCAGACAGTGGTTAATGCTACTTACCTACAGTCACACAGCCAGAAAGCAGATCGCTGGAGCCCAGAGTTGCACTCTGAACCACTACATGCATATCTCAACTCCCTAACTCTAGCAGACTTCTCTCTCATTAACTTAGGTAACTCACACAGTGAGCCTGGTATGTTCTTCTTACGCCATCTCCTTGCCACGCAGAATGGTGGTTCCCAGAATTCTTTCCTCAGTGACACACACTTTGAGTTAGGTCCATAAGTAGAATACTGCCTAGGGTCACCTAGAATTTCTCCAGGTTATAATGCATTCTTAGTATACCAGTTGTAACTCTATCATTCTTCTCTCTCTGAACTGAGATACATCTTACACCTAACTGCGTCACTCATCAAGTATGAAACCATGGTCAAGAAACACTAGCAATTTAAAAAAATCAATTAAAGAGTGCAATACCTTTTCTTGCCAGGTGAGAAGGGTAACAGCCACTGTGGGAAAGCAGATACCCTCACACAGTACTGGTGAGATGTTGAGAGTTTTCTTCAAAGGCAATTTGGCAATATCTGCTTTTTAAATGGGGAACTGACAATATTCCAGTATTCAGAAATTATATTCTATTCACAAGAATCTCTAGGATTCCAATAAATTTAGATCTAATTGCCAGCCTGCTCCCTTCTTACTGATTGTCTTGTCAATGCTATTCTCAGTAAGCTCTTTTCTAGTCCAGCCATCACCCAAGAGGAGCCCCCAGTACAGTGAAATAAACTCCTGACTATGAAATAGCCTGTGAAACATAATAACTACTACTGCACTATCTCTGAAAAGAGACATTACCTCTTGATAGTGCCAACCTATTTCATTCTCCATTTGCAAATCAAGAAGCAGTACCTCACATGAGCCAATGTCACCAAATCAGAGAAGCATTTTTTTAAAGTGATCCAGTTAGAAAACTACACTGCCCTGAGACACTGCTTAGACATTCTTAGTAAAACTTTAGAATGATGAACTTGAACCATACTTCAAACACATTTCTTTATAAATACAGCTAAGTTTCAGAAAGCATCTTTGTACCAGAAACAAGTCCCTAGAAAATCTTCTGCTTCCAATTAATCATTCCCCAAAAGAAAATCTAAGTGAGGCCTTTGCCATAACATGAATGCAAACTGCTAATCAATTTGTATCTTTAGAGCTGGCTTAGGCTATTTCTCAAATTTACTGCTGAGATGGTTTTTTATTAGTGCATGCTTTCATTCATATGTATACTATAACTACACAGGAAGAATTTAGTCCTTAAGTACCAAAGTTAGACTGTCATATCATTTTATAGTCATAACTGATACAGCAAATAGTCACAAACTGTTAGAATTTAAGAGGGCTTAAAGTATATTTCATTTTATTAGACAAGAAACCTAAGAAAATACTTTAAGCATGTAGAATTGTTTCAAAAACAGTGTATGTTTCTTTTATCAAAAACTACGTGTTCGCAACTCTTAGTCATACAATGATGGAAATCATTTGTTTAAAAATGCAGGTTTGATTTACAACAGCATTAAAAAGAATAAAACACCTTGGAATAAATCTAATAACCAAGAGGGCAAACAACTTGTACACTGAAAACTACGAAATGCTGCTGAAAGAAACTGAATAGGACACAAATAAGTGGAAAGCTATCCTGTGTTCATGGATTGGAAGATGAAATACTGTTAAGATGTCAGTATTACCCAAAGCAATTTACAGGTTCAATGGAATCCCTATCAAAACCACAGTAGTGGAGTTCCCGTTGTGGCTCAGTGGTTAACGAACCAACTAGCATCCATGAGGACAAGGGTTTGATCCCTGGCCTCACTCAGTGGGTTAAGGATCTGGCGTTGCTGTGAGCTGTGGTGTAGGTCAGAGACTCGGCTCAGATCCTGTGTTGCTATGGCTGTGGTGTAGGCCAGCAGCCACAGATCTGAATGGACCTCTAGTCTGGGAACCTCCTTATGCTGCAGGTGCAGCCCTAAAAAAGACCGAAAAAAAAAAAAAAAGTATTTTTTGCATAAATAGAAAAATCCATCCTAAAATCCATATGGAATTTCAAGGGGCCCCAAAGAGCCAACCGATCTTGAAAGGGAAGAACAAGGGTTGAGGTCTCACACTACCTGATTTCAAAAGATATAACAAAGTACAGTAATCAAAATAGTATGGTACTAGCATAAAGAGAGACAAACAAACCAATGCAATAGAGTGTAAAGCCCAGAAATAAACTCTCATGTGTATTTGGTCACATGATCTTCATACAAGGGTTCCAGGACTACTAAATGGGTAAAAGACAGTCTCTTCAACATAAACTGGATATCTACATGCAAAAGAAAGAATCTGGACCCTTATCTTACATAGTATGCAGAAATTAACCATAATGAGTAAAAGAACAAATGTAAAACCCCAAACTGTAAAACTCCTAGAAAATACTACAGGAAAAGCCTTCATGATATTGGATTTGGCAATGTTTTCTTGGATATGACCTTAAGAGCAAGGCAACAGGAGTTCCCATTGTGGCGCAGCAGAAATGAATCCGACTAGGAACCATGAGGTTGCAGGTTTGATCCCTGGCCTTCCTCAGTGGTTTAAGGATCCAGTACTGCCGTGAGCTGTGCTGTAGGTTACAGACATGGCTCAGGTCCCACGCTGCTGTGGCTGTGGTGTAGGCCGGCAGCTGTAGCTCCGATGAGACCCCTAGCCTGGGAACTTCCATATGCAGCAGGTATGGCCCTAAAAAGCAAAAAATAAAATAAAAGCAAGAATAGATAAATGAGACTACATCAGACTTAAAAACTTCTGTGTATCAAAGGAACAATCCTAAAAAGAGAACTTAGAAAATGGGAGAAAATATTTGCAAATCATCTGTCAAAGGTTAATATCGGAGTTCCCATCATGGTGCAGTGGAAACGGTGAGGATTCGGGTTCGATCCCTGGGCTCGGTCAAGGATCTGGCGTTGCCATGAGCTGTAGTGTAGGTCACAGACGCAGCTCAGATCCTGCGTTGCTGTGGCTGTGGCAGGCAGCTGTTAGCTCCGATTCCACCCCTAGCATGGGAACCTCAACATGCCTCAGGTGCAGCTCTAAAAAGAAAAAAAAAAAAAAAATTAATATCCAGACTATATAAAGAACTCCTATAACTCAACAACCAAAATAATCCAATTTAAAAATGGGCAAAGCACTTGAATAAATATTTCTCAAAACAAGAAGACATACAAATGGCCAACAAGCATATGAAAAGATGCTCGATATCATTAATTATTACAGAAATTCAAGTCAAAACCACAACAAGGTATCACCTTTATAGACATTAGACTGGCCCCTATTTAAAAAAAAGAAAAAAAAAGGAAAGAAATAAATAACAAGTGTTGGTGAGGATGGAAAGAAACTAATCTTTGCGCACTATTGGTGGAACTTAAAATGATGTAGATGCCGTGGAAAACAGCATGGCAGGTGCTTGAAAAACTAAAAATACAACTACCATATGATCCAGCAATCCTACTTCTGGGTATATACCCAAAAGAATTAGAAGATTTCAAAGAGACATTTGCCCACCCATGTTCAGAGCAGTATTATTCACAAGAGTCAAGATGTGGAAGCAAACCAAATGTCCATTGATGGATGAAGAGACTAACAAAATGGGAAAATGATATATATGTACAATAGATTATTCTCCCTTAAAAAGGGAAGAAATCTTGTCACCTGCTACAACACAACGAACCTTGAGGACATTACACTAAGTGAGCTAAGCCAGTCAAATCCTTCATAATTCCTACGAAAAGACAAATCCTACATAATTCCACTTATGTGAGGTATCTAAAGTAGTCAAATTCATAAAAAACAGAAAAAACAGAAAGTAGCTTAGTGGCTGCCAGGGACTGGAGGGAAAAGAGAAACAAGGAGCTGCTGTTTAAAAGCTACAGCTTCAGTTTTGCAAGATGAAAAAAGTTCTGGAGACCCACCACCCAACCATGTGAATATACTTAATACTGAACTGCATTAAAATGGTTAAGATGGTAAGCTTTTTGTGTCTTTTAAACCATAATTATATATCAATAAATAAATAAACAATTAGAGTGGATCTGATGCTCTATCATAACAGACCATGTCAAAGATCTTCTTAGACCTAAGGCATTTTTCGGACCTTTGCTCTAAGTTCTATATTCAACAAGTGAATTAAACAAACTGCTATGGTTTTCTAAAAATCTTTCTAAAGCAACACAAGAATAAAGGAAAAACGGATCTACTACAGATGAAACTAATGACCACCTAATCCAAAAACTCCTTTGTAAGAATGAACAAGGTACCAGAAATGAACTTCTTCTAGAGTTCCTGGACTTCTAATCAAAGTCTGAAACAGATTTCACCACCATCAAAAGAGGATGCTGGGAGTTCCCTTGTGATACACAGTGGGTTGAGGATCTCGCATTGTCACTGCAGGGGCTGAGGTCACTGCTGTGGCTCAGTTTCAATCCCTGGCCTAGGAACTTCTATATGCCATGGGCATGGCCAGAAAAGAGGAAAGAAAAAAAAAAAAAAAAAGCAGATGTCACTACAAGCCTTTGGATTACCTCTATGTCCTTTGAACAGGGCCAGTTTCTAAGACTAAAACCACATGTCTAGACTAGCTTATTACACCAATCTAAAACTAAGGAGTATTCACAGAATGCAATATAGCTTAATTTAACCTAAGCAATATACCAGGTACCTAAATCATCAAGAGCAAAGAGTTGAATCAGCAGCTTCCAACATCAAATACCTGGTCCATGGATTATCCACTCATAAATTTTCTTGTTCTCCTTTTAAGAAGGCACCAGGATCATTCTAATAGTTAAGAAGCTGACAGAGAGTGATACAGATGTTTAGGCTGCTTTTTTTTTTTTTTTTTTTGAAAGTACACCTCTCTTGAATACTCAACACACTCATTTTGCATGAAGGGGCAGATCTGTTCTTCACACAGTTGGTATACAACAAAATCTAGTACTCATTCAGGATTAAATAGCTTGGCTCTATGGACAGAAAGCTTGCAAGGGAATCCTGGCTCAACTACCTATCCGCTCTGTTACCTTGAGAATGTTACTTTGTACCTGTTTCATGACCTATAAATTGGGGTTTTAGGGGGATTTGAAATCTTAAAATCCAAAAGTCACAAAAGGGATGGTTCAGATAAGTATACGTTACTTATTTTAGTCACAAGGGAAAGTAACATGTAGGGAACACATTTGGATGTCACCCCATGTCCTACAATAATAGAACTGCTAATGATACTTGTATCCAAGTTCAGAGTTGTACCTGTACTCTGGATGCAAGCCAGGTCCCGGATATGAGAAGGGGAGGATAAGCTCATTCTGGGCAAACCTCCATTTAAAACAGAATGCCTGCTATATACACACTGCAGCTGTGGACAGAGGTTCTGCCCCATAGAAGTCCCAGTCCAGGTGAAGAATGACAGCCATAAAAGAATTTAAGTAGCTAACAGAGGCAGTACATGATTAAGCATCAGAATGAATGACAGCCAACAAGGACAATGCACATTCAGAGAGGGGACTGCAGGACAGAACCCAAGTGGAGAGCTCACCACACTGCTCCAAGCGGTGGCTGGAGGCCACAGGAGAGCTGCCCACGAAGTCGATGGACACTGGCGCCACTTGGTAAAGGGTCAAAAAAACGAGGCCAAGGTGGCAGAGAGAATAGTCATGGTGTTAACAAAAACTGGGAAACCGGAGGTGGCACAAGACAATTCTGCTCTGGACTTGGGGCCCCACGTGCCAGACAGGCACAGGGCTGTCCAATGGGCAGCTGGAGAACAGTGACACACGACAAGGCAGGATGATAACTAAGAAGTGCAAAGTCACAGAAATGAAGGAAGAAAAGTTCCAAGAAGCAGCTATCAACAGTGCCTGGTGATGCTTAGAACAAATAGAGAAGTATCCAGAGGAAAGGGGCCTCTCAGTCAGACAAGGCCCATCAGACAACTCAAGCCACATGCAGATTATAAGGAACGTTTCTAAAATATTCAATACCCAGCAATGATCTCATTTTCCTCAAGAGGAGTCTGGCTTATTACTACTCTGGATGATAACCCATTAGATAATTTTACATCTACTCCCCAAAGCTGATTTTAGGGGCAGGTATTGAGGAGGATGGCTGCAAAGATTTTAAAGAAGAGAAAATAGGCATTAGCAAGAGAAAGAGAGGACACACTTCTTCCAGCTGCAGGATTCAGAAGCTCCCAACAGCAGCAAATGGCTTTCAGGAAAGGCAACCAACAAAAGTTCATCAGTGAGGCAATATGAGGGAAGCAATATTCTACGTACTAGGCCCTAAATCAAGAAGTAATATTCTACGTACTAGGCCCTAAATCAAGAAGTCACTTACCCCCCTTGCAAAGGATTAAAACATTTGACCCTTAATAAGGAAATCACTTTAAGAAACATTTTTATATTCTAAAGTAATAATTTGATTACAAAAAAAGTAAATACCACTCCTGATCAATTCTACCACCCTATCAAATTAGCGGTTTCTCTCTTTTCTTCTGAACTTTACTCCTAAACACTCTGTTTTACCCTCCTTCTGCACTTATGTCCCAAATAGGGCTTAAAAAAAAAAAATTTGTGCATGAAACCAAAGTATCTGGTGAAGCAATTTAAAAGTCCTACAAAAGACGGTCAAATTTTGCCCTGCCATAAATGGCCAATTAGTGATAACATTAAAATATAAATTGTCAGACTAAAACAATCACATTCCTGAAAATTCATCCAAGTTTATATTTACTAAATACATAAAACGTAGCTTTTTATTTATACTAAGAGACAATCATGCTCTCCAAAAACACATTTTGCAATGAAACCATATTATACACATACATGACATACAATGCTTTTAAAAAGCTCTTATTTGCTGGTAATAATATGCTTATTTATAAATTAAAAATGCTACTAATAAGTTATACATTTAATATATACACAAATACTTTCACCATATATACACATATTTTCACTATATATATATATATATATATTTTTTTTTTTTTTTTTTAACGGCCACACCCGCGGCATATGGAAGTTCGAGTTAAGGACTGAATCCAAGCCGCAGCTGCAACTTATACCCCATCTGTGGCAATACTGGATCCTTTAACCCACTGCACCTGGTCGGGGGTCGAACCCACGCCTCTACAGATACCTGAGCTGCAGTTAGATTCTTAGCCACTGTGCCAGAGAGGGAATTCCCACCTATACATTTTTAATATATTTTCACTACACACACACACACACACACACACACACACCTATTTTCACTCTTCTCAATATGTAGAGCTTAGCTTCAAGAAAAATCTTGATACCAGTCCAGAATAAGCAAGTTATTTGTAGTAATTATAGTAACTTCTACCTATGACAGCTCTTTCAAAGTCCTTCTAAACGCAGAACATAGTCAAAACATCCTCAAAGGTCCCTTTTCTCTGGTCTAGTGAAACTTCCAACAGATCATGAAAATAAATGTTAAGATACAGGAATGTAAAGGCATATAGGATGTTAAGGCCAAAAGTGGCTCATACTTCTAACTTAAGAAAATTAACATCAAGTTCAAACATTAAAAACTGCCTTAGGTACTCTAGCTATTTCTGCTGCTTTTCATCAGAAGACAATGAGTTTTATTTTGTTTGTAGATTTTCTAGTGAAACTCTGCTGCAATAGAAATATACAAAATACCCAGAGAACTATCATTAAAATTGCAGGTTAAGTCTTAACTTTGAACAAGTCAGCTAGTTTATACTACGAAAATAAGCACCAAAAATCCTCAGGAGATAAATGGACAAAATGAACTCGGCTACCTTCAGAAATCTGCCTAGATTTGCTTGGGGGGGGGGGCGGACTACTCAACCGCACCCCTTTGGGGCAAATGGTGCCAAGCTGGTGATATCACATTCACGTAAGAAAATCAATTTCTCCTACTTACTCAAACAAAAACTACTAGAATTTGATCAGCAAGGAGACTGAAAGCACTGGCCATTTTTGGCACTACCTTTACGGAATATTTGATTAGAACCAGATCCACTTACAATGGGTAGAGTTCTTTGTTCCATACTAGCATAATTACCATCAATATTTTTAATTGCTAATTTCTCCATTCAAAGTGTTCATACGGACATAACATGGGCCACAAAAGATGTCTGATTCTGCCACAACCACGGGCTGATTCGACCCCATCTTTTCATCCTTGTACACCTTGGCAGGTATCCTCCCCAACTCTCACATTATGAGTATTAGAGAGGTGTACTAAAACTTAGAAACTATACAAATAGCAAATATAACGTAGGCTGCCATTTCTCAAACGAGGGACTTGACAATACAAACTTAATGTCCTACTAGACTCAATCATTTTATTTCCCCTTGCTAATGGCCCCTGAAGATAATCACTCACTTAAATGTTAAATGCCTGGCACTGTGAAAAGTAAACAAAGGAAGAGAAAAACAAGGACCCAATACCTGCCAAGGATGTCTTTAACCCCAAAGAGACATTAATTCATTGTACTATTTCAGGTTTACTGGACACCAACTATATGCCAGGCTGTGCTGGGCACCACCGACATACATTAAGATCAACTAATCGCAGATGTGTAATGAATGATGAACTATGACAACCCCAACCCCAATCCTAAAGTAGTAATATTTTATTCAGGAAATAATATTGCTTCTATCAATTAATCCTTTCTGATTCATAATTCTTTAAATAACTTCTCAACAATTACAACGAAAAAAACAAAACAGTAAGCTGAAACACATTTGCACTTTAACATTAATTTGGCTTGCTTTGCTGTTGGCTTCAATTAACAATAAAAAAGCAAGTGACTTCAGTTGTAAAGTAGAACATCATCCTTAAAGTTACTGTGGCAAGTAATTATTTTCTTTGCAGTAGCAGCTTAGTGTAAAACGGTAGCTAAGCTAACAAGTTTTGCTTAGCTTTTTAAAAACCATTCACTTTTAGTGATTTCTTTAGGAAGGCTTTATGGCCACCTCATTTCCCTAGGCTCAAACACAGGTAGTGACAACCAAATTACAGATCTGGTCTTCTAGGTTACAAAATAATTTTTAATCCTGACAAAGTATCGGTTTTACAGTCACCCAATACTAACGAGAGTTTTAAAATTAAGGGTCAGCCCTTTTAACTGTAAATTATAGAAAAACGTTTGCAAACTTGAAACTTGCCATTTGTTTTTAAAGTCTTTCACATTAAAGACAACGACAATTATGTATCTTAAAATATGTAAAAAAGTATAGGCATAGCTTCAACAGTTTAATAGAGGGCTAAGGAGAAATATATCTGAGAAAGGGAGAATTCGCTAAACAATCAACACTGCAAAGCGATACTGGACGGGGAAGCTAAAGAAACAGGATTCCTCCCCAAGAACTGTTTTAACAATTCCAAAGTAAAATTTGATAAGCTGTTTTTAAGTCTCTCCACTAGTCTCGCTATTTTTACTGCATTTTAAAGTGAGCTCTCTTCCCACGCCGTTATTAAAGCTGCAACCAAAAAAAGAAAGAAAAAAAAAAGTCCTAAAATTCTCCTATTAACAGCAATCAAGTCTAAAAATACGCCCCTCCTACATAGTGGACCAAGAGGCAAGAATAACGAGAACCAGGGAAGTTTTGAAATGGCAGTGACAGGAGACCAAAGGAAAGACAAGGGGAAGGAATCACGGAGAATGAGAGCAACTCTGTGCGGCCAACGCCGCGAGTTGGCACCCGAACTCCAAGTTCCCGGCTCGGGACAGGACTCGACCGAGCAACTTCGCGCCGGACGCAGACCGGAGCCGCGGCCCTTCCTCCCCGGTCGCAGCCCGGCAGCGGCCTCCGCGAGGGCGCGGTGACAGCCGCGGGGCCGGGACTAGGAGATGCCGGCCGGCTGACACCTACCTTCCTTCTCGGCCCGCGCCGCGGCCACGACGAGAGTCATCACCAGGTGCAGTGCTCCCAGGAGGCCAGCGGCCGCACTCCGGGGGCCCCCGCCGCGGCCGGCCGCGGGCTCCAGACCAGCCCTGGCAGACGTGGAGACGGCGGCGGCTCCTGCTGCTCCTCCTCCCGCCCGCTTCCCCATCCCTGCCGGCCGGGGGCCGCCGCGCTCGAGGTGCGGCGCGGTCCTTCTCGGCGAGGCGGCGGCGCGGGAGCCGTGGTCCAGGTTCTGGCCACGGAGCCGGGAGCGAGAGCAGTTCCGGGCCCAGGGCTCGGGCTCCGGGCGTGGGTCTGGTCCGTGCGTGCGTGCGAGCGAGAGTGTCAGTCACGGCCTCGGCCTCGGCATCGCCTACGAAGAGTCGAAGCGGAGAGGCCGCGGGTCAAGCGCGGCGGGCGGCCATACTGGAAACGGGCAAGGGCCGCGGGCTCTGGGCGCTGGCCTGCGAGGGGCGGGGCGCGGCCCCAGGCACCGCCCCCGCCGTGCCGTCACCTGGACGGCAAGCAGGTCTATCCGCTCGGGAGTCCGCGGGTCCGACCTCCCCTTCGCGCTCTTGGAGGCCCGCGGCTTCAGCGGCCAGACGGGACACGGGAAGCACAACCCCAACCCGTCACCGCTACCCCGCCGATGAGGAGGAGAATGAGCGAGGCATGCCAGGGCCCAGCCGCCAGGACTTGTGATGGCGGCTCATGCTTCGCAATGCCAGTGACGGAGATCACGTGGGGACGGGGAGGCCTGGCCGCGCAGCCGCCCTGGCGCGGGGGCGGGGCTGCGGGGCGCTTGGGGAGGTTGGGCAGCTGCTCCGAGGTCGGGACAAACCCCTGCATCTTTGGTACTGCAGTGCGAGAGCCTTCCAGGGGAATGAGTGCGCATCCGGACCTCGTGGTCCAGCGCGGAAAATCCTATCCAGTGACTACTCCTGGCCGCACCTCCGCCTCCCAGTCGCTTCGAGAATACCCCAGGCCTGATTCAGTGCCTGATGGTGCTGTCTTGGGAACAGGGACCTGCTCTATTCGTCTTTGTTTCCTTATAGACACAGCACCGAGGAACGCTTAATGTAATCCTCCTTACCTTGGATTGTGCCAACTTTGATACGGGAAAAACTCTTTGCTTTGTGTGTGATGGGGGTGCAGCAGTGACCATGGAAGGCAGATTGTACTTAAGAAATATGTCTAGTGGCTATGCTGGCTTTCTCCGGCTTGGAAGTATTCTTAAGACATTTTATTAACATAAAAGGCCCAACTCAAAGGCCACCTCTTTTAGTCTCCTTCAGGAAGTCACCTCATGCCTCCTAGATGCCCTTTCCATTTTACGTCGAGGTTCTTGGTGGGCGTGGCTATTCTCTACGTGCTCCCTCTTTAATCAGTAACTTCCCCTAACTCCTAAACTTAGTAACTATTTTAGTAACTTCCCCTAACTCCTGAGCCACCTCCTTAAACACTTCGCAGAATTTGTTGAGTGAATCGTATTTTTAAGGCCAAGTCCACCCCTAATAAGTCTCGGACCAAGCTATGTGGGAAAATAAAATTTCAGGAAGACTTAAACTCAAAGTACTACCCTATGCAGTAGTCTTCTTTGTCAGGAGCACTTTATTTTACTTAATAAATTTGTATATTTTAATAGCCTTACCCTGATTTTGAAAAGCCATTATGTTTTTCTGACTATTAGTGTCAAAATTGAATAATCAAATGTTGTTCTTGAGGTAATTAAATAGGGATAATTAATATATCTAAGTTCGGTTTTCCATGTTTGTAGGCCTAAGGCAAGAGATTTCTGGAAAGCTTTTTAACTCACTGAAGAAATCAAGCCCAAGAATAAGTCACTGAATGCCTTAGCTGGGTCCAAGCTTACCTCCAGTGTGCAGCACTGGGAGTCAGCAGTCCTTCCCCCATTGCCAGGTTCAGGGCAGATAAACCTCTCCAACCATGAAATGCTCAGGTTCTCTTACACAGGAATTAACCATGTCCTTTGATTAGCCTGAGGCTCTAGAGCCCCATGAGAACTGAGTTTACATCTATAATTGGAGCTTAGACACATACAGACATGTTTGATGGAAGGCAGATTTCCCATGAAGCTAATGAAGCTTACTTTAGGGCCCCTCTCTGGCACAAGTTTCTTCCAAGGCCCTGCATCTAATTGTGTATCTGTAAGCATTTGTATTCTTGTTCTTCAAGCCTCCCACCCCCAATAGCTGTGTCGTAATTAGAGCCCACCATACGTGAACCTCCATTGGGAGCAGAAGGGGTGATAATGGAAGTTTGCTCCCAGGAAAGGACAATGAAACTTCTGGGACAATAATAATAAAAGAAGAATTTACTGACCAGATTGGTACAGCTGTGTTGGAGAGCAGCTGGAGTTGAACCCCACCCCCACCCCACCCCGATCCCCCTGCCACATCATCCTCTCTTCCCGACAGCCAAGTGTCTTGGGATGGAGAGAACTAGGAGTTAAAACTGAAAGAACTATCACCAAGGACCCTCTGAAAGCTCTGATTAGTGATAGACCTCTCTAAACTCCTTTTAGGAATTAGAGAGCCCTGGGCATTTGGCAGGTGGAGGCAGGCTATTGAACTGGCAGAATCAGGGAAAACCAGCTAAACCAGTGGTTCTCAAAGTATCATCCCCAGACCAGCAGCATCAGCATCCCTGGGAACGTGTTAGGCATGAGAATTGGCTGACTCTCACCCAGACAGGAGGAATCAGAAACTCTGGGTTGATGTCCTGCACTTTGTGTTTTAACAAACCACTGGGTGATTCTGCTCCACGCTCAAGTTTGAGACTGTTGCACTAAATTGATACGTGGGGGGAACTACAAATTATCAGGGCTCTTCCCTTCTACTCACTGTTCTCTACCCAGGTTAATAAACTACTCTGGAAAGCAGAGTTAAAACGGACACAGATGAATTTGAACTTAAACCCCAGCCCTGCCCTTAATAGCTGTCGGATGCTAGGCAAATTACTCAACTAGGGAGTTCTCATTGTGGTGCAGTGGAAACGAATCTGACTAGTATCTATGAGGATGTGGGTTCAATCCCTGGCCTTGCTCAGTGGGTTAAGGATCCGGCGTTTCCGTGAGCTGTGATGTAAGTCGCAGATGTGGCTCAGGTCTGGCATTGCTGTGGCTGTGGTGTAGGCCAGCAGCTGTAGCTCCAATTGGACCCCTAGCCAGGGAACCTCCATATACCTCGGGTGCAGCCCTAAAAAGACAAAAATAAACAAATAAATAAAACATAAGCCATCGCTCCAATGGCCCTCCTACAAGGGCTCGCATCTCAGGGTAGAAGCCAAAGCTCTTTTTCTGGCCCACATGGCTCTATGCCACCTGGCTCCTCATGATCTTTGACTTCCATTTGGACTGTACTCCTCTGGGCTCAGTTTACTTCAGCTGAACTCGCTACATTTTGTTCCTCAGACCCACGTGGGATGCTTCTGCTCCAGGGCCTGTGCCTCAGTTCTTCCCTGTATCTTCCCTGTGCGATCTCTTCCCCCAGTTTCCTGCTTGGCTCACGTTCTCACCATCTTCCAGTCTTGGCTCAGTTATCATGTTCTCCATGAAGCATACGCTGACCACCATTGTCCCAATCCTGCCACCCCCAAGTCCCAGTCCTGCTACCCTGTGCTCATTTTTCCCCCTTTATCCATAAAATGCATCATTTTTTATAATACTGTATAATTCATTTATTCACTATGTATTAGTTTTTATCTGTTTTTCAGCCCCATCTGTTTTGTTGATTTATATATCCCAAGCTTCTAGAATATAGTAGGCTGTCAGTAACACTTATAGAGTGGATGGATGATACCAAAATACAAAGAGAAGTAAGACACAGTCCTTTCCCTCAGGGGAACTTAAAGTATAGTGGATAAGACAGACATATACAAAACGTAATTGGAATGAGTGAACTAAAGGAGAGAAGAGGAAGAATATTAAATACAGGCAATTCTTTATTACCTTTATTTATCCAGCCTTTTCAATTTCTTCAACTGATTTTTCTTTGTTTTTAGTTCTCTTTCATCTAGTTCAGGGCATGGATAAAGCCCACAGCAGTAAGTGAGTCAGAAGAAATGTAGCATATTGACAACTGTCTTTGATATACAGGGTAATCTACTTATTTTGTCTGCTGTGTGCCTTATACCTTGGTAGGTTTCCCATAGCATGCAGAAGTTCCCAGGCCAGGGACTGAACCTATGCCACAGCAGCAACCAAGCCACAGCATTGACAACACCAGATCCTTAACCCACAGAGCCACCAGGGAACTCCACCTTGGTGTTGTGTTTTTTTCTTTTTCTTGGTGTTATCCTTAAAAAGACAAAAAAAAATTAACTCATGAGGCCATAGTCTGTTCAATTACTAGGTAAATTGCTGTAGCCTCGAGAAGGACCAAAAAACCTCAGGTTCACGATGCAGGATGAGTATAGTAGCTTGGAAGGTGGTAGGCTCAGCCCACTACTTCTATGGATTTCATCCTATTTGTAGCTCCTTACTCAGATATTCCAAGAAAACTGGATGCCTTTGCAGTTTCCAAATTCACTGGAACTAAGGTCTTACTGATGGCCATACTGCTACCATGTTTACACTTCTATTAATAAAGCATATTGCATTTAGATGCTGAAAGTAACTATGATTTTGTTCAATATTTTCCTTCCAAGCTGACTGACACATTTTACAAGCCTATATTAATATTTCTAGCATCCTCAAGAAATATTTCCATGCCAAACACCCTAGTCTGGAATGAACCAAAATTTCAGCCTGCTGCTTCAGAGTCTCAACTGATTCCAGTACGTGCCTAACTCTTTCTCTCCTGGAATAATTATTAATAATTGTGTGACTTTTTGAGATACTTCATGTGGTTTAGTGGTCTTTCTATTAAAAGGAGGGAAATAATATTCTTGAGGACAGAGGATCCCTCCAGACTTTTCCCTGCTCTTCCACCTCCTCTCCCATTAGCCTCTCCCACACTCACTAAGATCTTTGATGGGGAGTTTTAGGCCACCTCGAATTTCTGAACTTTCCTAGACACCATCATTATTAAAGAAACCTACTTCAGCCATCACTGATCTGTACTTAAGATGTCACGGTCAGATGTGAATTAGCAGCCTTGGAAAGCCACTCAGCTGTGGTGGGGGGATGAGACTGAATAAAATCTTCACAGACTTTGGTGTTCCTGCTTCTCCCTATTCTGTAACTGTAACTGTAAAAAGTTCAGGAATATTTAGTAAGGGTGAGGGCCAGTATATTTAAAATGCTCATATGGAAACCGGAAATGTTGAAAAACAAAATGAAAATGTTAACATAAAAGATGAAAATTATCTCTGCCAGGTCTAGCATGAGTTCCCTAAATGAGGAGTCAAGAATTGACTGTTATATGTGGAGACAGTAACTGTGCTCAAGAGTAAGTATCACAGCTGTGACACACACACATACACACAAACACTCACACAAATACCACAAACACACACACAAACACACACACATGCCTAAGGAGTATTTTCCATAAAGTGAATCCTACCTTCTCTAAAGATCATCTCTTGAATTTCCAATATTTTTTCCCAATATTTTAACCACGAGTTAAATTTCATAGTTTTAATTCTGGTATTTCAAAGCCATGCAACATGGCCAGCCAAATGTCTCTAGGACCATGAATTAACAAGTCTTTGAATTATTCTTAAAAGAAAAATGTCATCAAGGAGTAGTCGTTGCAAGTTCTCAGGGGGCATGTCTGCGTTTCAGAGGTCATCCACATTATGGTTAGCATCTGCGCTCGATCCTAAAGGTTTCATGCTTTGAATCCTTTGATGGCACACAGGCCGGGGAATACTAATAGCAGAGTCCTTGATCTTCATAAAATATGTGTTCTGTCACACAATGTAAAATAGGATTGCAAGTCAAAGAATGATTCTTTTTGTTGGAGAAAATGTTTTCTTTCTGACAATGTGGTCTTACTTGTTGTGAATAGCCTCACACCAAAAAATCCACAGGATTTTAGAATAAGAAATGCACCGTTTAGTTGAGACTGGCTTTGGAACTATCCCCTCCATTTATAGCTATTGTTTGGCAATTATGCAGCCTCTCTACAAGTGTTTCTGGTTTCATGTTTTTTGGGGTTTGGGGAGGTTTTTTTGTCTTTGTCTTTTTAGGGCCATACCTGTGGCAGATGGTGGTTCCCAGGCCAGGGGTCAAATCGGAGCTACAGCTGCCAGCCTACACCATAGCTATAGCAACTCAGGATCCAAGCTACGTCTTCGACCTACAGCACAGCTCACGGCAACGCCAGATCCTTAACCCACTGAGTGAGGCCAGGGATCAAACACCACGTGTCCTTGTGGATACTAATGGGGTTAATTAACCACTGAACCACAATGCGAACTCCGGTTTCACATTAAAAAAAAAAAAAAAAAGTTAAAAAAATAACTCCAGAAAGCCTAGTCATAAGGATTGAATAAACGAAATTCCCAGGAGCTATCTAGCATATGAAAGATGCCTGATCATGTCACTGTTATAATAATGATAATCGTTACAGAATTGGAAACTGAGGCCCAGAAATGCAGGGAGCTGTCCAAGGTATTGGCTTGGCAGACACATGACTCTCCTTCCAGACCAAGGTTTCATTTTTTTGTTTCATCTTCAGGTCCATTTAATATTTTATCTGTCTGCGGTTCTTTATTTGGCAGAGTGCTCTTTTAATTATTGTATTCATCTTAAAATAATGTCAGCACTTGAAGAATTAAAATTCTGCTGCTTTACCTAAACAACAGCACAGATCAATCCGGTCAAATTGTAAGAGGTGAATCCAATGATTCTCCAAAAGGGCTCTCACTAAATGATTATGAACCATAGCCTGACCTTCCCTGAAATCATCTGCTCAAGCCTAAGCACTTTATGTGGGTCAAGCTTGTATGATGACATACAACCTCAAAACCTCAATGACTTCAAACAACAGATACGTTTCTCTCTTCCACTACTTGTTCATCCAAGACCCAAGTTGATGGAGTCACCTGTCACCCACTATAGCAAAGTGAAAGAAGTGCTCAGAGGAACTCTGAGGCAATAAATCATCCGATGAGAACTGACATTGCATCACTTCCACTCATAACTCATTGGTAAGAAAAAGCCACGTGGCCACACCTCTCTTGGAGGGACTGAGGAAGTGTAATCTCTCCTGTGGCTGGAAGGAGAGTGGGCAGAACAATTTAATAGCCCTAAGGATAACAGAAACAGATTCAGACATGGAGAACAGATTTGTGGTTGCCAAGGAGGTGGGGGGGATGGAATGGGAGTTCGGATTTTAGTAGGTACAGACTATTACGTTTCAAATGGATAAGCAATGAGGTCTTGCTGAATAGCCCAGGGAATTATATCCAATCTTTTGTGATAAAACATGATGGAAAATAATATAAGAAAAAGAATGTAGGGAGTTCCCATTGTGGCTCAGCAGTAACAAACTCAAATAGTACCCATGAGGATGCGGGTTTGATCCCTGGTTCAGTGGGTTAAGGATCCAGCATTGCCCTAAGCTGCAGTGTAGGTCACAGATGCAGCTTGGATCTGTGGCTGTGGGGTAGGCCAGCTGATGCAGCTCTGATTCGACCCCTAGCCTGGGAACTTCCATAGTCCACAAGTGCAGCCCTAAAAAAAAAAAAAAAGAAAAAAAAAAGAATGTATGTATTTGTATGACTGAATCACTTTGCTGTACAGCAGAAAAGTGACAGAACTTTGTAAATCAACTAAATTTTAATACAATTTTTTAAAAAATAGCCCTAATGACTACTTCAGGCTTTGACATTTTTTCTTTTCTTCTTGGAAAATAAGCAGCAGCCTGAGAAAAGGTGAGGGAAACTGGTTTCTGTTTCTCATGAATTCTCACATTGTAAAGAACAACTTTAAGTTGTTGTTCTTATGCTTTTTTTGTTTGGTAGTTTGATATATTCTTATTGTGAGTGCTTGAAGCATGAATGCTTTGAAAAGCTGTTGGGGGAATTTAAATTTTAGTTTTTAGAGTTTATACATTAAAAAGGCAATAAACAGGGGTTCCCACCCAGGCATAGTGGGTTAAGAATCTGACTGTAGCAGCTTACCTCTCGAAGGAGGTGAGGATTCAATCCCCAGCCCAGCCCAGTGGGTTAAAGGATACAGTGTTGCCGCAGCTGTGGTGTAGGTCACAGCTGGGGCTCCGATTCATATGTACGGCAGCCATAAAATTTAAAAAAAAATTTTTTTAAAGGCAATAACAGGGACTCTTTGAACAGTGGTTAGATTTCTGATGAGGAATTTTTCATTATCTTAGCTGTGATAATGGTTATTGATTTTTCAAAATGAGACTTTTTATCTTTTAGAGATAATCCTGAAATATTTATGAATGAAATTATATGATGGACTTTTGCTTCAAAAGAATCTACAGGGTAAATGGGGGCAGTGGATAGGGTTATAGCGGAAAGAAGATTAGGCATGAATTGATCAGTTGCAGCTGGAGGACTGGTGCAGTGTGCATTCTGCCAGCCTCTCTACTCTCTGCTTGGAATTTTCCATTAAAAAAAAAAAAGGCAATAACAGCCTTTTAGCTATTTTAGCTCCAGATCTAGCTTCTCTACATACAGCTAAGAAGGGGTCCTAGACTGTCACTGCTGCTAGTGGGGCCCAGCCAGAGAGATGAAATCGTCAAGGCCTGGGACATACTTCATCTGAAGACTTTTTGCACTTGCCAAACATTTGAAACAACTACTCAGCCAAGGGTGGCAGCAGGTGATGCCCATGCCCTGCAATATCTGGTAGGACCTTAAAACCACCTGCTCTTGTCCCCTGAGGAGGCTTTGTTCAGAGCCCAAGGCCAGGGTTGCTGGTAGAGTCCAACACGTAAGGGTCCAACTCTGAGCTAAGCTTCTCTCCTCGGGTTACTCTATGACCTGGCAGAACCCTAAAGTCCCTTTGGTCATAAACATGGTGCACAGAGACTTTTGATCTCTTTGAAGTGTACAGAAATGTTGAGGCACATGAACAGACCTGGGGTATGACACAGGGCTACACTGAAGGCTCCTCTGGGCTTTCAAGGCCCCGGCTCCTCAGTTCATATATGCTCCCCTAACCCAGTCCACTCTCGGCTTCTGCCACTGCCAACCTATTGGGTTTTGGTGTGTTTTTTTGTGGGTTTTTTGGGTTTTTTTTCCCCCACTTTTTAGGGCTGCAGGTGTGGCATATGGAGGTTCCCAGGCTAGAGGTTGAATCAGAGCTACAGCTGCCGGCCTACCCCACAGCCACAGCAACCCAGATCCAAGCCGCATCTGTGACCTATACCACAGCTCATGGCAATGCCAGATACTTAACCCACTGGCTAGGCCAGGGATTGAACCCAAGTCCTCATGGATACTAGTCAGGTACATTACCCCTGAGCCACAATGGGAACTCCCCACTGCCAACCTATTCTGACGGAAGTGGTGGTTAGGAGCATCACCAGGGTGACACCTGGCATAAAACCATCTTCCCTCTGTGAGCACTGCTCCCTGGCCCACAGGTGGGCCTCTGGTCATGAGTTTCTCCTCCATGATCTTATTTTCCCTGCCATTGTTGATTAGCTATGAACTCCTATCCTGGGCTGGTCCCATCAGATTCTCTTGAATTTTTTTACTAAGAACTATGGACACTGAGGTTGAATTCTGAGTTATGTAAGTGGCAGAGCTTACACATAACCATCTACAAACTCCTGTGGCAGTGCCCCCCATCTCCCTTGAGCCCCACTCTCCTGAGAACTGGTTACTCAGAATTTCCAGATGCCAAGAGACAATTTTGTGTCACCAAATATGTATATATTTACACCAAATATGTATATTTTTACATATGTATCTATGAATATTTATATATATATCAATATACATATATATATATATATATATATATATATATATATGTACTGAGATTTCTTTCTGTTTTGAGTTCCTTGAAGTGTGTGTAGGATGCCTTTAAGATGACCTCCAATTGGAGTTCCCCTCATGGCTTAGCAAAATCTGACTAGTATCTATGAGGACACTTGTTCGATCCCTGGCCTCACTCAGTGGGTTAAGGATCTGGCGTTGCCGTGAGCTGTAGTGTGGGTCACAGACTTGGCTTGGATCCTGTGTTGCTGTGGCTCTGGCGTAGGCCAGTGGCTACAGCTCCAATTCAACCCCTAGCCTGGGAACCTCCATATGCCATAGGTGCAGCCCTAAAAAGACAAAAACAAAAACAAAAACAAAACAAAACAAAAAAGATAACCTCCAGTTAGCTCCACAATCTGTTATTCACACATTTCTCTAACCCCCTCCCCACCTTGAATATAGGCTGACTCTAATAACATGTCTAATTATTCATTCTTAGAATGTGGTCAAAGTGGTATGAATTTACTTAAAGATTAGGTTACGAAAATCTCTCTCTGTCCCCTCGGGAGAATGACACATTATAAGTGCCGCTATGGATAGGCCCTGTAGTCAAGGCTGTAGCCCACAGCCAGCAAAAACCTGAGGCTACTGACAGCCACATGCATGAGCTTGGCTGCTAATTGGGAACCTTGGGATGACTGTAACTATAGGCCTGGCCAACATTTCAATGACAAACTGTGAGAAACCTGAGCCAGAAGCACCCAGCTGAGCCATACCCAGATTCCTGATAATGAATGTGTGTTGTTTTGTGTTGCTAAGTTTGGGGTTGATTTGTTACACAGCAACAGGTACCTAATACAAGGCAGTGTGAATATTCAAAATCAAAAAGAAAATCTTAAAACCTGATGCAAAGGAAAAGAGAAGTAGGCTAATCCAGTTATCTGGCTTATTTTCATCCTCCTTTGGTGGTATTTAATAGAAATAGTAGACAGAAATCATAAGGACACAGAAGATTCACAGGACACTTTCCACCAACTTGACCTAATCAGTGTTTCTGGAATAATCCACCTAAGAAGAGCAGAACACACAGTCTTTTCAAGTTCATCAAGATGTACCATATAAGGAATTCTCATGTGGTACAGCAGAAACAAATCCGACCAGGAACCGTGAGGTTGTGGGTTCGATCCCTGGCCCTGCTCAGTGGGTTAAGGATCTGGCGTTGCCGTGAGCTGTGGTGTATCCTGCGTGGCTGTGGCGTAGGCCGGTAGCTGTAGCTCCAATTGGACCCCTAGCCTGGGAACCTTCATATGCTTCAGGTATGGCCCTAAAAAGCAAAAACAAAAATACGCCATCTGTTATAAAATTCCTCGATAAGTTTATCAGGACTGAAATTACACAAAGTATATTATTCGACCACAGCAGAATTAAAATAAAAATAAATAATAGAATGCCATCAAGAAAATGAAATCCCCCAACATGTTTGGAAATGAAACACTTTAATTAAAGCATGTATAAAAGAAGAAATCACAAGAGAAATTAGGATATATTTCTAACTGAAGGATGATGAAAACCTGACATATCAAAATCTGTGGCATGAAGTTTAAGCATCGTTTCAGGGAAAAGGGCTAACTTTAAATGCTTACACTAGAAAAGAAGAAAAGTCTTGAATCAATGATGTAAACTTCTGCCTTAAGAAGCTATAAAAACAGAAAATTAAGCTCATAAAAAACAGAAAGAAGGAAATAATAAAGATAGGGATGAAAATTAATGAAAACAGGCAAACAATAGAGAAAATTAGTCTCAAAATTGGTTGTTTGAAAAGATCATTCTCCTGGCTTCCTGCTTTCCTCACCTTCCTTTTGGATCTCGTCTTGACTATTAGACATGACGCTCAGCTCTGCGTGACTAAGACTTCAGCGTCTATAACGTGTAGTTGCTCTAGCTAGTTTATTAAGAGGTATTCAAAAGATCACCTTGTCCTTAGAAAAGCCAAAAGGACATAATGGGCTGAGCTTTCAGGGCCACTGTCCACAACCTGTTCATACAACCAACATGGTCAGGAAGCTCTGCCGCAGAACCACGCTGCCTCTGCCTCCAGCACACAGGCAGTGTGGAGGCCCTAAGTCCCGCCCCTCTTGGAGGTGTCTTCAAAACCCTGTCTCACTGATTTGATCTGATGGTGGAACCCAAGTCAAATATTTGTGCCCCAGCAGAAAGGCAGGCTGGGAAAGTTAGGATCTGGCTTCTACAGTTGAAGGGAAGCTCACAGTATGGAGAGGGTGTTTATAGGATTTTGGATAGACACCTGATTGCCACCACATTAGGCTTCCCTCTGGGCATGTTCTCTTGTATTACTAGCTCCACCTTTGGCCTGTCACTCCCACCAAGCCGGGAAATCTCTCTCCCGGCAGGCTACTTTCTTGCCATTTCCACCCACATATAGCATCCTTGCCTGGGGGACTATTCATGCCTTCATGAAATATATATTAGTTGTCAGCCTCTGTGACAGAAAACCAGCACAGCCTGTGACCTTGCAGCCTCAGCCAGGGTCAGGACACTTCCATTGAAGGTAAAATAAACGGACTCAGGCTAGATTAGCCAGGAAGGTAGATCTTATTACAAGAAAAAAGGAGTGTCTCATAGACCCCCAAGGATGAGGCTATGGCTGGGTTTTAGAAAGGGACAGGAGTTGGAAGAGAAATATCTCAAGGGACATTTTTGCTCCATGTGCCTTTGATCTGCTTCATCCCTATCCCTGAAGATACATGTTCTCTATTCTTTCATCCTCTGACATAAAACATGTTGGGCTGTGGTGTCTGTTGAAAACACAGAGTAGAGAGAACTAGAATTCCAGACTCTCAATTATAAGGAAGAAAAAGCAAAAGGCCCATCAGATATCTTTGGGGGTGGGGTGCGGAGGTGCTGTGGGAAGGGGGCTGTGTTGGCTCCTGGGGCTCTTCTGCTCCTGATAAGAAGGGCAGTAAGAGAACCACCGTGAGCGAATTGATACCTTAAATCTTATACTAGTTGCCTAAGTTGCCCAAGTAGAAATCTGATAGTGTTTGGAGTTATTGCTGGAGGCTATAAAATAAGTGACATTCACCCTGATTTGAGTTCTGTATAACAACAGAAAAATCTAGAATCGGATTTGAATGCTAAAAAGCAGCAAAGTTAATTTAGCTGCACCCCAGGTCTTTGCTCAAGTTTTCCTTCCCTGCGTTTTGAGACACCATCATACTGGTCAAAGCTATTGTCATGGTCACCTGGCACCTGAATACTAGGACGTGGGTCACGAAGTTGCCAAGAGGCCAAAAGCAGGAAACAATGCTCAAGGAAAATGTTCCTCGTTGATTTAAAATATGATATTAATGATGTAGCTTGGGCTCAGGAATCCATAATTTTTTTAAAGGTACAATTAAAATACCCTTTATATCTTATTTTCAACTAGCCCATTCCTACCATAGAAAGAGGGAAAGGTCAGGCAGAGGAAGTGAAGTAGAAACGGGTTTTCCAGAGCAACTGGGCTGGGGTCTTACGCAGTGTGATGGTCGCTGGGCCACACCCTTGGTGGCTGAGAGAGGATCTCACCCCAACTCAGCTCCTCCCCCAACTTCTGAGGTCAGGCTCGCCCTTTTCTTGCCCCCGGGGTGCCCCCCTCCCTTGCTCTGATGTGTCCCCGGGGAATTTCCTCTCCCGCTTCTCAGGCCCTGATTTGCGGTTTCCAGATAGTCTTGCAGACCCCCTCCCCTCCGCCCCTCCCCCGGCCCCTGGTCCCTGCAGAGCCGGCCCATGGCTACCCAGACAGCAAGCAGACCCTCATTGGGTGCAACCAAATCTGCTTCTCAAATGCAAGTTTTCAAAAAGCCATTTTTCCCACAATTAAGCATAACATTTTGTGTAGATTATTAAAAACAAATAAAAGTGAAAAAAAATGCGATGCAGTATTTTGTAAATTTCAGATAAATCAAAACAGCGAAGGCAAACAAAAGGGAATTTTTCCTAAGGAGCAAACCTCTTAGGATGCAGAGCAAAGGTAATGCTTTCCTCTCAAAGTTCTCCACCAGAACTCTGGCAGGCAGCATGCAGGTAGTGCAAGCTATGTTTCTGGAACGTGAGAATAATGTCAAAGTTTTCTTTTTTGGCCCCTGGATTACTTTTCTATCTATAGAAGTTTGTATTTTAATGGGGAATTGTGGAAGGAATACAATATTTTAGAATTTGTTTTCCCCTAGAAGTTTTTTTTGTTGTTGTTGTTTTTGGGTTTTTTTTTTTTTTTTTTTTTTTTTTTGCTTTTCAGGGCCACACTTGCAGCATATGGAGGTTTCCAGGCTAGGGGTCAAATTGGAGCTACAGCTGCCGGCCTACACCACAGCCACAGCAGGGATCCTTAACCCACTGAGCGAGGTCAGAGCTCGAACCCACAATCTCATAATTCCTAGTTGGATTCGTTTCCTCTGCACCATGACAGGAACTCCATTATTCAATATTTTGAATATGGGGTGTTTTATGTAGAGAATGGCATGAGAAAGTAAGGGCTTAGTTAAAATAATAAATGTATCATAAAACTATTTTAAATTAGATTTCTTCTCTTTGTCCATTAAGGAGGTAAACAGAACATCTCAGGATAACAGAAGTTCCAAAAGATTATACTGTTTAATGAAAGAACCCTTTGACACATAAAACTCTTGCAACCACTTGTCCTATATCATGGGTAAAGCTCAGGGCTCAGAAGGCTGTAGTTTGTTTGTAATCAAGCTTTTTTTTTTTTTTAAAGTATAGTTGTACTCACCTGTGGTTGCAAGATATAAAACCAGGGGAAATCCTGTATACCCTTTCCAAAGGTAACATCTTGCAGAAATATGTACAGTCAAAAGTAGGAAACTAACATTGGAAAAGTCTGTAGAGCCTTTTCAGATTTCACCAGTAGTAATGCATTCATCGTGTATATGTGTATGTGTTTAGTTCCATTCGGCTTCATCCTATATAGACTGACATAACCACCATCACAACAAAGACTCAGAGCTGTTCCATCATTACAAAGCTCTCTGCTGTTACTCTTTTATAGCTCAGTCACCTCCCTCATCCGCAATTGAAAGGCTGTGCTGTCCATTTCCCTGTGGAAACTTGGAAAATGGTTCCAAACCAACACATTGTAAGGGAAAACACTCTTTGGAAATGCCAATTGGATAGTGTTAGGTATTTCTATTTTGTCATAATCGTACTCTTTTGCTGAGTAATTTTATACATGTTTTTAAGGAACAGCGTTTTGAATGGAAGCTCAATTCTGCTGCTGTTACTGTTTTTATTTTTAGTCAGTTTATCAGTGAAGATATGCCTTCAGGTGGCGTTTACCTGGCTTTTAGAAGTCATTTGATTTAATCTTAAGTTGTTGATAGGGCTCTGGGTATACTGCCAAGGGAACAGTCCCCTACTGTGCCAATTGGCTGATTATCTTGGTTATCATGTGTATAAAGCATTTTTATAAGTTCACAGAGCTCTCTGCTCAAATGTCAGCTCAACAGAGAGGCCTCCCTGACCACCTCTAAAATAGCATCTGTCTCCTGTCTTCCTTCCTTTACCCTGCTATATTTATCTTCAGAGCACTTGTCACCACCTGACGCCTTATATATTTATTTGTTTACTGTCTGCCCCTCACCTTCAGAATGCAGTGTTTGGTTGAGAAGGAGCCTGTCTAGTCACTGTTATGTGTCTGTTACCTAAAGTGGTCTGGGGCACATGGTGTTTTTAGAATGAATGAATGAAATGAAAGAGAAGATGAATGAATTCTCCCGCTGTTAATGGAGGAAGAAGGGGGTGGGGAGCAATTTATTCCTGGAGAAATGGAAGGAGGGATGGTAAGTTTGGCCAGAAGGACTCAGGGTATATTTGTCCCCTCCACTGGAGCCACAGAGCAGAGTCGAGATGGCTCCCAGCATGAAGGCAGGGTTAATAGTAACAAAGGTAGTGACAATAGCAACTTTGTGGCAGTGATGAATGGACCGCAGTCTGCAAATCTGGGTGTGGGAGAAAAACAGCTTTACTTTCTATAACTCAGCCCAGTTCCTATTTTGAGGCTTGGTGTTGGCATGATGGAGGTACTAAGCCACTACAGAGCTACCGTCGTGCCCCACCTTTGCCCAAGGGTGGGGTGGAGGTTCTGTGTATATTCCCTCTGCTGGAGTGGAGGGTTGACTTCAGCTAGCAATGGCTGAGACAGTGCTCCTGCCTGACGGCCGAGACTGAAGAGACAGGGGCCCATCAGTGTTGGGAGCCTGTCCCACTAGGATTTCTCATTCATCCACTCTTTCAATTTTTAAGTCATAGTTGATTTATAATGTTCTATCAGTTTCTTCTGTACAGCAAAGTGAACCAGTTGTGCATATACATACATTCTTTTTCTCATACTATCTTCTATCAAAGTGATTGGATATAGTTCCTTGTGCTGTACAGCAGGACCTGATTGCTTACCCATTCTAAATGTGATAGTTTGCATCTACTAACCCCGAACTCCCAGTCCATCCCACTCCCTCCCCCTCCCCTTTGGCAACCACAAGTCTGTTCTCCATGTCTGTGAGTCTGTTCCTGTTGAAGTAGGCTCATCTTACCATATTTTAATTAATTAATTAATTAATTAATTAATTTTTGTCTTTTTTGCCATTTCTTGGACCGCTTCTGCGGCATATGGAGGTTCCCAGGCTAGGGGTCGAATCGGAGCTGTAGCCGCTGGCCTATGCCAGAGCCACAGCAATGTGGGATCTGAGCCACGTCTGTGACCTACACCACAGCTCACGGCAATGCCGGATCCTTAACCCACTGAGCAAGGCCAGGGATCGAACCCACAACCTCATGGTTCCTAGTCAGATTCGTTAACCACTGAGCCATGACGGGAATTCCCTCATTTTGCCATATTTTAAATTCCACATGTAAGTGATATCATATGGTATTCATCATTCTCTTTCTGACTTACTTCACTTACTATGAGAGTCTCTAGTTGCCTCCATGTTGCTGCAAATGCATTATTTTATTCTTTTTTATGGCTGAGTAGTATTCCATCGTGTATATGTACCACATCTTATTAATCCATTTCTCTGCTGATGGACATTTAGCTTGTTCCCATGTCTTGGCTATTGCGAATAGTGATCAGCTCTTTCTGCCCCACCCTCTGGGTTCTGTTAAAAGAAGGTGATTTCCCTACAGCTATGTTCTGCTTCTTAACCATGCCTGTGATTTCTGTTCTCAATTCCATGGTAAGTTTCAGTTCTTTATTCTCATCCCCCACATAAAACCTTTCCTGTGATTCTCAGGCCTGAAGGTTTGGTAGGAAAATGAGGTAGTTTTGCTTGGAGACTCTTACACTGCCCCTCTTCATCATGAATGTTAGAGAAGATTTCCTAATTAAGATGTTCATTCCAGTAGCCTTCTTCCTAAATCAAGTACTTAGTTTCATTTAAAAGATGGGAATATATTCAAGCCATATAGATTAATAAGGCATGAGTACTTGGGTTTCTTTTACTATAAATGGATTATTCATGTGAATAAAATATCTCTTGAGGGAAAAATAAAGGATCCCAATTTAAATGCAATCATAGCCAACATTTCATGAGGGAAATTTTAGCACTATTATTAGACAGGTTTTACTTTAAGAAAACTGAGACTATTAATATAAAATGTTAGGTATTAAAAGAATCTGAGGAGTTCCCGTTGTGGCGCAGTGGTTAACGGATCCGACTAGGAACCATGAGGTTGCGGGTTCGGTCCCTGCCCTTGCTCAGTGGGTTGACGATCCGGTGTTGCCGTGAGCTGTGGTGTAGGTTGCAGACACGGCTCAGATCCCGAGTTGCTGTGGCTCTGGCGTAGGCCGGTGGCTACAGCTCCGATTCGACCCCTGGCCTGGGAGCCTCCATATGCCGCGGGAGCGGCCCAAGAAATAGCAACAACAACAACAACAACAAAAAGACAAAAAAAAAAAAAGAATCTGAGCCAGCAACTAGCATCATATATCAGAATTATTGTAGAGCCTTCCTAAAATACATAGGCCTGGGTTCTACCCTCAAACAACCAGGTCAGTCAAGTGATCTGAACATGTGTTCCTTGACTGCAAGCTAAGAGTCTAATCCAGCCCCCTCATTTATTTTACTGATGAAGAAACTGAAGTTCAGAAAAAGGAAGTGATTTGTCCAAACTCACATGTGTGAAAGAAGCAGTTACATCAAGCATATTCCAATAGGCTATGACTCTATGGCCAGTGGTAAAGGATTTCTAGGTGATGATATTTAAAATTCATTGCAAAACTCAACTTTCGTCATCACCTTCTAATTCAGAAGTAAAAATGAAGAAACTTAGTTCCTAGTGGAACCAACCCCCACATATTTAGGTTAGTGGTTCCCGAAGGTCATACGTACATTTTGCCAGAGTACAATGTCTAAAAAGAAAAAATGATGGGAGTTCCCTGGTGGTTTAGCAGCTTAAGGATCTGGTGGTGTTATTTCTGTGGCTCCGGTTGCTTCTGTGATGTAGGTTTGATCTCTGGCCCGGGAACTTCCACACACACAAAAAAAATTTTTTTAATTTTTATGTATTTACTTTGCTTTCTTTTTTTCAGGGCTGCACCCGAGGCATATGGAGGTTCCCTGGCTAGGGGCTGAATCGGAGCTGTAGCTCCTGGCCTTGCCACAGCCACAGCAACACAGGAGCTGAGCCACATCTGGGACCTACACCACAGCTCACAGCAATGCCGGATCCTTAACCCCTGAGCAAGGCCAGGGATCGAACCTGTGTCCTCATGGATGCTAGTCAGATTCGTTAATGGCTGAGCCACGACGGGAACGCCAAAAATTTTGTTTAAATAAAAAAAAAAAAAAAAAAAAAGAGGGAGTTCCCGTCGTGGCGCAGTGGTTAACGAATCCGACTAGGAACCATGAGGTTGCGGGTTCGGTCCCTGCCCTTGCTCAGTGGGTTAACGATAACGATCTGGCGTTGCCGTGAGCTGTGGTGTAGGTTGCAGACGTGGCTCGGATCCAGCGTTGCTGTGGCTCTGGCGTAGGCCGGTGGCTACAGCTCCGATTCGACCCCTAGCCTGGGAACCTCCATATGCCGCGGGAGCGGCCCAAGAAATAGCAACAACAACAACAAAAAAAAAAAAAAAAAGAAAGAAAGAAAATGACTTCCAGTCCCACCCTAGGTGGGGCTGAGTTTGTAACCAGGTTGAGGAATGAGCAGTGGACACAAACATAGTTAGAAGAGGGTTGAGAGTAGAGAACCAGCACCTCTGTCATAGACAGTTGTACCTAAAAGGACCTGACTTAGAGAGGTACTGTCAGACCCTGATGGAGTGCTGGATGAGTTCCTTCAGGATGTGGATAGAGGAGTCTGCCAATACCAGACTCATCTACATCATTGATGTTACCCTCCAGATGGTTTAAAACAAGAAACCTCCTTTGACCCTGCTGCCCCTTTCCAAGAAGTTACCTTCTCATATCCCCTTCACCGTTAATTTTCTCAAAAGAATAGCCAACTCTAACTTGCCATCTTAACCTCCTCAACACCTATGAAGCATCCCATTGGGCCTCATCCCTCTATCTCTGCAAAATAACACTGTTCATTCATTCATCTTATTAATACTTACAGAGTGCTGCATTTGTGCTTGGCACTGACCTTGGCTCAAGGTGAATATAAAAGACAGTCTTTATCTTACTTTCTGGTGAGGAGCTACAGATAATCACAGCTACTTGCTCTGCTGATGCAATCAAGGAAAAGTAGAGAGCATCAGGAGAGAGTATAATGGGAGCCTAATTTAGATTGGGGTGGGAGGTGGTGAGCCAGGAAGTCCTCTTTAAACAAGTGGAAGTTAACTGACACCTCAAGGAGTCGTAGGAATTGGCTTGCAGAAAATGAGGAAAGGGCATTCCAGGCAAAGGAGCAAGAGTCAAGGACCTAAGGCAGGAAAGAAGATGGGCAGGCAATTCATAGAACCAAAAGAAGAGGGGGTCAGTGTGGCTCAAGCTGATAAGCAAATGGGTAAGCAGGTCTAGGGAGACAGAGAGGGGTAGGGTCATGGAGACGTTCATAGGTCAGGCTGAGATCTTTGATCTTGATTCCAAATGCAAAGGGAAGTCATGGAAGGGGTTTAGGTAGGGAAGAGATATGATCAAAACTATATTTCAATATTGTTGTCTGTTGGCTGGAGACTGGATTAGAATGAAACAAGCCCATTAGAAGCCCACTTGAGTGCTCAAGGTGAAAGATAACAGCACTGTGGAGTAGGATGGTGGCCTTGGGAATGGAGTCAAGTAGAAAGATTCAGGATATATTTTGTGGGTTGACAGACCCTGGTCCATTGGATGCCTGGGAGGTGTCAGCTAAGACCTCCAGGTTTCTGACTTATGTGATTGCGTGATTGGTGATGCCATTTCCTAAGGTTTAAAAAGTTGGAAGAGTAAAAGGTTTGGAGAAAGGACAAGAGTTTTTTGTTTTAGATGCAGTTGTTAAGATGGGAGTGGGACCTGTGGGTGGAAAACTCAGAAGAGAGGTCTGGGCTGACCATAAATTTGGTGGTCTTTGGCATATGGTTGGTATTGAAGGTCATAGAATATGGAAGATCATCTAGAGCAAGAGAGAATGATGTGACATTCTTAGAGAAGAAGACCTCTAAGAAACTTCACAGATAGAGATCAAAGAAGGAAGATTCAGAAATGAAGACAAATAGACCAGAGGAAGCAGAGGAAAATGAAGGGGTGAGATGTCATAGTAGCTAAGGAAAGAGATGATTTCAGAAGGAGGATGTGGTCGACTCTATGTAGCGCCACTGAGGGCTCAGGTAAGCTGAGGACGGCAAAGGGTCTATGGACGAGGAGGTCACTGGTTGTCTTCACCAAGGACAGTTTTGATGATTATGAGGCAGAAGTCAGATTGAAGTGACTAGTTAATGACAATGAACACAAAAGAAAGCAAGGAAACAGAGAAGGATGGAAAAGACCAGAAAATCAGAGTACATCACTTCAATTAAACATAAGAAATGTTTCCTGAAACTTTAATTCCAGGCATGTGAGCATTTCCAGCTATGGATCATAGTCAAAAGAACCTGAGAAACAATGGGAGATTGATTTGAGAAACTTTTCATTGTCACAACTTTGAGTGGGGTTCCCACTGACATCTACTGGGTTGAGGCCACAGATACTGCTAAATATCCTGCAATACCTAGGATGGCCCCCACAACAAAGAATTATCTGGTCCAAAATGTCCATAGTGCTGAAGCTGAGAAACCTTGTTCCAAGATCACAGATTTCAACTACAGCTTCACGTGAGAATCACCTGGAAGCTTTTCAAGCATGCACATGTTGGGCCTGTCTGGGGATTAGTCTATTTCATATTCTCCCCAGGTGATTACCAAGTGCAGCCTGGGACCCAACCTCTGCCCTGGGGTTGAAGCACATGTACTAAAAAGGATGAAAGGGATTGCAGATGCTTTAAGATTCCTGACATCTCCTGCCCACCCCATCTCGAAACCCCAAGCCCATCTTATCACCAAATCTCAACAAAGAGGCCTTGCAAAATGGTTTTAATTAAACAAACTCCTTCTTTTGTATCCAAGGAATTTCTGAAATCTCCTGCTCTTCACTTGGAGAACAACCGGTTACTTCTCGGTTCTTGCTCCTTTCTCTGGCTTGAAGCTAGAGAAGGACCACCAGACCACCAGACAAGACAGGATGTGGCTTCTCAGTAACCTACTTTAGTTCCCTTTCTTAAGAAAATCTTGGTGTTTTGTCTCTGTTTGATGCTCCTCAGTTTCGCTATGATGTGACTATAGATGGATTTATTTTTACTTACCCTGCTCATAATCCAGGGTGTTTTGTCACTCTGAGCATTCATCCTCCCCAGTTCTGGTAAATTCTCTGCCACTCCCTCTTCAATATGTTGTCTCTCCCTCATTTTCTCTCTTTTCTTTTCTGGGACTCCAGTTAGATTCACATGGTGTTTCATCATTCTCTTTTTCCTATTACATCGATCTCACTTTTACCATTTTTGTTCTTCTCTCTCTGTTTGTTGGTATGATTTTCTCAGACCCATCTTTAAAAATGCTAAGTCTGGAGTATCCGTCATGGCTCAGTGGTTAAGGAATCCAACAAGGATCCATGAAGACTTAGGTTCGATCCCTGGCCTCTCACAGTGGGTTAAGGATCCGGCATTGCCATGAGATGTGGTGTAGGTCACAGACATGGCTCAGACCTGGCATTGCTGTGGCTGTGGCATAGGCCGGCAGCTGTAGCTGTGATTGGACCCCTAGTCTGGGAACCTCCAAATGCCGAGGGTGCAGCCCTAAAAAGACAAAAAAAAAAAAAAAAAAGAAAAAGAAAGAGAGAGAAAGAGAGGGAGGGAGGGAGGGAGGGAGGAAGGAAGGAAGGAAGGAAAATGCTAATTTTTTTCTCATCCATACTGGTTAACTTGTCTATTGAGTTTTTAAATTTTGTGACTATATATTCCATTTCCAAAATTTCGATTTGCTTCCTTATTTTCTCAGTGTTCTCTTTCTGCCTTGTGGGTTCTATCCATTCCTTTTGAACATTTAAAATCACTCAGACTGTTTTATTATTAGCTCTTCCGTACAAGCTCATGTAGACACGTGTGGTAACCTAAAGCGCCTGCAGTAATGAATTCCCAGTATTGTGGGATAATATTCACTGTCTTCCTACCCTTAAACATTCACTACACTTCCTCCACTCAGTTGAGAGTATTGTTCCCACTGATGTCTAGACTTCTGTTTTTCTCTGGGCCACCCCTGTGGCATGAGGAAGTTCCCAGGTCAGGGATCAAACCTGTGCCACAGCAGTGACAATGCCAGCTCCTCAACTATTAAGCTACCAGGGAACACCTAGGCCTCTACTTTATATGATATAGCTCATATTTTTTTGTTTTTTGTTTTTTGTTTTGTCTTTTTAGGGCCGCACCTATGGCATATGGAAGCTCCCAGGCTAGGGGTCGAATCAGAGCTACAGCTGCTGGCCTATACCACGGCCACAGCAATGCAGGATCCATGTCTGCAACCTACATCACAGCTCATGGCAACGACAGATCCTTAACCCACTGTGCGAGGCCAGGGATCAAACCTGCGTCTTCTTGGATCCTCATCGGGTTCATTCACCACTGAGCCACAGCAGGAATTTCCTAGTTCATATTGTTTTAAAGCTCTGATTTGGGGGCTGTTTTCTTTTATAATTAAGGTTGGAATGGGGAAAAGGAGGCAAAGGAACCCTTCTCAACAAATCGCTTTGTTAACTGTGATTTGGTAAAGAGCCTCTTGCTCAGTTGTTAACAGCTATGACACTATCAAGGGTAGATTTTAAGAGCTGGAAAAAAACTTTACAATCTTTATCAAAGGACATACATTAAGCAGTTGTGTCTTCCCAATGGAATAGCTTCACCTCTACCAGCTGTCCATCCTCTGATGCCATTTCTATCCTACAAAGCATCCTTGCTTCCCTCCTTTGAATGTGCTTGGGAATGTCCCTGCAATCCACCAAGTGTGCAAGGAAAGAACACACCAGCTGAGAGGTCGCAGAATTCTTGCCCTTTTTCTCAACCTTATTTTCTGTTCATGTAGCCTAAGAACATCAAACCTTTCAGATGTTACATTTTTAGATCACTGACTTGTAATGATTAGTCATCTAAAAACCTCATCTCACCCACAAACTTGCTACTGGACTTTGTAGGCAGCTGACTGTGTGTAACCTCCGCTGTACAATCACTGTGGCCCCAAAAGGCATCTACTGATGCCCTACTACACTCCAAATAGCCTGCCATGGCCCTTTCCTGGGTCTTAAGTCTAGGAGGCCATTCCAGAAGGAAATAGATGGAGCTTAGGTCCCTTCCCAGAAGGACCATACTCTTTCTTGAGGAAAGAACACTTGCATATATGAAACAATGGTAGTACATGGTCAAATGTCAAAACACATGGACCAAACACCGCAGAAGGGAAGGAAAAAATTAAAGTTGGTAAAGCTTTATGGGCAGACTTCAATCTAATCCAGCTGAGGTGTTTCATAGTAGCCTAGCAGGTTAAGGATCCAGTATTGTCACTGTAGTGGCTCAGATTTGATCCCTGGCATGGGAACTTCCACAGGCCATGGGAACAGCCAAAATAATATACATACATATACATAAAATCTGGCTTTGGGGGATGATTTGGGCCCATGCATAAAGCATTCTAGGTATATGCAGGGATAAATGCCTGCTGGAACATGGTGACAGTTCATGCAGCCCTTTATTAAAAAAAATTTTTTTTAAAATTATAGTTGATTTACAACGTTCTGCCAATTTCCGCTGTATAGCAAAGTAACCTAATTACTTTCTTTTTCTCTTATTATCTTCTACCATGTTCTATCACAAATGACTAGATATAGTTCCCTGTGCTCTACAGCAGGACCTCATTGGTTATCCACATGCAGCCCTTTTAGTATGAGTGGGCAGATAGGCTTTGGTAAGAGTTGGTCATAATAGGCGAGGGGTTGGGTGGGTAAAGGAGCTGTAGGGGAGAATACTGATCATCGACTGAGGCGAGGGGAGTGGCAGGCAGGTGACAAACAGGAAAAGGCAATAATATAAATAGCCACAGCTCACCGAATCCTTTCTACGTGTAGGGCTCTGTGCTAGCTATGTTACATGACCATCTCACTTGCTCCTACATGTCTTGTGATGTAGAGTATGCTAGTATTCCCATTTTCCAGATGAAGAATCTCAGGCTAAAGGAACATAATTAAGTTGCCCTAGGTTACACAAGTAGCAAGTGATGAAATATAGATTTAAACCCTGGCAGTCTGGCCCCAGAGTTTGTGGTCCTATTCACCAGGAAATGCTATGTCTCAGAGGATTATAGTGACTTGCCTGAATGCTACTAAAAACTGGAGCATACAGCATCTTGGTCATTGTTTTCCATTGGTTGTCATCTGCTGAACTAAGACATTGCTCACGCAACAGACACTTCTGATGCTGACAACCCTAGCCTTCTATTGTATGCTAAAGACATCAAGATGAGTCAGATTGATCACTGACCTCAAGGAGGTGACAGATCCCCTTTATAAGGAGATCACAAGAAGGAGAGTCATACAAACACATAGTTAGAATGCAATCTGGGGAGTTCCCTTCATGGCTCAGCGGTTAACGAACCTGACCAGGATCCATGAGGATTCGGGTTCGATCCCTGGCCTTGCTCAGTGGGTTAAGGATCTGGCGTTGATGTGAGCTGGGGTGTAGGTCGCAGATGCAGCTTGGATCCTGCACTGCTGTGGCTGTGGCGTAGGCCAGCAGCCACAGCTCCCATTTGACCCTTAGCCTGGGAACTTCCATATGCCACAAGTGCGGCCCTAAAAACCAAAATAAATAAATAAATAAATAAATAAATAAATAAATAAAGCAATATGGTAATCGATGATTCAGCAGATGCTTTTACAGAGTGCTAGGGAATCTTAGACGATGGAGGGGCTGATTCTTGAGAGGGAGTTTGGGAAGCCTTCAGAAAGAAGGGGATATTTAAAATAAATTTTAAGGGCTGAATAGTTAATCAGTATGTGCCAAAAGTTTCAAAGTGGAGGAAATAGTGTTTCAAGGGCACGAAGGTAAGAGAGTGCATGGCAGGGTAGGGATGGCACAGGTAGAAGAGATAAGAGCATGAATTCACGGGCAAACTTCAAATATGTTCTCCTGACCACTGTGGCAGGGTGAAGGGAGCTGAGTAGTCAAGTGTATGTGGAAACCATTGTGCCTCATAATCTCTTTTGTACATATACAATGCATGTGAGCACACAAAAGGCTTTAAGAAGTACTGCAGTAAGCCAACCTATTGAACTCTTTTATTTATTTATTTATTGTCTTTTTACCTTTTCTAGGGCCACTCCCGAGGCATATGGAGTAGGGGTCTAATCGGAGTTGTAGCCGCTGGCCTACACCACAGCCACAGCAATGCCATACCTGAGCCACATGTGGGACCTATACCACAGGCTACAGCAATGCTGGTTCCTTAACCCACTGAGCAAGGCCAGGGATCAAACCTGAAATCTCATGGTTCCCAGTCAGATTCGTTAACGCCTGAGCCATGACGGGAACTCCCTTACTGAACTCTTTTAAAACAAGTTTCCCGTTTTAATTGTGCACAGAATCCCTTTTCTTTTTCTTTTTAGGGCCGCACCCGCGGCACAAGAAGCTTCCCAGTCTAAGGGGTGAATCAGAACTGTAGCTGCCGGCCTACGCCACAGCCACAGCAACACCAGATCTGAGCCACGTCTGAGACCTACACCACAGCTCACAGCAACGCCAGATCCTTAACCCACTGAGTGAGGCCAGGGATCAAACCCGCATTCTCATGGATGCTAGTTGGGTTCTTAAACCGCTGAGCCACAACAGGAACTCCCAGAATCCCTTTTTTTTAAGTTCAAAATAACATTTTAACTTTTCACTTTAAGAATTTCTGTTTTTCCTAGCTTTCATTTTTCTGTTGAGATTCCCTATCTGTTGTTCACTCACCAAAATTATATTTCCTCTTATCCTTTGAACAGAAGTTTAACAGCTACTTCAAACTTTTTTTTGCTAAATTCTAAATTTAAAATTTTTTGCTAATTCTAAAATCTGACCCATCTTAGAGGTGGTTAAATTAACCGCCTTCCTAAAAAAAATTACTATCATGTTATAATCATATTATCCTGTTTGTTTTCATGTCTAACAACTTTCGATTCTCAGTCATTGTGATAGATCGTTTTAGCTTTTGCTGTCTTTCTCTGAAGAGTGTTGATTCTTGTTTTAGCAGTCTTCATTAATGAACAGTCACTGCAAGCTCACACAGGCTTAGTTTTATATTTGTTTGGTGCTGATACATGGAAAGTTCAAGATGTTTCCCAAGCCATTCGAACTTGGCAGGACTCAGCCTCCCAACTCTCTTTGTCCCATGTGAACTTTGTTGGGACTTGGCTTTAGACTTTGTTACAGTGACTTGAGAGCAGATGCTCCTGTAGGGCTTGGTCCTTACTCCTAAGGGGCAGGCTTTCCAGTGTCTTAGCTGGATGCCAAGGATGCTAATGAGGTGTAAACAAGAACTCTTCACTCTGGCAGGCCTGGGCTCCAATGTCCTCAAGCCCTGTTTGTCTCTGCTCTCTCTGCTCCACTCAAAATCTTAGCAGTTCCTGTCTGGTCTTTATCTGCACACAGACAGCCTACCCATCATCAATGGATTCCTGAGGACTCCCCATAGGGACTTCTAGGGTCCCCTCTTTTCCTAGGTTCCTCCTTGGCTATATCTTACCCCACAGATCCAACCCGCTTTAGCTGCCCCAGACTGTTATTTCTACCTCCTCAGCTCAGACTGACCACAGGGTTCTGCTTGGACTCCAGCTCCCTGCTGTCAGTTGGCAAACTTTCTCAAGGCAGAGATTTGGGCAATCAAAAAGCTCGTTTTGGGAGTTCTTGCTGTGGCACAGTGGGTTAAGGACCCAGCATTGCTGCAGCTGTGGCATAGGTCACAGCTCTGGCTTAGATTTGATCCCTGGCCTGGGAACTTCCATAGGCCATGTGGGTGGTCGAAAAAGAAAAAAAAAAAAAAAGGCTCACTTTATAAGTTTGCTTTCTTTCAGGGATTACAGTCTTGTACTACTCGTTGTCTATGGCCTAAAAAACAGTTGCCTTTGGATTTTGTTCAGTTTTAGAGTTGTTTATGGAGGGAGGGTTATTGTGGTACCATTTACCCAATCATGGTCAGAAATGAAAATGCAGTGTGATATTAAAGAGCACATGAAACTAGTAACACAGAAAATATACTTTGAGAAATACTAAGTTTATGTTGAATTTTAGCCCCATTTTTGATAATAAAGCCTCCTATAGTCCAGAAGCTTGCTTTATCCCTCCATTTGGCCTCTTTAAACTTAATATGTCTTCATATGTCTTAATATGTCTTTAAACTTAATATGTCTAAAACAAGTCTTCATTGCCAAAGACTTTTTTCCAAACCTGCTCTTGCCCTAGTATTCCCCGCATCTTAGCCAATGGCAGCTTCACTCATTTAATTCCCCAGACCAAAATCCTTGGTCTTATCCTGGTGTTATCCTTGACTACTTCCTTCCTCTCAAGCTCCATGTTCAGTATGTTCGCAAACCCCGTTGCTCTGTCTTCAAAGTACATGTAGACTCTGACCGCTTCTTACCACCTTAGATCGAGCGACCCTCATCCTCACCTGAACAATGGCAAGAGCTCGCCAACTGGTCTCTCCTTGCTTGGCCTCTTCAGTCCATTTTTCATGCAGCAACCAAAGCGACCCTCATAAAAGGTCATTCGTGTCATGCCCTTGCTCAAATCCCTCTCCTGGCTTCTCATCACATTTAGAAAAGAATGTATACATGCATGTGTAACTGGGTCACTATGCTGTACAGTAGAAAATTGACAGAACACTGTAAACCAGCAATAATGCAAAAAAAAAATCATTATATAATAAATAAATAAATAAAATGTTTACACTAATAAAATAAAGAAAAAAAAGAAAACAACTCAAAGTCCTTTCCATGGCCTTCAACGCTTTAAGGGTTTTATGCTCCGGGACATCTTGGCTTCCTCCCCTCTTTCCATCTCTCCCTACAGCATGGTCCTTCAGCCATACTCACCTTCTCGAGGATGTCTATCGAAGATGCCAGGCAGGCTCCCATCAAAAGGCCTTTGTATCCACTGGCTCCTCTTCCTCCTGACAACCACCTGTCTCACTCTCTTACTCCTCATGTTATATCCTCAGAGAAGTCTTCCCTGATCCTACCCCTCGTCACTCTCCATGGCCCCATACTGCTTCATTTTCTTCCTCGTATTTCTCACTACCTAACATCTAGCTCTGCACAGATTTATTTTTCCCACAAAAAGTAAGCTCCATGAGAAGAGAGAACTTTGTTTTGTTCACTGCTGTATCCCAGGCACCTAGAACAGCACCTAGCACTTAGCAAGCTCTTAATAAATGAAGTCTAATAAATAACATGACGGAGTTCCTGTTGGGGCACAGCAGAAATGAATCCGACTGGTATCCATGAGGATGCGGGTTCCATCCCTGGCCTCACTCAGTGGGTCAAGGATCCGGCGTTGCCGTGAGCTGTGGTGTAGGTCGAAGATGCTGTGGCTGTGATGTAGGCCAGCAGCTACAGCTTTGATTCAACCCCTAGCCTGGGACCCTCTGTATGCCTCAGGTGCAGTCCTAAAAAATAAAAATAAAACGATAAATAAATAAAATAAAAAAAGAATTACAGTAAATGTGTTTAAGTTGAATTCTGTGAGGCAGTTCAGAGTGGTAAGGAAAGACTGAAAAAAGGCATCCCAAATTGCAAGTATATTGGAAAAATCTGCCTATTTTATTGATTTTTATGAACAAAGGTCATCAATGCAAAAGTACTTGTAGGCTCTTGTACATCACTGTGGGGAAATTATTCTGTTTAGGTGAAGTTTCCTGGGCTCAATCATCTTCTCCCAACAGGTCAATTTCAATAAAAATCCAAACAGGAAAACATAAAAATCAGAAAAAATGCAGCACCCTGGGACAATGCTAATACCCATCTGTGTCTTCCAGATGAAACTATTTTTCTTGATTACTTTTTTTAGAGTTTTATTTTATTTTATTACTATTCTTTTGTCTTTTTAGGGCCACACCTGCGGCACAAGGAGGTTCCCAGGCTAGGGGTTGAATCAGAGCTGTAGCCACCAGCCTACACCACAGCCACAAAAATGCAGGATCCAAGCCGAGTCTGAGACCTACACCACAGCTCATAGCAATGCTGGATCCTTAACCCACTGAGTGAGGCCAGGGATCAAACCTGTGTCCTCACGGTTACTAGTCAGGTTCGTTAACTACTGAGGCACAACGGGAACTCCTACTTTCTTCTCAAACAGATACAATGGCATGCAGAGCCAAAAGTAGCCTCCATTCTAGGAAAGATTTTTTGTGCATAGGTTTGCTCTGGAATATGAAAAGATATGTCTGGAGAGGAAAGCTGCTTGTGTTTGTATCCACATAGAATGAGCTGACACTATAGACCCTCCCAGGAAGAGATGATCTGATGGAAGCTCACCAAGGTACTTCACTGCCCCCAGATAATGGAGCTCTTTTAAAGCCAAGGGGCAACTCCTGAAGCAAAGATGGGGCCAAAGAAGCAAATGCAATTTAATTATGCCTTCTTTGCTATGAATTCTCACCCAGGACTGTTCCATTGGCTCGCTATTCCAGGAGGATGTATTGTGATAGTGGTGGATATATTATTCCAAGTCATTGTGATCAGTAACTCCAGGAATATTAGTTCCAATTCCCATAGCTTCTTTTAAAAATTTAATTTAATTTTTTATTTCCCCAATACATTATTTTTTTTCTACTGTGCAGATGATGACCCATTTACACATATATGTATACATTCTTTTTTCTCATATTATCATGCTCCATCATAAGTAAAAAGACATAGTTCCCAGGGCTACACAGCAGGATCTCATTGCTAATCCATTCCAAAGGCAATAGTTTGCATCTATTAACCCCAAGCTCCCAATCCATCCCACTCCCTCCCCTTCCCCCTTGGAAACCACAAGTCTATTCTCCAACTCCATGAAAGAAAATCAATTCCCACAGCTTCTTAGAGATCAGGAAAGGCCCTCAGAGACTTCCATTTATTGAGGTTCTTGAGATATTAACAAAGGACAGAGCTCCAAAACAGGGTCACAAAAATTGATATATTTTAAATGCCTCCATTTAATAAATTAATGCTTTTAAAACTAGAATAGGAGTTCCTATCATGGCTCAGCAGAAATGGATCTGACTAGGATCCATGAAGATGCAGGTTCAATCCCTGGCCTTGTGCAGTGGGTTAAGGAGCTGGCGTTGCCGTGAGCTGTGGTAGTTTGAAGACATGGCTTGGATCTGTCATTGCTGTGGCTGTGGCATAGGCCGGCAGCTTGTTGCTCTGATTGGAATCTCCGTATGCTGAGGGTGCAGCCCTAAAAGACAAAACAAACCCCCAAAAACAAAACTAGAACATACAACATGGTTAATTAATGCCACTTGGGGTATCTCTGTGACTGCAGAGAGAACCTTATTTGAAGATAACACCAAAGGTCTGAGCTTGAAGGTAAGTCCATTCTAACATTCCTGTGATGGATTCTGACTGCCATGTTGCTCAGGTCTTTCACTGGTTAGCCAATGGTTCTGAACATTAAAATCTATCTCTTTCATTCTCATTCATTTCATAGCCACTTGATGGATAAATAAATGCCTCAATGTAAGGAGGATTGCCTTTTTTCCTATCCCGGAAAAATAAATTATTTGACCAAATTAGTCAGTCTGAAGAAAATGACCAACCAATTTATTTAAAAAAATCCATTCCCAAAATCTTTCTGCCTACTCTATGTATTATAAATGTAGACAAAAGATTAAAAGCAGGACTCAAAAAAATGACATTTTCAAGGGTGTTCAGGATTTATAAGATAAACCTCAGTGAGACCATAGCTGTGTGTGCACAGAGACTTGTGGAAAATGTTAAGGCTTGGAGTGAGAGAGTGATCAAGTTGAAGGGATCAGGGGGTGCAGCATTGATGGAGGATGTCAATTCATCCATCTGTCCAACAAATTCTAATTCCACTCACCCCACTCATCCATGCATTTCAATATTTACAGAGTGCCTAGTCTCCTCAAGGCCTTATGTTAAGGGTTGAGAATCCAGAGAAGAATGAGCCAGGAGCTCAAGAAACTTACTCTGGTTAAGAGTAGAAACAGAACCTACCATGGCAGCACAGGCTGTGAAGGTCCTAACAGTTATGAGCAGGTTGCTCTGGTGCACAGAGAGCAGCCAACCAACTTAGCCTGGGGAATGAACAAGAGCCATAACCCAATTCCTAATTTGCTTCCATTTTTGCCTTTCAAGAAGAATGCTCTTGGAGCTATAAATAACAGATTATTGGTTAAGAAGAAACTGCAGGCCAAGATTTGAGAAGGAATGAGTGAGAGGCTCATGTTGACCTACTCTAAACAAATTTAGATTTATTTGAAAGTTCTATGGAGTCTCAGGGGGGAAAGAGGTTGCATTTATTCTATTTCCAGGGAGCAAAACTAGGACCAAGGGAGAAACAGAAGAGGAAGGAAGCCTGCACCTCAGTATATATATGGTCCTGAAAGTAAAAACACATTTGTATTGTCAAAGTTATGTATATACCCTATAGAAAAAACTGGAATACATCAGTAAAGTATTAACATAAAGGTAACTAAAATTATACCTAATCTGACGATTTAGTCATAAGCATTGTTGATAGCATGGTATATTTCCATCCAGTTTTTTTTTTTTTTTTGGTCTTTTTGCCTTTTCTAGGCCTGTTCTTGTGGCATATGAAGGTTCCCAGGCTAGGGGTCTAATTGGAGCTGTAGCCACTGGCCTACGGCAGAGTCACAGCAACTCGGGATTCTAGCCGCGTCTGCGACCTACACCACAGCTCTCGGCATCGCCAACTGAGCAAGCCTAGGGATTGAACCCACAACCTCATGGTTCCTAGTTGGATTCGTTAACCACTGAGCCACAACGGGAACTCCTCCATCCAGTTTTGAGATGCATTACATGGTCAAGATTATGTAACAGGTATAAATTATATCTTTATTTTTCACTTAACGTAAGTGAGGATTTCCTACATCATTCCAGATTTTCACAAAAAGTAATTTCAGAGTTCTGGTGCCAGCCAAGATGGAATAGTTGCATTTCCTCCCAGAATTTCCCTTTTACAACTAAAAAAATCTCTGCATATAACACAACGAATAGGCATGGAAAGACTCTGAAAAGTGGAAATAAGGCCAGTTTCCTAAGGACAGCAGGACTTGAGGAACCCTATAGTGGTGACTTGCCCAGGTTTTCTTTCTGCCTCCCATATGTTCTGAATACAGCATTGAAGACGCCTGGATGATGAAACCATCAACAAGCACAGTGAATAATTTAAAAAAATTAAAAAAAAAAAAGCTCTAAGAAAAGCCTATTTTTCCTGAACAAAGGACCAAGAAAAGAGGTGCATATGAGAATAGAAACCCTGTTTGCTGATATCCTCTGTACTCCTGCCAAACATCAATGGACAAATATTCCCACCTAAGGTTTCTGCCAGGCCCTATGGAGGGCCAGTTTTCCATTTCCTCTAACAGCTTCAAGAAAAGAGGAGTAAAGTTCTTCTTCTTCTTTTTTGTCTTTTGTCTTTTTAGGGCCACATCCATGGCATATGGAGGTTCCCAGGCTAGGGGTCCAATCAGAGCTATAGCTGCCAGCCTATACCACAACCCTGGCAAAACCAGATCCAAGTCACATCTGTGACCTATACCACAGCTCACAGCAACGTTGGATCCTTAACCCACTGAGCGAGGCCAGGGATCTGCATCCTCATAGTTGCTAGTTGGGTTCGTTAACCACTGAGCCACGACAGGAACTCTGTAAAGTTCTTATTTATCTGCTTGGTGATGTTGGCAGGGCCAGACAGGGAGCTAATCCTCTATCTGCACCCAGTGCTCTGATTTTCCTGCTTTGGAAATGTGGGTAGTTGAGCATCTACTTCATTTGGCATCCATGAAACTGAAGGAGACAGTTTGTGGTGGGGCTAGATGGCCTTTCCCACCCCCGGCCCTGTGCCAGCCGGCCTAACAGGGAGCTGAGGTTGTACCCCACTGGGGGACAATGAGGTAGCATTGAGTCAGTGCTGACAGGGTTACTGAACTTTCACCTCACTCCTCTGCACTCACAGGCACTAGGAGTCACTGCTCAACCTTTGTCAGAATGCTGTCAGTAGGGTCCAGCGAGGAGCTGAAAACCCACCAACCCCTGACCTGCATGCTACCCCCATATGCTAAAATGGGTGACTGTCTGTTAAAAAAAATTCAGTAGGATTCAGTGTCTCACAATATAATATCTAAATGCCTAGAATACAACTGAAAATCCCTCATCATACCAACCACCAAGAAAATCACTATTTGAGTGAAAGAGACAATCAACAGACGCCAACACTGAGATGACTCAGATTTTGGAAATATCTGACAAGGAATTTAAAGCAGCCATCATTTAAAAAATGCCTCACAGGCAATTACAAACACGTTTGAAACACAGGAAAAAAATAGAAATTCTCATAAAAGAAGTTATTTCTGAAAAGAACCGAAGAGAAATTTAATTATAGAACTAAAAATACAATAACCCCATTAAAAAAAAAAAAACCCTCACCGATTGGACTCAATGCCAGAAAAGAAATAAACAGAGGAATGTATCAATGAGACTGATGATAGAACAATAGAAGTTACTTAATCTGAATAGTACTGAAAAGAAAAAGAACCTAGTCTCAGGGACCTGTGAGACTATAATGAAAAAATCTAATATTCATATCACTGGAGTCCTAGGAGGAGAAGAGAAGCAAAGTGGAGATGAAAAAAATATTCGAAGCAATAACGACTGAAAAGTTCCCAATATTGTGATGATTGTTGTACAACATAAGTATAATAAAATTCATTGAGTAATAAAAGAATTAAAATTTTAAAAAGTTCCCAATATAGGCTAAGAGCATAAAATAACACATTCAAAAATCTAAGTGAACCCCAAGCAGGATAAGCCACCCAAAATTCACACCAACACACATTAGTCAAACCTAAGAACAAATAAAAAATCTTGAAGCATCCAGAAAGAAATGAAAGAAATGACACTTTACCTATATGAGAAAAACAATTTGAATGACAGAGGATTTCTAATAAGGGACCCAGAGGCAGAAGAAAGTGGCACAGTATATTTAAGGGGCTAGGAAAAGGGACTGTTTATTATGAATTCTACATCTGACACACCTATCCTTCAAGAATGAAAGGGAAATACATTCTCAGACAAAGAGAAGCTAAGAGAACTTTTGTTAGCAGATCTAGCCTTAAAGAAATGTCAAAGGAAGTTTTTCGCGGAAAGGGAACAGAAGAAGGTTTGGAACTACAGGTAAAGGAAAGAATAATGACAAAATAGGCTTAAAAAAAAACCAAAAAGGGGGAGATAAATATTAAATAAATAAATAATAATAAATATTATTTATTTATAATATGTACATTTATATATAACTATTATTTATTTATTAAACAAATATAATAATATAAATATTATTCTCATGCGTTTTAAAAATATTTAATGGTTGAAGCAAAAATCATAACACTATCTGCTGCAGTCCTCCATGTAGATAGAGGAAATATCAAAGAAAAAAATCGTATTTTAAAAGTGGATAGAAGAAAGTTTTCTCTGTTTCACTTAAGGTAGAAAAACAAAGACAGACAAATGGCCCACAGGTATATGAAAAGATGACCAATATCACTAATCATTAGGGAAGTGGAAAGCGAAACCAGAACGAGGAATTCCCTGGCGGCACAATGAGTTAAAGTTCCCATGTTGTCACCGCTGTGGCATCGTTCAATTCCTGGCTGGGGAACTTCCTCATGCTGTGGCCAAAAAAAAAAAAAAAAAAAAAAAGACCAACAAGCAAAAACCATACTGAGACGTCCCCTCACACCTGTTGGCATGGCTGTTATTTAAAAAAAAAAAAAAAGGGAGGTCCCGTCGTGTCTCAGCGGTTAACCAACCCAACTGGCCGTGAGCTGTGGTGTACGTCGTAGATGCGACCTGGATCCTGTGTTGCTGTGGCTGTAGTGTAGCCCAGCAGCTACAGCTCTGATTGGACCCTTAGCCTGGGAACCGCCATATATTTCCCAGGCCATCAAACAAACCTCAACACACTTAAAAGACTCCAAATTATACAAAGTAAGTTATTTGAAGATAAAGGAATCAAGATAGGGATCAATAACAAAAAGTCCATAGGAAAATTTCTAAACATTAGATGTAAAACAATGGAATTCTGTATTATCCATGGGTTAAAGAGAAAGTCTCAAAGGAAAAAAAAGTCCATGTAACTGAAGGAAAACAAAATACAACATATCAATATTTGCAGGATGCATCTAAAACGGTGCTGAGAAAAAAATAGTAAGACAGTAATCAATGAATTAAGTAATGTCAGCAAAAAGGACAGAGTAAAGATAGGCAAAATTCCATGAAAGCAAAAAGAAAAATGGCAAACTTTTCAGAATCAATGTTTTTCAGAACTTTGGAAATTAACCAAAGGCTTTTAGCAATCAAGAGGTAGTGTTTAGTTTATTTTTTACTTTTTCTGGGGGGGGGGGCTGCATCATGTAGTAGCTTGATGTGGGATGTCAGTTCTCAGACTAGGAATTGAACCCAGGCCCCAGAAGTGAAAGCATTGAGTCTTAACCACTAACCTACCAGGGAACTCCCTGTTTTCTTTTGTTTTTAAGAGGCTGAATTGAAGTTAGAACAAGGATTTTTCTGATATTTTAACTTGCTCTATTTCCATTCCCCACCCCCAGCTCTGTGGCAGGCTTGAAAACCAAGTGTCCAGAATCATGGTGGTAATAGTTTTAAATTAGCTATTTTATGTATGTTCTAAGAACTAAAGGAAATCATGTTAAAGAACTAAAGGAAAGTATGACAATGATGTCTCACCAAAGAATATTAATAAAGAGATAGAAATTACTAAAAAAATAGAAAAGTGTGAAAATTGAAACAAAAATTCTTTAGGAGGACTCGACAGATTTGAGCAGCAGAAGAAAGGATCAGCAAACTCAAAAATAGGCCAAATGAAATTATCTATACCGAAGAGTAGAAAGAAAAGAGAATAAAGAAAAATGAACAGAGACTCCCAGAGTCTTCTGGAGTCCCAGAAGAGGAGAAAGAAAAAGGAGCAGAAGCAATATATTAAGAATTCATGGCTCAATACTTTATAAATTTGATGAAAAACATTAATCTACACATCCAGGAAACAATTACCTCAAGTAGGATAAACTTTAAAAGAGCCACATCTAGAAATATCACAGACTCTTGAGAGCTAAAGACAAAAAGTGAATCTCGAAATCAGCAAGAAAGAAGCAATTTATTATAAACATGAAATCCTTAGTAAGATCAATTGATTTCTCATTGGAAGCCATGGATCCAGAAGGCAGTAGGATGAAATATTCAAAAGTCCTAAAAGAAAAAGACTGTTGACTAGGGATTCTGTATCCAGCAAACTGCTTTTTAAAGACAGTTTTGGAAAAAAGGTTGAAGTTCCTTTTGTGGCACAGTGGAACTGAATCTGACTAGTATCCATGAGGATGTGGGTTTGATCCCTGGCCTCGCCCAGTGGGTTAAGGATCCGGCATTGCCGTGAGCTGTGGTATAGGATGCAGACACAGCTCAGGTCCCTCATTGCTGTAGCTGTGGTGTAGGCTGGCAGCTGTAGCTCTGATTTGACCCCTAGCCTGGGAACTTCTATATGCTGTGGGTGCGGCCCTGAAAAGAAAAAAAGAAAAGAAAAAGAAGGTGAAATTGACATATCTAGATAAGCAAAAACTGAGAAAATTCATCATTAGCAAACCTGCCTACAGGAAATGGTAAAAGTCCTTCAGGCAGAAATAAAAGGGCACTAAACAGTAACTTGGATCCACATGAAGAAATAAAGAGTTCCAGTAAGGTTTACTACACAACAAATATATATTTATATGTATCTTTTTTCTTCTATGCAATTAAAAGACAACTGCATAAAGCAATACTTGCAAACTTGTGTTTATAGGTACACAGTGTATAAAGCTGTAATTCACATGATTCAGAAAAAAGGAGAGAGGGATGGAACAGAATTACATGCGAGCAGTTTTTGAGTATTATTGCAGTGAGGTTGGTATCAATCCATCAACTGATTGTTGTAAGTTAGAGGGCAATTGTAACCAAGGGCACCAGCCACTAAGAAAAGGACTCCAAAAAAATTTAAAGAAACACTAAGTGGATTGAAATGGTACACTAGAAAAAAATCTATTTAACACAAAATAAGGCAGTAAAGGAGAAATGCGGGATGAAAAAGACATCAGACATGGTATACAAATCCTATCATATCAGTAATTACATTAAATGTAAATGGTTTATACATTCAATCCAAGCCAGAGATTTGCAAAGTGGTCCAACTCTATACTGTCTACAAGATAACCATTAAATTTAAAAACACAAATACAGGAGTTCCCGTCGTGGCGCAGTGGTTAACGAATCCGACTAGGAACCATGAGGTTGCGGGTTCGGTCCCTGCCCTTGCTCAGTGGGTTAACGATCCGGCGTTGCCGTGAGCTGTGGTGTAGGTTGCAGACGCGGCTCGGATCCTGAGTTGCTGTGGCTCTGGCGTAGGCCGGTGGCTACAGCTCCAATTGGCCCCCTGGCCTGGGAACCTCCATATGCCGCGGGAGCGGCCCAAAGAAATAGCAAAAAGACAAAAATAAATAAATAAATAAATAAACACACACACTAACAACAACAACAACAACAACAACAAAAACACACAAATACAAACTGTCAAGCTGATTCTAAAATTAATACAGGGGGATTGGTGGCATCTCTGGAGCTCTGGGTCACAGTTTCAATCTCCAGTCCATCACAGCAGGTTGAGGATCTGGTGTTGCTGCAGCTGCAGCATAGGTTGCAACTGTGGCTCAGATGTGATCCCTGGCCCTGGAACTCCATATGCTATAGGGAGGCTGAAATAAAATAAATAAAAAATTGTAAGAGACCTAGAATAGCCAAAATAAATCTTGAAAATGAAGAACAGTGTTGGAAGACTCACATTTACCTTTTTCAAAATCACTACAAATCTACAATAATCAAGACAGTATGGTATTGGCATGAGGATAAAACTACAGATCACTGAAATAGAACTGAGATTCCAGAAATAAACCCAGACAGACATCTATGGTCAATTGATTTTTGATGAGGGCTCCAAGACAATTCAAAAGGGAAAAGAAGAGTCTTTTTAACAAATGGTGCTGGGACAACTGGATAACCAGACCCCAAAAGAATGCAACTGGACTCCTACTTAACACTTCATAGAAAAATTAATTTCAAAATGGTTAAAGACCCAAATCTAAGAGCTAAAACTCTTGGAATAAAACATAGCATATTTTTGTGACCTTGGATTACACAATGTTTCTTAGCTATGACACTGAAAGCACAAGCAACCAATGAATAAACAAATACGAGCTCCCTGTAGCACAGTAGGTTGAGGATACAGTGTTGTTGCTGCAGGGGCTCAGGTTGCTACTGTGGTGAGGGTTCAATCCCTGGCCCAGGAACTTCCACATCCCTCAGGCACAGCCAAAACCAACAACAACAAAAGAATAAATAGGAGTTCCCATCGTGGCTCAGTGGTTAGTGAATCTGACTAGGAACCACGAGGTTGTGAGTTTGATCCCTGGCCTTGCTCAGTGGGTTGAGGATCCGGTGTTGCCATGAGCTGTGGTGTAGGTCGCAAATGCAGCTCGGATCCTGGGTTGCTGTGACTCTGGTGTAGGCCAGCGGCTACAGCTCCGATTGGACCCCTAGCCATGGGTGCGGCCCTAGAAAAGACAAAAAAAAAAAAGAATAAACTAATACATTCAACTTAAATTTAAAAACTTCTGTGCTTCAAAGGACATGATCAAGAAAGTGAAAAGACAACCTACAGAATGAGAGAAAATATTCGCAAATGTTGTATCTGATAAGGGTCTAGTATCCAAAAGATATAAAGAACTATTACAATTCAACAATAAAATACAAATAATTCAATTTAAAAACATGCAAATTATTTCAGGAGACATTTCCCCAAAGAAGATGCACAAATGGCCAAGAAGCACATGAAAGGATGCTCAACATCATTGTCACTGGGGAAATGAAAACCAAAGCCATGATGAAATACTAGTTTCATACCCACTGGAATGGCAATAATTATAATACAATAATAAATATTGGAGAGGATGTAGAGATATTGGAACTCTCACATATTGCTGCTGGGAACATAAAACGAGGTAGTTGCTTTCGAAAACAATTCAGCAGTCTTAAAAAAATTAAGCGTAGAGTTACCGTATAACCTAGTAATCTCAATTCTATATACCCAAGAGAATTGAAAACAAATAATTTCATATGTCCACACAAATATATGTCCATGAATGTCCATAGCCACATTACTCATAATAACCAGTAAATGGGAATAATCCAAATTTCCACGAACCAACCAATGGATAAATAAAATGTGACATATCCGTCCAATGGAAGATTATTCCACTGTAAAAGTGAACGAAGCACTGTTTTATGCTGCAGTCTGGAAACCTTGAAAACACTATACTGAGTGAAATAAACAAGACAGAATGGCCACACACTGTATAATTCTGTTTACATTGTGTCCAGGATAGGTAAATCCATAGGAAAAAAAAGTAGATGGGTGGTTGCCAAGGACTGGGGGAGGAGTGAAAGGAGAGGGACTGCTAATGTGCAGGGTGTTTCTTTTTTAGGTGATGAAAATGTTCTGGAATTAGATAGTGGCAATGTGTGTTTCTTTGTAAATATAGTGAAGAATTACACTGAATTATACATGTTACAAGAGTGAATTTTATGATATATAAATTATACCTCAATAAAAAAAGAATAAATGAAAATGGAAAGAAGAAAACAGTAGAGAAAAATCAATGAATCAGAAAACTGATTTTCAAAAAAAAATCGTAACATAGTTCTCTAGCAAGATTGCCAAAGATGAAAAAAAAGAATATTAAATCATGGTGATCAGGAATAACACAGGGGTATCAATACAGATTCTAAGTCATAAAAGCATAAGGAAATATAAACAACTCTATGTTCATAAATCTGACATCAACAAAATGGACTATTTCCTTGAAAACCATGAACTTCTAAAACTCGGTCAAGATGCAATTAGATAACTTACCTAGTCTCATAACTGACCTATTAAAGACATTGATTTTATCATTTAAAAACGTACTCCAAGTAATCTCCTGGCCCAGGTGGTTTCACTGGAGAATTCTATGAAACATTTAAAGAAAAATTAGCACAAATTTTACACACTGTCTTTCGGAAAATAGAAAAGGAGGGAGGAGTTCCCATTTTGTCTCAGTGGATTAAGAATCCGAAATAGTGCCCATAAGGCCTCGCTCAGTGTGTTAAGGACCCGATGTTGCTGCACGCTGCAGCATAGACTGGAAGCTGTAGCTCTGATTTGACCCCTAACCCAGGAACTTCTATAAGTCACGGGAGTGGCCCTAAAAAAGAAAAAAAAAAAAGAATTTAAAGAAAAAAAAAGAATTTAAAGAATCTTTCATTTAATAAAAAAAAAAAGCTCACAAAGAAAGAAAAGGGACATTTCCAACTTATTTTATAGAATCAGTATTACCATAATATCAAAACCAGACAAAGATAGTACCAAAAAAGAAAACTATAGATGATTAGCTCTCTTAAACTTAGTCACAAAAAGTTTTCATAAAATATTAGCAAATCAAATCCAGTAATGTGTAAGAAAAATTACACAACACAACCAAATGGGATTTATTCTAGGTATATGTCATTTGGAGTCCAAAAGTCAATAAAGGAAATATGCTGTATAGCAGGCTCAAACACAAAAATCCTGTGATCATATCACCTGATGGAGAAAAAGCATTTAATAAAATCCAATACCTATTCTTGCTAAAAATGCTCAGCAAAGTAAGAAGAAAAGGGGAATTACTAAACTTGATTAGGAATATCTACAAGAAATCTACAACTAGCATGCTTAATGACGAAAGACAAAGTATTTTTTTTCAACCGGGAAAGAGCCAAAGATGTTTGTTTTCACCAATCTTTTTTTTTTTTGTCTCTTTTTTTAGGGCCGCACCTGTGGCATATGAAGGTTCCCTGGCTAGGGGTCTAATCAGAGCTGTTGCTGCCGGCCTATGCCAGAGCCACAGCAGCACCAGATCTGAGCCACATCTTTGACCTACAGCACAGTTCAGGGCAATGCTGGATCCTTAACTCACTGAGTGAGGCCAGACATCAAACCCGCAACCTCATGGTTCCTAGTCGGATTAGTTTCCGCTGCTCCACGACAGGAACTCCTGTTGTGACCAATCTTATTTAACTTCTTATTTGGAACTGCTAGCAGGTGCAATAAATTAAGAAAAAGAATTAAAAGATATATGGATTGGGAAAGAGGAAATGAAATTGCCCTATTTGCAGGTGAAATGAGCTATTTAGAAAATCCCAAGGGGTCCATAAAAATAATTCCTGGAACTAATAAATGAGTTCAGTGAGATCAGAGGATGGAAAGCCAACACATAAACTTAGTTACATTCCTGCATACTAACAACAGATGGAATCCAAAATTTTTTTAAAGTTGCCATTTACAATCATTCCAAAGAAAGTTAAAAACTAATAAACATGTATAAATCTAAGAAACATATACAGGATAGAGGAAAACATAGGCAGAACACTCTGACATAAATCACAGAGATTTTTTTTTGATTCATCGCCTAGAGTAATGGAAATAAAAACAAAAATAAACAAATGGGACCTAATTAAACTTAAAAGCTTTTGCTCAGCAAAGGAAGCTATAAACAGAATGAAAAGACAACTTACAGATTGAGAGAAAATATTTGAAAACAATGCTAACTGACAAGGGATATTTCCAAAATATACAAACAGCTCATACAACTTAGCAACAGTAATAACAACAAGAACAACAACAAAAAACAACCCAGTCAAAAGATGGGCAGAAGACCTAAATAGACATTTCTCTAAAGAAGACATATAGATGGCCAACAGGCACATGAAAAATGCTCACTATCACTAATTATTAGAGAAATGTAAATCAAAACTACAATGATGTTATCACCTCACACCAGTCAGAATGGCCATCATTAAAAAGTCTATAAATAATAAATACTGGTGGAGAAAAAGTAACTCTCCTCCTTTGTTGTGGGAATATAAATTGGTTGCGGCCACTACAGAGAACAGTATGGACGGTCCTTAAAAAACTAAAAATAGAGTTACCATATCATACTGCCATCCAACCCCTGGGATTATATCCAGAGAAAATTCTAATTCAGAAAGATACCTGCACCCCAATGCTCATAGCAGACTATTTGCAATAGTTAAGACACAGACGAATGATAAAAATGTGTGTATATGTATATATACACGATGGCATACTACTTAGCCATAAAAAAGAATGAAATAATGCCATTTATAGTAACATGGATGGATTTAGAGATTATCACATTAAGTGACACCAGTTAGACAAATACCATATGACATCACTTATATGTGGAATCTAAACCAATGATACAAATGAGCTTATTTACAAAATAGAAATAGACTCACAGACATAGAAAACAAACTTATGATCCCCACAAGGGCTAGCAGGGTGTGGGGTGAGAGGAGAGAGATAAATTAGGAGTTTGAGATTAAATATAAAATAGTTAAACAACAAGGATCTACTGTATAGCACAGGGAACTATACTTAGTGTCTTGTAATAACCTATGATGGAAAAGAATCTGGAAAAACATATATGTAAAAAAATCATGTACAGGATCTGTATGCTGAAAATTATAAAATTCTGATCAAAGAAATAGAAATAGAAATAAATGGAGAGATAAAGCTTATTCACAGATTATCTTCAACCTAGTCAAAAATGTCAATTCTCCCTGAAATGATTTGATATAATTCCTATAAAAATCACAGCAAGTTTTTTCTGGACACAGGCAAATTGATTCTAAAATTTACATGAAAAGGCCAAGGAACTAGAAGACATAAGCCAATTTTGAAAAAAAAAAAAGAGTAATGAGGGAGAAATCACTCTCTCTAATATTAAGGCTTACTATAAAGCTATACTAGTCAAAGCTGTGTAGTATTGATGGCAGGCTAAACGAATAGATCAATAGAATAAAATAGGAAACCCAGAAACAAACCCATACAAATATACTGGACTGATTTTTGACAGACGTGCAAAAGAAATTCAGTGGAGGTGGAACAGGCTTTTCTATAGATGGTACCAGAGCAACTGGATGTAAGAGGCCAAAAAATAAACCTTGATGTAAATTTTATTTCTTATACAAAAATTAACTCAAAATGAATCACAGACTTAAAGCCATAAAATTTATAGAGTAAAAGACAAGAGAAAAATCCTAATGTCCTTGAGCTCAGTAAAGAGTTTTTAGGCTTGGCACTAAAAGCTTAATTTATAAAAGGAAAAATGGATACAACTGGCCTCCTAAAAATTAAAAACATTTTTAAAAAGATAAAAGGATAAAAAAATGGGAGAATAATATTTGCAAACCATGTATTTGACGAAGACCTTGCATCGAAAGTTTATAAAGAACTTTGCAACTGACAAGGGCTTAATCTCTAAAATATACAAACAACTTACACATCTCAACAACAACAACAACAAAAAAAACACCCCAAAAATGGGGCAGAAAACCTGAATAGATATTTCTTCAAAGAAGATATACAGATGGCCAACAGGTCAATAATGCTCAACATCACTAGTTATTAGAGAAATGCAAATCAAAACTACAGTGAGGTACTACCTCATACCAATAGAATGGCTATCATTAACAAGTCAACAAATAACAAATTCTGGAGAGGATGTGGAGAAAAGAGGACCCTCCTTCACTGGTGGTGGGAATGTAAATTGGTACAACCTCTATGGAAAATAGTATGGAGGTACCTCAGAAAACTAAATATGACCCAGAAATCCCACTCCATATATCCAGACAAAACTTTCATTGAAAAAGATACATGCACCCCTACGTTCACTGCAGCACTATTCACAATAGCCAAGACATGGAAATAACCTAAATGTCCATTGACAAATGAATGAGTTAAGAAGATGTGGTATATGTACACAATGGAGTACTACTCAGCTATAAAAAAGAACAAAAAAATGTCATTTGCAGCAACATGGATGGAACTAGAGGCTCTCATACTAAGTCAGAAAGAGAAAGACAAATACCATATTATATTATTTATATCTGGAATCTAATAAATGGCATAAATGAAACTATATACAGCAAAGAAACAAACTCATGGACTTGGAGAACAGACTTGTGATTGCCAAGAGGGAGGGGGACAGAGTGGGATGGACTGGGAGTTTGGGGTTAGTAGATGCAAACTGTTGCATCTGAAGTGAATATGCAATGAGGTCCTGCTGTATAGCACAGGCAATTATATCTAGTCACTTGTGATGGAACATGATGGAGGATAATGCATGTGTGTGTGTATATAACTGGGTCACTTTGCTGTACAGCGGAATCTGATAGAATATTATAAATCAACTATAATAGAAAAAATAAAAATCTTACAAAAAATAAAAATAAAATAAAATAAAGAACTCTCACAACTCACCAGTAAAGAGGTTCAACAATCCAATCAGAATCTAGAGGAGAGACACAAAGAGACATTTCCCCAGAGAGGACCTACAAATGGCAACTAATCATAAGAAAATGTGCTCAATATCATTAGCCACTAGGGAAATGGAGATTAAAGCACAACGAGATACCACCACTTACCTATCAGAATGGCTAAAATGAAAACTATTGGCAGCTCCAGGGATTCACAGAACCTGAAGTACTTAGGCATCGCTGGTGGGAGGGAAGAATGGTACACCCCTGTGGGAACCAGTGTGGCAGTTACTCAGAAAACTAAACAAGCCACTACCCTACACCCAGCGATTATACTCTTGGACATTTATTCTAGAGAAATAAAAACTTATGTTTACACAAAAACTTGTGCATAGCAGTTTTATTCTAAAATAGTCCCAAACTAGAATCAACCCAAATGTCCACCCAGGGACTGTGAAACCAACTGTGGAACATCCACACCACGGAACGCTATCCAGTAATAAAAAGGAATGGAATTTTGATACACATAACAACTTGAATGGACCACGAGTGTGCGAAAAGGCCATCCTCAAAAGGTTACAGACTGTGTGAGCCCATTTATATAATATTCTTGCAATAACAAAATTATAGAAATGGAGAACAGATTAATGGTTGCAAGGGATTAAGGAGGAGGTAAGGGGATGGAGGTACTTGACTGTACAAGGGCAGCATGAAGGAGATCTTTATGGTGATGGCATAATTTTGCATCTCAATTGTTGTGGTGGTTCCATGAATCTACACGTCTCCCCCAGTAGTAGCACCTTGTATAAGTGATTCCAAGTTAACTGTGAAGACTCATCAATCCCAGAGGTAATGTTATTATCATTTATATTTTACAGATAAGGAAACCGAGGCACAGGAGTCTTGAGAAAATCAAAGCCAATGTACATTGGGATGCTGTTATCAAAGCAAATTTAGAAATTAAAAAATGCACAATGCATGTTAATGCTTTGTTATAACCAAGGCAAATTGTCTAGTTGGCCTTACTCCCACTTTAAACCTTTTTTTAATGACTCCTTTGCATCATTTTCAGTGAATTGAGTCACCTAGGGGCACATCTAAACTCTCCATCAGGTGTGATAAGTAATGCTGTAATTCATGACATGGGTTGAAAAATACACAACCCATATAATTGGCAACTTGTATTTTAAAATAAAATGTTTCAGATGATGTAGAAAAATGGTTAACCATAGGCATTAGGAACTGAAATAAACAAAAACCTTAAAACGGAAACAAGTGCACCAATCAGGAGATGGGGAGTCTTTCTAAAATTGTGTATGGACTGAATTTGTGTGTGTGTGTTCCCCTTCGTTGCAGTGCAGTAATAATTTAACTAATGGTGAGCATTCCTAGTGAGTCGTGGTTGCTGAAGTGTTCACCTCTGACCCAGGCACTCTCCAATACACAGTCTCCCTGGGAACATTATCCCCACCTCACAGGCCCAGAACCTCACTTATTCCCAAGCTAATTCTGACTCCAACAGCATTTCAAGCATCATGTTTTGAATCAGGGTCTGTATTAGTTTCTCAGGGCTACTGTAACAACATACCACACATCGAGTGGCTTAGAACAACAGAAATTCATTGTCAGAAGTCCAAAATCCAAGTGCTGGCAGGGCCATGCTCCCTCCACAACCTGTAAGGGAAGGATCCTTCCTAAACCTCTTGCTAGCTTCAGGTGGTTTGCTGGCAATCTCTGGCGTGACTTGACTTGCTGGTGCAGCATTCTGATGGTCAGTCTTCACGTGACCCCCTTTCCTCTGTGTGTGTCTGCATCCAAATTCCCCCCTTTCATAGGACATCAGTCATATAGGAAGAGAGCCCTCCCCTCATGATCTCATTTTAACCAGATTACATCTGCAAATACTCCATTTTCCAATAAGGTCACTTCTGAGGTGCTAGGGGTTAGGGCTTGAATTATGTTGTAGGGGGATAGAATTTAATCCCTAACAGGGTGTTAGGTCACAGATTTGAGTGATATGTTCTTGCTTCCTGCACGCGTGTCAGTGCTGCCTTTCTTAAAAATCACCTCCATCTGTGCGCAATTGTTTGGTCAGGCGTTTCCTGGGGCCGCCGGCTGACGGCCCTGCCACTGTGACATCAAGGGCCTTAGATCCCAGATGTCTGCGACAGCAGGGACTCCTCCACGTGAGAAATGCAGCTGACAGCTCACTAAGGATGGAGACAACCCAGAAACCCTCTGGGTTCATCTTACTAGATGTCCCTATTTTCCCTTCACTCTAAGGGCTTTCTATTTTTATCCTATTGTGCTCTATGTTCTTACATTTCCTCCTTAACTCTTTTTGGGATGAAATAAAGTATAAAAATACATGAAGTGAATGGCAATTCCCTGCCAATGTTTGGTGGCTTAATTAAATAGCAGCCCAAGGGCAGGCAATGATTTCCAGGGGCCTCAGTGTTGCCATGACAACCACAGGGGGCCGCTTTTCCCCAGCCTCCCTCAGTAACTCCAGCTGCTCCTCACCCTTAGACCAGCCTCCTGCCTTCGGAGGTGCCATCTCTGAGCAACAGACAGGACCACAGGGCTCTCCATGTGCTTTCCCAGAATCCTGGGTCCCCGCTGTTGTTGCACTCACCTCCTGCCTGGAGTCTCTCTCAAGGTCAAGAACTATGCCATGCCTGCTTTATCCCCACCTGCATCTAATTCAGAATCTTGTCTCCAGGTGGTCACATATCATTGGCTGAAAGACCCCCAATTAGGACCCCTGGTGGCTTGTCTCTGGAGCTGTCACCAGATATCCCTATTTAAATTTAAGATTAAAGTTGAAATTAACAGGGAGTTCCCGTCGTGGCGCAGTGGTTAACGAATCCGACTAGGAACCATGAGGTTGCGGGTTCGGTCCCTGCCCTTGCTCAGTGGGTTAACGATCCGGCGTTGCCGTGAGCTGTGGTGTAGGTTGCAGACGTGGCTCGGATCCCGCGTTGCTGTGGCTCTGGCGTAGGCCGGTAGCTATGGCTCCGATTGGACCCCTAGCCTGGGAAACTTCCACATGCCGCAGGGGTGGCCCAAGAAATAGCAAAAAAAAAAAAAAAAAAAAAAAGGTGAAATTAACAGAGTTCCCATTGTGACTCAGTGGGTTAAGGATCCAACCTAGTCTCTGTGAGGACGTGGGTTCAATCCCTGTCCTTGATCAGTGGGTTAAGGATCCAGTATTGCCAAAAGCTACAGTGTAGATGGCAAAGGCAGCTTGGATCCCACATTAATGTGGCTGTGGTGTAGGCCTCAGCTGCAATTCTTTTTTTTTTTTTTTTGTCTTTTTGCTATTTCTTTGGGCCGCTCCCGCGGCATATGGAGGTTCCCCGGCTAGGGGTCTAATCGGAGCTGTAGCCATTGGCCTACTCCAGAGCCACAGCAACGCGGGATCCAAGCCACGTCTGCAAACTACACCACAGCTCACGGCAACGCCGGATCGTTAACCCACTGAGCAAGGGCAGGGACCGAACCCGCAACCTCATGGTTCCTAGTCGGATTCGTTAACCACTGCGCCACGACGGAAACTCCTCAGCTGCAATTCTGATTTGACTCCTACCCTGGGAACTTCCATATGCCACAGGTGTGGCCTTAAAAAAAAAATTGAATTTAACTAAAATTTATTTATTTAGGTTTTTTTTTTTTTGGTCCTTTCTGTTTTTTAGGGCTGCACCCATGGCATATGGAGTTTCCCAGAGCCACAGCAATGCCAGATCCAAGCCGTGACTGTAACCTACACCACAGCTCACAGCAACACCAGATCCTTAACCCACTGAGTGAGGCCAGGGATCGAACCGGCAACTTCATGGTTCCCAGTCGGATTTGTTTCTGCTGCGCCATGATGGGAGCTCCAAATTTAACTAAAATTTAAAAGCCAGTTCCCCAGTCCCACTAGTCACATTTCAAGTGTTTCAAGGACCACATAGGACTAACCTGGGACACCCCAGCTATAGAACACTTCCATCATCACAGAAAGTTCTATTGGACAGTGCTGGCCTAAGAGGGACCTGTAACCAGTGTGAGGGACACCCTTGGTGTTTGCCCATCACATTTCTATCCCATCAGAGCTCTGCCAACTCATTTTAGCCCTGGGAACCAAAGGGAAGATGTAAGCAGTGTAGCCCTCTGTTAGGATCCTGAGCTAATGTCCTCTCAGTAAAGAGAGGAACACAGGTGGCAGGACACAGCCCCTTATCCATCCCAAACAGCCTGGACTTTTTGCACTGGCTGTTCCTCTGCCTGGAATATCTACCCTCACAAGAGCTCCTGATGTCTTCAGGGGTTAGCATGCACACCTTCATTCACACAAATCCTTTCTCCCCTTCCCTCTCCCTCAGAGTGTGTGTGTGTGTGTAAAATCTTACTTCACAGAGTTCTTATTGTGACTTGGCAGATGAAGAACCTAGCACAGTGTCCATGAGGATATGGGTTTGATCCCTGGCTTCGTTCAATGGGTTAAGGATTCAATGTCGTTGTGACTGTGGTGTAGGCCTGTAGCTGCAGCTCTGATTCAGCCCCTGACCTGGGAACTTTCATATACTGCAGGTGCAGCCATAAACAAACAAACAAACAAACAAATAAAAGTTTTCTTCTCACACTCTATCCTATGCATTATTATGTTTGTTTGGCCATGACTTGCAGCATGTGGAAATTCCTAGACCAGGGACTGAATCCATGCCATAGTAATGACCCATGCCACAGCAATGACCCAAGCCACATCAGTGACAATGCCAGAGCCTTAATCACTAGGCCACAAGGGAACTCCATTTTAATTTTTTTTCACTTTTTGTTTTGAAAAGACTTTTAATTATATGTTCGGTTTTATTTAACAAATAAAGGACATTATACTTCCCACTCTTTCTTGAGACAATCTTGGAAAATTATGTTTTGCAAGGAATTGTCCCATTTAATCTAAATGTCTAAGTTTATTGGCATGAAGTTATTTTTTTTCTTTTTTTGGTTGCCCTGTGGCATACGTATTCCTAGGCCAGGGATTAGATTGGAGCCACAGTTGTGACCTATGCTGCCACTACAGCAATGCAGGACCTTTAAGCCACTGTGCCTGGCCAGGGATCAAACCTGCATCCTGGCACCACAGAGATGCTGCCAATCCCATTGCACCACAGCAGGAATTCCTCATAGAGTTATTTTTTAATACCTTCACATTATCTCCTTATTGTCTACAGGATTTTTCTCTCTCTCTCTTTTTGTTTTTTTTTTTTTTTTTTTGCTTTTTAGGGCTGCACCAAAGGCATATGGAAGTTCCCAGACTAGAGGTCAAACTGGAGTTACAGCTGCCAGCCTACACCACAGCCATAGCAACACAGAATCTGAGCCGTTTCTGTGACCTACACCACAGCTCACAGCAATGCTGGATCCTTAAACCCACTGATTGAAAGCCAGGGATTGAACCTGAAACCTCAATGTTCCTAGCTGGATTCTTTTCCACTGTGCCTCAATGGGAACTCCTATTGGATGTTTATGTTGATGTTTTTATGCTCTCTTTCTATTTTTTTTTGGCCACGCTCACAGCATGTGGAAGTTCCCGGGCCAGGGATTGAACCCACGTCACAGCAGTGACTGTTGTCACAGCAGTGACAACTCTAGATCATTAATCCACTAGGTGGCCAGGGAACTTCTATGCTAACTTTTTATTTTATATATATATTTTTTATCTTTTTAGGGCTGTACCCATGGCATATGGAAGTTCTCAGGCTAGGGCTCGATTCAGAGCTGCAGCTGCCAGCGTACACCACAGCCACAGCAATGAGAGATCCAAGCCACATCTGCGATCTACCCCTCAGCTCACAGCAATGCTTTTTCGTGGTAATCCACTGAACAAGGCCAGGGATTGAAACTGTGTCCTCATGAGTACTAGTTGTGTTCGTTAACGCAGAGTCATGACGGAAACTCCTCTAATTTTTTAAATCTTTGAACTTCGGCCTTTAATGATGTGCCTAATGTATGGTTTTCTTTGCATTTATCCTACCAGGATTCTTGAATGTATGACTTGATATATCTGATCACTTTTGGAACATTAATAACCAGATTCTATGCAGGCACATCCTCTCTAGTCTCTCTCTCTCTCTCTTTCTAGGACTTCAATTCCACATGTGTCATGCTCATTTCTCCTATTCTTTGTTTTTCCTTTCAGAATTTCAATTTGGACACTTCCAACAGACCTAGTTTCCAATTTCGTAATTCCCTCTCCTGTGTGTACTCTGGAATGGTCTCAGGGGGGAAGCTTGATCTGATACAAATGACACCTTCATAGTTGGAAATAGCTGCAAATCACTTAAAATCCTTCAGTTATTTTCATTTCACTTGCTCACTTTTCTGAATTCTCTCTTCCTTTTATATGTTGTATTTTCCAACTAGGTCCTCTTCTCTAGTGTGCTCCGTCTATGTTAGTCTTTGTTTCTATTGTTGTTTAGCTTTTTATTCCTCTGCTTGCCCCTGCCCTGCTAACTCATTCCGTCTTTCTCTCTGCCTTCCTTTGTCCTTCCTAGGCTTTTACATCTTGCTTCGTGCTTTTCTTTTTCATGAGCAGATACTTCACTCATTTCTCTCTTCACTCATTTTAGAGAGAAAAATTAGTCAACTTTTCATCTCTTCTGTGGCAACAGCCTTTTTGTTAATTGATCACTACTTCCTACTTCCCCACTCTTACTTTCATCTTTTTCTTTGAGGTGCTATTGTTGTTTAGATAAGGTGACTTTGAAAACAATAACACTCATTGATCAAGTGATGGAGTCTGCCTGGAGGTTTCGATGGCAGAAGGGTTGGTGCCATTGCCCAGGCTAAAGATGGCTGTGTATGTGAGAGTTTTTAATCCTCTATTTCTCCCCAGTTGATGAGATAAACATGACACGACTGTCACACTATCCTGTTGCACATCAGAAAGCAAACCTGGCCTGTCTGTGTTCTTTCTTATTCAGTTCCACCTTTCTAACTTGTCAAGACTTTGGACTGAAACTTTCTACAGAATCTCCAGCCACAAACCTGCACACTGGTCCCATTGTTCCCAAAAGAGGCTGTTGGGTGTGTCCCATAGGGTGTGTCATTCACTTTGAGGAACCAGGCTTTCCTGGACTTGACTGATGTTTCCAACTGGAAATCTTCTCTCATTACCTTCCCACAGGCCTAACTGATCTTCGCTGCACCTTGTCTCTCTTGGATCAGGGTTAGAGAGGTCTCTTTGTTTCTTGCAAGATAGAGTTTTGTTCCTATTTCTTATTCGTCTTCTTGCTTTTGGGTGATTTCTCAGAGAAGAGGGAAATTGCCCTCTTTATGTCACAGTTTAAAACCAGAAGTCTCACCCTCAGAGAGTCTTTTGCCTACAACACTATTTTTAGTGTCAGTTGTGCATCGTGTATGATCTTTAAAGAGTTGTATTAAGTGGTGCTTAGGAATGAATTCAAGTTTAAATTCAATCTTGCCTGGTGCTGCTGATAGGGATGGAGTAGACACAGGTAGTTTTAAAAGTCCCAATAAGGGGAAACTTAGGGGACACTGGGAGATCGCTGTAAGTAAATAAATTGCTTTAAAAAGCCATCAGAACAAGGCAGGTTTGCTTCATTAGTGGAGCCTTGAGAATTGCCTGAGGTCGTTGGGTGGTGGATGGGATTAGGCCTGCATTCACATTCAGACCAAGGGCAAGAGTTTAAGGACCACTCTTCTTCAGATTTGAATACTGGACACTAAGCAGGAGCTACTACTCCCAGAAAGGAAGAGGAAGGCTTTTTCCAACCCCCACTCCCCTTGGAGGATAGAACTGTAGCCCACCAGATTCTCAGGGCAGAGCTTCTGTGCCTGCCCTCTTCCATCTCTTACAAGCGTCCTATCTTAATAAATCTGTTTCTTGCCTATCACTTTGTCTCTCACTGAATTCCTTCTGTGTGGAGACATGAAGAACCCTGAACCTCAGTGAGTCTAGACACAGGGTGAGTGATTCTAATGTAAAACCTTGGGTTCAAGTCCCAATCTGGGTTTAGCCTGGTTTGAGTCCCAGCACGTGGGTTCAAGTCCCAATCTGTGTTCTGGCAAGGTTCAGGCCATTAATACTGTCAGTTTCACTACCAGTGCAAATAACTCCTTTGAAGCGACAATCGAATCATCTGAAACTGTCACACATGGCTAAACTTGCATAGGTGCAGGCAGTGATCACCTGATCAAAGTACACTTTGCCTGGAAGTTGGTAAAAAAAAAAATTGGAAAAATGATGTATAACATATAAGCAGGGCCTGAAGAATGGTGAGAATCCAATTGGCTGGTGAGGAAGATGAGTTCCTTTTATGGGCAGCATCAACTTTTGCAAAGGCTGAAATTTCAGCCTGGGTTTAGGAATCAAGCAGCAAACAGTCCTACTGGGAAGGAAAGCAGAATTCTAGAGCATGTGGCCTTTCTTCCTTTTTTTTTAATTTTTATTTTTTTTTTTGTGTGTGTCTTTTTAGGGCCACACCTGCAGTGTTTGGATATTCCCAGGATAGGGGTCGAATTAGAGTTGCAGCTGCCAGCCCATACCACTGCCACAGCAACTTGGGATCTGAGCCACGTCTGTGACCTACACCACAACTCATGGCAATGCTGGATCCTTAACCCACTGAGCGAGGCAAGGGATCAAACCCGCATCCATCGATACTAGTTGGGTTCGTTATCTCTGAGCCACGATGGGAACTCTGGCCTTTATTTTTTTACAGAATTGAGGCCAATTCTATAACTCAGAATGAAGTCTACCTCCCAATGCCCAACAAACCTTGTCTTCTCACTGTCCACAGGACAAGCTTAGATTATACAACCTGTCATTCAAAGCCCTCTACTCCAGGAAGACAAAACAGAACAGAGGGAACTAGGTTAAATGACCAAATTTCATTCATTCTGTGGACAAAGAATGCTGCCTGTCTTGTCAGTAAACAAAGGATATTGTGGCCATCGAGCCAGTAACCACTGCAGCTGCCCCTACTGTACATCCTCAGGGAATTGAGGATGGAGAAAAGCAGGACACTTGCCCTAGATAGTTATGGTTCATGTCAGAGCAATGATTTCAGTCTGAGCCCAGACTCTTGCACCATCTCATACACAGAGAAGTGCTCAATGCATTAACTTAAGATGTGTGGTTTTCTTCAATTACAGGTAACCTTTGGATGTTCTCACTACCTGGGTTTTGTTGCAAAAACTCCCATATATCCTGGCTCCTCCCTTCCCTCTTTGGCACATCCCTCAGTGCCATCTGAGAGGCTGTGTCCCTGGCTTAAGTCCTCAGTTTGGTCCACCAAATAAAACATAATTCATAACTTTTAGGTTGTGTTTTGTTTTGCTTTGCTTTTCCCCATCAACAGTTGTGGGATTTAATAGCATTCTCTGCCCTCCTTCCCTACTGTGTGACTAGGGTGTGATCATCACCAACCATGCCTCACTTTTCCGTATCTGTCCATCGCTCATTCTGTTTTCTCCACTTGGAATTCTTTTCTTCCCTGATAACCAACCCTGCTGATAAAAATCCTGTTTATTCTTCAAAGCCCCGCCAGCCTTTCCTGATTCCCCAACCAGATATGAACTATCTTTCTACCTCTTGCATGGCATTTGTCTCAGTCTTTTTGGACCAGGTGCCACACCCCAGGGAGGCAAGGACTCCTGTGACACCTCCACTCATCCTCCTGCCTTTGGGAAAGTGCGTCCGAAACCAGCTCTCAAACCCTTGCTCTTGTGATTCCCTCTTTTATGACCTAGACTTGAAAGAGATATGCCATCATTTCTGCCATATGCTCTTGGTCCCACAGACCAGTGTGGTTCAATATGGGAAGAGCTGGAAGCGAAGGGCTCATTGGAGGCCATCCTGGAGGCCACCATACCTACTCACCTGGGGTGTGTAATTGTATAGGTCATTAATCTTTCTAGGATTCCAGTCCCTCATTTATAAATAATAATACTTAACTCATAGGGATATGTGATGATTAAATATTCTAAAGTGCTTTGAGGGAGTTCCCACTGTGGTCCAGTGGGTTAAGGATCTGGCATTGCCACAGCTGTGATAGATCACAGCTGCAGCTGGGATTCCATCCCTGGCCTGAGAATTTCCATATGCCACAGGTATGGCCCCCCCCCCAAAAAAAAGGGGCTTTGAAATTTTTCTCTCCCCTCCTCTCCAGACAAACATCACCCAAGACCCTTCCAGGGAAGCCTCTCTCTCCGAACCCTCCCAACCCTCTGTTCTCCTCTATTTCCCTCTTCATCCTCCTCCCTCCACACCAGGGGGAATGTTTTTGAACCTGGTGGAGATAGGAGTGAGCCCCCGTCCTCAAACTTCACTCGTCCCAAAAATAATGTCTGTGCTTCAGTCCTCCACATTCCCCTAGGCACCCAGGCTTTAGGATCCCAAAGTCAGGAAAAACCTTGCTAGTATTTGTTTCCACTAGTCTCTCATATCCTTGACCACATCAGGGCTGATCATTTGCTTGAGTGAAATGATGAGAAAAGCAAAAAAAAAAAAAGAAAGAAAGACAGAATTACACACACACACACACACACACACACACACACACACACACACACTATTTAAGAAATCTTATTTACCAGGGAGTTAGACAGAAGGTAAAATACAGTTTCAGAGGCATGGCTCCTAACCCTGACTGGCTTCCTGGAGAAGGCGATGTTACCAAGTCCAAGCTTGTATGCTCATCTCATGACAGGCTGACAATGAGAGATGTATTGCTGGGACCAAGAATAGTGACTTTATTCAGAAAGCTAGCTGACTGAGAAGACAGTGGACTAATGTCCCAAAGAACCATCTAATTCAAGTTACAGTTCAGGCTTCTTTTATACCAAAAGGGGAGAAGGTATGATTGGTTCTTGCAAATTTCTGGTGCCTGGAATCCTTTGTTCTTGCAGTTGTCCATGTAGGTTAGGTCACCATGTTCCTGTAAACCTCCAAAAAGACAAATGTTATTCTCTGTTCTGCAACTTTTTATCTCTAAATGTGTTATATATACCTTTCATGTTAATAGCTTTGAGAATGATCTATCTTCTATATTTTAGGATATAGGAAACATTCCTAACTTGTAGCAAAAGCAGTGGAATACAAAGGTTAAAGTAAAAGAAATAGATCTGATATGGAGTCAGATTTGTTTTCCTCTCTTTCACAGATTTATTTAACAATGACAGCCAAGTGCAAATGAGAGTTCCCCATTGTAACAGTTAGGGCTTCCCTAACAAAGTACCACAAACTGGGATGCTTAAAAAACAAAAACAAAAACAAAAACAGAATGTGTTGTCTTACAGTTCTAGAGGCTAGAAGTCCAATAGAAAGGTATGGGCAGGACGAAGCACCCCTGAAGCCTAGAAGGGAGTCAGTCCTTCCTTGCCTATTCCTAGCTTCTGGTAGGTTGCTGGCAATCTCTAGTGTTCCCTGGCTTGCAGCTGCCTAGCTCCAATCTCTGCCTTCACTGTAACATGGCATTCCACCTGTGTGTCTATGTCTTCACATGGCTGTCTTCTTATAAGGATACCAGTCATATTGGATTAGAAGTCTACTCTAGTCTCACCTCATCTTAACTTACTACATACATTGACCCTAGTTCCCAATAAAGGCACATTATGAAGTACTGAAGATTAAGACTTTAATACATCTTTTTTTTTTTTTTTTTGAGGGGGACACAATTCAACACATAATACTTGGGAGGGACAGGAACAGACCCTGGATTGGGTAATGGCTCTTTGGGTAGAAAGTGCCTGTGCAAACTCATGTAGGCAGAAAACATTTCTGCCCCTGCTACCAGCAGGGACTGGGCCTGGAGATGACATGAGATGAGCCAGTGGGGTGGGTGGTTCCAAGTGATGGTGAGGAAAAGGATAAGGAGGCTGTGGGATCTGGGTGACCCAAGTGCATCAAAGACAATAGTTAGATTGTGAAAGGAAATGTTCCCTAATGGAAGCTGGGACCAGCAGGGAACAAAGGACACAAAGAGTGAGTCAGTTTAGATTCCCAGGTGCTATTCTAAGGTGAAACACTTGGAAAATGATACAGTTAGAATGGTAGGGAGAAGGAAACCCAAGGAAAGTCTTCAGATATTGATAGATGAGCAAGTTATGGAAACAGATTTCCAGAAGCACATCCATGGAAACTTCCAGAGCTGGGGTGTGTTGTCAGGGACAATCACAATGCATTAATGGCACAATATTTTTCTATGGTAGGAGGCAGAGATGGGGCCCTGTGTGCGGTTGCATGGAGCTCTCTTTTACTAATTCTTATGGTCTTGTCTCCTTCCCCATGTGGCTTAAACCATTGGAAGGCAATCCTTTGGCTTCAGTAATGGCTCACAGCCTGACTTTCAGCTCAGCAGCATGCTCCTTCTACATCAGCCAGCACCCACATTTTGTTCCATTGGGTTTAGCTATTTCAAAATGTCACTCTGGGGAGTTCCCGTTGTGGCACACTGGGTTGTGAACTCGATGAGTATCCATGAGGATGTGATTTCAATCCCTGGCCTCGCTCAGTGGGTTACGGATCTGGCCTTGCTGTGAGCAGTGGTGTAGGTTGCAGACGTGGCTAGGATCCTGTGGTGCTATAGCTGTAGCTCTAATTCGACCCTAGCCTGGGAACTTCCGTATGCCACAGATTCGGCCCGAAAAAGCAACAAAACAAAACAACAAAAACAAAGTGCTTGCTGTCTTGTGAGCAAAACTTGCCCATGATGAAAGGCAGATGACACACTGCTTCATTCAGCAATGTAGGCAATTTTGAAGAAACATGGTTCTTGTGAATATTATATTTTCAAATTCATTCTGTCTTTCAACAATGAAAGTTCACTTGGCCTGAGTGTCCACTCCACGCTCTAAGATGAAACATTCTGCTTTTCTGAGGAGTTACTCACCTGGCTTGAAAACTTTAAATATGTGACATCTTTAGGGAGGTTATTTAGTTTAAAATAGTTTTGTCTTAGTATGTTTCTTTCTCTCCAACCTGATCCTTTTTCTCTCACACTTAAAAAAAAAAAAAAACTGAACAGAGAAAATATAAAAATTCATTCCAATTTAGAAATGAAGTTTCCTCTTCCAACTTCTTACTAAGAAAAAGGTTATTGGCTAGGGTCCTTAGACTAATGAAGGAAAATTGTTTCCTAGTGGAGAAAACTTGTTCCTGTCAAAGAGAAGTCTTTTTTTTTTTTTTTTGTATTTTTAGGACCGTACCTGTGGCATATGGAGGTTCCCAGCCTAGAGGTCCAATCAGAGCTGCACCTGCCGGCCTACACCACAGCCACAGCAACGCAGATCTGAGCTGCGTCTTCGACCTACATCAGAGCTCGTGGCAATGCCAGATCCTTAATCCACTGAGCGAGGCCAGGGGTCGAACCCACGTACTCATGCATACTAGTCAGGTTCATTAACGGTCCAGCCACAATGGGAACCCCGAGATGTCTTCTGAAAGAAACCACCCACAGATATCAATTTTGTTTGATTTTTAAAGAGGGGCATTAGGACAACTCTCAAAAAAATTATATTAAGCAAAAGAAGCCAGGCCTGAACGAGTATATTTATATGAAATTCTAGAAGACTCAAAACTAATCTACAGTGACAAAAAGCAGATCAGTGGTGTCCTGGGGCTGGAGTGTGGGGTGGAATTGACTGCAGAGAGTCTAGAGGGAACTTTTTGGGAAAACAGAAATGCTTTCTATCATGATTGTGACAGGGATCACACAGATATATACACTTGCCAAAACTCATCAAGCGATTCATTTATTTGTATGTAAATTAGACCTCAATAAAACAGATTTAAAACCAAGGACATAAATGTAATCTGGAGCTGGGATCTGAATGGAGAGAAATTCTCAAGGCAATGAGAATATATATGTTTCTCTTTTTATTAAGGTACAATTTATGTATCATAAAAGTCACCTATTTAAGTGTACAACTCAATGCCTTTTAGCAAAAGTACAGAGTTGGGCAACCATCACCACAAGTCAATTTAGGAACATTTCTACCACCACAGTAAAATCCCTCACACCCATTTGCAGTCAGTCTCCATTGGAGGATAGTTTTATTGTGACTTCTGAGGAAGTGGGCTAAGCAAATACCTTAAGCTTAAGGGACCCTGTTGGAAGATTCTAGTCATAGTGGGGTTTGGCTTGGCTGTGGGTGCAGCCTCTGGTCCCTCTGGGGCCCCCATGGAGGCATGCTCTTCATTTGTGCTTTAATTTCTTCTGCAAACACAGTCACAGCATATTCTCTATGCTCTTCCAGGGACCCCAGATGGACTCTGTGTCTGTCCTTTTGGGTGCATCCTGTCACCCTCTGTGCCCTAAGCTCTGCTGGACACAGGGCAGCAGAACCCCTCCCCCCAGATGCCTTTGTCTGTCTCACCTGCTTCCCTTCCATGCCCAGGTTACGGGGCTCAAGTACTTGCCCCTGCTCCTGCCAGCTGTTTGGGAGCAAGCCCAGGAGGAGCCTATCCTACCAGTCAGCTGGTGCTGGGAGCAGTGACAAGAGCAAGGCTCAATAGCCCCAGGGCAATGCAAACAAGCGGAGAGACTGCAGGAAAGATCATGGACTTGGAGCAAAAATAAGCCCTACTCTGGGCAGCTATGGTGTTTAATCCAAGAAGCCTGGCGCATCCTCAAGAATATGAGTAACACTGCAGCCTTAATTGGGGAAGTCGAGGGTAATACGCTGGCAGCAGGTGGAGGACTTCAGCTTCTCCTCCACACTCCCCTCAAAGGCCAGGGGTAAGTGATGAACTCAGGACTACCTGTTAGGTGACTCCTCACGAGTCTGCAGATGGAATTTAGCCATGAGCAAAATGAACGTAATTTGTTCATACATCAACAATCTTTAGTCTAAGAGTATGTGTTATAGCTCCTTTGCAGGAGGGGCTGAGCTGAGACTCCATGTAAGGAAGTCCATAGTGAGTCTGAGTGGTTCTGAGCTACAGAGCGGGTCATAGGACTGACTGGAGAGGTTGTTTGAGAGTGATGCAGACAGACTGGTTGTCCTTGGGCTGCTGCTTTTAGATGTATTAGGTATGTCTTTAAAATGCTAGATTGTTGGGCTGGGTTAAATGTGCCAGCAAGGAGTCCTGGGGCTCCTTGGCTCTGCAGGCTGCTTAGACACATGCTGTGTGTTGGGTCACTGCTGTTAAGGCTGGCTACGTCATGTGCAGGGCCCAGTGCAAGATGAAAATGTGAGTCCCTTTGTTCATTAGGAGGAAATGGGCTTTTTCCTTTTTTTTTTTGTCTCTATATTTCCCTCAACCTAAGAAGATATTTTAAAATTTCCTATTTAATGTTGTGATCCTTTGCATATGGGGATTTTTATGGGGCAAGTGCAGACTCTCCCAGATGCCCAGGGCTCCAATCCACAATTCAGTGTGGACAAGGGCGCTCAACTGACCTTGATCCTTTCTGACCCAGAGCCCAGCCCCCAAGAGGGGTGGAGGGCAGTAATGGTTTCTGGGTGGGGGTAGGGGAGTGGGCAACTGAGCCTTAGGAAGGTGGCAAGAGGTGGCATCACAGAGGAGCTGAGGCTCCAAGCCCTTGGGGAATGTTCCATCAGACTTAACTGACAAAGCAAAAATTCATAGATCAAATCATTAAGAAGTTTGAGATGACAACCACAGAACACTAAGCCCAAGCACCAGGCTCCCTTCTGAGCATGAGGCCCTGTGTGGTCACACCCTGGCCACAGGTCTACACAGCTGACCTAGATTGCCATTTATCCTCTATCATTTCTGTCTAACCTCCCACTGGCAGGATTTATCTTCAAATGTGCCAGGAGCCCCTGGGGTGAACTGCAAGCATAAGGCTCTGAAAAAGAGATAGGTTGGTGGTGGCTTTCCTACTTGCTCCTTGGAAAACTCAATCTTTATGGATTGAATTTGAATTCTCCTTATCTATATCATGGACATGTAAATAGCTTCTTTTCAGAGATATTGTGAGGGTGAAATGAAGTAAGAAGAAAACACACATGAGAGTTCCCACTGTGACACAGTGGAAACTAATCCACCAGTGACCATGAGGTTGTGGGTTCGATCCCTGGCCTCGCTGAGTGGGTTAAGGATCCAGCTTTGCCATGAGCTGTGGTATAGTTTGCAGACATGGCTCGGATCCTGTGTTGCTGTGGCTGTGGTGTAGGCCAGCAGCTATAGCTCCAATTCAAGCCCTAGCCTGGGAACCTCCATATGCTGTGGACTTGGCCTTAAAAGGCAAAACAAAACGCATATGTTAACATTAATGGCCTTATTATTACTATTATGGCTGTACCCATGGCACATGGAAGTTCTTGGACCAGGAATCGAATTAGAGCTGCAGCTGCTGGCCTACACCACAGTCATAGCAGTTCCCAATCTGAGCCACATCTGCAACCTAAGCTACAGCTTACAGCAATGCTGGATCCTCAATCCACTGAGCAAGACCAGGGATTGAACAAGTAACCTCATGAAGACAATGTTGGGTCCTTAACATGCTGAGCCACATGGGAACTCCTATGACTTTATTATTTTTGAGCTTCTGGCATCAAGCAAAATGACTAAAATTGGGAGAAAAAATCTGTGCAAACGGTCAGTCACTGAGCCATTTCTGTGAGCAGGGCCAGCCATGTGCAATATTTTATTTTACGTTTTTTTTGTTGTTGTTGTTGTTTGTTTTTTTGCTTTTTAGGGCCCAAACCACGGCATATGAAATTTCCCAGGCCAAGGGTTGAATTGGAGGTGCAGCTGCCGGCCTGCTCCACAGACACAGCAATGTAGGATCTGAGCCACATCTGCAAACTTCAACATAGCTCATGGCAATGCTGCATCCTTAACCCACATGAGGAAGACCAGGGACTGAATCCACATCCTCATGGATACTTAGTCAGGTTCATAACGTGCTGAGCTGCAATGGGAACTCCATGTGCAATATTTTGATTCAAGGGATGTTGATTTCCCAGGTGTCCTTTTTATTATAAATTTCTATATAAACTTTCCTCTCACACATAGCCCTCCCCTCCCCCTGTTGCCTGCATTCTTGTTCACTGTACTCCCAGGTGGTGGCCTACATTTCACATTCTCCTGATTCTCATCCAAACGAACCCTCTCAGTGTCCAATGCAATTAAGGTTCTGTGAAGTCTTCAAAGAGATTAGGTGATAATGTAATTCAAATTCTTTTTCCACTGCTTAGTAGACTGTAGATATTAATGATATTTGCACTAAAGCCAATAACTTTAATATCTTAACCCCAGAAGTAAGTCAGCTAGGAATTTTAGGACCCTTAGGGCCATTGGGAGATATTGATGGATACCTGAGAACACTGAATAACAGAGCTGTGACTAAAGCTGGTCTACCTTTGGGGTAGAAGAATCTTCATCCCAGGAAACATCTGTAACATGAAGATCAGCATGAGTCCACTGAGTAACTGGAGGTTTTCTGGGCCAGAAGTGCAATTTCCAGGACTGGAAGCTGAATTCAGCTCTCGGACAGCCCTGTTTGGTTGGTATTGCTTAGTTTTTAAACATCTGAATGCAGATGCAATGGAATGGGGTCAGCCTTTCTGGCTCACTGGAGGCCACACCCTTCCTATTGTGTGCATGCCTCCTCCTGGGCTGCAGTCCTTATGAGAGGTTGGTCTGGCTTTCTGAAAGGCCACGGCCACAGGCCTGGCCCCAGCAGGGCTCTGCCCTGACCTCAGATCCTTTGTCAGTTTTTTTCGGGAAGCCCCAGGTGTGCCTTCATTACGAACTGCCAGTACCTGGAATTTATCTTGCCTGGCACATTTGTTTCTAAAGGGCTGTCGTGAATTGGATGACTTAGAACAGCATAAACGTATTAACAGTTAAGGAGTTTGAAAGTTCCAAAGTGTCAGCAGGGTTGGTTCCTTCTGGAGGCTTTGCAGGAGAAACTGTTCCATGCCTCTCCGAGCTTCTGGTGGTCTGCTGGCAACACTTGGTGTTCCTTGGCTTATACGTGCTTCACTCCAACTTCTGCCTCTGTCTTCACATGGTATTCTCGTGTGTGTGTGTGTGTGTGTGTGTGTGTGTGTGTTTGTGTATCTGTTTTCTCTTCTTGTAAGGATACCAATCATTGGATTAAGGCCCACCCTAATCCAATATGACCTCATCCAAAGTGGTTATATTTGCAAAGACCCTATTTCCAAATAAAGCTGTGAGGTGCTGGTGGACATGAATTTTGGGGAGTCACTGTGTAACCCAGATTCCCTCACCTAAAGAAGAACATAAAATGCTTTGGAATTTACATCCTTCCAAGAGAAGGAGATATAACTATTCTACCACCTAGCTATATAATTTGTAGGACCCAGTGCAAAACGAAAATGTAGGGCCCCTTGTTAAATTATTATTAAGAATTTCAAAGTGATGGGAGCAGAGCACTAAACTAAGCATGGGCCCTTTTGAGTGTGGAGCCCTGTATGACTATGGACTCCTATAAAGCTGGCCCGGCCCTTGCCTCTGATTATGATAACTCAGAGGGGACTCATGCACTGTCTCCACTGCTCCCGGAGGGCTGAAGCCAAGGTTCCTCTGTGGATAATGTACCATGAAGGAAATGGTTTCAGTCATTCCCCAGCCCCACTTCCTCACTCCCCTACTGGCTATTTAGTTCTTAACACATCTCTTTCACCTAAATCCCCATCTCAGGCTTACTTCTGGGAAGTGAGTGTCAGACAGGCAGGGACAGCTCTCTCCTAATCAGATGACCATTGAAAAAGCCACTAAAGGCAACAGGGTCTTATGTGAGGAAAATGAGTGTCTCCCTTCCCTTTTTTCCATATAGGAAAAACTTCTAAAATAAATCTTAAAGATATACCAGGTGATATCTGGGGAGATAGAGTAGAGGAAATTTATGTATTCTTCCCACTAGGAGTAACTCTGAAGGGTGGAGAGGAGAAGGCAGAGGACAATAAGCAAACATGCAATGCAATAGAGAGGCTCAGCATCAAAATGGATGAAATGGAGGAAAGAATATGAGAACTTGAAGAGAGAACAATTGAAATTACTCAAACTGAGCAATAGAGATGAAATAGGCTGAACACAATCAACGAAGGCTCTGAAGCCTGTGGGATTGTAACATAAGACAATATTATTTCATTGGATTCTCAAAATGAGAGGAGAAAGAGAGCAAGGCAAAAAATTCCTGGAAGAACTAATAGCTGGAAACTCTCAAATTTGTCAAGAGATGTAAGGCCACGGTTTTAAGAAGCTGAGCAAACCCCAAATAGAATTAATATAATGAAAAACACACCAAGATACATTATAGCCAAAGTCTGAAAACTAAAGGGAGAGAGGAAAATCTTGAAAGTGGCCAGAAAGAAACATCTTATCTATGGGTGGGAAACCAATTGGAGATGAGAAGGAAGTGGTGTAATATTTTTCAAGTACTAAAAGAAAATAATTGTTAACCAGAACCCTATACCCAGTGAAAATATTCTTAAAAAATGAAGAAGACATCAAGACATTTTCAGGTGAAGGAATACTGAAGAATTTGTTGCTATTAAACTTAAAATAATGAATAAAGGAAGTTCTCTAAACAGAAAGGAATGATAAAAGAAGGAATATTGGAAAAGCAGTAAGGAAGAAAGAACACAGCAAAAATGCAATGTATTCTCCTTCTCCTCTTGGTTTTCCTAAATTATGTTTGATGATAGAAGCAAAAATTGGAGCACTATCTAATGTGGCTTTAAATGTACATAGAAGAAATATTAGAGAAAATTATATTGTTAGTGGGAGAGAGATTAAAGGGCCATAAAACAAAATAAATTTCTATGCCTCATTCAACTAGTAAAATGAGAACAGGACACTGTGACAATTTATGTATATATAATATAATACCTAGAACAGCTACTAAAAAAGCCATAAAAAGAGATACACTCAAAATCATTATAGGTAAATCAAACAGACTTGTAAAAATGTACAACTTAACCAAAAGAAGTCAGGGGGAAAAAAGGAAACAGAGAAATGAAAAACAGGAAAACTAGAAAGTGAAAAATAAATGGTCCTAATACCATGCTAATCAAAAAATAAACCAGAAAAATAAAAGATAAATGAAAAATAAATGGTCCTAATACCATGCTAATCAAAAGAAACCTGGATGAATTAGTTTGCCAGGGCTGATGTAACAAAATACCATAGGTAGGTGGCCTGAGCAATAGGAATTTACTCTCTTACAGTCTGGAAGCCTGAAGTCTAAGATTAAAATATCAGCAGGGCCATGCTTCCTCTGAAGGTTCTAGGACAGAATCTGTTCAAGGACTCTCTCCTAGCTCTGAGAGGTCCTTGGCTTGTGGCGGCATAATTCCAATCCTCCCATGGCGTTCTTCTTGAGTACATATTGATCTCTAAATTTCCTCTTTCTGTAAGGACATTAGTTCTTTTGGATCAGAATCTCCTTACACCAGTATAGCCTCACCTTAGCTAATTAAATCTGCAACAATTCTGTTTCTGAATGAGGTCACATTCTGAAATACTGGGGGTTAGGACTTCAACATCATTTTGGAGGATATAATACAATCCATAACACTGAAGTAGCCATATTAACTTCAGATAAAGCAGACTTCAAAGCAAAGAAAATTATCATGGATAAACAGGAGTATTAGATAATGATTAAAGGGCTAATTCTCCAAGGAGGCATAATAGTCCTTAATGTGTATGTACCTAATAACAGATCATCAAAATATATGAGGCAAAAACAACAGAACTGCAAAGAAGAATAGATAAATCCACGATTATAGTTGGGGACTTCAATACGTTTCTATTAGAAAATGATAGATCCAGTAGTCAGTAAATAATTAAGGATAGAATTGAACTGAACAATGCCATCAACAATGTCAATTGGATCTAATTGAAATTTATAAAATACCTCATCCAACAACAACAGAATACACACACACTCCTCTTAAGCTCAGTTGGAACATTACTAAGATAGAATACATTCTAGGCCATAAAACATGCCTTGAAAAATATAAAAGAATAGAAATCATAAAAAGTGTTGTCTCAGACCACAGGTTCAGGAGTTGTCACTGCTGTGGCTTGGGTCACTGCTGTAGTGCAGGTTAGTCTCCTGGCCAGGGAACTTTCACATGCTGCAGGTGCAGCCAAGAAGAAAAAAAAAAGAAAAGAAAAAAAAAATTAGGGAACTTCCATATGGCACGGGCGCAGCTCTAAAAAAGACAAAAAAAAAAAAAGAAAGAAAGAAAGAAAAAGAAATAGATAAAATCAATGAAACAAAGAGCTGTTTCTTTGAAAAGACCAATAAATTAAAAAACATCTGGTAAGACAGACAAGGGCAAAAAAAAAAAAAAGAAAAAAAAGAAAAAGATAAAACACAAACTACCATTATCAGAAGTGAAACAGTGGATATATGACAGTCTCTGTACATATTAATATAATAATAAGTGAATACTATAAACAACTCTATCCACATAAATTTGATAACTTAGATAAAATGGGTCAACTCCTCAAAATCCACAAACGACCACAACTCATATTTGTAAAAGAGCTCAACTGAACAGTTATATCAATACTATGAAACTGAATTCATAGTTAAAAAAATCCCTCCCCCAAAGAAAAAATTAGTTCCAAAGATTTCTATGAAAAGCTTAGAGATTTTACACCAATTCCATGCAATTTATGCTGGAAAGCTAAAGATGATGAAACATTTCTCAATTTTTTTTATGAAGCTAGTATTAACCTGATACTAAAACCAGAAAAAGATACACAAAAAGAAAAAGTTTCTATCAATATCCTTCATGAATATAGATGCAAAAAATCCTTAAACAGCATTAGCAAATAGAATTCAGCAATGTATAAAAAGAAGTATACAACACAACCAAATGGGGTTTATTCTAGGTTTGGAATACTGCTTAAATATCCAAAAAGTGATTAAAGTTGTCTACTATTATACCAGACTAAAGAAGAAAAATCACATGATCATACCAGTGGAAACAGGAAAAGAAGTTAACATCTAATTCATGGTAAAACTCTCAGAAGACTGAATATAGAGAAACTTCTTCAACTGTGTAAAGAATATCTGCAAGATATTATAGCTTAAATTATACTTAATGGTGAAAGACTGAATGCTTTCCCCCTGAGATTAATAAGGCAAGGATGGAGTTCCTGATATGGCTCAGTGGGTTAAGGACCCAACTAGTATCCCTAGGATGAGGTCTCAATCCTTGGCCTCACTCAGTGGCTCAAGGATCCACCATTGCCACAAGGCTGCAGTGTAGGTTGAGGTGCATCTTGGAACTGGTTTTGCTGGGGCTGTGGTGTAGGCCTACAGTTACAACTCTGATTTGACCCCTAGCCTGGGAACTTCCATATGCTTCAGGTGCAACCTTAAAGATAATAACAACAAGGCAAGGATTTCGCATTCACCACCCTTATTCAGCATAGTGCTGAAAGGCTAGCCATTGTAATTAGGCAAGAAAAGGAAATAAAAGGCATACTGATCAGAGAGAAAGAAGGAAAAGTGCTCCAATTTGCAGAGGACATGTTTGTCTATATAGGAGACCCCAGGAACCTACCAAAAAATAAAACCAAAAAAAAATCATAATAAGTGAGTTTAACAAAATCGCAGGATGCAGATCAACATACAAAAATCAATTGTGTAATTTAGATGCTAGAAATAAGAGCATGGAAACTTAAATTTAAAATATTTTATCAGAGAGTTCCCGTTGTGGCGCAGAGGAAATAAATCCAACTAGTATCCATGAGGATGCAGATTTGATCCCCTGGCCTCAGTCAGTGGGTTGAGGATCTGGCGTTGCCATGAGCTGTGGTTTAGGTCGCAAATGTGGCTTAGATCCTGCATTTCTTTCTTCCTTCCTTCCTTCCTTCCTTTCCTTCCTTCCTTCCTTCCTCTCCTTCCTTCCTTCCTTCTTTCTTTTTCTTAGGGCCGCACCTGCAGCATATGGAGGTTGAATCAGAGCTGCAGCTGCCAGTCTATGCCACAGCCAGAGCAATGCTGGATCCAAACGGTGTCTGTGACATACACCACAGCTCACAGCAAGGCCATATCCTTAACCCACTGAGCGAGGCCAGGGATTGAACCCGTGTCCACATGGATGCTAGTCGAATTTGTTAACCACTGAGCCACGACAGGAACTCCAGATCCTCTGTTTCTGTGGCTGTGCTGTAGGCCAGCAGCTGTAGCTCCGATATGACCCTTAGCTTGGGAATTTCCATGTGCCACAGGAGTGACCCTAAAAAGCAAAAAAAAAAAAAAAAAATTATATCATTTACAATCATGAAAAAAAGGAAATAGGTATAAATCTAATATAACATGTTTAGTACTTGCATGCTGAACACTACAAAAGATTCCTAATCTATTATTTTTCTATATATATATATTTTTTGTCTTTTTGCCTTTTCTAGGGCCCTCTCCCGCGGCAAATGGAGGTTCCCAGGCTAGGAGTCGAATTGGAGCTGCAGCCACTGGCCTATGCCAGAGCCACAGCAAAGCAGGATCTGAGCCTCGTCTGCCACTTACACCACAGGTCACGGCAACACCAGATCCTTAACCCAATGAGCGAGGCCAGGGATCGAACCCAGAACCTCATGGTTCCTAGTCAGATTCCTTAACCACTGCGTCACAGTGGGAACTCCCAATCTATTATTTTTCAAATTGTTTTAGGTTCTCAGTTCCTTTTCCTTTCCTTATATGTTTTCTCTTTTGTTTTGTTTTCCTTATACGTTTTAAGATAAACACTAATACATTGCTGGTGGGAATATAAGATGGTATAGCAGAAAAAACCAGTGTAGCTGTTTCTTAAAAGACTATACATGCAACTACCAAGGAAACCAGCAATTGTACTCCTAGATATTTTTCCTAGTGGAATGAAAACTTATATTCACACAAAAATGTATATGAGTGTGTTTACAGCAACTTTTTTCAAAATAGAATACTTCAATTGGAATTTCATTCCAAAATCTGGAAACAACTCAGATGTCTTTCAGTAGAGGAATGGTTAGTAAACTGTAATAAAACTGTACTATGGAATTTACGCAGCAATTCAAAGGAACAAACTATGGATATGCTCAACAACTTGGATAAATCCACAGGGAGTTATGCTGTGGGAAAAAAAGCCAGTCCCCAAAGATTGCACACTGCATGGATCTATTTATTCAATATTCTTGAAATGGCAAAACTAGAAATAGAGAACAAAGAAGAGGTTGGCCAAGGTTTACAGAATGAGTTGGGGCGGGGGGGGGGGGTAGATGTGGCAAGTGCAACATGAAGCATCCTTCTGGTGATGGAGATGCTCTGTATCTTGGCTGAATCCATGTCAGTAGCCTGGTTTTTATATTGCTCTGTAGTTTTGCAAGATGTTACCTTTGAGGGAAATGATGCAATGGGTACATAGGGATCTCATTGTTTTATTCCTTAAAATTACATGTGAATCTACAATTATCTCAAAAGTTTAATTTTTGAGCGAAAAAGAAAGGATGCAGCAGGGGTTTTCAATACTATTCATTCTATGCTTTTTTTTGAACTATCCCAGATTTAACTTTTTTTTTTTTTTCCCATCTTTGCAATTACTACACTTGTTCTGTGCCTTCCTGGATAAGGATTTCCATAGGAAAGAGGTAAGAAGTCAACTTTAAAGAAAGAAGTCTATTCTTGATAAGGGAAAAAACCCCAACTTGAATAAAAATGCATGCTTCCCGGGTATTCAGCTGTTCCATAAAATGTGAGAATTGCAGGACCCTGTCAGTGTCTCAGCTATTGCTGGTCCTGGCAGCTGCTTTGCCGCCAAATGGCCTGGCCCTCTGAGTTCTCCTTCACCCGTCCAGGGAGAGGAACTTTCTTTCCTTCTCTGTGACAGTGGCCAAACTGCCATAGAGGCTGAAAGTTTCATTCTGGATCCACTAGGCCCTACCAGGCCACCAGTGGACTCAACTTCCTATTTGGTGGTTGGCTTCTATGTCATGACCAATTCTGATGCCAAGTTCACGTTCCTGTGCCCGACTGTGAGTGTGCTACCTTCACATTGTTCTCACCCTGAGGTATGAGGCTTGGGGCTGCACTCTGAAAGTCAGCCTCACCTCGTGGGTGTTGATGCCTTTGTTGCATATTGTAGGATGTTTCTAGACACTGCAGAACTTGAACTCCCACTCTCCTGGGAGCACACTTCAGAATGGTCACCATCATAGCCTTCTCTGCTTGTGTCTGAGTCTCCTGAGCTTTTGTAATAGGGAAGAACAAATCTGACTCCCTGTTTCTTTTACTTGAACTTTTGTATTGTACTGCTTTTGCTACAAGTTAAGAATGTTGCCCATAGCCTGAAACATATAGGACAGCCCATTCTCAAGGCTCTGGCCTTTAAGGGTATAATGCTTTTCCATTCATATAGAGATAAAAAGTTGCAGAACAGAGAATAACATTTGTCTGTTGGAGGTTTATAGGAACATGGCGAGCTGACCCACCTGGACAGCAGCAGGATCAAAGGATTCCAGACACCAAGAAGTTTGCAACCACCAATGATGCCCCTCCCTCATCTTGCCTTTAAACCTGCTTTGCTGAAGCCCTCCTAGAGCTTGGGGTTTGGGCAGGAGGCATGAGCTATCTGTCTCTGCACAACCCTGCAATAAACCTTTCTGTACTCTAAACTCTTGACATTTCCATTTGTTTGGTCTCACTGTGCATTGGGCAAATGCGCATTTAGCAACACTTTTTCTATGACAGTGGCCTGCATAAAATCAAATATACTGCACATCTGGAGGCCAAGAGAAAGTTTCAGGTCATATTTTTTTTTCAGTGTAGCAATACTCCTTTTGGCCTTTGGATCTTGCTGATCTATTTTCTTTCTTAAATATCTTTTGGAAAGCAGGGAATGGGAACTGGATTTCTGTAAGAGAGAGCACAGGTTTTTCTTTTCTGGGCATCACTTTGTATCTGATGATGTTTGGAAACATATTGGATCATGTGTTCGATGTCCTGACTTCTGGAAATGCTTTAGAACTGAGGGCCTAATGTATGTGTTATGTCCTTCTGAAGAGGAGGCACGCAGGGACTACAGGTAAAGTCATAATACAACATTTCTCAAACTGAGATCCCAGGGAATCATGAATTTGTTAAGAAATTTATAATGTTTGTGTTTTTATTTGAATGAAAATCTAATCATACCTAATAAAAAACATTAATGTAAACACGTTTGGAGTCATCTGGGCCACTAAAGATATGGCCATTGACTAGTGTCATTTGGTGTGATACTGTTTTACTTTGATAATCAGAGCCTCAGGAGAAAAGAGCAAAGGAGAACATAATACATAAACAGTGCATTTTTCCAAAGTAAAGGCCTAATGATGCCTTGGCTTTGAAGAAAGTTTCACAATAGTTCTAAGGAGAGAATAATGGGAGAGTTGAGTCATCAAATCAAACACAGGGGTAGAGGCAGTGCTCTGGAAAATTATATTCCAGTTGTGAGCAGCAATTTATGTCCATCAAAGCAGTATTGGCCATCACATTGCTTTAGTAATGTCAATCATTAATGAATAAAAGTAATTGAAATTGAATAACAATATATATATTGGTTAAACATTTGGATTTGTTGTTTTGCTTGTTTCAAATCTCTAAAATTATGTGCATAAGGAGTTCATATCTAGTTCTAAGTTTATGTAGTTAAGTAACATTTTGACTAGAACAATAAAAAACAATAGCAGAAGTCCTCAAGAATGCATTTCCTTTAAGCATTATGTCATCATATAGAATAATTTTTGAACTGGAAAGTTCAGATTTAGTAGAGAGGAAACTTGAACCCCAAGAGATTAAAGGGCTTTTCCAAGGTCAGACAGCTAATCCTCAGCAAGGCTGTAAGGGCACCAGGTTTGCTGGTGTCCAGCCCAGGCCCCCTTCCATGACATGGCTGTTCAGAAGAGTGATCCAGAAAGATGGATTATTCAGTTCCAGATGGTTAGATGGAGATTTCTTCTCTAAAACAGAGGCTGGATGCTCTACTTCTTCTTTTACAGGCTACTAACTTACAGAATACACCAACAGTGGGTCAGACATAATTGAAAAACAAGAAGTTTAGAAACGAGATTGGACAACAGGCCCCACCCACCAAGGCCAGCATGACCATATACTTCACCTCTGTCACATGTGAATAAGTGCAGAAGGTGACAGATGATGTGCTGAAGTGCTATTTTTAACATTTCTAAATGGGTGCCACAGTTTGTATGCAAAAGAAAATGGGCTACACCAGGGTTCTTGGTTGGAAGTTTCTCTTCCGCTTGTAACAAAAAAAAAAGCCCACTTCTCTGAGCACATCATCACTGAAGTAAGCTGCTAAATTCTGAAATTTAAGTGTTTAAACCTCGAGTAGACAAGTCAAATGATATATATTCAAGCTTTGAATTTATGCCTTTTGTAAATGAAACCCATCTGAAACAGTCTAACATAATGTACATTTCATTGGTCCTAGCTGCCCACCAAATGATGTAAGAATATCCCTAGGTAATTTCTAGAGGTGTCCAGGGGTACTTTCCAAGTCCTCATGTACACATCTAGTCAATTAACAAATGGTGTTGGCTCCTTTCTACTGTGTCAGCCCTGCCTCCTGCTCATCTCCCTCACCTCTGTTTCCCAGCTGTATCGTAGGCCCACTCCTGCTCTGCTTCCTGCTGACAATGCTACTGGTTCTCTGAGATCCCCAATCCTCCCATCTTTGTCGGGACCCCTGCATCTGAAGCCCCTTCCATGGTATCTGCATGGCCGGCCTCCCAGAGTTCTACAGTTAAAGGATCTGTAACCTACTTTGAGATGACTCAAACTCGTGGACATGGAAAACAGACTTGTGGTTGCCAAGGGGCAGGGGGAGGGGGAGGGAATGGGACGGCCGGGAGTTTGGGGTTAATAGATGCAAACTATTGCATCGGGAGTGAATAAGCAATGAGGTCCTGCTGTATAGCACTTGTGATGGAACATGATGGAGGATAATGTGAGAAAAAGAATGTGTGTGTGTATATATATATGTGTATATATGTGTGTGTGTGTGTGTGTGTGTGTGTGTGTGTATGACTGGGTCACTTTGCTGTACAGCAGAAAATGACAGAAATTTATAAATCAACTATAATAAAAACAATTCAAAGAAAAAAGATGATTTTATGCAGTGAAAAAGCATGAACTTTTTCCTCCCCCAGGGCTGTTAAGTTACCTTCTCAAGCTCCCTCATCAGGAATATACTTTTTGTATCCACTGGGGGCAGGGCTTCTCCACCTGGAGTCTGTCGACCTCCCAGGAGGCTAAGGATAACATCGGGCATGTCTGTCAATGTGGATGGAAAAAAAAATTACATCTTCACTTTCACTATCTTCAGACTGAAAAACTGCTTTCTCTCCCTTGTGAAAGAAGGCAGCAAACCGTGGTAGAAGGAAAGTACCAAATATTCTCCCACAGCAGATGTCTCAGGTATTTATTTACACTGATGTCACAGTTGTTAGAGGCACCACCACATATTTTTATACTCATCATTACTTTAAAATCACAGTAATTATTAGATCCTATTATTTAAAGTGTTAATGACACAAGCTTAAAAAAATGTTGAGAACTACATTTTAATAGAATTGGTTTCCTTTACAATCTCACATGTTTTATTATTTGAAAGCTTTTTTTTTTATTTTTATTTTTTTTATTCTGAGAAGGGTTCCATGGTTCTCCCAGACTGCCAAAGGGCTCAATGGTACAAAAATGCTTAAGAAATCCTGCCCTAGAAGGTTAATGAACATAAGGGATATTAGAAATTATTTCTCTCCCATGTAAGCAGAGCTGTTCAAGTTACGAGTCTGGTTATTGCACAAAAGGGACACAAGAATGAGAGGATCCCACTCTAACCACTTGCCACTTAGACCAAGATCTTGGACCTCACTTGATCTCCTCTTTACAAAGGACATTATCGCCTGGCTTAACTGGAAGACTGGCTGGTCCTGTAGTCAGGACACCACTGTGCTGGCTTTGGGGTGACACTTTCTGCCAAGGTGTATGTTATGGTTGACTTGCATCCTCCAAACTGGTATGTTGACGTCCTAACCCCGCTACTTGTGTATATGACCTCTTTGGGAATAGGGTCTTTGCAGATGTAATCAAGTTAAGATGAAGTGATACTGGAGTCTAATCCAATATGACCGGTGTCCTTATAAGAAGAGACACACAAGGAGAAGGCCATGTGATGACAGAGACAGAGATGGGCGTGCTATAGCTGCAAGCCAAGGAATACAAGGATAGCTGGATGCACCAGAAGCCAGAGAGAGGCAAGGAAGGACCCTACCTGGTGTTTCAGGGGGGCGCAAGCCCTGCCAACACCCTGGTTCAGAATTCTAGCCTCCAAGACTGTGAAAGAATATATTTCTGTTGTTTTAAACCAGCAAGATTGTGGCACTTTGTTAAGTGCAGCCCTAAGAAACAAACCCAGTGTGTCAGACTATCTAATAAAGGGGGATTGAAAACCTCACTGAAGTCACACCACCGGTTGTGTGATTTTTGGAGCCTAGTTGTTAATAAGGTTTGTACATGTGGCAGAATCCCGCCTGAGCCTAATGCTGACTGTTACCTACCATCTGGTTGTGAAGTTGTGGGGAAGGAAATATATAGCAGCCACCCACTTCCAACTGGCAGAGCCCAGAGATACCCAAAATAGCAGTACAATTGTTGGCCGTCAGGGTAGCTTAGCTCATTTGAAAACAGAGTGCCTTGCTCTCTTTTCTGTGTTACACTGCTGAAGCTGCCCCCATCTCACAAACACTTCAAGTGAAACCATCTCCTTACATTTTTTACTCATCTCCTTTTGTTTCCCTGGGGCCCAAACACAAGATCAGGGAAGGCTGAGTGGGGATCAGAATCACAGGCAAAAATCCGTGCTGGTTTCTGCACAGCTGCACCTGCTTTACAAGCAAAATGACTGGTCAGAGACAACACTGTCCCCCATGAGCAACCTAAGCTGTTCCTATCGTGAGTTTGTCTGTGTGTTCTTCCACATGTACTTTGCTTCTAATAAACTCTGTCTCTCTTACACGCACACACACATACACACGCACGAATCTCTGGGTCTCCCTCTTCCTGAGGATGAGTCCCTTCCTGGGGGGAGCTCAGTCCTTTCCACCAAAACTTATGCAAGTCTACCTGGTGGGTCTGCTAGCCCTCCTCCTTGTCTGCTTCCCTGGAGTGGGGAGGGTTTTGCCTATCAGGATCCTTTTCTCTGTTAATACAATAGCCTATGTACCAGGGCAGTCAAACTAGTTTAGGGTACAAGTTCAGACATGCATTTTAGAAGATACTTTGAGCTCTCAAGCAGAGGTATCCTGGGGCCTTGAACTTATCTCCCTGATTTGGACACTCAAGGAAGGGATGGTGGAGGATGAGGACTCTGTAGGGGCAGGGATATCTTGTTGCTCAGAACTCCTTGCCTCTCGAGTTTTCTTCATGTTTGGCTCTGAATCTCTCTATGTACCAGATAATCCTTCCTGCCACTGGGACTTCCACCTTCTCTTCTTGCCTAGAAATGTGTCCTGAAGTCCAACCCTGCTCCCAATATATTCATAGCCTTTAAAACATGTGTGTATACTTTTTAAATTTTATTTATTTTTGCCACACCTATGGCATGTGGAAATTCTCTGGCCAGGAATGGATTGAACACATACCACAGCAGTGACCTGAGCCACAGGGGTGACAACACTGGATCCTTAACCCACTAGGCCACCAGGGAACTCATATACGTATTTATGTATTTACTTTTAAAGGCTATATAGGTAGCCTTTAAAACGCATTAGAGCATCAATAAGTGTCACCCAGTCTTTCAATAAATAATTTCTCCCAGACTAAATGCAAAGTCAAATATTAACCTGCACAGATTTTCTTTTTTATTTTTACTACCACATCTGCAGCATATAGAAGTTCCCAGTCTAGGGATTGAATCAGAGCTTCAGCTGCTGGCCTATACCACGGCCATGGCAACACCTGATCCAAGCTGTATCTGCAACCCATACCACAGCTTGTGGCAATGACAGATCCATAACCCAATGATTGAGGCCAGGGGTTGAACCAGCATCCTGAAGGACACTATGTTGGGTTCTTATCCTGAAGAGCCACAATGAGAACTCCAATCTGCACGAATTTATACTTATGTAACCTAATCTTCAAAGGTCAGAAAAAAGAGCCCTCCACCTTCTCCTCAATTCCAGAGAAAGAACTCCATTGGTCTAAACAAGCTTCTTTGAAATGTCTAGTCCTGCCCCCAAATCAAGTTTTCATTTGAGGAAAAAGTTGTTGCTCAAAATGCCTGTGAACTAGTCCTTTATGTTACTAAACTACCCTCCTCCTCCCTCTGCTACTTTTGGCCAGTGCACTAGCTCCCATTTATTGAGGACTGAGATATAATTCACATATCATTAACTCTATCTGTTTAAAGTGTATCATTTAGCGGCCTTTAGTATACTCACAGAATTGTGTAACCATCACCACGATCTAATTCCACGACATTATCATCTCCCCCCCAAAGAAACCCCTGTGCCTGTCAGCAACAGCTTCCCATTCTCCCTTCCCCCGAGGCTCTGACAACCGCTAATGTAATTTCTGCCCTAAAGGATTTGCCTACTCCTTTGTTTTTTACAATCCTTTTCCAACCCCAGTTCTACCAAATTAACACTCCTTTAGTGAAGGCCTACTGTGCGGGCAGGCTCTGTGCTCTGACTTTGAAAGGCCAACCGTATTAAGTTCTCTTTAGTCATCATGTAAAGAAAGATGAGCAGGTGGCCATACAGATGGCCAGGAGGGGCTGGGAGTCAGGGGTTAAGGAGGTAGGTAGAACCACACAGTACCAGTGAAAGAACTCCCAGGACTCTGACTTTGTCCATGTAAGTCACACATGCTTCCTTAGCAAAAAGGCTTGGATAACCATGCAGAATGTTTGCCAAGCTCAGGAACCTTTGTTTCTAATTCCTGGAGAGTTGCTGTGGGCGGTTGCTAACTTTCAATGCAAACAGCAACAAACTGAAATGTCCCTTGAATGCCTGGAAACTTGATTCTCTTGGGCACAGTCCAGTAGGGCTGGGTTTGTCCTCACAGCAACCATTTGTTGGATCTGGCATTGCTCAATTGACATCATGAACGTTCTCCTTCATGGCAGGGCTGTTATTACATCACCAGCTAACTAAAGCCCTACAAGATGAAAATAGTTTTAAAGATACCTTTGGAGAATACAATTTAGCCCTAAAATATATAAAAAGAGGCATATTCATTTTGCTAGGGTTTTTTTCCTAAACTAATCTGGGGTTATTCTAAATACACTTTAAATTTGAAAGCATAATACACATTTAAAATAATACAAAAGGGCATTTGTTTGTTGTTTTAAAATAAAGTCCGAGCAATTTTTAGCAAGTTTTTTTTTTCCTTTTGATAGTACCTACTACTTGTATGTACATAGCAAATTTTTTTTCTTTTTTGACTGTGCCCACAGCATTTGGAAGCTCCTGGGCCAGGGATTGAACCTGTGCCACAGCAATGACCCGAGCCACAGCAGTGAAAATGCTGGATCTTTAACCTACTGAGCCACAAGAGCACTCCAAACAGTAAATGTTTTTACCTTGGAATTTCTTTATTCATTTCATGTTCTTTATACATTTTGATATTATGACCTCGTTTATAATCTCATATAGTTATAACAATTTGTGCATTTTACACCCAATGATATTTATCATATTACAAGTTGAAACTGAAAACTTAAAAAATACTCATTTAAAAATAACATAAAACTTACTATTGTAGTCATACAAAGATAGTACGTTTTTAAGAAAAATAAGGATATTTTCTAAAACAAAAAGTTTAGTGAGAAGAGCGGCATTGTTTTACATTTTTGTAAATCTCTTTAAGATTGTCTCAATAGAAAGCAACTAGGAGTTCCCTGGTAACCTAGCGGCTAAGGATTCAGTATTGTTGCTGCTGTGGTTTGGGTTTGATCTCTGCCCTGGGAACTTCCATATGCAGTGGATGTCGCCAAAAAAAGAAAGAATCTATTCTCATGTCTTCTTTTTAAAATGACAGCTTTATTGAGATATAATTCATATATCATACCATTCACCCATTTAAAGTGTACAATTCAATGGTTTTTAGTATATTCACAGAGTTGGGCAACCATAACTATAATTAATTTTAGAACACTTTCAGTATCCTGAGAAGAAACCTTGAACCCATTAGCATTCATTCCTTATTTCCTTTACCTTACACTCTCATGGCCCTGCCCTAGGAAACCACAATCTATGTTCTCGCTCCATAAATGTACTTATCCTGGAGATTTCAGACAAATGGAACACATTATATGCTTCTTTGTCACTGGTGTCTTTTACCTAACATAATGTTTTCAAGGTTTATCTACTCTGTTGCATGTTTCCGTGCTACAAAATAGGTAAGCCTTATTTTATTGCCTTATTTATTATGAAATAATATGCATATACCACATTTCCTTTAGCCCTTTATTTATGGACATTTGGCCATATTTCCACTTTTGGACTATTATGAATAATGCTACTATGAACAGATCCGTACAAGTTTTTGTATAGATATCTGTTTTCACTTCTCTTAGATATACACCTAGGAGTGAAATTGATGGGTCATATGGTAACTCTATGTTTATATTTTGAGGAACTGACAAATTGTTTTCCACAGTCTGTTTCATATTCCACCAGAAATGTATGGAGATTCCAATTTCTCCACATCCTCTCCAACACTTATGATTACCAGCCTCTTTTGATTTTTGCCATTCTTTTGAGTGCAGAGGGTTATCTCATTTTTTTTCCACAGTGACTAATGACAAACATCTTTACATGTTCTCGTTGGTCATTTGTACCTTGGCTTTGGAGAAATGTCTACTCAGATCCTTAGTCCATTTGTAAATTGAGTTACTTTGTTGTTGCTCAAGTATGAATTTTTATATTCTAAATATAAGACCTTTCTCAGGTATATGATTTGCAAATATTTTCTTTCATTCTGTGCACTATCATTTCAGTTTCTTGATTCTATTCTTTTAAACCTAAGTCTCTCTTTTTTTTTTTCTTTTTTTAATGGCCGTACCTGTGGCATATGGAAGTTTCTGGGCTAGGGGGTCATATCGGAACTGCAGCTGAAGCCTATGCCACAGCTTGTGGCAACACAGGATCCTTAAGCCCCTGAGTGAGGCTGGGGATTGAACTTGCGTCCTCACAGACATTATGCTAGATCCTTAACCTGGTGAGCCACAATGGGAACTCACAGAAGTCTTTTTTTTTTTTTTTTGATGATGATGAACTATTTATGTATTTTTTCTTTTATTCCTTGTACATTTGGTGTCATATCTAAGAAACCACTGCCTAACACAGGGTCATGAAAGTTAAACCTATGTTTTCTTCTAAGAGTTTTATATTTTTAGCACTTACATTTATGCCTTTGATCCATTTTAATTTTGTATATGGGACACTCAATTCTATTTTATTGGTCAATATGCTTATCCTTATGTCAGCATTATATTGTATCGACTGTTGTAGGTTTGCAGTAAATTTTGAAATCAGGAATTATGAGTCTTCCAACATTATTCTTTTTAAGATTGTTTTGGATGTCTTGGGTCACTTGTACTTACAAACAAATTTTAGGATCAGTTTTTGATTCTGACTTTCAAAATCCCAAAGGCCAACTGGGATTTTGAAAGGGACTGCATTGAGTCTGTATTTGAGTCTGAGTTCTGCGTCCTAGCATTATTTAGTCTCCCAATCCTTGTTACATGGGGATGTTTTCCACTTAATTAGGTCTTCTTTAATTTCTTTTAACAATGTGATGCTATTTTGGGGGTACAAATTTTGCACTTTTTTTCTTAATTTTACTTCTAAATATTTATTCTTTTTGATGCTATTGTAAATGGAATTTTTTCTTAACTTCATTTCCAGTTTGTTCATTGTTAGTTTGTAGAAGTATAATTGATTTTTTTTTTGTCTTTTTGCTATTTTTTGGGGCCGCTCCCGCGGCATATGAAGGTTCCCAGGCTAGGGGTCGAATCGGAGCTGTAGCCACTGGCCTACGCCAGAGCCACAGCAACGCGGGATCTGAGCTGTGTCGGCAACCTACACCACAGCTCATGGCAACGCCAGATCATTAACCCACTGAGCAAGGGCAGGGATCGAACCCAAAACCTCATGGTTCCTAGTCGGATTCGTTAACCACTGCGCCACGACGGGAACTCCGAATTGATTTTTATATATATATATTTTTGTCTTTTTCTAGGGCCGCTCCCGCAGGCCCTATGGAGGTTCCCAGGCTAGGGGTCCAATTGGAGCTATAGCCGCTGGCCTACGCCAGAGCCACAGCAACACCAGGTCCGAGCCTCATTTGCGACCTACACCACAGCTCACGGCAACGCAGGATCCCCAACCCACTGAGCAAGGGCAGGGATTGAACCCGCAACCTCATGGTTCCTAATTTGATTCATTAACCACTTCTCCACGATGGGAACTCCCTGTACGTTGGTCTTGTATCCTATAACTTTGATGAACTTTTTATTGCCAATAGTTTTTTTAAAGTGATTTCCTTGGGTTTTCTATATGTGAGCATGTCATCTGAAAATTGAGTTTTGCTTTTTCCTTTCTAGTCTGAATGTCTTTTGTTTCATTTTCTTGCCTAACTGACCTGGCTGGAACTGCCAGTATAAAGGTGAACGTAGTGTCAAAGCGGACATCCCTGTTTTGTTCCTGATGTTAGTGAGAAAGCAGCCAATCTTTCACTATTAAGTCTGATGTTAGCTGTGGGTTTTTCATAGATGCAGGTTGAGAAAAATTCCCTTCTATTCCTAGTTTATGTTTTACCATAAAAGGATGTTCGGTTTTGTCGAATGCTTCCGTACATCTGTTGAGACCATCATGTGGGTTTTGCCTTTTAGTCTACTAATAAAGTATAGTACATTGAACTAGTCTTGCATTCCTGGGATAAATCCTACTTAATTTTGTAATATGAAAGAAATCAAATAGGAGAGCAACATTACTCTCTGTTATATTAAATTCATTGGTCTGTCTTTGGTCGCTTTTGAACATGCATAATTTTGTAATATCACGTGTTTTATCATTTGAAAAATATTGGTTCACTGAGTTACACAGGTCTTTTAATAGCAGTACAATTCAGCATACAATATTCAAAACAATCATAGTTGTTAATGTTATATACATTATTTTTCTCACATCCTCCATTGAGTTCCATCACAAGTGATTGGATATACTTCCTTGTGCTATACAGTAGGATCTCATGCTTATCCTCTCCACATGCAATAGTTCGCATCCACTAATCCCAAACTCCCAGTCCATCCCACTCCCTTCCCCTCCCCTTTGGCAACCACAAGTCTGTTCCCCAAGTCCATGATTTTTTTCCTTTTCTATATATACGTTCATTTTCCCATATATTAGATTCCAGCTATAAGTGATCATATTGTATGTCTTTCTCTTTCTGACTTACACTTAGTATGAGAGTCTCTAGTTCCATCCATGTTGATGCAAATGGCATTATTTTGTTCTTTTTTAATTTTTTGGTCTTTTTAGGGCCACACCCACAGCACATGGAGGTTCACAGCCTATGGGTCGAATTGGCGCTATAGCCACTGACCTATACCATAGCCACAGCAATGCCAGATCCCAGATGCTGCAACCTACACCACAGCTCAGGAAACACTGGATCCTCAACCCACCAAGCAACGGCAGGGATCAAACCCTCATTCTCATGGATACTAGTTGGGTTCATTAACCACTGAGCCACGACAGGAACTCCTATTTTGTTCTTTTTTATGTCTGAGTGGTATTCCATTGTGTATATGTACCACATTGTCTTAATCCATTCATCTGTTGATGGACATTTAGGTTGTCTCCATGTCTTGGCTATTGTGAATAGTGCTGCAGTGAACATAGAGGTATATGTATCTTTTTCAATGAAAGTTTTGTCTGAATATATGCCCAGGAGTGGGATTGCTGGGTCATATGATAGTTCTATGTATAGTTTTCTAAGATGCCTCCATGCTGTTTTCCATAGTGGTTGTACACCAAATTTACATTCCCACCAGCCGTGAAGGAGGGTGGGTACCCTTTCTCCACACCCTCTCCAGCATTTGTTATTTGTTGACTTGCTAATGATGGCCATTATGACTTGTGTGAGGTGGTACCACATAGTAGTTTTTTTAATATATATAATGATTTTTATTTTTTCTATTATAGCTGGTTTACAGTGTTCTGCCAATTTTCTGCTGTACAGCATGGTGACCCAGTTACACATATATGTATACATTCTTTTTTCTCACATTATCATGCTCCATCATAAGTAAAAAGACATAGTTCCCAGGGCTACACAGCAGGATCTCATTGCTAATCCATTCCAAAGGCAATAGTCCGTATCCATTAACCTCAAGCTCCCAATCCGTCCCACTCCCTCCCCCTCAGCAAACACAAGTCTATTCTCCAAGTCCTCATAGTTTTGATTTGCATTTCTCTAATAATTAGTGATGTTGAGCATTTTTTCATGTGCCTGTTGGCCATCTGTATGTCTTCTTTGGAGAAATAATTTGTTTGGGTCTCCTGCCCACTTTTCAATTGGGTTGTTGTTGTTGTTGTTTTTGCTGTTGAGTGGTATACATTGTTTGCATATTTTAGAGATAAAGCCTTGTTGGTTGCATTGTTTGAACCTATTTTCTACCATTCTATAGGTTGTCTTTTTGTGTGTTTTTTTTTTTAAGGGTTTCCTTCACTTTGCTGCCTCAGTTTGATTAGATCCCACTGGTTTATTTTTGTTTTTATTTCTGTTGCCCTTAGAGACTGACCTAAGAAAACATTTGTACATTTGATGTCAGAGAATGTTTTGCCTATGTGCTCTTCTAGGAGTTTGATGGTGTTTTGTCTTATGTTTAAGTCTTTAAGCCATTCTGAGTTTATTTTTGTGCATGGTGTGAGGGGTGTGTTCCAGTTTCATTGATTTACATGCAGCTGTCCAGTTTCCCCAGCACCACTTGCTGAAGAGACTTTCTCCCATTTTATATTCTTACCTCCTTTGTCAAAGATTAATTGACCATAGGTATCCGGGTTTATTTCTAGGTTCTCTATTCTGTTCCATTGGTCTATATGTCTGTTTTGGTACCAGTACCACACTGTCTTGATTACTTTGCAATATTGTAGCTTTGTAATGTTGTCTGAAGTCTGGTTGATTTATACCTCCTGCATGTTTTTTTTTTTTTTTTCCCCCCTCAGGATTGCTTTGGCAATTCTGGGTCTTTTATGGTTCCATATAAATTTTTGGATTGTTTGTTCTAGTTCTGTGAAAAATGTCATGGGTAATTTGATAGGATCACATTGAATCTGTAGATTGCTTTGGGTAGTATGGCCATTCAACAGTATTAAGTCTTACAGTCCAGGAGCATGGACTATCTTTCCATTTCTTTGAATCCTCTTTAATATCCTTGATTAATGTTTTATGCTTCTCAGCATATGTCTTTAACTTCCTTAGACAGGTTTATTCCTAGGTATTTAATTTTTTGAGTATTAAAAGTTATTTTTATATTCCTTTTCTAACATATCATTGTTAGTATACAGAAATGCAACCAATTTCTGAATGTTAATCTTGTATCCTGCTACTTTGCTGAATTCATTGATCAGTTCGAGTAGTTTTTGTGTGGAGTCTTTAGAGTTTTCTATATATAGTGTCATGTCATCTGCATAGAATGACAGTTTTACCTCTTCTCACCCAATTTGGATACCTTTTATTTCTTTTGTCTGATTGCTGTGGCTAGGATTTCCATTACTATGTCAAATAAAAGTGGTGAGTGTGGGCAACCTTGTCTTATTCCAGATTTTAGAGGGAAGGCTTTCAGCTTTTCTCCAACAAGTATTATACACCAAAGACATTCTTAAGTGAAATTATCTTTGCCCCTTGTATGTAGTGGAGAAGAATACAACGACTGCCAGTACGATGTGGTGCTTTTCCACAGCTCCGGGCTAATATGCTAGCAGTTTTACCCACCTTTGCTTTTATGACATCAGTAACAATATCAACACAGTGACAAAGACAAATAATATCTTTGTATTACTATAAAAAATAGTTTTAAACTTGCAGATTCCCTAAAACGGTCTCAGGACCCCTAGGGGTCCATGGATCAAACTTTGAAAACCACTCTTTTGTGGAAGCTATAAGTAAATGTCATTCTAAACTTGTTCAGTTGTAACTGCTCCATCTTTATAATCCATACTACCCCCAAAGCACAAGTTTGTGTGGGAGAAGTGATCATTTCTAAAGGTTCATCCTGGTCCTGTAAATTTAATTTCATCATGTTCTCACACGACTGTGATGACCATACATGGCTTCTAGCTAGTTTTAATTTTAAGTGCTTTACTAAAATTATGACAGTTGTAGCTTCCTTGAGTATAACAGCTTTTTGGATGGAGAGATATAAGCACAGCAAAGTAGGCCAGATCACCTAAATAGGGAAATGTTTGGCGCTTACATATCTCTTCTAAGATTTTAGTGATGAGAGCCAATGTAAGTAAATTCTTTTGGCCATAAAAGTGTTCATTTTGATCCCTTTTACCTTGGATTTACTCCAAATGGAACTAGATCTAACTTTCAGGAGATTTAAACTGCTAACTCCTTCTTGTCTTGAGACAAAGAGTAGGGTTATGTTTTTCTGTTCTGACTTGAGCTTAGAACGTGTGAGTATGTGGTTCATACTATGTAAGGGTGATGATCATGTATCATCAAGAATGATACTGACAAGATTAATATAGAGCTGAAAATTGCTAAGGACACAAGAATGCCATCTTGCCCACACCTGCTTTGAGCAGTGGAACACCTAAGAAGATATATTCTGAATGCTTGTATATGAGTAAATTCATCAAATTCTTGTCAATATTGAGATCATTCTTTCTTTAGCTGCTAATGTGAGGACTATAATTAGCCTATTAAAAAAAAAATTGAACCAGGAGTTCTCGTTGTGGCTCAACAGTGAAGCACCTGACTAGTATCCATTAGGATGCAGGCTTGATCCCTGGCCCTGCTCAGTGGATTAAGGATCTGATCTTGCTGTGAGCTGTGGTATAGGTCACAGACACGGCTCAGATCCTGCGTTGCTGTGGCTGTGGTGTAGGCTGGCAGCTACAACTCTGATTCGACCCCCAGCCTGGTAACTTCCATATGCTATGGGTGCAGTCCTAAAAATACAAACAAACAAACAAAAAACTTGCACCAGTAGTTAACACAACTGTTTTAGAGTTTCTTAGGGCATTCCTCCTCCTTCACTAAGTCATCATTTGATTTTTTGTTTTTGTTTTTGTCTGTTTGGTCTACCAGGCTTGGTATCATGTGCCGGTAGGCAGCAGGCAATGGATGTCTTGAGGCCCTTATTGAAATAAAGTATGTGCTGAGAACAGGGGATGAGGGGCCCATCTGCTTACACATATACCTGTAAAATGTGTGCACCATGAAAGTTTTTCTCAGAATTTATTGGAATAATTATTACCAAGGGCCAAGACACCAGATAGGAGTTTTTTTCTGTCAATACAAGAAATTTTTACAAAGGATAATGAAGCTCTGGAATAGTCTTGATGAGGTTGGACTTAAAGATAGTTTCATGGAAAAACATCAACATGAAACTTGCTGTTGGTCTGAAATGCTGAAACAGTGAGGATGTATCTGCCTGCCCCCATGCATGCAGTCTCCATTACTGGATGTGACATGATGACTCAGTTTCCCCCTCATTGGTCTCCATCAAACTTCTCACATAGAGGTGGCTTTGCCAGTCATTTGGCCTTTCCTGGGCAGAATGCATCATTTCATATTAATGGTATTCTCCCAGTTCTTATCTAATTACATGAGGCATTTAACTTCTGACACCAACATGTCAACAAACCCATGTGAATATTGTCTCTCAAATCACATTGGTTAGCAGGACATCATTTCAAACATTTCTGAATTAATCCAGAATACAGCTAAACATATATGACTGGGTCAATGTGCTATATAGCAGAAATTGACACAACATTATAAATCAACTATATGTTAATAAAAAAATTAAAAAGAATACAGCTGTATATTTTTAAAGAAGATGAATAATGGGAATGAAAACAAAATGAACAAATTTGCATAGCACATTCGCAGATATCCAAAAATAAATTTAAGGAATAAAGGGTTGGGAGTCCGATTTGAGAAACATTGTTATTGACCATTTTTTGATACTTTTCAAAATGTGCTGGTTTGATGGCAAAATGCTACATTCAGAGGGAATGTTTAGTGGGGCTCAGGGGAGAAGATCCTTAAGCAGTCAGTTCAGTGTGAGAATGCAATGCTAGGGGCATGATGCTACCGAACTGCCAAGTAGCCTGAATGGTCCAAGAGCAGGGTGATGAGAGCAGCTTCATGGGAGGAACAGCTGAATGGAGCCTTAGGCAGACACTGCAAACCCTTCAGTGACATGCTTCCTAAACAGTGGTCAATGAAATAGGGGCTCAGGGCATCCCAGGACCGATAGAGAAACACATTCCACATGGCATGATCTGGTATGACCATTTGAGCAATGAAGCTAAGGCTATTCTCAATTTTGATTATTGAGGTCAACACATTTTATTCAGTCAATTAATCAATGACTTTTCTCCACTCCTTCTCTCTACCCAGTGAATCAAGAGCTGTGTAGCAAGCAGAATTAACTGACAGCCCATAGACCACATTGCATCATCTTAGATTCAATATTCTACCCACAGCACTCAGGTTCCTGGGAAGCGTAGCCATGATCGTGCTTTAGGAATGCATGGTCTTCTTATGTGCTACTTTGTAGTAAGTGAGGTGGGTAAAGTCTTCTCTGGGTATATTCATTGTGGTCCCAGGCACTGAAGGTTGCCAGTGATGTCAAGGCAATGATTTGATTAAGGTTGTTAAAGATTACTTTCCATTAATATTGATTAAATTTTATTTTTTTCTTTTTAAGATCACACCTGTGGTATATAGAAGTTCCCTGGCTAGCAGTTGAACTGCAGCTGCCAGCCCCAGTCCCAGCCATACCCACAGCCATACCAGATCCAAGCTGCATCTGTGACCTGTGTCGCAGCTGCGGCAATGCCAGATCCTTAACCCAGTGAGCAAGGCCAGGGATTGAATCCATATCCTCATGGATACTAGTAGGGGTCTTAACCTGCTGAGCCACGATGGGCACTCCAAATTTTTAATTTTCAAGCTTTAATTTTTTGAATATGCTGCACATTTGCATGAGATAAAATTCAGAATGTATAAAATAGCATTTAGTGAAAAATCTTCTACCTGTGTCTCTAACCACTCATTTCCTCTCCCTGGCGGCAACCAATGTTACAGTCTTAGTTTCATTCCAGATATAACCTATGCACAGGCAAGCCATTCCATACACATCCTTAAAACTTGTTTTGTGTCAGAATTTTATTCTGTAAATAATGTTAAAATGCATTTTCTTTCACTTCAAGAGGAAATGATTATTAGTTTTTCACATGATAAACTAGCGCCTTATTATAGAAAACCCAGACACTACAAAAAGGAAGAAAATGAAAATGGCCTGTTATCATACCATTTGGAGACAACCTCTGCTGACCTACAATGATTTATACTTTCTTCTAGTACTTTTATGCCACGCACACAATGTATTGCACTGAGGTCTTTTTGTTTTCATTCACAGTAGTGTTGCAACCTTTCCAAGTCATTAAATGTGCCTTCTACTCACTGTTTTCAATGGCTTGTGTATACCATAATTTATTTACCAAGGCCTCTTGTTTGAAACTCGAGTTGATTACAACTTTGCACCATTATAAAATAAACCTTCCTTTGATATATATTTAGTCTTCCTTGATGACTTGGTAATTTAGGTACAAGTTTCCTAAGGGAAAAGACTATTCTTCTCTTGATTAGTTATCTGTCTATAGCACAGTGCCTGCCTGTTTGAATTTAATGATTAGAAGACAAAATTTGCAATAAAAATGCAAATTTTAAGGGAAATTAAACCTCAAAAAGGATTTATTTAAGTGAAATGAAAGACCAGGAAAGATTAGTTTTCTGATTTGTCATGTAAGTTGCTTTCTGGAAGACTGGAACAGCATTCTTTCACCTATAGCTGCAAATCCTGTTGAAGACACACCAAAGGTTTATTTATTGTTTTACATAAAAAGAAGAATTGTTTATTCTCTTGCATAAATACAAGAATAAGATCACAAAAAGGGTCTCCATTTCTGGTGAGCAGCACCCTCCATGATTCCTACTGTACAGAAGGGTGCATTTTACACCACTGGAATAAATGGCCTATCTCGGGTACCCATATCAGCTGAAAACATCACACATAAAACAGTCTCTTCAAGTGACTGTAAGACAATGCCATTTAACACATTACAAAAAGCTACTTTCTCTAAACGATCCCCTGTTTTCAAAGATGATGGTAACTTGACAATGGGGGTCTTGTTTACTTTTATACTAAGCTGGGCAACACTTTTAGTTTGTTCAATCCACAAGAAATATTTTCCATCCCCGTGAGTCTTCACAGTGGGAACCGAGAAGGATGCTTCTAGGGCAGAGGGAAGACAAGGCGGGTGGGGGCAGATAGAGCAGAATTTCATGGAAGTGCCGATGTGACTCAGCTGAAGGTTAACAAATGAAGTTAAAAAGAATATCCAGGAGTTCCTGTTGTGGCTCAGCATAAACAAATCTGACTAGCATCCGTGAGGGCATAGGTTCAATCCCTGGCCTCTCAATGGGTTAAGTTGCTGTGAGCTGTGGTGTAGGTTGCAGACGTGGCTGGGATCTAGTGTTGCTGTGGCTGTGGGGTAGGCTGGTGGCTGCAGCTCCGATTCAACTCCTAGCCTGTGAATCACCATATGCTGCGGGTTCAGTCCTAAAAAGACAAAAAACAAACCAAAAAGAATGTTCAGAGCCAGAGCCTGTGCTGACAAAACCCTTGTCCAGCCATAAAGATGTCCACAATGACCAGGGACACCGAGTGCTCTGTTGCAACAACAGTGTCATCGACTACAGCCACTGGGACACTCAATGTTAAGGTCAATCTTCTCTGAAGGGACACGTGCACAGTTAGCCCCACGTTTAGGTTTAACCTTGAGCATGTGAGAGAGGTCCCCTGCCAATCTTTGAGTTCCAAAACATTTACAGAAAGAAAAGAAACAATTACAGGCTTTTTTCTTCTCTGGCAACTAGATGTTTGGTCATTAGGAGCAAAAAGAAACTCTTTCTTGAGTTTGTCTTTTTCTAAAGGTATAAAAAGCACCTCCAATTCTTGTTAATTTTTTATGATGACCCTTAAGATGCTGACAAAGAAACTTCCTCAGAATGATGCTTTTGATACTAACTTGGCCCATGTTTACTCCACATGCATCTGACTTCATGATGGAGCCAACCCACCAGAGAAATGATAGTTCTGTCTCTGTCAGCAAAAGCTCATCAAGTCAGCACTATGAACTTTGAAACATATGCCACCGTTCTTTTTTAACTTTTTAAGTAATTACAGACTCACAGGAAGTCGTAAAAATAGTATAGAGAGTTCCCTATAGTGTTCCCCCAGTTTCTAATATTAAGATCTTTTATAACTGTATCAAGGCCAGAAAATTGACATTGACATGGGTATTATTGCCACTACTCATTATGACATCTGACAGCATAAAAACTAAAAACTAAATGTCCTAAGACCTAAGAAAGAGAATGAATTCCATCTCCCGATAATCTCTCCCAATACCAGGTGCAAGTCCTCCAGGCTCTACCCTGCTCAGGCTACTCTGGTTTTCTAACTCCCAGCCCTTCCCGGGGCAGAGACACACGTTACCTATCACCCCTCACCTTGAACACACAGTGCAGAACTGTCTTGTCACTCATTCTCTGTGCCCAGCAGACAGCCTTTCACCAGAAAGGAAAGGGGGACTCTTGGTGTGGGGGTGGGGGTGTTTCTCCTGGTGCTGTACTTTCATGTTCTTTTGCTTTTTAACTTTTTTGGGCAAGTAATTACAGATTCACAGAAAATTGCAAAAATAGTACAGAGGAGTCCTTGGTACCCTTCACCCAGTTCCTCCCAGTGGTTACTTTAATGGTCATTGGTTAGGTTACACTATTTGGAAAAGATAATCAATTTCTGTTTTTTGTTTTTGTCTTTTTAGGGCCACACCTGCAGCATATGGAAACTCCCAGGCTAGGGGTCGAATCGGAGCTACGGCTGCTGGCCAGTGCCACAGCCACAGCAATGCACGTACCAAGCTGTGTTTGCAACCTACACCACAGCTCATGGGTAACACTGGATCCTTAACCCACTGAGTGAGGCCAGGGATTGAACCTGCATCCTCTTGGTACTTGTCTGGTTCCTTACGGCTGAGCACAATGGGAACTCCCTCTGTTGTTTTTTTTAAACTAGGAAACATTGAAACCTTTCTTTAACTTCTTTTATCCAGTGAAAGAAAATCTAAAACAGCTGAGACTCTCTTGCTCAAGAGAATGGGGCTAATTATTAACCTGTTAATTGAAAACACTGGATCCATAAAACAATGATACATAGATCTTAGATACCTCATTTTAATTTAAAATCAATCTTTTGATATAGGGCTGTAGAAAAAAAATTGTACTTCAACGGAAAATGATCTGTTGTTTACAGTGTATCTGTCTGCCTTATCGGATTGATTCTGTGGGTGATATTTTGTAAATTTATATAGTGTGGGTAACTGATAGACAAGCAAATTCCATGCTGTCTGGTAGAGACAGACTTTCCTCTCCCCTGTGGAAAAGCCAATCTTTGTCCATTTTTATATTCAATACAAAATTCCTCCATATAATGTTTTTTTCTGCTTTTTTGGCCACACCTGCGGGATATGAAGCTCAGGGATTGGACCCAGACCTCATCTGTGACCTACACCACAGCTGCAGCAACGCCATATCCTTAACCCACTGCACCAGGCCAGGGATAGAACAGGCAACACCACAGAGACAAACTGGATCATTTACCCACTGTGTGGTACTTGGGAACTCCTACTCCATACAATTTTTAAAAACCTTTTCTTTAGAGCAGTTATAACATCTGCCTGAAATTTCATTTGATGAGTTTAATATTATCTTAACATGTTTATTTTTTATCTGAATGAAAGTCATGATTTTACCTGTTTTTCAGGGTCAAGCTTATTTGAATATTTGTCCACCACTGAGAATTAATGTCTCTCATCATACCTCACAGACAGTAGCGATTTCCGGTTTCCTCTGTACATGCATTGCTGAGCTAGATACAGCTGGATTTGCAGAACTTCTTGTCCCTTCCCCCATACATTGCCCATCAGGGTAGGCTTCCCTCACCCGTAACTCAACAGCAATGCTACATAGTGACCCACCTCCCTTTAGGACTTCCAAAGCCTTCATCCCAAGTTTCACAGAAATAATAACTTTTTTCTTTAGGGGTGGGCTGGGACCTGAGATGCTTGGCTGCAGTACTTGCACCTGGACAAACCTCTCCTCCAGCAACAGAACAGGAAAAAACTCTAAGAGGCTAATAAGAGCATGCAGGTGCAGTTGGGGCAAATTATGAACCACAAGATTTAAAAAAAAAAGATCAAAACCAACTGCCGCTTCTGAGGAGTGAGGAGCAAAATCAGGGTATGGCGACTGATCCCCGCACACGGCACCGCCAATGGGGTGGACAGACCACTTGAGCCACCCTTCCTGCGACCCACAGAGTCCTGCCCACTCTCGCTCCATTTAAGAAACCAGCTGGCCCACCCCTCCCCCAACCCAGGGAATGAGCAGCAGGTACATTTGTTACTTGTCTCTCCATCGTTCTGCAGCCCGAGTCCCAATAAAGCCCGGCCTGATTTTCTCTTCTGGTCTCTTGGCAATTTGTATTGATTAAAGAGTCCAAGAATCCAAGTTGGTAACACTTTTAATACTTATATTTCACTAATGTATCATTTATATTTCATTATCTGGGGGAAGAACATTCCAGGAGGAATAAATACAGGAGCAGTAAAGACAAAGGCCTCTTTGCACTCAGGGTAAAATTCTACTTCCATTTCCCAGTGAAAAAAAATCAAACCTAGGTTGGGGGGAAGATGTCTTCAGTGGCTGGGCCCTGAGCATGGCTGCTGGTGGCACTTGCTACCTCCCTTACCCTCTGGACCAGCATCTTGCGTAAATCCAGTGCTCATAGAGACCTGGCCACAGTGAACTGGGATTCTGAGCTGCTTTCTAGCACAGCCCTGAAAGAGTTGACTTTGTTGGGCCCCCACTGCCAGCATCCACTTATTTGCCTGTTTTCGCCCTTCTTTCTAGGCCATGGGGCATCCATGCTCTGTTTGCATCCTGTCTGTTTGCATCCATTCTCTGAGTCAAAGCCAGGTTCCTTCCATGTATGTTTCATGTCTGTCAGGGAAGATTGCATAGCAAAGTTCCTAGGCTAGGGGTCAAATCAGAGCTACAGCTGCTGGCCTACAGCACAGCCACAGCAATGTGGGATCCAAGCTGTGTCTGTGACCTACACCACAGCTCATAGCAACGCTAGATCCTTAACCTGCTGGGCAAGGCCAGGGATTGAACCTTTGTCCTCTTGCATACTAGTTGGTTCATTACCACTGAGCCACGACGGGAACTCCTGTCCTGGTGGATTGATGGACACCCACAGGAGACCCAGCCTAATCAGCTTATTCCCCAGTTTCTTCATTATCTCTCTGCAGCCCTTTTCCTCCAGGTGCTAATTTCCTTCCAGGTATATTTCCTGGTGTTTGGCCCTCTGAGTCAGTACATTCAAGGTTCTCTGAATCTACAAGCTTATACATTGTGCAAATTTGCTCTCTCCTCCACAGCCACACTCATGGATCTAGGCTCAGAAAGAAGATTCTTGCCTCCGTCTCCTCCCACTGAGGCCTCCCTTCTTGGAAAGCACAGAGCTACAGTTAAAAGCCCACTTTATATGCACACACAAAAGTTCATCAGTTCCTATTCTGGGGATTTGAGTTCAGATGCATGATGTTATTTTGATTGATAGTATTTGAGAATGGTTTTTTTTTTCTTTCATATTTGTACCTTACAGCATCCCAGGAAATATGAAGTCATGTATGTTTTATGACCACTGTCAAATGAGATGACATATGAGAAAAGTGATCAGAGAGTGTAATTAACCTGACCAAGGTCACACAGTTAGTGGGTGTCTTTATTCAGCGCATGGAACCCTTGGCCCATCATCTCTGATTCCTATACCCTTCAAACTTCCTCTTTGGACACTTTGGATAGAAGAGTTGTGGCCCAGGGACAGAAATTATTTTATATTTGTCAGTTTTCTGATGTTTGGTTTAAAAGCCCCCAAGTGTTCTATTTTAAAATGAAGGGCTATTATACTACAATAACCAATTATGTATTCCCTGAGATACTCATGTGTATCTAAATAGATGAGGGAACAAAGAACGTAATGTCCCAGGAGTTCCCATTGTGGCTCAGTGGGTGAAGAGCCCAGCTAGTATCCTTGAGGATGGGGTTTGATTCCTGCCCTCACTCATAAAACTTGAATCTGGTATTACTGTGGCTGTAGGCCTGTAGCTGCAGCTCTGATTTGACCCCTAGGTTGGGAACTTAAATATGCTTCACGTGTGGCCCTAAAAAGACCAGAACAACAACAAAAGTGTAGTATGTCCCATATACTGGCCACATAATTTTTTTTTTTTAGGGCTGTATGTGTGGCACCACAGCCACAGCCACATCACATCCAAGCCTCATGAGCGAGATCAGGGATCAAATCCGAAACCTCATGGATACTAGCTGAGCTCTTAACCTGTTGAGCCACAACAGGTACTCCACTGGGCACCTAATTTTATGCAATCAATTAATGGATACATTTCAGTAAAAGGAGACACAATTAACTTTTTGCTTTTCTTATTTCAATAAATTTATTCTTTCATAGAATAGTTCCATGGAATTTCTTTTTAACATTAGTCATAATTTACTCCTTGCCTTGTTCTTCCAGGAAGTGTAGTTGGGGTCTTAAAGACTGAGGCTTGCAGCGTGGCAAGGACGTAGAGCTTGGCCTTAATTAAGAAGATGGAAAAGTCCACCCTAAAGGGAAGAAACCTACTAAATATGTATTCTTTTAAAGCCATCCTTTCAAAGAATTCTTTAAAAAGACAAAAAAAAAAGTGCCATTCAGATAATGACTTTCTAGAATTTTGTTTAAAATTTCACTGCAGTTAAAAATCAATAATTCTCTGTCCATTATCTGTTACTGGTTCAAGAAACTGGTTAATTCATTGGTCAGGAGGAAGGACAAGGGTGAAGCTGAGCATGGCAAAAAAAAAAAAAAAAAAGCAGGCTCTGGGGCTTGGAGGGTGGAGACAGATTCCTGCGAACTTGAGCAAAGAGGTGGGATCAGGGGCTCCCTTCGGTGGGGTGCTCTGGATGGGTGAGGCATGGGGGGCTCAGCTTACCCTGTGGCAGCCTCAGTCGCAGTGGGATTCTCTGCTTTTTGCAGTATGGGGAGCTGAGTAAAGAAAAAGGCAGAGACCTTTCTCCCAGGAATTTCTGAGATTTGAGTGACCGCTGGCCCATTCCCAGAGGTGGATGGAGCATCGTGCGCCCAATCACCTTGAAATTCCTGGAAGCCCCGCCCAGCTTTGAAGGATGCTGAACAAAGATGCCTTCAGTTTCATGTTTCAGGTTTTATTTATGCCCTTCTCACTTCTTGAAAGGCGCTGAACTACAGTGAAAGGCCCTTCCCACATGCATCTGCAAAAATGTTGAGATCAGAGTAGTTGAGAGGTGAAAGATGGCAAGAAGGCTAATGATCTCAGTAAGATACTTCCGGTGAGCTTGAAGTACAGCCCCCACCCTTGCCCCAAAAAACCACCTCAAACAAAAAACCCAACCCACAAGAGGCACACATTTCCATAGCTCTAATCTCCTGGAGTAGATTATAGGGCATTTGAGCGGGGACTTATGATAACATCACGGTGCCTTTAACAGACACTTTTAGAATATATGGAGATAATCTTCAAATGGTTACTATTATATTAGCATTTTACAAAAGCCCTTAGCATATAATATTATAAACCCTGGCTCTGTGACAGCATTTTTATTTGGTAAGAAAATCTCAGTATATAGTTTTAGATGAAGCTGGACCATGTTGGTTGGTGTGTGTGTTTTCTGCATTTCTGTATATTCCACGTGCTCTTGCTGCCACATTCCACTACTGCCATTTTCTACTTCGTTTCCACATGGCACAGTGGAAAGCAGAATGCATTTGCCTGCATCTCTTTCTAACTGCTGTTCTCCAAAAGCCCAAGCTTTGGTTTATATAGCAGAGAGAAATTCCCACTGCCCAGTGATTATCCTGTGCTCCCCATAGTTCCCCATCTCCTAGTAATTCTGTAGGGTTATATGACCTGCTCTGGCCAATGGGCTGTGAGTGGGGCAACCATCTGACTGCATCAATATACTTGTGTAGGTGTGTGTGTGTTAACGTAAAATGTTTGCATTTGTTCAAGAACTTGATTAAAAAATAATACAACATATCTTGGAGACTTCTCTATATTATTAAAAATAAACATCTTTTTTTGGGGGGGGAGGGGCTGTGCCTGTGGTATGTGGAAGTTCCAGGGCCAGGAATCAAACCTGTGCCACAGCAGTGACAATGCCAGATTGTTAACCTACTGCACCACAATGGGAACTCCAGGTCCGAGTTTAGAAGGTGAGAGAGGCCCTAACCTTGAGCCCAAGTGCGATGTTCACAAGTTTGCCAGCTTACCCTGCCCAAGGGTTGGGGCCCTAAGCTGATGAAATGCCTTATCTCCCCTTGCTGTTGTCCAGGGTATACGCCCTTCTCCTTAGGAACCACAAGAAAAGGTTGAACCAGCCAAGGCAAGATTCAGGCCCATTCCCGAATATCATTTCCATAAGATCAAAATCTCATCTCACAAGTGTTGGCTTTGCCAGCTTTTGGCATAAGTATCTATTTTGAAGAGTGATTTCAAATTTTCAAGTGTTTGGGACTTCTTGTTTAGAATATTGTTGTTTGTCTTAATTCAGCTATTGGGATATGACAGTACACTCTGAGACATCCAGTTCCTTGAAAAGCAAAGCTGCATTGCAAAGGGGTTGATTAACAGGAAGTGTGGAGGGAGGGATGATTAGAAAATTGACCTGCTTTATGCCATTTGAAATTGAAATGCATTCTGTTAAAAGCCCATTCAAGTCCCATGAGGTTTTCATTGGGGCATTAATATCCAATTCTAAGTGTACAACTGAGATGGCAGAAAATTTCTTTTGGAGAAACTAAAGCCAACAATTGATAATCGCAGCACATAATTATGAGAGCAGGGTGTTGAGGCAGGCTGCCTGGGTTCAAAATCTGGAGCTGGCTGGCCTTGGAGAAGCTGCCTGATTTTATGCCTCAGTTTACTTGTCTGTCAAATGGGAATAATAATGGTATTTCCCTTCTGGAGCTTTTATGTGGATTGAATAAGTCATATATTTAAAGTGCTTACGGCATTGTCTAATTCAAGAAATTCTAGCTATTACTTTTTCTTTTTCTTTTTTTTTTTAAGGGCCGCAACTGCGGCATTTGGAGGTTCCCAGGCTAGGGGTCAACTTGGAGCTGTAGCAGCTGGCCTATGCCACAGCCACAGCAACCAGGGATCTGAGCCAAATCTGTGACCTACGCCATAGCTCAAGGTAACCTCGGATCCCCAACCCACTGAGCAAGGCCAGGGAGCCAACCTGCGTCCTCATGGATACTAGTCAGATTTGTTTCCTCTGAACCACAGTGGGAACTCCATCTAACTATTACTTTTAAATGCTGATTAACACTGAACATAATCATTGTCAAGGGTAGAACAGTTACGCCTAAAACCTCTGTTCCTTATGAAAGATTGTTAGACTGAGAGCCACAGGCCTGCATTCAGTCCTCAAACAAAGAACAGTGAACTGAAGAGTAACCTATTATATACACATGTCTGTTTGGACTTTGCCCATCCTGACCGGACTGCCTATGGCAGCCCCTGGCAGCCAGCTCCCTGGACCAACAGTGCCAACCAAGGTTCAACAGTACCTGATTTAGGTGCTTTACTCTCCACTTCTCTATTCCTCTTCAGGAGTGTTTCTGTGTTAACGCCCTCTCAGACTCCTTCACATACATAGATACAATTTCCTTGAATTAACATTCTCTTTCTCTCTGGTTCCAGTTTTTTGGTGGGCTCAAGAAAATTGCTTTTCCTCCTTTTGCTTCAAACATCACCCTCCCTGCCCCGCACCCACCCAGATTCTAATCATGATCACAAGCCCAGTAGTGCCAGCAATAGACTTGTTTAAGGAAAAAGAAAAAACATTCAACCTGAAAAGCAAACAGCACAAAGATCAAATAACAATGTAAGGGCAGTCACAAGGCAGTGCCCTGTGCCAAGAGTGTGATGCTGACAACAGATGCTCTGAGTCTAGACAGGTGGAGAGACATGATTGGGGCTGGAGGGTCCCTGAGGGCCTAATGAAGGCAGAGGAGGTTGAGCTAGCCTTGAAGGTCCTGGTGTGGTTATTCAGATGAAGCGGGTGTCAGAGTAAAGTCGTCTGTGGTCAGAGGCAAGGACCAGGTTAGTCTATCTGCTGGAGGGTTTGAGTTGTGGGCAAAGAGGCTGAAAGTATAAAATGGGCCCTGAACGATTAAACTCAGGTTGAACATTGCTTTAAGGATGGGAGTGATATGCTAAATATCAATTACTGAGGTTGAAGTTGGGGGATACAAAGTATCTGTCAACTGTAAGTTTAAAAAAAATGTGTAAAGTTCGGTAAAATGGGATTTCACACCTGTGCTAAAGGTATTCTTCTTCTAGACCACTCGGCAAACGAAACTGAGGTGAACCCTCCCATGGCTAGTGCAGGTCCGTATCAGCTATATGGTACTTCAGAATGACCTAAACTTTTGCTCATTTAAGTAATTAGGATTAAACAGCTCCCTAAGAACTAATGATTATGGGCATCTAAACATCACTGAGGGAAGCATAGTCATCTGCAGTGATGTGCAGATAAGTGGCAAGTGTCTTAGGGAAGGGAGAATGCATGGGGGAAGGTGGGGATAGGAGTGCCTGGGGTGACAGCAGGAAGCAGTGGGTTTGGCCCTGTCGATGCTGTATGCACCCTCTCAGCCACATGACCTGGGAATGTGAGTCTGGCAGGGTGTGGACAGCAGGGCTTAATGGGGCATTGGCAAATGTGGGTGTGACCACTATACTACTTGCCTTCTGATCAGAATCTTCAGTACTGTTAAAGTTTGGTTTGTTTTTTTTGACGGGGTGTGGTTGGCAGGTGTCATTTTCAGGGCCAATGGTATACGATCTAATAACTTTAAGGAATGATTTTATGATCTGAGATCAAACTTTTCAGTACTTTTAAAGTTAGAAAGGCATTAAAAGAATGTAGGAAAAGTAAACCTCTGTAGGTGAAGTAGACTTTTCTGTTGGGGACAGAATTATTATTATTATTTTGCTTTTTTTTTTTTTATTTAGGGTTGCCCTGGAGGCACATGGAAGTTCCCAGGCTAGGAATTGAATTGGAGCTGTAGCTGCTGGCCACAGCCATGGCCACACAGGATCTGAGCCACATCTGTAACCCATAGCACAACTCACAGCAACACTGGATCCTTAACCCACTGAGCAAGGCCAGGGATCAAACTCACATCCTCGTGGATCCTAGTTGGGTTCATCACTGCTGGACAACGGGAACTCCAGAATTATTCAATTCTAATATTAACTATGTTTATTTGTTTTTTGTTTGTTAATTTGTTTGCTTTTTTAGGGCTGCAACCGCGGCATGTGGAGGTTCCCAGGCTAAAGGTCGATTGGAGCTGTAGCTGAAGGTCTACACCACAGTCACAGCAACATGGGAACCAGGTCTGCAACCTGCACCACAGCTCAACGCAATGCGGGATCCTTAACCCACTGAGCAAGGCCAGGGATAGAACCTTCATCCTCATGAATGCTAGTCAGATTTGTTAACCACCTAGGCGTGACAGGAACTCCTGTTTTATTCCATACTTGACTCAACAATCTATAAACAATCTGGTCACTTCTTGAGTTTTAAAATCTAAAACAGTTTAATAGCCCAATACAGTACAACAATACTTGCTTGTGGGATCCTCCATTAAGGATTTAAAGATGCTTTTCATAAGTACAGTTTTATTTTCAAGAGAAAATACAGGCACATATTTTGAGTTCTTCACTTACTTGTTAGGGTACAAGTAAAATCAAGGTTAAAAATAAAGTCGAATGGAGAAAAATAATGCTTATAGGAACACATATCTAATAGGAAGAATTTTGGTAACTGTAGTCTCCTGACCCCCCTCCAAAATTGCAAATTTGCGAAACTACAGTTTCCTGCCCCTCCAGCCTGTCCGTCTCAGGCCTGCTGGCACCTAGACTGACGTTGCTCCCAGGAACAGCTTCGGAGCCCCGCCCTTCCTCGCCCCCTGGCCCCTGACCCCGCCTCCTCGGGAGGGGGGGGGGGCTCGCTCTGTGGGCGGGGCCAACTCGTGGAGCCGCGCCGTGATTGGCGGTGTCCAAGAAACCGCGCCGTTGCCAAGGTCCACAGGTCGCGCTGAGGTCGCAGAGAATTCGAACAGCTGGAATCCTTTCGCGCCAAGAGCGGACCCTTCGGCCTCGGGTATCGCTGCGTTATCAACCAACAGGATGCGTTCCTCGCCAGTCCTCTCGGGCCAGACGGCGCCCTGAGGATGAGAGGGTGGCTGCTGAACTGGAACCGCCTTGTCTTTCATCTGACAGGTTGCCTAGTAAGTGTGGAATGTATTCCCTCCACGCCAGAACCTCTGAGGTGCAGAGGTGACGACAAACAGCGTGGGGAAACCTTGGAATCATACGTTTCAGAGCTGGACTAGCGCCCGCTTACGGATGCTGAAAACGGCCCTGAACAGCTTAGCCACTTGCCCTGGCTCATTTAACGGATTGGTACTTGGGTCAGGCCCAGAAACAAGATACCAGCCCCTCCAGCTTCAGAGCTTTTTGCTCCTTACCTCACTCCCAGAGAAAGCTGGGGCTTCTGGTGGAGAGCCAGATTAGAAAATTTTGTCTCTGCTATAGGCCAACAGTCATAAGAAGATGAAGCAGGTAGAAGTTTACCAAATATTTCAGCTGAATGAATGCATAAAGTCATTCCTTGTCCCTCAACCTTTGATCATTTAGCACCTTCTCCCTCTCCTCTTTTGTTCTTTTTACCGCCATACCTGTGGCATATGGAACTTTGCACATAGAGGTCATCAGAGCTGCAGCTGCCGGCCTTCGCCACAGCCATACGGCAGCTGAGCTGCATCCACAACCTACTCAGCAGCTTGCGGCAACGCTGAATCCTTAACCCACTGAGGGAGGCCAGGGAGTGAACCTATGTCCTCACCGACACTATGTCTGGTTCTTAACCCACTGAGTCCCTATGGAAGCTCCAGGACCTGCTCTCTTAAGATGTGAGGACAGCTACAGGGGCTTGTGCCAGGGCAGCCCTGTGGGATCTCTTGGCTGTCTCCTATGGGAGACGGTACCAGCTCCAGGCTGACTGTACTTGGAGCCCCTAGTTACCTTGGTGGGGCCTTTGGTCTGTGCCAACTTAATCATATTTCTGTTTTTCCCCAAAATTCTGCCTGCCTGTCCCTACCTCGAGTGCAGACTTTCACTTCCCTTATTTTTCCTTTTTTCCATTTATACTTCCCCTTTCTATTTAGGAAACTTTTAAAAAATATTTTATTTAATGGCCTTACAGCATATGGAAGTTCCCAGGCCAGAGACTGAACCTGAGCCTCAGCTCTGAACAATGCCAGATCTTTAACCCACTGCACTGGGCAGGGTATTGAACCTGCAATTCACAGCAACCCAGAGCTGCTGCAGTCAGATTCTTAACCCACTGCATCACAGCAGAAACTCCTGAAGAAACTTTTTCTTTTCCCCCAAACTTTGGCTCTTGGGATCACTTTTAAAACTCAGGGCATGGTAACTGGTATTTGTTTATTCTAATTTCTAGGTTCCTCTAAATTGTAATAACCTCAGATGAAGAAATCCTTAGTTATAATAGTAAAAATAATAACATAGTCATATTTGGAAAATAATGTCTGTTTAGAGAGACAGCTGTTTCCTGAACTGTGAATCTTTGCCTTGTTTGGAAAATCAGAGTTGTCAGTAATTCTGAATGATCAGTTTAATTCAGCTCAACACCTGTCCAAAGTAACTGCTGTTTATAAGGCACTTTGCTGAGGACATTCATGGAGTCTGTCCTTTTAGTCACTGAATGTTCTTTTAGTCTAGGGAGGACAAACCTGAAGTGGCCCGGGTCATATGGGTGGAACATCAAAGGCAAAACTGGAGCTTTGCCAGCCAGGGGGAGGCTGCAGAAGGTTGGTGAGATGCTTAACAGAGGAGATGGGCTTTGAAATGGGCCTTCAAGGCAAGATTCCACACATGAAAATGACCTGAGACCAGCGTAGAGGTAGGCAAACAGGTAGGCTGTGTGGAAGGGCTGCTTTGTTCATTCACTTGGCAGCTTTGCTCTGGAATGCTTTCTTCATGCAACAAAGTAGCTCTTATGCCATTTGAGTTGAATGATCCCTTCTGTTGGAGATGCTTTCTCTCCTTCCTTCCTTGTTTTCTCTGGATAAGTTCAGTTTTTCAGTTACTTTCACTTCCAACAGTACGGGTATTCTCAGGCTAAAAAGATGGAGGAGTCAAGGTCTGAATTGAAATGATGCGTATAGGTTCCCTGATCCAGGAGAGCCAACGAGGCTTAAAATTTTTATTTTTATTTTAAAAATGTCATCTGAGTGCAAAAGGGACTGAGGCATGTACCTTTGCTGGAGGGTTCAGTTGCTTTTGTTTGGAAGTGAGAACATCTCCCTTTGGCATAAAAACAAGAGCTATGACTCCTCTGAGATCTCCTTTAAGCTTCCTAAATCCAGTTTAGGAGTCTCAGTAGGGCCATTGACATAGCTATGCTCCCCTTTTAACCTAAGACATGTAGCTTCCCCTAGTAAGACCACAGGATCTGCGGGAGTGTGTGCAAGAAAAGAGAAAGATTAACTGGAAATGATGAAAGAGTGACAAATCTTTATTCTGAGCTTCCTTTTTCTTGTTTCTATAGGAACCATTGGCCAAATGTAAAAAGTCAGCTGGCTGTTTGTTGGGTAGATCTCAAAAAGAAAGTAGAAGCCTATTAGTCTGTCCTTCTGGTTGTTTTCATTTTCTAATCTAAAGGAGGAAGAGAAGAAGTCCAAACTTCATAGCTCTGGGACTTGGGGGTAAGAAGATGCTTATAGTAAAAGCAGGTATACAAAACAAAGCACAATTACTAGAGGGTAATGACCTTTAAGGAATTTATTTGTACGCAGTTCTTTCCAATATATCAAGTGCTCATCTACATGCATTGCCACATTTGGTCTCTGCAATACCAACATAGAGATAAGGAATCATTTGCCTAAAGTGGCAGAATAGACCTACAGAGAGTTTTCATTTTAAAACCTGATGCTCTCCAAATACTGTTGTAATGTTCTCATCAAATCGAGCCCTTGTAGAAAGAAGATCTTCCCCCAAAATATGAGTTTGTGTACCTTTGGAATTCACCATATGTGGACAATATAAATTCACGTAAACCTTAAAATGGAAATTGTTATCTTTAAGAACTTGAGCATGATAAGTCAGGAATTTTATTGAACTTGAACTCTGAGAATAAAGGTTCGTGCTCTGTCTTTAGTGAGGACCCAGGACCTCTGCTGGAAAGTGGTCTTACTGGATGGAGTCTGCAGGCTTGTACCTTAGAACCAGGCTGCAAGAGGTTACTTATCACAATAGCCGACTGGTTAAGAAATGGCTTTGATATCTACTTCTGCTTTACTGGCTGTGGGTCTTAAACAAATTCTTGAAATTCTCAAAGCTTCCAATTCCTCAAATGTCTAAGTGGGGTGATAGCAATGTGTAACTGATATGGAAAAACTGATGAAGTAGTGTATTTTCAAAGCTCAGCGTTTGTTGTTTCCTGACCAACAAATGGATGTTGCTGTAGTTGTTTTTTACTTTTTAATTTATTTTACGAAACTATTTTTTGGTTTACTGCACCACTTTTATTTCCTTGTGGCGAGGCACTGCTGGGGCCTAATGTTCTTATGATGCAGTTATTTTCATTGGTGTAAAGTTCACAGAACATAGACTCTAGAGAAGAGGACCTGGGTTAGAATCTCAGCGACACCCCTACCTGCTGTGAGAAGTGGGCGTGTTAGTTAGCCACTCTCTGTCTTAGTTTCCTCATTTGTGAGATGGGAATAACAGTACTACCTACCTCATAAGGTTATTGTAAGGAAAAATATAAACTACACAGAATATATTTAAAGTTCAATAAATGTTTTCTAATAATAATACTTCTAACTTCTTTCGCAAAACTTCCCTAGCTTGGGTGCAGTTGATTTCCATTTGACTAAATTTTGTATTACATCATTGATAATTTCAGGAAATAGGGTTAGAGTTTTAGGAATGGGAGAAGGGAGTTTTTCCATTGTTGAAAAATGTTACATCCCAAGGACCACACATGCTTTGCACATTCTAGATACAGAGGGAAGCAGAGCTTTTTACTCTTTTTCCAAGTTACCAGGCCCTGTCTGAAGTTGGGCTGAGTGGGTTAAGGTTGCATTTCAGTCCAGCTCCTCCTTTCCTCTGTGTACATGAGCTATATTTAGACAGGTCTGGATAAGTTCAGTATGTTGCATATTGCCTTGTGTCATATTGCCTTGCGTCTGGTCCGTCCCAGAACAGCTGGCTACATGAGCCAGAACGTTTAAGTACATCTTTCGTTTAAGTACATCTTTTGAGTAAAGTCCCAGAAATTGAAATATTGGAAGATGAGTCCTTGTATTCTAGCTGGGCTGAGCCGTGGTCTGGCCCCCACCATGTTGCGCCCCAGTTCCCAGTTGCCACTTGACCTGAGAAAATGTATGTTTCCTCTCAGGGTTTTATCTTCTTTATCCTCTTTAGAAGAGAAAGGTCAAATGTGATTATAATTGGAATATGGATGAATAATGACGGTTTAGGGGTGAATGTTTATTTTCTTTTTCTTTTTTTTCCTTCTTTTTTTTGGTCTTTTTGCCTTTTCTAGGGCTGCTCCCGTGGCACATGGAGGTTCCCAGGCGAGAGGTCGAATTGGAGCTATAGCCACTGGCCTACGCCAGAGCCACAGCAAAGCGGGATCCGAGCTGCATCGGCAGCCTACACCACAGCTCACGGCAATGCCGGATCCTTAACCCACTGAGCAAGGCCAGGGATTGAACCCGCAACCTCATGGTTCCTAGTCAGATTCGTTAACCACTGTGCCATGACAGGAACTCCTGAATGTTTATTTTCTGAAATGGAAGAATTTTGTATTTTTCTGATTATAAAAAATTAAATCTCATTTTAGATTTTTTTGTTTGTTTGTTTGTTTTTTGTGCACGCCCACAGCATGTGAAAGTTCCTGGGCCAGGGATCAAACCTGCGCCACAGCGGCCACCCGAAGGGCTGCAGTGATAGTATTGGATCCTTAACCTGCTGCACCACAGGAGAATTCCTTAGAAGTGTTTAAATAATGCAAAGATTTAAACAATATAGAAAAGGCAAAAACCATACATATTCCCACCATGCAGAGAAAACTACTGTAAAATTGGCATATATCTTTCTAGCTGTTTTTCTGTGTCTATATGGGTATGTACATGTGGACATTGAATTTTAAGGATATCTTTTAGCCATATGTGTAGATATTTACCAACAAATGCCCATTTGTATCGTAATTTTTACCTGATAGAATTCCACTTCATGGTTGTGCTGTAGTTTATATTAAACCAATTCTCTGTTGATGTTAGGTTGTTTCTAAGTTAACAGGAAGTCTGATTTTGATACTTGCCCTTACAGGAGGTCCCTGTGACTTAGATCCTAATTCAGAGATGGCGCTACAAGGCTCATCTTCCACTGTCTCTGAGCAGCAGCTGCACAAGGAGGAGAGACTGAGCAATACCCAAGCAGACTTGGCTAAGCAGAGTCTCATCTCCTCCGAGGAATGGCTTCAGCTGCATGGACTTAAGAGCAACAAATTGACCTTGAAACAGATTTTGTCACAGATTGGATTCCCCCATTGTGAAGGTATAATACTCACAAAACAATGCTGGCTAGAAAACCCATCCAGCACACTGCCCTTGAGCCTTTGAGGAGGCGGCCTCAGTTATGAAGACCCCTCAAAATCACAGGTTGCTGTGTTTGTTTTGATCTCACATCCTAGGAGTAAAAAAGGTTTGCGTGTGGACCCTCAGTAGACGTGTGTTATGTAGATATACAGTCATCAACCCACATATTAAATATTAGTAATGATTAATTTCATTCTTTCTTTTAAAGATGATATAAAAAATCAATAGAAGTTATACCCCACGGACTCCACAAATGTCTTATTCATCCCCTGAGAAGTGCAAACCCCTTTTGGAGGTGATTGATTAGGACAATAGCTGTGTGCTGTTTCCTTTTGTGGCCTGCCTGTGTTAATAGTCCAGTTTTTTCTAAATGTTTTGGTTAAAGTGCTGATTTTCAACTCCCAGGCATATTGCCCTCGAACAGGGAGTACAGAAAGGTGTGAGGGTAAGGGTTTGTTTTTTTGTTTGTTTTAATGACATGTTCACTTGGGTTGCTTCTCAAATACAGGCCTGGGGACCAGGGCTGCCGACTCTCTTCCTGTGTGTGATTGTTCACCCAGCGGGACTGTCCTGTCCCACATTTTGGTAACACCCCACTGAGGGAAGCACTCCTTCCTTCAGTCAGGGCAATTTCCATTACTAGGATATTACTCTGAATTTGTGAGTTAATCAATCAATCAATTAAGGATATTTATTGAGTAGCCATTCATACTGTGTTTGTCAGATTTCTCACCAGTTCCCTTGGCAGCTTTGTTCCATGCTGGTGCTGAGGAAGGTCTGGGAATGTGGTTGTTACAGACCCATCTGGAGGCCATTCTAACGGCAAGGCCTTGCTCTTCAGGGCTCAGGCTGGGCTTTCTTAGTTATCCTTCCACAGGGCTGGTACAGCTGGCCCTGTACTATCTAAATGCCTTTTGAGTGGGGGTCTGCCAGAGTCAGAGTCTATGGGATTCCTATATAAAGAGACAAACTGAAAGCAGTTTTATCTCATATTTCAAATTGTTATAATTCTGTTATTAATATTAGCAAAATAGCAATGCTTTGTATTTTTGTCAGGGATTTTTCCATTTTAAGATCATGAAGGATATTGTTCTAAAATTTTCTTTTAATGTCCTTGTTAGGCTTTGGCACCAGGATTAGGCTGGCCTCACAAAATGATTTAGAAGCATTCTCCTCTGTGTTCTGGTGGTATTTTTATGTGATTGGCACTATTTCATCTTTAAATGTTTGGTAGAACTCACTAGTTCTCTCTGAAGCTAATTTGAGCCTAGAGTTTGTAGGAGAAATTTGACAAGGAATTAGACACAGAACTATTCAGATTTTCTGTTTCATCATGCCAGTTTTGCAAAGTTGTGTTTTTCAAGGAGTTTACCATTTCATGACTCTTTTCTAATATATTGGCAAAACATCGTTCATAATATTCTCCACATTTAAATGCTTATAGAATCTGTAGTGATGTTCGTTCTTTCATTTCTGATATTGATAATTTGTGTTGTCTCCCACTTTTTTCTCGACAAGTTTTGTTGCGGGGGGTGTATCATCACTCTTTTCAAATAATCAAATTTTGGGTTGTTGATTTTTTACCTATTTGTTTTCTGTTTCATTGATATCTGCTTTGATCTCTATTATTTATTTTCTTCTATTTAGAGTTTAACTTGCATTTCTTTTTCTAACTTTTTTTTTTTTTGTCTTTTTGCTATTTCTTGGGCTGTTCCCGCGGCATATGGAGGTTCCCAGGCTAGAGGTCCAATCGGAGCTGTAGCCACTGGCCTACGCCAGAGCCACAGCTACGCGGGATCCAAGCCACGTCTGCAACTTACACCACAGCTCACGGCAACGCCGGATCGTTAACCCACTGAGCAAGGGCAGGGACCGAACCCGCAACCTCATGGTTCCTAGTCGGATTCGTTAACCACTGCGCCACTACGGGAACTCCTCTTTTTCTAACTTTTAAAGTAGAAACTTAGGTAATTAATTATAAGCCCTTTCTTCTCTTCTCTTCTAAGTATTTAAAATTATAAGTATTCCCCCAAGCATTGCTTAGGCGGAATTGCACAAATATTGATAGTTTTTTCATTATTATTATTTTAAATTTTATTTTTCTAACTATTGATATATAATTGACATATAGCACTGGATACATGTAAGGTATACAGCATAATGATTTGACTTACATACTTGTGAAATGCTTATCACAAGTTTAGCTCCATCTCATATAGATATAAAAAAAAATTTTTTTGTGTGCATGGGTGTGATGAGAATTCTTAGGATTTACTATCTCAGCAACTTTCAAATGTGCCATACAGCAGTGTTAACTATAGTCATCATGTATGTTACATCCCTAGTACCTATTTATCTTTTTTAAATAGTTTTTATTTTTTTCATTATAGTTGGTTTACAGTGTTCTGTCAGTTTTCTACTGTACAGCAAAGTGACCCAGTCATACATACATATATATAGACACATTTTCTCACATCATCCTCCACAATGCTCCGTGCTACAAGTGACTAGACATAGTTCCCTGTGCTATACAGCAGGATCTCATTGCTTATTCATTCCAAATGCAATAGTTTGCATCTATTAGCCCCAGATTCCCAGTCCATCCCACTCCCTCCCCCTTTGCAACCACAAGTCTGTCTTCCAAGTCCATGGGTTTCTTTTCTGTGGAAAAGTTCATTTGTGCCGTATGTTAGATTCCAGGTATAAGTGATCTCATATGGTATTTGTCTTTCTGACTTATTTCACTTAGTATGGGAGTCTCTAGTTGCATCCATGTTGCTGCAAATGGCATAATTTTGTTCTTTTTTATGGCTGAGTAGTATTCCATTATGTATATATACCATACATCTGTTGATGGACATTTAGGTTGTTTCCATGTCTTGGCTATTGTGAATAGTGCATCAGTGAACATATAGGTGCATGTGTCTTTTTCAAGGAGCTCTTTCATTATTATTGAGTTTAAAATATTTTTTAGATTCATAATCTTCAAGAAATGTATTGCTTACTTTCCAAATATTTTAGGACTTTTAAGGATATCTTTTTTTTGGGGGGAGGCACACCTGCAGCATATGTAAGTTCCCAGGCTAGAGATCAAATTGGAGCTATAGTGGCCTGCCTATGCAACAGCCACAGCAACGCCAGATCTGAGCTGTGTTTGCCGTTTCTCTGTTCCTGTGCTCTTTGGGGTCCATTGAATACTTTCGTATTTCATTTAATTCCACTTTTATTTTCCATTTAAATTTCAATAGGATTTTAAAGTATACCTTTTTGCATTATATTTTCAGTGGTTACTCTAGTGACTATATCCTTAACTTGCCACATGCTGGTAAAAGTTAGCTTTGTATTACTTCATGTAAAATCTAAGAGTCTTAAACAATATAACTTCACTTACCTCCCACTCCTGCCTTTGGTGTTATTGTTTTAATATATTTTATTTTTATGTATATCATAAATCTCACAGTACAATGTTGTATTTATTGTTTTTAAAAAGTCATTTGTCATTTTAAAAATTGAGAAAAAAATAGCATCTTAAAATCCACATGTTTACTATTTATAGCATTCCTTCTTGCTATAAGATTCAAAGTATCTGGTATCTGTTCCTAAAGAATTTCTTTTAAGCATTTCTTGTGGTGCAGTGCATGTCTGCTGGTGACAGATTTGTCTCAGCTTTTGTTTATCTGATATTGTTTTTATTTAATTTTCTCTTTTTTTGGATGATTGTTTGATTGACGTGTGTGTGTGTGTGTGTGTGTGTGTGTATTTATTTTTGGCTGCCTCATGGCATATGGCAGTCCTGGGTCAGAGATCAGATCTGAGCCACAGCAGTTGGGACCTATGCCACAGCTGCAGCACTGGATCCTTTAACCCACTGTATTGGGCCAGGGATTAAACCTGTGTCCTGGCACAGCAGAGACGCCACTGATCCTGTTGGGCCACAGTGGGAACTCCTTTAAATATTTTTTTGTTTTGTTTTGTTTTGGTCTTTTTGTCTTTTTAGGGCCACACCTGTGGCATATGGAGATTCCCAGGCTAGGAGTCCAACTGGAGCTGTAGCTGCCAGCCTACACCACAGCCACAGCAACGCTGAATCTGAGCTGCATCTGCAACCTACACCACAGCTCATGGCAACGCCGGATCCTTAACCCACTGAGTGAGGCCATGGATTAAACCTGCGTCCTCGTGGATGCTATTCGGATTTGCTGCTGAGCCACGATGGGAACTACTTTTATTTATTTATTTATTTTATTTATTTATTTTTAATGGAAGCACCTGTGGCATATGGAAGTTCCCGGCCAGGGATTAAATCTGAGCTGCAGCTAAAACTTATGCCACAGCTGTGGCTATGCCTTAACCCACTCTTCCGGGCTGGGAATTGAGCCTGTACTTGCACAGCAACCTGAGCCACTGCAGTCAGATTCTTTTTTTTTATTATTACTCAATGAATTTATTATATTTATAGTTGTACAATGATCATCACAATCCAATTTTATAGGATTTCCATCCCACAACCCCAGCGCATCCCCCCACCTCCCAAACTGTCTCCTTTGGAAACCATAAGTTTTTCAAAGTCTGTGAGTCAGTATCTGTTCTGCAAAGAAGTTCATTCTGTCCTTTTTTCAGATTCCACATGTCAGTGAAAGCATCTGATATTGGTGTCTCGTTATATGGCTGACTTCACTTAGCATGATAATTTCTAGGCCCATCCATGTTGCTAAAAATGCTGGTATTTCGTTCCTTTAATGGCTGAGTAATATTCCACTGTGTATAAATGCCACATCTTCTTGATCCACTCCTCTGTCGATGGACATTTAGGTTGTTTCCATGTCTTGGCTATTGCAAATAGTGTGCAGTCAGATTCTTAACTCACTGTACCATGGTGGTAACTCTGGTTGACTTATATTTTTTATTCTGAAGTGATATATTCACAGGAATTTGGAAAAATAGTATAGACAGATCCCACATACCTTCACACAATTTCCCTAATGGTTATATCTTATAAAATCATAGTATAATATCAAGTCCAGGAATTTGACATTGGTACACCATGTGTGACTAATTCAATGTAATTTTATTTCTTGTATAGATTTATATAACCACCACCACAATCTAGATACAGAACTGTTTATCTCCCTTGTGGTTACCCTTTATAGTCATACAGACACCCTGTGGCCCAACACCTTTAATCCTGGCAACCAGTAGTCTGGTTTTTTTTTTAGGGTCGCACCCACGGCATATGGAGGTTCCCAGGGAAGGGGTCAAATTGGAACTGAAGCTGCTAGCCTACACCACAGCCACAGCAACACCAGATCTGAAGTATACCTGTGACTTATACCACAGCTCTCGGCAAAGCTGGATCCTTAACCTGGATCCTTAACCTACTGAACGAAGCCAGGGATCAAACCTGCATCCTCGTGGACCCTAGTCAGGTTCATTAACTGCTGAGCCACAAAGGGCACTCCATCAGTCTGTTTTCTAGCTCTGTAATTTTCTCATTTAGAGAATGTTTATATATATGCAATCATATAGTATATGACCTTTGAGTGAAGTAAGAGTTTTAACTAGAGAAACACCCCCCCTCCACCCCAGCTGAGGAGGCAGCTATGTACCTGGCAGCAGCTCTGCTTGCCCCGTACCACCCTTCTTGTAATCCTGAAACAACTATGTGCCTTATGTCCTTTCTAGCAGCTCTGCTAGCCATGCTCCAAGCATTGCTTATGAGTTTTGTTTTTGTAATCTTGCTTACTCAGCTTCTTAGGCAGGAACACTGTCTGCTCCAGGAAAGGGTGTGTGTGCACTGCTTGTGTGAGAAAAACAAGACCTGGAAGTCTGTATTGTGTAAAAGCTACCCAGAATGAAGACCTGGTGCTCAGAGTCTGGAGGTGACTCCTTTAAGCCTGCACTAGTGCTGAATAAACCTGGCTATTCTACATGGGGATTGGCTTTTTTCCCCCACTTTTTATTATTTCTTTGAGATTCATCGAAGTTGCTGCATGTATCTATCAATGTTTTGTTTCTTTTTATTATAGAGTAGTATTCCATGGTATGGATGTATACTGTTTGTTTAAACAGTTACCCATTAAAAGACATCTGGGTTGTTTCCTGTTTGGGGATATTACAAATAAATATAAGATTGTTTATAAACAATTATAAACTGCTATAAACAATTGTTTACAGGTTTTTCTATGAACATAAATTTTCATTTCACTGGGATAAATGCCCAAGAATGCAATTGCTAGGTGGTGTGTTAAGTGCATATTTCCTTCTTTATTTTGTTTTGTTAAAAAAAAAATGCCAGACTGTTTTCCAGAGTGGTTGTACTACTCACATCAGTAATATGTGAGGGATACAGTTTTTCTTCCTGGTACCAACCTTTGGTCTTGTCACCATTTACAACTTTAGCTGTTCCAACAGTTATGTAGTGATGTTTCATTGTGGTTTTAATCTGTATTTCCCTAATGCCTAGTTTTATAGAACAGCTTTTCATATTCTAATTTGCTGTGTATCATCTTTGGCAAAGTAAGTGTTTCTTCATATCTTCTGTTTTCTAATTAGATTAGTGTTTTATATGTTGTGGTTTTGGAGCTCATTACATATTTTAGATTTGAGTCCTTTATCACACACATGGTTCACAGATATATTCTCTTAGTCTGTAGCTTGTTTTTCTATCCTCTTAACAGAGTATCTCAGTGCACAAGTAATGAGGCTCAATTTATTTATTTTTTCTTTTATGGATCTTGCTAGGCCTCAGAGTTTTTCTCCCAGTTTTTCCTGGAAGTTTTACATTTAGCCTGTGATCAATTTAAGTTAGTTTCTGTAGAAGGTTTTTTTTTTTTTTGGACTATGGATATCCAATTTCTTGAGCATCTTTTATTTAAAAGATTATCCTTCCTATGTTGAAATGCCATTGCATATTTGCTTCTCTTCATACACTGAGACTCACATTAGACTGTACTATATATAATTTTTTATTTAACCATCAAGCAACTTAGAAAACTCAAGAAGTCTACCACATTTTCGCTTACTGTCTTCTTTCTTCCTGATGTATCAGGGTTCTTTCTTTTATCATCTCTGTCATATTTTTAGAACTTTCTTTATTTATTCCTTAAGAATAGCTCTGCTGGCAACAATTTTTTTTTTCAATTTCTTTGACAATTTATTTATTTATTTTTCATTCTTGAAGAAGATATAATGGGGTTGACAGTTCTTTTCTTTTAGCGTTTAAAAGGCATTGTGCCACTTCTTTCTGCCCTCCATGATTTCTGATGAGAAAACCACTATCATTAAAATTGATTACCTATTATTTCTCTATAAATATTTTTACTCTGATGTTTCTTTATTGAATTCATTACATCTCTTTTATATACTTTCATATCATGTCGTTTTAGCCTCATAAGAATTTGTACTTCTTATATATTTTGATATTTATCATATTGAATGTTAAAACTAAAACCTTTAAAATCTGTATTAATTCATTTAAAAATAACTAATTATATGTTAAGATAACATTTTAAGAAAAAATATATTTTCTAAAACAAAAATGTTAGTGAGAAGAGGGGCATTGTGGGGTTTTTTTTGTTTGTTTGTTTGTTTGTTTTGTCTTTTTGTCTTTCTAGGGCTGCACCTGCGGCATATGGAGATTCCCAGGCTAGAGATCCAATCGGAGCTGTAGCTGCCAGCCTATGCTATAGCCACAGCAATGCGGGATCCAGCCTCATCTGTGACCTATACCACAGTTTACCGCAACGCTGGATCCTTAACCCACTGAGCCAGGCCAGGAATAATCGAAATCTCGTCCTCGTAGATGCTAGTCGGGTTTGCTAACTGCTGAGCCACGATGGGAACTCTAAGAGTGGCATTGTTTTACATTTTTGCACATTTCTTTTTTTGTTCCAATAGAACACAGCTACATTCTCATATCTACTTTTTGAAAAATAACATTTAAAGTGTCCAATTGGGAGTTCCTGTCATGGCTCAGATGCAGTCAATCTGACTGGTATCCTTTAGGATGCGGGTTTGATTCCAGGCCTTGCTCAGTGGGTTAAGGATCTGGCATTGCTGTGGCTGTGGTGTAGTGTGCAGACTTAGCTTGGATCCCGTGTTGTGTCTGTGGTGTAGGCCGGCAGCTACAGCTCTGATTCGACCCCTAGCCTGGGAACCTCCATATGCCATGGGTGTGGCTCTAACAAGACAAATAAATAAATAAATAATAAAGTGTATAATTGAATATTTTTTAGTATATTCATAGATAGGTGTAACCATCAACCACAGTCAGCTTTAGAACATTTTCATCGCCTCAGAAAGAAACCATATACTTCTTCTTCTTCGTTTTTTTTTTTGCTTTTTAGGATCACACCCACAGCATATGGAGGTTCCATACTGAGGTCTAATCAGAGCTACAGCTTCGGTCCTATGCCACAGGTGCAGCAACCAGAGATCTGAGCCATGTCTGTGACCTACACCACAGCTCACAGCAGCACCGGACCCTTAACCCACTGAGCAAGGCCAGGGATCGAACCCAGAACCTCATGGTTCCTAGTTGGATTTGTTTTTGCTGTGCCATGACGGGAGCTCCAGAAACCACGTACTTCTTAACTGTTCTCCCTGCCAATCAGCCCCCAACCCAAAACCATCTACTTTCTTTTTTTACAGATTTACCTGTTCTGAACGTCTCATATAAATGGAGTCAAATAATATGTGGTGTTTTGTGACTGACTTCTTTCCCTTAACATGATTATTTTTAAGATTCATCTGTGTTGTAGTGTGCACCAGAATGTCATTCACTTTGTGGCCAAACAATGTCAGGAGATGAATTGCATGGATATTCTGCAGTGTGCTTCTATTTTTCAGTTGGTGGGTGGAGAGCTGATTCTTAAGCAGTTAACTTGGTTGGGCTCAACTTCTGACTTTGTCTCCCTTGTTAAATGCAAATCTCACCAGTCTCCTTCTTTCAGGAATTAATACTACTCTAGTTTCTGCCTGTTCTAGATTGCTTTCTAGGGTCTCCAAGTAGCTATTTTTTTGGCCATGCCCACGGCCCCAGCCAGAGATCGATCTCATGCCACAGTGGTGACCCAGCCACTGCAGTGACAGTGTTGGATCCTTAACCCACTGCAACACAAGAGAACTTCCAAGTAGCTATATTTATATTCTGTCCAGAGTTTATAATTTTTTTTCTGTGTGAGAGTTAGCCAGTAAAATCTACTTTATCATTTTCAGATGCAGAATTCACAGTGCCTTGATTTTAATTGGCAATATAGCTTATAGAGCCTTACATAAAGTCATCTCCTTCCATTCCCCCAAAAAACAGCTCTTTCTCCTGACTCCAGAGAAACGTTGTAGGTAAAGAGAGAATGTTGCCGGTGATTTGAAGTTGCTCTGTAAATGTCAATCAAGATGCTGAAATCTTGGAAATGAAGATTTCAGAGTTTGAGAAGTTTATCGAGTGAGGTTATTGCTGATGGAATTCAAATATCCATTCTTTGCTCTTTACTGTTATGAACATTGAACTTTAGGACTTGTAAATTTTATTATTCTTGGTGATTTCGGACCAAGCCTGGCCTGTAAAATGCAGCCTTGCCCTTTTTCCCTTTCCTGAGTAGGCGGTTATCCTCTCTCCCTAGAAAGGTAGAGGAAAGGCAGTGTCAGATCCAGGAGTACTACCATTCTCTCCACCACCACTGGGACTTAGTAATAACAACAGCACCAATAAAATAATCATCACAGTAAAAACATCTCCGTAAGGTCTTACCTCATCCCTCTCCTGCCAAGAGGTAAATTAGTCCTTGAAACCTTCTGTTAGTTCTGTGAAGGAATTGGCATGTGTTTCAGGAAGCATCATATTCCTGTTGTGTAAGCACTGTGCCTAGCACGTAGTGGGTGCTCAGTGAGCGTTTGTGGGATGGAGGTTAAACAGCTGAGCATATGCTCTGAGAAGAAAGTAGTTTTAACCTTCTGTATGGGAATTCTGGCTCTGTTAGCTACTTGCTTCATCTCCTTTATTCACAAGCCCCCACTTGAGAGAACAATACCTAAGTTTAATTTTTAAAATTCAGAAATCTAAGTCCAAGTTCCAAATAAAATTAATAAATTAAGAAAATTTCTAGAATTAAGCACAATTTTTATGTCCTCTTTTTAACCTCTGCCTTAAGCATTCTGGACAAAAGAACCAGGAAATCAAGAAACAAACCCTGTTTTTCCTTCCATTCATTCATGTATTGAAGGATTACACATGTCATAAATAGCCACATGTATCATAGCATCTAGAAATCCTTCATTATCTAGAACAGAGTACCAAGCATCATGGATTGTTGCTTTCCCTGGGGATATAATTGGATGTCAGAGAAAAGCATTTTGAAATAAAAAAATCAGTGTTGGTAATGCACCGTTTTGACTGTTTTTCTGTATAAACATGCAGATTATGTGACTTCTCTGGGGAGACTTGTGTCTTCCCGCTATGCAGATGGCCTGTTTCCACGGATCTACAGAACCGAAGATGGCAGAGCATACAATGTAAGTTGGAGTTCCCTTGATGGCCAGGTCCTGTGACTTGCTGCTGAGGTCTGCACCCAGAGGCAGCGGGGCCAAGGCCTTAATAGGACGGGAAGATTTCTCCTGACAGTGTGAAGAGTGAGGAAAGTCACTGCCAAGGAACTGGGGAGGGAAGCCCTTAGCTCATTAGAGATCAGTACAGAGATGCAGGTGAAAACCTTGGCATATCAACACTTTATTTTGCCTGGAAAAGTTTTTAAATAGCAGTATGACAGAGGTCAGCTGAAAGGCCAGTGCAAGCTGCTATTCCCTGACAGATGCCCTAGAGGGCTGCTGATGCAGGTAGTAGGGGCCAGAGAGCAAGTGGCCCCTCTTTCTGGGGCCCTTCATTCCCAGCAGTTCAACTCATGGTTCTTGTGCCCCCATAACTTGTGAGGTACCACATGCACCCTGGCCACCACATGGAACTTCCAGAGACACACGTCCCATCACGTTGCTTTAATGGATACTTGTACATGTCACTGTACAGCCATGTACCACCTGGATTGTAACTTTTTTTTTTTTTTTGTCTTTTGTCCTTTTAGGGCTGCACTCATGGCATGTGGAGGTTCCCAGGCTAGGGGTCTAATCGGAGCTGTTGCTGCCAGCCTATGCCACAGCCACAGCAACACCATATCTGAGCCGAGGCTGTGATCTGCACCACAGCTCACGGCAACGCCAGATCCTTTACCCACTGACTGAGGCCAGGGGTTGAACCCGCAACCTAATGGTTCCTAGTTGGATTTGTTTCCGTTACACCACAACGGGAACACCTGCTTCTTAATATTTAAAAAAAAAAATTTGCATTATTTTTGTACTTAGCTTGGTCCTAATAATATCCATAGAATCTTGAGTTTGGTGTACTGCATGTACTTTTTTATCTGAACTAGCTTAAAATCAATGCAGAATTGTTGAAAATGTCTTTCTTTGCCATCTAATTCTACCCCTATAGCCCCTGCGACACAGTCCCACCCTGGTTTCTTACGTACAGATTTGTAGTACGTGCCGTGCACCCTGGCCAGGGAGTTAGAATGCATCCTTAAGGACCATGGAAAAGAGCAGAAAGTGATGTTAGTGCTTCATGAATAAGCTTGAAAGATACAGGGGGTTGAGAATAAAAGGAGCTTAAGGCAGAGGGGCCAGCTTGAACTAAGGCATGAACATGTAGAATTACAGGGTGTGTTCAGAAGATGCAATTTCTTAACCATTTAGGTGTTGAGGAGTGTTATGAGGATTGTTACTGTTTTTTAAAAAAGTGCCATATATTTTAAATTTTGATTCTTCATGGAATAGGGCAACATTTTTTCTTACTCGTTTTGTATGTCTTCTGCCTCCCTACACTCTGAAAGGCCTTGCATGATTGTGCTTGACCTGTGTGAATCATGCTTTATTAGTGTGTCACCTTTTGGGGCAGCCCCTAGAGTGTTGGTGGCAGTAGTTGGTGATCAAGTGATCCAGGTAGAGGGGAGCTTGGCCTCATAGGACAAAGGCCATGAGCGGAAGAATGGGTCACAGGGGTGAGATGTGCCAGGTGTGCTGGCCTGTTTAGAAGGTTTTTCAGAAATATTTTTGGCATGTTGTACTTAGGCAGATGTTTCAGTATGATTTTTTTTCAATTATCTTCCTTTGCCGATCTCTCTTTTCTTCTACCTATTTTTTTTCTCCCAATATTCCCTGGACTGTCTTGGACTGTTTTAATTTTATCTAGATTTGATATCATTTGTGCAATGATGCAATTCAACACCAGATTCTCATATAATTCAGATGCATTTTTTGGTTGTATTCATTGATTTGTTTTATTTTTTAGGTTCCATGCATCAGTGATTACATACAATATTTGTCTTTGCCTGACAGTGAAATAGCCCTAAGCATAATACTCTTCAGATCCATCCATGTTGTTGCAAATGGCAAATTTTCATTCTTTTTTATGGCTGGGTAATAGTCCATTGTGTATACACACTGTATCTTTTTTATCCATTCATCTGTTAAAGGATACTTGGGATGCTTCCATATCTTGGCTGTTTTAAGTAATGCTGCTATGAACATTGAGGTGCATGTACCCTTATGATTAGTGTTTTTATTTTCTTTGGATATATACCCAAGAGAATTGCTGGATCATGTACTACTTCTATTTTTAGATTTTTGAAGAATTTCCATACTGTTTTTCACAGTGGCTGTACCAAGTTACATTCCCAATAAGTGAACAAGGGTCCCCCTTTCTCCACATCTTCAGCAATATTTGTTCTTTATGGTCTTTTTGATGGTAGCCATTCTAACAGGTGTGGGGTGATATCTCATTGTGGTTTTGATTTGCATTTCTCTGATGATTAGTGATGTTGAGCATCTTTTCATTTGCCTGTTGACCATCTGCGTGTCTTCTTTGGAAAAGAGGTCTATTTAGATCTTCTGCCCATTTTTTTTTCAATTGGGTTTTTTTTTTTTTTGAAATTGAATTATATAAGCTGTTTATATGTTTTGGATGTTAGCCCTTTATGGGTCATATCACTTGCAAATATTTTCTTCCATTCAGAAGGTTAGCTTTTCATTTCGTTGGCAGTTTCATATGCTGTGCAAAAGCTTTTAAGTTTAATCAGGTCCCATTTGTTTATTTTTACTTTTATTTCCTTTGCCTCAGGAGATAGATACAAAAGAACATTGCCTGATTTATGTCAAAGGCTGTTCTGCCCTTGTTTTCTTCTAGGAGTTTTATCGTTTCTAGAATTACACTTAAGTTTTTAATCTTTTGTTTTTTTGGTCTTTTTGCCATTTCTTGGGCCGCTCCTGTGGCATATGGAGGTTCCCAGGCTAGGGGTTGAATCGGAGCCGTAGCCACTGGCCTACGCCAGAGCCACAGCAATGTGGAATCTGAGCCGCATCTGCAACCTACACCACAGCTCATGGCAACGCCGGATCCTTAACCCACTGAGCAAGGCCAGGGGTCGAACCCGCAACCTCATGGTTCCTACTCGGATTCGTTTCCACTGCACCACGATGGGAACTCTGGAACTCCAAGTTTTTAATCTATTTTGAGTTTATTTTTGTGTGTGGTGTTAGAGAATGTTATCATTTCATTCTTGTACATGTAGCTGTACAGTTTTCCCAGCACTACTCATTAGAAAGACTCTTTCCCCCATTTTATATTCTTCCCTTTCTTGTCATAGATTAATTGACCATAAATGCATGGGTGTATTCCTAGGCTCTCTGTCCTGCTCGATGATCTGTGTGAGTGTGTTTGTGCCAGTACAATACTGTTCTGATTGCTATAGCTTTATAGTATAGTCTGAAATCAAGGAACATGATTCCTCCAGCTCTGTTCTTGTTTCTCAAAGTGACTTTGGTTATTCAGAGTCTTTTGTTTCTATGCAAATTTTAGAATTATTTGTTCTAGTCACATGAAAAATGCCATTGGTATTTTGATAAGGATTACATTAAATATGTAGATTGTATTGGGTAGTATGGTTATTTTAGCAATTTTAGCAATATTAATTCTTTCACTCCATGAACACAATATATCTTCCCATCTATTTGTGTCACCTTTAATTTCTTTACCAGTGTCTTATAGTTTTCTAAGTACAAATTTTTTACTTTTACCGTCTTAGATTTATTCCTAGGTATTTTATTCTTTTTGCTGTGATGGTAAATGGGGTTGCCTTTTCAATTTCTCTTTTTGATAGTTCATTGTTAGTATATAGAACTCTGATAGATTTTTGTATATTAATTTTGTATCCCACACTGAGTTCACCGATGAGCTTTAATAGTTTTTTTGGTGGTGTCTTTAGGATTTTCTATGTATTGTATCATGTCATCTGCAAAGAGTGACAGTTTTACTTCTTTCTTTCCAATTTGGATTCTTACTTTTTTTTTTCTTGTTTGATTTCTGTGGCCAAGACTTCTAATACTGTGTTGAATAAAGTGGCAAGAGTGGCATCCTTGTCTTGTTCCTGATTTTAGAGGAAATACTTTCAGCTTTTTACCATTGAATATGATGTTAGCTATGGGCTTATCATATACGCCTTTTATTATGTTGAGGTGTGTTCCCTCTGTACCCACTCTGTGGAGAGTTTTTATCATTAATTGATGTTAACTTTTGTCAAAAGCTTTTTCTGCATCTATTGAGATGATATGATTTTTATTTTTCAGTTTATAATATGGTGAATGATAGTTATTGATTTGGAGATATTGAACCATCTTGGCATCCTGGGATAAATCCCTCTTTCTTAAAAGGTGAACGATCCTTTAGATGTGTTGTTGGATTCAGTGTGCTTATATATTGTTGAAGACTTTTACATCTATGTTCATCAGTGATATTTACCTATAGTTTTCTTTTATTGTGATATCTTTATCTGGTTTTGGTATCAGGCTAATGCTAGCTTGGTAAAATGAGTTTGGTGTGTTTCGTCCTCTGCAAGTTTTTTGGAATAGTTTCAGAAGGATAGATGTTAACTCTTCTCTAAATGCTTGATGGAATTCACCTGTGGAACCATCTGATTCTAGATTTTGTTTTCAAGGCTTTTTTTTTTTAATATATTACTGGTTGACTTTAATTACTGGATAATTGTCTGTTCATGTTTTCTATTGATTCCTGGTTTTCTCTGGGAGATTGTACATATATTTCTAGGAGTTTGTGCATTTCTTCTAGGTTGTCCATTTTATTGGTGTATAGTTGTTCATGGTAATCTCATATGATCCTTTTTCTGTGGTGTTTGTTTTAGGTTTTCATTACTGAGTTTACTGGTTTGGGCACTCTCTCTTTTTTCATGATGAGTCTGGCTAGAGGTTTATCAGTTTTGTTTAACTTTTCAAAGAGTCTGCTCTTTGTTTCATTGATTTTTTTTTAGTCTCCATTTCATTTATTTCTGTTCTGATCTTTATGATTTATTTCCTGTACTAACTTTGTGTTTTGTTTGTCCATTGTTTTCTAGTTCCTTAAAAAACTTATTTTTTTTTCATCTACCTTTGCTGACTTCTATTTTCTTATACCTAATTTCTTAAATGTACCCCTGAACTTATGGATAAAAATAATTTTGTAACTAGAAAGATTAAACACAATCTGGAAACACATTTTTTTTTTTTTAAAAAAAGAGTGCTGTATTTTGAGTAGATCTCATTATCATCTTTCCTTCAGCAGGGAATTATCCAAGGGTTTTTCAGTTGAAAGAAGGGAACACTTCCTCCTGGATTACATGGGGTTTGAAGGATCATCTACAAAATTGTTATTAATGCACGGTTCTTGAGCAAAGGCTGTGACTGAGTGGGCCCTATTGTCACTGTGGTGCAAGTGACTTCTTTTGGTGTGCTGTTCTTTATTTTATTTTGTGACTTCTATTTTCATTAAGCTGACAGCCAGAGCAGAGCTGATCTATCAGTATGTGGAACATTTAACACAAGCTGTGGAGAGCTACAAGCAGCGGATGGACTGGCTCACCAGCAAAAGCCGGCAGGTTTTTGGTGTCATTGTGGAACAGAGCATCACTATAGTGCTGGATTTTGGTGGCATGCTGGAGGAGGAGCTTGATCTGTGCAGAGATGCTCTAATCATGGTCCTCAAGGAACAGGTGGCTTACATAGCCAAGTTCAATATCATATGGTGAGTTCCCATAGGAAAGGAGTATGTCCCTAACGCTTCATAAGTAATTTTCACATATTTGGAGTTAAGTAGCATAACTAACACAGTTAGCTCTCTGGGGAGGAGGTGCTTTAATGTTGTAATTTCCCAGAATATATCATTCCAACAGGAAACCCACAGTGAGTTAATCGTGAAAACTTTTATCTGCTTTGCATATGGCATCTTAGTTTTCAAGTTAGAAAAGATTTAAGACATTCTTTTCTTCAATGTAGGGCAAGGTCAAAATATAAGAATATGAATTATACTGACCTTATATTTAAGGCTATAAAATGCCTTCATGTATTTTCGCCTTTAGGTTTGATCATGAGTTCCAATGTCACAAATTTCATTGTTTTTCAGACTGAGTTTGCAGCTCAAATTGAATTCCCATGTAAGATGACCCCCTTTAATCAGAGCAACAGGTGGCTGGCTTTACAGAATTTCCCGTACTTCAGGGTTTTCACAATCAATTATTTACAGATTCTTGGACTCAGGAGAATTTGGACTTCAGTGCCAACTCCTCATGTGGAACAGTGCTGCCCCTCTGTGACAGAAAACATCTAGATGAGAGGGGCAGCTACATAACTGACTCTTTCTTTCTTTCTTTCTGGCCATGTCCCTGGCATGTGTAAGTTCCTGGGCCAGGGATTGAACCCACCCCAAAGCAGCGACCCAAACCACTGCGATGGCCACGTTGGATCCTTAACCTGCTGAGCCATGAGAGACCTCTGAGTTTTTCTTTTTTGAGTAAAATATTTTCAGCTAAACAGATGACCTCTTTGAGGACGCTGCTGAATTGTGTCCTATCCCGGGTTCCTGTTTCTGTCATAGGTCTGTTATGGAAGGAATTAAGTATTATGTCTGCAGTGCTCTAGCTTTCTGGGAAATGTGTGCTGTAGTGTCTATGTCACTCAGCCAGATTCTCCACACAGAGGGCCACAAGGGGGTGACACAGAGGTGAGGGAGCCTCTGCTTCTGGGGGTGGGGGAGAGGCGCCCAGGGACAAATCAGGCTGATTCATTCAGGTCTTGATTCACATAATTCTTAGAATTACACATTCATGTATGATTCATATAATTCGTTCAGTTATAAACACAGAGATAAATTCAAGTGGTTCTTGTTTTTCAGGGCATTCTATTCCATTTCCAAGCCCAAGCTAAATAATTTAATAAAAATTTCCCAGGATTTACAAACATGCTCTGCTGAACTCAAAACAATACTGTTTTGGTCCAGAAAAGGTCACTGATGGGAATCTTTCCAAATAATGAAAACAATGTAATAAAAGAATTAGAAATAAAACTTCACAGTGATAAAGTTGTTGCGGATTTGCAAATCCTAATGCCGTGAATTCTATAAACTTACTATTCATAGAAGACAATGCCACATAAACCTGCCTACTTATTTATTTATTTTATTTTCGCTTTTTATGGCCGCACCCATGGCATATGGAGGATCCCAGGCTAGGGGTCTAATCGGAGCTACTGCCGTTGGCCTATACCACAGCCACAGCAATGCTGGATCCTTAACCCACTGAGCAAGGCCAGGGATCGAACCCACAACCTCAGGGTTCCTAGTCGGATTCGTTAACCACTGCGCCATGACAGGAACTGCTAAACCTGCCTGTTAATGAAGATCACTTTCCTCAGTAATTTTAACACACTTGTTAATGTTTGAATTTTTGGGATTTAAGATTTCTCTTGTACCATTGTTTTCCCCAGTCAGTACAGCTTATGGAAGGTCTGTCATGGTGCCTGGGAAACCTGTCTTAAACAGCTTGCCTCTTTTCTTGGTAACTGTCAGAGGGCCAGGAGCTGTGTCTTCTTTGTCTCAGCTCTGAGAAAGGTGGGCATCTTGTTGCTCGTACCATGAGGCCGAGGGCTGGCAGCTCCATTGATCACTGCCTTTCCTTTCAGGGCTTCCCAGGAGCCTGTGAAATGGCAGGAAAATGCTGTTCCTGTGACGGCACAGTCCATAGCTGCTGCCATCAGCTGGCTTGAGAAGTGGCCTTTTGAGCTGCCTCCGAGCCAGGCCGGCTGTCTGGATGCTCTGCTGGAAGCTGGGAAAGACACAACCGTAAGTGCATATCTGTGTCCTGTGCCAGGTCTCAAAGGTGGCCTCATGCTCGCTCCTTCACGCTTAGTACCCTCTCACTGGCTTCCAGCGGAGCTGGGCCCTTCAGGCTGCATCCCACAGAGACCACATTGTTGGCATTCAAGAGCCCTAGCAGTCTTAATCCTCTTCACCTCTGAATTTGAAGCCAGCTGAGAAATAGGTGGCAGAGGTCACGTGAGGATCCAAAGGGCTGCTTTGGTGACGGCAGAGCAGGACCAACCAAAATGAGACTCCACCCCCTGAGCCTGGCTGGGCTCCCCTGGGGATGATTAGGGCCGCTGGGCAGACCCCTGTTAAATGGCTGCTAGGAGAGCCATGAGCTGCCCTAGGCCCCTGAACCTCGAGAGAGGAAGGGAATGAGCCCATGGCTGTGTGTCTCAAAGGCCTCCTCAGTTGAGCTCCTGCTCTCCTGAGAATTAGAGAAATCCATCTTTTATGGAGAGGAGAGGTTGGAAGACTCCCCTTAGAACCCCAAAGATAAGGAAATAGGGTTCCCCTAGTGTCCATGCTCTGCTCTTTCCCAGGTCCTCTGCTTCACAAATGAAGTGTATCCAAGCTGGTGCAGCATCCGTTCCTTTTTGTTTTTTAAGGGCTGTGTCATGTGGAAGTTCCCAGGCTGGAGTCCAGTCAGAGCTACAGCTGTAGGCCTGCACCACAGCCCACAGCCATGCCAGATCCCAGCCTCGTCTGTGACCTATACTACAGCTCACAACAATGCTGGATCCTTAACCCACTGAGTGAGGCTGGGAATGGAACCTGAATCCTCATGGATACTTGTCGAGTTCACTTGCACTGAGCCACAGCGGGAACTCCCGGCATCTGTTCTTGAATGAAAATGCATTCACACCTGCATTTGGATGGGGACCTTTGGGAAATAAGACTTTACCTGGAAGAAGTGGTTAAATGGTGGTGTTTTATGTCTCTTTTAGCCACAAGGGTGTGTGTTTTTGTGAGTGACTCTAATAGTGGGACCCTTAAGTACTGTGGGCACATGAGGTCCTCAGGCCACCTCAGCTCAGTGGGGATAGGTCTGCTTTCCTTTGGATATCAATGCTTAAGTAATCCTTACTAATTACTTAGTTAATACTTCATTGTCTCTTCCACTCTGTAAGCCCAGGGATTCTGTAGATTTCAAGCTTTCCTCTGCTGCATTAAGAAGTCCTTTCTTGGGCAAGGAAGCCATGTGCTGGCACCTTGAAAGGATAGCCCCCAGTGGTCACCAGATTGTGTTTATTGATACTGAGGGTGATGGTTGGAAATTGGGAACATACTGTTTATCATCACAAAGCCAGAGAAACAAATGTTTCCCATTAAAGAAGAACAAAATACAGGCTACTTTGTTCTTTGGCCTTTCAAGTTTGTTTTAACATCTGTAAAATTTCAAATGTCTGGACATCGTAATAAGCATTCAAGAAATGGAATATTTCATAGGCTCTTGGACATGTGTGTGTGTGTGTGTGTGTGTGTGTGTTCTCTTTCTTTGTTCACCTGTCTACCCTGGTCATAGCTGACTCTGGCAACCTGACCTGACTGCAGGATCTCCTGGTGACCTTGGCTTTCTGTTTTACCTCCCTTTGGTTTGGCCTTCTCTTTCTCTGGGCTTTTCCCCAGCCCAGGAAATATGTAACAATTTAGTGAGTTCCAAGGAAATTTTATGGAATCAGAAGAACCAAGAAAGAAGCTTTACAGGCACTGCTCAGATGCCACTTGAAAATTCTTGAGAAGAGACTCTGGGCCATGATAAATGTGAAACATATTCGGAGCACTGTGTTTTCTACCTAGAGCCTCTATCTGGGCATGGCCCCAGGAAAACATGAGCAAATGCACCTGCCTCATATATAAAATGCCACGCGCTGTGTTTTATGTGGATTAGTTTGGAGTTGGGGGGGGAGGGGCTTGGGTTCCCAGAAAGATCTGCTCCTCTGCCCTTTGCCTCTCATGTCCACACCACTGAGTTTCCAGTTGTTCCAAGTAGCTGCAGTCTGCTATGAAAAGAAGAGATTTAAGGCTTAAGGAACATTGCGAACAGTAGATCTAAAGCCCCAGGCTTTTCCTGACCATGATAACCTGCCTTGAGTTCACATCTCCTCCAAGAGTGGGTGACTCCTGACACGAACCAGGAAAATGGGTGCTGTCTGTGTCCAAAGACTGACAGGGAAGTTGGGGTTTTGTGCCAGTTCCACGTGAACAGGAGGGGCTGACAGGGCACTTGGTTATGGTGAAGGAGGAGGCCCAGAGGCTGCTGGCTTCCTCCAGGATTGGCCTTTGGGACCACTGGAGGGCCAGGGAGATAGACCTGGGGGAAGAGAAGATGAACCTTTGGGTTCAAGAAGAGCCCGGGCAGAGTGTGGGTCTGTTTAAATCATGGCTCTCATCAGGGCACGTGAAGAGCACTATGGATGGAAGGGTTACTGGTGTGTTCTGTGAAAGGGGAGGGTGGCCTGTGGCCTTCTGAGGAAATGTTTAGAGGGCTGGTATTGTGCTCAGAGCCCAGGCGTGTTGTCTGGCACAGGGTTTCTGCACTGCAGTATCCTCTGGTCCCAGGACATGTTTTTTGGAAGTCATAGCTTCCCTGGTCTTTATGAGGAGGGGTGTCATGCCAGGAGACCCTGGAAGACCTGCTGATCCAGGGTGGGACAGTCTTGAGGACAGAGAAGGCTGTTTATCCAAAGCCCTGATTCCTGGCTCCCTATAAGAGACGGGCCTGCCTTCTGCTGGCAGAGGAACCTGTATTTCTCTTTGCGTTCCCTCAGCCTGTCGTCTGTGTGCCTGATAGGCGCAAATTTGTTTACTTTTTTATTTTTAAAAAATGTTTTTACTTGTTGTCTTCTTAGGGCCGCACCCATGGCATATGGAGGTTTTCAAGCTAGGGGTTGAATAGGAACTGTAGCGGCCGGACTACGCCACAGCCATAGCAACTCAGGATCTGAGCCACATCTGTGACCTACACCATAGCTCATGGCAACACTGGATCCTTAACCCACTGAGTGAGACCAGGGATTGACCCCTAGTCCTCTTGGATAATAGTCAGATTTGTTTCCATTGGGCCATGATGGGAACTCCTTGTTTACTTTTTTTTTTTTTTGTCTTTTTGCCATTTTCTTGGGCCGCTCCCACGGCATATGGAGGTTCCCAGGCTAGGTTCCCAGCCACCTGCCTACACCAGAGCCACAGCAACGTGGGATCCAAGCCGCGTCTGCAACCTACACCACAGCTCACAGCAACGCCGGATCCTTAACCCACTGAGCAAGGCCAGGGATCAAACCCTCAACCTCATGGTTCCTTTGGATTCGTTAACCACTGAGCCACGACAGGAACTCCTTGTTTACTTTTCTAAAGAGCCATTTTCACTGGCAGACTAAGTGGGTGAATTAGAGACAGACCCACGTGATTCCACCAGGAACCTTCACTGCTGGAGGGTGAGCTGAAGGACTGGCCACATCAATCACACCCGTGGCATTTCATTTTTTTGCTGTGGGTCAGGCATTGCATCTTTTCATCTCTGTGTCCCTAGCAATGGTAGTGCCTAGCATGGGCTCGATAAGTGTTTGTTGAACACTGAGGGGATAAAAAGGACATGGTGTTGATAATCTGGAGGTTGGGTCTTAGGTGTGGGCCCAAGAGATTCCATCCCCAAGCTATGGTACAGATTTGAGAGGTTTTTTGAATTGAAGTGAGGTGGTCTACATGAGACCAGGTGGGTGAATTTGCTGAGCCTGGTATGGCTGTGATGGGGATGGTGGGTGGGGACAAGGACCCTGAAGCCCAGTTGGTGGTGGTCAAGGGTGTTAGGATGGATCTGAGAAGGGAGCTGCCCAGTAGCCAGGGGCCGTCACTGCCATGGTAGAGGGTTCAGAAGCTCAAAATGGGCTGAACCAGGAAAGGGAAACCAGAGGTACAGGAAGGACCTGGAAGTTTGATTCAAGGTCTGGACTTGCTCAAAGCTGTTGTAATGATCAAAGTTATATGAAGGACAAGATAGGATTTTGCTGGACCTCTCACTGCTGTTCTGGTTGACTTTCATGTTTGCTTCCTTGCAGAGTGGGGATTTTTATTTATTTATTTATTTTTGGTCTTTGGTCTTTTGAGGGTCCCACCTGCGGCATATGGAGGTTCCCAGGCTAGGGTTTGAATCAGAGCTACAGCTGCCGGCCTACACCATAGCCACAGCAACACCAGATCCGAGCCGCGTTTCTGACCTACACCACAGCTCACGGCAATGCTGGATCCTTGACCCACTAAGCAAGGTGAGGGATCGAACCCACAACCTCACTGTTACAAGTTGGGTTTGTTAACCACTGAGCCACGACAGGAACTCCAGAGTGGGGGGTTTTATGCCCAAAGGCCTGGGAGCCTCTGACAGGCCAAGCAGAGTGCAAGCAGGATGGAAGCGTCTGCTCCAGTCTGGTTTTTGCCCCAGATTCATGGTTGGGAACATAGGGAGGCCTCCTTGGCTGGGTAGGTGTAGGTTACTGGGGGAGCTGCAGAGCCTGTGGTTTGGACAGAATAAGACATTTCAAGTGAAAACATAAAGGCTCCACTGGTTTTATGTAGGATAAAGTAGCAAGAGTTTTGGACTCGTGGAAAAATAGCAGCATAGAACCCAAATATTTACTGTTTGATGTTATCAAATTCAGCACAAATCAGCATTAGGACAATGCTGCTCACTGAGGAAGCTGCTCCAGTCCCCCTTGGCCTCAAGGAGCTCAGAGGTGCTGGTTAAGGGGTATGGAGTTCCATGGGGATAATTCCCTTGAGCCAGACCACCTCCTTCCTGGACCCAACTTTCAGGCAGTGGTAGTAGCATCAGGTGTAGGAGCCTTAGATGGTGTGGGCGCCAAGGAACTAAAACAGCAGCGCCTGTCCCTGGCCACCTTCTTGTCACGTGATCTTACCTTCACAGTCCTAGGATTCCTGATCATCTCTTACACCTTTGGACTGGCCTTGCCATGGTGAACCAACAGAGCACAGTGGTTGAGAAAGCAAGGGCAGAAGCTCCTGGGGTCAGGCAGGCTGGGTTCACTGGCTGCCTGCCCAGGTCAGTTAACCTGTCCAGGCCTCAGTGTCTTCATTGGTAAACTGGGCATGATAACAAGAATTCACAGTTTATGTTAACTTGTCATCCCAAATAGCAGACAGCCACAAGTCCATTTTGCTTTAAAAGACGTCTTCTCAATTTGGCAGGGGCGGAGTGTGATAATGGTAGGTAGCGTATTTATCATCTTTGTTTTTCCAAATGTTGTTACGGGAGCAGAAAGGAGAGGCAGAAAGCCCTGTGCAGATGGTGGTGGGCTAGCTGGTCTCTGGGAAAGCATGTCCTAGGAAATCTGGAGCAAGGATAACTGAGAGTTAATAATGTAGGCAGCTAAGAAGCTGAGTAAGGACTTTGATGAATAGTGAATACTCCATAGCCTTCATGAAGGAGAGGAAATCCTGACTCACTGCTGGCTACAGCAGTTCCTAGTTTGATGAAATCTTGAGGGAAAAATGTCTCTGCACAAGGATTTCAGACTCCTGGGTTATTGGCAAAGCAAAGAAGCTGAGTTTGCATGACATGCAGCCGGAGATGCAAGGTGTCAGAAGCTGCCGACAGACCAATGAGAGATGTTTGTCCTCAGTTACTTCCCTGTTGATCTACCAAATCCTAGAATATTCTGCTTGTGTCTGTTCCCCTGTCTCGGGCCGTGTGTGATTCTAGATCCTAGAGAGGAGGAAGCTGCCTGCATGCTAAACTTGGGCACTGACACAGCTAGAAAACTAGTAACTGCAGCTCTGTGGAGCCTGTTTAAGATGTCTTTTGAGCCAGGGTTGCTTATAGAGGTCTGGACACAAAGGAAGAAAGCCCCAAACCACCTATTATAAGACCTTGTCTGTTGCAGCCCAACAGGATGAACCAGGTTGAAGAAACTGTAAAAACACATACTAGGAGTTCCCATTGTGGCTCAGCAGGTTAAGAACCTGACTAGTATCCATGAGGGTGCGGTTTTGATCCCTGGCCTCTCTCGGTGGGTTAAGGATTTGGCATTGCCGTGGCTGTGGTGTAGGCCAGCAGATGCAGCTTCAATTTGACTCCTAGTCTGGGAATTTCCATATGCTGCTGTGTAGTCCTGAAAAAACAAAACAAAACAAAAACAAAAACCACGTATCAAAGTGAAGCAAGCACAGGCAAAAAAACTTTGTGTAAGATGAACTGAAAAAAAAAGCTGAAATCACGCAGAGAAAAGCTCACTACCATGAAAGATGGCCACAAAAAAAGAGGAAGATTGTGGCATGAGAAGATAAAAAGTAGAAGGAAATCAGAAATTAAATATGTTCGCATTCTTCAAGGTGAGGCAGAAAGTAAAAGCATTCTTGCAATAAGAATAGGACTGTATTAGACAAGGATAAGGACCTACAAAAAGCAGTGATTTGAAGTCTTAGAAGTTCAAAGTGTATTCATCAAAATAAAAATTCAGATTGACTCTAATCATGGCACCCCTCCCCCAAATAAATCAAAGACAGAAAAAGTATGAAAGAGGATCATTAGTTTCTGAGCACAAAACATTCTCATATGTAGGTTCTTTCCTGCTATGAGAAAAAAGGCGTCTTGCATAAGATAGCATATAACACCAGGAAGAGAATGACGCAGAATACACTTGCTATGAGAATGATATGTGTTGTCTAATTAGGAATCTGGAGAATGCTTCCTTCTGTTGTGCTTTCTTCTGCCTTTGTGGTGATTGACTGGAAGAAATTTTCAACATCCCGCAGTCTTTACTTTCCATGAGATACTTTTGAAAATCAGGGCGCTGGCCTTGAAGGGCCTGAGAGGAAGAGGCAGGGGCCAGGCAGGCTCTTTTGTAGGGTTGTTGCTGAAGTTGGCTGGGCTCAGCTCCCACCCTGGCCAACTCCTAGTTTCCAGCATGGGCCCTCCACCACGTGCCCCACCTGCCTCCTGGGACACAGTGTGGGGGAGAGGTGGGGAGCCCAAGACCGGGTGTCCTGAGCAGCTGAGAGCTGACCATCAGCCCTCCTCTCTGTGGGCCAGTAGGCTTTGAAGTCGAGGTGAGGTTAATTGACTGTTTATCTGCAGTTAAGAGGGGCTGTGATTAGAGGTGCATGAGCCTCTGTTTATCCCTTAAAACAAGGTACAGTTGCTGGGGTCACTGTCCCAGAAATCACTTAGGGTGTTTTTAGGGCCAGGTTTATGTGGTATGTGTTCTTGGCTCTCCCTCTGGTTTTACTTTCTGAGATTTATATACATGGACGTCGTCTTGTTGAAGCTCAACCAGGAAGTAAACGGCATAATCTCCCTTTTCGCAAGTGAGGAAACTGAACTTAAATCATGTGCCCGAGGTTGCAATACTCATGAGTTGCAGGAGGATGGTGCTGACATCTTTAAATTAAACAGGGACCTGGAGTTCCCTTGTGGCTTAAGGGGTTAAGGATCAAGTGTTATCACTGATGTAGCATGGGTTCGATCCCTGGCCCAGGAATTTCTACCTGCTGAGGGCACAGCCAAAAAAAAAAAAAAAAAAAAAATTAAGCAGGGACTGTGTTAGCATTGTCACCTTCCTGAGTGAGGTATGCATCGCCCATATCTCTGGTTTAAGCTTGGGATGTATGTGTGTATGTGTGTCTGTGTGTGTGTCTCAACTCCTGGATTGGCCTTGACCTGCTGTGTGAAGTCAGGACAGCCCACCTCCCCAGGCATGTTTCCCTGAACTGGGACCACAGGGTGAACCTACTGGGAATATGCCCTGCTTCCCACGGGCCACCTCAACCTTGCATATATGAGTCTACACTGCAGAAATCTGGCACCGCTATGGTGAGTGGCTGATAAGCCTCCTGCCCCCAGGGGCTGTGCCAACCCTTCTTTTGCTCCTGAACTTGAAAATAGCCACTCCTGACCTTCATAATGTATTCATGGGCTCAGAGGAAGCTCTTCTTCCAATCTGCCAACCAACCATATCCCTCACACCGAAAGCCTGAGACTTCTTGGCACCCGGCCTTGAATCTCTCACTTCCTGACTTTGGCCCCAACACCTCCTCAAGAAACATTGAGCAGTGCTGCTTTTCTTTCTGGCTGTTTACTTTTTTCAAGAAGCGGTCTTAGCGTATATTGCTGACGAGTCTGGTTCAAGGTTAGGAGGTGTCAGGGAAATAAACTGTTGGCACCTCTGTTTTGCAGATTGAATCCATTTACTACTTTGTGGTGGGGGACATTCCAGAGGAGTCCAAGGAGCTTCTCCTTCAGAGGGCTTTGGAGATCCCACATCCCATCTGCACCGTGTCCTTCAATGCCAGAGGGGAGGGCACCATAGCTCTCCTAAAGGATCTGAGTGCCAAGACCCACAGCAGGTAGGTGGGAAGTGTGCTCTTGAGGGACCACGAATGAGCTGCTTGCTGGAGATCTATGGTGGGTCTTGATTCTGCTGGTCTTCCTGCCTGACAGGTTGCTGTGCTCTTCCCCTCGTCTGGTAGCCTTTCATCTCCATACACCTTTGCGTCTCTACCTACTATTAATCCTGCTTTTTATTTTCTGATGTGTTGCCATCTTGGGGCCATGCTGGAGAGAGACCGCCCCTCCCAGGCTAGCTGATTCCTAGAGACTGTAAACCCAGCAGGAGCATATGCCTTTTATATGCAAACTAACCAATCCGGAGCCCACACTCTCAATCCAGGCTCTCAGACTCCAGGCTAGAGTCCCCTGCCCCAGTCGCCCCAGAGTCAGGTAACTGACAGCTCAGGACAGCCCCTCCACCCAGCACCCTCTGAAGCTAATCGAACTAGCCAATCCTAAGCCTGCCGCCTCTTCCTTACCCATTCCTTCCTGCAGAATCCACAAGAGAGACTTGCTTCTCCTGTTCTCTCTGCTTCCTGACCAACCCTGGTGCTTCCCTGTGTGGCCCCGTGTGGTGTGGCTACCTTAAACTCTTTGGAACAGTATTAGTTCAGGCTGCCACAACAAAACACTGCAGACTGGGTGGCTTAAATGACAGAAATTTATTTCCTACAGTTCAGGGCTGGTAAATCTAAAATCAGGGTGCTGGCAGATTCAGTTTCTGATGAGCGTTCTCTTTCTGTCTTGTAGACAGCTGCTCTCTTGCTATGTGCTTCCTTGGTGGGGTGGGAGTGGGGAGAGGGAGCAAGAGAGAAAGGGCATGTAAGTTTTTTGGTGTCTCTTCTTAAAAGGTTACTAATCCTATTGGATCAGGGCTCCAACCTTAAGAGCTCATTTAGCCTTAATTACCTTCTTATAGGTCCTGTCTCCAAATACATTCACACTGGGGGTTAAGGCTTCAATGTATGGACTTGGGGAGCGGGAGGGACACAATTCAGTCCAGAGCAGAAACTGCGAATAGCAAATTAACCTTTCAATGGCCATTGTCTCCTGATCTATTGGCCTCACTACACCTGAGTAATAGCAATAACTGCGTTTAAAAACACCCCCCCCCCAGAGTTACCATCGTGGCTCAGCAGTAATGAACTGGATTAGTATCTGTGAGGACACGGGTTCAATCCCTGGCCTCACCCAGTGGGTTAAGGATCCAGCATTGCCATTGTGGTGTAGGTTGTAGATGTGGCTCAGCTCCTGTGTTGCTGTGGCTGTGGCATAGGCTGGTGGCTACAGCTCCAATTGGACCCCTAGCTTGGGAACTTCTGTATACCCCAGATGTGGCCCCAAAAGCCAAAAAACAAAAAAACCCAAAACCCTCCCCCTGTGACTCAGTGTGTGAGTTTAGGACTCTTGTGGCTAAAGATCAGCTACTTATGTGCTTACAAGGGGAATGACTGAGTCCTTTCCTAAGTTAGCCTGCCTCTGAAATGGGTGACATGCCCATTCTTGAGCATTTGTTCTCAAATTTAGGTGCCCATCATATTGGCATGGGGAGACCTGGGCTTCACCTTGCAGGCTGACTCCACAGCAAAGGGATCCCTGGGAATGTGCATTTCGCCCTTCACTTTGCATAGCCTTTCGCTACCTTGGAGTCTTGATTAAAGTGCAGGTATCTTGACTGTGTCCCAGAGATTCCAATTTTCAGGGTCAAAGAAAGGCCAGGGATATACATTTTTAATAGGACCCCTAGTGATTTTGAAGACCCAGTAATTCTGCTCTTAAAGTGCTTTGCAATATTTTAGCATCAGGTGCTTAGCTTCAATTCTGGGCTCCTAACCCCCCTAAAATACAGAAGGGGCTCACTGCCCCACTTTTGCTAGTGGAGGGAGAAGAAGGCAGCTGATAGGCTGGTCCTCTGCTCAGCTCATGTGGAGCCCTGTCTCTGGGCAGGTAAGAGGCCAGGGAGTAATTTAATGGGGGAGAAGCTGCAGTTCACTTCTGACTTTCAGGCCATTCTCCATGGGGTGCAGGTTCTACAGAAGAGGATGAAGTATAGCCAGGCCCTCTGTCCCTGGGCTGGTCCTGGAAAGTGAGGCCAACCTGTCACCTTTCAAGAGGCGCTCCTGCCTGTTCTGCTACCTACCAGACCCCTCAGGTCCTGGTTGGTCTCAGGCAACTTCTGCTGTTGAGCCCCAGCTGAAGTGCAGTTACTTCAGTGCAGTGTAAAGGGCATGTCCTGAGCAACTCAGCTTGCAGGGGACCTGGATTCTGGGTCCCTGGTGCCCGAGGCTGTGTCTGGGCAGAGCCACCAGCTCTCAGGCACAGTGCTATACTCTTCAGACTCTCCAAAGGGCTTGTCTTAACAGTGATTTGCTTTCTGCACAAGCAATGCTGTTGTTTGTCAGAGGTGACGCCTGCCCTGTTCATTTTTCTAATCTGGAGACTAGGTTAGGGAGTAGGAGGTGCTGGGCACAGGCTTTGGCACTCAGGGTGTGAGGTTCGCCAGGACAAACTTTGACCTACCCCCTCTGCCTCGCGAGGAGGTCATGGTGAGACAGGCTGGGACCTGAGACTTTACTGCAGTGCTTGCACCTGGATGGATGTCTCCTAGAACAGGAGAATACAAGCCACAAGGGACTAAAAATAACTGCAGGCATGGGCAGAGGGGGCAAATTATGAACATTATGGTATAAAAAGGGCAAAACCCAGCTGCCACTTCTGAGCATACTGCCCATGATCCCTGCATACAGCACCACCAAGGAAGTGGGCAGACGACCTAAGCCACCCTTCCAGCCCCACCCCCACTTCATTTAAGAGACAGGCTCGATCCCCCTTGGGAAGTGAGCTAGGGCACTTGTTACTTGTTTTTGCTCCCTCCTGCTGCACCGCCAGTCCCAGTAAGGCCTGGCCTGAATTTCTTAGCAATTTCTGTTAATTAAAGAATCCAGTAAGCTGGATAAGTAACATTGGGATGAAGGAAACTGACCATTTCTGCTCTTCAGGAAACAGGCACGGCCAGGACACGGGTCTCTTAGCCTCATGAGGGGCTGTTGGAATGAGGCTGCTTGTTTTTGCTATCAAGTCATGTCTCAGTGTCGCCTGAAAGCCTTTAGAAATAGACAGGACTGAGGCTTTCCATGACCCAGGGGAGGCCCCAGACTTCTCCCGCCATCTGCCCATCCATTGTCCATGCCAGCCCGTGTTTCAGGATTTGGTTTGCATCGTATGTGTGGTGACAGGTAGAGGTGGGACTCCTGAAGGCTGGAGGAGTGTTACTCAGAGATGTCCTGTGCCGTCTGAAAGAAATTTCCTGCTGTTGGTGATGTCTCAGATTCTAGACAACTGGCTCTGAGGGTGCCAGACTTAGTGCATAACCTGGTGCATATACCATCAGTGCTTGCAAAACAAATATTGGAGTTCCTGTTGTGGCACAAAGGAAATGAATCTGACTACTATCCATGAAGATGAGGATTCAATCCCTAGCCTTGCTCAGCGGGTCAGGGATCCGGCATTGCTGTGAGCTGTGGTGTAGGTTGCAGCCACAGGACTTGGCTCTTGAGTTGCTGTGGCTGTAGTATAGGCTGGTAGCTGTAGCTCCGATTTGACCCCTAGCCTGGAAACTTCCATATGCTGTGGGTTTAGCCCTAAAAAGCAAAAAAAAAAAAAAAAAATTAAAAAAAATTTGAGGTATAGTTGATTTATAACATTGGTAGTTTCAGATACACAGCAAAGTGATTCAGTTATATATATGCATACATATTGTATAACTGTATTCTTTTTCAGATTCTTTTCCATTATAGGTCATTACAAGATAAGGAATACAGTTCCCTGTGCTATACAGTAAATCCTATTGTCTACCTATTTTATATATAGTGGTAGGTGTATGTTAATCCCAAACTCCTAATTTATCCCTCCCTCCTTTCCTTTATGGTAACCATAAGTTTGTTTTCTATGCCAGTGAGTCTATTTCTGTTTTATAAATAAGTTCATTTGTATCTTTTTTTAGATTTCACATGTAAGTGATATGTGATATTTGACCTTGTCTGACTTAACTTTGCTTAGTATGATCATCTCTAGGTCCATCCAGGTTGCTGCAAATGGCACCATTTCATTCTTTTTTATGGCTGAGTAATATTCCATTGTGAGTGTGTGTATCACATCTTCTTTATTAATCTGTTGATGGACGCTTAGGTTGCTTCCATGTCTTGGCTGTTGTAAGTAGTGCTGCTGTGAACATTGGTCCCAGTAGCACTTTTTGAGCTTCAAGTGCACAGGAATGCCCAGGGGATCTTGTTAAAGTGCATATTCTGACTCATCAGATCTGCCTGGAGCCCAAGGAAGTGAATTTCTAGCCAGCTTCCACTGCCGTGGTTCCTACTTTGAGGACCACACTTAAAAACACTTGCTCACACTGAATTCTTCTCATTAGCTCAGGTCCTGGGGAAGTATGTGCTTGCCGAGTTAAAGTTGATTGCCACCCATCAGCAGTGGGCAGATGAGCCCATGGTGCCTATAGTCACCAGCTTTCAACCCGAAGCGCTGTGGGCACTGTTGGGCCCCTCATTAGCCTCTTGGCTTGTCAAAGCTGTGTTGACATGATTGAACCCAGGGAACAAAAGAATAAGTATAAGCACAGGATTTCGGTTTTCCAGGGTCAATAAAGACCATTTGGTTGAGCTAAGTATCCTCTTATGAAGAAGAGTCATCAGTTAATCCCAATGGCTTCTCAACTCTTGGTTCTCTTCCTCCTCCTTGTCGTTTGTGAGTGGGAATTGACAAGGTTCAGGGAAAAGCAGTGGACACTTGTAAGATGCTTATTGCCACCACAGAGCAGGTTTACAGCCTTAGGAGAATAGACATGTGCAGATACCATTTAACGGCCTAATGTTGCAAACCTCTTCTTGTTTCAGATTCCATGCATTTGCAGAGAGAACAGAGTGTGTGGAATTTCCTACCTTCCCTGTGAAGGATGGGGACAGTGTAATTACTTGGAATTCAAGGAAACTGAAAGGAAAACTCCCTCCAGGTACCTGAGATCGAAAAGAAACAGTGCACTTTATGTCTTAATAACTTCAGATGAACCCTGGCTTTAGGAAATAAAGCACTAGGGAGGGGCTATCCATTTCTGTTGTATTATTCATGTGGTGCAATGGCAGAGTCCATGGATGCTAATGGTGAATTTGGGCAGCCTAGCAACCAGGCATCAGTTTATTACCTGGAGAGGTGGCCTCAGTGAGATGTATTTCCTAACTTGGGATACTTCTAGAGGCAAGGCCCCAGACATGTCAGCCCATCCTAGTTCTTGGCAAGGCAGAGCTGCTTTGTTGCCTAGGTTGGCTGAACAGCTGTAGTGAGGACGCCCAAATGTCTTGTGGCTTTTCTGCTGCCCCCTTCCCCGTCAGTGTGTCAGTGCTTCTAGCTGCCCATGTGAGATGAAACTACCTCCCCTAAGGGCCACAGCCACACAGGAACCTCAGTGGAGGCTGAATGAACTTCCCCTTTCAGTCAAAGTATGTGATCACAGAGTTTAACGGGCATAGAGAACAAGGTCACAAAATAAGTGAGAAATAGTACTGTGATTTGGGAAACCAGGATGGGAAGTTTCCTTAGAAATTGAGAGATGGGAGTTTCTTAGGGTTGATGAAATTGCCAAGTGCCAAATACACTGAGTAAACACTGCCAAGAAGGGCAGAGAAGGATTGTGAGATGACAGGGCGCAGGACACGTGCTAAGTCTCAGAAAGCTCATCTCCACCTCTGCTGCCACCGTTCTGCTCATCTTTAATAATCCACAGAGATTTCTAGCTTCAGATAAGGCAGGAACTACTCTTTGGGGGTTGGGGAGAGGCTGCAGTGTGCATGTGCTTGCAAGTTTCCTCTGTTTATATAGCACTGTTGCAAAGGCTCCTGGGAGAAGGGCCCTTGCCTTTCTGGCTAGGGGGTCAGGTAGAGCCCAAGGCAGGGGGTCCTTGACACACTGCTTTGTGGATTCAGAGTCTCAGTGACCTGGAGCAGGGCAGGGCAGAGGTTCCAGCAGAGCTCATCAGGTAACTTCCACCTTTGCGCTGAGGGAGAGGTGAACATCTCCAGGGACTTTGTGAAAATGTCAATTGATGAGCAAGACTGATGCTAACCTAAGAAAAAATAAATAAATTCAGGCTGTATGCCATGCCTTTGAAGGTAATTTGCAAGATTAAGCATACTGGGCAGTGAATCAATCAAGGTAAAGAATGTGAGATGTCACCAGCTCCCCACGGCCTGCCAGTGACTGTAAATGGGGTTTTATTTGGGCCTGTGTGCTCCTTGGCAACCTAGTTAATAAAGAGAAGTGTATCTGGCTGCATAGCTTACATTTTCAGTAACCAGCATCATTCCAACCCCTGTGAAGCATACAAATCAAATTACAGATAAAAACATTTTTCGTAGAATGAAGGGCTCGGAGCATGGCCTGCCATTCTAATGCCATTTCAGGGATCACATGTTCTGAACTGGGGGAGGGAGTCCCAGATCCTAAATATGTGATCTTGTATAATCCTCCATCTATCACAATGTCCCAGAAATGCCAACATTTCAGAGCCTCCCTCTCCCACTCAAAAACTGCCCAGAAATCCTTGAGACAATTTTGTTTTGGAAAATATGCAGTTTTTCAACCCTCCCCCCCAGGGGGAGGTTGCTAAGTTCTTCAATCTGAGGACAGCTTGCCCACCAAAGGACCACCCTTTTTATACACTCCACATTCAGGACCACCAGCTCCAGTCTCCAGATGCAAACCCTAAGCAGGCCTGCAGCTTGACTACTACAAGCCCAAGATTCAAGCCCATTGTGTCTGGGTACAGAGTGTGGACTCTGGAGAAACAAAGGGCCGTCAGACCTCAGACGGATGGTCACATTGTCTGACTGCTGGCCCACCAGACCAGGCTAGAAGTGACCCATCACATGCTTAAGGCAGAACTATGGCACCTCTTTGAGGTGAGGCAAGTCGGGGCAAAGTGTCAGAGGTGCCCTGTAATTAGCGCTTCATCTCTGGTCATGTATAGGAGACATCCTCCCTCCCTAAACTAGAGAAGACCTGAGGATGCTCACACTGATGAGTGCTCCAGACAGGTGCTGGGGCATGTGGAGGGGAGCTGATAAGGGAAAGGTTGCTGTGAATCTGGACGCTGGGTGGACTCCTCACCTTTCCCTTCTGGGGGTGAATTTCTGCTTCAGAATGCTGCTTCCTCCTGGCGCAGGCTCCATGCCACCTGAGAATGCCCTGTCAGCCTTGGATGGACTCTGCCCCCTGGGGGAAGCAGGATCTTTGGTTTAGATGTGGGGAGCATGGAGGATTTAATCTGTCAGGTGACCTTGACCCGAAGCTGCAGCTCTGTGCTTTCCTTTTCATCGCCGTCCTTCCCCTTGGCTTTCCTTCCATAGTTGGCTGGGTCCCTGCTCCTGTTTATGCTCAGGTGGTGTCTCCCATCTCTCTAACTGCTCTCTATTTACTGAAGAGTGGAGAGGGGTCCCAGACTGTTGATGCTACCTTCTGGAGCTCCTCTGAGCCACCTGGTCCCCTGTAGCATGGCCTCCCTCCCCTGGGAAGGAATGTGGGTTCTTTTCATGATCTCTGTGTACCATGAAATACTTATCTTACCTATAAGCAGAATAAGACAGAGGCCTGTGGGGCATTCCTAAACTCCAGGCATTTTCCTTGGAAAAGATTTCTCTCTAGGACTGGGCAGCCCCTCCCCCACAGTCTCCTGGCATGTGGTCCAGGCCACCTCAGTGACTGTAGGCTAAGGAGTGGGCCTGATGGGCAGAGAGCAGAGCTTCCTTGTCTTGGCTCCTGGCTCCATGGGATCTGTGGACAGTGCTCCTGCCCAGCTTCCTAAAGCCTTTGGATGTGGCAGCCAGGGCTTGGCTGCAGGGACCGTCTTCATCTGTCCTGTCTGGCAGGGCTTTGGCTGCTGCTACTGCTGAAATAGTCCTTTCAGTCTGAAATAGCGGCCTGAAAATCATTCTCTACATTCTATTTCTGGGTGTTCTCAGGGAATCAGGGAAACTAATGGTTTAAGCAAACTCTAATAAGTGACCTTTTTGCTGATTGCTTCGTATCTGATCAGGACTTAAAAATATTCTGGGGAGTTCCTATTGTGGCTCAGCAGGTTAAGGACCTGATGTTGTCTCCATGAGGATGTGGGTTGGATCCCTGGCTTTGTTCAATGGATTAAGGACCCAGCATTGCCATGAGATGTGACGTAGATCACAGAGGCAGCTTGGATCTGGTTTTGCTGTGGCTGTGGTATAGGCCGGCTGCTACACTTTGGATTCGACTCCTGGCCTGGGAACTTCCATGTGCCACACGTGAGGCTCTAAAAAGAAAACAACAACAAAATAGCTCTACAGGAAACATAAAGAGAAGGGAATATTACAAAAAGGAGTATTCTGTGATTTTTTTTAAAAAAAATTATTTTTTTCCATTATAGTTGATTTGCAATATTCTGCCAATTTCTGCTGTATAGTGAAGTGACACAGTCATACATACATACATGTTCTTTTCCTCACATTATCCTCCATCACGTTCCATCACAAGTTCCATCACATAGTTCCCTGTGCTATACAGCATGTCTGTGTTTTTTGTTTTTGCTTTTTTTTTTGTCTTTTTGCCTTTTCTAGGGCCGAACCCGTGGCATATGGAGGTTCCCAGGCTAGGGTTAGAACTGTAGCCACCGGCCTACACCAGAGCCACAGAAATGCCAGGTCCAAGCTGTGTCTGCAACCTACACCACAGCTCATGGCAATGCCGGATCCTTAACTCACTGAGCGAGGCCGGGGATCGAACCCGCAACCTCATGCTTCCTAGTCAGATTGTTAACCACTGAGCCATGATGGGAACTCCTGTGGTATTTTTTGAAACTCAGTCTTATCTCAGGCCATTGGTGTTCCCCAGGTCAGCAGTGACTTCCAGGAGGTCGCACCTCTCTGCACTCCAATTCCTCCTGGTTACAGCCATCTGCTAGAGATGAACTGGCTCCCGTGTAGTGGTTTGTGGAGACGCTGCCCACCATTCCTGCCCACTATTCCTCAAGTGAGGCCCCCTAAGTGGCAGGGAGGAACTTCCGGTCACAAAGACAAGTCCAAGGCCAGATACTTCCTTTGATTTCCAGAACTCAGTTTAATATATTTTTTTCTGGCTGCACACATGGGATGTGGAAGTTCCTGGGCCAGGGATGTACCTGAGCCCCAGCAGCGACCTGCGCCACTGCAGTGACAATGCTGGATCCTTAACACACTTCACCACAAGGGCAGTCCTAGAAATCAGCTTGATTTTGGATTCCAATGCCCTTGTATCCCAGACGAATGAGGGGGGATTGGAAATGAACCCCAGTCTTTCCCAGGGACTCCTTCTGAGGTTTTCCCGAAGCTCAGAGATCCTAGGCAGCGCTCAGGCATAAGCATGGAGCCCTAGTAAGGACATCTGTTCCTACAGATTGCCCTATAAATACTTATTGTCCCTATCTACCAGCCGCTCCCAGTTGAGCAGTTCTTTGCTTACTCCCATGCTGGCTTTGGATGTGGGTATCATCTGTGGACTCTGCTGCACCCCGCCATTCACCTTGCACCTCCTGCCCAAGGTGCTGCAGAGACATGGGGCAACCTCCCACCTTCTCTGGGGATGCTCTTCTCCTCCCCCTTAGGCCGAGAGGAATCTTCTAATCTGGGATAACTTCTCTCTCCTTTCTGCTTCATCAAGTTGTCTGCTCTGTAAACCCTGTTGCTTCTCTGGGGTTAGGCTTAAAAGGAAGAACCCAGAAAAAGAGTTCCCTTTGTGGATCAGTGGTTTAAGAACTCAACTAGTATCCATGAGGTTTCAAGTTTGATCCCTGGCCTCACTCAGTGGGTTAAGCACTGGTGTTGCTGTGGCGGTGGTGTGGGTGAAAGATGCAGTTCAGATTTGACCCTTAGCCTGGGAACTTCCATATGCTGCAGAGGTGGCCCTAAAAAAAAAGAAAAAAAAAAAGCCAGAATATCTTTCAGGCTCTTTCATCTTTCTGCCCTGCCTCTTTTGGGACAAGTATTCTGTGCTCCTGATAGCTGCCTAAATGTGGAGGATGGGGTGAGGATGAGAACATACAGGGAGAACCATCAGAAACATGCTCCAATGACCTGCATAAATACGACCTTCTATAAGCCTTAACCTGTCGGTACATTTTCTGTGGAGGTAGAGACCCCTGAGATAATATAACTAGTTACTTTGTATTTCAATTTTATAAAATAACACTTCAGGAATAGATGATGGAGAATGGAAAATGGAGTTTGCATGCTGTTAAGTTGGTGACATATGTGGCTTTGGAGCTGCTCTGTTCAGTGCGGAAGCCACTGACCACATGTGGCCACTGTGCATTGAAATGTGAGTTCAGAAGCTCATGTTGTGGCTCAGTAGAAATGAATCTGACTAGTATTCATGAAGACACAGGTTCAATCCCTGGCCTCGCTCAGTGGGTTAAGGATCTGGCGTTGCTGTGAGCTGTGGTATAGGTTGCAGATGTGGCTCGGATCTGGTGTTGCTGTGGCTGTGGTGTAGTCCGGCAGCTACGGCTCCAGTTGGGCCCCTAGCCTGGGAACCTCCATATGCCAGGGGTGCGTCCCTAAAAAGACAAAAAAAAAAAAAAAAGAAGGAAATGTGTGTTCAATTTGAGATGTGCTGCAAGTGTAAAAGATCCTGGATTTCAAAGAATGAGTGAGGAAAAAAAATGTAATTTATCACATGAACAGGTTTTAGTATAGATTGTATGCCAAAATGATAATATGAGTAAATGGGTTATATCAAATATATTAATAAAATTAAGTTTTTTCTAGGATGCAGCTACTAGGGAATTGGAAATTATACATGAGGTTCACCTGCTGTTGGATTACGACTATATAGCACTGCCGTAGCCACACTCCAGCTGGCCCCCTCGCTTAAATAGCCTGGGGGAAGTTATTTTACCTTTCTGCTTCCTTTCCTCATCTATAAAATGGGAACAGTAGATTGTTATTATTATATGATCTTAGCTGTATTAAGTGATGAGGAGACAGAGGAATGAGGCGCTGTCGGATGTTCATGGAACGTGAATGTAGTAAAATCAAGAGCCTGCCTGGGCTTTGGAGTCTGACCCGGATTTGGATTTGTCACTTGGCTGTGTGATCGTGGTTAAGATACTTAACAATCTGAGCCTTAGCTATCTTATGTATGAATAGGGATGGTGATGGTTACCTTGTGGGTTGTTAGGAATATATGTATGCATATATATATGTATATTTGTATGTACATGTATGTGTGTACACACTGTATAAAGCACTGTGTACACACACACACACACACACATATACACACACGGTGTTTTATGCAGTACTTGGCACATAGTTAACCAGTCAACAGTTATAGCTGCTATTATTGCCATAATCATCATCATCCTGTGGGTTACTGTACTATTATTACTGCTAGGTAAGCAACTTAAAGAGTGCAGGTTTTTTTAAACCTTTATTTTTCTTCTATTATCCCAATCCTCATGTATGTTTTAGTTTTAGTTCTGCTGTTAGGTTCTCACATGTAGTCCATCTTCTTTGGTTCCTCAGCCATCCCTTGGTTGGCTACAGTTCATTTTCTAGTTAGTTTCCTCCAGGAGGGATCACAAGAGCAATATTCTCAGGGTTTCCAAATGTTCTTTTCTGCATCTTTATACATAAAGGAAAGCTTGACTGGATAGAAAGCCCTTGGCTCACTTTTTTTGGGTCTGTGTTTGTTGTGGTTTGTACTTTAGTGTCTTCTCATATTGCATGCTGCTGAGAAGAAATACAAGGCCAGCTTGATTTTTTTTCTTTTGTAAGTGACTTTATATTTTTGATTTTTGCTGGATGGTCCAAAGGATTTTTTTTTTTTTTTTTGGTTGAGCCTGTGGCATACATTAAGTTCCCAGGCCAGGAAACAAACCTGAGCCACAGGTGACAACACCAAATTCCCAACCAGTAGGCCACCAGGGAATTCCCCAAAGGATTCTTTTATTCTGCCAGCTTTATTGAGATCTAATTGATATATTATTAATTATGCTATTGACCAAGATCGATAGCATGGTGAAAATTTAAGGTGTATGTTGTGACAGCATGATACGCAAATACACTGTGAAATATATGGAAATACACTGTGAAATTATTATCACAATAAGGTTAGTTAACACATCCATCACCTTACATCATGACATTTTTTTTGTGGTGAGAACATTCAGTATCTATTCTCTTAGCAACCTTCACGTGTATAATACAGTATTGTTAAATAGGGTTGCCACACTGTTCATTAGATCCTCAGAACTTATTCATCTAATAACTGGAAGTTTGTACCCTTTGGCCAATTTTTCCCCATTTCTCCTACCCTCAGTCCCTGGCAACCACCACCCTACTCTCTTCCTATGAGTTTGACTTTTTTTGTTTCCAAATATAAATAAGATATTTGTCTTTCTCTATCTGACTTATTTCACTTAGCTTAATACCCTCAAGGTTTATCCATGTTGTTGCAAATGACAAGATTTCCTTCTTTCTCATGGTTGAATAATACTGCATTTATACATACTTCAAATTATCATACCCATAAAAAATCACGTTTTCTTTATTCATTTGTCTGTCAGTGGACACTTAGTTTATTTCCACACCTTGACTATTGTAAATAATGCTGCAGTGAACGTGGGGGTGTAGATATCTCTTCAAGATAGTGGTTTCATTTTTTTTGGATGTATACCCAGAAGTGGGATTGCTGGATCACATGGTAGTTCTGTTTTCAATTTTTCTGAGCACCCTCCATACTGTTTTTCATACTGGCTGCACCAGTTTACATTTCCCACCAACAGTACATAAAGGTTCTCTTTTTTCTACTCTACATCCTCACCAGTGCTCTTGTCTTCTCTCTCTCTCTCTCTCTTTTTTTTTTTTTTGTCTTTTTAGGGCCGCACCCATGGCATATGGAGGTTCCCAGTCTAGGGGTCTAATCAGAGCTGTAGCTGCTGGCCCACACTACAGCTTACGGCAACGCCAGATCCTCAACCCAGTGAGAGAGGCCAGGGATCGAACCTGCAACCTCATGGTTTCTAGTAGGATTTGTTTCCACTGCGCCACAATGGGAATTCCAGTTTTCTTGAATTTTATTTTAAAATATTTTCTCTGTTCCATTGCTTTATTTATTATTATTATTATTATTATTATTTGTCTTTTTGCCATTTCTTGGGCCGCTCCCGTGGCATATTTAGGTTCCCAGGCTAGGGGTCGAATCAGAGCTGTAGGGGTCTATGCCACAGCAATGCGGGATCTGAGCTGTGTCTGCGACCTACACCACAGCTCATGGCAACGCCGGATCCTTAACCCACTGAGCAAGGCCAGGGATCAAACCCGCAACCTCATGCTTCCTAGTCAGAGTCGTTAACCACTGCACCATGACGGGAACTCCTATTATTATTTTTAAAGTTAACAAGCATTTAGACATTGCTTGGGATGTGCCAGGCACTCTTCCAGCCTCCTATCAAATTTTAACTCACGTAAACTTCATAGCAGTCCTATGGAGTAGGTACTAGTATTATCCTCAATTTTGTGATGGGGAAATCCAGACAGAAAATGGTGAAGAAACTTGTCCAAATTCACACTCACTTCACTGGCCTGAAATAAAACATTTCATTCTCTTAAACATTGAGCCAGGCTGGTTTGCTTCTTCAGCAACTCCTTTTATGTATAAAGTGTGATAGATCCCCTTTATCTTCTGTGTATCATGAGCTCCCTCATATTTTTAGAATATCTAACCTGTTTGAGTTTGTCTTCTCTGGTTTCTTTCAGTGAGTTCCATAGCATGTTTTCTTCATTGGGTTTCGACAGTTTCATCTTAACTTCTGTGATGTTTTTGTCTTTCCTGAGTTTTTTATATTTATTTCTCCCTGTTGTCTTGCCATTTCACTCTTGAGATTTTGAATGTCTGCTTTGCTTTCTTCCTTCGAAGAGCTGATGGCTTCATGTGTATGTATTTTTAAGTTCATGGTGAAACAGTGGATCTAATTTTCATGTATTCCGTGATAGCGAGTGTTGTCTCTTGATAGTTTTGCTGCTCTTTCCTGCATTTTTTTTTTTTTTGGTAGAGTATCCTTGTTTGGAAGCTGTGTGCTAGCTTCCTCTTTATTATTCACTGCTGAAAGGAGACAACATAGATATCTGCTGGTGGTTCACATGGGAGATGGAGAATCGAAGGGGCTGTGCTTCATGACTACAAGCTCCTTCTCTACTGCTACAGAGAGTGGTTCCCACAGATAAGTTTGCTCTGGATGGGGGTTTGTGATGCTCTCCCTCTTGCTTCTCTGAACTGAGTAGGCAGACTTGCTATTGGGACTTGTCTTTGAGGCTCCAGCACCCATCGTTGCTGACCAGGCTCACTTTGACTTTACATGGGCCCCACTTCCTAATACCTATCGAGCTCTCTGCACCTACTGCAGGTGCACATTCTCTGTGCTTTCCTCCGCACAGCTTCTGCTCATCTCAGCCACTCTTGACAGCCCTTATCTGGATGTTATTAGCAGAAGGTATTTGTGTTTTCCTTTTCGTTCTCATTCCCCTCCCCCCATAATTTCTAGTAAAAAAGGAAAAGGTATTGACATATATGGTTATCTTTATCCTAGAGGTAAAGACTGACTCTTAAATGTTCAAAGGTGGATTAAAGTGAGCTCTAAGGCCAATGCAAAACCCATTGTCTTCATCTACTGTGTGGGATGGACTTTCTCTCTCCCTTTTTTTTCTTTTTTTTTTTTTTTCAGCAGTTCCTGTGGCATGAAGAAGTTGAACCAGGGATTGAACCCACACCACAGTAGTGACCCGAGCCACAGTAGTGACAGCGCTGGGTCCTTAACCCCTAGGTCACCAGGGAATTCCAGTATCTCATCTTTTTTCTTGTCATACCTTATGTTGCCACTCCATGTGTTGACATAAAATCAACTAAGTATCATTTGAAAACCTTGCCCTCTAACATCACTTTCTCAAATTCCCAAATAACTTTTAGTAGGTTGGCCTTAAAGTCTGCTGTTTTTTTAAGAGAGAATATACTTTGTAAATATTAAATAACTTTTATTGTCATCTGCCTTCTCTCCCACTATTGTATCAGTTATTTCCTAGAAAACATGATATCACTTCTAATTATTGGATGTGAGTAATGAAGAGTACTAGCCCTCTATATATTTTCTTTTCCCTTTTATTTTTTTTTTCTTCTTTAGGGCTGCACCCAGGTCATGTGGAAGTTCCCAGGCTAAGGGGTTGAATTGGAGGTACAGCTGCCGGCCTACACCACAGCCACAGCAACGCCAGATCCTTAACCAACTCACGTCCTCATGGATACTAGTTGGATTTGTTTCTGCTGGGTCACGAAGGAACTCCCTAACCCTCTATATTTTTAACTCTTGTCCCTTCAGTGGATTTTTTTTTTTTTAACCAGGATAGTTAAAGCTGGTGTGTGTGTGTTACTAGATACTTTTTATATATTATCTCATTCAATCCTCACAACAACCATGTGAAGTAAATAATATTATCCACATTTTTCAGAAGAGAAGCATCCTGGGGGTTATTTTCTGAGGTTACATGACTGGTGAGAGGCAGAACTGGAGGTCATGAATGCTTGGCTGTCATGTACTCTGCAGACACAGTATAGACAATTGAGAAAATAGGAAGAAAAGGAAAAGAAGCATTGTTTCCACTCAGATATTTTCGTTGTTGAATATATTGGCGTATTTCCTTCCACTCTTTTCATTACATGCTTTTTTAAAAATACCAAAGCATAAATATCACACTATGTGCCAATCTGAATATTGCATTTTTAGTTTCATTCTATAACAAGTATTTTTTCCATGTTCCCATAAAACTTATGTATGACATTAAAAATACATAATTAAAGTGGTATACTCTACTTTTGTTAATGATTTTCTGTTAGATATTTGGGTAATTTCTAATTTTTTTACTATTAGAGATAATATAGCACCTATCTTGTTTTGGTGATATATTTCCTCCCATATTTTTAGACTTAAAAAAAAATTCTATGCATGTGTTACATTTTACTCTACCTTTTTATTTTTATTTATTTTTAAATTTTTTATTAAAGTATATTTGATTTACAATGCTGTGCCAATTTTTCTGTACAGCAAAGTGACCCATATATATCTATATATACATATACACACACATACACATATGTAAATATATATTCCCTTTTTTATGTTACCTTCCATCATGGTATCCCAAGAGATTGCATATAGTTCCCTGTGCTTATATAGTAGGACCTCATTCCTTATTCATTATAAATCCTGTATTTTAGACTTTGGGGAGGATAGATTTATAGTAGTGAAAGTACCAGATTACCATGATTGAACATTTGGGGTAATATCTCATATTGAATTGCTTTCCAAAAAACATTTTAAGACAGCATAAGTCATATTGATAGGGTATATGGAATACACATTTGACTGAACCTGAATTACCTTAAATATAGTATCTCATTGTTCCCAAATGAATTTTCTTTGATAAATAAATTAACGTCAGGGAGTTCCCCTTGTGACTCAGTGGAAACAAATCTGACTAGGATGTGGGTTCAGTCCCTGGCCTTACTCTGTGGGTTAAGGATCCAGCATGGCCATGAGTGGTGTTGTAGGTCGCAGATGTGGTTTGGATCCCGTGTTGCTGTGGCTGTGGTGTAAGCTGGCAGCTGCAACTCCCATTTGAACCCTAGCCCAGGAACTTCCATATGCCACAGATGTGGCCCTAAAAAGCCAAAAAAAAAAAAAAGCCAAAAAAAAAATAATGTCAATTGGTAGTGAAGAGTCATGAAATTGAACATTTTTTGTATTTTACTTCTTTTGCCCATTTATCTGGTGGGGCTATCGTGTTTCTTATCACATTGTGTGCATTCTTTGTATATTAACGACATTAACTCTTTGTTGTCATTATTTATAAATAATTTACCCTCCCACCTTTGATTTTATGTCCAGGGGAGGAGCATACCCTTCTGTTCCCCATTCCCTCTGAAATCCTCTGTTTACCTGGGCTGTACTGGGTTTTCCATGCTAACCTGGATGAAAACTCAGCTCCTTGCTGTATTCCCTTCTACCACCCTCCTCACTTCCTCTCAATAAGTGTGATTTTAGTAGGTGCTCCTGAACCATTGGAAGAGGAAAGAGTGACATACATCCTCCCTGGATCCTCCCTTCTATTTCTCCTCTCACGTTTGGAAGCCTCTCATTTATTTTCAAGAGTGAAACATGCCACTGGGTCTTCTCTCCAATCCTCATGACTTGTGTCTTGTACTTGAGATTCATTGAGCTTCTCGAAATTTTAGGTTTAGAATTTTCATCAAATTAGGAATAATTCAACCTTTCTTTCTCTCTCTCCCTCCCTCCTTCCTTCCTCCCTCCCTCCCTCCTCCCCTTCCCTCCCCCCACCCCTCCCCACTTCCTTCCTTCCTTTCCTCTGCCCACGGCATGCAGAAGTTCCTGGACCAGTGACAACATCAATTCCTTAAATCACTAGGCCACCAGGGAACTCCCTCAGCCGTTATTTCTTTTATTTTTTTTTTTAAATAAATTGTGTTGTGGTTGACTTAGAAAGTTGTGTTAGTTTCAGTGTCAGCCATTATTTCTTGATCGTAGGTCTGTAGGTCAACCGCAGTTTGACTGAGGATAGACTTGTCCTCCTTTAATTATCCAGGATATACTTTTGTTGTGGCAAATGGCATGAGCAGAAGCGCCAAGCCAAACCATGCAGCCCTGTTTAAGGCCTCTGCTCATGTCACATCCACTAATATTCTATTGGCCAAAGCCAATCACATGACCAAGTCCAACATCGATTGGATGAGGATGTCTACTCCACGCACACTGGGATGGGGAGGAAAGAAGTATTTGCTGAACAATAACGTAAGTTATCACAATATTTTGTTCTTGCATGATTCTTTTTTGCCTCTGACAAACAGTGTTTGCTGGAAAGTGAATCAACTTTGAAATCAGACCTGGATTCAAACCCTAGTTTTGCCAGTAACTACATGTATGACTTTATGTTAATTACCTAACCTTTTTAGAGCTAAGTTCTCTCAGTTGTAAAAGTGGGAAAAATAACATTCACCTCATATGATTGTTAGGGGAAATTAAAGTATAAAACCCACATGGAAGTGGGTAGTACAAAATTGGCATTCAGTTAATGTTAGTTTCCTTATAGGATTCCAAGTGGGCTTTTATTGCAGACATTTTTTTTAAGAAAATAAAATAATCCAACAGGATATTGAGCATTTTCAGGCTAGGTTATGACACCTTATTTGCATGGATAATGATGGATGGGAATTGGAATTTGGAGCTAGGAAGTGAATATTGTACTAGTAAGCTGTGTCCTGATTGGAAATGGATCCATTTTCAAGGTTGATACTAAGGGTAGGCAACTGGGGTCTTTCTAGAGGAAACAAGGAGCACCTCTTCTACTATAAGTGGTTCACTGGGTTATACTATGGGGCCCTGTCTGGGCCTGACTTTCCTCTACTTTCCTATTGTCAGATTGGGCACAGTGAGAGGTATGAATGGGGCAGGAATATTTGTCAGTTGGACATGGTAATTTTCAGTTCTCAGAAGCTTTCCTGGAGGGTGGGATTGTTCTGCCTGGGAGCTAGGTTATTGCTGTCTTGGGAAGGAATTTAACTGCTGGTGCTTTCCAGGGACTGTATCTTTAAGGGGTACAGTCCTAATCCCCTGGGAGAGCTGTTCCTTAGGTTAAGAAAGCCTTGTGGGCCAAAGTGAGGGCTCTACGTAGTGGTCTGTGACTCCCTCTTAGGAAGGAAAAAGACTTCTGATCTCTTAGGTTCAAAGCAGAGATTTCATCTTTTACTTTGGCTTTCCCTTCCTGCTTTGTCCTCAAAAAACTTAATTAAACTGAAATAGAAAGTATAGATTGAGAAAAGCACATTAGAATAGAAATTTTCACTGAAGGCCTGGAATCAGGCTAAACAAAAGTTAATAATTTTGGCATTGATGCAGCTAGCTTGAAATGTGGACTCATCAGTGAAGCTGACAGCAGACTTATTTTAGATGCCAGGCTCTTCAGAACTGGGAATGCAAGGCATCTAGTGGTAGGAGGAGCACCCAGGGTGATGGACCACGCTCAGAGCCCTGAGCTCCTACTTCAAGCCAGGACATCCTATTTTATACTGGAAGAGGAACAAGGGGAGGGGAAGAGAAAGAGGAGGAGGCAGCAGTGTTAGACATAGACAGTCAGTCTTAACTTTAGTGTGATTTCATATATACAACCAAACCCACAGCTCAAGATGCTCTCATGACTCCAGATCAGGATTGGGCAGCTCAGCACATTTCACTTCTAGCCCCAGCCCGCTGTCCCCATCAGCCATCACTAATCAACCCATGATTGCCCCTTCCTTCTAAGTTTGGACTCCCCTTGGCCAGCTCAGTGCAGCAAGCTGGGCAGCCCCTGCTCATTGAACAGAAGCTTCAATTGGGAGACAGTGTGTTTACCACCATGTTTTGCTCATGGGACGAGAGAAAGACTGCAATGAATAAATAAAAGTTTTGGAAAAGATGAAAACTCTAATTCAAAAGATACGTGTTCATAGCAGCACCATTTACAATAGCCAAGACATGGAAACAATCTAACTGTCTGGTGACAGAAGAATGGATAAAGAAGGTGTGGTACACACACACACACACACACACACACACACACACACAATGGAATATTACTCAGCTGTAAAAAAGAATGAAATAATGCCATTTGCAGCAACATGGATGGACCTAGAGATTATCATACTGAGTGAAGTTAAGTCAGACAGAGAAAGACAAATATCATATGATATCACGTATATGTAGAATCCAAAAATGATGCAAATGAACTTATTTATAAAACAGAAATATACTCAAATGTTGAAAACAAACTTATGGTTACCAAAGGGGAGGCACTGAAGGGATAATTTAGGAGTTTAGGATTAACAGATACACACTACTATATATAAACTAGATAAACAACAAGTACCTACTGTATAGCACAGGGAACTATATTCAATATCTTGTCATGGCCTATTACAAAGAATCTGAAAAGTATATATTCTTATATGTACATATATCTAAGAAAACTGAATCACTTTGCTGTATATCTGAAACTAGCACAATGTTGTAAACTAACTATACCTAAATTTAAAAAATGGGGAAAAAAAGGAATGAGTTTCAGGTAATAGGAAAAGGCAATGCTTTTCTGAGAATACTTTTGTTTGTTTCCAGTATTCCTGGCAAAAATGAAGTTAGAAAAGCTGTTCTGATTCACAGTATTATTCTTAAGTCCAAAAATGGTGTAGCTATAAAAATTTGGCTTATACTCTCTTTGGAAACTGTACTTTTTGGTGTGTTGGATAAAAATGCATGAACAAAACTAAGTATTACAAAACCAAAATTTATTTATTTCAGGGTATGTCCAGGCTGTCAGACTTATAAAGAGAAAACAACCAAGTCCTCATTCTTGGAAGACTATTTGTAATCTTTAATTGGATATTTAAAGTTTTCTGGCCCATCACTCAGGCTGGGCACTACTCCTCTATTTCTAATCCCTAATTTCATTTAGAAGCACTGACTGGTGCCTGTTTATAGTTTACTGAGAGCAGTTTTCTCTGAGGTCTCCTTCCTGCTCCCTAGAACTCAGTTTAATGCAATGGATGGAGCCAGAGCAGCTGCACATCCAAAATTATTGCCACATTACAGTTTACAAGGCTGAGACTTTATTATCTCCCAAGTCCTGCTCCTTCTAATAATGACTTGCTTCGGATTTCTTATTACTTCTATGAGACAACCCTCTGGTTAGTTAAACATTTATTAAATGCCTTCTGTGTTCCTTAGAGTCTCACTAGGGGTGAGGTGGAGATTAAAAAGGAACAAAACACAAATTTCCTATTCAGGGAACTGCAGACTCTTAGGAAATCAATTATGCTTCTGTTTGATGATTTAAAATTGCTCCTTCCCATTATAACTCCAGCATCTCAGTTTAGGATTTAAGAATTGCTCATCTAGAAGACCTTACTAAGACATTTCTCAAAAAAAAGATGTACAGGTAGCTAAAAAGCAAATGGAAATATGCTCATCTTTACCAATTATGAGAGAAATGCAAATCAAAACTACAATGAGGTACCACCTCACACTTATCAGAATGGCCATCATTTAAAAAATCTACAAATAACAAATGCTGGAGAGAGTGTGGAGAAAAGGGAACCCTTTTTCACTGTCAGTGGGAATGTAAATTGGTGCAGCCACTATGGAGGATAGTTCCTAAAAAAACTAAAAAATAGAACTACCATATTATCCAGCAGTCCCACTCCTGAGCATATATACAGACAAAACTATAGTTTAAAAGGATACATGCACTCTTATGTTCATAGCAGCAGTATTTATAATAGCCAAGACATGGAAACAAACTAAATGTCTATTGACAGATAAATGGATAAAGAAGGTGGGGTACACACATACACACACACCATGGAATACCACTCAGCCTTAAAAAAGAATGAAATAATTAAAGATGTAAAGAAATGGAAAGATATTCCATTTTCCTGGATTGGGAAAATCAATATTGTAAAAATGGCCATACTACCCAAAGCAATCTACAGATTCAATGCAATCCCTATCAAACTACCCATGACATTGTTCACAGAACTAGAACAAACAATCCAAACATTTATATGGAACAACAAAAGACCCAGAATCACCAAAGCAATCCTGATAAACAGAAAACAAGCAGGGGACATAACATTTCCAGACTTAAAGAAATATTACAAAGCCACAGTCATCAAAACAGTGTGGTACTGGTATCAAAACAGGCAGACAGACCAATGGAACAGAATAGAGAACCCAGAAATAAACCCTGACACCTATAGTCAATTAATCTTTGACAAGGGAGGCAAGAACATAAAATGGGAAAAAGTCTGTTCATCAAGCATTGCTGGGAAACCTGGACAGCTGCATGCAAAGCAGTGAAACTGGAACACACCCTCACACCATGCACAAAAATAAACTCAAAATGGCTGAAAGACTTAAATATAAGACAGGACACCATCAAACTCCTAGAAGAGAACATAGGCAAAACAATCTCTGACATCAACTTCATGAATATTTTCTCAGGTCAGTCTCCCAGAGCAATAGAAATAAGAGCAAAAATAAATCCATGGGACCTAATCAAACGGAAAAGCTTCTGCACAGCAAAGGAAAACAAAAAGAAAACAAAAAGACAACTCACAGAATGGGAGAAAATAGTTTCAAATGATGCAACGGACAAGGGCTTAATCTCCAGAATATATAAGCAATTTATACAACCCAAAAGCAAAAAAGCCAATCAAGCAATGGAAAAATGGGCAAAAGACCTGAATAGACTGTTCTCCAAGGAAAATATGCAGATGGCCAGCAAACACATGAGAAAATGCTCAACATCGCTGATTATAAGAGAAATGCAAATCAAAACTACCATGAGATACCACCTCACACCAGTCAGAATGGCCATCATTAATAAGTCCACAAATAACAAGTGCTGGAGGGGCTGTGGAGAAAAGGGAACCCTCCTGCACTGTTGGTGGGAATGGAAACTGGTACAGCCACTATGGAGAACAGTTTGGAGATACCTTAGAAATCTATACATAGAACTTCCATATAACCCCCCCAATCCCATTCTTGGACATCTATCCGGACAAAACTCTACTTAAAAGAGACACATGCACCTGTATGTTCATTGCATCACTATTCACAATAGCCAAGACATGGAAACAACCCAAATGTCCATCGACAGATGATTGGATTTGGAAGATGTGGTATATATACATAATGAAATACTACTCAGCCATAAAAAAGAATGACAATGCCATTTGCAGCAACATGGATGGAACTAGAGACTCTCACACTGAGTGAAATGAGTCAGAAAGACAAAGACAAATACCATATGATATCCCTTATAACTGGAATCTAATATCCAGCACAAATGAACATCTCTACAGAAAAGAAAATCCTGGACTTGGAGAATAGACTTGTGGCTGCCTGATGGGAGAGAGAGGGAGTGGGAGGGATCGGGAGCTTGGGGTTATCAGATACAACTTGGAATAGATTTACAAGGAGATCCTGCTGAGTAGCATTGAGAACTATGTCTAGATACTCATATTGCAACAGAACAAAGGGTGGGGAAAAAAATGTATGCATGTAAGAGTAACTTGATCCCCATGCTGTACAGCGGGAAAAAAAATAAAATAAAGAATGAAATAATGCCATTTGCAGCAACATGGATGCAGGTAGATAATTCTCATACTGAGTGAAGTAAGTCGGACAGAGAAAGACAAATACCATATGATTTTACTTATATGTGGAATCTAAAATATGACACAAATGAACTTATCTGAAGAACAGATAAAGAGAACAGATTTGTGGTTGCCAAAGGGGAGGGAAGGACTGGGAGTTTGGGAATAGTGTATGCAAAGTATTATATATAAAATGGACAAACAGCAAGGTCCTACTGTATAGCTCAGGGAACTGTATTTATTCAATGACCTATAATAAACCATATGGAAAAACATATGAAAAAGGATATACACATGTATGTGTATGTGTATATATATATCTGAATCACTTTGCTCTACAGCAGAAATTAAAGCAACATTGTAAATCAACTATATTTCAATAAAGTAAATTTTCAAACATGGGAAAAAAAGAATTGCCCATGTATACTCAACCCTCTTCTTCCCTTAGTTCACACCTTTACCTGATGTGTGCAAAGGTCCAGTTTTCCCACCCAGAGGGTCAGTCTCTTTAAGGGCAGGGAGCCCTTGTATTTTTTTCCCCATAGTGGGTTTGAGTCCTGGGTTCCTTGTTTGTTCTTAACTCTGGGCTGCAGCACGGCCTTTCACCAGGACCCCTGCACTGCTCCCTAGAGCCCTTTCTTGGCACCCAGCAGTGGCAGGCTCAGCCCAGTTCAGAGCTGGTTGATAGAACTCAGAGAGCAGCCCTGGGGCCATCTTGCATTCTTTTGGGGGTCCTGTAGTTCCCTTAGAACCAAAAGTTCAGGCCTTTTTTTGTGATTGGGAAAGCTAAAAAACAAAAAATTTAGTAAATTTGCTCTCAAGGAAACTCATAAATTTCCCTCAAATTTACCATTTCATTAAAATATCCTATGAGTTGATGTCTTTTAAATGGTGTTACCCATTCTAAATAGATTTATTCAGTGTAACTTTATTCATGGGCATTTGGGACATCTTTTCTTTAGATATTGCTTCTCTTCTTTGTGCTTGTGTATTTATCGCCTGTTAGTCAGTAGCACCCAGAGCCTGGGGTCATGTTCTCATGGAGTTTGGTGGAAGACTTGCTCTCTAGCATGGGGAGAAGAGTTATGGTTTGTATTCAGGTTTTCTATATGAATATTGGACAATTAGACTGCATTACATTTGCATTTTGCTGCCTTCTGCTTAGAAGAAGGAGGCCCCAGGAGATGGTACCATAACCATCTAAGAGTTGCCCATCCTTGACATTTGAAATTGCTTTTAAGACATCATGATGCTTGTGAAACACATGTATTCATTGTCCCAAGAAAGCATATCAGGATAGCAAAATGACTCTATTTGCTTAAATTAATTAGTAGTTAATTTCCTTTGGGTGAGACTGAGCAAAACATCTTAGTATGTAATTTAACACAAGGAACTGGGAATTTTTCCATTACAACAAAAACTTCTGATTTCACCACTTTCAATCCCTTTATGGATGCAATATGCCCCCTTTTACTAGATCTATACTATAAGTTTAGGTCTCTGGGAATTTTAATCACCTCATAGTGGATTATTATTTTAAAATGTCATATTGCTTTATGAAAATAGATATGCAGTGTTTTCCTGAAAATACTGCCTTTGATAGTCATATTCAGCTCTTTCGAACCCTCATCGTCAGGTAGGAGTTTAGGGCTCAGGCAGTGAGCAGTCTCCACCCAGTGGGGCTAGTTACTCCCCAGGGGTCCTAGGCAAGGGGGAAATGGCCACTAACAAACCAGCCCACAGGAAGACCCAGGTGATGGTCTGGGATTCAGGGTTGCTGAGGGTGGTTTTAATTTCATTGGTATTGCTAATATTTCAGAATCATGGCGGGGAGCCTTGCTTAGCTGAGGCCCAAGGATCTAAAAAGGATATTACTGCTGCTTTAGGACAAGTCACTCTTGAGATCTGGAATCCCTAGGGCACAGCCACATGCTCAAATGATATAAGTCTGTTATATACCAATCAGAAGAGTTTCTTGCGTTATTGGGGCCCGTCAATTATGAGACAGAGCAATTCTTTGAGGTCATTATTTCTTTGTCATAAGGAAAAACAAAAAGAAGGAAGGATAGGAATTCTTCCTGAAAGCCCTGGATCCTGTGCTGACTACCATGGAGGATACAAAGAAGAGACACTGTGTCCGTTCAAACGTAAACTGTAATCTAACACTGTGGGCTAATACCATAGGAAAGCTGAAGATCATAATAGCTCTCAGCCCTGGGATGGCCCTGGACCAGTGCTGAATGGTGAGCTGTGCTGTAAGCAGCTGCTTACTAAAAATAAAGCCTCATGTTTGTCAAGTTGGACTTGAATTAGCCTGGATTCCAGGTCTGGATAGACTAATTCACCATCTCCAGCTGATGCTTCTTTATGCTCATTAGAGTTGGAGGTTGGTGTGCTAGGCAGCCAGGAATTGCATATGGTGCCCGCCTGTCTAATGGCCTGAGAGTATGTCCAGGCAGCAAAAGCCTCCACTGAGAACAGTGATTGTGGCTGGCTCATTTCACCAGAATTGAGAAGAAGTGAGAGGCAGATCATTGTTCTCTGGAGTGACTGGGAAAAGCTTGCTGGTGGAGCCAGGCTGGTGCCTTGAATGAAGGGTGGGGCTGAGTGCAGTGGAGGGCTCTGAGTGCCCTGAGTGGGAGGGCAGTGGGAGTGCAGGGGCCCTGGAGGGCTGGGAGGACAGTGTCCTGGCAGGGTTCAGGCTGCCAGTATTAGAGGGGGTGAAATGGGGGTCCTGAACCCTGGACTTGAATGCCAGTTCAGGGAGCAGAACCCTGCTCACTGCTGCATCCTCAGTCCTGGCAGTGCCCACTCCCTATGTGTGGTAAGTGCTCAACAAGTATTTGCTGAGTGAACAGATTAATGAGTTGGACTGGACTGTATCCTGCAGGTGAGACAGGAAGGTTTGACAGGAAGCCTTAACAGGCAGGTGGTGTTTGTGGCAGGTACTCCGTGGGCTCTTCCCCTGACACACCCACACGTATCTGATCTGGGTCTCATTCATCTGTTACGTCAGCAGTCTGAGAAGTCAGTACCGGGGGCTAAGGCAAAACAGCAGCTTGATGTGACAGCACTTGCAGTGGTGTCAGCATACTCTGAGCCTTCAAGTTGTTCCACTAGGCATGTGGGGGATGTTGGGGCTTGGTGAGGAAGGGGGAGGATCTTTTGGGTCACCCAGATGTGCCCAGGAGGAACCATATCCTCTTTCTGTGCACAGCAGGCCTTGGCTGACCCCTCCCTTGATGACAGGATCCAGTGGGGTTTTGTCTCCTCTCTGGTTTGGCCTGGAGAATTGCAAACCCACAGAGCTCTCGGAACACTAAGTTTCCTGTGCCCTGTCCCCAGGCTCTTCTATTTTCAGTGGGGCTGTCTCCCTTGGCTGCAGCTGTCTGATTTCCCAGCTAAGTCCCTTAGACGCAACCCAGATAAAAATGGCAGCCCTTCCCCACTGCCTGTAGAATAACTTGAAATAAAATTCCACCTTCTAAGTTAGGCTTTTTATTGCCCATGATTTTTATGCTCCACTGGCTGGTTTTGTTTTTTTTCATTTGTTTCATTTGTTTTTTTCATTTAACCTAGTTAAATGGGTAGTTTTGAGTTGTTTTGTTTTCTGATCACCTGCACAGGAATCTCTAGCTGCCTCATTATAACGACTAACCCAGTGTAGTGAGAGTCTAATTACTACATGCTCAGGAGAGCACATCTTGGGTCACGGCTGTCCCCTTAAACACACTCTCCTGTCCCTGAATCAGCCAGTCAACTGTATTTCCTTGGAGGTTTTTCTTTGCATGCTGACCTGTGGCTCACTCTTTCTTAAGATATTATTGACAGGTCTAGGCACATGGAAAGCCTTGACTCCTCTGAAACCTTTGAAGAGAGAATTCTGCTACTTACCACATGCAGGCTGAAGCAAGCAGCCGGAAGTTAGTTCTGCTTTTTCATAGGGTCAGAAAGTCCTGTGAGCTCCAGGTTTGCAATTGGCAGCAGCCTGTGATATTTTTGGAGTTCCGAGGTGGAGCTGGGTGCTCATCACGTTTCTCTCCTTGGGCTGCTGATGGCTGCAGAGCCCTGGTGGCCGTCCATCTCTGTCAGGGCTCGTCACTTGCTTCTTAATGAATATAGCTATTAATACTCTCTCACCTGATCTGGCCACTTCAGGAGGGCCAGGGCTCTGATGTCCCTTAATTCCACCCCACCCTTCTAGGCTGCAATTTATTTTGTTTTTTTTTGGCTGTCCTGTGGCATATGTAGTTCCCAGGCCAGGGATCAGATCTGAGCCGTAGTTGCTCTGTACACCGCAGCTATGGCAATGCTGGATCCTTAACCCACTGTGCTGGGCTGGGGATCAAACCTGCATCCTGGCGCTGTGGAGATGCTACCAATCCTGTTGTGCCATGGTGGGGACTCCTGGACTACATTTTAAAAATCAGAAACATTTACTCTGGTCTGCCCTGGTCTATCTTGGTGGCTTAAGGTTGGTCCTTTTGCCCCAGGTGGACGAATCTCCTGGAGTGGCCCCTAGACCTGATAGTGGTCCCTCATCCTCTGGGGTTGTGGGATCTCAGGCATCCGTGGCCTGTTTGTGGACACACATGGTACGTGGGATGCCATCACCAGCTGCAGGAGGGGCTGCAGGGGAATCTAAACCAGCCATCCTTTTTCCAGGACAACTAGTCAGGGTGGCTGAGTTGGTACAGTCACACCAACTTGAGTTTCACCCCCTGCACTGCCACTCTTTGATGTTATGACTTTGGACAACTAGCTCTGCCTCAGTTTATACAGCCGTGAAATGGGGAGAGGAATAGAATTTGCCTGTGGAATTGTGGTGAAGGGAAATGAGAAAATGTTTAGATAGCCCTAAGCACAATGCCAGGCACATAGCAGGTACCTCCAAAAGGTACTTATCATTGGAGAATTTGGACTCCGCTTACTTAATTAGTAACATCAGTGTTCCCTGAACCAACTCTGTACAGTCTGTAAAATACATTTGTTTGTGTGTGTTTGTTTTAAATAAACTCTTATTGGAATAGAGTCTTTAAAACTAGAGAATACGTCTGCTGAATTCTTATCTCAACAACCTTGTAGAAGCTTCCTAGAGCAGGGACTCCACCATACCCTTCAAAATGCCTTGAGTGGTTCCAGGCTGGTGGCTGGGCTCACAGAGGCCACTGAAAATGAATGAATGATGTTTTAAGCATGGTTGCCCATTGGAGTTGTAGAGCATGCACAGCATGCTCTGGTGGAGAGACATGAGAAGAGAACTGTAGGTTCACATACAGTTGTAAGAAATAGTAGAAATGCTTACATGCTCTTAACCAAGATTCCCCCATTAGTAGCATCTTGCAAAATGATATCACAACAAGGATATTGATATTGATGTTGTTAAGATACCACCCCAGGTCCCCTCATGTCACACTTTTACAGTCACACCCATTTCCCTCCTGTTCCTACACCCCCCTTAACCTCTGGAAACTGCTTATCTCTTAGAGCCAGGATGTTGGTGAATGCAGAGCCTCTGTCCCAGCCTTGGACCTTGAAGCCACAGGATGAACTTTGACTGATTGCTAGAATGACATAAATATCTAGATTATTTAAACCATATCATTAAAAATGTTATACAGCCAAGCCTAACCCTTAACTGAGGCAGCAGAGGTCCAGAAAAGGAGACCAAAGAACTGTTATTATGTTAGGGAAACATATAGAGCAGTGGAGGTGATTTCAAAGTAGGAAATAGCAGGCAGATCAAGACAGAGGAGGGCTTGTTACTTTCACACACCACCGCGCTTCCTGCCCCACAGTGCTCACCCTGGCTTTTATTAGGTGCATTTGAATATTTTTATTCTTTATTTTATTTGAGTGTTATCAATAATTTGTCTTAAAATATCCTGGGTGCTACACATATTAAATTTATGAGGATTTATTGCATCCTGAAGTCTGCATTTGGAGTTCCCTCTGTGGCGCAATGGGATCCGCGGAGTCTTGGGAGCACTGGGGTGCAGGCTCAACCCCTAGCCCAGCACAGTGGGTTAAGGATTCAGTGTTGCTGCAGCTGTGGCTTAGGGCGCAACTATGGCTTGGATCTGATCCCTGGCCTAGGAACTCCATATGCAGCAGGGCAGCCAAAAAGAAAAAAAAAATAAAACAAACAAAAAAAACTCAAAAAAATCAGCATTTTATGACTTCTTGAGATGATAGCATTTTTTTAAGGATTTCACTTCTGAATCTCAGAAAGACATTAGTGAGGAAAATAGAATTTGATGTTACGAAATATTCTAGAAATTTGGCTGGTGTGTGCCAGGCTTGATGGGACAACCAGCAGGTTCTGGGGCTTCTCATGGCTGCAAACTCATGCGTATTTCCCTCCCAGGAGCTGAGGTCAGAGAGGATGTGTTTCTCATTTGGAGGGAGATGGAGGAAGCCAGCAGCACATTGGCCCAGATTCGGAGGCTGGTGATCGAGCCTCCCAAGACCGATGTGACCACAACAGACCATGGTAAGTGCTGTTTATGGTCACCAGTGTAAGAGTCATTGCTGCCACTGGTTGGGGATGGGGACTGTTTCCATGTACCTTACCATGCAGAGCTCCTTAGCGTAGCTGTGTGGGGCTCCAGGGGATCCTCCAGAGCTCTGCTGTGGTGTGTGTGTGTGTGTGTGTGTAGGTTGCCAAAGCAAAACCAGACCTGGACAATCAAGTGGTAAAACAGGTTCTATTCAGGGACTGTTGCCATAGGGGAAAGGAGACCTCAGTATGGAACTGGGCTCAGTTATGAATAGATATGTACAATTGGGGATTGACAGCCTTGGGGCAGTGGAAGTCTGGTGGATGGAAAATTACTGAGAGGAAACATCTGGAGAACCCTACCCGACAGGATTCTTGCTGCGGGCAGACCAGGGTGATCAGACATTACCTGGGGGGCGGTGGGAGGGTGAAGTATGGAGGGTGGAGAATTCTGGATAAACTGTCTTAGAAAATTTTTGCTAAATTGGGTAATGCAAAGACAAACATGGAAGACTGTAGCTCAAGATCTAGTTGAAAAGAGGATTCAGAGAAGCCTGAGTTTGGGATAAAAAAGACCTGGTTGTGCTGTTTGTGTTGTGGCTCAGCTATAACGAACCCAACTAGTCTCCATGGGGACGTGGGTTTGATCCCTGACCTCACTCAGTGTGTTAAGGATTCAGCATTGCCATGAGCTGTACTGTAGGTCACAAATGCAGCTTGGATCCTGCATTGCTGTGGCTGTGTGCCGTAGGCCAGAAGCTACAGCTTGAATTCGACCCCTAGCCTGGGAACTTCCATATGCCTCAGGTGTGGCTCTAAGAAGACCGTCCCTTCCTCAAAAGGACCTGGTTGTAAATCCCGACTCCATCACTAGATTAACCTAAATCTATCTCTTTGAGCCTTAGTTTATTCTTCTGTTAAATAATTATAATATTGGTCTTGAGAAATTGTTGTAAAAATTCAATAAAATAACGCATGCTTTGCACTGAGCAGGTATTTAATAAATGTTAGCCTGATCTTTTCTCTTTCACATTTAAGGCAGTGAGTACACTGATTCTTCCTGTGTTCTTGAGTTAGTGAAGAATTTTCCTCTGTGGGGCACTGGTTTCATTTAGGGCATCACTGGTAATAATGGTAGCTAACACAGCACTTAACCTTATACACCAGGCACTGTTCTAGGCTCTTCACAAATATTAACTCATTTAATTGTTACCACTACCTTATGAGGTAAATTCTACTTTTATCTCCATTTAGGATTAAATAACATTTATTAAATACCTGCTTGGTGCAAGGCATGCGTTATTTTACTGATTTTTTTTTTTTAGTAATGAAGCCAGGATTCAAAACAAAGTTCTTCAATAAAAATACTAATGTCTGGCTCCCAACCAAGATATTCTGATTTAATCCATAAAGGGTGTTATCTGGACATTGGGAGAGTTGAGAGCTCCCCAGGCAGTCATAATGGGCAGCAAAGTTTGAGCTCTGCCATGCTGTGTTGCCTCCTGGTACCCAGAGGCATCAGTGTGGGAGGAGAGCAAGGATGCTAGGCTGACCAAGGATGGGGATGTAGTTGAAGAGGAGAAGTGGGGAAGGGGACATGTGTAGAGGCAAAGAGAATGGTGATCCTGCTGCTAAGGTGTTTGTTTTAGGGGTGTTCTGTGGACTGTTCTATGAACTGTCCCCACCCCCAGCCCCGAATCCATATGCCAAAGCCCTAACCCCAGAGAGCTCTCTCTCTTTCCACACATCATACAAAGGAAAAGCTCTATGAGGACAAAACCAGAAGATTGCCATCTGCAAGCCAGGAAGAGCTGCTTCACCAGAAACCAAACCTATAGGCACCTTAATCTTGGACTTCTAGCCTCCAGAACTGTGAGAAAATAAGGTTGTGTTGTTTAAGCCACCCAATCTATAATATTTTTAATAGCAGCTTGAGCAGACTAATACAGGGAATATTTAAGATTGGAGTAGTTAGTCTTGAGAGTTAACAGCGGATTTTTAGATGTTGTTCCTAAAGGAAACAGAAGCACTGTTGGCCTCTGTAATCTTTCGAAGTCTATATCGTCATCCTTTTGTTTCAATTTAATACACACACACACACACACACACACACACACACACACACACACACAGAACTAAAACCCAAAATAATTCCAAGCATAAATTTTTCAAGAGATGCTTTAAATGTAGCATCTTGATTTAAAAAAGAAAATTTGCTCAGGACCTTTCCACTGTTGGATACCCATAGAAGTTTTTGTTACCTTTCTTTGGCCCCGGAAGCCACATGCAGTGTCTGACTTACTCCTGTTGCCACCCAAAGCCCAGTGTTACTGAGGCAAAGGAAGTGTCAGCTGGAGACCCTGTCTCTGCTTTGTGTGAAGCAGTCATTCTCCAGGTTTGGCTGCCAAGGCCTGCAGGCCAGAGGAGCAAGGGTAGCTCTCTGGAGAGGTGGAGGGTCAGGGATGGAGGGGCTCAGGTGGGCTCTCATTGCACATGGAACCTTCATGTGAATTAGGCAAAGTATCCCTTCCTGGACAGAAGCCCCCACCTGCCCCCTGGGCTGGGTGCACTGGTTCAGGGACCAGCTGGTACCTATAACCATAGGACAAGGAGAGCAATATCTGGCTGGGATGACTCATCAGCCTGATGCCTGGAATAAAAAGATAGTGAGGCCACACATTCTAGCTATTGGTAATTTTGACCTCTTTTAATTACCAAGAGCAGTACATGAGAATTCCCTGAGAGGAAAAAACTGACAAAAATATATGAAACATTGGTTTTCAAAGACACTGGACACCAAGCAGCAAAGGCTGTTGATCCTTGAGATACAGGAAAATCCAAGGTGAACTCTGATTGTCCTAGCTTAATGCTTTGAGAGTTTCCAGACCACAGTGTAGGGAGAAGGATCCCAGGTAGAGCACAGCAAACTTATAGGTTTAGTATATAGAGCTAAGAGTCCAGGGAGATCAAGACATATAGGCTTCATAGGACCAAGTACCAGAGAAGAGAGAGGTACACAGAGAGAGCATGGGAAATCTTCTAAGAACCCCCTTGAGATTTCTGCTCAATACTGATATCTCATTCTATGAGGAAATTACCTGAGGCTGGAGAAGATCCTCTGGAAAGAATTAGAAATAAAAAGCTTAGAGCTCCCGCAGGGATATAAACTGTGCCTATTCTCCCCAGCCCAGCTGGGAAAATTTATAAGTCATGGAACACTGGGCAGACTGCTTGGGAAGGTCTTGCCTCAGTAGTGAGGAATGAGTAGCCTTAAACTGAGCTCTGGGCCCTCTTAAGGAATCATCAAAACAAGACATGAAAAGAGAGTTCTTTATAGGTAATTGCATCTCAGAATAATGCTCAAGAAGATTGATAAGAATCTAAAAACACCCAGTACCCAACAAGGTAAAATTCACAATGACTGGCATCCAATCAAAGATTACTAGATATGAAGAGAAGATGAAAATGTTCCCTTTGTTAAGCAATCAAAACTGACTGCGAAAGGACATAGATGTTAGAATTGGTAGAAAAGGACATTCAGCAGTTCCTGTTGTAGCTCAGTGGGTTAAGAACCCATGTCCATAGTATCTGAGAGGATGTGGGTTCAATGCCTGGACTCTCTCAGTGGCTTAAAGATCTAGTGTTGCTGCAAGCTGTGTTGTAGATCACAGATGTGGCTCAGATCTGGTGTTGTCCTGGCTGTGGCATAGGCCTCAGCTTCAGCTCCAGTTCAACCCTTTAGCCTGGGGACTTCCATATGCCGCAGGTATAGCCTTAAAAAGAAAAAAAAAGACATTCAAACAGGTTTTATAACTGTGTTCCACATGTTCAAAACTTAAGTGGAGACAAGGATGTATTTAAAAAAAAACACATGTTAAACTTTTAGATGTGAAGAATTTTAGGGAAGAAAACATCTTAGGTGAAAACACGCTGAACAGGATCAATGGCAAATTAGACAGTGTAGGAAAAAAATGTGATCTTGAAGACATACAATAGAAATGATCCAAAATGGGACACACACAGAAAAATAACAATAAATAACAAACTAAATAATAAACAAAAGAACATCAATGGACTTCAATTCAAATGATAAATATACATGCAGATGGAATTCCTGAGGAGAGGGTAGAAAGAGAATCAGAACAATATTTGCAGAAATAAAGGCTGAAAAATTTCCAAATTTGATGAAAACTATGACCTAGAGATCTAAGAAATTCAATGTATGCCAAGTACTAGAAAATGAGGGAAACTGTACCAACACACATCAGAATTAGTGTGCTGAAAACCAGTAATCAAGAGGAAATATTAAAATCAACCAAAGGAAAAAAGACAGGTGCAAAGGAGCAAAGTTAAGCATGACAGCAGATTACTTGTTGCAAGTGAAAAGACAGTGGAATAACATCTTTTTTTTCTCATTCAAAAAATGGGCAAGACATTTATTATCTGTGCCTCAATTTCCTCATTTGCAAAATTGGGATAATGACAATATCTTTCCAATATGCTGTTGTGAGAATTAAATGAGAAAAAAATATATAACATTTATAACTATGCTGGCAAATAGTTATAAGTAATAATATCTTAAGAAAAGATTGCTCCATGGAGTTCCTGTTGTGGCTCAGTGGTTAATGAATCCGACTAGGAACCATGAGGTTTTGGGTTCGATCCCTGTCCTCACTCAGTGGGTTAAGGATCTGGCTTTGCTATGAGCTGTGGTGTAGGTTGCTGACACAGCTCAGATCCCGTGTTGCTGTGGCTCTGGTGTAGGCTGGTGGCTACAGCTCCAATTAGACCCCTAGCCTGGGAACCTCCATATGCTGTGGGTGTGGCCCTAGAAAAGACAAAAAAAAAAAAAAAGAAGAAGAGATTGCTTCAGAGTTCCTGTTGTGGCTCAGTGGTAACGAACCCAACTAGGATCCATGAGGATGTGGGTTCGATCCCTGGCCTCACTTAGTGGGTTGGGGATCTGGCATTGCCATGACCCGTGGTGTAGGTCACAGATGCAGCTTGAATCCTGCGTTGCGGTGGCTGTGGCATAGGCTCGCAGCTGTAGCTCCAATTGGACCCCTAGCCTGAGAACCTCCATGTGCTGCAGGTGTGACCATAAAAAAGCAAAGGAAAAAAGAAAAGATTGCTCCATTTATTTATTCTTTCATTTGTTGAATATTTTATATGGCTCTGTGTTAGTGAGTATGATGGCAAGTAAAACAGACATGGAAGGGCACCATTTCTTGCTCAGCAAGGGTAGAAAATCAGATGGACATGAAACTATAATTACCAATTAATGTCATATTACTAAGGAAAAGTATAAGCTTTTGAGGTCTCTGGGGTCCAGAAAAGCCTCACTGAGGAAATAAAATTAGAGCTGATATCTGAGGGTTGAGGAGGCAAGTTAATGTGGTAAAAGGGTGTGAGTGTAAAGGGAAAAATTATGCTGGGAAAAAGAATAGCATATGCAAAGGTCCAGAGGCAGGAAAGTACATGGCACTTTAAAAGAATGGGAAAAGATGAGTGTATCCAGATCTTAGAGTTCGAGTTAGCAACTGGCCTGTGATGAGTCTGGAAAGGTAGGAAAGGACCAGATCAGGTTGGGTCCAAAGTCCATGGTATGAGATGTCAGTTCTCCATTTCAGACCAACAGGAAGCCACTGAAGATTTTAAGAAAGGGAATGATAAGATCAGATTTGCCTTTAGAAAAAAATTGCCTTGGCTACTGTGTGGAAAAAGATTGGAGGGGAGGGACCAAGTGAGGATGAGAGAAGAGAGTTAAGATGTTAGTACAGACAAGAAATGCCAGAATATTTGCCTAGGATGATAGTGTGTGAAGATCATACTAAGTGGGCAGACCTGAGGAAGAATTCAAATATTGAACCTGGCAGGAGTTGGGAACAGCTGTAGGTGTTAAGGCTAAGTTCCTAGGTGGATAGTGTGCTGAGGGAATCTGGAGGAGGACATTTTCCCAGCCTGCTTTTACATCTTTAAAGCTCTTTATTGTCAAATGAATATTGATAAGGCTAATTAATAACCAGCAAGTGAGACTGCTATAAAGGGCCAGGATTTTGTTTAACTCAAACATCCATTTTCTCATAGGGAGTGAGAGAGCTCTGTATTTTTCCAGACAACACAAACATAAAAACATCTGCAGAAGGATCGTGTGCAACATTTCCATAAATCAGAGTTAAGCCTCCCACTGAAAAACATCCCCAAAAATGTGAGAGAAGAATTATTTCATTAGGATTCTGTAGATGTGGTGCATTTAATTTAGGAATATTATTGGAAGGTAATACAAGTTATAATGGAATGTCAGAGCTAGAATAATGTTATTACAAAGTGACTATGGTAAATGAAAATAAAAAAAATTCAACTTATCAAGACTTTTAGGATGCATCAAAAGCAGTGCTTAGAGGGAACTTTATAGCATTGAATGCATAAATTAAAAAGAAGGTAGATTTAAAATTAGTAAGCCTCCACCATAGGAAGCTAGAAAAAGAGGAGCAAATTAAATCTAAAGTACACAGAAGAAAAAAAATTATAAAAATTGGAGCAAAAATCAATGTAGTTGAAAACAAAATAAAAATCAGTAAAGAAAATCGACAAAATCAAAGCTGATTCTGGTTCTTTGAAAAGATCAATCAAATCAATAAGCCTCTAGCCAGGCTATCTAAGAACAAAAGAGAGAACACACAAATTAGGGGTATCAGAAATGAAGGAGAAAACATCATCAGAGATCCCATATTAAAAGGATAATAAAGGAATATTATGAGTAACTCTGTTCCCACATATTTGATAACCTAGATGAAAGGCACAAATCTTTCAAATCCACAAATAGAAACAAACAGCCTTAAACACAGGCCTTAAATGAAGCCTTAGACAAGATGGACTTAATAGATATTTATAGGACATTCCATCCAAAAGCAACAGAATACACATTATTCTCAAGTGCACATGGAACATTATCTAGGATTAATCACATTCTGGGCTATAAATTAAGCCTGGGTAACTTTAAGGAAACTAAAATCATACCAAGCGTCTTTTTCGACCACAACACCAAACAACTGGAAATTTAACAACAAGAAAAAAACTGCAAAAACCACAAACATGTGGAGACTCAACAACATGCTGCTAAACAACCACTGGATCACTGAAGAAATCAAAGAGGAAATTAAAAATAACTAGAAGCAAATGACAACAAAGATAGGACACTCCAAAACCTATGGGATGCAGCAAAAGCCATTCTTAGAGGAAAGTTTATAGCAATACAAGCCCACCTCAGGAAACAAGAAAAAGCTCAAATAAACAAGCTAACTTTACATCTAAAGCAGCTCGAGAGAGAAGAATAGACAAGACCTAAAGTTAGTAGAAGGAAAGAAATCATAAAGATCAGAGCAGAAATCAATGAAATAGAAACAAAGAAACCCATAGAAAAGATCAATGAAATGAAAAGCTGGTTCTTTGAAAAGATCAACAAAATTGATAAACCCTTAGCCAGACTTACCAAGAAAAAAAAGAGAGAGGACTCAAATCAGTAAAATTAGAAATGAAAGAGGGGAAATAACAATGGACGTCACAGAAATACAAAGGATCATAAGAGACTACTATATGCTACCATATGCCAATAAAACAGAAAACCTAAAAGAAATGGACAGATTCTTAGAAAAGTACAATCTTCCAAGACTAAACCAAGATGAAATAGAAAAGGTGAACAGACCAATCACAAGTACTGAAATTGAAACTGTGATTTAAAAACTTCCAACAAAAAAAGTCTAGGACCAGATGGCTTCACAGGCGAAATCTATCAAACATTTAGAGAAGCGCTAACAACTATTCTTCTGAAACTCTTCCAAAAAATTGCAGAGGAAGGGACACTCCCAAACTCATTTTATGAGGCCACCATCACCCTGGTACCAAAACCAGACAAAGATACCACAAAAAAAGAAAACTACAGGCCAATTTCACTGATGAACATTGATGCAAAAATCCTCAACAAAATACTAGCAAACTGCATCCAACAATACATTAAAAGGATTGCACATCATGATCAAGTGGGATTTATCCCAGGATTGCAAGGGTTCTTCAATATCCAAAAAACAATGTGTGATACACCACATTAACAAAGTGAAAAATAAAAACCATATGATCCTCTCAAAAGATGCAGAAAAAGCCTTTGACAAAATCCAACACCCATTTCTGAAAAATCCCTTCAGAAAGTGGGCACAGCAGGAACCTATCTCAACATAATAAAGGCCACATATGACAAACCCACAGCAAACATCATTCTCAATGGTGAAAAGCTGAAAGAATTCCCGCTGAGATCAGGAGCAAGACAAGGATGTCCGCTCTCGCCACTACTCTTCAACATCGTTTTGGAAGTCCTAGCCACAGCAATCAGAGAAGTAAAAGAGATAAAGGGAATCCAAATTGGAAAGGAAGAAGTAAAACTATCCCTATTTGCAGATGACATGATACTACACCTAGAGAATCCTAAAGACTCTACCAGAAAACTGTTAGGGCTCATCAATGAAACTAGCAAAGTCGCAGGACACAAAATTAATACACAGAATTTGACTGCATTTCTATATACTAACAACAAAAGATCAGAAAGAGAAATTAGGGAAGCAATCCCATTTACCATCACATCCAAAAAAAAAAAAAAAAACTTAGGAATAAACCTACCTAAAGAGACAAAAGACCTGTACTCTGAAAACTCTAAGACACTGATGAAAGAAATCAAAGATGACACAAATAGATGGAAAGGCATACCATGCTCTTGGAGTGGAAGAGTCAATATTATCAAAATGACTATACTACCTAAGGCAATCTACAGATTCATTGCAATTCCTATCAAATTACCAAGGACATTTTTCACAGAACTTGAACAAAATATTTTAAAGTTTTTTTGGAAGCACAAAAGACCCAGAATAGTCAAAGATATCCTGAACAAGAAAAATGGAGCTGGAGGAATCAGACTCCCTGACTTCAGACTATACTACAAAGCAACAGTCATCAGAACCATATGGTACTGGCTCAAGGACAGAAATATAGATCAGCGGAACAGGATAGAAAGCCCAGAATTAAACCCACACACCTACAGCCACCTAATCTATGACAAAGGAGGCAAGGATATACAATGGAGAAAAGACAGCCTGTTTAATAAGTGGTGCTGGGAAAACTGGACAGCCACATGGAAAAGAATGAAATTAGAACACTCCCTAACACCAAACACAAACATAAACTTCAAATGGATTCAAGACCTAGATATAAGACCAGACACTATAAAACTCTTAGAGGAAAACATAGGCCAAACACTCTCCAACATAAATGACAGAAACATCTTCTCAGATCCACCTCTGAGAGTAATGACAGTAAAAACAAAAATAAACAAATGGGACCTAATTAAACATACATATTTCTGCACAGCAAAGGAAACCCTAAACAAAACGAAAAGACAATCCACAGAATGGGAGAAAATCTTTGCAAATGAATGGACTGACAAGGGATTCATCTCCAAAATTTATAAACACCTCCTACTGCTCAATACCAAAAAAACAAACAACCCCATCAAAAAATGAGCAGAAGATCTAAACAGACAATTATCCAAAGAAGACATACAGATAGCCACAAAACACATGAAAAGATGTTCAGCATCACTCATTATTAGGGAAATACAAATCAAAACCACTATGAGGTACCACTTTACGGCAGCCAGATTGGCCATCATCAAAAAGTCTACAAACAATAAGTGCTGGAGAGGATGTATGTGGAGCAAAAGGAATCCTATTACACTGTTGGAGGGATTGTAAATTGGTTCAACCACTGTGGAAAACAGTATGGAGATTCCTCAGAAAACTAAAAATAAAACTACCATTTGATCCAGCAATCTCACCCCTGAGCATCTATCCAGAGAAAACCATGACTCGAAAAGACACATGTACTTCAGTGTTCATTGCAGCACTATTTGCAATAGCCAAGACAGGAAACATCCTAAATGTCCATCAATAGAGGAGTGGATCAAGAAGATGTGGTACTTATACACAATGGAATATTAACCAGCCATTAAAAGGAACGAAATACCGGCATTTTTAGCAACATAGATGGACCTAGAAATTATCATGCTAAGTGAAATCAGCCATACAATGAGACACCAACATAAAATGCTTTCACTGACATGTGGAATTTGAAAAAAGGACAGACTGAACTTCTTTTCAGAACAGATACTGACTCACAGACTTTGAAAAACTTATGGTTTCTGAAAGAGACAGTTTGGGAGGTGGGGGGGATGCGCTGAGGGTGTGGGATGGAAATCCTATAAAATTGGATTGTGATGATCATTGTACAATTATAAATGTAATAAATTCATTAAGTAATAAAAAAAGCTGATTTTGGTTCTTTGAAAAGATCAATCAAATCAATAAGCCTCTAGCCAGGCTATCTAAGAACAAAAGAGAGAACACACAAATTAGGGGTATCAGAAATGAAGGAGTACACATCACCAGAGATCCCATATTAAAAGGATAATAAAGGAATATTATGAGTAACTCTGTTCCCACATAGTTGATAACCTAGATGAAAGGCACAAATCTTTCAAATCCACAAGGAGAAAGTCTTAATTGGCTTGTACCTATTAAAGAAGTTGAATTAATAACAAATAACTATCCATAACAGAAAGCATCAATCCCACCAAGAGATAAGTGACTCATATGAAAGTGATCCTCTATAAAATTAACAACTGATTTATCATCAGACATCATGGAGGCCAGAGGTAGTGGGATGAAATATTCAAAGTGATGAAAGAAAAAGTCGGTCAACCAACAATGCTATATCTGGCAAAACTACCCATCAAAAGGAAGGAGAAATTAAGATGTTCAAGATAAAAACTGAGAGATTTCATTGCTAGCAAACTTGCCCTATAAAAAATAATAAAGCAAGTCTTTAAGGTTAAAATGAAAGGATATTACAGAGTAACATGATATCCACATGATAAAGACAACTACATGGGTAAATATAAAAAACAGTATAAATGTAGTTTTTGTTTGTAACTTTTTTCTCCTATTTGATTTAAAAGATAACTGCACATAGAAGTCATTATAAGTCTGTGTTCATGGACATATAATGTATAAAGATATAATATATGTGAATAACAGCACAAAGAAGGGGGGAGAATGATACTATACAGGTACAAACATTTTGTGTGCTATTGAAGTTGATTTGGCATTAATACAAACTAGATTGTAATAATTTAGAGTGTTAAGTGTAATCTGGAGAGCAGCCACTAAAAACATACTTCAGAAATTTACTAAAAGAAATGCCCAGGGAATTAAAATGGTATACTAGAAAATATCTTTTTAACAGAAAAGAAGGCAGTAATAGAGGAACAAAAAAGATTCAAGATGTATAGAAAACAAATAGTATTTATTTCTGTTTCTTTGGGAGACTGACCTGAGTTTGTATGGTTGATGTCAGGGAATGTTTTGCCTATGTTTTCTTCCAGGAGTTTGATGGTGTCTTGTCTTACATTTAAGTCTTTCAGCCATTTTGAGTTTATTTTTGTGCATGGCGTGAGGTTGTGTTCCAGTTTCATTGATTTGCATGCAGCTGTCCAGGTTTCCCAGAAATATGTGCTGAAAAGACTGTCTTTTTCCCATTTTATGTTCTTGCCTCCTTTGTCAAAGATTAATTGACCATAGGTGTCAGGGTTTATTTCTGGGTTCTCTATTCCATTCCATTGGTCTGTAGGTCTGTTTTGGTACCAGTACCACACTGTCTTGATGATTGTGGCTTTGTAATGTTGCCTGAAGTCTGAGAGGGTTATGCCTCCAGCTTAGTTTTTGTTTCTCAGAATTGCTTTGGCAATTCTTATTTTTCTGTGGTTCCATATAAATGTTTGGATTGTTTGTTCTAGTTCTGTGAAAAATGTCATGGGTAATTTGATAGAGATTGCATTGAATCTGTAGAATGCTTTGGGTAGTATGGCCATTTTTACAATATTAATTTTTCCAACCCAGGATCATGGAATAGCTTTTCATATCTTTATATCATCTTTCATTTCCTTGATTAATGTTTTATAGTTCTCAGCATATAAGTCCTTTACCTCCTTGTTCAGGTGTATTCCCAGGTATTTGATTTTTTGGGGTGCAATTTTAAAGGGTATTGTATTTCTGTATTCCTTTTCTAATATTTCAGTGTTAGTATACAGAAATGCAACTGATTTCTGAATGTTAATCTTATATCCTGCTACTTTGCTGAATTTGTTGATCAGTTCAAGTAGTTTTTGAGTGGAGTCCTTAGGGTTTTCTAGATATAGTATCATGTCACCTGCATACAGTGACAGTTTTACCTCTTCTCTTCCTATTTGGTTGCCTTTTCTTTCTTTTTCTTTTTCTTTTTTTTTTGTCTGATTGCTGTGGCTAGGACTTCCGGTACTATATTGAATAACAATGGTGAGAGTGGGCATCCTTGTCTTGTTCCAGATTTTAATGGGAAGGCTTTCAGCTTTTCTAGAAATAAAAGTAAAAATAAACCAATGGGACCTAATCAAACTGACAAGCTTCTACACAGCAAAGGAAACCAAAAAGAAAACAAAAAGACAACTCACAGAATGGGAGAAAATAGTTTCAAATGATGTAGCTGACAAGGGCTTAATCTCTAAAATAGACAAACAACTTCTACAACTCAACAGCAGAAAAGCCAATAACCCAATGGAAAAATGGGCAAAAGACCTGAATAGACATTTCTACAAGAAGATATACAGATGGCCAACAAGCACATGAAAAATAGCTCAACATCACTGATTATAAGAGAAATGCAAATCAAACCTACCATGAGATACCACCTCACACCAGTCAGAATGGCCATCATTAATAAGTCGACAAATAACAAATGCTGGAGGGGGTGTGGAGAAAAGGGAACCCTCCTGCACTGTTGGTGGGAATGTAAACTGGTACAGCCACTATGGAGAACAGTATGGAGGGACCTTAGAAAACTATACATAGAACTACCATATGACCCAGCAATCCCACTCTTGGGCATATATCCGGACAAAACTTTCCTTAAAAAAGACACATGCACCTGCGTGTTCATTGCAGATCTATTCACAATAGCCAAGACATAAAAACAACCCAAATGTCCATTAGATGATTGGATTAAGAAGATGTGATATATATACACAATGGAATACCACTCAGCCACAAAAAAGAACAAAATAATGCCATTTGCAGTAACATGAATGGAACTAGAGACTCTCACACTGAGTGAAGTAAGTCAGAAAGGCAAATACCATATGATATCACTTATATCTGGAATCTAATATATGGCACAAATGAACCTTTCCACAGAAAAGAAAATCCTGGACTTGGAGAGTAGACTTGTGGTTGCCGAGGGGGATGGAGTGGGATGCATTGGGAGCTTGGGCTTAATCGGTGCAGACTATTGCCTTTGGAATGGATTAGCAATGAGATCCAGCTGTGTAGTACTGGGAACTATGTCTGGTCACTTATGATTGAGAATGATAATATGCAAAAATAGAATGTGTACATGTATGTGTAACTGGGTCACAATGCTGTACAGAGGAAAAGAATAATGTATTGGGGAAATAAAAAAGAAAACAAATAGAAAAAGAGGTAAACCCTATCATACTTACTGTATTAATAAAAATGAATTAACACTTCTATTAAACAGCAGAGATAGGCAGGATAGATTTTAAAAATTATCCAACAGTATGCTGTCTTTGAAATTCACATTTTAGATTGAAAGACACAAACTGGACGTAAGTCAAGGATGGAAAAAGATATATCATACAAATAGTAACAATCAAAGTGCAGAAATGGCTGTGCTAATTTCAGATGAAATAGACTATAAAACAAAAAGCTTTTACAGAGGAGCATTTAATAGTAATAAAAGGGTCAGTTTATTAAGAGGGCATAACATCGTAAACATATATTCACTTAACAGATCTTCAAGATTTATGGAGCAAAAACTGATGAATTGAAAGGAGAAATAGTCCATCAATAACAGCTGAAGACTTCAATATCCTACTTCAATAATGAATGGAATAACTAGGCAAATGATCAATAAGGAAATAGAAAACTTTAATAACACAATAAACCAAATAGACCTAAAAGATATATATCAATATCTGTACCATGTAACAGCAGTAGAACATACATTCTTTTCAAATGCACCCATATTATTCTCTAGAAGAGACCATATATTAGGCCATAAAACAAGTCTCAATAAATTTAAAAGGATTAAAATAATATATTATCTCTGGTGATGCAAGATCAAGAGAGTGGCAAAGATTTTAATTTCTCAAGGGAAACAGATTTGGGTATCTGTCTTTTTTTAATCCCAGTATTCCCACTCTAGTAGAAGTTCCCATTTTCACTACCACATGAATTTCAGGTTCTTAGCCTTAAGTTCCCAAACTCCATTAATCCTTTTATCATTCCTTAATCTTGATTTTTCCATTTTATACCAAACTTCTTGAATTGGTCTGTGTGTCTCTTGCTGTGTCACGTTATCTTTAAAGAAAGTTGCCTGTAGTATGTCTTGCCTTTTTCACTGGTCCTCACTGATTTTCAGTTATTTTAAATGTCATTTTAGCTGTAGACATATGAAAATGTGGCTTTTGAAATTCTTCTCTTGGACTCTGTCCTCTGCTGGCAGTTCTACGTAGCCTTCACACAGGTTCGTCACTTATGATGACGTCTCAGTGTCATCATTCCTTATCTCAGTGTCTGGTTGCAAGTGTCATCAGAAAGTCACCATTCCTCCTGCAGCTGCCTCATCCACAGCCTACCTTAAAAGTAATTTTTTAAAGCTTTCATCTTTCAGAATCACAGAAGAGAAACATAGAATGATGTCTTTGTTTGTTTGTTTGTTTTGTTTGTTTGTTTTAACAGCTGCACACCTGCAGCATATGGAAGTTCCTGGGCTAGGGGTCAACTTAGAGCTGCAGCTACTGGCCTAAGCAGGCCACAGCCACAGCGACGCCAGATCCGAGCTGCATCTGTGACCTATGCCACAGCTTGCAGCATACTGGATCTTAACCCACTGAGCGAGGCCAGGGATTGAACCTACATCCTCATAGACATTATGTTGGGTTCTTAACCCACTAATCCACAATGGGAACTCCAGAATGATGCCTTTGAGAAGCATTAGCTTCTCCCCCACCTCCTGTCCATTATCCATGCTTTATGGTCTTTATTTTTACATCTACTTTGTTTTTGTCTCTTCGTTCATTTAATTTCCTTTTTTTCCTGCTTACACCCCCTGAGGATTATAGGAGTGAGAGAACTCAGGGTTGGAATTATTTTTCTGCTGGTTTGTAAACAAGTTGGGTAAACCAACTTTTTTCTTTTCAATAGAGAGTATACTTTGATTTTTGCAAGCATTACAAGGAGGAAGTAAAAAATCAATTCATGATGTTCCAGGGGAGAAAAGGCCTAGAATTCATTAGGATTCTTTTCCATTCTCCCATGAGTAACAGTTGCATATGCTAATCATCAGTCCCGAGCTTATTTGACTGTCCACTCAGGGCAGACTCCATAGCTGCCCATTTGGACTTGGTCACATATGGGAGATGTGACTTCAGGCATGTCACTGCATCTCCATGTCCCTCTGCTCTCATGTGTTCAACCCCCGGGATGGTCCAGGGAGTGTTTACCCCGATCTGCCTAGTGGGTCAGTTGTGCGGAATATTGGTGGTAATTCTGTCTCTCCATCCTCCTCCACCTGTCTTGCCCCCCTGCCCCAGTGCCAGGCAAACCTGCTCCACCCTGAGTGCTTTCACAAATGTAGACAAACAGAAAATATCAGTCAGCAAGTGCAGCGAACAAGTGTGTAACTGCCTGGAGACAGGCTGTTTCTCCGAGGCTGTCAACATCTGCCTCCAGGTGGGCCTCATCCTCTCACCTTCAGAGAACCCTTAAGTCCTACCAGCTGGGGCCTGCTGCGCTGGCTCACATGTCTGAAACCTCACCCATCTCTCCAGAAGGGGGCCCAGATCTTTTTCCTGACAGTTGCCACGTTCCCTCACCTGTCCCTCCCTCCTCACTTCTCCCTCCCTCCCTTCCTTCCTTCCTTCTTTCCTTCCTTCCACTTCCAGTTTCTTCTGAACTCTTCCCTTTTCAATTAATTCACAGTGCTCTTTTCCTCTGCCACTTCCCACATGGTAGCTAAGAGTTGGTTTAGTGTCTTATGACACCCGTGATAACGGGTTCGTTGCACAGTGTGTACCAAGCCTGTGATCTGTTAAACAAAAGCCCTGCAAAATGTAGTATGTGGAAAGGGTCTGGGCTAAATGACCTCAGGAAATACTGTTTATGCCTCTGCTCTTGGTGAGCCCCACTGCCGATTCCTAAGAAAAGGCCTTCAGTAAAGAACCTGTTGAAACTTTATTTTCAAGCTCCCCAAACTTTTGGGAAAGGAACACTTTCTCTGAGTATTAGTCACTGTTACAGTAGAAGTATATTGTGGAACGTAATGTGGGAACATTGAACTGGATGCTGTCTGAGAGAGGTTCCAGATCAAGAGCTGTGTATTCATTACCTGATGGTTTCCTTGAAAGCACATGGATCCAGCAAGGCAGAAATGAGATGCCAAAAAAATAGCTTTCAGTGGAGGCAATGGGCCTATTAGTCATGGTTCTTCAGAGACACAGAACCAGTAGGAAGTGTATGTGTATATGTGTGTGTGTGTGTGTGTGTGTTTGTGTGTACATGTAGAGAGGAATTTAAGAAATTGGCTCACATGACTGTGGCGGCTAGTATGTCCAAAATCTGCAGGGCAGGCCAGCAGGCTGGGGCCCCAGGGAAGACCTGGTATTGCAGTTTGGTCCAAAAGCAGAATTCCCTCTTTCTAAGTGATGTCAGTCTTTTTTCTAATGAGCCTCCAACCAAATAGAGGATACCCAGTCACTATTTGGAGGATATAAGCTTGCTGAAAATCTACTGATTTAAGTGTTAATTTCACTTCAGAAACATCATCACAGGGAGTTCCCATCGTGGCTCAGAGGAGATGAATCCAAGTAGTATCCATGAGGATTCAGGTTCAATCCCTGATCTCGCTCAGTGGGTCAGAGATCCGGCGTTGCTGTGAGCTGTGGTGTAGATTGCAGATGCAGCTTGGATCTGGTGTTGCTGTCACTGTGGCTTAGGCCAGCAGCTACAGCTCCAATTCCAATTTAACTCCTAGCCTGGGAACTTCCATATGCAGCAGGTGTGGCCCTAAAAAGAAAGAAAAGAAAAAGAAACACCTTCACAGAAACATCTAGAATAATGTTTGACAAATATCTGGATATTGTAGTCTGGCCAAGTTGACACACAGGATGAACCATCACCATGGGGAGGGCAGTTATGGTGGGAAATCCTGGCTGTGGTCCTCTGGGGGAGGAGTGGGCACTGAGAGACTATGTCCAGTTTGTCTAATATATCCATTATTTTTTAGATTCTTTTCGAATATAGGCTCTTTGTTTTTGCCCACTCGGCTGCCCCGACTACACCAGTGATGTTTCAAAAGCTTTGGCTGGAAGGCCTTACTCATTAAAACATGTTCTAAGATTGATAAGTAGGGGAGTTCCCATTGTGGATCAGTAAGTTAGGAACCTGACTAGTATCCATGAGGATGCGGGTTCAATCCCTGGTCTCACTCAATGGGTTAAGGATCCGGCATTGCCATGAGCTGTGGTGTAAGTTGCAGATGTGGCTCAGATCCAGCATTGCTGTGGCTGTGGCATAGGCTGGCAGCTATAGCTTGGATTCAACCCCTAGTCTGGGAACCTCCATATGCCGCAGGTGCGGCCCTAAAAAAAAAAAAAAAAAAAAAAGTTGATAGTTAGGACTGGGGACCAGGCAGGTTAATCCTGTGACATGGATGGATCTGCCATGTGATTCTCCTGCCCATAAATGAGAGAAAATCTGTAGCAGTCTGTCACCTGAAGGAGACAGGGTGCACTGTGAACTCACATCTCTGTGATAAATGAAGGTATTATCCCGGGCTCCATGGGTGAGAACTCATGTAACACTTCTAATTAAGATGACTGCTGGGAATGGGAAGGACCCCATAATTGGTGACACTAATGAACAGATGACTCCCTCCTTTTCCCCCACCCCCTCCCAGGGAAAACGAGGCTCAGGTGCTGGTGGTATAACTAGCACTGCACATGCAAAGATTTCCCCTGTCTCTCCTTTCTTCAGCTTTGGGGCACTCTTTGGCTCTTTGGCTTTTTTTCTGTTTTCAATTTTATCAGTCTAGTTGATTTCTAATGCTATATTAGTTTCAGGTATGTAGCAAACGGATTCAATTGTACATATACATATGTCCATTATTTTTTAGATTCTTTTCACATAGGCTCTTTGTTTTTGCCCACTCGGCTGCCCTTTTTTTCCTTTATGAAGTTCAGGTTGTTTTGGGGTCTTCCCCGCAACTCCTTTTCAGAGGGCGATGGGGAGCCTGCATCCTGCCCTCAGGGTGACTGCTCTGCCTCATCTTGGGTAAAACTAGGAGTCAAAAATTAGTCTCTGGCTCTTTAAAATCCCTTCTTAGAATTGGTTTGCTCTGTTTTTAGGAAGTTCTTTTATGATCAGCTTGAGTTTATAACTGATCAAGGGCTCCTGTCTTTTTAAAAGAAAGTGACCCAAGAGCATGTGATAGTGTGTGTTGCTATAGCAACAATTGAATGCAAAGTTTAGCTCCTACTACAACTATTGGTCATAAAGAAAGGAGGAAAATAAAGTAAGAATAAAGAGGAGTGGTTCAGTGGGTTAAGGATCTGGCATTGTCACTGCTGTGGCTTAAATCACTGCTATGGCTTGGGTTCAATTCCTGGCCAAGAAACTTCCACATGTTGTGTGTGCAGTCAAAAGAAAAAAAAATAGGAGTAAAGAAGAGACAAAGACTTAGAATATAATCAACAATAATTGGGGAAAAATAGTCACCCAAAGTGTTGCTTCAAAGAAGGTGACCCCACTGACAAAAATGGCCCCAATCTCCTTTTGCTCTTTCCCTTGGATGTAAGATAACATGCAGGGGAAGCTAAGGGAAGCCTTTAATTTCAGCCCCCTGCTCAGGGTGACAAGACACTTTATGAATCACATAGAAACCAACTGCTGGCTTTGGGGATGGTGCCCAAAGGGGCTTTTGATGCCAGACTGGTTTAAAATTCAAAAGCCAAAATCAAGCTTCTTTGAGAAGTTCCAGCTCCAGGAGGATCCAGAGTGCGTTATTTAAAATTTGTTCTATTAAAATTGATGGACATGGCTCATAGGTAACATTAATGGATGGATCCTTTACATATTATTGAGAAATAATTGGCTCTCGAGTGTTCTATTTCTTCACATATTATTCTAATGGTATATCCCTTTAGATATAGTAATGGGTAACCATAGGTAATATTTTTGTTTCCCCAATAGTGAGAGTGCTACATTTTAATTAAAAGTATAATTTGACTTGAGTATGTCTGATAGAAGCATAAAAGGTGGGATAACCACATTGTAATTGAGAAAGCTCTTTTCATCTTATCCTAGTGCTAGACTGCCCAGTATAATGAACTTTGGAAAATCTCAGTGTCCAGATCAGTTAAAACAGAATTGAAAGCACGGGGCCAGGCTTCAGAGGATTCCATATGTGGGGTTGAGAACCACTGATCAAGTGAAAAGAAACTGTAGGGCGAGTGGGCCTATTGTGTGGTGGTACCTGTTTTAAAAACCACCTCTCTGCCCGGCACCTCCTCCCTGTCCTCCCAAGGCTCTGCTGATCCCACCAGGGCTAAAAGCTCAGGCTCTTTCACCTTCCCTCCAGAGGTGTGCAGACAAACATCATCAACCTTTCTCTGGAATAAGAAAGCCCTCATTTATAGCATCCTCTGATTTTCCAATTTTGTAAATGCTCCTGGCGTGGTCAAGTTCACCTTGTCACATGCTACCATGTGTGGAGTCAGGAGGAAAGGTGCACAGCCTGCTCTTATGGGCCAGCTTGAGAAACCCATGCTTCCTCTGTGCCCACCCCCTTACCACCCTCTCGCTTAGGTGGCCAAAGGGGTATTGAACCACCTAGGTGAATACTTTGATGTTTGTAAGATAAGCTGGCTCTAGGGTATTCTGCTCAGGTGACACAATACCTCCTTCCACTTAAATAGATAGCCTTTGGAAAACACCAAGGGAATGGGCCTAAGGCTAGGGATATTAGGGCAATTAGCTTTCTTGCTCTACTTGATCCTGTGAACCTCGGGTGAGTCATAGATGCATCTCCAGGTGCCTGACCAGTTTCCTGAGCCTGCGGGATTGAGAGCCAGACTGTGAGTCAGGATCAGTTTACCAGCTTAAGAGGGGTGCCCCCAGGAGGCAGCCTGCCAGCTTTCTTCTGTTGCCTGACTTCCGCCTCAATGCAGGATCTGAGCCCCTGCTTCTCCTCCCCCTCCCTCGGTACAGTGCACTTTCATGTGACTTTATGTATTGAATCAGTTCAGCACACTTAAGAAGGCCACACAGATGCTATCTGCAGGTGAAGAATTCTGCCAAAGCTCGGAGAGGTTAAGTGGGGTGACTCACCCAAGTTTGAGCAACTTTCACAAGCTATTCAGTAGCAGAGCCAGGAATTGAACTTGGAGCCTCCTAAAACACTGCCTTGTCCATCAGCCATCTCCCCTTATGCAAGGGTCCAGTCAACTTAGGTAGTGGAGGGAGTGAAATGAAAAGCAGCAGTTACCAGGAGTTCCTACTGTGGCTTAGCGTTAATGAACCCAACTAGTATCCATGAGGACATGGGTTTGATCTTTGGCCTTGTTCGGTGGGTAAAGGATCAAGCATTGCTGTGGCTGTGGCTGTGACTGGCAGCCACAGCTGCAATGCCTGGGAACTTCCATATTCCACAGGTGCATCCCTAAAAAAAAAAAAAAAAAAAAAAGAAAGAAAGAAAGAAGGAAAGAAAAGTAACATATTCTTGCCTTCCAGTCTTGTGAACTAATTCTCTGCCAGTCCTACTTTGGAAAGCAGACTCCCCAAAACAAATGTGATTTAACAAAAGAACATGTTTCAGCTTGGGAAAAATATTAAGTTGAGGATGATATATAAAAGTCTTGTGTCATATGAATGGCTGATGAACTGTGACTGCAAAATTACCATTAGGAGCAAATGGGTCAAATCCAGAGGATGCCTGGGACTCTGAGAAGTGGCTGCAGAAATATGGTTTGAAAGCCCAGAAGCTGTCATTTTATGACGTCATTGCGGACTGTTCCTTCCGCCATGCTGATGGAATTGTTGATATAAAAGCCAAACCAGAGAACGAGTCTGTGCAGACCAGTGCGGTAAGTGAAGTGAACTCCTGAGTGGGGCTGTGACCTTCCCTGGGTGCCCTGGGGGTGAGGGGCATCAAGGACCAAGGTTGGAACAGAGAAAGTCCAAGGTCAAAAGGCAGCATGGATGCTGCCTATGAAGAAGGATGCCCCTCTGTTTCCTGCATACATTTCTGTAAATGATAGTTGTAGAAGTGGAGATCAAGTATGAGATGGTTTCTAGATATAAGTGAATTGAACAATAATTATACCTAAGCCAGGAGCTGTGCCTTTAGAGATGCAGGCATTTTGAGTCTCAGAATTGTTCAACATTGTTTCAAAAGAAAAGCCCTTTGTTCCCCTGTATTGCCTGGAAGAGAGAAACTGTTGGTGATTATGCCCCCAAAGCAGTCATTTATATGGTCCTCTTGGGTTGTCACTATCTTAAAGCTGTGTTATTCTAGTGACTACCAGCCAGCCTTTAGTGGATTCCCAGGAAATGTGAAATCAGATTCTCTAAGGGGTTTGAGCACAGGAATGGTCTGTATTATAAACTTTTTTGAAAGCTGTGGTTGCGTTGTGACCATGGGCCTGAAAGGAATGTAGCTTCTGAAAGTGCTTGACCCTGGCTCTCAATGGAAGGATAATGATCTGTCGTCGTGGCTCCTAACCTTTGATGTGCATGAGTCACTGGGTTTTAGGCTAGGCCCAAGAATCTGCATTTATAACAACCCCCAGGTGATCCCAAAGTTTCTGGTCCAGGGGCCACACTTTGAGAAACACTGGCCTGTGGAACAGGATCCAGAAGTCTGTCCAAAGTTTAGAATTATGAAAAGACTAAAAGGTATCTCCATATGAAAGAGAAAATCAGGATAAAATGACTATTCTAAATTTGTAAAACTGAAAGAAATCTCTTTTAGTAGGAAGCGAAGGCCCAGGTACATACTGGAGTGATAGCTGAAATGCAAGCCACAGAGCAGACATGCCGGTCATGGCAGCTCAGCAGATTACTGTCAGAAAATCAAGGTCCTCCCCAAATGCAGCGTCCCTTTACGTATTCTCTATGGCTGTGACCAAACGTCAACATCATCACTTTAGTGTGTCTCAGTCCTGCAGAGGTGAAACCCCAGTCTCTTTGACACTCCCATAGGTTGATGGCCGCTGGCTTCCAGAGGAAGGGCTGTATTCTTCGGGGCCACGTTAGCCACGTGATGTTGTTTGTGTTTTTGCCCTTTTACTCCTATGTGTTTACAGTGAACTGCAAGGAGGAAAATATCACAATCCAATTAGAAAAAAAGGCAGAATTGACGCAAGGCTTGTTTCCTGGCTTACATACTGGGATCCAGAGTAATTGCTGCATTGCAGAGAAATCTCATTTGTGGGTTTCCTCCCCCAGCTCTGTTTTCTGATTTTGTAGATATTATTCAGTAATGTTATTAGTTCAGGAAATTGTACATAATTAAATTTGCATTTTTAAAATACATCAGGCCCTGGATATTTAAAAATATTAATTCTTGTCCATTTGAACATAGCTTACTGCATGCTCCCGACAGTGTGGTCTTCTCTGAATACTGATTTTTTCCTTTTCTTTCTTGACAATCTTAAATGACATTTTATGGGGATAGTTTGAAGAATTTGGTATTATAAATGGGGATTTTTAACCTCAAATTTCTGACACTAACAATAATATCGTAAAAGTTGAGAAGTGTGCCATATAGCTATCTTCTTTCACCAATAATGATGAAAAAGGGACAATTTTATTTTTTGTATCTGGGGCTATGCATCTGAAACTGGATTTATACCTGTGTATATAGTAGAGACAAACCGAGGCTGTGAAATAGGTTGATTATTTAAGGTTTCCCCAGACTCCCACTGAAAAAGACCCCCTAAACTTTTAACTCTAAAAACTGGTTTGTAGATATGGATCCAGGAAATTCATTGACATTGAGAAATAAATGACTGAAAAGGCCTTGCTATGTGGCATTTCTAAGATGGATGCATGGGTGAGGGGAGAGACAAAAATACATTTCTCTTAGGGAATTTCAGGCAAAGTCTAGTAACCTGATATTTTGGGACACTCCTGAAGTCACACTGCATTCATGGCTGCTTATGCTGCTTGAGTCAAAGCCAGCCCTGATGTTCATTTATCCTCTAACAAAATATTTACTGAGCCTTCACTATGTACCAGGCAGTGTCATATGTTGGAAAGTGCACTGGATTTGAATGAGAAGATCTGAGTGTAAACGCTACTTTGACCAGTCACTAAATAGGAGCTGTTGAGCAAGTCATTGAACCTGTTTGAGTCTTGCCCTGCACATCTGTAAAATGGGTGGTGTCAGGTCTAAATTTGAAAATTGTATGTCTGAGCACCATGCCTGGCACTTAGAAGATGCCCACTAGATGTTACCTTCCTTGTCTTCTTTGTTACAAACATTGTGTGCCAGAAAGGAGCATTTATGGACTGCCTATATGATTTACATACAAGGTTTATCTTGTGCTCTCATATCGCATGTGAGAAAAAGAAGTCCCAGGGCCTCTGAGAGGTTAGATGACTCACCTGAGATCTTGTGGCAAGTGGAGGAGGCAGGGATTGGATTCAGATCTGCTGGGCTCTCAAGGGTGTGCTTTTCCCATTTGGACACTCTGCTGCTGGACACCTGAATTTGTGTAACTTACGGTCTGGTGTGTGTCCATCTGGAAATGCACCAGGCACAGTTGGGAAATGGCATTTGGAGTAGGGAGAACGTGGTGAGAGTAGGAGAGAGGATGTTTCCCCTTTCATCTTTGCACTGTGGTAGGGACATGATTCTCCCCTTACTCCAGCCTTGGGAACACTAGGACTGATCCCATCATGCCCTTCCACCCTGCTTACGTCAGTCACCCCTGGACCCCTGACTCTTCTTCCCTGCGTGGTTCTGGCATCCCTTCTCTGAGCCCCCTCTATTCCTCCCCAACTTGTAAATTCCCTCCACCGTGCCCTCTGAACGTAGAAGTCATCACGGGCCCTCTTAGCCCTATGTGCTCTGAAACGTTCCCTTCACCTGCTTGTCTGCTGCCTCATTCAAGGACCCTGATTTCTTTCTCATCTCCGTGGGCCTGTGTGCTCAGAGGTGGTGGCCACCTCCTTGCTCCTCTTTGCTGTTTCTTGATCATTCTCCCTCCCTCTTCCCCATCATCAGAATGCACCACCCACTGTACCTTCTGCGGTTGATCTTTACTGAGCCCCAGGCCACCATCAGTCCCTGTGGATTATAGCTTATGGCTTGCTGTCACTGGCTGCAACTGTTTCCATAGTTAGTGATGTCAGCTCTGTGTGGAAGACCTTTCCCGTGCCCTGACCTTTTGTTTCTCTGAACCCTGTTCAATGACTTTCTCCTGCACTTGTCTGTCACATGAGTCACTGTGTAATCATAACCCACATAATCAAGTCCTAAGGCTCCACTCGCTGGCCACTTGTTAAAGGTCATTTCCTCTACTACCCTAATTCCAGCCTCTCAGTCCCACTGAAACAGGTTATTGTTTCTACGACTTTCTCTCTGTCCTTTTTGTCCCTCTCATACCCTCAACTGTTTCCCTTGCCCTCGCGTTATTGCACTCATCTGGAGGAACCCCAGCGTTGGTTCGATCCAACCTTCTGCCATGTATCCACGCAGTTGACTCTAATGATGGAAAGGGGAGAAACACACAGCCACCTGGTTTCATTTTAAATTCATGACATTTTGGAGTTCCCGTCATGGCGCAGTGGTTAATGAATCCGACTAGGAACCATGAGGTTGCGGGTTCGGTCCCTGCCCTTGCTCAGTGGGTTAATGATCCGGCGTTGCTGTGGTGTAGGTTGCAGACGCGGCTCGGATCACACGTTGCTGTGGCTCTGGCGTAGGCCGGTGGCTACGGCTCTGATTAGACCCCTAGCCTGGGAATCTCCATATGCTGTGGGATCAGCTTAAGAAATAGCAAAAAGACAAAAATAAATAAATAAATAAATAAATTTTAAAAATAAATAAATTCATGACATTTAATTTCGGGAGGTTCTTTTGTGCTGCCTGGAATCCTACGCTGCTTTGCAGTCTGCTCACTCTTGCCCTCCAGGATGTCTGCCTTCTTTCTCTGCAGACTTCCAGCACCTCCTCCTCCACACACGCTTCGCAGTTCATTGAACATGGAAGTTAACATCCACGAACATTTGCCTCCATGTTACAAAGACCCCAGCATCTGTGCCTGTATGCCCTACCCTTGTTTCTTCTAGATGGCTGAGTGGTCCTCACCTCTGTCCAAGGTCAGCCCTGCCACGTGTGCACTGGTCTCTAACCTTGAGTTCATCCATCTCCCCTTTCTAGTCTGTGTTATCAATATTGCCTTCTTTTCTAGATCATTCCCATCAGCATAAAAACACGGCGTTATGTCTCCTATCTTAAAAATAGTTTTTCGGCCCCCATCTTTCTCTCTGGCTCTGGCCCATTTGCCTCATTCTTTTGCTCCTCTTTGGAACACAGTGCCTCAATAGTTTCATACATTCTGTTTCTCCAATTCCATAGTTCTCCCGTGCTGTCTTGAATCAGAGTCAGGCAAAGGTCCCTCTCCATGAAAATCCACTCTTTCCAGGGACCCCTGAACTGCTAAATCAGAGGTCAGTTCTCAGGCACTTTTTCTTTGTGTGTGTGTGTGTGTGTGTCTTTTTTGCCATTTCTTGGGCTGCTCCCTCGGCACATAGAGGTTTCCAGGCTAGGGGGTCGAATCGGAGCCGTAGCCACCAGCCTACACCAGAGCCACAGCAACACGGGATCCAAGCTGTGTCTGCAACCTACACCACAGCTCACGGCAATGCCAGATCCTTAACCCACTGAGCAAGGCCAGGGATCGAACCCGCAACCTCATGGTTCCTAGTCGGATTTGTTAACCGCTGAGCCACGACGGGATCTCCCTCTCAGGCACTTTCTCATTTGACCTATTATCATTTGCTCTGGTCGGTTACACCATAAAATTCTTTTGCTTGCAGAGAATACACTGTTCTGTTTTCCCTCCTACTTCACGGGCCAATCTTCCTCAGTCTTTGTTACCTTTTTTCCATGTTGCTGACCTCTGCCTGCTGAAGGGTCTCCTGGCACAGTCCTTGGACCTATTCTGTCTTTGCTCTCATGCTCTGGGTGATCTCGTCCAGCCCCAGGGCTTTTAATAAGTCATGTGCATCCTGTTGACTTCCAGGTTTAAGTCTCCAGCCCCAGGAGTTCCTGTTGTGGCTCAGTGGTTAACAAACCTGACTAGGAACCATGAGGTTGCGGGTTCAATCCCTGGCCTTGCTCAGTGGGTTAAGGATCCAGCGTTGCTGTGAGCTGTGGTGTAGGTCACAGACATGGATCGGATCCCATGTTGCTGTGGCTCTGGTATAGGCTGGCAGCTGCAGCTGTAGCTCCGATTAGATCCCTAGCGTAGGAACCTTCATGTGCCGCAACTGTGGCCCTAAAAAGACAAAAGACAAAAAAAAGTCTCCAGCCCCAAATCCTTCATGGACCTTCACCTGACTGACTCCCTGCCATGTTGCTGGGATGTGTCTATTAGGCATATTGAACCTGACACACCAGGCATTAAATCCTCATCTTTCCTTCAAGGCTGCTCTCCTGCGATCTTCCTCCTATCAATTCATTGCTGCTGTACTTTTTTAGTACTCTGGCCTGAAAACCTGAGTCATTCCTGACTCCTCTCTTTTACCTCATACTCACATCTGACTTATCATTAAATCCTGCCAGTTCTATCTTCATAATATATCTGTAATTCAAAATGGGCCACTTCTCAGCATTTCTGCTCCTACCCCGGTCCAAGCCACCTAACTGACCTCCTGACTCTGCCCTTAACTATCTCCAGACTGTTCTCAATGGAGCATCCACAGCTATCCTTTAAAATGATGAAGTTTTAGAAACTTTTGAATTATAAGACTTAAAACTGTAAATGATGTTATTTCTCTAAGAGAATACCTCTTAAAAATTCTCATCACAGGACAAAAATTGCACCTGTGTGGTGATGGATGTCAGCCAAACTTATTGGGGTGATCATTTCTCTGTATCTCCATATATCAAATCATTACATTGAACACCTAAAACTAATATACTGTTAAATGCCAAGTGTACCTAATTTAAACACATGGTGTCACTTCTTATGTTAAGGCCCTTGGATGGTTCCTTTGCTCACTCAGAGGACAAGACAGAGTCATTTCCATCAGTGAGCAGGCTTTAGAGTATCTGCTTCCCTGTCCTTCTCCTCCTCTTTCTCTAGCTGTATCTTGCTCTTTCCCTCCCTCACTGAGATTCGGCTACACTGCCTTTCCAAAAGTCTACAGACATCACAGGCAAATGCTTACCTCAGGGCTTTTGCACTGGCTGTGTCCTTAGACTCCTCCCACTCCCCTGAATGGCTGCACTCCTTCTTCCTTCAGCTCTGCATGTATTTCACCTTCTCTTTGAGGCTTTCCCTTCTAGGTTTTAACTTGCCCCCTCTCCCTCGGCATTCTCTGTTCTCCTTCCTTGTCTTATTTGTCCCCATAGCACTTGTCATCATCTGACCTGCTAGGTAATTATTGGTTTATCATCTGGCTCCTTTCCTGTCCTGTGAGCTCTATGAAGGTGGGAATTTTGGATTGTGTTCCTGGTGCTGGAAGAGTGGTGTGCTTGATGCATTTATAAACTGGTTGGATGAGTGATAAAGACAGACCTTAGCAAAGCTCTTTGTGGGAAGACTTTGTCCTTGGGCTAGTTCTTTATGTCCAGGAGAGGGTGCTATATGTGGAATGGGGTTCTCTGCTGCTTTTCTTCATTTGGGGCTGGGAGTAACGATGGAAGGCTGTTGCAGATGTCTCAAATTCCACCTCATGTAGATCTCTCGGACTCTCTAGTCCACTAGGAACTCTTTCTTCTTTGCCAGAACTTGCCTAGTCGTTACTGTCTCAACCCAGGCCCAGGCACTGGGTGTCTAGTGCTCTGCATTGCTACTTTCTTTGTGTTTGTGCATGTGTGTCTGTGTATGCAAATAGTTGTCTCTCTGCTGGAAACATTAGCTTCTCTGGGGCACAAGTGAACTGCACCTGTCTTTTTGACCGTCATTCATGACATCAAGCACAGGGCTCCACATGGAGCAGGCCCTGGTGTATGTTTGGTTAAACCAACTGTTGCATGGTTTTATGATGGCAGCGAGACCGGGAGCTGAATAAATTAGGCAAAAGTGGAGGTGCCATCTGGGGGCTTTTCTTCTTTGAATGGTTTCTGAGTGGCTTCTGTCCTTTGTCTTTTCCTTAGGAGACCAACAAGAAGACAGTCCATGCGAAATACTGCAGCAGATTTGTCCATGCCCCCTGGAAGGATGGGAGCTTGGTCCATGTCTGCATTACCAAGGAGAAGTATACGTGGTACAGTGAGAGAGTTCATGCAGTCCTGGCTCAGATCCAAAGGAGGTTGGTGTATTTGCATGAGGGTGCAAGTGTCCCGTCTCTCTCAAAATTCAAATCTGGTTGACATCTTGATACAGCTCAACCAAAAGAAATGGCCTTTAGGCATTGTTACATCAGGATTGCCATCTGACGGTTTGCTGGTTGCCTAATTGTTAATAATAAAAGGGGATGTTTGGATGCATATTCCAGGCCACTTTGATGCCATTGCAGACTTTGAAAAACAGCAAAGATGTAGTTATCGTGTTGATGGTACATCACTGTTGGAGGCAAAAGAACACTTCTGCTTATGTCTTGCATGTTTTTATGGGCCTCATGTGTATAGCAGACTGTATTACACCTGTCCTCTAGACTCTTGAATATTACATTTCCAGGCAGCTCTTACAATGCTATGAAAAATTTGAGTACAATGGAATAATAGATAATTTTAGAAATCAGCTAAAAGTAACTTCATGTGATTCCTCTCAACACTGTTGGTTCTTAAAATCTGGTAATGCTTGTAAAAGTCTAGTGCTTTGATCTCAACATCAGCCCCATGGGGTGACCTACCTTAAGGCTTTCACCCACACCCCCACTCCAAGGCCAGGCAACAGCTCTAGACTATGAAAACCACATCCATTTAGGTGTAAGGGTTCTAAGGTCAGATAGAGCTGGATTCTAATCCCACTCTTCTTATTTGCTATGACCCTGCATTTTTGTGCATCAGCTTTCTCATTTATAAAGTAAAAATAATAATGCCATTTACAAGTATGTTCTGTGGATTAGATGAGATACTAAATCTGATGTTTAGGCTACCACCCAGCCTGCAGTAGTCATGTGCAACCAGAGCTTCTTCCCTTCTTTCATATTTTCTGTTATAAAGCCAAAAGCTGCAGACACCTGTCTGCCCCATATGTACTCCACAGAGCCCCAGTTTCTCAAAACCCAGCTGGTGATGGGTTACTCAGAAGAAGTAATCCTAGTGTCTGTAGTCTTCCGTCCTGATGGTTTTCGGGTTGACTCCATGGGAAGAGTAATTTGGGTTCATATCTGGGGAAAGAGATGCTGCTTGGAAGACCTGGGGGCTCCTGGGTCTGTTTGTCCCTCTCCTCCAAACAGCTAGAATGGGTTGTTGGGAAGTTTTCTCTCTTCTTGTACTTTCTAGAAGACTTCATGGAAAATTTGTAACATTTCCCCTTTACATGTTCAGAGAATTCAACTTTGAAGCCATCCGGGCCTGGAGCTTTTCTTGATGGGAAGTTTTTTTGTTTTTTTGTTTTTGTTTTTTTTCTTAAACTCTGCATTTAATTTCTTTAAATGCACATAGGGGTGATATTGTTCATCTGTGTCGTCTTTATTTTCTATCAAGTATGACTCATCTCTGTCTTTAATAAGTCTGACTAGAGGTTATCCACCCTATCAGTCTTCTTAAGGAACTGGCTTTTGGTTTCATTGGGTTTTTTCTGTATAGGATAATTTCCTTTTTGTGCCATTGATTTCTACTCTTAGCTTTATTATTTCCTTCTTTCTCTTTATTTTGGGTTTGAGATTTTTAAGATAGATGCCAGATCTCTGATTTTGACCTTTCTGTCTAATATAAGCATTTAATTTTATAAAAAATTTTCCTCTGAGTACTGCTCTAGCTGTCTCTCACAAGTTTTGATACATTGTATATTATTTCATTCACCTCAGAATATTTTCTTATTCCTCTTTGATTTCTTCTTTGTCCAAGGGGTTATTTAGATATGTGTTGTGTTCTTATATGTAAATTTTGTATCTGTGGATTTTCCTGACAGCTCTTAATTTCACTGTGGGCAGAGAAATACTGTATAATTTTTATTCTTATAAATTTTTTGAGAGAGTTCCCATCGTGGCTCAGCAGAAATGAACCTGACTAGCATCCATGAGGATGCAGGTTCAATCCATTGCCTTGCTTGGTAGGTTAAGGATCTGGCATTGCCTTGAGCTGTGGTATAGGTCAAAGATGCAGTTTGGACCCAGCATTGCTGTGGCTGTGGCATAAGCCAGCAGCTACAGCTCCGATTCGATTTTAGCCTGGGAACCTCTGTATACTACAGGTACAGCCTAAAAAAGCAAAACACCCCAAAAAGAAACAAAAAAAACCAAAACAAAATTTATTCAGATTTTTTTTTTGGCCCAGAATATGAAGGAGAAAAACCACTTTGTTGAGAGCAGTGTACTGTAAATATCTCAGCTCAAGTCAGTTGATAGTATTCTATGAGTCTTCCATATTATTACTGACTTTCTGTTTAATTGTTCCTTAAATCATTGAGAGAAGTGTTGAATTCACCAACTGTAGTTGTGGATTTGTCCAGTTTCCCCTTCAGTTCCATCATTTTTTTTCCTTCAGGCATTTTGAAACTTGATTAGTAGTTACATGTACATTTAGGATTGTTATGTCCTCTTTATGAATCAACTCCCTTATTATTATGAAATATCCCTTTTTATCTTTGATAATATTCTTTGTTATGAAATCTGCTTTGTCTAATATCAGTGTAGGTATTAAATACCAGCTTTCTTCTGATTGTTTTCTGCATGATTTGTCTTTTTTTTATCCTTTTACTTTTACCTATTTCTTATATTAAAATAGGCTTCTTGTAGACAGAATATATAAGGGTATTATTTTTAATCCAATCTGACAATCTCTGCCTTTTTGTTGGAATGTTAAGATCATTTAATATGATTATTGATTTGGTTGGATTTAAACCTAAGATCTTGCTATTTGTTTTCTATTTGTCTCACCTGTTCTTTATTCCCTTTCTACTCTTTTTCTGGTTTGTTTTGTTTGAATATTTTTTATGATTCCTTTTTATCTCCACTATCGGCTTATTAACTCTACCTCTGTTTTGACTGTGTTAGCATTTATAATATATATCTCAAATTTATCATAGTCTACCTTCAAATAATGTTATATCACTTCATGTAAATAATAATAATAATAATGATAAAAACTCTTCCAGGAGTTCCTGTCATGGCTCAGCAGTTAACAAACCCCGCTAGTATCTATGAGGATGCGGGTTCTATCCCTGGCCCCAATCAGCCAGTTAAGGATCTGGCATTGCTGTGAGCTGTGATGTATGTCGCAGATGCAGCTTGGATCTGATGTTGCTGTGGCTGTGGTGTAGGCTGGCAGCTGCAGCTCCTTTTAGACCCCTAGCCTGGGAATCTCTGTATGCTGCTGGTGCAGCCCTAAAAATACAAAAAAAAAAAAAAAGATTATTTTCTATACCACTAAATTTTATTATATTATGATGTGCCTTGGTTTTTCTTTTTTCTTCTGTTTTGTTTCTTTGAATTTCTCATGTCCGTAGATATATTGTATTGTCTCAAAATTGGAAACACTATGTCTTCAAATATTTTTCTGTCCCACTTTCCCTCTCCTTAGTCTCTAATTACATGTTAGACTCCTTGATATTGTTCCATGGGTTGCTTATTTTCTATTATATTTTTTAGCCTTTTTCTCTCTGTGTTTTATTCTGAAATTTTTACTATTTCTATGTCTTTCTTAAAGTTCCCTGATCTTTTCTTCTGCTGCTGTGTACTTTACTGTCAATAGTATGCAGTTATTGTGTATCTCTAGAAGTTTCCTCGGGGGCTTTTTTAAAAAAAATTTTCTTCCATTTCTCTTGCCATTCTGCTCTTACTTTATCTTCTTGAACATATGGATTATGTTTATAATATCTACATAACATTCTTTTCTGCTAATTCTATCATCTTTGTCATTTTGAGGTCCGTTTCTGTTGATCTATTTCTTCTGGTTATGGATCATTTATTCCTGCTTCACTGTGTGCCTAGTAATTTTCCACTGGATTCCAGACATTTTGAATTTTACGTTGTTGGGTGCAGATTTGGTTGTATTTTTTACGTGTGACTTGTGATGCAGTTGAGTTACTTGGCATCACTTTGATCGCTCTGGGACTTGCTTTTATGTTACATTAGCACAGGTGCAGGGAAGCCTTTAGTCCAGGGCTATTTTGGTCCTGTGATTAAGACAATACCCTAGTGAGGACTCTGCTTGATGCCACATGCATTGTGGAGGCTGTTCCACTCTGGCTGGTTGGAAGATGAAGCATTCTCAGCTCTGTATAAACTCTGAGGGCTTGGTCCATCTATTCCTTTTCAGTGATTCATTTCTGGCTTCATTAGTTCCTTCACAGGCATGCCCTGATCATTACTAAGCCAAAATTTCCAGGGCAGACCTCTGGAGGACATCTCCTCTCCCTTTCTCTCTCTCTCTGCCCTCCCTAACTATTTTTCTCTCCTTCTATGCAGTGATCTCCTTCTCAGTATATTACACTATAAAGTCCAGTTTCCTGGGCTTTGTTGAACTCTGAACTCTGTTTCAAGGTGTTTTTTTGTTTTGTTTTGTTTTGTTCTTGTTTTTTTTGTCCTCTACACCCTCTTCCTTAGGCTTTGCCTGCAGCCATGAATTAATTTACATCCTTTGATGGGATCCTGAGCCTGGACCACAGAAGCAATCTTGCTTACATAAGCACCTTGCACTTGGTTATTATTGGAATTTGGGGTTGCTTGACTCTATCCATATGCTTCATGGAAGCTGCAGGAATGTGCTGACATTACTATCTTGGCTGTAGTCAGCAGGGTTAGAAAAATAAATGGTGTGAAGTCATAGCCGAAGGCCTCAAGATATCAGAGAACTGGAAGTAGTGGGCTTTTGGCTTTGGAACTTAATATTGGACTTATTTTTTCTGTGCCATTGATTTTCCTCTGTGGATGTATCATTAAGTTCTTAGGGAGATGCTCTCATTGCCATAGACTCTAATCATTAACTTTCAACTATTTCCTGCCTAGGATTAAATGGCTACAGGATGGGAGCCAAGTCCTCTTTGGAAAAGTGCATAGTGATTGTGTCTACATTCTCATCGACACCTCTCACTCCATGAAGGGGAAACTGGACCTGGTGAAGAACAAGATCATCCAGCTCATCCAGGTGTGGTTGAGATCATGCACGTGGGGGCCTGGGAATCATGAGTGTATCTCTGCCTGTCCAGCCTTGAAGTGCTTATGAGAGATGCACAGGCCAGGTTTGCACTCTGAAATCACCAGGAAGCCTATGCAGAAAAGGGCTCCCTTTTACCAGTGAGAAACTCATCAGTTCTTTTCAGGGAAGACCTTCTGTCCACGGGTCCTTCCTGTAATGTGTGGGTTGCTGAGGGAATTTCTATGTCTATTTCTCCAGGTTTTCTCTGTCTGGAAATCTGTGGTGTGCACATGCCTCCATTGTTTTCCAGACACACTTCAGCTCAGCAGTTTCATTCTAATTTCCCATGTGTATCAGAGAGGCTTGTGTGCCCTGGCCTCAGAACTGATGTGTGGAGGAACGTGGGCCAGTGGTCAGGAGCTTCCAGTCTTTATTCCACCTGTACTGCCTCTGAGTCCTGTGACCTGAAGTCCTTTGCTTATGCTCCCAGTCCTAGTTTCCACATCTATAAATGGATGGGCATTAGAGTATTGTTAGGAGGTGTGAATGTGAATCACAGAAAACAATGGAGTGTTTGACAAATACAAGATACAGTTTTGTTTAATTTGATGAACTTCTACTGGAGAAATAGAGGCTGAAGTAAGGCAGGTGGACAAATCTTCAGCCAAATAACAGCCTTCCAAAAAGATGATCACCAGTACCATACGGTTTTGATGACTGTTGCTTTGTAGTATCATCTGAAGTCAGGGAGTCTGATTCCTCCAGCTCCATTTTTCTTTTTCAGGATGTCTTTGGATATTCTGTGTCTTTTGTGCTTCCAAACAAAATTTAAAATATTTTGTTCGAGTTCTGTGAAAAATATCCTTGGTAATTTGAAAGGGATTGCATTGATCTGTAGATTGCCTTGGGTAGTATAGTCATTTTGATAATATTGACTTTTCCACTCCAAGAGCATGGTATGCCTTTCCATCTATTTGTGTCATCTTTGATTTCTTTCATCAGTGTCTTAGAGTTTTCAGAGTACAGGTCTTTTGTCTCTTTAGGTAGGTTTACTCCTAGGTATTTTATTCTTTTGGATGTAATGGTAAATGGGATTGCTTCCCTAATTTCTCTTTCTGATCTTTCATTGTTACTTATGGTTTGCAAAGGAGACAGTTTGAGGGGTGGGGGGATGTACCGGGGTTGTGGGATAGAAATCCTATAAAATTGGATTGTGATGATCATTGTACAACTCTAAATGTAATAAATTCATTGAGTAATAAAAAAGGAAATATGTACACAGTTGGGTATATGCTCAACAAACTAGCCATCAATTTTTAGAATATCTGTGCTCATTGATATTTACTGATTTCGTACCCACGGAAAAAAAGAAAAGAAAAAGATGATCACCAAAGCAACATCATTTTAGGTTTCTCTCTTTTTTTTAACCATTTTGCATTTAGTGTTCATATTCAGCATACCATTAATCTCAGTATTAAAGACTAGATTTGGAGTTCTCTGGTGGCTCAGCAGGTTAAGGACCCTGCATTGTCATTGCTGTGGCTTGGGTCACTGCAGCATTGTGGGTCCAATCCCTGGCCCAGGAACTCCTGCATGCTGCAGGCATGGCCAAAAAAAAAAAAAAAAAGTCAAAATTTAATATCATAGTATATGTATATAAACTTATACATATGTGTTCATATATATATATTTGTCTAGTTTAATATACAAACTATAGGTAAATTTTATTTAAATGCCTTTTATACTAGATAAGATTTTCTCTACTGAATGTAATTTTTAGCTCCTAGAACTGAAAATAGTGTCCAGCCATGGCCTGTCTTAACTTTTTCTCATATTTGAGTGGTTTCATGGTTAAATCATAATTGTGTTTTGCAGGAACAGCTGAAATATAAAAGGAAATTCAATTTTGTGCAGTTTGATGCTCAAGCTGTGGCTTGGCGGGAAAAGCTTGTTGAAATCAATGAAGACAATCTGAAAGCAGCCCAGGCCTGGGTTAGAGACATTAAGGTAAGAAGGAGACTGGGTCTGGGGAAAGAAGGTTAGAGATGAGGCTCGAAATACTTGAGAAAGTACTTTGAACTTCAAGGATGGCAGTGGCTTCACAATAGACATTCCTTTGTTTACAAAGGTAGCATTAACCCAATCTTTCTCTCTCTCTTTTTATAAAATATTCACATTAATTGCTTTTTTAAAAATTTATTTTATTGAGTATAGTCCATTTACAATGTTGTGTTAATTTCCACTGCATAGCAAAGTGATTCAGTTTTACATATGTATCATTTTTTCATATTTTTTTCCACTATGGTTTATCATAGGATATTGAATATAGTTCCTTGAATACTGTATAGTGCTATACAATAAGTCCTCTTTGTTTATCTAGTCTGTGTATAATAGTTTGCATCAGCTAATCCCAAACTCCCAATTCTCTTGCATCAATATCCTAACATTTAGATAAGCTTCTACTGAGAGCACTCTGTTTCCACACCTACCCTTGGCTCAAGTCTCAGCCTCTTTATGAAAACAAACTTGAAACTATAATTTTTTTAACTTAAACATTCACACTTGTTTCTTCTGACAGTTCATTATTGTTTCAAATGATATATTACAGCTAATTTTTTAAAATAAATGACAGAATGCTTGTTGATCAGCAGGACAGATGATCAGTGGGTTTTTGTGGGTTTTTGTTTTTTTTTTAATCTTTTTGCCATTTCTTGGGCCGCTCCCCCAGCAAAGGGGTCGAATCGGAGCCATAGCCACTGGCCTACACCAGAGCCACAGCAATGCGGGATCCAAGTCGCGTCTGCGACCTACACCACAGCTTACGGCAACACCGGATCCTTAACCCCCTGAGCAAGGCCAGGAATCGAACCCGCAACCTCATGGTTCCTAGTTGGATTCGTTAACCACTGAGCCACGACAGAAACTCCTATTACAGCTATTTTTAACAGCGGACTTTATTCAAAAGTAATGCACTTGTGAAACTGTACCCTATGATGTGAGTGGTTCAGGCTGAGAGCAAGGATGGAGGTAGGGCGTCCAGATATAATAAGAAGGTGAAAACTTTCTTCAGGCCTGCATTTTACTTAGAAGACTTCAAAGCTACTGCTCTTGACATTAAAACAGACTGCAAAGGGTTTTCCTTTCCTTAAATTTTCTCTTCTCCAATTTATCTTAATTTTAAAATTTCCTCTTTCCACAACCACATAGCATTCCAGATATATAAGATATACTAACATTGAAATCAAGGGCTATTCCTTTTTTTTTTTTTTTTTTTGCCTTTTTAGGGCAACACCAATGGCATTTGGAAGTTTCCAGACTAGGGGTTGAATCGGAGCTACAGCTGCGGCCTATACCACAACCATAGCAACGTGCGATCTGAACTACGTCTTTGACCTACACCACAGCTCATGGCAATACTGGATCCTCAACCCACTGAACAAAGCCAGGGATCAAACCCAAGTCCTCATGGATACTGGTTGGGTTCATTAACTGCTGAGACACAGTGGGAACTCCCCAAAGGCTATTCTTAAAAAGTCAAATAACAGATCACAGATATCTTTAGAACAGTTCAGGAGTTCCCGTCGTGGCACAGTGGTTAACGAATCCAACTAGGAACTATGAGGTTGTGGGTTAGATCCCTGGTCCCACTCAGCGGGTTAAGGATCCGGTGTTGCCGTGAGCTGTGGTGTTGGTTGCAGATGTGGCTTGGATCTGGCATTTCTGTGGCTCTGGCGTAGGCCGGCGGCTATAGCTCCAATTGGACCCTAGCCTGGGAACCTCCATATTCTGTGGGTGCAGCTCTAGAAAAGACAAAAAATAATAGTAATAATAATAAAATAAAATAAAACAGTTCAGTGTCTAAGTTTAGAGTCCTGGATTTGAAGAAGCCACATTATGGACATTAGTAGAGCTCCTTGACTATTAACCAGGCAGGGCTTGTGCTGTCACTGAGATATTCTGGAGTTCCTCTGAGATTCCTTTTTTTAAAATGGGAGAAGTAAATATATTCTATAGGGAATAATAAGGCCTGTAAAAATTTGTCCTAACTGGCCATCTTAAGCAGAGAAAGAGTATTAAATTCATACCCACCTTGTTAAATGTTTGGGGTTATCCAATAAATTTCCTTGGGACATATGTTATCTTCCTTTATAGACTATAGGTAACAGGAAATATCATAATTCAGGGCCAACTAATCTAGAGTTGGTGATAATAAGATAATATATATGTAATCTATTGGATAAAAACATTAGTGGGTTCTGCATTATATAAAAATCACTAATGAATAGAATCAGCCATATAAATGGCTAGAAATAGAACTCAGATCATTATTTGTAAAGTGTGGTTCTGGTCTCTTCAAAAACCTTCACTGAAGCACCCTGGCTTGCTTGCTGAATGTACAAAATTTGTTTTCAATAAGACCAGATTCCTGTATTATTCTTTGGAATAATAAAGCAATAAACCCTGTAAGTTCAGGACACTACTCAGGCTCTATGAGCCTGCCATGTGCTGGTGTCACATTGCAGTGGTCAGGTGGTATAGCCAGCCCTAAGGTCAGAGAAGCACAACCTGGGCAGCACCTGCCTGGTAGGTTGGTCTGGGTTATGATCCAAGGTTGCTGCTGGAGCAGATGCGAAACAGGTGCTGCTTGCTGACTGGCTTCCCTGTGGTTCTCATATGACTTACTCCAGCTTTTCTACCATCTCTCCAGCCATACCCCCAACATGGGCTTGTCAATAAGATTCAGAAAGAAGCCTTGTTCTTCTGCTAACCACCTGAGCTACATTGCTGCTGCTCAAATGCAGCAGCAGTTTTTATCTCTTTTTCTTAACTTTTTATTTTGAAATCATTTTAGACTCAACAAAAAGAGTAGCAGAAATAGTATAGGGAGTTTTAATACACCATTCATCCAGCTTCCCCCAGTGTTAAGTTGGAACATAACCATAGCACAATTGTCAGAACAAAGAAAATTACATAGATATTGTAAGTAAATTACAGCCTTCCTTCAGAGTCCATTCATTTTTTCACTATGTCCCAAGATGCAGCCTAGGATCCCACATGGCATTTAGTTGCAGGGTGCCCTTAAGTCTCCTCCAGTTGGACAGTTCTCAGTCTTTCTTTGGTTTTAATGACCTTGACACTTTTGAAGACTGCTGATCATCTGTTTCATAGTATGTCCTTCAATTTAGCTTTCTTTGGTGTTTTCTCATTATGAGATTAGTGTCATGGATTTGGGGGAGGAGATGACATGGCATTCTCAGTGCATCATATCCTGTGGTACATGACCTTGACAAGCCTTAAAATTGGTGGTACTGACTTTGATCACTTGGTTAGTGTGGCATCTGCCAGGTTTCTCCCCTATAAAGCTACTCTTTTTTCCCTTTATAAACAATAAATGTTTTGGAGGAGATTCTTTGAGGCTCTGTGGATATCTTGCTTCCTTAAACTTTCACCCACTAATTGCAGAATTCAGTGGTGGACCTCCCCTACAGCAGTTATTACTGTGGTGTTCTAATGGTGGTTTTCTATTTCCTTCATTCTTTTATTTGTTGAAATTTTTCTATAAGGAAGAGCTTCCCTTTTCATGCCTTTTATTAATTAATTCAACCATATAGAGAATGGCCATCATTAATAAGTCCACAAATAACAAATGCTGGAGGGGGTGTGGAGAAAAGGGAAGCCTCCTGCACTGTTGGCGGGAATGTAAGCTGGTACAACCACTATGGAGAACTGTATGGAGGGACCTTAGAAAACTATACATAGAACTGCCGTATGACCCAGCAACCCCACTATTGGGCATATATCCGGACAAAACTTTCCTTAAAAAAGACACTTGCATGTTCATTGCAGCTCTATTTACAATAGCCAAGACATGAAAACAACCCAAATGTCCATCAACAAATGATTAGATTAGGAAGCTGTGGTATATATACACAGTGGACTACTACTCAGCCACAAAAAGAACAAAATAATGCCGTCTGCAGCAACATGGATGGAACTAGAGACTCTCACACTGAGTGAAGTAAGTCAGAAAGGCAAATACCATACAATATCACTTATATCTGGAATCTAATATATGGCACAAATGAACCTTTCCACAGAAAAGAAAATCTTGGACTTGGAGAAGAGACTTGTGGTTGCCAAAGGGGAGAGGATGGGATTGGATGGATTGGGAGCTTGGGGTTAATCGGTGCAGACTATTGCCTTTGGAATGGATTAGCAATGAGATCCAGCTGTGTAGCACTGGGAACTATGTCTGGTCACTTATGATGGAGCATGATAATGTGAGAAAAAAGAATGTGTATATGTATGTGTAACTGGGTCACCATGCTATACAGTAGAATAAAAATTGTATTGGGGAAATAACAATAAAAAAAATTTTTACAAAAGGAGAATGGTATTTAGAAACCAAAATCTTGGCACTTCAGTTTGTCACTGTTTCAGGCCTTCTCAGTGGTCAGAGATAGGAAATATACATACAGTGCCTATGGGTATACAAATATCTATATTTCTGTATCTATGTGTATTTACATTAAAAAGAAAAACAAAGCCATGGGTTCCTACTGATATGAACTTGTGCTTGCTGCAATATAGAGCCAGAAGGATTCATTTGTAATGAAACTATTTGCTTGTTTGTAACTTCTTTGATGGTGAGAACCAGACCCTCACTATCTATAATGTGTTTACTTATATGTTCAACTCTAGCACACATATGAAGCAGTTTCAGAATTACAAATCCATATTCAATGGGAAATAAGGTTTATCAGCTGAGGACACTGCGCAGTTAGTTCTTTTTCTCTTTAGTCTTAGAATATCCAGTCAAGACTGTTTTCTAAACGTGCTAAGTCCAATATTTTTCTACCCAACCCCTTCAGTGTAATTATGATATTCATGTGTAATATAGTTAGGTCATTGGTCACAGTCTGCATTCCATCTTGCCCCCCCATATCCTAGTTGAATTTATACCCTGTAAAAAACACTCTTTTGGTGCAGAGTTCTATAGATTTTAACACAGGCATAGAGTCATGTATTTACACCACAATATTCAAAGATGATAGTTATATTCACCCGCCCACCCCCCCCCCCGGATTTCCTCATGTGCCCCTTTGTAGTTAACCCCTACCCTTTTTTGGTAACCAGGTAACCAGTGGTCTTCCTGTTCCTACAGTTTATCTTTTCCAGAATGTCATATAAATGGAATTATACAACATGTAGCCTTTTGGTTCTAGCTTTTTTCATTTGGCAAAATGCATTTAAGATTCATCCAAGTTGTTTCATGAATCAAGAGTTCCTTTTTATTGATGAATGGATTCCATTGTATAGTGTAAAACTGTTTATCCATTCTCCGTTAAAGGACATCTGAGTCATTTCCCATTTGGGGCACTTATAAATAAAACTGCTGTGATCATTTGCATATAGATTTTTGTGTGAATATATGTCAAGAACTGTGAAGGGTGTGAGACTTATTTTATTTGCAAACAAACATGAATGGGGGCGGGAGACTCAAGCCTCCTAGGTGAGAAACAATGGACTTCATTACTCACAGCAAAAGCAGTAGCCAGCACATGAGCGTTTTCTTGCACCAGTTCCTTGAACTGCAGTTCCCATGGGGTGGTATGAAGAGGGCCAGGTGACACTTGCAGACACAGTAGTTGTGTTAAAGGAGAGTGACCCTGAACTTAGGGAAACTTAATTTTCTTTAATGGTTTGTAGGCACACTTGTCCTCTGGTCTAGAGCTAGATATTATCTTCATACTGGATAATAAGCATGCTTGCCCTTTGCTCTGGAGAGAAATGTTACCTGTATCTTCCAAGGCTGTTTGCTATATAAACATCCTTGAAAAGATAGACCAGAGCAATGGCAGTGCCTCTGCTTATAAGATGTATAGAAATGCACGTGACACACAGAGAATGATTTCCCAACAAGTTTTCATTTCCCTTGGGTACAAATATATAGATGGAAATTAGATTGCTGGGTCATATGGTTAAGAGTTTGTTTAACTTTATAACAGGCTGCCAAACCATTGCATTCCCCCTCGCACTGTATGGAAATTCCAACTGTGTTACATCCTCTCCAGCCCTTGATATTGTCAGGTTGTTTTATTTTAACTGTTCTAATTGGATAAGTACGTATGGTGGTATCCTATTATGGTTTGAGTTTACATTTACCTAAATCGTCTTGAGCATCTTTTCGTAAGTTTCTTGTCACCTAGGTATCTTCTTTGGTGAAGTATCTCTTTGGATCTTTTGCCTGCTTTTTGAGTTGTTTGTTTTCCTATGATTTCTGCCAAACCCAAGGCATCCAAGATTTCTCCTGGTTTGTTTTTAAAGTGTTAGAGTTGCACATTTATGTTTAAGGTCCATTTTGAATTCATTTTTATATGAGGTGTGAGATGAAGTCCAGCTCTGTTTGTTGAAGTTGTTATCCTTTCTTCCTTTGCTTCTTTGTCAAAATCATTTGACAGTATCTTGTGTGGGTCTATTTCTGGGGTCTCTGTTCTGTTTCATTGAACTAGTTGTCTATTCTTTTGCCAAAGTCACATTGTATTTACTACTGTAACTTTCTACTAAATCTTGAAATCAGCTTTGAGTCCTCTAACTTCTTTCCTCTTTGCAATTTCTTTGGTTATTCCTTTGATCCACCTTATAAATTTTTGAATTAGTTGTTGAAGTCTACAAGAAAATAAATTGGGATTTTGATAAAGATTTCATTGTCTATACATCAGATTAAGGAGAATTGACATTTTAATACTGTGCATTTCTTTACTTATTTAGATCCTTTTTGTTACTATTATAAATGGTACTTTTTACATTTTAATTATCACAGTTGACTTTTGTAATAAACAAAAGTCTCGTATCCTACACACTGGCTAAACTGACTTGTTCTAGACATTTTGTAGACTACCTGGGATTTTCATTGCTGTTATCTATAAGCAGAGATGGTTTTTGTTTCTTTGTTTCTAATCCATATGGACTTTATTTCTTTTTATTGCTTTAATAAATTGTCTAGGACTTTCAATGTGATGTTAAATAGGAGTGGTGAGAACATACATCCTTGCCTTGCTCCTGATCTTAGAGGCAAAGCATCCAGTCTTTCACCATTAAGTACTTTGACAGCTGTAGGCTTTTTTTTTTTTTTCCCCAGATTTGCTTTAGCGGGCTAACAAAATTCCCCTCTGTTTTTGGTTTGCTGGGAATTGTTATCATAAATGAATGTTGAATTTTTTCAAATGTATTTTCTGCATCTGTTGAGCCTCTCTGTAGTCTGTTCATATGAAGAATTATGTTGATTTATTCTCCAGTGAGAACTGGCCTTGCATTTCTGGGATAATCTCCACATGTTCATGATTATCCTTTTTATATATTCTGCATTCAGTTTGCTAGTATATCTGATGGAGGATTTTTGTGTCAATGTTATATGAGGGGTATTGGTCTGTAGATTCCTTATAATTGGTTTCTAACTTTGGTTATCAGGGGATGCTGGCCTCATAATGTGGACTGGGAAGCAGTAATGCTTTTATTTTATTTTATTTTTCTGGGAAAGACTATGTATAATTAGTGCTATTTCATCCTTAACTCTGGTAGGACTTGTCACTGAAATCATCTGGGCCCAGATTTTTCTTTGTTGGAAGAATTTATGCTACAAATTCATCTTCTTTAATAGATTCAGAACACTTCAGATTATTTATATCTCTTTGAGTTCATTTTAGTCATTTGTTTCTTAGAAGGCAAGTGGTTCATTTCTTTCAAGATGTCAAATTTATAGACATAGAATTGTTTGTAGTATTCCCTTATCAGTCTTTTAATCTTTGTGGGGTCTATAGTGATGGTAATAGTAATTTTTTGGTTCATGCTCATGACATGCAGAAGCTCCCAGGGCAGGAATCAAACCTATGCCATTGTAGTGACAATGCCAGATCCTTAACCTGCTGAGCCACAAGGGAACTCCTGATATTGGTAATTTTTGACTATTCTCTTTCTTGGTCAGTTTGAAGAGTTTTTTTCCCCCCAATTTTATTGATTTTTTTTCAGAGACAGTTTTGGTCACTTTTTAAATGTTTTTAATTTCACTAATGTCCCCTCTTAGTTTCATTATTTCCTACTTCTACTTGCTTTTTAAAAAAACAAGGTTAGACCTTTCTTTTTTTGATCTGAGAGTTTAATGAAATATCCCTCCATGCACTACTTTAGCTGTATCCAACAAATTTTGATAAATTTTTCTAGTCATTTTCATTCAGTTAAAGATGTCAAGTCTAAGAACTCTGCCTAGTCCTAGGTACTGAAGATTTTTTCCTATTTTTTTTCTCAAATTTTTATAGATTTACATTTTACATTTAAATCCATGATTCATTTTGAGTTAATTCTTGTATGAGGTGTGAGGTTTAGGTCACGGTTTATTTTTTTGCCTATAGATGTTCAAAGCTCCAGCACCATTATTGAAAAAGCTATACCTTCTCCACTGAATTGCTTTTGCTCCTTTGTAAAAAAAATTAACTGGGTACATCCGTGGATCTCTTGTCTGGATTTTCTGTTCTGTTCTATGATTCTATCTCTTCCCAACCCACTGAGTGAGGCCAGGGATCAAATCTTCATCCTTTTTGACACTAGTTGGATTCATTTCTACTGCGCCACAAGGGGAGCTCCTCCTGATTTTTTTTTTTTAAGCCAGATTTTTAAAAGCCTGATTTAAAAAATTATATACATTAATTTCTTTCACTAATATTCTCTATTGTTTCGCTATTGAATTTCATTGATTTCTGCTCTTATATTTATTATTTCCTTCCTTCTGCCTCTTTGATTTTATTTTGCTTTTTTGTAGGTTCTTGAAATAGGAACATAGATTATTGATTTGAGATACTTCTTTTCTAATGCTGGCGTTTAGTGCCAGAAATTCCCTCTCAGCACTGCTTTAGCTCATCTCACAAATTTTCATGTAATTTTTTATTTCCCTTGTGATAGACCATGAATTATTTAAAGCCTGTTCTTAAATTTCTGTGTGTTTGGAGATTTTTGTGTTGTTTTTCTGTTAATGATTTCTGTTTTGATCCAGCTATAGTCAGAGGACTTGCTCTTATGATTTAAATTCTTTTATATTTGTTAAAGGTTGTGTTATGACTCAACCTATGTGTTAAGTGTTTGTGTGGAAAGAATATGTGTTCTGTTGTTGGGTGGAACGTTTTATAGATGCTAATTTGATATAGTCAGTCAATGGTATTGTCCAGTTTTTCTGTATCCTTGCTGATGGTTCAGTAGTTCTATCAACTGGTAAGAGTGGGGTATTAAAATCCCCAACCATATTGTTGATTTGTCTTTTGTTCCTTCCAGCTCTATTCTGTTTTGCTTCATGTGTTTTGAGGTGCTGTTGTTTGATGCATACACGTTTAGGCTTATAGTCTACTTGGCAGATTGATCTTTTTATCATGTTATGTCCCTTTTTGTTCCTAGTCATTTTCTTTGCTTTAAAGTCTACTTTTTGTGGTATTAATAAAGTTACTTCTTTTTAAAAAAATTAATGTTTTACATAATGTGTTTTTCTATCGCTATACTTTTGACCTATCTGTGTTGTTATGTTTGAAGTGAGTTTCTTTTTTTTTTGTTTTTTTGTATTTTTTGGCTTTTTAGGGCCACAACCATGGCATGTGGAAGTTCCCAGGCTAGGGTGGAATCGGAGCTACAGCTGCCCACCTATGCCACAGCCACAGCGACATGGGATCCAGGCTGCATCTGCGACCTACACCACAGCCCACGGCAACGCCAGATCCTTAACCCACTGAGCGAGGCCAGGGATCGAACCTGCATCCTCATGGTTCCTAGTCGGGTTGGTTAACCACTGAGCCACAAAGGGAACTCCTAATGTGAGTTTCTTACACACTGTACAGAGCTGGTCATATTTTTGTCCACTCTCCAGTCTCTGTCCTGTAATTGGTATATCTAGACTATTTACATGTAAAATAATTACTGATATTTAAGGCTTAAGTTTCCCATTGTGCTGTTTTCTCTGTATTTCTTTTGTTTCTCGTTCTCTTATTTTTCTTGCCTTCCTATGGATTATTTGAAAAAAGTTTTAGCCACCTATTCCGATTTACTTGTAATGTTTTTGAATGTATTGCCTTATATAGTTTTATTCATGGTTGACCTAGGTGTTTACACACACACACACACACACACACACACACACACGTACATGCACATACATATTTTTAACTTAACACAGCCTACTAATATTGATGGTTTATCACTTCAAGTTAAGTGTACAATCCTTCCTTCCATTTAGATCCCTTTACTCTGACCATTTAAAAACTGTAATTGTCTGAAGTATTTCTTCTGCATGCATTATATACCATATTATGTGGTGTTAAACTTTTACTTCAACCATAAAACATGATTAAAGAAGCTCATGAGGTTGCAGATTGTCTCTCATGTTTACTTTTGTATTTACCCATTCCATTGTTCTTTTTTCATTTAGAAGTTCCAACTTTTTTCCTATTTTGAGAGCTTCCATTAGCTATTAAGTGTGGGTCTCCCAGCAATAAATTCTCTTTGTTTTCCTTCTCTTCAACTTGGGAGGATATTTTTTACCAGATATATGATTCATGGCTTGCAGTTCTTTCCTTTCAGCACTTGAAAAATACTATACCATTTCCTTCTGGTCTCAATGATTTCAAATTAGAAACTGATGTCATTTGAATTGATGTTCCTTTATCATTAGTGTGTTGTTTCTCTTTAGCTGTTTTTAGGATTTTCTTTGTCTTTTGTTTTTGAGAAGTTTAAATGCAGTATGTCTTGGTGTGGATTTCTTTGGTTTTATCCTATTTAGGGTTTGCTCAGGTTCTTGAATTGTAGTATTTAATGGGTTGTTTTTTCTTTGTTTATTTGTTTTAGGGCCGCACCTGGGGCATATGGAAGTTCCAGGGCTAGGGTTCAAATTGGAGGTATAGCTCCTGGCCTATGCCATAGCCACAGCAATGTGGGATCCAAGCTGTGTCTGTGACCTACACCACAGCTCACAGCATTGCCAGATCCTTAACCCACGGAGCAAGTCCAGGGATTGAGCCACATCCTCAGGAATACTAATCAGGTTTGTTACTGCTGAGCCACAATGGGAACTCTGCAATGCTGGATCCTTAACCCACTAAGGGAGGCCAGGAATCAAACCCTCATCCTCATGGATAATAGTTGGGTTCATAACCCATTGAGCCACAATGGTAACTCCAGTATTGTTACTTCATGAATGTTATGTAACTGGAATCATATACAACTGATCTTTGAACAACATAGTTTTGAACCACATAGAGTCATATATAAGTGGATCTTTTTCAACAAATATATACTACAGTTCTGCATGATTTGTGGTTGGTTGCATCCATGGACATGGAACCACAAATACAGGATCAAGTGTAAAGTTATACAGCTTTTGACTGCACAGAGGATTGGTGCCCCTAACCCCTGTGTGATTCAAAGTTCCACTGTACTATGTACACTTGTGGGATTGGCTCTTTTCACTCAGCATAATTCCCTGGAGATTCATTTATGTTGCTGTGTGTATAAATAGTTTATTTCTTTTGATTGCTGAGTACTATTCTATGGTATAGATGTACCAATTTATTTAACCATTTACTCATTGCAGAGCATTTGAGTTATTTCCACTTTTTGGCTATATTTTATGAAATTCATGTTCAAGATTTTGTTTCAACATAAGTTTTCATTTTTTCTAGGATAAATATAGAGCAGCACACTTGTAAGCTTGTTTTAGATTTACCTTGCTTTTCCCTTACTAGATCCTTGAAGTGATAACTTAAGATTATTTACTTGCCTTTTTCTCTTTTCTAATGTATGTATTTAGTGCTCTAAAATTTTTTAGCATTGCTTAGTGCGTCCCACAAATTTTGATATAGTTTCATGAATTCCTTTGGGGTTTGCTCAGTTTCTGGAAACTATGCCTTTATATCTCTTGCCACATTTGGAGAGAATTAAGCATAATATCTTCAGGTGGTTTTCTAGCTCCATGCTTTTTCTGATAATACAAATATTAAGTCTTCTGTTACAGTCACATACACACCTAAGGCTATGGGTTCTTTTTGTTTGTTTGCTTGTTGTTTTTCTTTAGATATTTCCTCTCTATTGCTCAGATTAGATAATTTCTTTTGTTAAATGTTCCAGCTGACTAATTCTTTCCATTGTACCCTCATTCTCATGTTGAGCCAATGTACTGATTTAAAAAAATTTTTTTTCACTGTATTTCTAAGTTCCAATAGTTCCATTTGGTTCTCCTTCATGTCTTTTATATCTTTGATGAGACTTTCCATGTCTTTGCTGATGCTTTTTGTTTTCATTTGTTTCAAGCTTGTTGATAATTGCTGGTTGAAGCATTTTTATTGTGGCTGCTCCAAAATCTTTGTCAAATAATTCTAACATCTCTGTCTTCTTGGTATTGGTATCTGTGGTCTTTTTCTCAGGTTGAGAGCTTTGTGGTTCTTGGTATGATGGATTGATCGAATCCTAGACATTTTTCTTTTATGTGTAGCTGTGTCACTATGCTGTACAGTAGAAAAAAAATTGTATTGGGGAAATAACAATGAAAAAAAAAGGTTCTGGATATTATTCTAACCTTCTATTTCATTGGCTCTGTCTGACACTGCTCTCTCAGGGGATGGGTGGGCCCTGTCTCATATTTGCAGGTGCAGCTCAAAGTTCAGGTTCCTCACTCAGACTCTGTTCACACCTAGTGGGGACCTTGTTACTTCTGGGTGAAAGTGGACATCATTGAGCAAGGAGGATGTGTTACAGTTGGTGTAGATGAAAGTCCTAGCTCACTACTTGGCCTCCTTAGATACCATGCTAGCAGAAATATTAGGTCATTTATTTTATTTATCCTACTTGGTATTATCTCACCTTCTTGGATCTGTGGGGTTGTGTCTGTTATTGTTTTTGGAAAACTCTTAGTCATTATTTTTTTCAGGTATTTCTTCTTCTCTTTCAAAAATATTTGAAATATTTTTCAAATATTTCCCTCTTCTCCTTTGTTTCCAATTAAATATGTCAGACCATTTGATATTTTTCCACAGCTCTTTGGTGCTCTTTTCTGTTTTGATTTGTTCTTTTTACCTCTTTGTTTTTCAGTCTAGGTAATTTCTACTGATCGATCTTTATGTTCACCAATTCCTTCCTGTTTTGAACCTACAGTTGTCCCTCTGTATCTGCAAGTTTTGCATCCATGGATTCAACCAATCTCAGATGGAAAAACAAATTTTAACTCCAGAAAGTTCCAAAAACCAAAACTTGAGTTTGCTGCACATCAGCAACTATTTACATAGCATTTAAATTGTATTAGGTATTATAAGTAATCTAAAGATGATATAAAGTAGAAGTGAGAATTGTGTAGTCTATATGAAAATACTATGTCATTTTATATAAGGGACTTGCATATCTGTGGATTTTGGTACCTATAGGTGGGGGCTGCGGGGATAGGCTCTTGGACCAACCCTTGCAGATGTTGAGGGACAACTGTACTTATGGGCCCTTTGAAAGACCTCTTTATCTTACTACTATGTTTTTTTTTTATTGTTAGCATTTATATTCTATCATTTCTTAAGGTTTCCCTCTCTGCTGAAATTAGCCACTGGGTCTTAAATGCCATTCACCTTTGCCATTAGAGGTTTTACTGTAAGAATCACAGTTGTTTTAAATTTTCTCTCAGATGGTTTCAGCATCTGTGTCCTACCTCTGAGTTTGTTTCTGATTGTTACTTTGTCTCTTGGAGTATTTATTCTTCTATTTAGTATGCTTTGTTGTTATTGTTGGTAAAATTTGGAATGGTGTGCAGATGAGATAAATATTTTTTATGCCTGGAAATGAACATGCCTTTCTATTGTGTAGCAATTTAAAATTAATTAGGAGTTGGGCTGGGTTTGAAGTTTGCTTGTTATTGCTTCCTTCAGTACCCCATATTCCTCAAATTCTTGCAGCAATACTTTGTGTCAGGGTGGGGGGTGATGGGCCAGAAGGTTGTCTACTCTGCCCTCCACTGGATTTTGATTTTCCTCTTTATGTTGGACCTCAGAGAGAGCTTGTTACTTGTTAGTTGATGTTTCTATGTGAGTGATGGGGGTGGGTATTCTCTGAATATGCCTCCATCTTAGTTGGGTATGGTGTCCAGGGGTTCAGGGGTCGAGGGGTGTGGCCTTCTCAGTATCTCTGAGCCTCACACCCAGCCCTGCTCCTCTGTAGGTATAGGGTTTGTTATTTACTCCTTCCTTTCCCCAGGCTTCTTGGGTTTTGACCACTGCCCTAAGGCTGAGCGTGTTTGTTGCTACCCCCACCCCATAAGCACACACAGATTAAGGCCTTTGTTCTGCAAGGAAGAGAGAGGAGAGGGTCTCTGTAGAGATACACGTGTCACTGTTCCTATCCCCCAGTTCTGCACCTGAAGAGCCTTTTCTAGACTCCCCTGATCTATTCTGTGAGCATCCTATAAGGTTTGTGGTGAAACCACCTTCAAAAGAGTGCTGATCCCCCCATATTTGTGGCCTCTTGCCAACATACACCTGGCCAGCCTCTACTGAGTCACCAGTCACCCCAGCCGAACTGCTGGCACTAGTGTCTGGCTGCATCCTGTCCCTAAAACCAGGCTTGCATCTCGCCTGACTCTGCAGGTGACCACCTCTCCCCAGGTTTAGCTGTTCTGTGACCTGAGCCCCCCATGGGCCTAACAGAAGTCATGCATGTATTGTGTGTCTGGCTTCTTTTTACTTGGAGTTTTGGAGTGACACACCTCCCAGTGCTCTACATCCCTGGGCAGAAACTGCAGGTGTTTTAAAATATTACAGTTTCTTTCTTTACCTCCAGATTGCTAATATCACCACACTCACATTTCCCGAATATTGGGTGTCACAAATAAATCCTGGTTTGAAACAAACATGGTCCCCACCAGAGTATATTCATTCAGGCTGCGTGTTTAAGCCGTGCTGACAGCTGAATGAACAGTAACTAAGTTAGTGCCTCCCACAGAAACACACAAAGATAAAACTGAATTAAGAGCTTTGTCATCAGGACAGGAAATCCATCGTCATGGCTCCTAACTATCCTGGAACTGTCTGCATGGACGCTTTTATGACACATCCAGGGATTTGGCTTCTTAGAACTTCTGGGCTTAAATTATTATCTCGGTATAATTGTAATTTATCTTGGATTTCACGAGTACTTTTCTTTTTGGAAGCAGAGAATAAATAACACTTTCTCGTGAGATCTTTCTTTGAGATTCTAGGATACACTTGTGGTCTTTCTCTTTTCTGTAGGTTGGAAGTTCCACAAACACCCTGAATGCCCTGAAAGTTGCTTTTGCTGATAAAGAAACACAAGTAATCTACCTTTTGACAGATGGGAGACCTGATCAGGTACCCGTTGAAGTGGGGAACAATGAGGGGCTCGCTAATACTGGAAAAGTGTATCATGAGGGTGGGTTTTGGGAACTTTCCAATTGCTGTCAAAGAGCCGTTGAGAGATATTTGCTTGGTTTAGGGACCCAGAACGGAGATTAAAAAAAAAAAAAAAGCTGCACTGAGAAATTCCTTTGTCTGCTGCAGCACTGAGGAGGATTTAGGTGACAGTGAGCATTCTCTGGCTGACAGGACACACGCCAAGATCCCAAGGCCTGGAGACCAACCCCATGAAAGGAGACGTCTGCCTTCCATGGAAGACTGGTTTATATTTTACTATACACTAAGAGTGAGGAGATTCCTTTTGATTTTTTTTTCTCCTTTGGGGACTCTGAGTCTAAACATGTCACTGCACAATGTCTTTGGTTTTGCTCCTAATTTTAACTTAGTAATCATTTCAACAAAAGCATGCCTTTCTGATGAATTGTTCTTTGTTTTGTTTAGCCTGACTGGAAAATATTTGAAAAGTTTTAGTGGAGTCTGTTCATCTTCTTTTGAGCTTTGTGAATGAAAGACTAATGCTCTGGGCATTAAATAAATATACGGCTGTGCGGGCCAGTACAATGTAAATTAACCGCTAAAGTGAATTAGTATCAACTTGTTTCCTTCATTGTGAAGTGTTTGCATGTGAGGACTGCTAGGCAAATATTGTAAAATATCCTGTGTCACGCAGTCCAGGGCCTAAGCACTAAAGCAACAGGATTTTACTATAGTGGTAGATTTATGGCTGAGAAGTTGTATATAAATGGAATGATTTTCCTATCAACTTCACAATACTTTCTATTCAGAGGCAATTTATTGTGCCTTGTTTATGGTCCCTGTGTGGTGCCAAGGTTGGCGATGACAGAGGTGAATAACATCCTGCCTTAGGGAAGTTTATGCATTGGGGGATGTGCTTGCATATACAGTCAATGATGACATGATCCAGGGAATGGGGTTGCTTGTGTGACAGGCTGGGTGGAAGCCCAGTGATGCACTCTTCCATCCAAGATGTAGAGAGAGGACCAGGCGAGGCGCCACTGAGGAGGGATATCTCAGCTGTGTCTGGAAGGAGGAGAAGGAATTTTCCAGACAGAGGAGATTACTGGTACCCTAGACAGAAGGAACAGAGGTGTGAAAATATGTAAGGCACTCAGGGGAACAATCCAGGAGTATGGGCAGTGAGGGTAGAGTGTCAGGCCTGAGTCTCAGAGGTGAGGAGGGGGAGACTGTGAAGGTCCTTGAATGTCACTTGGAAAGGGTGGGCTTTACCTCAGTGGGGACTGTTTGAGGAGCAGATAGTCCCATCCATCTGTAATTTATTTACTTATTTTTATGTTATGGCCACACCAGTGGCATATGGAAGTTCCTGGGCCAGGTACTGAACCTGAGCCACAGTTGAGCCCTGTGGCCCCTGGGTGGGAATTGAACCTGCACCTCTGCAGTTCCAAGCTGCTGTGGTGGGGCTCTTAATCCACTATGCCATGGTGGAAACTCCCACCTGTACCTTAGAAATAGACCTCAGGGGAACTCCCTTGTGGCAGTAGTAGTAGTAGTACTACCTGGCATTAAGGATCTGGCATTGTCACTGCAGTGACTTGGGTTGCTGCTGTGGTGCAGGTTTGATCTCTGGCTCGGGAACATCCATATGCTGCAGGCACTGCCAAAAAAAGAAAGAAACATGCCTCATTGGTGCCAGGGAAAGACCAGATCCTGAGCTGGTGAGCATCCACCTCAGGAAGGAAGATCAGGAATGGGGAGGAGGGGGGCCCTCTTCAGAGATGAGACCATAGAAGTAACATCAAAGGACTTGGTAGCCACATTGGGAGCAGGAAGAGGGGCGCTGGGTGAGGAGAAGGTGGGAGAAAGTGAGAAAGGGGCCAAGATGACTGATTTCTGGTTTGGAGTAATTGTTATGAACTGATTGAAATTTAAAGGAGAGACTTGGGGGTTGCTAGCGGAGGAAGCTGAGTTTCAGCAGCTGAAGTTCACAGCTGTCCAAAAGCCCCTGGAAATGTGGGGCTGGCATTTGGGGAAGACGTAGGCTAGAGATTCTGATTTGCAAGTCATGCGGACAAGGGATCTTATTCTTTTAAATAAATTCTAACCAGTTTTATTGGAATTTAGAAAATACAGGTAAGCATGTAAGCATAAGGAAGAATAAGGTGTAGATCATTCATAATTCAGTTTCATGTTCTGCTCTTTCTCATTTAATGTAAGCAGTTTCCTCAGTCTGAGAAACTCTTCAGAAATGTCATTCTCAGTGACTGCATCATATTACATTATATGGATTTAATAAAAATTACCTTAAATGTTGATTTAATTTTTGAAGAATAGTACATTCGTGTGGTACAAATTACAAAGGTACAAAAGGTACAAAAGGATACCTGGAGACAATTCTGCCTCCATCTCCTGTTCACCAGCTAAGGGGCCATGTGTATTACCTGTTTCCTGGATCTGTCTCAGAGATAGTTTGTTTTGCAAAAAGATATGTGTTTACATATAGCTTATTTTAAAACATGTAAATGGTTTTTTACATGCACAATTTACATGCACAATTCTGTACCTTTATTTATAAAACAGTATGCCTCCTATTGCTTAATATCATTTCATAAAGCGCTTCCTCATTTTTTTAATAACTGCCTATTATTCCATCACACGACTACTTACTTAGTCATGTCCCCTGGAGATGAACATTTTAGATTGTTCTCAGTCTTTCTGCTGTACACAAGGCTGCATACATCATTTTGCACATGTATGAATATCTTTGTAGTATAAATTCTGTGAAGTGGACTTGGTCAAAGGTAGGTTTTTTTGTTTTTTTTTAAGATTCTTTTTTTTTCCTGACTTTTTAGGTCAGCACCTGTGGCTGCAGGGAGGCTGCAAGGGAAGAGCACAAGCAGAGCCCTTAGCGCCCAGCACATAGGAAGTGCTCACAATGGAAGCTAGGTTGAAGGGAGGGAAGGCAGCAGAGAGGGCTTTGTTCAATCTCTGAAGTTAGCAAGAGGGATGGGGTCAGCCTTTCAGCTGGGTTAGGTTGCTTTGTGGTTTGGAAACCGGCTGATGGGGTGGGCTTATGGGTAGAGGCAGGCTGGAGGCTGGAGCCAGATACAGAGTCTGAAACTGTGTGTAAATGGTGGCATTTCAGCCAGACCCTGCGGGACCACTCAACTGGCTGCCTCCCTGGGCAGTATATGAGCTGCCCAAGGCCTACCAGTGGTGAGTCCAGAGTCCTCTCTCCCTCATTACTTTGCCTTCCCAGGGCTTCTAGCAAACATGTAGAAAAGGTTAACAGTCAAAGGATAGGACCTGGAAGGGGAGAGTGGGCTGAAAGTGTCAGCTGGGTTGAGTCAATGAAAGAGGGACTGAGAAATGCAGAAGAAGTAGGGCCAGTAGATCAGGAGCAGTTTCTGAAGGCTCTCAACTGGGTGTGGTGGTGCTGGCAGAGAGGTGACAGGTGACAGGGCAATTCATCATTTCCTCTTTCCTGTGAGTCAAGTAATCTTTATGGAGAGACGATTTTTACCAAGAGACAGTCTTTATTGTAAGCAGGGGAACAAATAATCTGGCACTGTTTCTGGTACTAAAAATTGTCTTTGAATCTAGCCTTATTACTTAAGAGATTGATGACCTTAGGAAAATTAATGTTTCTGAACCTCAGTTTCTCCATTTTTAAGTGGGGTCCATATCTATACCTACTGTGCCAAATAGGGTTTCATATTATTGAGAGAAAAAGCAGGAGAGCAGACAACTAATGGCAGAAACAATGGAGAGATTTATATTCCTCTGAATAAGAAGGCTAGACATCAGTAGTCTAGATTATAGTGCTGCTCAAGGATGTCTCCAAGAAACAGGCTTCCTTTGATCTTCATGCCTCACCATCTTTGTGTGTGACATCTACCCTCAGGGCACAAAACTGTGGCTCCACTTCTAGGCAGTGTCCATTTTCAGGGATGGGAGATGGTCGGACATTAGCTTTTTGTGGTTCCATCTTTGTCTTTTTACTGGCAAAAAAACCCACCAAAAACCAAAAACAAACACAAACAAACAAACACCCTCTCCCTTGGATTTCCTGCTTATTACCTCAATGGACAGACCTGGGTCACATAGCCACCCCTGCCTGGAAAAAAAAAAAAAAGTGTCAGAAGATGAGTTTGAGTTTTGATGTGTGTATGTGTTGTATTGTATTATGTTTGATTGCTTATTTGTTTTTAACTGAGTATTTTGCTGCCATGAAAGAAAACCAGGACTCTGACAGTAAAAAATGGGGAGACGTCAACTAGCAGTCTTTCCAAAACTATCTCGCAAGATGGTTGTGAGGATTAACTGAGATATTATGTCCCCAACAGAGTGCCTAGCACATGGAAAGCCTCCAAACAAATGTCCCTTTTTTCACTCTGTGGGAGGCACACTGGCCACAGCCTATCCAAAGCTGAGACTTGCTCTTTTGGAGTAGATGGAAGCCACTTGGAGATCTGGTGGGCTCGCTGTGTACAATCCCAACAGCCAGGTTGTCCTTCCCATGATCCCAGTACCTTTAGTTCTCTGAAGTAGAGCCCAACGCTTTAAAAGCATGGATTCTAGACTTGGTCTGAAATTGAGTAGGTTGGTTAGTCAAATATTTCTCCCAGATTTTCCCCACTAAGCTGTGAGCCCTCAGGGGGCATGAGCTGAGCACTGGTCTTCATACTCACCATCTGGCAATGTCTGCTTTGTTTATTGACTTGCATTGACACCTTTCCAAGAAGCCACTCTCCACAGCGTAAGGAATTGCTAGTTGAGAATTCCACTATCTAGAACAAATACTAAAAGTTTTCATGTCTCTTTTCCCCCCTTCTCTTCCTCTCCACCTCCCCCCCCCCCCGCTTTTTCACCTCAAAATGTATGATTTCAGCCACCTGAAATGGTTATAGATCAGGTGAAAGTTTTCCAGAAAATTCCTATTTACACCATCTCCTTCTGTTACAATGATGAGATTGCAAATGGATTTTTGAAAGAGGTTGCTTCTTTGACTGGAGGAGAGTTCCATTCTTATAATTTTGGCTGCAAGGATCCCTGCCCTCCAGAGGCTGTTCAGGTAAGAGCTTAATGGGATGAGAAGAAACTGTTCACTTATTAGAGCACTAATGGGTGGTGGCCCACAGACAAGACTTTAGTTGGGAAAACAGCAACCACAGAGACAACTAAGTTGAGAAAATGAATCATTTAACAGTGAGTGTACTACAAAATGTGGTCTACAGACCACCTGAGCAGGGGTACCTATGGAAATGCAGATTCCTAAGTCCCACTTCAGAGCTACTAAATCAGCCTCTAGGCATAGAGGCCCAAGTATTTTAATATATTTTGTTTTTCTTCTAAGCTTTTTATTATCAGAAACAAATGCAAAAGTAGTATAGTGTATGGACTATGTACCTGTCAGTCCAATTTAACAGCTATCAACATTTTGCCAAACTTCAGGAATCTGTATTTTTAACAGACATCCCACAGGGGTCCATAAAGTTTGTTAACTACTACCTGTTTGCAGACATTAGTGGGAAATTTAAAAAATTCAGTTGCAAGGAGTCTTCTAACTCCTCAGGTTGTATAGCCATGTGACCATCTGATAAAGCATTTCTTTCTAATGGACTAATGGGAGAAAGTAAATAAAATTCCATCCTCCAACCTTCCATTCTTGACCTGAATATATGCATTTCAAGAATGCCCTTCTAGAGAATGTGGTTTTTGTCTTCTTGTCTGCTCTGAGGCGTGACTAAATCCAAGACAAGCCAGAGTACTGATTAGTGCTTACATGTGAGGAAACTACCAGAGTCTGGGGAATGAGTCATCCAAAAGGATTGGAGGGAACAAACTGTAAGCCGACCACTGCCGTCAGTTATCCTGGAAAACCTCATAATCCTATGGGCATTGGGTAGAATTTAAAGAAGCATCTTGCTTCAGAAGTGGGAGCAACCAAACACTGCTCCAGTTCTGTCTAGAAAATCTTAAATGCAAGACCTGAAAGGATCAATCCATTTCTAGGGAGCTTAGCTGCATCCTTTGACAAAACCTAAGAATTGTTATAGGAAAGCACAAATATCTACTGCTCAACAAAGAAAAATTGACAATTTCTGACATCCAATCAAATAGTACCAGGTATGCAGAGAAATAGGAATATACAAGTCCATAATGAAGAGAAAAAGCAAACAGACAAATTAAAACATGTGTAACTGACTCAGGTTTAGTGTTAGAGCATTAAAATAGTTATTGTCACTGCATTTGATACATTCAAAAAGTTAGGGAGAGACACAGAAGACACAAGTAAGACACCAACTTATAGAGAAAAAAACTACCATGTATGAGATGAAAAATACATGGAGTGGAATGTACAGCAGATCAGACATTGCAGAACAAAAGATTAATAAACTGCAAGGCAGCAATAGAAATATCCAAAATGGGAGTTCCCGTCGTGGAGCAGTGGTTAACAAATCCGACTAGGAACCATGAGGTTGCGGGTTCAGTCCCTGGCCTTGCTCAGTGGGTTAAGGATCTGGCATTGCTGTGAGCTTGGGTGTAGGTTGCAGATGCGGCTTGGATCCCTCGTTGCTGTGGCTCTGGCATAGGCCGGTGGCTACAGCTCCAATTAGACCCTTAGCCTGGGAACCTCCATATGCTGTGGAAGCGGCCCAAGAAAAGGCAAAAAGACAAAAAAAAAAAGAAAAAGAAATATCCAAAATGTAATATAGAAAAGAAAGAGAATTGAAAGAAACAAACCAGAAAAATAGAAAATAAGGCATCAGGGAGGTGTGGAAAAATTCAAGTAGCTTAATAAATATAACTGAAGCAGTAGTGACCAGAAATTTTACAAATTGGATTAAAACTGTAAACCCACAGATCCAAGAAACTCAGTTTCAAGCATGAAGAAAACTGCACCAGACTAAGTGAAGTAAGTCAGAAAGAGAAAGACAAACACCATGTGATATCACTTATATCTGGAGTCCAATATACAGCACAAAGAACCTTTCCACAGAAAAGAAACTTTTGGACTTGGAGAACAGACTTGTGGTTGCCAAGGGGGACGGGGAGGGAGTGGGATGGACTGGGAGTCTGGGGTTACTAGATGCAAACTATTGCGTTTGGAATGGATAAGCAATGAGATACTGCTGTATACCACAGGGAACTATATCTAGTCACTTATGATGGAACATGATGGAGGATAATGTGAGAAAACAGAATGTATATATATGTGTGACTGGATCACTTTGCTGTATAGTAGAAATGGATGGAACACTGTAAACCAGCTATAATGGAAAAAATAAAAATCATTCTAAGAAAATAAAAAATAATGAAAAAGGAAAAAAGAAAAAAAAAACTACACCAAGTTCCTTCAGAATTAAACTTCTCAAAAGTGATGACAAAAAGAAAATTTTAAAGAGGGCAAGGAGTTCCTGCTGTGGTGCAATGGGATCAGTGGTGTCTCTGCAGTGCCAGGACACATGTTCAATTGCCCAGCCCCGCACAGTGGGTTAAAGGATCCCGCATCGCCTTAGCTGTGGCATAAGTCACAGTTGGGGCTTGGATCTGATTCCTGGCCTGGGAACTCCATATGCCATGGAGTAGCCAAAAAAGAAAATAAATAAAAATAAAAGAAGGCAAATTATGTAGAGAGGAACAGAGGTGAGTATGACAGCAGATTTCTCATCGCATGCAAGTGAAAAATCTGTGAAATGGCATTTTCAAAATACTGAAGGAAAAAAACTCCCAGCGTAGAATCCCAGTGAAAATATTTTTCAAAAAAGGGAAATTAATAAAGATATATAAAAGCCAAAATAATTAATCACCAATAAACCTGTAGCACAAGAAATCTTAAAGGGAATACTTTAGGCAGAAGGAAAATCATTCTAGATATAGAAACAGATCTGTACTAAGGAATGACGAGCAAAGGAGATGGTAACTGCTAGGTAAATATGTAATATTTTTCCCCTTGTTATTTAAATTTGATTATAAATTACTGGAGGGACTTTCAGTTCCAGACATAATGGAGTAGCCCCGTTCCTCCTGGGCCTTCTTTCTTATAGCTAAAAAGCCCTGGACATAATACAACAAACAAGCAAAGGAAAACTCTGAAAGATTTAATAAAAAAGATGGAAAGCCTGGGGACTTCAGAACTTAAGGAATGACATGGCATGAGTCCTATGGGTTTTGTTATTGCCTTCCATGCATCCCAGGTAGGGCACTGCCAAAGCCTCCAACCTGGAATCTCTAAAGGCATAGACCAAAAAGAAAGAAAAAGACCCAAGAGCAGCCTATTCCCCCTAGCTTTGCCAAAGGACTGGGAAGCGGGTGGCCTCACAACAGAAAACCTTTTTTTGGCAATAGCTGTCTTACCCCAGCCATACGCCAAGGGAAAAGCTACAAAGTCTAACAAAGTAGACTTAAGAATAAAGAAAATTTACATAATAACAAGAGGATCAATCCACCAGGAAGATATAAATGTCCCAAAAGTATGTGCACAAATCAATACAGACTTAAAATATAAGAAGCAAAAACTGATAGAGCTGAAAGGAGAAAGAGACAAATATAAAATTATAGTTAGGAACCTCATACTCCCTTCTCAGCAACTGACAAAATCAGCAAGGACAGAGAATATCTGAATGATAAAGTAATCCCACAGGATCTAACTTACCATAGATATAATATTCCCAACCATGGTAGATGAATACATGTTTTTATTTTTGTTTTCCCTAGTATTCATGAAGTATTTATCAAGAGAGGTCATACAATGGACCATAAAACAAACCTAAGATAATTTAAAAGGATTGAAATCACACAGAGTTTGTTCTCTGCCCATGGTGGAATCAAACTAGAAATTAATCATGGAAAAACAGGAGTTCCCGTCATGGCTCAGTGGTTAACGAACCTGACTAGTACCCATGAGGACACAGGTTCAATCCCTGGCTTTGCTCAGTGGGTTAAGGATCTGGCATTGCCATGAGCTGTCTGCAGGTACGGTCCTAAAAAGACAAAAAAAAAAAAAAAAAAAAAAAGGAAAACACAGCAAGAAAATATGTAAACACACGGAATTTAAATAGCACAACCCTAAATAATCCATGAGTCAAAGGAAATTTCTCAAAGGCAATAAAAAATACATAGAACTGAATAACAAAAACACACATCAACTCTGTGGAATGAGGCTAAAACTGTGTTGGGAGTGAAATTTATAGTACTAAATACTTATGTTGGAAACAAGAAAAGATACTGCATCAACAGTCTTGAGTTCCTACCCTAATATGCTAGAACAAGAAGAGCAAAATAAATACCAAACAATCAGAGGAAAGGAAACAATGGAGATAAGAGCATAAATCTATGCAATTGAAAATAGGAAAACACTAAAGAAAATCAATGAGACAAAAAGCTGTTTCTTTCCAAAAACTCAAGTATTTGATAAAACCTCTTAGAAGCCTGACAAAGACAAGAGTAGACACTAAAGCATTAATGTCGGGAATGAAATAGACATCACAATAGATCTTGCAACCATTAAAAATACAGTAAGAGAACAACAAACAACTTTGCACTCATAAATTTGACAACTTAGGAAAGAATGGACCATTTCCACACACACACACACACACACACACACACACACACACACAAACCCCCACTAACTACCAAAAGTCAACCAAGATAAAATGAACAATGTGAATAGCACTAAAATTATTAAATAAATTGAATTTATATTAAAAGCTCCTAAAAAAGCAATACTCAAGCTCAGATGGCTCCATGAGAATTTTACCAAACATTCAAAGAAAGATTAAACCAATTTATTTTAAGAAATAGGAGAGATCACTTCCTAATTCACTTTATGAGGCCATTATTACCTTGACACCAAAACCAGAAAACAATATTTTAAAAAAAAATACAGACCAATATACCCATGAACATATATGCAAAAATTCTCAATAAAATGTAGTAATTTTAATCCAGCAGCATATAAAAGAATTATATATTATTACCAAGGGGGATTTTATTCAGATATACAAGGCTTATTGACATTAGAGAATCAATTAACAGGCTAAAGAAGAGAGGTCATTTGGTCACATCAATTGTGCAGAAAAAGCCTTGACCAAATGCAACACCTGTTCATAATAAAAAACTATCAGCAAGATAGGAATAGAGGGGAAATTCTTCAACTTACATTAGCATAATACCTACAACTAAATCTTACTTAATAGTAAAATATTGAATGATTTCCTCCTAAGAGCAAGAAAGTGACAAAGGCGTCATCTCTCACCACTCATATTTAACATACTACTGTCTGTCCATGACAACAGGGCAAGAAAATAAATAAAAGTCATACAAATTGGAAAGGAAGAAATAGATCTGTCCCTATTTGCAGGTAATATTGTCTACATATAAAACCCCAATGGAGCTCCAAAAAAAAACCCTCCTAGAATTATTATGTGATTCAGCAACGCCACTGGCTATAAGACCAGCACACATAAATTCAATTAAATTTTGGTAAAATAAAAATGAACATACGAAAGTCAAAATTAAATATTCAAAATTATTTATGATTGCTCCACAGAAAATGAAATACTTAGGTATATATCTTAAAATATATGCAGGATTTTTATGCTGAAAATTACAGGAGCCTGAAGAAAGAAATCAAAGAAAATCTAAATAAATGGACAAGCATATACCATGTTCATGGATTGGATGCCTGAACATAAAAAGAGATCTATTTGATCTATAATTAATTCAATTCCTTTCAAAATCCCAGACATGTTTTTTACAGGCACAGTCAAGCTTATTTTTAAATTTATATGGCAAGTCATAGGACCTAGAAAAGCCTAAAAATATTGAAAAAGAAGAATAAGGTGTGAAAAATAACTGTTTACAATATTAAGGCTTACAGAGTAGCTTTATTAATCAAGGCGGTGTGACTTTGGTGGAGAAATAGATACGTAGACCAATGAATAGCGTGTAAAATCCAGAAATATACCTACACAGTATACCAAACCAATTTTTCACAAAGGTGCAGGAGCAATTCGTTGGAAGGAGGAGATCCTTTTTTTAAAAAAAATGGTTTGAGCAATTGGACATTCATAGGCAAAATAACAAACTTCAACCTAAACCTCAACCTTCTTGCAAATATTAACTCAAAATTGATCGTGGACTTAAATGTAAAACATAAAACTATAAAATTTCTGGGAAGGAATATTGAAGAAAATCTTGAGGATGTCGGGCTAGGTAAATAATTTTTAGTCTTGAGACCAAAAACATGATCCATAAAAGAAAAGATTGATAAGCTGGGTCATCAAATTAAATCCTTTTACTTTGTGAAAGGTCCTATTAAGAGTATGAAAAAACAGTTTACAGACTGGGAGCAAGTATCTGCAATTCCATTTTGGGAAACTAGGTGAAGACTACATGGGACCTCTCTGTAGTATTTAATACAACTGCATGTGAAAGACAATTTATCTTTTTAATTTAAAAAGATAAAGCAGAAAATAATAATAAACTCAACATCTAGAGGTAAATTGCTCGAAAGACCCAAATTACCAAAATTCTCTCAAGAGAAAATAGATAACCTGAAAAGCCCTATAACTACTCAAGAAATTGAATTTGTAGTTAAAAACCTTTATGCAAAGAAAACTCTGGTTCCAGATAGTTTCAGTGCTAATTTGTATTAAACATTTAAATGAGAAAATAATAGCAATTCTACACTAACTCTTCTAGAAAATTGAAAGGAGGGAATATTTCCATACCCATTCTGTGAGGCTGACATTAACCTGATACCAAAACCTCACAAAAACATTATAGGAAAAAATTATTGACTAATATTCCTTATGCATACAGATGTAAAAAATTCTAAACAAAATGTAGCAAGTTCAAGTCGATAATATATAAAAAAATCTAATGCCTAACGACCAAGTCAGATTTATCCGAGGAATGCAAAGTTTGTTTAGCATTTGAAAATCGATATGCAGTTCATCATATTAACATATCTTATTAAAAACATTACAATCATCTCACTTTATGAGGAAGTTTTGACAAAATCCAACATGCATTTCTAATAAAAGCTCTCAGCAAAGTATGAACCGAATGGACTTTCTCAATCTGATAAATGGCACTTAGGAAAAAACACACAGCTAATACCATACTGTAATAATAAAAGGTTGTATACATTCCCCTCATATCAGGAAAATAACAAGGATATCTGCTTTCACCACTCGTACTGAACAGTGTATGGAAATTCTACTTAGTACAGTAAAACAGAGGGCAGGAAAGCCATCAGATTGGCTTTTTTTTTTTTTTTCTAGAATTAAAAGACTAAAGTAAAATTATTTTCATTCCACATGGTTATATATGTAGAAAATATAATGGAATATACAAAATACTACTGGAACCCATCATTGAATTTATTAGCAAGACTGGATGGTACAAGGTCAAAACACAAAAATGAGTTTTGTTTTTACATGTTAACATAGAACAATAAAAATTGAAATAAAATTATCCTTTACAGTAGCATTAAAAATATGATATATGTAGGGACAAGTTTGTCAAAATATGTGAAAGTTCTGTCCTCTAAAAGCTGCAGAACATTGCTGAGGGATTATGTTGTTTATGAGTCAGAAGACATCACACAGTTAAGATGTGCATTCTGTCTCACTTGATCTATAGACGCATCACAATCCCAATCAAAATCTCAGCAGGCTTTTTCTTTTTTATACATGTTATTGGAGTATAGTTGACTTATAAAGTTGTGTTAGTTTCAGGTGTACAGCATGTATCCATTCCATTTCAGATTATTTTCCCATATAGGTTATTATACAGTATTGAGTAGATTAGCCTGTACTATACAGTAGGTCCTTGTTTACTTATCTATTTTATATGTAGTAGTGTGTTTATGTCAATCCTAGCCCCCTCATTTATCCCTCCCCACCCCATACTTCCCCCTTGGCAACCATAAATTTGGTTTGAAAACCTTTGGGTCTGTTTCTGCTTTGTAAATTGTTTTGTATCAGCAGACTTTTCAAATAAAAATTGACAGACTGAAAATGCGAAAGATTTCAAATAGTCGAAACAACTTTGAAAAAGAAAACCAAAGATGGGGGACTAGTACTACCTGATCTCAAGATTTATCGTAAAACTGTAGTCATCGAGATAGTGTGGAATTAGTGTAAAGATAGATATATACATCAACAGAACAGAATAGAAAAACCAGAAATAGCAGTCTGTTTATCAGTGGAGAAAGGATAGACTTTTTTCCCTAACAAATGGTGTTGGAACACTTGGATAAAATACCATATTCAAAAATTAACTCAATTAGTAGCTGGAACATCATACCATATTCAAAGAATTAACTCAAAATGATAGATGGACCTAAATATAAAACCTACTTTTTTTCCTTCTAGAGAACATATGAATATAAAACCTACTTTTTTTCCTTCTAGAGAACATATGAACCCTTTGAGACATTGTGTTAGACCAAAATTTTTTTTTAAATAGGATATCAAAAGCATAGTCCATGTAAGAACAAATTTGATCAAAATTAAAAGCTTCTCTTCAAAGATCATGAAAAAACAAGTTGCAGACTGGAAGAAAATGTTTTCAAATTGGACTTGTATATAGAATATATAAAGAGTTCTCAAAATTCAAGGAGACAAAAAATGGGCAAAAGATTTGAATAGATTCTTCGCCAAAGAAGATATATAGCAAATAAATAATGAAAAGACACTTAACATCGTTAGTCATTGAAATACAAATTGACCATGATGAGATACCACTACCCAGCTATTTAAATGACTAATGTTGGAGTTCCTGTTGTGGCTCAGCAGTTAGCGAACCCAACTAGGATCCATGAAGATGCAGGTTTGATCCCTGGCCTCACTCAGTGGGTTAGGGATCTGGCATTGCCATGGGCTGTGGTGTAGGTCGCAGACGCAGCTTGGATCCCAAGTTGCTGTGGCTGTGGCATAGGCCAACAGCTACAGCTCCAATTGGACCCCTAGCCTGGGAACCTCCATATGCTGTAGGTGTGGCCCTGAAAGACATAAAAAAGCAAGGAAAAGAAAAGTAAATGACTAAAATTAAGAGGACTGGCCACAGCAAGTGTGCACAAGGATATGGGGGAACTAAATCTTCATGCATTACTGTGGGAGTGTAAATTAGTACCACCATTTTGGAAAACAGTTTGATAGTTTCTTTAAAGGTTCAGCATCACCAAGCATTTGATACACTCATTCTGGAAACTCCTAGATATTTACCCAAGAGAAATGGAGGCAGATGTCTATACAAAGACATGAGCACGATGTTCATAGGTCTGGTATTTATAATACTTATAATAGCCCAAATCTGGTAACTGAAATGTCCATGCACTGGTGACTGAATTTTGGTATTTGATATGTAATGGAATCCTACTCAGCCATAAATACGAATGTGCTACCTACTGATTCAAGCTACATCATGGGGTGAATCACAAAATAACTATATAAGTAAAGGAAGCTAGACCAAAAAAAAAAAAAGTATATACTGTATGATTCCTTTTAAATAAAATTCCAGAAAATAGAAACGAATATATAGGGACAGAAAGCTTGAGGAAAGAGGGTTTTCGAGGTAAGAAGGAGGGTAGATTTACAGTGGGCCATGGATATGTTTACTATCTTGATTGCAGTGATGATTTTACACAGGTGTGAATATCCAAACCATTCAAATCCTACACTTTGCCTACATTCAGTTTATTGTATTATAAGTGAATTATACCTCGATTAGGCTATCTGAAAATGGAGTAATGTGGAGTTCCTGCTGTGCACAGAGGGTTGAAAATCCAACTGCAATGCCTTGGGTCCCTGCAGAGGTGTGGGTTTGATCCTTGGCCTGGTACAGTGGGTTAAAGGATCTGGCATTGCCTCACCTGAGGTGTAGCCCACAGCTGTGGCTCGGATTCAGTCCCTGGCCTGAGAACTTCCATATTCTGTGGGTGCAGCCATTTAAAAAAATAAGAATATAAGAACTATATGAAATTCTTTAGATTCTTCTTTTCCTGATACAGTTAGTTTTCTGTTGGAAATGTTTGAAATTTGCACTCTTGTGCAATCTCATAATGTATTCAGTTATTATTTTGGCAGAATGAAGATGTGACCCTTCTAATTAAGGAAATGGAGCAGGGACGCAGTGACCTGGAGAAGGTGCAAGACCTTTACTCAGAGTCCTTGGTCATGGACTGGTGGTACAACGGAGAAAAGGATGGAGACAAGTGAGCATGGCAAAGTGGTCCCTTTCCCCATCACTGATCCTCTTGGACACCTGTTCATTCTCTTTTCCACCTCTTTCAATGTTTTATGGGATTTCTTTTGAAGAATCACGTAGTGTGATAATGTTAGGATTTTTGTTTAAGCGAAGGGAACTCATAATCTAATAAATTACTAATGATTGATTATGGAGGCCACATATCCATATGGCCTGAAATCCATATGGATTGATTATATGGAGGTTCTGAAATCCTTGCATGGCCCTAAGGATGTTCACCCAGTGTGGACAGGCACTCCACCAACCCAAGCACTGACAGAGCAGAGCAGGAGTGCTCTGTAGTGAAGGAAATTTGACTCAGGGTCTGGAGTCCCAAGGTCCAGACTTCACTCTCTGTGACTTTGGCAAAGCTCCACTCTTGTCCAGTCTCCATTTCCTCTTTTTTTTTTTTTTGTCTTTTTAGGGCCACACCCACTCATGGCATATGGAAGTTGCCAGGCTAGGGGTTGAATCAGAGTTGTAGCTTCTAGCTTAGACCACAGCCACAGCAACGCAGGATCCTTAACCCACTGAGTGAGACCAGGGATTGAACTCATATCCTCATGGATACTAGTTGGGTTCATTACTACTGAGCCACAATGGGAACTCCAGCTTACTCATCATTAGAATGATGGCAGGATTGGGGACAGATGATTTCTCAGGTCTTTTCCCACCCTGTAGTTGAATATATTTCTAACTAGTTGTTCTTAAACAAAAATCAGAACCACCTCAGCACTCATAAAATGTCAAATCTTATTTTCACTTTGTACAGATATTCAAGTATCAAAATACCCTATGAGGAGGGTGTCTTTTTATTTAAAAGTGTGATAGCCAAATGGAAAGAAGTTAAAATACCTATTTTGGGAGTTCCCATCATGGCTCAGTGGTAACGAACCTGGCTAGTATCCATGAGGACTCAGGTTGATTCCTGGCCTCGATCAGTGGGTTAAGGATCCAGCATTGCCATGAGTTGTAGTGTAGGCCAGCAGCTATAGCTCTTGTTTGACCCCTATCCTGGGAACTTCCATATGCTGCAGGTGCAGTCCTGAAAAGAGGCCCCCCCCCCAAAAAAAATACATATTAGGAGTTCCCTTGTGGTGTAGCAGGTTAAGGATCTGGTATGGTCACTACTGTGGCGTGGGTTTGATCCCTGGCCTGGGAACTTCCACATGCGTCAAATGCAGCCAAGAAAAAAAAAAGTGCATATTAATCAGGGTTTCTTCTTCATCAAGATTCACTATCTTACTAGTAGTAAATTAAGCATTTAACATGGGCTGGGGGTAAGACGTGAGTGTGGAATCAGTGAAAAGATAAATATTATACCAGGCATCTCTTATAATGAGACTTCAGGGCATTATTTTTAAAACGTTTGTTTGGGAAAGCTCAGATACAGCTTCTAAATCTGGAGAATTTGAACAAACAATCTAAGAATCAGATTAAGTGGGCCACACATCCATGTAAATTACCTTCTGAATACTTTCAGTTGTACCCTACCTGTCTTCCTTCCCTTGTTTCATCAAATTAAAAAATCTCGGGACAAAATGACCAGCTACTGTTTGGAAGCTGGCTTGGTCAGCTGACTGTATCTGCCAGTAGATGGTTGGTTTTACATATTTATTTTTAGGGGCTGGAAGGGGCAGGTTCTAGATTCATGCAGGGAAGTGTTTCAATCCAGCCTTCGCACCATGACATGTCACTAACTTAGGGCAAATTACTTAACCTCACTGAACCTCAATTTCCTCATTAATCACAGGGGAATAGATGAGGGCACGCCTGGCACATAACAAGCACTCTGACTTAGTGTAAAGAAGAGAGTAAAATACAGTGACTTATTCCACCAATATGCTTCTATACTTCCTTATAATGTATCCTTAAGAAAAGTTAATTCACCCACTTTGCAATGGTTGCAAGCAAATTGCTTTGTTCAATTTTCCACCAGGTGGCAAAGTCTTACAGCCCCCAAACCTCATCTCCCTTCAGACAATTTTTCAACCATTTATTGAGTACAAATCATGCACCAGGCAAACTGGGATGCAGAGATGAATGTAAGCCTGGTCCCTTGTCACATGCCCAGGGTGATGGGACATGCACAAAGGATGATGCTCCCTGGAGACAGGCTGGGTGTTCCATGGAGACAGGCATGGAAGGGGCAGGGGTGAGGAGGAAGGAGGGTGTGCGATACAGTGTTGGGGCAGGAGATTGTTCTGAAAACTTTCTGTGGCTGCTGTGATCAGAGCTTGAGAGAAGGTATGCCTGGGAAAATACTCAGGCACTTTGGGGGGATCCCTCCTGGCCCCAGATCTTCACTGGAATGGTGTGCCATGATCTGGCACTGGCTGAAGCTTTTCCTTGGCAGGGGTTTTCCCTTCCCTGACTTTTTAAATAGCTGGCTGCTCAACCTTTTGGTTAGAGAAGAGGGGTTCTATAATGCTTTCTGGTTTACAAGAGACTCTCTCGTGTCAGTCCTCACATCAGCTCCGTGCTGTCAGGGTTCCTGCAGCTCGAAGATGAGAAGAGTTAAGTTTAGAGGGGACTGAGCGACTTCACTTAGTCACAAAGCTGGGAAAGAACAGAGTTGCCTTGTGAGCCATATCTAATGACTCCAGAGCTGGGCTCCTGTCCACTCGTCCAGAAGCAGAGGGAATGACTGTTTTTATATTAAGCAAACAATGGGGAGGCTGACTTCTTAAGTGTGAAGCATTCAACACAGTTGTATTGGTCTGACTCTGCCTTCTTGATGGAAATTTTTTTCCTCCTGCTTTCTTTTCTTTCTTCTTGTCTACTTGTTATGTAAACAGGCATCAAAGAGAAATCTGTTCTATGATTTCAACCCCAGAAAAATGTGCAAAACCTCATTCTGATGTGGAATCAGCACGAATGTCGAAAGCACCAGAAGACCGCTCAGATCAAAAGATTCAGAAAAAGAAAGTCCTCCATGCAGGTATCAGGGAACACAGTGATTTGAATCTCAATACCAGTTTTCCTTCAATGCAAAAGGTAGCTTAAAACTAAAGACCCATAATATTTTTTTTCCTTCTTACGGCCACACACCTGTGGCACATGGAAGTTCCATGGTCACATCGGAGCTGCAGCTGCCAACCTGTGCCACAGCCACTGCAACACTGGATCTAAGCCGCGTCTACAACCTACACCACAGTTTGGAGCAACACCACATCCTTAACCCATTGAGCAAGGCCAGGGATTGAACCTGCATCCTCATGGACACTATGTTGGGCTCTTAACCTGATGAGCCATAATGGGAACTCCATCATAGTATTTTAAAAGAAGACTAAACTTGTGTTTTTTATTTTTATTTTTATTTTCTGGCCACCTCATGGCATAGGGAGCTCCTGGGCTAGGGATCAGATCCAAGCTGAAGTCTCAACCTAAGCTGCAGCTGTGGCAACGCTGGATCTGCAACCCACTGTGCCAGTCCAGGGATCGAACATGAGTCCAGTACTCCCAAAACACTGCTGATCCCATTGTGCACAGTGGAAGCTCCTAAACTTGTATTTTTTTAGATGTAAGTTTATTGAGATAATTGTACATTCACAATGCTCTGAGGAAAAGTACAGAGAGATCCCGTATACCTACTCTTCACTCAGTTTCCCCCAATGGTGACATCTTGAAAAAAAAAATACCATCTTGCAACCAGGATATTGGGCACCGATGCAGTCTATGATCTTACTCAGATTGTCCCAGTTTGATGTGTTCCTTTGTTTGCGCGTGCATGTGTGTGTCTGTGTGTATGTGTGGGTGTGTGCACGTACTTCTGTATGATGTTATCATGTGTGGTTTCATATTTCCAGCACCACCGTCAAGATATAGAACTTTGCCATCACCTCACAGATCCCTGGCATTGCTCTTTTATAACCACATCCATCTGCCCCCAATACCCCGTCCCAATTCTTGGGAACCACCAAGTTCTCCATTTCTAAAATGTTGTCGTTTTAAAGATAAATGGAAAATCATACAGCACATAACTTTGATGTCTGGCTTTTTCTACTCAGCACATTTTCCTGGAGATTTGTCCAAATTTTTTGCAGATATCAACAGTTCATTCCTTTTCCTTGCTGAGCAGTATCCATGATAGGGATGTACCTATGGTTTAACCATTCATCTGTTGAAGGACATCTGGATTGTTTCCAATTTAGGGCTATTTCAAATAAAGTAGTTATAAACATTTTTGCACAGGTTTTATGTGGACATTATGCTTCATTTCTTTAAGATAAATGCCCAGGAGTGCAGTGGCTGAGTCATACAGTACTGAATGTTTAGTTTTATACGAAACTGCCAGACTATTTGCCAGAGTGGCTGTGCCATCTTACATAATCACAGCGATGAATGAGTGATCTGTTTACTCCGCATTCTTGTCAGAGCTTGCTATTGATTATGGAATTTTTTTGTTTTAACTGTTCTGATAAGTATGTTCTCCTGGTGGTTTTTACTTGCATTTCCCTAATGACTAGTTATATTGAACATCTTTTTCTACGTTTGTTTGCAGTCTGCATATCCTCTTCAGTGAAAGGTGTGTGCATATGCTTTGCTCATTTTCTACACGGATTGTTTGATTTTTATTGGTGAATTTTAAAAGCTCTTCATATATTCTAGATACTAGGCCTTTATCAGATATGCTGTTTGCAAATATTTTCTCCCAATCTATATCTCATCTTTTCATCCTCTAATTAGGGTCTTTTGCCAAGCAAAAGCTTTCAGTTTTGATAAGATCTGCTTTATCAGTCTTTCCTTTTGGTGTTTTTTTTTTCCTACAAATTTTGTAGTTTTATATTTTCTACAAAATTTGTAGAAAAAAGTACGTAAAAGCACATCTTTAGGAATTAGGACTAGGGAAAGAGTTCTTAGATTTAACACCAAAAACATGACCCACGATATGTGAATTGCAAAGAAGCTCACAAAAAGATGTTACTTATCACTAGGAATGTTTTTCTTTTCTCTTTGTTCCTAAAGGACATTTTTGCATATTTAAAATCTGGGGTTGGTTGTGCTTTCCTTTCTGTCATTGAAAAACGGGATTTCCCTTGTGGCTCAGCAGGTTACAAACCTGACTAGTATCCATGAGGATTTGGGTTCAATTCTTGGCCTCACTCAATGGGTTAAGAATCCAGCACTGCTGCAAGCTGTGGTGTAGGTTGCAGATGCAGCTCAGATCTGTCATTCCTTTGGCTGTGACATAGGCCAGCAGCTGCAGCTCTGATTTGACACCTAGCCCGGGAACTTCCATATGCCACAGGTATGGCTCTTAAAAAAGAGAAGAAAATAAGAAAGAAAAATGTAGTACCTCTTCCTTAGGCCTCCTACATTTTAAATGAGAAATTTGCTGCTATTCAAACTGGTGCTAGTAATGGGTCCTTTCTCTCTGGCTTCTTTTAAGAGTTTTTTCTTTGTCTCTAATTTTAAAATGTTTAACTGTAATGCATCTTGGCATGGATTTCCTTGGGTTTATTCTATTTGGAGTTTGCTCAGCTTCTTGATCTGTATGTGTTTTTCACCAAATTGGGAAAGTTTTCATCTATGACTTCTTCAAATAGTCTCTTGGTCCTTTTTTTCTTTTTCTTTTTTTTTTTTTTCCTCCCTGTACATTTGGGACTCTGAGGAAAGGAATGTTGGATATTTTGCTATTATCCTACAGGTCCCTAAAGTCCTGTTAATATTTTCTTATTCTGTTTTCTCTCTGTTGTTAAAATTGGCTGAATTCTATTGTTCTATCCCCAAAGTTCTCTGATACTGTCCTCTGCCATTTTCACTCCACTATTAGGTTAATCCAACAAGTTTTTTGTCATTTTATTTTTCACTTTTACAATCTCTACTTGGAAATTTTTATGAATTCTGTTTCGTAGCTAAGATTTTCAATTCATTCATTTGTTTTAAGAGAAATTGTAACTAACTATTGAAGCATTTTTGTAATGGCTTCTTTGATATCCTTGTCAGCTAAATCCAGCTTCTGATTCATCATGGTATTGGTATCATCTGATTGTTTTTTCTCCAGCAAGATGTGATTTTATTGGTTCTTGATGTGATGGATGATTTTTTTTTTAATAGTACCCTGAACATTTTGTCTATGATGTAAGGGACTCTGGATGCCATTTAAATTTTTTATTTTAGGAAGTAGTTGTCCTGTTCAAAGTTAGCACATAGACTTTGGCCTGCTTTTGTGGGCTGTGGTTCTAATGGCAATTTAATTTTCACAGCTTTTGTGGTAATATTTTGGTGCTTGGTTTCCGGGTGTCACTGGGGCTCCTACTGGTCCCTGCTGATGCTGCCTGAGAAAGCAGAGGCGTTTACCCTAGCGAGGATGCTAAAAGGAAGGGGTGGGGAGTTCCTCTGCCACTCACACTCTCCCTTTTGCATGTCTCCATGTCTCTGGGCAGGGGAGGAGAGCCTCAAACCCATAGGGACCAAGACGCATTTGCTCTGACTTGGGCCTTCTTACATGATCTGTCTGGTGTCTCTGTCTTAAACCCATGGGGACAAAGAGGATTCCCATACTAGGTCACTTGTGTGGCAGCATCCCTTTTGCTAGCCCATTTTGCCCTTTCTAGTAAATCTGAGTTTTACTAGAAATGCTACTTTCTACTCATCCTGAACATTTTAATGTCCTTCTGACACTTCCATCATTTCACTGAGATCTGGGATCGTTCCTGTTGATAGGCATTCCTGTGCTGAATTTTTATTCTATCTCAACTTGATATAGAAGGGTGGTATGGAAAGGTAATGATATGTGGTCACTGATTAAACAGAGCTGGGGCAGTAGTTAAATGCTTGTATTCATTGCCAGATCGATATGTCTTTATTCATTATTTAAAGAATGTGGAAATAGTAGTTTTTGTGTTTGGGGACTTTGGGGGCTAATTTTCACTTTCATTTTGACACACCTGTTGTTTCTGCCCAGCAGTTTTATTTTTATTTTTTATTTATTTTTATTTTTTTACAGAATAAAATACATACATTTGCACACAATTACATTCACACAGATTATTATAACCTGGATCTTAAGAAACAGATTAAGTGACTCCTACTGGAGAAGTGGAATGGAAAATATGCTGAGACAAATAGGAAATTTATTCTATACTTTATCCCAATTTTATGGCTTTCATCTTTACTACTTAGTTTTATCTATTACATTTCAATTTTTCTTTAAAAATTAGCATTATATTAAATTGTTATATTATGCAACTAAAATTTATAAAGAAGAAAGCCTTATATACCATTAAATATTTTATATAGCATAGTAAAAAGAATAACTTAACTGGTAAGCATAACAAAAATAATACACCCTCTGAAAATAAGTAAAATATAAAATGCATAAGTTGGTTAAAAAACAGTGTAACTATATAAATATGTCCTCACAATTTGTTCCATCTCATTGATTCTTCAATATAGGCATTACACCATTCTAGGTGATGTGATAAACAAGACATTATAGACTTTACATTGTACCATGGAGAGAAATGGTTATTAATAATACAATTGTAGAACTGTATTATTTAATTGTACAGTGGCATTATTTAATTATAATTATCATAAGTTCTTTGATGGAGAGGAAATCAGAATCAGATCTAAGAAGACTTCAGCATTCCAAGAATGATGTCAAATGACCCCCTTCATGGTGGATTATGCACTTATTTACTATGAGATATATTTCTTCTCCAGAGATTCCTTGTTTGTATATCAATTGTAGATTTTTGGTTTGCAGTTATTCTGAAGTTTTGATGTAAGAGTCTATATGTATATGAGATTGTTTTAAGTTGTTGTTCTCTTAATTGCAAGCTCATCTCCAGTGTCCCACATTTGTACCCGCCTCTTCTCATGATTTCTGATTTTGATGGTATAATTGTGCATGGATGATTTCATCTCTTTACTGTATATATACCTTTACTGATGAGCCTTGTCATTTGTGGAGTTTTTGTTTCCTGTTGCTGATCTTTTCTTTCCTGCCTAGAGAAGTTGCTTTAGTATTTGTTGTAAGGCTGTTTAGTGTTGCTGAATTCTCTCAGCTTTTGCTTATCTGAGAAGGTTTTTATTTCTCCTTCAAATCTGAATGAGAGCCTTGCTGGGTAGAGTATTCTTGGTTGGAGGTTTTTTCCTTTCATCATGTTAAGTATATCATGCCACTCCCTTCTGGACTGCAGAGTTTCTGCTGAAAAATCTGCCAATAACCTTATCGGGGTTCCCTTGTATGTTACTTGTTTCTTTTCCCTAGCTACTTTCAAGATTTTCTCTTTGTCTTTAATTTTGGTCAGTTTGATTATTATGTGTCTCGGGGTGTTCCTCCTTGGGTTTATTTTATATGGTACTTGTTGTGCCTCCTGGATTTGAGTGAGTGGCTCCTTTCCCATGTTAGGGAAATTTTCGGCTATTATCTCTTGGAATATTTTTTCTGTCCCCTTCTCTCTCTCTTCTCCTTCTGGCACCCCTATAATACGGATGTTTGTGCATTTAACATTGTCCCAGAGTTCCCTGAGACTCTCTTCATTTTTTTTTCAATCTTTTTTCTCTTCTGTTCTACATCTGTAATTTCTTCTAATCTGTCCTCCACCTCTCTTATTCATTCTTCTGCCTCCTGTATTCTGCTGTTAGCTGCTTCTAGTGAGTTTTTTATTTCAGTTATTTTATTTTGCATCTTTTCTTGTTTAAGTTTTATATCTTGTATCTCTTTGGTTAGTGTTTCCTGTAAGTTATCCGTCTTTGCCTCCAGTTTATTTCCAATGTCTTGCATCATCTTCAGCATCGACAGTCTAAAGTCTTTTTCCTGGAGGCTAAGAATCTCCTCATTGCTTAGCTGATTTTCTGGGGTTTTTCCTTTCTCCCTCATCTGAATTCTCTGTCTTTTCATTTTTATAGGTTTTTGGTGTGGTGACCTTTTTATAGATAATTGAGTTGTAGCCTTTCTTCTGGTGTCTGCCCCCCTTGTCTCTGCCCAGCAGTTTTAATCAGGGCAGCCTGCTGGTGTAGTCAGGGGTGGGAGTTCAACTTGTCTATATGGATCATTCATCTCATTTGCTCACAGGCATTGCTCCCAAGAAAATCTATCCTTTTTTTTTTCTTTTGTCTTTTTGCCATTTCTTGGGCCATTCTCACAGCATATGGAGGTTCCTAGGCTAGGGGTCGAATCGGAGCCATAGCTGCTGGTCTACGCCAGAGCCACAGCAATGTGGGATCCAAGCCACGTCTGCAACCTACACCACAGCTCACGGCAACGCCAGATCCTTAATCCACTGAGCAAGGCCAGGGATTGAACCTGCAACCTCATGGTTCCTAGTCAGATTCGTTAACCACTGAGCAACGATGGGAACTCTGAAAATCTATCCTTCTTAATTCCTTTTTACAGAGGCAACCAAAACAGGAGTCACCATATGGGTTGCCTAGAAAAACAGTAACACATAGCACACTCCCAACTCCAGGCATGGAGACCATGGTGTTACCTTTCTGTGCAAAAGATAGACCAGTTTGCAGATTATTAGCTAATTTCTTGTAAGAGGGGAGAAGACCCTTCTTGTTGAAAACAGAACACATTCTGTTTATGAAAACTACATAAAGCCTTGGTGCTGCCTAAAGCCTCTAGTGGTGAGGTACAGAACACATCTACAGTTAGTGTGATTTCTGTGATCACATAGGAAAAGGAATCAGCATGTCTTGGTACAAACATATTATCTAAAGCACATAGATTCAATGTCAATATTTGGTAAGTGTCTACTTGCTAGTTGAAGGAACCCAACAGAAGGTAGAAAACAATATAAATAGGGAGTTCCCATTGTAGCTCAGCAGTTAAGAACCCAACATAGTGTCTGTGAAGATACGTGTTCAATCCCTGACCTCACTCAGTGGGTTGAGAATCCGTCATTGCCGCGAGCTATGGTGTAGGTTGCAGATGTGGCTCAGATCCTGCATTGCTATTGTTGTGGCATAGGCCAGCAGCTGCAGCTCTGATTTTACCCCTAGCCTGGGAACGTCCATATGCCACAGGTGTGGCTCTAAAAAAGAAAAAAAAAAAAAAATAACGGTATAAATAAAGGCCTAGATAGCAGTTGTGGTCCACAGAGTCTCTGAAACAGAGTACAAAACTGTCCTGCTCTGAACACTGTAACCTGTGAATATGATGAGTTATGGGAGTGTGCTCTGACCCTCAGCCAGGTTCTCTGGGAGAGCCCAGTGTACTCACACGAGTGTCTGAAATCAGGGGCTTTTTATGACTGGTGGCAGAGGAGAAAGTCAGAGAGACTTGGAGCACAAGGGGAATCAGTGTACCTTGTTGGCTTGAAGATGGAGGAGACCCGTGGACAGGAATGAGGGTGCTTAAGAACCAAGAGACTCCCCTTGGTGACAGCTAGCAAAGAAACGGGACCTTAGTCCTGTACCGCAAGGAAATAAATTTTGCCAACAACTTGAAAAAGCCTGGAAGCAGATTTCTCTCCAAGAGGGGCAGAGCTTGAACTCAGATAAGTGGAATAAGCTGTGACTGCAGCTTTAACTTGGTGGCAGGACTGTCCCCTGAAGGTTGGAAAACTGAGCCTTTCTTTTTAAAGGATCCAAGGGTGTAGTTGCATCTCACAAAGTACATCCTCCCATCCCTAACTCCTTTAATCCTTCTTGTCCCTCTGATATCCACAGAACCAACCAAAACCAGCCTGCTCAGAAGCCGGCTGTCAACCCTCAAGAGCTCCGCTTGCAGAGAGGGGAAAGACGGCCTTTCCAGTTCCAGCTGCTGGAATACTCCAGGTGACAGAAGCCCTCAAGGGTCATCAGGAAGCCCAGGCCAGCTTCTCTTCCCCCAGTGTGTCTAGACCTTCCTGAAAGAGAAGGGTAGAGGGACTTTGGGAGGGACCAAATCATTTTTAAGTGAGTCTGGGTCGGGTCACTTCCTCTTCAAAGGACTCCCTGTTAAATCAGATTGGCTTGCTTTAGGGAACTGGATTTTCTTAGGGCCAGACTTGCATTTATTGTGCCCTGGTGTTTAATACACCCAAGGCTCACCTAACTGTGGCTCTAGTGGTGACGCTGCCACTCCGTAGTTTGAATATGAAAACCTCACACTTCATAGTTATCTTCTTCCCTTCATTCACAGGTGGTGCCATCCGACGAGCCCCTCACTGATCCATATTGTCAGCCTTTTGGGGGCTCAAATGTGAGGAAAATATGACTTTTCCACTCAATTTTTATGACTATTGATAAAATCATTATTCTTTGAATAGTGAATCTCTAAAAGTTTAATCCTTGTAGTGTTTTTCCCTGTTTTCAAAGAGGTGGTAAATAACAAACCCCCGCTAAACACACACAGGCACACAAGCCCCTAAGTAGCAGGAAGCTCCTGAGTGACAAATTGACACCTGTTGTTACTGAGTCATGGCTTTATCAGACCTGTGTTCTTCAGTGCTTATCAGTGTAGTGCCTTTTTCCCTTTCAGTTAACCTGCCGTATTTCCTAAGTCGCTATGTGCACAGCCCTTTAAAGGGCTTATTTTTTGATGGTTAGGATGTGATTTCTTAGGCATTTAGCTAGCTCACTTCTGAATACCCCTTCTTCTAGATGTTGCTGACTCAACTAATACCCTGTTTCATTTATAAAGCTAAGCTTATAGAAAGATAGGCACTAAAAACTCCAAATAGTAATTTGCACATTTGGACCTACAACTAAACATGACCTAATAGGAATTTTGGTTTTCCACACAGAGCTGAGGAATTACAGAAAACACTATTGAAAAGTGAAATATTGAACAAGGCTCTCCTGTGTAATTTGCTACGAGGGGGAATCTAATGTGGGCAACACTGAACTATGATTGGTTCATGTTAAAAGTGAACCTATTTGACATCTTAAAAAAATGTTTTTTTTGGAGAATGAGAGAATGAGTATGTCTCACCCTTCCCTGGATATGGGGCAAGGTAGATTAGCAGAACAAGAGTATCCTACTTATGCATGTATTGGTCTTTAGTGTCAATTGCAAATGAATCTTGCCTAGAACCCACTCTGACAGAGCAGTTTTCTGAAATATATCCATTTATCAGCCCTCAGTCACAACTGAACCCAGAGGCAAGTATGATCCTTTTGCATTTTGATATGAATCCCGTATAATAGGAAATTATACAACTGCCATTTCCTTTTCCACAGAAAAGGGTGTCTTGTTGACAAATGAATTTCCAGATGACAAGATGATAGAAATATCGACTCAAGAAGTAAGCCAAGTTCATGACCAAGAGTGAGTACTTCAGTCTTACTAAGACGGTTTTGTTATGTTTTTTATATAAATTTTATTTATTTATTTATTTATTTATTTATTTATTTATTTTGGTCTTTTTAGGGCCACTCCCATGGCATTATGAGGTTCCCAGGCTAGGGGTCGAATCAGAGCTGTAGCTGCTGGACTATACCACAGCAACGTGGGATCCGAGCTGCATATGCGACCTATACCACAGCTCATGGCAATGCTGGATCCCTAACCCACTGAGGGAGGCCGGGAATCAAACCTGCATCTTCATGGATACTAGTCAGATTCCTTTCTCCTGAGCCACAGTGGGAACTCCTGGTATAAATTTTAAAATGTCACAGTCCTCTGTTCTTAGTTCTTTAGAGATGTCTTCAGCAGACTGGCTCGAGATCCATGGCTTGGCAGCCAAGAAGCTCACCATCATGGATGCCTTGTCAGTGACGGCTGTCCCTCACAGCCCCACCTACGTCCCCATTCTGGACAAGCATGTCGTTTCCAAGGTCTTTGATGAGGTAAAACTGACTTTCTATATGTCCCTACTTGATGTACTTTTCAGTTCCTGCTTAAATAAAAAGTGGTCCACGTAACATCTTGTACAGTTGTAACAGCAATGTATTTCAGCCATTGGAAAAAAATTACTTGTGTAAGCAGTAAAAAGGAGAGAGAGGGAAGCTCTTATGCATTTTTGTTTCTAAGCTGAGAAGAGATTGGCCTTTGTTGGGTTGGTAGTTCCTGGCTCGTTGCTGATGGGTGGCAGTGTGGAGCTGCAGAAACTGTTGAAAAGCCTCCAGGTCAGAGTTGTGAATATCATTTGATATCAGAGGACAGGGATACCTTATGATACATTATGTCCTTCCTTTTCTTACCTTCTCTTCCTAAATACAGTTGCACCTTTTCCATCACAAAAGTCTCCAAAGCATAGAAAACAAATTTATGGGAAAATGGGATTAAAATATACACACTGCTATATATAAAAATAGATAGCCAACAAGGACCTATGGTACAGCACAGGGAAGTATACTTAGTACCTTGTGATAACCTATAATGGAAGAGAATGTAAAAAAAAGAATATGTGTGTGTGTGTATGTATGTATAATTGAGTCACTTTGCTCTACACCTGAAGCTCACACATTATAAATCAACTGTATTTCAATAAAGATTTTTGCAATAAAAAAAAATCAGTCTCCAAAGGAAAAAGTCAGAGAAAGAGGGAAGGAGAGAGAAGCAGAGACAGAGATATAGAGAGACTGAGAGAGGATGAGAGTGAGCTGGAGCCAAGAGCCAGGGTGGCGGTGCTTCCTGGAAGGAGAAAAAGGGCTTCCAGTAGGAGGCCGTGGTGGAGTTCATTGAGGAAGAGGCCACATAAGTACTGTAAAGTTTGCCTTGAATTGGGCGACTGGAAGGTTCTCATCCTGAACAAGAACAGATCCAGCAGAGCGGCCAGATTGCACATGGATGAGGAACACAAAGGAACAAGAATATGAAGATTGAACCCTGGTGCGTCCAGGCAAGTGGAGCAGCAACTAATTCTCTAAGAAGAAGCATATTAGGTCTCACAGTCACTAGGTGGAGATAACAACCACAAAAGACCTTCTTTCACACTGAAATGTGTACAGTGGGAATATAGGATATTTTGAATTTGCGTCCAAATAATCTGGATGGTAGGAGTAGTTGTGGGGAGAGGAGGAATAGGTAGAGCAAGGTTGGCCATGAGCTGATAATTGTTAAATTTGGATAATAATATTAAGTGGGGGGAGGCTCATCCTACTAGTCTCTCTGCTTTTTTATTTGAAGTTTTCCCTATTAAAAATTTGAGAAAAAGCAAAGGCGGGGAAAGAAAAGCCTTCATCTATAACGGGTTTTGCAGTAGCTGGAATTCGATGTGTTTGGAAGAAGCAGATGAATTGGACTTTTCCTATTAGTCACATTTAAGCAGTTATACCTATGGAGTTCGATATGCATCCTGGTTTGACTGACTAGCAGTTCTTGCTCTGGAGGTCATGTGTGTGGTCACTTAGGCTAGATTCCTGATGACTTTGCCTCAAGGTGAGCAGTCCTGTCATTGGCTGTCACCTGTGACTGGCAGATTCTATTTACACCTCCAGTGAACTCTAACCCGATGGGTCAGATACCAGCTTATCACTTGAACCTGATTTCTTCCAGAAGCAAGAAAGCAAAACTGAATACTGATTTATTCCTTCTAAGAAGTTCGATAATGGCTTCTCATAGTCTACACATTTATTTTATTACTATTCCTGAGTTTTATTTGAAAGAAAATATATTTAGTGAATTCTCCCTAGAAAGAGAATTTTCTTATCCTTATGTTTCCTTCTAAGCTTCTCAAAAACCTGAGATACATTGAAAAGTAAATGCTCAAAAAACAAATAGAAGAAGGTAGGAAAGCAAATGCATAAAATCAAAGAAAAGATTTATCAATTGAACACATTAAAGTGTTATTTTGTGTAAAAATGTCATAAAATGAAATCAGATTTTGGAAAAATATCTGTAACATACACAACAAAGAATTATAAGAGTAATATCTTAAACGTGTGTTTGTGTGTATGTCCATGTAAGTTACCATGTGTGTTTGGTATGTGTGTATAAATCAGTGCTCACTATGCATACAAACATGCACTTGCACCCATACTATAAAGGAATAAGAAAATGATAAATATCCCAGTGGAAAATCTCAGAGAAAAAAGTAAAAAAGTAAAATAAGTCAAAAACCATATACAAAAGTTTTTTTTTTTTTCTTTTTTGCCTTTTTGTCTTTTTAGGGCTGCACCCACGGCACATGTAGGTTCCCAGGCCAGGGGTCCAATCGGAGCTGCAGCTGCAGGCCTACACCACAGCAACTTGGGATTGGAGCCACGTCTGTGACCTACACCACGGCTCGCAGCAATGCCAGATCCCCATCCCACTGAGTGAGGCCAGGAATCGAACCTGCATCCTCATGAATGCTAGTTGGGTTCCTTAACCACTGAGCCATGACAGAAACTCCAGTATTTCTTACTAATAACCAAATATATGAATTTTTGAAAAATGCAAATTAAAAAAGCAAGTAGACAACTTTCCTCCCATGATCAAATTTGTAAGGTTAAAAAAATACTAATAAACAGTGGTGGCAAAAATAGGATAAAATTAGAACTTTTACATCCTGACCTTGGCAGTATATTCAGAGATATTAAGAACTTACTTTTCCTCCAGCAAATCCATATGTAGATATTCCATAATCTACAGACGGAAATCATCAGAAATACTGAGGAATACATTCAGAGAATAATTATTGCTGCCTTATACTAACAATAAGAAAACTTTCAGTTTTTCAACAACCCCAAAATCCTAAATATCCATTCTATCCATATGGTGGGATGTCATAGTTTCATTAAATATTCATTCCATCCATATGATGGAATGTTACACTTTCATTAAATACCACGTTTCAGAAGAACAACATGGGGAAAAGCTCTCAATACAATGCTGGATGAAAAAATCAGGGTAAAAGACTGCATAGACAGTATGTTAATTTGGTTATATCTGTGTATGATGTAGACACAGCCCTCTTCCTCCTTCCCTCTTCTTTTACCAAAATGTTACTAGTGTTTATCTGTGGGTTGAGATTGCTAGAGATGTGGATGATTTGTTTATATCATTTTTAGTTTTTCTTGTAGTACTTTCAACTCTGAACTGCCTTAATGATATGCTGAGAGAGAAAAAAAGTTAAAAAACAGACCTAGGAGTTCCCATAATGTCTCAGTGAAAACAAATCTGACTCATATCCATGAGGACGCAGGTTCTATCCCTGGTCTTGCTCAGTGGGTTAAGGATCTGGCGTTGCCATGAGCTGTGATGTAGGTCAAAGATGTGGCGTGGATCCTGCATTGCTGTGGCTATGGCATAGGATAGCGGCTGAGGCTCTGATTTGACCCCTAGTCTGGGAACCTCCATATGCCAAGGGTACCGCCCTAAAAAGACAAATAATAGTAATAATAATAATAATAAAACAGACCTAAAGCAAGAGACAAAATGGTATAAATGTAAAGGACACTTGCTTTTTAATTAATTTATTGGTTTCTTATTCGATAAGTGATATAGACTTACATCTTCTGTATAATGACCATTTAGAAGTCTTTAGAGGAAAATGTGAAAGTTTCTCTCTCAACCACTCCCATTTGTAAAAGAAACACTCTGAATAGTTTGATAAATATCCTTTCAATCCTCTTTTACACACACACACACACACACACACACACGTGTATATGTTATATATATCTATATATACGTATACAGCAACTTTAATATACAAAATAATTTTAATAAGACAACATTATATGGATTTGTTATCTTTAAAAAATGGTATCTTAGAGACTTTTCTAAGTGTGTGTATATATATGTGTATATATATATGTATATATGAGTCTGTCTCATTTTTGTTAGTTGCAAGTTTCTTCCCTATTATTGTGGACGTTTACATTGTGTCCTTCTTCCCCTGATTACAAACAGACCTATAATGGATTTCCTTGCACAGAAATTTTTGGGCACATATACAAGTGTATCTCTGTGATGGATTGTTGGATCCGAAGGATCTGAACATTTAATTTTTTGACAGAATAAACCAAATCATCCTCCAAATAGAGTTTATATTTCCACTAGCTTATATCCCCAAAGACAGCCTTTTTCCTAAGAGGCGCTATATATATACTTGTTGATAAGCATTAGTTCTACCAGTATAGAGATACTTCGAATACCCAAAAAATAGTTTGCAAACAAGATGTGAAATCTTACTTGTATGCAGCTTGTCCTCTCCTCATATTCGGAAGAAGGAAATATAGTACTCACTGAAGCACTTAGCTCCCCAGGAGTTTTGCACTATTACCTGTACTCTGGGGATTATAATACACCTACTCTGAGATGGTGTATATGGTCTAGAAAAGAAGTAATGCATAGGAGTTCCTGTCGTGGCGCAGTGGTTAATGAATCCGACTAGGAACTGTGAGGTTGCGGGTTTGATCCCTGGCCTCGCTCAGTGGGTTAAGGATCTGGCGTTGCCATGAGCTGTGGTGTAGATTGCAGACATGGCTCGGATCTGGCATTGCTGTGGCTCTGGCGTAGGCCAGCGGCTACAGCTCCGATTAGACCCCTGGCCTGAGAACCTCCATGTGCTGCGGGAGCGGCCCTAGAAAAGGCAAAAAGACAAAAAAAAAAAGAAGTAATGCATATAATGGACAGCAAGCATGGAATAAATATTGGCTTTTATTATAAAAATAATCAATAAATATTACATGCCTACTGTATGCAGGCCCTGGGCTGGGCTCTAAAATACAGCCAAACAAGACAGCCAAATTCCTACCCGGCCACAGCTTACAATCTCATGGAGGAAAGAGCAATTAAAATAAGAAGATCTAATGAAATGTGACAAGTGGGAAGGGCAGAGTGAAGGTGCTGGAGGCCTCTCACAGGCTTCAGGTGTCAGAGCAGGCTTTGGACCTGGCCTGGAGCAGTCAGAGCCCAGGGTCTCTTCAGTTCAGTTTTGGACCTGGAGGATGAGGAGCTGGAGGAGTAACCTAGGCAGTGGGGGAGGTGTGGGGAAGTCTAAGGTCAGAGAGAGTTTGTCATTTCAAAGAAAGTTCAGTGTGATTGGACGAAGGTGGGAAGGCTGGTGAAGGAAGGACCTTGCTTGAGTCAAGGAATTTTTAATGTCACCTGAGGGAAACCAAGGGTTTTTTGCAGGAGTGAGGGAAGGTCAAGTTTGGGCTCTAGCTGTTCTGTGGAGAAGAGTTGGAGAGGTTCACAGCTGGGACGATGAGGGCAGTCAAGAGGCAAGGTCTGGGTGGGTGTGACCCAGGTGACAACACTGGGCATGGATGCAAGGCTCTTTATAAAGCCAAGTCGACAGGACTAAACCACATGGGCTGAGAGAGAGAAAAATGTCTGTTGAGTGGTTTCCAAGAAGGGACCAATGGAAGAGCAGTGAGGGTCCTGTTTTTCTTGAGAACATTCTAGTCTTCTGACCCTGAAAGCAAAGCCAGGGGAAGAGATGTACCTTTTTCAAGGGCATTCCACTCAGGGCACTTTCGTGGCATCATAAATCCTCCTCACAAGCCTATGTGTAGGAAGCTCCCCCATTGTTGATGGGAAGAGCAAGAATCATGATGATCAATTCCAACTGCACCCTCAAAGCACACTTATGTCTTTATTTAGTACCTTCTCTGACCGGAAGAGACCCTCAGCTATAAAAGGGAAAGAATGGGAAAACAGTGATTGAAAAAATATAATCCCACCGAGTGAGATGTATGGCTTTTTGAAACTTGGACCTAACACTTTATGCAAATGTAGACAAAAAGTAGAATGGAGCTGAAAAGGAAACAAGAATCTTAACCTATTTCACTGAGATTCTTAACTGACTTTTACTCCCGTGTTGTCTGTGCAGCCACATCTGTCTGGATAGAATTGTAAAGCAGCCTTTGGCTTTGTCCCCAGCTCTTTGTTTCATTCATGACTTATGTATGGGCTGTTTCTTCTCCTGGAATACAATGCTGTTTTGGTTTTCGTGTTCCTTGGACCAGCATCAAATCTGTCACCTTGGAAATGAAGTATTGAGCAGAGAGGTTGCCCTAGCAACTCTTCATTACAAGATGCTAACAGGCACTTTGAGTTTGCAATGGACCAGATAACTTTAACCTTAGCTCTTTCAGAAAGATTAATTTATCACCAAGTCATATACAGAGTAAAATTGTTTTAGTGATTTGATGATTCTGGAATTTAAAGCTCTTTACTGCCAATTGCATTGGGAAAAAAATAAAATTGGGGGAACATTAGTTAGTATCGGTGGAAAATCATCATGTTACAGAACCAAACTTGGGTCATCTCACCCACGTGCAGTAAAGCCAATCTACTGACATTGGATTGTGGTGAAGAAAAGTGCAGTGTTTATCATAAGGCACCGTACAAGAACAGGTTGCTGATGCTCAAAAACCCCAAACTCCCCAAAGGGTTTCAGCAACCATTTTTAAAGACAAGATGAGGGAGGTATGTATCACAGGGTATGTGACAAGCTCGTGCACAGGTCTCTTATTGGGTGATGGTGAGGTAACAGGGCAGTACAACAGGGCTTAACATTTTCAGTCCCAAGGCACCAGTAGATCTGGGGGCTTCCTCTTCATGATCCTCAGGTAGTTAGTTTCTTCCATTTGGTGGTGGTTTTAGCATCTGTAAAACAACTCAGGAAATGTGTGTTAGTACACTTATCTAGGTATTTCACAGAGGAGCTACAGCCCAGAACATGGGGAAGGGGTCTGTCCTGGTCTGTCCATAGGGTCCTACTTGGCCACAATCATCATCATCACCATCATCACCATGTCTTTAACAGCATCTAACCAAGGCATCCTGCTTTGCCCTAAGCTGGGTTTAGCACATGGCTTTGTGGTCAGGTAGCCTGGACTTGCACCCCAGCTCTGTCGCTTACTCCTGATGGGCAGTGGCAAAGGCTCTAATCTAGTACATGATGAACTCTCATACTAGGTTCTAAGCCAAGCATTTGATTTCACCAAAGTATCTGAAATAGAACTTAAAAGCAGCCTAGTGAGGTGGCTATTTATATCATCATTTATAATGTTAGGGATGCTGCTAAGGGCATGGCGTTTTGTTGCTTTTCAAGTAGCATTAAAAACTATATTGATGGGAGTTCCTGTAGTGGCTCAGTGGTTAATGAATCCGACTAGGAACCATGAGGCTGCAGGTTTGATCCCTGGCCTCGCTCAGTAGGTTAAGGATCCGGCATTGCTGTGAGCTATGGTGTAGGTCACAGACAAGGCTTGGATCCTGTATTGCTGTGGCTGTGGTATAGGCCAGCGACTACAATTCCGATTGGACCCCTAGCCTGAGAAACTCCACATGCCATGGGTGGGGCCCTAGAAAAGACCAAAAAAAAAAAAGAAAGAAAGAAAAAGAAAAACCTATATCGATAGAAAACCTTATTTGAAGTCAAAAATTAAAAAGGACATTTAATACAAAACTGTGTGTATCTGTGTGTGTGTGTGTGTGTGTGTGTGTGTGTATTCATTGTGTAGAAGGACTGGGAAATACAAATAAATGGGAAAGAAAGAATAGAATTACTCACAGATGAATTATTTGGTGGTTATCTGGCCAGACCTTTTTCACTATATGAATCCTTGATCTTTGTTTTTGTTTCACGGAAATGAAGTTGAACGGAAGATAATTTGTGCCTTCATTTTTACTCAGCAATCTATTTTGAACATCATTCCAGGCCAGCAAATAATTCATTTACTACATCAGTTAAAATCTAGTGACCTCACTCGCATTTTTAATTGAAATTTGCATTTTAAAAATACCTTTTTATTTTCTAAAAGTTTATATTGAAATTTGTGAGATGTAACCTACACCATAGTAAGTAACATATTTTCTTGGGTTTATGAATGATCTTATTGACACACCTCCTGGCCAGTTAATTTTGTGGCCCTGCCATCAGTTTTTTTTTCTGTGGAGCCTGGAGATGTTTCCCTTGAAAAGCAGATGTCTAAGCTTCAGCAGTTTGTACAAGTGCAGTAGCTATAAAGTCATTTCATATATGTTCAGAGTCATCCATGTAGGATTTGCACAGCTCTTGCATTTTCAATACTCCCCAGTCAGACCTCTCCTTGGCCAATCTGGCAGCAAACTCTGGGATATTTATTGGAAGAAATAATCTAGTTGAAAACAGTGAAGCTGGTGAATTCAGTCAGGATTGAGCAATAAATATGTAAACATCAGTTTCACACTATTTTCTCATTTCCAAAATATGGGATTGCTTATAACTCAGCTAGAATGCTGTCAGGTAGAATTCTGCCTGTACTGCCTTATCAGCTAAGCGCTGTGTGTACAGTCCTGCATCTCCTTTTCTTCATTTAGTATTTGTTACTAACATATTTCCTTGTCATGACCTTTTCTAGATGAATTTTAATGGTTGTACTAGTATTCAATAACACGAATTACTACAATTTAAGTCATTATTAAGAAGTTCAACTTAAACTTGAGGAGTACCTAGTTTCCTTTATCTTTGGCATCACTTGGAGCAGTCACATTAAAAGAAAACTTTGCCAGTTGTTAAATGAAAAGAGTATTTCATTTAAATTTTCTTTCTTTTATTGTTTGAGAATGGTTTTCTGTGTAAGCTAAATATATCTCTCAAAATCTTGATTGCATCAGGAGTTCCCACTTTGGTATGGTGGGTTAAGAATACAATTGCAGAAGCTCAGGTTGCTGTGGAGGTACGGGTTCAATCCCTGGCCCAGTTCAGTGGGATAAAGGATCTGACTTTGCCGCTGCGGTGGCGTAGGTCATGGCTGCAGCTCAGATTCAGTCTCTGACCTGGGAACTTCCATATGCCGAGGATGCAGCCATAAAATTAAAAACAAAACAAAACCCTTGATCAAGTCATTCACATTCTTGGCAAACACCTCTTTCACATTAGCAAAGTTATGCTCATTCCACATTTCAATCACCAAGAATTCAAATTTGGTGGACTCCAAACAATATTTTACAGTATAGATAAACTTTTTAAAATACTTGAGACTCAGCCATTATTTGAATTTATGTATAATGTTAGTCTTCTAGGTATTCTGCAAACAGTTACTTTGTACATGTATTGTTCTAGAAACTAGTAATTTTTAAAAGGAATAAAAAACTAGAGTTTAGTGGAGAGAAAAATCATATAACAAAACTGCATGTCAACATATATATCTACAGAGGGATTGAATTAGAAAATATAGAGTGCCTAGTATTGGCAGAGTAAAAGATAAACACTATTATCATTATTAATAAAACTGTTCTTCTTTTTAAAAAGTTTATTGGAGTATAATTGACTTACAATGTTGTGTTACTTTCAGGTGTACAGCAATCAGTTATACATGTACATATATCTATTCTTTTTCAGATGCTTTTCCCATATGGGCTATCAGAGAGTACTGGGTATATTTCCCTGTGCTAAGTATGTCCTTGTTGCAGATCCATTTTGTTTTATTTTTTTTTTATTTTTTATTTTTTTGTATTTTTGCTATTTCTTGGGCTGCTCCCGCGGCATATGGAGGTTCCCAGGCTAGGGGTCCAGTCGGAGCTGTAGCCACCGGCCTACGCCAGAGCCACAGCAACGCAGGATCCGAGCCGAGTCTGCAACCTACACCACAGCTCACGGCAACGCCAGATCGTTAACCCACTGAGCAAGGGCAGGGACCGAACCCGCAACCTCATGGTTCCTAGTCGGATTCGTTAACCACTGCGCCACGACGGGAACTCCCCATTTTGTATATAGTAATGTGTATATGCCACTCCCAACCTCCAGATTTATTCCTCCCCCCCCCCGATTAAACTATTCTTAGTTATTCATAAAGTTATTGGTTAAGGTGTATCTCTGGTCTAACACAGGGAAAAATCCTAACAAAATCAGCCCCAATTGGGGCCTCCATGAATTCCAGCAATTATAGTCCATGTCATTCTCTTTCTGTCTTGCCTCCACCTGCCAACCCCCACCTAGCCTCCCTTCCCCATAGTTAAAATCTTCTCTTCTGTTGCAACATGAGTATCTAGACAAAGTTCTCAATGCTATTCAGCAGGATCTCCTTGTAAATCTATTCTAAGTTGTGTCTGATCAGCCCAAGAAAGGGTGGGGGAAAAAATGAAATTGTAATGTATACATGTAAGGATAACCTGACCCCCTTGCTGTACAGTGGGAAAAAAAAAAAAAAATCTCACAGAGTATGAATCATCATTTGTTAAGGCTTCGGAGTTCCTGTTGTGACGCAGCAGAAACACATCTGACTAGGAACCGTGAGGTTGCCCATTCAATCCCTGGCCTCACTTGGTGGGTTAAGGATCCAGTGTTGCCATGAGCTCTGATCCTGCATTGCTGTGACTATGGCACAGGCCAGAGGCTACAGCTCCAATTAGACCCCTAGCCTGGGAACCTCCATATGCTGTGGGTGTGGCCCTAAAAAGACAAAAAAAAAAATTTTAGTAAGGCTTTTATGTTAATCTCAAGATAATTGAAATATGTTGTACCTTGAAGCTCCCTATTCTTATCAAATATTGTCCAGAGGGTCCCCCATTAGTTGGTAATATTTGATTTGCATTATAAGAGGTAACAGGTAAGACATTTTCAAAGGAGGTATGACCAGATGGTTTCACTCCCTCTAAACAAAATATTAGTTTCCTCTTTGATCACACTCTCCTCCCCACCTGCTTCCTTGCAGAAGCTGGCGGCCATGCTTCTGATCCCCCAGCTCCCTGTGAGAATGCCCCTTATGACCTCATAGTCACACTAGACTTGATATCATAAAGGGACTATCCCATGGGACCTCCACATGACCACCATGTTGTAAAAACTAAGACCACACACTGAAGGCGTGGAGTATGACTTTGTCTTTCCCTAAATCTGCATGCAGAAAGGAATGAGAGTGGGTGCACACGAGCCAAATTTGAACTCCGACCACACTGAAGTCCACAATGGCCATGCAAAGCATGAGACCCAAGTCCACCAAAGAGGGAGGTAGAGCCTTAAGCAATGGGTTTCTTTTAAGCACCTTCAGTCAGGGTCAAGCAGATTCTGGCTAAATGTTTTTGTGGTATTGATTTGCAGTTGATCCATAAGTTGGCAATTTGAAGAGCTATTTATTTTCGAAATGGATCTTTTTTTCCAAGGGAGATAAAAATGTAAGGGCCTTTCATTTTGTTGAGACTGTTTCTTGTTTGTTTTTAACTTTGAAAGTTTATGTGATATTTTGAGAGATGATGAGGGGGGCGGTGTTTGGATTTTTTTTTCACTTTTGCAAATTTCATTGAGTTTTTAGAGTCCAGTTGGCTCTTCTTTTAACCCACTGTTCTGACTCCTTCCCTTTGACAAAGATTGCAAAGATGCCACATAATGAATTCTTGTGTCTGACAAGTAATGAGGTTTGACTATTCAAGCTAATTTAAATTCCTTCCTTTTCAGTTTTCTGAATCTTTGACTATTTTTTGTTTGTTTTGGTCTTGATGTTTTCATTGCAAAGTTAATATACATTTCTCTATTTCAGTATCTATTTTTTGTGTGGCTTTATTTTGTTATTTGAAACATTTTTCTTATCCATTTGTTCTTATAGATTTTTTTGTTCTGGCACTTTTATGTGACTGTTACATCTTTGAACAACCAAATCATAATTAATTTTAATTAATCATAATTATTGTTAGGTGGCTCATAAATTAATTTCTTCTCAAGTGAATTGATATTCTAATTGTTGATTGGTTCAGCTACCATTTTTGGAATTTTAGTGGGTTGGCTCATTTTAACGATATTTTTAAAAATCAATTTTTTTTCTCTGCCTTCTTCCATCTTGCACTTACCTAAATCCATCCTCTTGCACAGGTCGTTGGCATTTAGAACTGTTCCATGGTGACACTGGGATAGTATAGATTGGGGGTGGCTTGGTTTAGTTCTTGGCTGTGAGGCTACCCCAGTGTCCACTTTCACCAACAGGGCTTTCTTTCAGGAATGGGAGAACCACATACCCATGCTGGCTTCAGGCCCCGAGTCTGACTCATAGTCCCTCTTACCTTCTAGGAGGTGAGCTCCCACTGCCCCTGTTGTATTTGAACACAAGAGTGAACAGACCCACAGCTTCAGCCCTGCTGATGTGTTCAACTTTTTGTCTCTAGAAGCATATTAACCATGCATCTTTCTTTTTCCTTCTTTCCTTCTTCCTCTCCTTCCTTTCTTTCTATGCATGTTTTTCTTAAATAACAATACAATTTTTGTATGATTTTGGAGTCCAGGGGGAACATAAAAACATGAACTCTGTGTCATCTGTATTGAAAGTAAAAATTTACTTTTTAAAAGTGATTCCCAGACACAGATCTACTGTGGTGGCACAGTAGGTTAAGGGTCTGGAATTGTCACTTCTGTGGCTCTGGTGACTGCTGTGGCATGAGTTCAGTCCCTGGCCTGGGAACTTTGACATGCCACAAATGCAGCCAAAAAGGAAAAGTGACTCCCTACATTTCCAAATTGCCCAGTCTCCTTGTGTTTGGAATCATACATGATATAAAAACTCTATTATATCTTAATATTCTACTAGAATTTTCCTAAGATATGGAACATACTGGGAGCTCTCTGGTGGCTCAGTGGGTTAAGGGTCCAGCATTGTCACTGCTGTGGTGCAGGTTCAGTCCCTGGCCTGGGAACTTCCCAAGGCCAAAGGTGTGGCCAAAAAAAAAAAAAAAAGATAGGGAACGTACCTTTTTGTGAATATACATTTGTTCATTTATCAACAAATACTCATTGAAGGCCAGGCACTGTTCTAGGTGATAGGAATACAGCAGTGAATGCAGCAAAGTTCCTACTCTTACGGAGCTTACATTCCCAGGGAGAGGAAGGGAATACACAAACAGGAAATTGTGTAATATTACAGGGACTGTTAATGGAATCAGAAACATCTCCAAACTCAGAAGCAAGCATCAGAGGCAGACAGAAAGAACTTAAAAATTTGCCCTCTCATTCTGTTCTTCAGAATGTGATTTCATTAATCACTAAACCTACTTTATTTGACATATATAAGAATCTCTTATAAATTGATAAATGGTCAGAAGATAGTGACTATAATCAGATATTCTCACATGAAAATCAAGTTTAAAATAAATATGTGAAAAATGTGTTTGTCCCAACTAGTAACTTACAAAGTAGCAACAATTTAAACTAACAACACTTATGATTTGAACCTAGCCAGAACCCAGATTGGGACTTGAACCCATGTTTTTCAAATTGGAATCACTCACCTGGTGTCTGGACTTACTGAGATTCAAGTTCTTTGTGCCTCAGTACAGAAGGAATTCAATGAGAGACAAAGTGATAGGCAAGAAATAGATTTATTAAGATAAGACCCTTGTGAGAGATGCAAGCCGGCAGGCAAGGAGACTCTGCTCCGTGGACTAGGTGGGCTACCTTTCTATAATCCTAGGGAAGTGTGGAAAAGACCACTTCTTCTTTCATATCTGGTGAGAGAGTATTTGACCCTATAGGGTCAAACTAGGACTGTCAATGGGTTGTTTTGTTTTGTTTTGTCTTGTTTGTCTTTTTAGGGCTGCACCTGAGGCATATGGAAGTTCCTAGGCTAGGATTCCAATCTAAGCTGTAGCTGCCCACCTACACCACAGCCATAGCAATGCAGGATCCAAGCCGTGTCTGTGACCTACACCACAGCTCATGGCAATGCCAGACCCTTAATCCACAGAGTGAGGCCAGGAACTGAACCCAAGACCTCAGGAATACTAGTTGGGTTTGTTACTGCTGAGCCACGATGGGAATTCCCAAGGTGCTTATTCAAATTGCAGAAGGGTGGTCCTTAAACTCCTAACATTGGTCATAAGGGTAATGACCTAAGGCATATCTTGTGCTTTTATTTGTGGTCGGCCTGCTTCGTTCTGATGGCTTTCTTCAGCAGTTGTTAACTTACACAGTCATCTCCCAAAGTTCCCTAGGTTTCCCTCTCTACCTGTCGTCCCCTATTGGAGACAGAAGCTTATTTGACAGAAGCTTATGAAGATAATACTTGATTCTGATTAGGGTTTCCTGCAACAGTTTTTTTGTGTGTGTGGTGGTGGTTTTTAAAATATATAGTTTTAAAAGCTGGAAAGATTAATAATGATATCTCTGATTTTTTTTTTAAATTTTCTATATTTTCTACAAATATAATGTGTTGATTTTATAGTCAGAAAAACACGCCACACAGCCATTAGTTATCTTTTCGAAGGCCCGGGTTACCCTATCAAGTGACACTTTTTGGCTTTGACCTATAGGTGTTCCCTGTGGCACATGTATGCAATGGCACAAATAAGATGACATTAATTAACCCCCAAGGAGTGAAGCTCGATATCTACAAGCAAAAAGTGGAACAGGCCATTAAGTCCTATGAAAAGTGAGTATTACTCCTGGCTGCTCTTTAATGGATGAGGACTTAGTTTTGGTTTGTTTTCTCTTGTTTTCACTTAGATGTTTCATCTGGAGCAGCTATTTGATAATTGTCCCTAAGGGATAGTCACAGCAGCAGCAGATAACATCAGAGGCTTCCTCTGTACCAGCACAGCATTAAGCACATTACTTGAACAGGTCCAGCAGAGTTTTCAAGAAACCATCTTCCCTTTCCAAACTCTGTAGAAATCACATGTTTTCATGGACTTTTTAAAGCTTTCCTCTTATTACCGTCCAGGCCTCTTGGCCTCCTTAATCAATAGAAATTGATAAGAGGCCAGACAGAAAAATTCAGGCTGCAGCAGGAGGCAGCGAAAACAAGCAAACAACAGTTTCCCTTGCTCGCTCGCTCCTGGGGGCATGGAGCATGGGTAAGCTGGTTTTTTATCTGGGGTGAAGGTAGGGCTGGTCCAGGGGTCCAGCCAGAGGGATGGCTTAAGTGGTCTGCTCACCCCTTTTGTGGTGTCATGTGCAGGTAGCATGCGTAGTACCTGCTTTTGCTCCTGGCTCTTCATAAGTGGCTCTTGGGTTTTTAGTCTTTTTGTATCTTCTTGTGCATAATTTGCCCCAGCTGTGTATGTACACAGTTATTTTCAGTCTCTTATAGTTCTTTTGTATTTTGTTGCTCAAGAAGCTGTTTCTCCAGGTGCAAGCATTGGGTCCCAGGTCTGGCTTGTCTCCATTTAAGCAGAGTGAATTGGGCCATTTTAGCATCCAACATTCTATAAAGTGACCAGTAAAACTTAACAATAATGAGACCATGGACATATATTATTATTTCAACAATTTTTGTATTGAAATCAAAGAGATGGCCAAGTTGACCACAGTGAAAATTGTACTGTTAAATAGTCACTGTGTTAGTGCTCTGTTCCAGGGCCTCTTTTCAAAAGGGCAGATAACACCATGGCAGGGTTTGCAGGCGACTGTCAGGCAGAAGGAGGAGATCCAGGGGCCTTGAGTCCCAGGCCCTTCCTGGGGCCTGGCTCTTTAGGGCCTGACCCAGAAGCCAGGCTTAGAGTGTTGGTGGAGAGCACAGCTCTGGGGCTGAAGTCTAACCCTCTCCCAGCTCTCTAACCATCTCCCCTCCCAGCCCTGCTGCATGGAATTCATCCTTGATGCACATGCTTAATTAAACTCAGAGCTACCCAGCTCCTCCAGGCAAGCCTATTCTTGATTCTAGAAGCTTGCTGTGCAATTGGATTTTCATTTACTACTGTGTGGGTGGGGAAAATGAAAGAAAGTACCTGAAAGTTAATGAAGTGGCTCAGGTAGCATTTACTGGTCTGCTGTCATTTTGCAGTACATCTAGTGTGTGTTCGAATAAAGTCTAAGACCTGACTTGTGCTGCCTGGAGGGCATGACCCAGCCCTGAGGCTGGCCCTTCGCATCCTCTTCAGGCTTCTTCAGCTTCACACCCCTCGCAGGCATCTCTAAGTTGGCTCCCACTTGAGCTATTGACTGCCTTGGCCTCAGCACTGGGCTGTCTCACAGGGGCTGCTTCAGCCTCCTCCATGGGCTCCTCAAGACTTCTCTGAGTCTCTGTGGCTCCTTGGTTTCTCTCAGAGGCAGGCTAGCTTTGCCAGGGCTCACCCTAACCCACCCCCCCCAACCTGGAGTCAGAGGCTTTGGTCTGTAGTTTCCCTCTCTCAGGGGCTCTGCCCTTCTTCTCTGCCTTCCTTTGCCTCCAAACTCCACTGCCTCTCTTCCTGCCTCTCTTCCTGCCCCCTGGCTTTCCTGTCTTTCATTGCTTCTTGTCCCAACGCCAGTGGCCCTCCCTAGTGAGGTCCTTCCCCCATTATTCTCCACCACCTGCCTTGCATGTGGCCCTTGGAACACACCCAGCTTCTGCACAGGCCTGTCTCCATGTGAGGATGTCAACCCCTGAGGGCAGGGGCTGGCCTACCTGCTGTCCCCTTGGTCTTCTCTTCTGCACAGGTGTCATTATGTATATATTTGACTGTTGCAATTTAATTGGAATTTGATCTAATGACAAAATTCATCCATTTCAGTTATTCAACATGTGATATAATAATATCATTCATGTTATAATTTAATTTGTTTGCCTCATTCACATACTTGAGTGTTGTAATTACCTGGTCTGTGAAAGCCTAGTGCAGGGCCACAGGCTGGGGCTTTGAGGTCAGGCAGCTCTGGGTTTCATTCTTGGCTCTGGCAGCTACTTGGCAGGTCATGTGACACTTGTGAGCTTCAGATTCTTTTTTTTTTTTGTCTTTTTGTCTTTTAGGGTTCTAGCTCAGGGCGGTTGTGAGGGTTATGTAAATAGTATAGAAACAGCAACAATGTTAATTACTTCTCTAATTCCCTGAATCTGCTGATGCTAAAATAACCATAAATACTAGGAGTTTAAGAGTCACACAGCTCTTCCCACTGAATTGACCCTTTCCCAAGGGTTTCCAGGACAGGGACTCTCCCTCCCCAAGCAGAAGAGGGTCCTTCATTAAGGGCAAAACCCAAATACAGACATTGTAGAGATTTGTCCCAATTCTTACTGCCAAAGAGTGAATTTGGAAAAGGCTTTTAATATCCTTAGGTAAATATTATACTGTATTTTATTATGATGATCATTGTACAACTATAAATGCAATAAATTCATTGAGTAATATAAAAATAAATAAATAAAATGATATTGAACATTATTAACATTAATTTTAATATGATTAATATTACTGATTGAATTATTATTATTTGGTGTTATTAATTTGATGTTTATTTCAAATGAATTTAATGTGGTTATGTAATAATATTAATATTATACAGAACAAAATTTTTTGATCTTCTGTTTTCAATAGTATTTAAGAATTTTGCTACTAGAAATGTCAGTTCCATTTTCCATCTTGCTCCATCTTTCTAAAGATATGCCAAATATGAAAAGTCTAGTTCCCTTGTGGCATGGCAGTTTAAGGATCCAGCAATGTCACTGCAGCAGCTTGGCCTGCTGCTGTGGCGCAGGTTCAGTCCCTGGCCTGGAAATTTCTATGTGCCAAGGGCATGGCCCCCCCCCCCAAAAAAAATAGAACATGAAAAGTAATTAATGAAACTTGGTTTATCACCATCTCATCCCCAATAAAACCCTTCTAAAGAGTTTCTCATAGATATAACCCTATGTCCATATGGTTAGGGATGACCAAGTAAATAGGAAGCTCACAGTCCTTTGGCCAAAATAGTGACATAAACTAGTTATTTTGGTCACACTTAGTGCCCATGTGCAGGATTCTTCCTGGCTCAATATTTTAAGAGTGGAGGGAGCCCTTTTGGCTTTGTGTGCCTGCACATAAGCTCTGAGTGAGGATTACCTGGGCAGGGTTCTGGAGTGATTTTTCCACAGCTTTTGTTGATTAGGAATCTGAGATCAAGGTTACAGCCCTCAGATTCCCAGGAGAAGCGTCAGTTCTGGTGTGGGGATCTGGCATAATAACCCCTGCTAATCATCTCTAATTTGCTCTGGCTGCTGATTAGACTTCTGAAGTATCTTTTTTTTTTTTTTTAATTATTTATTATTATTTTTTTCCCACAAGTTTCTTTGCACATGAGCCACTTGGTACAAGCAGATTTGCAAACTGGAGGTAGAGAAGACTAGTCAAGGCAATGCTCAACCAGATTTCACTCTTGGAAAACAAAAAGGAAAACTGTGGTTTGTCATATCCCAGACCCCCACAGGGACTGCCTGCATCCACACACTCAGAGGCTTTCCCTCTCCGCTGCCTCAGTCCACACCCACTTCCTTTTTCTTTTACTCTTTTTTTTTTTTTTTATTCATTCACAGCCACACCTGCAGCATATGGCAGCTGCTGGCCTACACCACAGCCACCGCAACGCCAGATCTCAGCTGCATCTGTGACCTACACCATAGCTTGCAGCAATGATGGATCTTTGACCCACTGAGTGAGGTCAGGGATTGAACCTGAGTCCTCATGGATGCTGTGTCAGGTCCTTAACCTACTGAGCCACAACACGAACTCCCCACTTGCTTTTTCTGCCCTGTGTGCTTTGAAATAGTTCAGTGAAGATGGAAAATAGGGGAATAATAAAATGCACTCTTGAAAAATATTTCGTAAAGAATCAAATCAAAACTAGAGATGTGTACCAGCCCCTTGAACCCACATTCACCAACTACTTCTGAGTCTCTAAGCCTTGCCTTTCTTCAGAACGTGGAGGGAATAAGCATTAGTTATCACGGTCACTGTATATATACAGTTTTTAATCTTCTCAATGCCAAGGGTGAGTGGTGTTATCCTTGTTTTACTGATAAGAAAACAGTTTCAAAAAGTTAGGTAACAGGATCACACAGCAGCAAAGTGGAGACGTTTGTACCCAGATCCGTGTAGCTCCCAGCCCTTGTCTACTCTCCCAGCTTCCCCACGCTACTGCCTCCACTTTTAAGGTTTCGATTTTACAAGATTTTTAAATATTTTTTTTCCAAGAAATGCACACAAGTCTTAGAAGCCCTGATCATTGTTTCATCAACCACGTGATGAAAGAAAACCAATTTCCAAATAGGCCCCAAAGAACCAAAAACTGCAAGGGAGACAGAAACAACGCTGGCTTATTTCTCACTTACTGACTCTTTCTGTCATTTACAGAGGGATGGCTTGCGTTGGACACAGTTCTGTGTGTGATTCACACACTTGCTCATTGATTCCACACTGCAGCGCTGGGAGGGAGGTACCATAATTATCTTCATTCTACAAAACACTTGGCTATGGGCCCAAAGTCTCCCAGCTAGTCAGAGGAGAAGCTAACTGAGCTTTGGGCCCAGGCCACCTGGCTCAGAGTTTGTGCTCCTCCCCACTGTGCCACATCCTCTTGGCATGACCTGACTAGGCCCGCGATGGAAGGTCAGGGCAGGGTAACCCCACCCAAAGGGTGCTCCCTGAGCCCTGAGCCACAGACACTGAGTCCCCAGATTAGAAGCCTGCCTCCTAGGGAGTGGCAGCTTCTCCCACCCCGTTTTATTGAAATTTTATGTCTTCAAGGAACACCAGCTTGCAACCTGTGGAGCCAGTGTTCTGTGCGCTAAACTCTAGGAAGCCTATTTGGGTAATGATGTCACAGTACAGAACGGGGCTGGAAACTCTGAAAAAAGCACCACTGATCAGTAACAAGAAAAGGAGCTGTAACTACTCAATAGAAAGCACTGGCTCCAGCCTCCTCCTTCTCTCCCCTCAGGTTGCCCAGCATTTCTCTGCAAATGTATCCAAGTGATGAGTTTCAGTCTCAGCCTTGCCAGCTCACCGTGCTGACTGAGTGAGGCACTTCATCTGTCTGTCCCTCTCAGCAGCCGCATTTGGAAAACAAGGAGGTCAGGCTGGTTGATCTCTAAAGTGGGTGCCAATCCTCTTATTGATGACCCTATTAAACCTTTTTTGTTGTTGTTGTTCTGAGAATCCAGGCAGAGGAATCTCTACAGAAGGCAGGCTAAGAGCACACTCATATTTTTCCTTAGGAAGAAAAATAGTGGGTGTTTAGGAATATCTTCATGCAGAAATTATGAGACCAGTTTGTTTACTGCCTTTTGTCAGCCTGGGTTTTACCTGATTGAGCTGAGAGCTGTGCCCTCCTTTAATATTTAGCACAATTGCCACAAAGCCATGAGGCTTCTGCAATGATGCTGAGGGAGGGAGACACTCAACATCCAATCTGTTTCAGCAAGTAACAACGGCATGGTCCAGCAGTAGTGGTACACAGCTAGGCTCTCCCTGTCTGGGTCAGCCTTTCGTCAAGAAATGAAGTATTGCTACTAAACAGTTGTTGATTTTTTTTTTTAAACAGGCGCTTGAATAAAATTGTTTGGCGAGCATTATCTCAAGAAGAAAAAAAAAAGTAAGCCAGTTCATTCTCTCTTTTTAAAATTTTTAAAAATTTTGGTGAAGGAGTTCCCATCGTGGTGCAGCAGAGATGAATCCGATTAGGAAGCATGGGGTTGCGGGTTCGATCCCTGGCATCTCTCAGTGGGTTAAGGATCCGGCGTTGCCGTGAGCTGTGGTGTAGGTCACAGATGTGGCTTGGATCCTGTGTTGCTGTGGCTATGGTGTAGGCTGTCAACCATAGCTCCATTTGGACCCCTAGCCTGGGAATCTCCATATGCCAGGGGTGTGGCCCTAAAAAGCAAAAACAAAACAACAAAAAAATCCTGAAATTCACATCATGTTCTGTTTTTAACTGTTTTTAAATGTACGATTCAGTGGTATTTAAGTTATTCAAAAGGTTGTGCAAACCACCACCTCTTTGGGGAGTTCCCTGCTAGTCTAGTGCGTTTTCACTGATGCAGCCCAGGTGGGTTCAGTTGCTGGTCTGGGAACTGAGATCCCACTTTGAACTGCTGCGTGCCATAACCCTTCCCCCTGCAAAAAAGTAGTTTCAATACTTTTTTATCATCTCAGTAACCATCTGGTACCCAATTAGATAATCCTCCCTCATTCCCCTCTCCTCCTCTGGTAACCACCAGTCTGCTTTCTGTCTCTGTGAATTTGCACATTCTGGATGTATACTATGAAAGGAATCATATATCATGTGATCTTTTGTATCTGGCTTCTTTTAGTTAGTTAATGTAAAAAGTTAATGTTTTCAAGTTTCATCCAAGTTGTAGCGTATGTAACATTTCCTTCTTATTTATGCCTGAGTAATAATCTATTGTATGTATATACAGCCTGTGATAAACAGTCTGTTTATCCACTCTCCCATAGAAGGACATTTGACTTGTTTCTACTGTGCAGCTGGTATGAACAATGCTGCAACATACATTCATGTAGAAGTTTCTGTGTGGACGTTTGTTTTCTATTTCTTTTGAGTACATAGCTAGCAGTAGATTTTCTGGGTCACAAGTTTAATTCTATGTTTAACATATTGAGCCAAGTATTTTCAGTGCCTGCATCTTTTTACATCCCCCTCTCATACATACAGCAATGTACGATGATTCTTTTTTTTCCACATCTTTGCCAACACTTGTTATTTTCCTATTTTAAAACAACTGAAGTCAGGAGTTCCCATTGTGGGCAGCAGAAATGAATCTGACTATGAACCATGCGGTTGTGGGTTTGATCCCTGGCCTTGATCAGTGGGCTAAGGATCCAGCGTTGCTGTGAGCTGTGGTGTAGGTCACAGACATGGCTTGGATCTGGCGTTACTGTCCCTGTGGCATAGGCCAGCAGCTCTACAGCTCCAATTTGATCCTTAGCCTGGGAACCTCCATGTACCATGGGTGCGGCCCTAAAAAAAAAAAAAGCTAAAGCTATCCTAGTGGATGTAAAGTAATATCTCTATGGTTTTTATTTGCATTTCCTTAATGATCAGTAATATTGAAATTCCTTTTGTGTGTTTGGCCATGTGTACATCTTCTTTGGAGAAACGTCTGTTCAAACACTTTGCCCATTTGTAGTTTGAGTTGTCATTTTGTTGCTGAGCTGTCAGAATTATAGAGATTTAGCCTTATGAGATATATGATTTATTAGTATTTTCTCTCATTCCGTAGATGGTCTTTTCACATCCTTGATGAATGTGCCCAGAAGTTTTAATTCTTAGGAAATCAATCTATCTAATTTCTCTTTCATTGCTCATGCTTTTGGTGTTGAATCAAAGAACCTGTTGCCAAATACAAGGTTGTGAAGACTTACACTGTGTTTTCTTTCAGTGCTTTTCTGATTTTAGCTCTTACATTTAAGTCATTGATCTATCTCATGAATTTTTGTATATGGAGTGAAGTAGGGGTCCAACTTCATTTTTTTTTTTCACGAAGAACCAACTTTTCACTTTTTTGATTCTCTTATTTTTCTGTTCTCTCTTTTGTTTATCTCCGCTCTAATCTTTAATATTTCCTTCCTTCTTCTAGCTTTGGGTTTATTTTCTCTTTGTCTTTTTCTTGAAGGTGTACACTTAGGTCATTGATTTGAGATCTTTCTTCCCTTTTTTTTTTTTTGTCTTTTGCCTTTTTAGGGCTGCACCCACACTGTATTGAGGTTCCCAGGCTAGGGATCAAATTGAGTTGTAGCTGCTGGCCTAGCCACAGCCATAGCCACACAGGATCCAAGCCGTGTCTGCAACCTACACCATAGCTTACGGCAACACTGGGTCCTTAACCCACTGAGCAAGGCCAGAGATCAAACTTGCATCCTTACAGATGCCAGTCAGATTCATTTTCTGCTGAGCCATTATGGGAACTCCATTTTTTTCCTCCTTTTTAATAAAGGCAATTATATACAGCCAGAAATTTCCCTCTGACCAATGGCTTTGCTGTATCCCTTGTGTTTTTATACATTGTGTTTTCATTTTTATTCATCTGAAACTATTTTCTAATTTGCAATTCCTAATAGTGATATCTTCTTTAACCCACTGGTTAAGACCGTGGTGATTAAATTTATATATGTACTTGCCAGTTTTCCAGTTTTACCTCTATTATTTCTAGCTTCATTCTACTCTGCTGGAAAAAATACTTTATATGATTTGATCTTTAAAATATTTTGAGAATTGCTATATGACATATAGTCTATCCTGGAGAATACTGATGTACATTTAATAATACACGTTCTGCTGTTATTGGGTGAAGTGTTCTGTATATAAATCTAGTCATTTTATAGAGTGTTGTAGTCTTCTGTTTCCGTTTTGATCTTTTACCTGGTTGTTCTATTACTAAAAGTGGGATATTGAAGTCTCCAGTTATTTTTATACAACTGTCTATTTCTTCCTTCAATTTTGTCAGTTTGCTTCATATATTTTGGGGCTCTGTTGATTGGCACACACACACACACACACACACACACACACACACACACATATATATATATATATGAATAGCTGTTATATCTTCTTGATTTGAAATTTTTATTAATATAAAATGTCCTCTTTCTCTCTTATAAAAATTTAGGACTAAAAATATATTTTATCTGATATGAGTATAATAACTCCAGCTCTCTTTTTTGGTTGTTATTTCATGGAGGATCTTATTCCATTCTTTCACATTCAACCTATATTTTCTTTGGGTCTAAAATGAGTCTCTTTAAAGCAGCATATAGTTGGATCATGTTTTTTTTTTTTAATCCATCCTGCCAGTCACTGTCTTTTAACTGTTGAGTTTAATCCATTTAAAGCAATTACTGATAATGAAGGACTTACTTCTGCCATTGTGGTTTGTTTTACATACTGTTTTTTTTTTTGTTTGTTTCTCAATTCCTCCAATATTGCCTAGTTTTGTGTTTGTTTTTTTTTCTAATGTGTCGTTATAACCCCTCTTCATTTCCTTTTCTGCATAGTTTTTCATTATTTTCCTAGTGATTACCATTTGGATTACAGTTAACATCATAGTTTGAATTGATATCAACTTATTTTCAATAGTATACATTAACTCTGTTTCTATCCAGCTCTATCCACCTTTATATTGTTATCATCACAAATTACATCTTTTACATTAGGTTCCCAATAACATAAATTTATAATTATTGTTTTATGCATCTTTTAAATAGTGTAAGAAACAACATAGGAGTTACATAACAAAAAGACAAATACCAACTTTTATATTATATAGTAATATTTGTCATTCATCTTTATTTCTTCATAACGGTTGGTGTCATTTACCTTCCCACATCCTTTTATTTCAACCTGGAGAGCTCTCTTCAGCATTTCCTGTAGGGCAGGTCTACCAGCAACAAAATCCTTTGGCTTTTGTTTATCTGTAAATACCTTAATTTTTCCTTCATTTGTGCAGGATAGTTTTGCCAGATACAGAATCCTTGGTTGATAGTGGGTTTTTTCCTTTCAGCATTTTAAATATAACACATCACTGCCTTCTGGACTCCATGGTTTCTGATAAGAAATCAGCTGTAATCTTATTGAGGATTTCTTGTTCATGTGCCATTTTTGTTCCTTTCAAGATTATCTGTATTTCTTTGTTTTTCAACAATTCAATTATGTGTCTTAGTGTGGCTCTCTTTGCATGTATTCTGCTTGTAGTACGCTGAGCTTCTTTGATTGTGTAGATTTATATCTTCCATAAAGTTTGGAGAGTTTTGAGGCACTATTTCACTTTTGTCCAGTATTTTTTCCCTTTTCTCTCACTCCCTTTTGGAACTCTCATAATGCATATATTGGTAAACTTGATAGAATCTTATACATCCATTAGACTCTGTTCTTCATGCTTGTATACTTTGTGCTCCAGAGGCTTTGTAATCTCATTTGACCTATCTGCAAGTCTGATGATTCCTTCTATTTCCTGGTTAAATCTACTGTTAAAATCCTATAATGAATTTTTCATTTCAGCTATTTACCTTTCAGCTCTAGAATTTATATTTGGTTCATTTTCATAATTTCTCTTTATTGACCTTGTCTAGTTGCTTATGCATCATTCTTCTGATTTTCCTTAGTTTTTTTTTTTTTTCCATGGTTTCCTTCACAAAGAAGAGTATATTTAAGACAGTTATTTTAAAGCCATTTTCTACCAAATCCAGTGTCTGGACTTCATCTGACAATTTATTTTTTCCCCTGTGAATGGGCTATACTTCCAAGTTTCTTTGTATGCTTTGTAATTTTTTGTTGCGAAATAAACATTTTGGACATTATAATGTAGTAACTCTGGAAATCAGATTCTCTTCCTCAATTGCTTTGTTGCTCGATGAAGTTGTCTGTTGCTACAGTTGTCTGTTTAGCCTTTCCACTTTTTTTTTTTTTTTGCAGACTATATTCCTTGTCATGCATGTTCACTGAAGTATTGTTTTGTTATCTGTGTGGTCAGCCAATGACCTGACAGAGTTTTACTTAAATGCAAGTCTCTCTTTTCATCAGGCATTCTCCTGGATGCTGTAAATGTTCAGCTAGATTCCAGAGTTCCAAAATAGTTAATTCTATCAGTTATTGCTGAAAAGAGCAATTCCTTGACTTTCCTACTTCACCATCTTTCAGGACATCATTCCCTCCTCACTATCTAAAGCAAGGATTCGGTGAGTTATGTGCCATCAGTCTGATGCTCATTTTTTCCTTGTCAAACCCACATAAACTCTTTGGTTCTTCTGCCTCTTCTGCTTATGAGCCTGGAAGGTGAGAGCTGAAGCAAATAGGGATCATCTGCCCTCAACTATCTGCTTTGTAATGGTCATACTGTGTGTGCATAGACAATTATAGCCCAAGATCAAATAAGGGAGAAAAACTTAGAATTGTGGAAGTTGGTGTTAAGAGGGAATGAAAAATCAAGGAGAGAAATCCCTTAAGCCTGCAATGGAACTCTGTAGAAAGAAACAAGAGGGAGGGTGTTTTTGTTTTTTTTTTTTAATTTTTAATTGTGGCCAAAATCACATAATGTAAAATTTATCATCTTAACTATGTTTAAATGTAAAGATCACTAGTATTAACTATATTAACATTGTTGTGAGACAGGTGTCTAGAAATTTTTTATCTTTCAAAACTGAAACTTTATACACATCGGACAGAAACTCCTCATTTTCTCCTACCCCTAGGCCTGGCAACCACTCTTCTATTTTCTTTTTCTATGAGTTTCACTACATTAGATTCCTCACAGAAGTATAATCATACAGTATTTGTCATTTTGTAACTGGCTTATAATGTCCTCAAGGTTTATTCATATTGTAACATGTGACAGGATTTCCTTCTTTTTAAGGGTGAATGGTATTCTTTTATGTATAAACTACATTTTCTTTTTCCTTTTATCCATTAATGATTGTTTATACCTCTTAGCTTTGTGACTAATGCTGCAGTGAACATGAGAGTACAATTAGCTTTTCAAGATCCTATTTAAATTCTTTTGGATATATACATGGAAATGTAATTGCTATATCATGTGTTAATTCTATTTTTAATTTTTTGAAGAGCATTCAAAATGTTTTCCACAGCGGTTACACCATTTTACATTCCTACCAACAATGCACAACTGTTCCAGTTTCTCTACATCCTCTCTAACACTTCTTGATGTAAATTACAGGTCCAACTTCATTATTTTGCATGTGAATATTCAGTTTTCTCATCACCATTTGTTGAAGAAAATGTCCTTTTCCCTATTGTGAGGTCTCAACACCCTTAATGAAGATCATTTGACTGTTTCTTATATAGCTAAGAGTTTATTTCTGGATTCTTTATTCTGTTTCATTGATTAATATAGCTGTCTTTATGCCAGTATCATGTTGTTTTGACTACTGTGACATTTTGAAATCAGGAAGTATGAGGCCTCCCTGGCTTTCTTTTTCAAGATCATTTTGGCTATTCAGAAACCCTTAAGATTCCATAAGTTTTAGGAGTATTTTTTTTCTATTTCTACAAAATATGCCATTGGGATTTTTATAGAGATTATATTGAATCTATTGATCACCTTGGGTACTAAGGACATTTTAACAGTAAGACTTCCAATCCATGAACACAGGATGTCTTTCCATTTTTTTGCATCTCTAATTTTTTCAGGAATGTTTTTGAGTTTTCAGTGTACCTGTCTTTCACATCCTTGGTTAAGTTTATTACTAAATATTTTATTATTTTTTATACTGTTGCACATGGGATAATATTCTTAATTTCTTTTCAGATTGTTAATTGTTCCATTATATAGAAATGTAACTGATTTTTGTTATGTTGATTTTGTATCCTACATCTTCATTGAATTCATTTATTAATTCTAATAGTATTTTTGTGTACACTTTAGGATTTTCTGCATATAAAATCATATTACCTAAATTGGATGTCTTCTATTTCTTTTTATTACCTAATTTCTCTTGGTAGAACTTATAGTATTTTGTTGAATAAAAGCATGAGAATGGACAGTGTTTCCTTGCTCCTGTGATCTGGGAGAGAATGCTTCCAGTTTTTCACTGATAAATGTGGTGTTAACTGTAGGCTTTTCACATAAGGCCTTTATTATTTTGAGGTAGTTTCCTTCTATTCCTAGAGTGCTGAGTGTTTTATTTTTTAATCATGAAAGTGTTGAATTTTGTCATAATTTTGATGTATCAACTGAGATGGTCAAGTGGTTTTTCTTCTTCACTCTGTTAACGTGATATATTAATTGATTTTTGTATTTTGAGCCATTTCTGGCATTCTGAGAAGAAATCTTTTTTTATGGTGTATAATCTTTTTAATATGCCCTTGAATTTGGCTTGCTAGTATTTTGTTGAGGATTTGTGAATCAGTATTTATAAGGAACATTGGTCTGTAGTTTTCTTTTCTTGTAGTATCCTTGTCTGGCTTTGGTATCAGGGTAATGCTGACCTCAAAGAATGAACTTAGAAATGTTCCCTCCTCTTCTAGGAGCCAAGAAAAACTAGAAAATTCATTTGTAGAGATACAAACTGAGCTAAAGGCAATAACGACCAGAATGAATGATGCAGAGGAATGAATTAATGATGTGCAGCATAGAATAATGGAAAGCACCCAAACAGGACAGCAGACAGAAAACCCAGTGAAAAAACATGAAAGCAACATAAGAGACCTATGAGATAATATAAAGCAGGCCAATCTATGCATAATACGAATTCCAGAAGGAAAAGAAAAATAAAAAGGGATTGAAAATATATTTTAATAAATTATGGATGAAAACTTTCCAAATCTAAAGGATACTGACATCAAGATACAGGAAGCACAGAGGCCCCCAAACAAGTTGAACCCAAGCAGGCCCACACCAAGACATGTTATAGTAAAAATGGCAAAAGTTAAAGGTGAGGAGAGGATTTTAAAGGCAGCAAGAGAAAAGCAAAGCATTAATTATAAGGGAACCCCAATAGGGCTATCAGCTGATTTCTCTACAGAAACACTAAAGGCCAGGAGAGAATGACAAGATGTATTTAAAGTGCTGAAAGGAAAAAATCTGCAACCTAGAATACTCTATCCAGCAAGAATATCATTTAAAATAGAAGGGGGAATAATTTCCCCAACAAACAAAAGCTAAAAGAGTAGAGCAATACAAAACCCATTCTAAAAAGAATACTGAAAGGGCTGGGGTTGTGGGATGGAAATCCTATAAAATTGGATTGTGATGATCATTGTACAACTACAAATGTAGTAAATTCATTGAGTAATAAAAAATAAATAAATGAAAAGAGGGAGATCTGGGATGGAGAAAAACACATTTGGAAAGCAATCACTTAAATAAGCCAGCATACAGATTGTACCGTGTGGGTAAAGGAAGTAAGAAAAATTAGATTCTTTCTTATTTTTTTAAGGATGTGCTTGAGCCTATATGATTATCAGGCTAAAGAAAGCAGATATAGGAAGGGGTTAACATACTGAAAAAACAGGGCAACCATAAATCAAAACCGAACAAAAACTGAAAAGTACTCAAGCATAAAATAAATGGAAATCATCCAGCCAAAAAAAGAAATGAAGAAAAGAGAAACACAGAATCAATTGGAAAATAAGGTTTAAAATGGCAATAAAAACATATTTATCAATAATCACCTTAAATGTCAATGGACTGAATGCTCCAATCAAAAGACACAGAGTGGCAGAATGGATAAAAAAGCAAAAACCTTCAATCTACTACCTACAAAAGACTCATCTTAGAGCAAAGGACTTATAGATTGAAAGTGAGGGGATAGGAAAAGAAACTTCATGCAGATGGACCAGACAGGAAAGCAGGAGTTGCAATACTCATATCAGACAAAATAGACTTTAAAATGAAGGTCATAAAGAAAGACAACGAAGGACACTATTTAATGGTTAAAGGATCCATTCAAGAAGAGGATATTACAATCATCGATATATATGCCCCAAATATAGGAGCATCCAGATACCTACACCAAATACTAACAGATATAAAAGAAGAAATTGATGGGAATACAATCATAGTAGACTTTAACACTCCACTAACATCAATGGACAGATCCTCTAGACAGAAAACCAATAAAGCAACAGAGATTCTAACGAAAACAATAGAAAAGTTAGACTTAATGAACATTTTCAGGACATTACATCAAAAAAAAAAATCCTAGTACACATTCTTCTCAAGTGCACATGCAACATTCTCAAGAATCAATCACATATTGGGGCACAAAGTTAACCTCAACAAATTTAGGAGTATAGAAATCATTTCAAATATCTACTCTGACAACAATGGCATGAAACTAGACATCAACCACAGGAAAAGAAATGAGAAAAAACTTACTACATGGAGACTAAACAACATGCTACTAAAAAACCAGTGGGTCAATGAGGAAATCAAGAAGGAAATTAAAAAATACCTAGAAACAAATGACATTGAAGACACAACCACTCAAAATCTATGGGATGCTGCAAAAGCAATGTTTAGAGGGATGTTCACAGCAATACAGGCCTTCCTCAGAAAAGAAGAAAAATCTCAAATCAACAACTTAACACACCGCCTAAATGAATTAGAAAAAGAAGGACAAGCAAAACCAAAAAGGAAGGAAATCATAAAGATCAAAGAAGAAATCAACAAAATAGAGATTCAAAAAACAATAGACAAAATCAGTCAAACCAAGAGGTGATTCTTTAAAAAGGCAAACAAAATTGACAAACCTCTGGCTAAACTCACCAAGAAGAGGAGAGAAAGAACCCAAATAAACAAAATAAGAAGTGAAAAAGGAGCAGTCACAACGGATACTACAGAAATACAAAAAACTATAAGAGAATTTTATCAACAGTTATATGCCAACAAATTCAACAACCTAGAAGAAATGGATCCCTTTCTAGAGACGGCCTGCCAATACTGAATCAAAAAGAAATAGATCAACTGAACAGACTGATCACTGGAAGTGAATTTGAATACATCATAAAAATACTCCCTACAAGTAAAAGTCCAGGACCAGATGGCTTCACAGGCGAATTCTACCAAACATACGAAGAGGAACTTATACCCATCCTCTTTAAACTTTTTCAAAAGATTGAAGAAGAAGGAACATTCCCAAAGACATTCTATAACACCATCATCACCCTAATTCCAAAACCAGACAAAGATACCACCAAAAAAGAAAACTATCAGCCAATATCTTTGAATATAGACACAAAAATTCTCAATAAAATTTTAGCCAACTGAATCCAACAACATACCAAAAAGATCATACACCATGACCAGGGATTTATCCCAGGTTCACAAGGATGCTTCAACATACATAAATCAATTAATGTCATGCACCATATTAACAAAAGAAAAGTCAAAAACCACAGGATCATCTCAATAGATGCAGAAAAAGCATTTGACAAAGTCCAACATCCCTTCATAATAAAAAACCCTTACCAAAGCGGGTATAGAATGAACATTCCTTAACATAATCAAAGCCATTTATGACAAACCCACAGCAAATATAATACCCAATGGAGAAAAATTAAAAGCCTTCCCATTAAAATCTAGAACAAGACAAGGATGCCCACTCTCACCACTGCTGTTCAACATAGTATTGATGTCCTAGCCACAGCAATCAGACAAACAAAAGAAAAGGCATCCAAATAGGAAGAGAAGAGGTAAAACTGTCACTGTATGCAGGTGAGATGATACTGTATATAGAAAACCCTAAGGACTCAACCCAAAAAATACTTGAACTGATCAACAAATTCAGCAAAGTAGCAGGATATAAGATTAACATTCAGAAATCAGTCACATTTCTGTATACTAACAAATATTAGAAAAGGAATACAGAAATACAATAGCTTTTAAAATTGCACCACAAAAAAATCAAATACCTGGGAATACACCTGACCAAGGAGGTAAAGGACTTATATGCCGAGAACTATAAAGCATTAATCAAGGAAATTAAAGAAGATATAAAGATATGAAAAGCTATTCCATGATCCTGGGTTGGAAAAATTAATATTGTAAAAATGGCCATACTACAAAGCAATCTACAGATTGAATGCAATCCTTATCAAATTACCCATGACATTTTTCACAGAACTATAGCAAACAATCCAAAAACTTATATGGAACTACAAAAGACCTATAATTGCCAAAGCAATTCTGAGGAAAAGAAACAAGCAGAAGGCATAACTCTCCCAGACGTCAGGCAATATTACAAAGCCACAGTCATCAAGACAGTGTGGTACTGATACCAAAAGAGACATACAGACAGACCAATGGAACAGAATAGAGAACCCAGAAATAAACACAGACACCTATGGTCAATTGATCTTTGACAAAGAAGGCAAGAATATAAAATGGGAAAAAGACAGTCTTTTCAACACATATTTCTGGGAAACCTGGACAGCTGCATGCAAATCAATGAAACTAGAACACACCTTCACACCATGCACGAAAATAAACTCAAAATGACTTAAATATAAAACAAGACACCATCAAACTCCTGGAAGAGAACGTAGGCAAAACATTCCCTGACATCAACCTTACAAATGTTTTCTCAAGGTCAGTCTCCCAAAGCAACAGAAATAAATGCAAAAATAAAACCAACGGGACCTAATCAAACTGACAAGCTTTTGCACAGCAAAGGAAACAAAAAAGACAACTTACAGAATGGGAGAAAATAGTTTCAAATGATGCAATGGACAAGGGCTTAATCTCTAAAATATACAAACAACTTCTACAACTCAACAGCAAAAAAGCCAACAACCCAATTAAAAAATGGGCAAAAGACCTGAATAGACATTTCTCTAAGGAAGGTATACAGATGGCCAACAAGCACTTGAAACAATGCTCAACATCCCTGATTATTAGAGAAATGCAAATCAAACCTACCATGAGATACCACCTCACACCAATCAGAATGGCCATCATTAATAAGTCCACAAATAACAAATGCTGGAGGGGGTGTGGAGAAAAAGGAACCCTCCTGCACTGTTGGTGGGAATGTAAGCTGGTACAACCACTATGGAGAATAGTATGGATGTACCTTAGAAATCTATCCATAGAACTACCATATGACCCTGCATTCCCACTATTGGGCGTATATCTGGACAAAACTTTCTTTAAAAAAGACATATGCACCCACATGTTCATTGCAGCACAATTCACAATAGCCAAGACATGGAATCAACCCAAATGTCCATCAACAGACAATTGGATTAGGAAGATGTGGTATATATACACAATGGAATACCATTAGAATACCAGCCATAAAAAAGAACGAAATAATGCCATTTGCAGCAACATGGATGGAACTAGAGACTCTCATCCTGAGTGAAGTCAGTCAGAAAGAGAAAGACAAATACCATATGATATCACTTATATCTGGAATCTAATATATGGCAGAAAGGAATCTTTCCACAGAAAAGAAAATCCTGGACTTGGAGAATAGACTTGTGGTTGTCAAGAGGGAGGGGGAGGGACTGGGAGCTTGGGGTAAATAGATGCAGAATATTGCCTTTCGGATGAATTAGCAGTGGAATCCTGCTGTGTAGCACTGGGGACTCTGTCTAGTCACTTACGATGGAACATATAAAGTCAGGAAAAGGAATGTATGCATATAAGTGGAACTGGGTCACCATGCTGTACAGTAGAAAAAAATACACACGTAAGTAAAAGATAAAAAAAAAAAAAAGAAATGTTCCCTCCTCTTCAGCATTTGGAATTATTTGAGGATTAGTTTTAATTCTTCTTTAAATATTTTGTGGAATTCTCCATGGAAACCACATAGTGCTGGGCTCATATTTGTTGGAAGTTATTTGTTTACTGATTCAGTCTCCTTACTAGTTATAGGTCTGTTCAGATTTTTTATTTCTTCCTGATTCAGTCTTAGTTGGTTGTATTTTTATAGAAATTTAACCATTTCTTCCAGGTTATTCAGTTTGTTGGTGTATAATTGATCATAATAGTTTTCTACAATCTTTTTTATTTTTATGACATCAGTTGTAATGGTTGCTTTTCCTGATTCTAGTTATTTGAGTCTTCTCTTTTTTCTCTTAATTTGCTAATAAGCATTTGTCAGTTTTGTTTCTCTTTCCAAAAACAAATTCTTAGTTCCATTGATTTTATTCTATTATCTTTCTATTATCTATTTCACTTATTTCTGCTTTAAACTATGTTTCCTTCCTTCTGCTAATATTGGGTTTAGTTTATTCTTCATTTTTCCCCATTCCTTGAAGTGAAAGATTTGAGATCTTTCTTCTTTTTTGATGTAAGTGTTTAGCACTGTAAATTTCCCTCTTAGGACTGCTTTTGCTGCATCTCAGACATTTTGATATGTTGTATTTTCCTTTTCAAATAACTCAAGATATTTTATAATTTCCCTTGCAAATTTTTCTTTAACTCATTGGTTGTTTAAGAGTGTGTTGTTTACTTTCCACATATTTGTGTATTTTCTAGGTTTGCTTCTGCTATTGATTTCTAGTTTCATTCCTTGGTGATTGGATAATATATTTTATATGATTTCATGTTAAAAACTTTAAAGACTTGTGTCCTTACATGTGGTTTATCCTGGAGAGGATGTTTCATGTGCCTTTAAGAAGAATATGTATTCTGTTCTTGGCTGGTGGTGGGTCTGTACGTCTGTTAGGTCTAATTAATCTATAGTGTGGTTCAAGTCCTCTGTTTCCTTATTTGGTGGTTCTATCCATTACTGAAAGTGGAAATTGAAATTCCTACCTTTATTGTATTGCTGCCTGTTTCTCCCTTCAGTTCTGTTAATGTTTGCTTCTGTATTTGGAAGTTCTGAAATTAGGTGCATATATATTTATGATTGTCATATCTTCCTGGTTGATTGACCCTTTTACTATTATATAATATCCTTTATTTTCTCTTATAACAAGTTTTGACTTAAAATAGTCATAATTTGCTGAATTTTTTCTTCTGATTGTCTGATTCTGCTTTTGAACTTCTCTAGCGAATTTTTCAGTTATCGTATTCTTCAGATCCAGAATTTCTGTGCAGTCCTTTTTTATAGTTTCTCTATCTTTGTTGATACTCTCGTTTTTTTCATGCATCATATTCCTGCTTTCATTTAGTTGTCTATATTCTCTCTGAGCTCATTCAGCATCTTTAAAACAGTTATTTTGAATTCTTTTTCAGGTAATTCATAGATCTCCATTTCTTTAGGGTAGATTACTAGAAATTTTGTTCCTTTGCATACCTTAGTTTATTTGGGTGAGAAATGGGTATTTGAAAAAAGACATTTCTCCCAGTCTTTACAGCTGGCTTCTTATAGAGCGAAACCTTCACCAGGCATCCTGGCTAGAGATTCTGGGGACCTCTCATACCTTTTCTGAGGATATGTAATTCCTTCTTTAGACTTGGGTGTATAATTTCCCAGATAAGAGTTTTACTCCTGTTTTTCTCAGGAGCCCATAATCTCTTGCTCTCCCTGGTGTTTATCTTTGGTACTACACTCTCTCTGATGCTATAACCAGCTATGGAACTTGCCTTTGTTCTCAGCTGCCCCTAACCTGGCATCCAAAGTACACTGCCATTTTTACTAGCATTCTCAGTTCAATGAGACAGAAGCCAGACTCTTGGGCAGCCCCACAAAAGACTGAAATGTTGGCTACATTTTGGTTCCACTCTTCTCTTTTCCCTCTCATGGGAGGAGCCAGGATTTAGGAGTTTTTTTCCAATTGCACTGAATTGTGCAAGGGAAGGGGAGGGGCTGGGTCAATGCAGCAAATTTTCCTACTCACTTCAATGCCTACATTTCTTGGATATGTGCCCCTGGAGTGCCTCAACCTCTTAACTGATTTCTAGAATTCTCACAAAGGCAGGTTGGTCCTTTTATTGTTGTTAAGTCAGAGTCTCTGTGGGGAATTTGGGCCTGGGGTTTCTTATTTTACCATCTTGCTGACATCACTCCAGTTTAGATTTTTAGAATTTTTGCTGTCTTTTGGAGACAAGTTTATTTGCAGATTAAGTCCTGTACTTGTACTGGGTTTACACTGTGTTCTTCCAACACCTGACATCTTAAAAAAGGAAGTGACACCTTCAGCAATAAGAGAATAATTCAGAAATGTTTTTCTTCCCAAATCTCCTTCAATCCATCAGTCCCCCCACCCCCGACTCTTTATACCCCCTTCCAGGAGAATCTGACTCAGAAGTAGCTGGGCCTAGAAACAGAATCCAGGACTTGGGCCATCCACACCACCCTGACTCCCCCTGGAACCACACAGGCTTTCATCCGCTGGTGGAAAGTTTGGCTTTTTTTGTGTGTGTACCAAAACAGTGAAGCCAGAAAGTTTAGCCCTATTTAGGCTTATAAAAAGAGAGGAGATAAAAATAGCTAAAATGAGCCAATGGAAGAATTATTACACTGAGACAAATATTTGGGTTTAGTAGTTGTTTGTTTTTGTTTTGTTTTGTTCACTTTGCCTTGTTTTCCAGAGTCACTGCTAGGCGTAGTTTTGTGAAATCTCTCTGAAACTCGCTTTGGGTTCTGCCAAATGTTAGACCTGGGGAGAAAGGAGTGTGTTCCAAATATGCTGAAAAAATTGTTCACAAATCTTATATGTATCCAACTTCTATAAAATCAGATAATCAAATGAGATAACAGGGGAGAGTGCCTACCATGACTCAGAGATGGTTGTGTCTAATTTGTGCTACCTGCCAAAGCCCTCATGGACCAGAGGGCATGGCTGTGATTTTGTCAACTTAGAACCTACATCTGCTTTGACAGATGTTTTTCAGGGGCGAGTTTACTGAAAAACCATTTTTCCATATTTTTTCTATTATGGTCACTTTTTGGTTTCTCGTTCTTCTACATTTTTTAGATTAGATGCCAACAAGCCAATGCGGTACTTGGAAAACAAGGCAGCTTTAAACAAGGCCTTAGAACGGTTGAATTGGCCCATTTCACTGAAGGAGCTGTCAGTGCTGGAGAATGAAATCCTAGCTGGGAAAATGTATGTGCAGCAGGCCATGGAGCTCCAAGAGGCTGCCAAGAAGGAGAATTACGTGAGCAAGACCATGGAAGAGGTGCGTACCAGGGAGGTGTCTGTATTCCCTCCCTCACTCCCATCCCAAGTCATTGCAATCCCTGCATTGTTCTTCCTTCTCTCCCACTTCCTGCCACACTGATTTCTAAGAGTTAGAGCCAACCCACTTAAGGTCTCAGGACTTATTCAACAGAAAGGAAATGCCACTTGATTTTTCCCTGGCCTTATTTTGTAAATAATACTTTATTGTTGTTGTTTTTTTGTTTGTTTGTTTGTTTGTTTTGCTTTTTAGAGCTGAACCCATGGCATATGGAGGTTCCCAGGCTATGGGTCGAATTGGAGCTACAGCTGCTGGCCTATACCACAACCACAGCAATGCCATATCCGAGCTGCATCTGCAGCCTACACCACAACTCACGGCAGATCCTTAGCCCACTGAGTGAGGCCAGGGATCGAACCCACCTCCTCATAACATACATCTTTTAATTGAAAAATAAAAGTAAACATGTATCATGTAGTGATTAAAATCTGTACTTTGATATGAGCCAGGCCAACATCCAGCCTCAGATCTGCCACCCACTCCCTATGTGATCTTGGCCAATGACTCTGTCTCTCTAAACCTTAGGGTTTTTTTAAATCTGTGAAATAAGAGTATTAATAATATCTGCCTCATAGGCTTGTTGTGACAGCAAAATGAGCATTTGAAAATACTTAGTATTGAAAGCCCCCGTAAGTGTTAGCAGTTATTATTACTAATAAAATACACCTTCTAAAAAGAAAATTTATTATCTGGCAGCCTTATTACACATTACAACTTTGGATCAATTATTTTAAATTTTTTTCTTCCTTGAATAAATTTTGCATATAAATGTAGTCAGTCTGTAATTGTTTCATATTTTACCTTTCAATTTAGTATTGTCTATGTACTTCCTTTGTGCTTTAGCTGAATCATCAGATAGATACTTTTTGTTACATAATATTCCATGGTGTGTATATACTGTGACTTATTTAACTCTTTACTGAAGCTTGGGCGTTTTGGGGTTTTTTCCAGATTTCTTTTCTTTCACATCGTGTTTTAATGCTTCTATAGCGCATCTAGTTGGACCATTTCGTTATAGTAAATTCTTAGATGTGGGATCCTTGGACCAAAAGCTATGTAATACCCTCTTTCTAACTGTAGTATCGTAGACCTGGGATAGTTCATCCAGAATCTTACTGAATTACATATAATTTTCATATATTCATCATATAATAGTCTAAAAAATATATTCAAGAAGCTGATCTTTGAGATTCTTTTTTTCTTCTTCTTCTTGTGACTGCACCTGCAGCATATGGAAATTCCCAGGGTAGGGGTCAAATCGGAGCTGCATCTGCCAGCCTATGCCACAGCCACAGCAATGCCAGATCCGAGCGACATCTGTGACCTACACCACAGCTCATGCAATGCCAGATCCTTAACCCATTGAGTGAGGCCAGGGAATGAACCTGTATCCTCATGGATACTAGTCCAGTTCTTAACCCACTGAGCCACAGTGGGAACTCTTGAGATTTATCTTTTTTGCTTTCAGTCTTTGCTAAGTGATACTGGCTTTGTCTGGCTTTAAACTCTCTATTTGCTTCTCTAGGTTCTTGTATTTTGTTTTGTTTGTTTTTATTTAATTTTATTTTCCCCCTGCAAATGGCATTTTTTTCCTTCAGTGTGGAAAGCTATTTCTTTTGGGCAGAATGCAAAAGTTTTATCATATCTTCATTTTTATTTTATAATGTATTTTGTTTTATAGTTTATATATATCTGAAGGAATTGTTTTTATTCAAAGATACCTCCTCATTGTTTCGTCTTTTCTTAGAAGGCACCACCCGACCCCCCCCAACCCTCTGGCTGTGTAGGCCTTCCTCCTCACCTAGATGCCCAATGGACACCCTGGAATTAAGAAGACTGAAAATTAATTCACTCCCTCTCCCTGCAAATCTGCTCTTCCTTTCATCATCCCTCTTTATCTCTGGTCTTTCATTTACTCATTGAAATATAAGTTCTGATGAGGTGCCAAGCACAATTCTAGGCACTAGAGGTACCTAAACACATGGCCCAGTTCCACCCTTATCCTAGCTAAGGAGACAGACCATGATGGGTCCTAAATGATGGACTTTCCTATGTTGAGCTGTGGAGGCATTACTGCCCTACAGCAGAATTTGTGAGCATTATTCTTTTCTCCTTACTTTTTCTTAAATTTTTTTGGCTGTATCTGGAGCATGCAGAAGTTCTCAGGTCAGGATCAAACCTGCACCACAGCAGTGACATTGCTGCAGTGACAATGGTGGATCCTTAACCTGCTGCACCGTAGGAGGACTCCTTAAATTTTCAAATGGGAAGTGTTACTAATGGAGTGAAAATAAGCCTCTTGTGATTCAGAAAAAAGTATGTTTTGAATTTGGCACTGAAGAATCATTTTTCCTAGGGTATGTATTACTTTCTCTGTTTCTTTATTCCCTTATCCATAGATTGAGAGTAAAAATAATCTCCACAATTTCATCATCCAAAAATATTTGTTCACTCCCTACAGTGGATCAGATTCTGCACTTGGTATAGGTGATCTTAGGCCATGAGTAGCCTGTCTCATTCTTCTCTCTTTACTTGGGGCCTCACCAAGGTGATACTATACATTAGACGCAAAGTAGAGGCTTGTTAATTGCATTGAAATATGGGCTCAGCCTAATGGAGGAAAAATACTGAGATAGACCTTAACCTACGTGAGAGCTAAAATCTTGTCTAGCCTTGCTAGTCTCTTATCCATAGCACTGAGAATGATGCCTGGCACACAGTAGGTATTTGAAAATATTTATTGAATAAATGGAACCCAGATCCTTATAGCAGGTATTATGAATACAACAAAAGAAGCACAGTCATAGAACAACTGGAAGATGAGGAAAAGCAAATGATTCTGCCTAAGAAGCAGTTGAGGAAGTCTTCACGGAAGGGGCTGATTAAGTTTGGTCTAGAAGGATGTGTAGAAATTTGAGGGTCGGGGTGTGACAAGTGTTCTGAGTGAGAGAAACTGCTTATGCAAAGGCAGGAAGTTGGGAAGAACACAGCATGTTCACCAGGGGCGAGACAGGAGATGAGACGGGAAAGGGAAAATGGCCCCAGAGTACAAGGAACTTGGAAATCTTGCCTAGAATCGGGGACTCAAGCCTGTAGGAATTAGATACAGTCAAGAGATTTTCAGCAAGTAGAGGCATTAACAGATTTGCAACTTGGGAAGATTATTTGGCAGCAAGGTGAGGCTCAGTGTAGGGGGAAAGACTAAAACCAGGTGCAGACTCCACTGTGAAATGTTGAGTCCTTGACCCAAACCAGTCCAGTGCAGAGGGAATAGGTAAAAGAGACCTGAGCTTGTGGAAAGTGAATATGTGCGGTGAGCCCGGGGGCCAAGTTGAGGTTACCCACAGATTTATTGTCTTGGAAAACTGGGAGACAGAGGCACTATTAACCACCACATTCGTTTCGCCTCTGCTCCTCAGAGAGACAGTCCATCTAAACACCTGTGATTCTGTAACCCCTTGGCACACTTTTGTTTTCCTCGCAGCACATTACACCACCTGACATTATGTAGGTATTTGTTTATGTTCTGTCTCTTCCACTAGATGACGGTAGGACTTGGTCCGTTGTGTTCTAGGTACTTCTAGGAGTATCACTTGGCACCCTGTAGGCATTCCCAAAGATTTGAATGAATAAATGAATGAAAGAACAGGAGGAAGAGGTACCATAAGAGGAAGAATGGATTTTCAGGGAAAGTGCTCTTGATTTAAGTGCTCTTGATTCTTACATGTCCACAGGGCATCCAGGTTTGAAAGGCCAACAGGAGCCACATGTTTGGAGTTGAGGAAGAAAGTCATTTGAGGTGCTGAGAGGAAGGGGAGACTGTAGAAGGGGCCACGACAGGTAAGTTAGAGGAGGAGAAGGACCCAGGGTAGGGAGCCATGACACCAGGGCCCAAGGAGGAGAGGTGGCAAGAGCCTTGGTGCTGGAGTCAGAGAGCCCCGAAGGCAAGTGTCAGACACTGTGGTGTTCTAGCTATGGGACCTTCCTTAGACCCTGTAAGCTTAGGTCCCTCATCCTCAAATTAGAAAAATCATAGAACCCACCTACAAGATGATTGTGAGACAACATACATGATATAATCAGGACAGGGTGAGCACGAAGTACTCAACAGGAAATGCTCTCAACACGGATCGCCCGTTAGTGCTTTTTCCATCATTAAAGTCTTACTGAGGGGTTTTGAAAAGTCTTCCATGATAATGCCTGAAAGCCGTTTGATTTTTAAGAGGGAGATTATTAGTTATCTTAGCCAGAACAATTTCTGTGGGATTTTGGAGTGGAAGCCAGTTTGCAGTGGGGAGGAGTGGATGTAAGTCAGGAAAGCAAATATAGGATGTGAAGACTTTTGTTTCAAGATCTTCCTAGGAAGGAGAGAAGAAAAAAATGAAGGGCACTTGATTTGTGAGCCAGAATGAGAAAAGACATTAAGTTTGTGTAATGGTATTGACCAGCCCACTGCTGCCCCCTTTCTTAGCCAGGGGCTAAGGCTCTCCTTTCACTGCCCTGTCCCTGCATACAGTGTCCAAAATCCCTGCTGTCTGTTCAGGGCAGCACCCATAGGTTGGACAGTTGTCCATAGGTAATGGACGTCGGGGGGGGTGGTTAATACTCTGCAGCTTATCTATGGTGTTCTTTCCACTCCTTAGTGTGGCCCTCTGCAATGGAAGTTTTTCTACATTGTTTTCTTAAAACAGTACTTCTCCTTACCACATGTGATGTACTGTGTGATATTTTTAGTTCATTTTTATTATGCCCTGCTGGTTTGATTTCACAACCACTAACAGGTCTCAACCTTCAGTGTGAAAAATGGTTGGAACCAAAGCTCAAGATTCAAGGCCTTTTGAGATACTAGGGTAAAAATTTATCACATATGCAAGTCATCTTTATTGATTTGTATATAAATAGGGTCTCATTTTAAATTCTTTTAGCACTAGGCAAAGATTTCGATCAATTATTTTAATTTGAAGAGGAAGAAATGTTCTTTCGTTAAGATTCCCTAGAGTTTATTGATAATGTGTAGCAAAAGGTGGTCAAAGTGTGTTGGCATGGGATCCAATCAGAAACACTCAGATGTGTTCAGAAGGGAAGTGGTCACTGTATTTGATTCACTCCAGGGCATGTTATAGACTCTGGATATCTGTGTCTGTCTGATGCTTTCTTATTTTTTAAGATTTTTTAAATTATAGTTGATTTATAATTTTCTGTCAATTTCTGCCATACAGTAAAGTGACCCAGTCATATGTGGGTGACACACACACACATTCTTTTTCTCATATTATCCTCCATCATGTTCCATCACAAGTGACTAGATATAGTTGCATGTGCTATAGAGCAGGACCTCATTGCTTATCCACTCCAAATGCAATAATTTGCACCTACTAACCCCAAACTCCCAGTCCATCCTACTCCCTCCCCGTTGGCAACCAAAAGTCTATTCTCCAAGTCCATGAGTTTGTTTCTTTTCTGTAGATAGGTTCATTTGTGCCGTATATTAGATTCCACATATAAGTGATATCATGTGGTATTTGCCTTTATCTTTCTGAATTACTTCACTTAGTATGAGTCTTTAGTTCCATCCATGTTGCTGTAAATGGCATTATTTTGTTCTTTTTCATGGCTGAGTAGTATTCCATCATGTGTATAACACCACATCTTCTTAATCCTTTCATCTGTCAATGGACATTTAGGTTGTGTTCCTGTCTTGGTTATCGTGAATAGTGCTGCAGTGAACATAGGGGTGCTTGTATCTTTTTGAAGAAAGTTTTATCCAGATATATGCCCATGAGCAGGATTGCGGGATCATATGACAGTTCTATATTTAGTTTTCTGAGGTACCTCCATACTGTTTTCCATAGTGTTTGTACCAATTTACATTCCCACGAACAGAGAGGGCTTCCTTTTCTCCACACCCTCTCCCGCATTTGTTATTTGTTGACTTGCTAATGATGGCCACTCTGACTGGTGTACTCATAGTAGTTTTGATTTGCATTTCTGTAGTAATCAGTGATGTTGAGCATCTTTTCATATGCCTGTGGGCCATCTGTAGATCTTTGGAGAAATGTCTATTCAGGTCTTTTGCCCATTTTTCAGTTGGGTTGTTGGGTTTTTTGCTGTTGAATTGTATAAGTTGTTTGTATATTTTAGAGATTAACCCCTTGTCAGTTGCATCATTTGAAACTATTTTCTCCTATTCCATAGGTTGTCTTTTTTTATGGTTTCCTTTGCTGTGCAAAACCTCGTCAGTTTGATTTGGTGCCATTGGTTTATTTTTTGCTTTATTTCTATTTCCTTCGGAGACTGATTAACCTAAGAAAACATTTGTAAGGTTGATGTCAGAGAATGTTTTGCCTGTGTTCTCTTCTAGGAGTTTTATGGCATCTTGTCTTACGTTTAAGTCTTCAAGCCATTTTTTAGTTTATTTTTGTGCATGGTGTGATGGTATATTCTAGTTTCATTGATTTACATGCAGCTGTCCAGTTTTCTGAGGACCACTTGCTGAAGAGACTTTTTCCCATTTTATATTCTTGCCTCCATTGTCAGAGATTAATTGGCCATAGGTGTCTGGGTTTATTTCTGGGTTCTCTATTCTGGTCCATTGGTCTGTATGTCTGGTTTTGTAGCAGTACCATACTGTCTTGATTACTGTAGATTGGTAATATTGTCTGAAGTCTGGGAGAGTCAAACTTGTTTTTTTTTTTTTTCCTGCTTGTTTCTTTTTCCTCAGGATTGCTTTGGCAATTCTGGGTCTTTTATGGTTCCATATACATTTTTGGATTATTTGTTCTAGTTCTGTGAAAAATGTCATGGGTAATTTGATAGGGATTGCATTGAATCTGCAGATTGCTTTGGGTAGTATGGCCATTGTAATAATATTAATTCTTCCAACCAAGAAGCATGGAGTATCTTTCCACTTCTTTGCATCCTCTTTAATTTCCTTGATTGACATTTTACAATTCTCAGCATATAAGTCTTTCACCTCCTTATTCAGGTTTATTCCTAGGTATTTAATTTTTTTGGGGGGGTGATTTTAAAAGGTATTGTGTTTTTATGTTCCTTTTCTAATATTTCATTGTTAGTATACAGAAATGAATGTTAATATTGTACCCTGCTACTTTGCTGAATTCATTGATCAGTTCGAGTTTTTGAGTGGAGTCCTTAGGGTTTTCTATATATACTATAATGTCTTCTGCATAGAGTGACAATTTTACCTCTTCTCTTCCAATTTGGATATCTTTTATTTCTTTCGTTTGTCTGACTGCTGTGGCTAGGATTTCCAATAAATACTGTGTTGAGTAAAAGTGGTGAGAGTGGGCAACCTTGTCTTGGAACATCCTTGTCTTGTTCCAGATTTTATCAGGAAGGGTTTCAGTTTTTCTCCATTGAGTATTAGACTGGCTGTGGGTTTGTCCTAAATGGCTTTTATTATGTTAAGGTATGTTCCCTCTATACCCACTTGAGTAAGCGTTTTTATTATGAATGGATGTTGGACTTCGTCAAATGCTTTTTCTGTATCTATTGAGTTGATCATGTGGTTATTGACTTTTCTTTTGTTAATGTGGTGTATGACAATTGATTTGCGTATGTTGAGTATTCCTTGTGAACTTGGGATGAATCCCATTTGATTGTGGCATATGATCTTTTTTATATGTTGTTGAATTTGGTTGGCTAAATTTTGTTGAGGATTTTTGAGTCTATATTCATCAGGAATATTGGCCTATAATTTTCTTTTTTGATAGTATCTTTGTCTGGTTTTGGTATTAGGGTGATGGTGGCATCATAGAATGTATTTGGGAGTGTTCCTTCTTCAACCTTTTGGAAAAGTTTAAGAAGGATGGTGGGTTTGTTTGTTTGATAGAATTTGTCTGTGAAGCCATCTGGTCCTGGACTTTTGTTTGTAGGAAGTGTTTTTGTTACATATTCAATTTCATTTCTAGTGATCAGTCTGTTCAGTTTATCTATTTATTCTTGATTCAGTTTTGCTGCACTATATGTCTCTAGAAAGTTGTCCATTTCTTCTAGGTTGTCAGTTTTATTGATGTAACTGTTTATAGTGTTCTCTTATGCATTTTTGTATTTCTGCAGTATCTGTTGAAATTTCTCCTTTTTGGTTCTTATTTTGTTTATTTGAGTTCATTCTCTCCTCTTCTTGATGAGACTGGCCAGAGGTTTGTCAGTTTTGCTTACCTTCTCAAAGACCAGCTCCTGGTTTTATTGATTTTTTAATCTCTATTTTATTGATTTATATCTCTGATCTTTATGATTTCCTTCCTTCTGCTGGCTTTACATTTTTGTTCTTCTTTTTCTAATTATTTTAGGTGATGGGTTAAGTTGTTGATTTGAGATTTTTCTTCTTTTCTGAAGGCCTGTATCACTCTGAACCTCCAAGAACTGCTTTTGTGGCATCCCATATATTTTTAATGGTTGTGTCTTCACTATCATTTGTCTCAAGGTATTTTTTAATTTCCCTTTTTATTTCCTTGTTGATCCACTGGTTTTTTAGTAGCATGTTGTTTAGTCTCCATGTAGTCAGTTTTTTCTCATTTCTTCTCCTGTGATTGATTTCTAATTTCATGCCATTGAGGTCAGAGAAGATACTTGAAATAATTTCTATATTCTTAAATTTGTTGAGGTTAGTTTTCTGCCCCAGTATGTGGTCAATCCTTGAGAATGTTCCATGTGCACTTGAAAAGAATGTATATTCTGATTTTTTTTGGATGTAGTGTCCTGAAAATGTCAATGAAGTCTAACTTTTCTATTGCGTATTTAGGATCTCTGTTGCGTTATTGATCTTCTGTCTAACGGATCTGCCCATTGATGTGAGTGGGGCATTAAAGACTCCTGCTATTATTGTATTCCCATCAATTTCTCCTTTTATGCCTGTTAGTATTTGTTGTATGAATCTGGATGCTCCTATATTAGGGTCATATATATTGATGATTGTAATGTCCTCTTCTTGATTAGAGCCTTTTATCATTAAATAGTATTTCTATTAATTTCTTCATTAATTGTCCTTCTTTGTCTTTCTTATGGCCTTTGTTTTAAAGTCTATTTTGTCTGATTTGAGTATTGCAACCTCTGCTTTCCTGTCTTGTCCATTGGCATGAAGTATCTTTTCCCATTCCCTCACTTTCAATTTATATGTGTCCTTTGCCCTAAGGTGAGTCTCTTGTAGACAGCATATTGTAGGCTCTTGCTTTTTTATCCATTCTGCCTCTCTATGCCTTTTAATTGGAGCATTCAGTCCATTGGCATTTAAGATAATTATTGATACATATGTATTTATTGCCATTTTAAACCTCGTTTTCCAGTTGATTCTATGTTCCTCCTTTGTTCCTTTCCTTTCCTTTTTTTTTTTTTTTTTTTGGTTGGATAATTTCCTTTTACTTTATGCTTGTGTCCTCTTCTTTTCAGTCTTTGTGAATGTAAAGTTTGGTTTTGATTTGTGGTTACCCTGTTTTTCAAGTATGTTAACCCCTTCCTATATCTGCTTGCTTTAGCCTGTTAGTCTTATAGGCTCACATTTTTTAAAAAAAAAAGAGTCTAGATTTTCTTACTTTCCTTCCTCACATTTTTTGTTTTGAAGTCCTTTTTTAACATCTTCATGTTTATCTTTTCTCTGTTCCATGTGTTTATCATTGCTTTTACAATAGGTTTTTCTTTCTCCCCTTTTTGATCTGAATACTGGCTTATTTAAGTGACTGCTTTCCAATTGTGATTTCCTCCATCCTATTTCTTCTTACTTCTTTTTTATTTAGAAGAGCCCTTTCAGTATTTCTCTTTTAGAATGGGTTTAGTATTGCTGTACTCTTTTAGCTTTTGTCTATTGGAGAAATTCTTTATTTCTCCTTCTATTTTAAATGATATCCTTGCTGGGTAGAGTATTCTAGGCTGCACATTTTTCCCTTTTAGAACATTAAATATATCTTGCCACTCTGTTCTGGCCTATAGTGTTTCTGTAGAGACATCAGCTGATAGCCTTAAGGGATTCCCTTATAATTAACACTTTGTGTTTCTCTTGCTGCCTTTAGAATCCTCTCTTTATCTTTAACTTTTGCAATTTTTATAATATGTCTTAATGTGGGCCTATTTGGGTTCAACTTGTTTGGGGCCCTCGTGCTTCCTGTATCTTGATATCTGTTTCATTTAGATTTGGAAAGTTTTCAGCCATAGTTTATTCAAATATATTTTCAATCCCCCTTTCTTTTTCTTTTCCTTCTGGAATCCGTGTTATGCATAGATTAGCCTGCTTTACATTATCCCATAAATCCCTCATATTGCTTTCATTTTTTTTTTCATTTTGGTTTTATGTCTGCTGTCCTGATTGGATGATTTCCATCATTCTGCCTTCCAAGTCATTAATTCATTCTTCTGCATTATTCATTCTGCCCCCCCACCCCGTGCCTTTAACTCTGCATCTCTGCAAATGAATTATCTAGTTTTCTCACTCCTCCTTATATTTTCTAGTTCCTTTCTAAAGGAATCTGCATTACTGTTCATATCTGCTCTTAATTCCTTCATTCTTGCTCTTGATTCCTTCAGTATTTTCACTGGCTCCTTTTTGAACTCAGTGTCTGTTAGACTGCAGAGGTCTGTTTCATTTTTTGCTCCTTCAGGTGAATTCTCCTGTTCTTTTAACTAGGAATGGTTCCTGAGCTTCTTCATTTTTGCTTATATTTTTTCATTCTCCAGAGCGTGAGTCTTAGCACCCAGCCCCCACTCAAGTGTCTCAGGCTGTGGTGTCCAGGGGCGGTGGTACCAATGGTCTGTGTGGCTCTCACTTTGTTTTGCCCTCCTCAGTCCAGCTGCTGCACATTTTTCTGAGACTTTGAGGTCCCTCCATCTTGGCTGATCTCCCCATCAGTTAGGTGGCTTCCTGGGTGCGAGTTCCTTTCCTCTTTCATGCTCCCTCTCAGGAGTGTTAGTCCCATCCTGATTCCTTCTCTGTCTTTTTTCCTTATGTGGAGTATTTCTTGCCCTTTTGGAGGTTTAAGGTCTTCTGCCAGCAGGCAGTAGATGTTCTGTGTGAATCATTGTACATGTTGCTGTGTTTTTTCTTATGTGTTTGTGAAGGAGGATGAGCACCACCATCTTGATCCCTCCTCTCTGTTACTTTCCCTTGCAGCACATTGGCACCCAAAGTAGCTGTTGCATTGGTTTCTGAGTTTGGGACAACTTGATTATTTCTATGTTGATGAGGGTCAGAGGTGGAGAGAAGTGGCTACACGTGCCAGTGTCTGGCTGGACTGCGCCCTTCTTTCTCCCCTCAGACTTTCACCATTATCCCACCTGCTCTGCCCAGCACCCTATACTGGGCACATTTCATGCTTAATTGCCCCCCCCCCATTTCCATCATCCACTCTTTTTGTGGCACCCCTGGAGATAGGTATTTGGTTTACTGTCTATAATGAAAGGAGAGATCTTAATTCTGAAGTTTTAAATTCCCCTTGAAAGCTCCCTTCAACAGCCATCCCTCTTGTTGCCATGATTGCAGATTTAACCATCATTGGCCCATACCAAGCCCTCAGAGCTGCAGTATGGTAGAAATCACGAAGGGTGTCTGAATTATAGTTAACTTTCCTTAGTTCTTCCTGGGAGCCTGGTCTAGGGCAGCCCTAGCTATGTTGTCCTGCAGCATTTCCTTACTAAATAAGGATTGTTCTCAAGAGCAAATCCCACAGAACCCAGGCTCAGAAAGACCCAACAGGCTTCTGCATCCATAACCTTGACTGCCTTGAAAAGTTTGGAAGCAGAAAACCTTGTTAAGTTGTACACAGCTGTAAGCAACCATAAAGGGGATTTTGAAATGTACTTACACAGATGGTTGCATGTGGTTATTTCTCTAAGATATGACCAGCAAAGAATCTGGAGTCTGTGGCCTTGAGGAATGTCGAATTGAGTGTTCCAGGAGAAAGAGAGCATTAGGAATCTGCACAGCAGGAGGGAGGATGTGGCTGATACTAGGTGAGATGGGAATGGGAGAATGAAGGGACAGAAAGAGACCACTTGCATTTGAAAACATTATATTTTTGTGACTTTGACACTACATAGGAGATCATTAGTTGGGAAGACTTTAAAAACTCCTTTGTGTTATATAAAAATGAAGTCATTTGTTGTATTTGTTCCTAAATAATAAATAGACCAATTGTCATTCATGCATTATAAGCCATCCTTTTATAGCTCTCAATACTCCCTCTTTAAGGAACAAGGGAAGCCTCACACCTTAACCCTCCATGATTCGTCAGCCTTTCTCATCCCACAAGTAGAATCTTCAGTCTCTTCTGCTGATAGTTGAATCTGGTAGGAGAACTAACTCCCTAGTGACTGTGAACTGTTCTCTGGGGACACATAAGACCCACTGGTGTGAGGGTGGGGGATTAGCAGGTCTGGGGTGTGCACCAGGGATGCATCACACAAAGAACAACTGCACGTTTGGACCAGTACCTTGGTGCTGATTTAACATCTGGGAATGAGATCCCCCCCCCAACCATGGGCTCCTGGGGGATGATGGTGGGTGGGACATGTGGCCTAGGTGGAGCTGAAATCTTAGAGAAAGCGAGATGCCCAGATAAGATGGATGAGGAGGCCAAAGAGAAGATGCTGCCAACCTCACGATTGTACCACAGTTAGCTAGGGATTGAAAGAGAGGGTCCTAGTTGGGAACAGCAGCCACTGAAGGAAATTTAAAGGAAGGAAAAACTCCCACCAACTCTAAATATCATCCAAAGTAGTTTCTGTCTAATATCCTGGTGTTCAGGAGCAGGAAGTGGGGGAAAAGCTCTAGGGATAAAAATCCCTGCCAGATTGTTTTTTCATTCTGAAGCTAGACAACCCTCTTGGCTGGGTTGTCTAGCACTCTCCTACCACAAAGCTTATCCTTTTTCACTGGCATCAATTCAACTCCAGACAGGTTTAGGGGTGGTCACTGATCTCCCGGGCTGGAGGAGGAGAGCTAAGTATGGAGGGCTTATCAGTAGGGTCCCGGCAGGAAGCAGAATCCAATTCAGTTGCTTCAAGTGAAGAAGTATTAGTGATGGGACTGTTTGCAGAGGTGGAGGCAGGTCTAAGGCAGCCAACAGAGGATTTCACCCCTGTGCTGGCGGCAAGAAATCCACTTCGAGACTTGAAGGGCGGAAGGAAGCAGTGCTACTGGAGCCCAGGAGAGTGAAGTACCCTGGCAGGAGTGCAAGGTATGCCTGGAGAGACAAAGGGCAGGAGGGAGCGGGAACCCATACCCCAGCCTACCTCTTCCTGCTGCCCTCTGCCCTCCCGCCTCCCGTCAGCTCATCCTCTGGGGAAGTCAGCCAGCAAGGAAAATTGGCAGTCCTGGGGCAAGGACCTGGGCAGGATGGGTGGACCAGAGTAACTAGCACAGGGGTCTCCTAAAATATTGTCTTAAAAGCCCGGCATTTATTTTTATGCCATAGCCTCGTGAGATACGTGTACTATAGTCACAGTAGACAGGTTGTGGTGGCCCACACTCCAGCCACTGACACAGAGGTGGCTCCATGTGTGATGTTCATCTCTGCCCACGGCTAGCTGCATCAATAGCATCCAAATGGCAGATGTCAGAGCTGTGGTGATTCTCAGGTTTAAATCCATAAAGCATTTCTGGTTTTTCTCTCTTTGATCCTTCCCTCAAAGAGCAAGGAGGGACTGTTCCTTGAGAAGATGTTACAAGTTTTCTCTTCAAGCTAGGGAAAACATTTTATTCAGCATCTGACGCATATATACTAGGTTCCTTTGCTGCTACCCAAAATAAATAAGTAAGCAAATAAATAAATAATTCAAAATACACCAAAATAAGTTCACCTTTTCACAGAAAAAGCACCCACCTGCAGTGCTTGTGAGAGATCTTACAAGGTGATTTGGCTTCTTCTTCAAAGTGAAGGGGCTAAGGCAGGAAATTCCACTTAGAGCTTCACTCCACCTTAGGGTTTGACTTCTGTTAAAATGCCAATGACAGGAGTTCTTTACTTGGCCAGCAGTAATGAACCCGAGCCTGACTAATATCCATTAGGATGCAGGTTCAATCCCTGGCCTCACTCAGCTGCATAGGCCAGCAGCTACAGCTCCAATTTGACCTCTAGCCTGGGAACTTCCATATGCTGTGAGTGCAACCCCCCAAAAAAGACCAAAAAGAAAAAAATGCCCTGGAAAGGAAAGTGCTGCAAGGCCTTTCAACTCTTTACCAGGAGTTGATCACTCTACTGCCTGGAGGGGCTGGGCAGAGGTTTGCCACCCCTGAATTAAATTTTCCTGTAGGGTCTTCTCATTTTCTCCCCAGGACCTATTTCTGAAAGGGACACAAACCCTGGATACTCTTGGTGGAGAAAACCCCCCTTAATCTAAATGAGGGGAGAAATAGTGAATCCTCACCAAGGTTTTAAAAAGAGCTGAATTATTCACAGTGACAGTTTGCACAGGTTCTGGTCTTATAATTAGGTATCCTAGTGAAAGGAAAGGTCAGAACATGCCTGACACTGCGTGTCATATCTTTATTACAGTGGTCACAGACTTTACTTGGCTTTAAGGACAAAACAGGGACAGACAGCATGTTGAAGCTGCCGCTAGTACATCTTGGGACTGGGTATGGCAGAGTTCAATAATTTGGAGCAGGAAAAAATAGAGTAGTTTTGTAAAAAGATTTTGAGTTGAAGACTGTCGTAGAAATGTCATCTGTACCTGATGTGAAAATTCTAAAGCATCAGGCATTTAGTAACTTCACCCACCAGTGCAAACCTCAGAGCATGACCTTCAAATTCTAAGTAATGAAAGGAGGGTGGCACCATCGTGGAACATGAGCTACATCACTTGATAATTGACTCTGGCCAAGAAGTGAATTGGATTCTCTGAATTTAGGAGACAAGGCAAAATCAAATTACCCAGTGGACCGAGGTCCTACTGCCAGCATCATGGCCTATCTCACTGAAACTAGATGCAGCTGCTCCCATGCATCTAAGCCCAGAGGTGTGTCAGTTTATCTATTCAGTGCTAGCATTTCTGTTCTCTCATTCTCTATCCTCTCTGACTCGCATCTGCCATGGATTTCTTCTTAAAGACCAGTAGTGTGCTTGTGTGGTGCATGTGCATAGATGACCATGGCAGGGAATGTCCCCTGGATGGGCTACTTTGTACGGTGTCTCTAAATTCTTTGGCAAGATTCAGAAAGAGTGGGCTCTCATCTTTCTGGAAAGGTGCCGTCAACACTGAGGTACAAGGGGTGATGTGGCTAGCTGCCCTGACACTGTCCCTCCCATCCTGGGAGACCAGTGGCTCTGCTTCTGTGAATGAACCATTTCATGAAAGCTGGCCCCGTATGTTTGCTTTGCCATGGCTCCTCTCTCTGTGGTTTACTGAATTGCCAGTGAATTGCCAGAGATATGGCAGAATCACTGTGTACAGTGGATGGGCCCTTCCATAGAGCTGCATGTTGTGGACACAGCCAGAAATGAATTTTTGCCAATAGCAGTAACAGTGAGAAACAAGAGCAGAGTGAATGTGAGCATCGGAGACCCTTTAGTATCTGTAATGTTCTTTTTTAGCCATTTCTAAGGTAGTTTATCCAGGGGCATTTTCAGTGTGTTAAAAATGAACACACTGCATTGCTCTCGTTCATTGCTGTTGCCAATGCAGGGAAAGTTCACAGAGTGAGGGCTCGTTCTGTATCAAATGAATTGGGAAGCAAGCAGAAACTATAGGGGGAAAAAAAGCTCTCTGATGATTTGGGGCAAATGACTTTCACTTTGTACCTGTGAAATAGTAGAAAGCAATCATTGGTTAGCTTCTGGCTAGAATCAACATTTGGAATCTAGAGATAAAAGGAGGCAAATTAAATAAGTTATGGGACTATATTCATTTAGAATTTTGAAAAGGAGCTTTAAATATATCTAGGCATAGGTTCTAATAAATGGCTTGTCTGTTATGTTGATGAAATCTAAGGAGGAGAAATGGATTTCTGGAATCTATGTGGACATCTTTGTAATAACAGGTTGTTATCAGTCTGAAGGTGATAAGGCTGATGCCTCAGGGACCAACAGTAGCTCCCTGGCTCATTGGTCTTTGCTGTGAACCTGATGGTATGGAGCAAGGTGGCTTTGGAAGTTAACTTTATGTAAAGGTGAGGTATTTACACAACAACTGATTTAATTTGGCGTATTCCAGATTCTCAAGATTCTGAATTCTATCAATAATGAGAATACTGTACATGGAGGCTTCCTTGAAGAACTGACTATAGAAAACTGTGGGATGGGCATCTCTTTGGAATATTATGTTGGAAAACTGTGCTGCTCATGTCACAGTTCTGGCCATTACATTTCTGTTATACTGTAACAACTACCAGCATGGGTATCATGCTTGTGTCCCTTTCCTTGTACACATGTGACCTGACAGTTTCTCCAGTATTGAAGAAAGGCCTAGTAAAGTCTAGACTCTACTGGACAGATATGAGAGATCATTTATTTTGTCCCTTTATTTCTCACATGCAGAAACTGAAGCCCAGAAATGTTAATAGACCGCCCAAAATCACACAGCCAGCTGGACAGCACTTGATCACATTTCCCCTGTCCTTGGTCCAGTCTCTTCCCCTTGAGGCCATTTCAAACCTGCAGAAGGTCATTCTGATGGCCCATGGAAAGGAGTGCTTAGGTTTCTCCTCTGGGTGAAAGCCCGGGAACAGGCAGTTGACATTCACCAGCCACCAGTGACATTGGGTCATCCTCTTTGACATACTGACCGTGATGGTAAAAAATACAAATTCTGTGAGAATGGAGGGTCCCAGGCAAAATCCAACTAGAAGGGAACATCGTAAATGAAAGCATGGTATTCCTCTTACATTTTTGTCCATGACTCCATAGGCTACAAGCAACACAGGTCTGAAGATGTGATCATATTCCACAATTCTTTCAAGAGGCCTTCACCTCTTAGTTCATTATTTCTTCCCTGAGGACCTGGCTCTAAGTTTTCAAGTCCCAGGAAATAAAGCATACTCTCACTTCTTTTAATGAACCTGAAAATCATCTCCAAATAGATACAAATGAAAGAAAGTTGCAACAGAATCTAGTTACATCAGGGCACCAGAGAAATGAGCCTACACCTTTCCAGAGCCCAAACTATATCCAGCATGAGTCATGACCCAAGAGCAAATGGTGTTCAAACCACCTAGAGTTAACCAAATATTTATTGTCAGTTGCCTCATAAATTAGGGACTTGCTTAAGTGAAGGCCAGCAGATGAACTCATAAAACATGCATTGAATGTTTTATTGATGATATAGCTACAGCAGCACAAAGAGGGCATCAAAATGCATGTGATAGTACTTGGTGTTGGCCTTGTGTCATGGAGAAGAGATGAGAAGCTGGTAAACGATGTCACTGGGAACTTTCATTGGGATGAAGGACTGATTTCTTTGAGAAACCCAAGAATTAATAAATTGTCAAGAAAGGAAAAAAATTAAAACAATCCGGGAGGGAAAAACCACAGTTTCTACAGTGTAGCGATTTGAAGAAAAAGACCTATTTAATTTTTTTTTTTAGAATTAAGAATAGCTTAAGGAACATCTATGCTCATTCACTAATTCAGCCTACTGTATGCAAAATACTGTGAGCAGTTAGAGCAAACAAGAAATAGATGGCTGTCTATTAAGCAGAGGTTTAGAAATATAATTTTTGCACCATAAAACTCACCTATTTCAATTCAGTGATTTTGAGCAAGACTGACAGAGCTTCAAACATCACCACAATCCAGTTTCAGAACAGTTCTATCACCCAAAAAGATCCATTTGGAGTCAGTCTCAAGCCCCAAGTAACCACTAATCAATATCTGTCTCTATAAGTTTGCATTTCCAGTAAGTTTCGTATATAAATGGCTGAATAATATTCCATTGCATGGATATACCACATTTTGTTTCCCCAGTCAACTGACCTTTGGGTTATTTCCACCTTTCCATATTGTGAAATGCTGATATGAATACTCACATAAAAGTGTTTGTGTGATGAAGTTCCCATTGTGGCTCGGCAGAAACAAATCCAACTAGGAACCATCCCTGGCCTTGCTCAGTGGGTTAAGGATCCAGCATTGCCATGAGCTGTGGTGTAGGTCACAGACACAGCTTGGTTCTTGCGTTGCTGTGGCTGTGGCATCGATCGGCAGCTGTAGCTCCAATTTGAGTCCTAGCCTTGGAACCTCCCTATGTGGCAGGTGTGGCCCTAAAAAGCAAAAAATAAAAAAATAAAAATTTTAAAAGTGTTTGTGTGATGTAAGTTTCTATTTCTCTTGGCTAGATATCTAATAAAGGTATTTCTAAGGCATGCAGTAAGTTTAGGTTTAATTTTTAAAGACGCTGCCTACAGGTTTTCCAGAGTGTCAAAAACCAATTGACCATAAATATAAGGATTTATTTCTCGACTCTCAATACTGTTCCTTTGATCATATGACTGTTCTTATGCCAAGACCACACTCTTAATTACTGAAGCTCTTGAGTTAAGTTTTGAAATCAAGAAGAGTAAGAATTAGTCTACCAAATTTGTTCTTTTTCTTTTCTTTTTGTGGCCAAACCCATGGAAGTTCCTGGGCCAGGGGTCAATTCAGAGCTGCACAACCACGGCAACATTGGATCCTTAACTCGCTGAGCGAGGACAGGTGTCAAACCTGCATCCTTAACCTGCTGAGCCACAATGGGAACTCCCAAATTTGTTCTTTTTCAAAATTATTTTGGCTCTTCTGGGTCCTTTACATTTACATGTAAATTTTAAGATCAGCATCTCAATTTCTGCAAAAAACAAAACCAGAAACAAAACTTACTTGGATTTTGATGTGATTTATGTAGAATCTAGAGATGAATTTGGTAAAAAAATGGCTGTTTTAGCAACATCAAGTCTTCTCATCCATAAACATGATATGTCATTCCATTCTTAGACCTTTCATTTCTCTCAGCTGTATTTTATAGTTTTCAGTGTATGGGTCTTTCAGTGTATGAGTCTTTCATTTTGATAAATTTATTCCTTAGTCTATTCTTTTTGATGCTATTATAAAAGGAATTATTTTATTTTATTTTTAGACTATTCATTATTAGTACATAGGAAGACAGTTGTTTTTTGTATATTTATCTTACATCATGACATCATGCAAAACTTCTTAACTCTAGTAGTGTTTATGTGGCTTGCCCAGGGTTTTCCATATTTAGGATTATATCATTTATGAAGAAAGTTAATTTTAGCTGTTCCTTTCCAGTCTGAATTCCCTTATTTTATTTTATTTTTTTCTTGCCTGATTGCACAGACTAGAACCTCAAGTACAGTGTTAAATAGAAGTGGCAAGAGTGCCTAGCCTTGTTTCTGATCCTGAGGGGAAATCATCCCTTCTTTTACCATTAAGTATCATGCTTGTTATGGGCTTTTCACAGATTCCTGATTCAAGTCAAATAGGTCCCCTTCTAGTCCTGGTTGGTTGAGAATCTTTATTATGAAAGGCTTGTGGATTCTGTCAAATGCTCTTTCTTTGTGTATTAAAATAATAATATGGTCTTATTCTTTATCTTATTAATTTGGAGCATTACATTAGTTGTGAATCCATAATTATGGATGTGAAGCTAGCTTTACATTCCTTGGATAAGTCCTACTTGGTCACTGTGTATAATTCTTGTATGTTGCTAGGTCGATTCACTGATATTTTCTTAAAGATTTTTGCATCTATATTCATGAGGAACACATGTAGTGTTCTTTTTCTTGTGATATCTTTGTTTTGGTATTGCGGTAATAGTTGGCCTTCCCTTTTCTAATATAAGTGACCTTCCCAGTAGTTTCTGGTTTCCTGGGGTTCCTCTTTCCAGTTTTTCAGCCAGAAGTCAGGGGTTTTATGTTTCCAACTCATTTGCATGCTTCCACATATTATGCTTGCATCTGGGGCCAAACAGAGGCCAGATACATAGAGGGGACAGTGGGGGTTCGCTCACCCTGTCAGAACAAGAATATTCTACTCCTGCAAGGTTTTGTCTCCTTTAGGCTCATGTTGTCAACACTGCTGCCTCTACCTAGAATTGCCTGGGGACTGAGGTCTGAGAATGGGGGAGAAAAGAGAGGGGGATTTCTATATATTTTCTGAGAAATGAGAGTTCCTTTTCCCATTTCTCAAGCCAGAATTAGAAGGCTTTTTTTAGAGCTCTCTCTGTCCGTATTTGGTACCAGCATCTTGTTTTGGGCTGCCTTGAAATTAAGCCAGGGAATTCCAGAGAAAAAAAATGGTAAACAGTTTGGTGGTACTTTGAATTCTTGCCTTCTTTTCCAACCCAATTGCTACCAGTTTCTTTTCAGAATCCTTAGATTTTACCTAGAAACCCAAACACTATATGTCTATTTTTGTTTTCTAGTAATTCTTCTTCTTATTATTATTAATGTATAGTTGATTTACAATGTTTTGTCAAGTTCTGTTGTACAGCAAAGTGACCCAATCACATACATTTTCCCTCTGCTGTACAGTAGGATCCTATTGCCCATCCATTCCATATAGGATGCATATGTTATAGTAATTCATTTTAAATTTATTGTACCAGAGCAATAGTCCTCAATAATGACTTTTCTGGATGATGGAATGGAGGCTTTGGGGATTTTTTTTTTTTTTTTTGGAGGGGTGAATAGTGGGGATTGGGTCTTTCGACTAAAGATCAATCATCAAGCATAGAAAATAGGATTTAGAATTGGACTTTCCAAATCAAATTGAAGGTACCCGTTTCTTCCTGCAGTGGACACAGTCATCACATTAACTCTAAGCCTTGGTCCTTTCCTTTGTTTTTTTTCTTTTCTGAAATTGCCTGAGGGTAAGTCTTCCCAGAGAGATTATAACTCTGCTGGGCTCGAAGGGGCTATCTGGAATAGGAAGGCCCTTGCTCATTTAAAAAAATCTTTTCTCTCTGTGTTCTTCAGATTGGGTTTCTGTTGTCTTCAAGTCTCCCTCCACCATAACAGTTTACTCTTTAGCCCTTGCAGATATTGCATTTTTTTACTTCTAAAATTTCCATGTGGTTACCTTTTTCTCTACTGAAACTGCCTTGCATTTCAAGAGTATTTACCTTTACCTCATGTAGTATGGTTATAACTGCTGATTTAAAAGTCTTTCTCTGATTATTCCAACACCTGAGTCATCTCAATATTGTGATCTATTGATTGCCCTTTACTTTGAGAATTGGTTGTGTCTGCTTGCTATTTTGTACATTATTTTTGGATTATATATTGTATAAATATTAAAGTTTAATACACTGGGTCCTATTCTCTGGAAAAGTTGTCTTATTCTGAATGCTGCAAGGTAGGAATGCGTCACAATTTGGTTATTCATTCTTTCATTGACTGATATTTGAATCTTCTGTTTGGGGGCTATTATAAATAAAGCCACAACAAATTAAAAAAAAAAAAAAAAGGCTGGAGTTCCTGTTGTGGCTCAGTGGTTAGCGAATCCGACTAGGAACCATGAGGTTGTGGGTTCAATCCCTGGCCTTGCTCAGTGGGTTAATGATCTGGCATTGCCGTGAGCTGTGGTGTAGGTCACAGACACAGCTCAGATCCTGTGTTTCTGTGGCTGTGGCGTAGGCTAGTGGCTACAGCTCCAATTGGACCCCTAGCCTGGGAACCTCCATATGCCCTGGGTGGGGCCCTAGAAGAGACAGAAAGACCAAAAAAAAAGTTGACTTATTTTGTTTTAACAAAGCTTGATTAGATTTAGACTGCAAATTTTTGCCTCATTTTCTACATGCACTGGTTCCCAATCAGTTCAATCTTAAAAGCCTGTTCTGGATAGCAACACAAAAAGTACACCAGAGTGAGTATGCGGTATACGCATGTTCTGTAATTCTTCAACAGTGTGATTCTAGGTAGAGAACCCCAAGCTATCCTGTACCTGTGATTTTCCCTGTCTACATTGACTTTAACCTTTTATCCTTTTTTAGCAACAGAAAATTCAAGGAGCTCCTACAAAGAAAAACAAACCGAAAAAACTAGATCCACTCAAAGGCCAGAAGGTTATTGCACGATGTGATGAAAATGGCTTTTATTTTCCAGGTAGATATTTTATTTCTTAAGATTCCTTTGTTAAATAATATGATACTGGGGACCAGAAGTTCTTGGCTTCCATAGGACACTGACACTTCATGAGCTGTTCTAAGGTATTCCACTTCTAAAATGAAATGATGATGAGGTTTCTTCCCATATTTGTGGGGAAGTAATAGCCAGAAAAAATTATTTTAATCTTTGATTTGCTTAGTAAACACATTTTTACCACATATCTGCTGTGCTCCATCTATGTAATAGTACCTATGGGAAATGGTGGTGCGGACAGGAAGAATAAGGTGTGTCTGGGACAGGATGAGCTGTAGGTACACCACTGGACACTAAAGTTTCAAGAAAGCAATTGGTGACATGGGTCTAGAGTCTGGAGAGAAAATCTGCATGGAGACTGAGTTAGCGTTTTTGAATTTTTTTTTTTTTTTTTTTTAGGGCTGCACCTACGGCATAAGGAGGTTCCTAGGCTCAGGGTCAAATCAGAGCTGCAGCTGCTGACCTACACCACAGCCACAGCAACGTGGGATTCGAATCTGCATTTTTGTTTGTTTGGTTGGTTGGTTTTTTTTTTATGCTATCTGGAGACAGAGATTTTTGACACATCAACACAAAAGTAGTCACCGAAATCGTGGTAAAAGCCTATTGAGGAAAGAATCCTAAGGAGGGGTTTTCAAGCAGAAAGAGTCTACCTCAAAATACCTCTGATCTTCCTTATGTGTCAATCACCAGTTTAAAAAAATTCTTTATTAAAAACTTAGTTAAATCTGCTTCTTAAGTGGGAAAAATACTTCAGCAGGAGTTTGGGTTTCCCGCGGACATATGTATAGAAAGGACAACTAGGATATTTTATTTGAAATTTGGTTAATATGTTTTAAAGTTGACTGGCTGAGAGTAATATGGATCCAAGCATTTGAGATGAGCTCATAGATGTAGGCATGAAACTTATTTGCAGGAGCAGGGCCTGAGAAACTTCCATTTCTCTGGGGCTTGAATTTGCTCAGGGTTCATTATAGGAGGCCACCCCTGCTTGGTTTTTGGAATCTGAGCCATGGAAAGGGATTCAAGGTGAATGTGGCCATTGAATGGAAATGCTCAAAAGGACTAGATTCAAAATGGCTGGGTTAGGGCTTGGGATCCTTTTGCTGGCCAGAGGCTCAGACAAAAAAAGGAGTATTGCTCAGACTTTTCTTCAGCACGTTCCCTGGTAAGATAAGAAAAGGCAGAAGACCTACTGCTGCTGACCTGGCAGAGTAGAGGAAGCATAACTCACAGTCACGTGCAGTACCTGAGGCCATGTCAGCAGTGCTGTGGTTGTTTTTAAATATGCAGATAGAAGCAGAGAGCACATTCCAGAGCCTGGGATTGGCCATCAGGGAATTTTTAATTTGTGGCTCAATTAAGTCATTTTAAAGATAGTAAACATTTGAATTTAGGAGTTCCCCTCGTGGCTCAGTGGTTAACAAATCCGACTAGGAACCATGAGGTTGAAGGTTCGATCCCTGGCCTCACTCAGTGGGTTGAGGGTCCGACACTGCCCTGAGCTGCAGTGTAGGTCAGACATGGCTCGGATCCTGCATTGCTGTGGCTCTGGCACAGGTCCTCGGCTATAGCTCCGATTAGACCCCTAGCCTGGGAACCTCCATATGCCGCAGGTACGGCCCTAGAAAAGACAAATAAATTAAAAAAAAAAAATTTGAATTTAGTTGTATGATCAGTTATTTTGATTAGCGGCTAGTTAATAAATACTGACACAGCCAAATTAAAAGATAATGCATGGGTTGTACTTGGTTTTTGGATCTACTTAGTTCTTCTTCCTCTCCTCACGGCCCCAGCCTCCCAGCCCCCATGCCAAAGTCAATGAATCTTGTCTTTCTTTCCTTTTTTTGTTTTTAGTCACGCTGAGCCCACAGCATGCAGAAGTTCCTGGGCCCAGGATCCAACCTGCGTGACCTGAGCCACAGCAATGACAATGCTGAATCTTTAGCCACTAACCACTAGGGAACTTCCAATGAGTCTTTTCTTTAATTGGGATTTTCAACTCTATTTTATCCTCATAGAGTTATTTTTTTATAAAAACTTAGAGAAAATTTGCAAAATAGAGAACTCCTGTATACTTTTTACCCAGATGTACCAATTTTTAACATTTTGTCACATTTATTTTACCACATTTATTTTTAATTTTCTATTCTGTTTGTGTGTCTCCTTCCCTTTACCCATAGCATACACTTTATTTTCTCTGAACTATTTGGGATTAAGTAACATCGGGCCCCTTCTTAATACATCAGAGTGTATTTCTCAAGAACAAGCGTGTTCTCTTAGTATAACCACAGTCAAGTTATTAAATTCAGGAAATTTAATATTATTATATATTTATCTATTTCAATTTTGTTAATTGTTCCAATATCCTTTTTAGCATTTTTTTTCTCTTCTACGAGGTCCCAATTCAAAATCATTCCTAAATGTAGTTAACATGTCCCTAGTCTTCTTTAATCTAGAATCATTCTCCAGCCTTTCTTATCATTGTCATAATATTGACATTATTCAAGAGTGAGACCAATGGCATGTTCTGTTATGTCATGTTCCTCAATCTGGGTTAAATTAGATTCAGCTTGTGTGTTTCTGGCCCAAGAGAGTGCTACCTAAGTGATGTCACTGATGCCACGGCCCCCTCAGGGTGTCCCACACAAAGGCACATGATGTCCACATCTGCTTATTGCTGACAACTATTAGATCACCTGGTCACTGGGCTTTACTGTCTTTCCCCCTTCCAAAAAAGAAGGCCACATAGAGTTTTGTGAAGCACGGGCATGGTGTTCATTGGTGACTCCTTTTCTGACAACATTTGTTCAAAACCTCTTAAAAGTTTTTAATGAAAAAGAGCTTCTTCCAAATGTCCCTGTGCAGAAGGCAGCTTTGGGGTAATTTGGTCCGAGTCGCTTCGTTGTTGCTGCCATCCTTGGGAACCAGGGCAGGGATTTCTGCATGGCTAACTCTGTTCCGGGGTCAGTGTGGATTCACTAGTGCAGGAAGATGGCACAGTGCAGACTAGAAGTGATGAGCTGGTAGCCTGCCTTTCGAGATGCTGAAAGACAAGGCAGATACACCTCAGAACCCTGTCTTATTTTTTATTTTCTTGTGCTTGAAATCGATTTATAGTTACTTATTTTTTGACTAAAGAAAGAATGTGTGAGCATCCATACTATAGCCACATACACTTCTCAGTCTGGGAGATGTGGGAATCATCGGGCTTTTAATCCATTCCCTTCTTTCCCTTGCCCAACACCCGCCTCTCCGCCCCATTCAGAAACTGAAGCCCAGAGAACTTTGGTGACATGATTTAGGGTCAGAAAATCCTAGTTTTTTAAAATTTAAAGTCTCTGTCTTGCCTCTACTAGTCACATGACTGAAGTCACTGAAGTTCTCTAAGCCTCAGTTTCTTTTTCTTTCCAAATGAGTTTTAAAACAATTAAAGCTCCCATAAGATTGTGGTATAGGTTCAATATGACCATGTACAGCAGTTTGTAAATTGGAAAGTGTTAATTACCTGTAGAGTTTTTCTCTTATCTCCTCTTAGAAAATATAAACAACCTGCCTGGGGTTCTCACCCAGGGATAGAGGGAGCTGCTGGCAGTTTAAAAACTTTAACAGTTTTAAAACTTTAAAAGCAATTGGAAAAAGCAAAAACCAGCACCGTGGGCTATAAAGGAAACCTCTGAGACAAAAGGAAGAGGAAGCTATGATGGGGAATTCCTGCTGAGGTGCAGCGGGTTGAAGATCCAGCACTTTCTCTGTGACAGCACAGGTTTGATCCCCAGCCGGGCCCAGTGGGTTAAGGATCAGTGTTGTCACAGCTGTGGCCTAGGTCATGATGACTAGACATGTCAGCTCTCAGTGGAGGGGGGCAGGTGGAGGGGGCACTTCTAGTGGAACAGAGCTCACTCCTTTTTCAGTAGATGAAATTTAAGCTGGACTGTGACTGTCAGAAAGTCTTACAGCGAGAGGTGAAAAAATTCCACTTTCCTGACCGAGAAATTCCTGCTTGGAGCAAAGGTTGAGCACTATTCCTGCTCTTTCATCAAATGAACTGACCTCTGCTGTCTTCTTAGACTATTTCTTCAGTCCTCTCACCTCTAAGCATGGGCAGTGTTTTTGCTGAGGGTCTCAACAGGGAAGCGCCCCCCCTTTCTCCTGCCTGGGTGCAGAAGAGCCCCCTACCGTGGTAGGGAGGCAGGCTTGTACCCAGGAAGATGATGGGTCACTGAGCCTCTGCTGAGGCCAGCTCAGCAGGATGGGGCTGAAGAATGGGTGCTGTGGAACTTAAGGAAAAAAAGTTAACATAAAACAAGACACAGAGACATTTATCTTAAGTAAAGGTGGGAACCGGGGCACTCAATATCTCAGGGACCAAGAGCCCTGCCTCAAGAAACCACAGCTTTTATTGTGCTCTTTAGATGAGATCAAGTGAGGAGTGGCTATGGGTGGATGATACAGGATTTGTTTACTATTATATAAGTTCTTTTATTTTAAAAGCCACTTAGCTGGTAAAAGGTTAAGCTCTTACTCTGAGCTTTAGGCACATAACAGTTCTTAAGCTTAAGTCATTTACCAGCACTGTGACTGTTTTTCAAGCAGGAAGATGGGATAAAGTAAGGCAAGAAGATGGGATAAAGAAGGACCAGATGGAGTTTTCAAAGAAACATATCTTGCGACAAGCCTCTACAAGAAAGACCGAAAGCAGTGGAGGCACTTCTGCCTGTTGGTCCAGCCTTGGGAGCTCAGGCACCAGAAACAGTCCCAGGAGACGTTTCAGAGCAGGAAACACGGTCCCACCTCTCCAGGGCTGAGGAAGAGAGAAACTGTAGCATAAGGGCAGCCAGAAATGGGGAGCTGCTCTTGAATCAGGACCTAGACACGGCAGCCCCTCCTTAATGAAGTGGCGGAGGAGTAAGTGCAGAGGCCAGCCCGGGGCCTCCAGCAGCAGAGAACAAGCCAGCTAGAGGCCGACACTGTGAGGCTAGTTCCTGAGTCTGATTGGAAGCAACTGCACTAATTTCTGGAAGCAAACAAAGGCCCACATCTGCAGAGGTTGCCCAAAGAAGCAAACAGAATTGAAGGGACATAGAAGAGGTGGGAGTAACATACCAGCAGTGTAGATCTGATGATCTAGAGCAGGCCCGGCAGCCTTTTGAGTAAAAAGTAGATGGTAAGTGGTTTAGACTCTGGGCCGTACAGTCTGCAGCTACTCACCTTAGGCAAACACCTGGAAAACTGCAACCCAGGTTGAAGGCTGGATTCTACAAAGTCCCAAAGGCTACGAATTTGAGGAGGGTCACTCCAGCCAGCGAGGTCATCTTAGCAGCTCAGACCTGTCCCCACCCGGTAGAAGGGGGTGGGAGCTCATGGGTGGTGGCAGGGGAGGTGAGGGGTTGTCAGGATTTCCCTCAACTCAGAGGGCTTTCTTAATTGTTTTTTTTGTTTTGTTTTGTTTTTTATTTTTTTGCTTTTTAGGACTGTATCTGTGGCATATGGAGGTTCCCAGGCTGGGGGTCCAATCAGAGCTACAGCTGCCAGCCTATACCACAGGCACAGCAACACAGGATCTGAGCTGCGTCTGTGACCTACACCATAGCTCACAGCGATGCCGGATCCTTATCTCACTGAGCGAGGCCAGGAATCAAACCTGTGTCCTCATGGATGCTAGTCCTCGTTAACCGCTGAGCCACGATGGGAACTCCATTTCATTGTTTTTATAATAGGAACTCTTTCTAAAGAGTAGTGTTTGTTTTCTAATTCAAAGGGTAAAGTCAGTTTATGATAGAAAATGTGTGAATATTGTGTAAAGAACATTTCAAAAACCAAACAATGTTTAGTCCAATTAGAATACAGAGTTCTCTTGTGGCACAGCAGGTTTAGAATCCAGCATTGGCTGCTGTATCTCAGGTTTAATCCTGACTTGGAAACTTCCACATGCATTGGTCATGACAAGGGAGGGAGGAAAATTTAAAGCTGGGTTTCATTTTGTGTTTAAAAAAAGGTTTTTGTTTTTTTTTTTATTTCTTTAGCCATTTAAAACAAGAGATATGGACTCTGAATGAAAGCTGGGGCTGCGGCACTAGGCCCTCAGGCAGTGGGAGCCCAGTGGGGATGAGCATAGTTCTGTCTAAGGGAGTAGGGGTCCCCAACTGCTGGGGACGTGTCCATGTCAAAACTTCCTCCTAGGACTCCCGCTGTGGCACAACGGATCAGTGACATCTTGGGAACCACTGGGACCCTGATTTGATCCCTGGCCTGGTGCAGTGGGTTAGGGATCCAGCACTGCCACAGCTGATCGGACTGTGGCTCCGATCTCTAGGCCAGGAGCTCCATATGGCGCAGGACCGCCAAAAATGAGCCAAAAAAAACCCCAAAACACCAACTTCCTCCTAATACTTTTAATCTCTCTCTCTCTCTTTTTTTTTGGTCTTTTTGCCGTTTCTTGGGCTGCTTCTGCAGCATATGGAGGTTCCCAGGCTAGGGGTCGAATCAGAGCTGTAGCTGCCAGCCTACACCAGAGCCACAGCAATGCAGGATCCAAGCCGCATCTGCAACCTACACCCAAGTTCACGGCAATGCCAGATCCTTAACCCACTGAGCAAGGCCAGGGATCAAACCTGCAACCTCATGGTTCTTAGTCGGATTCGTTAACCACTGTGCCACGACGGGAACTCCCTTTTAATCTCTTTTTAATGGGAAAATAAATCTCAACCAGGATAAATGACATGAACCTTAACACCGATATTTTCTTTTCTGGTTATGATCATCTCTCTGCATCTAGCTAAAAGATAAGAAAACTTCTTGTTGTTTTTTTTTTCTCTTTTTTTGATTGTACATTTTATGGAAGGTGTGGGATGTGTAATATTAGATAAAAAACTGATGAATTCCTATTTCCTTTCACTTTCACAATTTAACAATAATGATTTTCTTTTTTCTTTCTTTCTTTTTTTTAATTTTTTTTTTTTTTTTAATTTTTAAGACTGCACCACAGCATGTGGAAGTTCCCAGGCTAGGAGTCGAATAGGAGCTACAGCTGCCGGCCTACACCACAGCCACAGCTACTTGGAATCCAAGCCTTGTCTGTAACCTACACCACAGCTCATGGCAACACTAGACCCCAGACTCACTGAGCAAGGCCAGGAATTGAACCTGCATCCTCATGGATACTAGTCAGATTCATTTCCACTGCACCACAATAGGAACTCCAACAATAATGATTTTCTATCTCCAGGTCTTAGAAAGAGAATATGTCTATAACATAAGTAAATAAGGGAATCAGATGGTAGGATGTGTCGGGAGAGGGTATTTCCAGGAACAGGTTTCCATTAGAAGAGCTGCTCGATGCTGGTTGAACAACTTTCCAAGTATTCTCTTAGCTTCCCAGCTGAGCTCCAACCAGAACACGGCACTGCCCACCTTTAAGCTGGCCAACCCAGCAGGCCTCATACGGTATCCAGTGTTATCCGGTGGCAAAATCAAGGTGCACGCTCTTGTAAGCAGGCAATGTGCTATAACTTAGCAAAACCAATACGATGGGGCAAGCCTAAGAGAACAAACATTGTCTTTATATTGTATTTTAAATTTGATTCCTTACAGGGGTCGTGAAGAAGTGCGTAAGCCCCACCCATGCACTCGTGGGCTTCAGGTATGGAGACACCAAGGTCGTGCCAGTCTCATTCATCACGCCTGTCGGGGGTGCCATGCCCTGCCCACTGCTCCAGGTACCTGCTCCAGCCATCAGTTCCCGGGCCCCTTTTCACAATTCCCAGAGCTCTGGATCACAGTCATCCCTGTTGCTGTGACCTCCTGGCTGGCAGTTTCTTCGCTCCTGACCCTGATCTGCTAACACCCCGTGAAGTGGCTCAGGGCTGCATAGACCTGTTGGCACTGCTCCTTGAGGCCCTTGTTGCTTTATAGACAATAGAGGGTCAGAGCAAAGGAGTTGCTTTAACTGCTGCTGCTCTTGAAACTTTAACTGCAAAGCATTAGACTGAAGCAGATTTAGTAACAAGGATGAAGGTAGTGCTTTCCTTGACCTTGTAGTCAGCTGATGCCAGACTTTGATGCCCTAAGCAGTTATTCCTGAAGGCACAGTCCAGGGGTGAGCTGGGCTCCTGTGCTGTTTATAAATTCGTCACAGCTATGCTGTGTCTGGCCCAGGCTCTGGCACTGTCCTCATGCCAGTACCAAAGCCAGAGAGTAAAGAGAAAGTCCCTCCAAAGTGCTGCTCCTGTTTCTTAGATAGCGTGAACCAGGAGAAAAAGTGCCAAGGAGCGCTCATGGGATTCCAGGTTGGTTGTCTGTTCCCGTGTCCCCTGAGCAGACGCAGACCACACATCTGTGCACTTGACCCCTGACCATTAACCTGACTGACAGATGCCCAGCAGCCTCTGTACACAACTTCACAAGACTCTCTTTCTGCTGGAAGTTATCTCTTTGTGACTTTTCCCCATGGATTCCAGATGTGAGCTTTGAAGCCACATGAAACACACCTGCTCCTTTCCTCTGTCCCTGATAGCCCTTCAAATATAGGAGGGCACTGTCCACTCTCTCCCTGGTCCTAATGTGAAACATAACAGGTTCCCTCTGATCTGGGAGAGGCAGCAGTGAGGAATGGCTTGGAGCAAGATCTTAATTCCCTGCTCAGAAATTGAACCTGGGCAGCCTGGGTAAAAACCAGGAATCCTAACCTTCAGACCATTAGAGGCCCCAGGTCTTGCCTGCCTTGAAAAAAATTTTTTTACAAAGAGATGGAAGCTGTAAAGCAGACACAAAGTTTATTATAAGCACAGCACATGTGGGAGAGCACACAGAGAAGCAGTTTAGAAGCAGAAAAGCACCCTTGGAGAAGGGTTTGGCCCCCCTGCTAGTGAGGAAGATGCTAAAAGGGTATTTTAAATCACTTGTATAGGGGCAGTTCTTCTGGGTCTTTGTTTTCCTTTGGCCAGTTATCTTGTTTTATTTCTCACACCTGATCAGACCTAGGGCCCTCCCTGATGCATGCACATCTTTTAGCCAAGGTGGAGTCCCGTGCCAGGGTTTATGGGCAGATTGACAACACCTGTTACAGGGCATTGTGCTGCCCTCTTTGACCACCAAGCAGTCTCTCTGTGTATGTGTCATTGGGGAGCTCTCCTTAACCTTATGAGTGATTGATGCTGCATCTTGTCTTTTTACTCCAGCAGAGCTCAGCTCCTGCCATTAACTTTTCCTTGAAGTGCCAAAGAGAAACAAACTCCATTTACCCAGTGTGACACATCCCAGCTCTCCTCTGCCCAGGGGCCCATCTATCTCCTACCTTACTTCAACCAGTCTTTGTAGGATATGTTTTCCAGACCCTTCGCCACCTCACTGACTGTCCCTGAGTTCCTTGTCAAGTGAAGTCCTGCGAAAATGAGGCTTCCTCAAACTGATCACAAAATTCTAGCTATGGCCCGACGAGCCCTGAGGACTTTGGAACTAGCAACTCTTTACAACTGAGAAAAATATATATATTTGGATTCTAGCATCAGTTCTTGCTGATCATGTTAGGATGGTTTTTTTTATTGAAGTATAGTTGATTTACAATGTTGTGTTAGTTCCTGGTGTATATAGCAAGTTAGATAGATAGATAGATAGATAGATAGATAGATAGATAGATAGATAGATAGATAGATAGATAGATAGATAGATTCTTTTCCATTTTGGTTTGTTACAGGATATTGAATACAGTTCCCTATACTATACAGTAGGACCTTGTTTTTTATCTGTTTTATACATAATAGTTCATATCTGCTAATCCAAAACTCCTAATTTATCCCTCCCCCACCCCCTTTCCCCTTTGGTAACAAAATTTGTTATCCATGTCTATGAGTCTCTTTCTGTTTTGTAAATAAATTCATTTGCGTCATTTAAAAATTTTTTTATTTTATTTTAATCTGGCTGCACACAGCATGTGGAAGTTCCCAGGCCAGGGATTTAACCTGAGCCACAGCAGCAAGCCAAGCCACTGCAGTGACAACACTGAATCCTTAACCTGCTATGCCCCAAGGGAACTCCTGTGTCATATTTTAAATTCTACATATAAGTGATATTATATGGTATTTGTCTTTTCTTTCTGTCTTAACTTAGTATGATAAACTCTAGGTCCATTCATATTGCTGCAAACGGCATTATTTCATTCTTTTTTATGGCTGAGTAGTATTCCATTGTGTGTGTGTATATATACCACATTTTTATCCATTCATTTATCAATGGACATTTAGGTTGCTTCCATGTCTTGGCTATTGCTAATAGTGCTGCTATGAACATTGAAATGCATGTAACTTTTCGAATTACAGTTTTCTCCAGATATGTGCCCAGAGTGGGATTGCCGCATAATAAGTAAATTCTATTTTTAGTTTTTTGGGTTTTTTTGTGTGTCTTTTTGCCATTTCTTGGGCCGCTCCCACAGCATATGGAGGTTCCCAGGCTGGGGGTCGAATCGGAGCTGTAGCTGCCAGCCTACACCAGAGCCACAGCAACACGGGATCCAAGCTGCGTCTGCAACCTACACCACAGCTCACAGCAATGCCGGATCCTTAACCCACTGAGAAAGGCCAGGGATCGAACCCGAAACCTCATGGTTCTTAGTCGGATTCATTAACCACTGCGCCATGACGGGACCTCCTTATTTTTAGTTTTTTAAGGAACCTCGATACTGTTTTCCATAGTGGATGCATCAATTTTATATCCCTACCAACAGTGTAAGAGGCTTTCTTTTTCTCTACACCCTCTCCAGTAGTTTTCGGCTACACCCACAGCATGCAGAAGTTCCCAGGCCAGGGATCAAAGTGACTCTAGCCACAGCAGTGACAACACTAGATCTTTAACCACTAGGTCACCAGGCAGCTCCTAGCATTTGCTATTTGTAGACTTTTTAATGATGGCCATTCTCACCTGTGGGAGGTGGTACTCCATTGTAGTTTTGACTTGCATTTCTCTAATAATTAGCATGTTGAGCATCTTTTCATGTGCCTATTGGTCATCTGTATGTCCTCTTTGGAGAAATGTCTCTTTAGGTCTTCTGCCCATTTTTTGATTGAGTTTTTTTGTTGTTGTTGTTATTGAGTTATATGAGCTACATTTTGGAACTTAAGCCCTTGTTAGTTGCATCATTTGCAGATATTTTCTCCATCTTGGGGTGTTTTAAAACAAGCATGTCAATATTGTGTATAAGATCTATAAGAAAAATATTTGCTATGAAATATGTTCTCATCTACAGGTTGGTGATTACGTGTTTGCCAAAATTGTGATACCCAAAGGCTATGACTTCTATGTCCCCGCCATTGTCATCGCACTTCCAAATCAAGATGTGGCTGAAGATAAGCTCTACACAGTTTTAAAATGTAACAATCGGAGAGTAAGTAAACTTGCCTTTAGAAAAGGACTTCCTGGAGTTCCCGTCGTGGCGCAGTAGTTAACGAATCCGACTAGGAACCATGAGGTTGCGGGTTCGATCCCTGCCCTTGCTCAGTGGGTTGACCATCCGGCGTTGCCGTGAGCTGTGGTGTAGGTTGCAGACGCGGCTCGGATTCTGCGTTGCTGTGGCTCTGGCGTAGGCCGGTGGCTACAGCTCCGATTCAACCCCTAGCCTGGGAACCTCCATATGCTGTGGGAGCGGCCCAAGAAATAGCAACAACAACAACAAAAAGACAAAAAAAAAAAAAAGAAAAGAAAAGAAAAGGACTTCCTCACTAGGCAGAAAGTGACTTCTTTCACCCCAGCCTTTCTTGTGGGCAGTGCCAAGCTCTTTTCCCGCTAGATGTGACTTCCCTGGCAATATCTGTTCCCCCTGCACATCTACCCCCTGTGATTAGTGTTCTGTCCACTGGGCAGTACAGCATCTGCCCTTGCCAAGACCACCACAGCCTCCTAACTCCATCAGATGGTCGTGGAAGTTTGTTCCCCATTTTGTGGCTGGGGAGACTCACTCCAGTTCTGGCTTATAGCCCCACTGGCTCTCCCTGGGAATTTCTCCTAAATGTTTTAGAAAAAACTTTGATCAGTTTACACATCTGATGAGGTGACTTGGCTGCCTGATGCGCCCCCCCACCCCACTCCCCACCCACCCACACACATACACTTCTCAGCAACCTCAAGGAAAAGCCAGCGTGACCCCACCCTGACCCCTGCCTCCCTGTGAGCTTGCTTTCCCGCCCAGTGGAAGGCTCATTGTTTCCTGAACACAGTGCACTTCCCAGGCCCCTGGGTTTTAACCATTCCTGGACCGCCCTCCCAACCTTCTTTCCATAAAACCCCCTGTTGCCCCAAGATGCTGCCCGACTTCTCCTGAGGCCTCGGGTTCCCCTGCACGCAGTGCTGCCTTCCTCCCACACTGGCTTCCTCATCAACCTCCCAGCTCCTTAAGGGCAGGGACTGGGTCCTGTCCATGTTCGCCTCCCAGGCACAGCTCCTGATGAGGGGACCGTTATCACAGTTGCTTTATAAGGTACATGAATGAATGATGTTTCTAATGGAAATAACATTCTCTTGATGGCCCACTTCATATGCCTGGAAAATATATTGGGAACAAAAAGCAGTGAACAAAACCATCGTGCTATCTTCAGCTCTTCCTGTGTGGTTCAGGCACTGCCCCGGGTGCTTCACACACAGGGCACAGTTGAATCTCAGAACACCGTGATTCTCTCATCCTCATTTCCAGATAAAGACCCTGGTGCAGAGGTGAGGTTGTACCCAGGGTGAGCAGTAGAACAGTAGAACCCAAAAAACCTGGTTCCTGCGCTCTAAATGCCTGTGTCCAGCTGCCTAGTAAACAATAAAAACATCCAGTCAGTTCTTGACTATAGCATGACATGTGTCCATCAGGGAAGGTGTCGTGGTAATGAATTTGGGGATGAAGGGATGAACTTGAGGATGGATGAGTGAAGTCCCTCAGAGCCAGTGGCCCCAGGAGCACTCTATCCAATCCAACAGAACAAGAGGGAAAACCCCTGAGAGATAATGGACTTCCCTGGAGCTGTTTGGGTGGCAGGGAAGCAGCCTAGAAGGGCAGCAGGTGGAAACATCTGCCTGTTGCCCCTGCTCTGGGGATATCTACCAGGCAAGGAAGGGAAAGCAGATCAAGGGATGTTGGAAGGGATGCCCCTGGGCAGGTCCCAGGTGTGGGAGAGATGAAGCAGGTGACCCAGGAAGAAGAGCCTGGGAGCCCAGCAAGGACCTTGGAAGTTACCCACAGGGCAGTGGGGCCCTGGACTAGATGGCGTGGTCAGGGGGTGGACACTGAGGGTAAATCTGATAGAATTTCTGGGAATTTCTGGGGCTGATGGTAGGGCATTCTGCAGGGGGCAGTGGCGAGGGTTTATAAGTCCAGGAAAGAGACAGCCAAGGCTGAAATTGAGATAGGAAGGAAGGGGTGGGTGTGTGGGTGTGTGTGTGTGCACACACACACACATCTTCTGTGGATGGTCTTGGCAAGTAATCCAGGTCATAGAGAAATGACAGAGAGGACTCAATGACTTTTATTCAGCGTAAAATTATCAAGCTAGACTTTGCATTTCAACTGCCCTCTTAAGTGTCACCAGGAATAGGCTAATGACCGATAGCTATTATAATGGGTTGAGCTAGAATAAAATTACATCTGAATGGTGGCCATTGCTGATTCAAATCGAATGAACCCTTTTGGTATTATTACAGGAATTTTGCCCTCGGAGTGCACTTATTAAGATCAGCCAAAACAAATATGCCCTCTCTTGCTCTCATATCAAGTCACCCCCAATTCAGGAGGATTCAAAAGTGTAAGTGGACCCAACTTTTTGACTTTCTGAATTTTATTTATATTTTTACACTTTCGCTCTGGTTCTGAGTTGAGATCCATGATCTCTGAACACTTGGGGAGAGAAGCAAAGGTGGAAGACTTCCTCCTCAAATGTAGTTCTGTGATGCTGAACCCTCAACGTCATGCCTTTTTTCCTGCTGGTTGTTGGTCTGCCTGGCTCTGATCTCAAATTCAGCATTATGTATTTTACCCTTCAGGAAAGCATTCAATCCTGTCGTGAATCTGAAGGGATTATTTTCCTTTTATTTGTAAGGATTCGAGGCCTTTTAATGACGTCTCACTATGTTGCAGCTGGGACCAGTCACCCACTGCCTTCCCCATGAGGTGCTGGCCCCAGCTTGCCTGTGCCCTGTTGAGTGTGTGGTGGGGGAGTGGTGGTTTCCAGGAGGTCCAGTGGGTGAACACATTTTCATCTGAGGCAGCAGGGTTGCTAAAGCCTGGAAAAGTGGACCAAAGGGAAATCAGTAAGAAAAAGCTGAGGCCTGGAGAGCAGACAAAATCCCCAGTCTATGTGGGGCCAACAAGGGGTGTCAAAGTTGGAGTCTGAGACCTGACCTTGGAGGTAAAGGTGGATTTTGAGCCCACACTGAGGAAAGAGGTCCAGGAAACACCCTCCAATTTCACTTGGAGTTTGGGGACCATTTGGGGCACCAGCCTTCAATCTCCCAGTGGCCTCATTTTGTGCTTCATTAACACACACCCCAGGCCTTCTCTCCCTGTGCTGCTTGTCCCCACCTCTGGGCTTGTGGAGGCCCCTATGTCTCCCCCTGATGTCAGAGTCCCTCCTTGTCCAAGGCTGATCCATCCACCAGGCCCGTCCCCCACTTCCCAGGTCCTTGCTCTCTGAGTTACCTCCAGATTCTTGTCTCCTCTCTCAGCTCTTCTTCACCGATGCCTTCACATCGGCGAAAGCGCAGAGTTGCCTCTCCTATTTACACACATGCGCGCACGATCCTAAGTAATGAGACCTCCCCAGGTTCTGCAGTGGCATCCAGCACCGTCTTTCCCCTTTGCTGCCACTCTCTTGCCTCCTGCTGACTCCCTAAGCCTTGGGTGTGGGCTCCCCCCTCACCCCCCACAGAACTGTTTCCCCAGGGACCACTCAGGACCTCTCGCCTCTCACAGCAGTTCTCTCTGCTCCGGCTGGCCGCATGTGTCGGCCACGCCCTCCTTCTCTAAGCCCCTCCCCTCGAGGCCTGTCATGGCTTCTCTCTCTGAATTTCCTCCCTGCCTGATTCCACCCTCACCCAAGCTTCCACAACAACATTTACACTAAGGACCTCTTACCTCTATCTCCAACCTGGAGGGCTCAAATCACTGTCTCTGAAAGTGGGACCTGGGATGGAGTCCATTGCATATGGTTGCAGTGTGCCGCTATGGTTGACAGTTATAGAGGGAAAGGCATGGGAAACTGAGACCTGGGTAGAGTCCCCAGCCCACTCTGCTTAGTTTTGTGTCCCCCAGCAGATTGCTTCTGTCTCTGAACTTGTTCCTCATCATGAGATAAGGGTGGCATGAGGGATGGAGATGGTCAGTGCCATTCCTGGCATAAAACAGGTGCTTGGTCACAGACATGGCTCAGACCCCCAGTTGCTGTGGCTATGGTATAGGCTGGCAACAGTAGCTCCAATTCCACCCCTAGCCTGGTAACCTCCATATGCTGAGGGTGTGGCCCTAAAAAGCAAAAAAATAAAGCAGGTGCTCGGAACACTGCAGAAACCATCTTGTTTCTGCTACCAAATCAAACTTGGGTCTCCTGCTGTGCAGCAAAGCCAATCTATTGACCCTAGGTTGTGAGTATGAGAAAATACAGCATTTATTACAGAGGCCAAGCAAGGAGAACCGGCAGCTAATGCTCAGAAGACCCAGACTCCCCAGTGGCTTTCAGGAAAGGGATTTTAGAGGCAACATTTGGGGTGAGGGCTACAGAATTTATGATCAGCTTGTGGACTTGCTTTTGATTGGTTGATGGTTCAGGAATCTTAATCATCAGTCTTTGGGTTCCAGCCAGTCTGGGGTCTCCATGCTATTGGTCAGCAAGTAGTCACCATCCTCCACCTGGCGGGGGTGAGGGGGGAGGGTCTTAGTTTCTGCAGAACAATGCAAAGATATGCATCAGATTGAGATATATATAATATGTATCCTTTGAGGAGAAACTTGGACTCTATTTTTATTGCTGAACTGTTGTTGAAGCCATCACTACTTTTCTGGCTTGACTGCTTTTCCTCTGTTTCTGCTTCCTCACTTCCCTAATTAGTAACTGTTTGAGTCTGCCCTTTGGAACTCAGGAAAGGCCTAGGAAACTAAAGCCTTTTTCTACAAACAAGAAACCAGGGATATGAAAGATTTTTGTATCTGAGAGGGCCCCTCAGGGTCCTGCTTGGTTTCTGTTGTTTCTAACACCAAAAAGCAAGTTGGACCAGAAAGAATTTTCCCCACTTTGGCATCCTCCCTCCTCTCCAGGCAGCCCAAGTTCTTTGCTGACTCCCTCCCCTGGGCTGCTGTTCCTGTGGCCTCTGGCTCCTTCAGGAGCAGTGCGCCTGGTGGGCTTAATGCTCTCACTTCCGGTTTTCTCCAGTGAAGGGAAGTGTCTCTCCCAGATGTTACTCAAGGGCCCACAAGTGGGAACCACGAGCTTCTCTGGGCAGGGGGCCTCTAGCAGGTCTGAGCCGAATCCACGCACTTGTGCTGTGCAGCTGGCTGGAAACCCCTCCCAGCAGAGCTGGGCTCCAGCCTCCCTTCATTCCTGACAGAGCAAGGCTTGGGAAAAATTACTTTAAGACTTCTCTTTAATATGATTCACTGTAGAGGGAGTTTGGTTCTTTGAAAAAATTGGCAACATTCTAAAGTGATTGCAGGAAAGCCAGATTGGACTCATCATTTTCTCTGTGCTCTGGAAAATCACTGGGCATCCAAAGCAAGTTGTTGGGCAATGAGATAGTGAAGTGTTCTTCCCTTGAGGGGTGATTGTGACTGTGTGGACTTGGGGCGTGGCACGGTATGAGCATCCTGAAGGGGAGACCCCCCTCTCGAGGTTCACATGTGGTTTGTCTGGGTCTGTGGCTGGCTCTCAATGCCTATTAGTCTCTCATTACTTAACTTTCTTTGAATAGTTTAGTGACTTTCCATCAAGCTGTTTGGATGTAGGAGTGAGCCCCAAAGGGAATTCCAGTTCCTGTATTGCCGGATGCTCCTCTCTTTACTCCATGTAAAACATGGCCTCGAATTGCTTCCTGACGGTAGGGATATTGGGTCATTGATTGAAACGTCAAGGTTCAACACTGCCTCTGACATTAATAAGATGAATCACTTTCCATAATCTCGCTAGGTCACTACTGACTATTTTTCCCCTTAGAAGGAGCTGTGCCTCCAAAATCATTAAGCCTGTGTGTGTCCTCAGCTCCCTCGGTCCCTGCTGGTTAGATCAGGAGCCCCATTCTCCAAGGTCTGGAGAACAGGCAGTTCAGCAATAGCCCAGTCTGTGAGCCTCCTCTCTCTTCTGGAGGAGCAGGTGCCATTGCCTGTTTTCGGAAGGCATGCCAGTACCTGGGACAGGAACGCAGACAGTCATGGAGATTTCTTACCCCCGAGAGCCGGGCAGCAATTTGGATGGCAACTGCCTTTTCTTAGTCTCTTCCTTTTCTGCCCCATCCAGCGCCAAAACTCAGGGGCCTCCTGGTCATCATCAGACATCTATCCGTGCCTAGCCCAGAGGCCCTCCTGTTCTTCATGTTCTAAGACGGCCTTGCTGACAGAGATGCACTTAGGGCAGAGTGGAAATGAGGCTGCAGGGAACCAGCAGGAACACAGGCAAGCTGTCCGTGCCTGATCAGATGGATGCAGTGGTGTTTGACCCAGGGAGTGAGGAGCGGGAGCTCCACCCTGTCTTCCCCAGGGTGGAACCAGCTACTCTGAGGAGCCAGCAAAGGCACAGTGCCCAACCCTTTCCCCCACTTGCCCTCGGCAGTGTTGGCCTATTTGTCGTGTCATTTAACCAACTCTGCAGCCTAAAACAGGATACTTAATTTAACTCCATTTTGGCATGAGATCGGGCAAAAGAAAGCCATGTAGCAAGGCCTCTCCAGGTGTGCTAGTGGACAGTGTCCACTGGCTGAAGGCAGGAGCGTGGCGGCCCTTCCCCTTCCCACAGAGCAGAGGGAAGGTGGATAAGAGGGGTGTGTGGATAAGAGCTTTCACTTCAAATTCACATCTACCCTGCTCCCCCATCCCAGGAGGGGGCCTTTCCTCCTGGACCATCTTGAACTTGGCCAATATCAGTCATTCTGGAGAGTATAATAGAGCACCCCAGCAGTGTCTCCTTGGTTAAGGCTTTTCCTTGATCAGCATCCCAGCCCACTTTTATTCTAATTATGACAGCATCCCAGCCCACTTTTATTCTAATTATATTGTTTTATTATTTTTCCAAAAATACCCATAGTTAATATAGTTTAGATATTAAAAGCTAAAAAACCATAAAATGATATAAAAACCAGCCATAGTCCCACAAGTCAAAAATAATCACCATTTATTTTTAGATGTTTATTATTCTCAAGTGTTTTCTCTGCTATAAAAATCTTTGTTTCTTTCTTTCTTTATTTGTTTTGGCACTTTAGGGCTGCATCTGAGGCATATGGAGGTTCCCAGGCTACAGGTCCAATCAGAGCTACAGCTGCTGGCCGTACATCACAGCCACAGCAATGTGGGATCCAAGCTGTGTCTGCCACCTACACCACAGCTCATGGCAACGCCAGATCCCTAACCCACTGAGCAAGGCCAGAGATCAAACCCGAAACCTCATGGTTACTAGTAGGATTCGTTTCTGATCCACCACAATGGGGAACTCCAATCTTTGTTTCTCCTATATTTGTGACAGTTGAAAGAAGATTGAAAAAAGATTCTTAAATGTGGAGAAAGTGACACTTTTACTGGAATCTCTTTCTCTGAGGCAGCTAGTAAGAGGTTGATGAAATGGTTTCCAGTCATCCCATGTAGTCACAATCTGAATCATAGAGGTGATCCTGTGATAGGCATTCTGTTTTCTAACTTTTTTTCCACTTAATATGTTATTTGCATCTTTGTATGACAAGGGCACCTCTTGTTTCGTTATCATCTGCCTTGAATTTTTTTTTTTTTTGTCTTTTCTAGGGCCACACCCACGACATATGGAGGTTCCCAGGCTAGGGGTCCAATCGGAGCTGTAGCTGCCAGCCTACACCAGAGCCACAGCAACGCATCCAAGCCGCATCTTCAACCTACACCACCGCCCATGCCAACGTCAGATCCCTAACCCACTGATCAAGGCCAAGGATCGAACCCGCAACCTCATGGTTCCTAGTAGGATTTGTTAACCACTGAGCCATGACGGGAACTCCTGCTTCAAATTTAATTATTCAAGTGACCAACCCCGTGCAGAGGGCTGGACACAAGTAAATGTTTCTGGGCCTTTTGTGCTCTTCTTCCTGAGTTCCTTCCAATATCATCTCCTCCTCCACCTTACTATTGGGGGCCTTTCATGTACCCGGAAACCTCTCTTATTCTCACTTCTCCTTCCTGGTGACAGCAAGGTTACAGGTTATAGACCGGACCTCAACTAATCAACCCTAAAACATGGGAAATAGAGAAAACCTCTGAAAAGGGAATAGTATGTGTCAACTTAGATAGCTCTGGAGGGCGGTAGCTGTTTGTAGTTGTTTGCAGGATAGTTGCTGGTAGTGTGATGGAGAAGATTTTCTATTTCAAAGAACAAGGTTGGTGATGACAGCCTTGTAATGTGATTTCAAGATGAGTCTCTGAGAACCTGGCCTCACAGAACTTAACCCAGCTGCACAGGCACTGGCCTTATATTTAAACATAGTTTTGTTGATGGCTTCCTGGGAAGCCTTTTTCCAATGCTACTGCTATTGCTCAGGCCATTTCTCTTATTGTAACAAAATACACCTAACATAAAATTTACCGTCTTAACCATTTTTAAGCAGACAGTTTAGTGGCATTAAGTACAGTCACACTGTTGTGCAACCATTACCTCTATCCATCTCCAAAGTCTTTTTCAGCTTCCCAAATTGAAATTCTACACCTGTGAACACTAAGCTCCATTCTTTCCTCCCCTCAGCCCTTGATAAGTACCATTTTATGTTCAATCTCTAGGATTTTGACCACTTGAGTTACCTCGCACATGAGGAATCAACAGTGTTTGTCATTTTATGACTGGCTTATTTCTTAGCTTGCCATTCATCCATGTTATAGCAACTGCCAGAAGTTCCTTCCTTTTTAAGGCTAAACAATATTCTGTTGCATGGATATACCATATTTTGTTTATCCATCTATCTGTCAGTGAACATTTGGGCTTCTTTCACCTTTTGGCTATCATAATAGGCTGCTGTGAACATACAGATATCTATATGGGTCCCTGCTTTCATCCTTGTGAGTACACCAGAAGCAGAATTGCTGGATCATGCAATTTTATTTTTATTATTTTGAGGACCTGCCATGCTGTTTTCCACAGCAGCTGTACCATTTTACATTCTCACCATCAGTGCACAAGGGTTCCAATTTCTCCACATCCTTGCCAACATTTGCTACTTTTTGGTTTTGCTTTTTTTTCTTTTTTGGCAATAGCTCTCCTAATGGGGTTGAAGTGGTCTGGCCAGTTTTTTAATCTCTCTTGGAAATAACCTCCTGTCCTTGAGCCAGTCTTTGAAAAGTATCACATGTAGTATCACAAAAGTATCACATCTTGATCCTTGGAGAGGGGTTTGATTGATGGAATTTTCTATTTAAAACTAACTAAAAATCTTTTCCTACTCTACTAATTTTTTCCTGTGGTCAGAGTTATTCAGAGTGAAAGCTGGCTGATCAAGGTGGTAGATACTGATGATGGGAACAAAATATGGGTTAATACCAGGCAGCTGGTATCCTTTATTTACATGAAGACCCCTAAAAAGGTAAGTTCACATGATACATGGCTGGGATGAGGTCATCACGTTCCCAAGATGCCTTTTCTGAAGGACAACACTTTCAGAGAAATAAACTGCCCAATATATTTTCTTTTATTTTTATAGCCTTTGATCAACATCTCCCCATTTCTCCCACTCCCACAGCCCCTGACAACAACCATGCTGTTCTCTGTTCTTATGAGTTTGGCTTTTTTTAGATTCACGTGTGAGTGAGATGATAAATATTTGTCTTTCTGTGTCTGACATATTTCAATTAGCATAATGCCCTGGAGGTCCATCCATGTTGTCACAAATGGCAAATTTCCTTCTTTCTGATGGCTAAAGTATGTTCCATGTTTATGATATTTTCTTTATCCGTTCATCCACCGATAGACACTGAAGTTATGACCATGTGAAGGCTATAGTAAACAATGCTGCAGTGAACATGGGAGTGAACATTCTTAACAGGATCCTGATTTCATTTCCTTTGCATGGACACCCAGAAGTGGAATTGCTGGACCATAATGTAGTTCTATTTTTAATCTTCTGAGGAAGCTCTGTACTGTTTTCCATAGTGGCCGCACCAGTTTGCATCCCCACCAGCAGTACATGGAGGTTCCTTTTTCTCCACATCCTCACCCACACTTGTTATCTTAGCTTTGAAATATCTGTAGACACAGTGGCCATCAAGATCAGGGTAAATTTGACCTCTTTCTCTCTCAATAGGGAAGACATGGACACAAAGAACTCTACTTTCCTAATACGACCGATCAAGGAAGTTGACACTGGGGATTTGCAAGAGCTAAAAAAAGAGGACCCTAGAAGGAAGAAAAAGAAGGCTGCCAGGAGGCTCCCTGTCCAGGAGATGGAATCCCCCGACTCAGATGACTCTTCCCATGGCAACATGTCCCGAGAGTCCTACCCCGAGAGACACCCCAAGCCCAAAGTGGGAGGGGAACAACATCATTTCTTCCTGGAACACACAGAAACCTCTCTCAAGGACAGTGTACATGAAATCACTCCCCCATTTCCAGGCCAGTTTAAGCCCCAGTACAGCAAAACCTCTCCCCCGCTTAAGTAATGCTGACACCCACTTCCCCAGAGAAGGTCCTCCGCCCGGGTCTAGGAGTCAACCAGCCATGCCAACGCTGCCACACCTCCACCTGAGCAGCCCCGCACCCCCCCATAAAGCCACCTGCAGCAGCCAAGGGCTGAGGAGCATCGCCAAGAAACCAGAAAGCAGTCCAGTGGCAACTGTGTTCAAGAGAGCCAGTGTTCATCCAGGGCTGCCCTCAGCCACCCTACCCTGTGGAACTAGCCCCTCTACAGAGGTAAGGTCACGTGCCCTTCCCTGGTTGTCATGCAGGTAGAGTTCCCTGCCATCCTCCAGCTGGATCCATTAGAGCCTATTGGTTCGGGCTTTTCCCGACCATCCTTTATCCCATTCTTTTCCCTGTTCTCACAAAGCTGTGCTCAGTCTTCTGGTAGACCCCCCCCCCCCGCCACATCCAGAATTGTTATCTGACATAGGATTACTGCCATAGGATTTTCAATTTTTTTTTTTTTTGGAGTTTGTAGTTCTGGTCTTGAAATTATGTAGTTCTATTGCAAGCCTGCAGTCTTGTTGTTAATTTGATTCTCTCATATGAATTAGGGATTTTATCATTTAATGTTAGGACCAAAATGAAGACCTAGTATCTTGTCCAAGAGCTGTAAGACTGAACATTACGTAGTTTACTGTTTTCTGAAAATTTTTATTGAGCCCTCCCTAATTATTTTTGTCTGTAGTCTGTTGTAGGTACCTCTAATTGAGCACGGAACCAGAATAAAAACTCTTACATTAGAAACATTTTAAAACTATGGGGCTGTTGTTACTGTTTTCTTTGCATACATTTTAGCAGTGTATATACCTCCATTCAATAATTCCTTAGTAAAATTAGCTTCATTAATTTCAAAAAATGAAATAGTCTCCCAAATTCTCTTCTTCTAGTCAATAATAGCTCTAGGGCTAGATAATAATAGGGTACAGGGAGTTCCCATTGTGGCTCAGTAGTAACAAACCCAGCTAGTATACATGAGGATGTGGATTCCATCCCTGGCCTCACTCAGTGGGTTAAGGACTTGGCATTGCCATGAACTGTGTATGAGTCACAGACAGGGCTTGGATACTGGCATTGCTATGGCTGTGGCATAGGCTGGCAGCTACAGCTCCACTTTGACCCCTAGCCTGGGAACCTCCATATGCTGCAGGTGCAGCCATAGAAAGCAAGCAAATAAATAAAAAGTAAAGAAATAATAATAGGGTAGGTATTATTAATAAGAAAAATCTTGGATGCTCTTTGCAAGAGAAAAGACAGGGCAGCATTGTGATACTCAAAAATTCACAATTTAATTAAAAGTGATGCTTAAATTCCCAAAAGCCAGGGAGTCACCAGGTTATGGCAAAGAACTCAAAGGAGGAGTCCACTTCCAAAAATATGAAAGAAAAAGGGACATCAGCTCAGCATCAGGCTAAAAGTAGTAAGGCAGGAAGGAAGGAATTGAGGAGTAAGGAAATGATCTAGAATAAGCCTGGGAACAGTAGGGGAAGCGTGCTGTCTGTCACCAAGCACCCAGGTAGGAAGGTTCTGGAGCAGTCATCTGGGTTTGGCCTGCACAGTGGAGAATTTTGGGGGGTGGGATGGAAAGAAACCATTCCTTCAGCCATGGTGATGCTTGCTTGTAAACCTGCATGTGCTCATTCAGTTATTCAACAAATAGTTGAGTACTGACAGTGTGCCAGGCTGCAGAGAGACCGTTAGACTGTCTACCTCTCTTCATCTGCACAGGATGAACTACAGGACAAATATACATAAAAGTGTATTGAGGAGTTCCCTTCATGGCTCAACAGAACGAATCTGACTAATATCCATGAGGACACAGGTTTGACCCCTGGCTTCGCTCAGTGGGTTAAGAATCTGGCATTGCCGTGAGCTGTGGTGTAACTTGCAGATGTGGCTCGGATCTGGAGTTGCTGTGGCTGTGGTGTAGGCTGGCAGCTGTAGCTCTGATTCGACCCTTAGCCTGGGAACCTCCATATGCTGCAGGTGCAGCCCTAAAAAGACAAAAATAAGAAATTTTGAAAATTACATAATAGTATATTGATAATACATTATAATGCATGATATGCTCAATGACATTAAATGATAGACAAATGTGTCATCCTTTAATGATAATGCCCCATTCTGTGTGCCAGGAAAATTGCAATGATGACAGTGTATTTCCACTTCTAGCCAGTATGGAATAACGGGAACTGAATTCCCACCCTCACCCCTGCCCCCTGCCTGAAACAACTAAATCACCGATAAAATGTATGTAACAACAGTTCCCAAAGCATTGGACAGAAGTATTGATCTCTGAGAAACAAATGAGATGAGCCCTGTGAGTGCCCAACTTCCTGCCTAGAGACAGTTTCCAGGCTGCAGCAAAGGGAGAGGATGTATTATTATTGGCCATCCTTGCTCATGCATCTATATGCATTGCCTCAGGTAGTTGTTTTTGTTTGTTTGCTTGCTTGGTTTTTAGGGCCTCACCCTCAGCATATGGAAGTTCCCAGGCTAGGGGTCCAATCTAAGCTACAGCTGCCAGCCTACACCACAGCCACAGCAACACAGGATCCAAGCCGTGTCTGCCACCTACACCACAGCTCATGGCGACACTGGATCCTTAACCCACTTAGCGAGGCCAGGGATCAAACCTGCACCCTCATAGTTCCTAGTCAGGTTCATTAACTACTGAGCCACGAAGGGAACTCCACCTCAGGTAATTTGTGTATTTGATTTTCACTGAATAAATCTGCACTTTTAGCATATGACAGAAGAAATAATAAAAGGGATTCAATCTGTAAAAAATAATAATAGCTATGTACCCAGATTTTATAGTCACCCTCTATACCTGACCTTGATCCTAAGCCAGGGGCAGGGATATCAGGATGGAATGACTGACAGACACACAGAATTATTTAGAATGAGTACGGGGTGATAAGCTCTTACCTGAGGAAAGGGAACAGATGGTTCACTCCAGATGACCATTCAAGTGATTGGAAAAAAGATTTAAGCATCAAATGACAGAATCACCAACATGAACTGTAATGTTTCTTTTAACTCCAGGAGTCTGTGGATCAATAACCTAGTCCATTACTAACTCAGAGCTGTTCTACATAGATGAAAAACTATATAAAAGGGAGGAGGAGTTGTAGCAACACAACTAGCTAAGAAAAATTAATTAGGGGAATCAAGTTGAAAAAGAAGTAAAATTATCTTTGCACATGGTAAAAGAATATACCTGAGAGAATGAAGATAATCCTAATTAAAACAAAAAAAAATTCGGTGAGGTAGCAGGATAGAAATTTAATATACAGAAATCAGTAGTCTTCATTTGCACAATAATGATCAATTAGAAGATATATGGCTAGAGAAAACCTCATTTACAATAGCAACAAAGAAAATTAAATATAGTCAGTTATCCTAAATCTCATCTTTAAAATGGCAGTTATATTCTATAAAATCATCTCTAAAACTGGATTTACCAGAGTTCCCATCATGGCTCAGCAGTAACAAACCTGACTAGGATCCATGAGGATGTGGGTTTGATCCCTGGCCTTGCTCAGTGGGTTAAGAATACGGCATTGCTGTGAGCTGTGGTGTAGGTTGCAGATGCAGCTCAGGTCCCATGTTGCTGTGGCTGTGGTGTAGGCTGGCAGCTGTAGCTCCAATTCGACCCCTAGTCTGGGAACTTACATGTGCTGTGGGTGCAGCCCTAAAAAAATATATATACATACATACATACATAGAATTGTGGCCCCTAAGGGTTAGGTTCCTGGTAGCCTCTGGTCACATCATTTTTACCAACTGATCAATATCTGACCTTCTTTTTTGTATGTTTTTATTTAAAGACATCTTGTTTAATATGTATTGTTAATGTATTAACATAGAATGCATGGCCAATAGCACTATAACTCATGCCTGAAGGAAGCTTATCTAACACATATTTTCTTTGTAAGGCATATTACAGCCTTCTTGCATTTAGGAACACCAGACAGCACTTCAACACTACACTTAGGGGTCATTTTAAACAGTGAAATTACACAAAACTGTGAAAAACGAGACACTCTATGCCATGAAAAGTATACTTTTTTACAGTAAGAGAGCTAAAATGAGAAGCAGAGAGGTGAATCATTTTCACCACTCTGAGCATATGCACACTTTGAGTATTGATTTTGGAGTTAAAAATAAATTTTGGCAACTGGGAGAATTCAAAAATATATAATCCATGACTAAGGAGAATCAAGTGTAGCTAGAATAAAATTAACAAGAAATGTGCAAAAAAAAAAAAGATAAAAACTTTAAAACGCTCCTGAAAGACACAAAAGTACACTTAAAGTTCCCTTGTTTTCAAGCGGGATGGCTTAGCATGAGTGTATTAATTTTCCCTTAGTTCATGTATTAATTTAACACAACCCTAATAAAAATAACAGCAAATATTTTGTCAGGCTTGATAAGTTGATAGTAAAGTTCATATGGAAAAGTAAAGTGTGAGAGTAACTAGAAAATAATGAAAAAGAAAAGTCTTCAGGAGGGACTTGCAATAACACATAAAACATTATAACAACTTCATGCTTAAAACTGTGTGTGCTAGCACAAGAAAAGACAAATAGACCACTGGAATAGAATAGAGTCCAGAAACAGGCCCAAATATAAATGAAAATTGAGTATGTTATAACAATGGCATAAAGGCTGATATCCATAAAATACAGAAAACTCTTAAAAATTTAGGGGGCAAAAAAAAAAAAAAAAGAGGAGTTCCCGTTGTGGCTCAGTGGTTAACGAATCCAACTAGGAACCATGAGGTTGCAGGTTCAATCCCTGGCCTTGCTCAGTGGGTTAAGGATCCAGTGTTGCTGTGAGTTGTGGTGTAGGTCGCAGACGAGGCTTGGATCCCACATTGTTGTGGCTCTGGCGTAGGCTGGCAGCTGTAGCTCCGATTAGACCCCTAGCCTGGGAACCTCCATATGCCATGGGAGCGGCCCAAGAAATGGCAAAAAGACAAAAATAAAAATATACAAAAATAAAAATTTAGGGGGATAAATGACCAAAAACATGGCGGAAAAATAGGCAAAAGACATCAACTATTTATAAATATAGAAAAATAAACCTAAAATTTTGAAAAGCTGTTTAACTTCACTCATGTTAGGGAAATACTAATTAAAAACCACATTTAGAGAACTGCCAATAATGTGGCAGTGTGAAATAGTAATGAAAATCCCTTCAAAATAACAATTTTAAGACCTGGATAAAATATATTTTTTTAAGTCAACAAGTATTTGAAGGCACAATATGTTCAAAAGCGTACATAATGTGGAGAGTTTATCCTCCAAAAACTACAACTGGAAGAGGTTAAGAAGTATGAGGTTGTTACACTCTGGCCTAAGATCACTCTCCAATTTTCATGGCCAAGGCCACATAAAACTACAGCCTGAATGGCTCAAGGTGCCAGAGATAAGAGTTTAAGCCTGGAAAAGAAAGAATGTTGGTAGCAAGAAGCCACAGTATGAGTGAGTCATAAAATCTAAGTATAAGCTGTTTCTGTTTATTCCTAGCTGACCACTAAACTATGTATATATAGGGAAGAACCCAGTGAGCCCTGTTTGGGGGCAAAATAGGCAGAAAACAGAGGAATTCTACAAGATAGAGCTGGGTGGAGAAAAGTCTGCATTCACTGCTTGTTAACTGAAATGTATTTCCAAATCATGTACAGCTTGGGCAACATTTATCTAATCCTATGGAATTATAGTATCAGGGGACAGAGTCTGAGGCTATAAGTGCAATTGAAAATTTAAGCAAGGAAATCACTGAAGGGGTGAGCTCCAAAACCTGCCATGAAATTATATAGCCATAGGAGAAATGCCCAAAGTGCCAGGATTAAAAAGCAGCAATGAGAAGCCACAAGAACAGGATAAAAATGTGACCTGCTTTATACCCAGGAGATAAAATTTGCAGTTTGAGTACAGGCGAGTTAATTTCCAGTTAGAATAGAAAAAAAAAATCAAGAAATAGCAAACCAAATTTAAATGAACAAAAAACTTTGAAGAATAGACTATAACATTAAGATACATTGCCTGTTGTATCTGATTTTGAATCAAAAAACTGAGTAGATGTGGAAAGAAACAAAAGTGTGTTCCATTCTAGTGGATAAAAGAGAGTCAATACAAACTTTGTTTGAGTCCAGTTGTATTTAACAGACTTCAAAACGACTATCCTAAGTATGTACAGAAAGTTAAAGGAAAATATAATATCAATGAAGAAATGGATAGGGAATCTCAATAGATAAAGTATTAAAAATGCAAAAGGAAAATTCTAGAGCTGATAAGTACAACAAAGCATAAATGGACTGAATAGCAGGAGGAGAGAGCAGAGGAATCATTGAACTCAAAGACAGATTAATAAAAATTATGCAATTCAAAGAACTGAAAGAAAACAGGATTGGAGAAAAATAAGCAGAACCTTAGAGAACCTTGTGGGGTGATTTCAAACATTTCAAAATATGTGAAACTGGAGACCAAGAAGAGACAGGAAAGAGACAGAAAAAAAACATATTTAGAGACAATGATCAAAAACTTCCAAAAGGTGATGGGAAATATTAGCAGATCCTAGAAGCCTAAATAATCCTAAGTATGATAAATACAAAGAAAACCACTCCAGGCACATCGTAGTTTAAAATGCTAAAAGATGATGATAACAGGAAAATCTTGAAAGCAGCCAGGGAAGAACAATATGTTACTTTTCAAGGAACAATGACACGATATTAATGACTTACCAACAAAAACTGTGGAGATTAGAAGATATTGGAACAGCAAAGTGCAGAAAGAGGAAAATAACAAAATCTGTAACAAGGAATTGTATATTTAGTGGAACTAGCCTTCAGCAATGAAGGTGAGAGAAATTCCACTTCCAGGATATTTGAGTAAACTCTTAATACAGAACCCTCTGAGAGATAACAATAAACTGTGGATAACACACAAAGAACAACTACCCAGAGATTCTGAAGAGTGATGAAAGGCAGGCAGATCCTGATGTAATGGGTTTCCTGTTATTACATTTTTTAGCTTGAAGGAATCCTGAAGCAGGACATGGTCAGTACCACATATGGAGGTTTAATCTCTGAATGAAAACAGGTTAGTTTTTCTGGCCTGAAAAAAAACAACCAGAAAGCAGAATTTGGGAAATGACATTTTCTGAAAAGTGCAGAGAGAATCCCAACAATGAGAGAGCCTGAGACAGGGAAACAAAAATATTGTATATAAATTCTTTACAAATCTCAGACTGACTTCTTAACCACCCATGCACAATCAGGTTACAAGTGCACCATCTAAGGCTACAAAGTAACATAGAAATTTGAGTTGCAGCCAGAGAAGCAGAGATGCCATTTAAGTTCAGCAAAGTTAATAATACCTAGGCTTCTGGGAAATGTTACAAAATCCAGAGTCTCTACAACCTAATATGCACAAAATCTGAGATACAATTTTAAGTTATTCAATATATAAACATGAAAATGTGATCTAGTTTCACAAGAACAGTCAACAAACCAACTAACCCTGATATGACCCAAATGTTGGATTATTGGTCAAGGACTTTAAAGAAGTTATTATAATTACGTCCATTAAAGTAGAGGAAAAACATGCTTATTAATGAAAAGACAGGAAATCCTAGCAGAGAAAAACTATGGAAAATAGAAATTCTAGAATTAAAAAGTATAGTAGCTTAACTTCAAGAAAAACAATGCGTGGGATTATGAACAGAATAGACCAAGGAAAGAGTTAATGGATCTGAGATTGGTCAAAGAAATTCTTTAACGTGAAAAAGAGATAAAATGGCTTTTTTTTTTTTTCAAAAACGAGCAGGACTTTAGGGAACTGTGGGGCAATACCAAAATGTGCTTTGTAACTGGAGTTTTAAAATGAGAGAGAGGAAGGAAAAATATTTGGAGACACATAGGCTGAAAAAAATCCCAAATTTCTTGAGAGACATAAATTTATGGATTCAGGAAGTTTAGCGAACCCCAAACAGAATAAGTACATCATTAAAATGCTGAGAATCAAACATAAAGAGAAAATCTGGAAAGCTTCCAGGGGTAAAAAAAAAAACTGATATTACATAAACAATAACTAGAAATCACTCACTTCTCATCAGAAACTATACAAGCTTGAAGGCAGTGAAACAACATCATTAAATTGTTGAAAGAAAATAAAACCTCTCAATCCAAAATTCCATATCATCTGAAAATATCTGTCAAAAATGAAATAAAAATAAAGGCATTTTCAGAGAAAAATAAAACAAGGGAAATTATTATAAGACCTGCACTGTAAGAAATGCTAAAGGAAATTCTTCTGGCTAAAGGGAAATGATACAACTGAGAAAATCAGAGCTTAAAGATGGAATGAACAGATTCTGAAATGGTATCTATTACATTGGACTATGGCATGAAAGGCAACTGGTAGAATGGTAAATGAATCTAAATGATTGTAAGTCTACATTTTACATGGTTGTAGATTATAACATCTTTCTTTCAGCACTTAGGTATAAATAAGTAAGTAAATAAATAAATAGAAAGACAAGATTACCTTAACCACCTTGACTTAAACTCCAAATCTTTTTTTTAATTACTCAATGAATTTTATTACATTTATAGGTGTATAACTATCAACACAACACAATTTTATAGCATTTCCATCCCAGACCCCCAGCCCTTCCCCCCTTCCCCCAAACTGTCTCCTTTGGAAACTGTAAGTTTTTCAAAGTCTGTGGGTCAGTATCTGTTCTGAAAAGAAGTTCATTGTGATCTTTTTTTAGATTCCACATGTAAGTGATAGCATTTGATGTTGGTATCTCATTGTCTGACTGACTTCACTTAACATGATAATTTCTAGGTCCATCCGTGTTGCTGCAAATGTCATTATTTCTTTCCTTTTAATAGCTCAGTAATATTCCATTGTGTATATGTACCACAGCTTCTTTATCTACTCCTCTGTCGATGGGCATTTAGGTTGTTTCCATGTCTTGGCTATTGCATATAGTACTTCAGTGAACATTAGAGTACATGTGTCTTTTCGAGTCATGATTTTCTCTGGATAGATGCCCAGGAGTGGGATAGCTGGATCAAATGGTGATTCTATTTTTAGATTTCTGAGGAATCTTCACACTATTCTCCACAGTAGTTGCACCATTTTACATTCCCACCAACAGTGTAACAGGGTTCCCTTTTCTCCACACCCTCTCCAGCACTTATTGTTTGTAGACTTTTTGATGATGGCCATTCTGGCCAGTGTAAAGTGGTACCTCACAATGGTTTTGATTTGAATTTCTCTAATAATTAGTGATGGTGAACATCTTTTCATGTGTTTTTTGGCCATTTGTATGTCTTCTTTGGAGAACTGTCTGTTTAGATCTTCTGCCCATTTTTTTGATGGGGTTGTTCATTTTTTTGGTATTGAGCTGCAGAAGGTGTTTATAAATTTTGGAAATTAATTCCTTGTCAGTCGCTTCATTTGCAAGTATTTTCTCCCATTCTGTGGGTTGTCTTTTTGTTTTTAAACTCCAAATCTTGAAAAACATTCTTTTCCAGCATGCTTGTTATTTTACCAAGATAGCCCACATGCTTGGCCATAAAACAAGTCTCAATAAATTTAAAGAAATTACAAATATAGAGTATGTTTTTGAACCACAATGTAATTAAATAAGAAACCAATGAAAATAAGATATTCATTAAAATTTCAAAATATTTGGAAATTAAACACAGTTCTAAATAATCCATAGAACAAAGAAGAAGGTAATTTGGCAAGGTAAAATGGAAAATCCTAAAGTTAATTCTTTGAAAAAAATCAACAAAATAGATAAACCTCTAATTAGTAATAAAGAAGAGAAACAGCACAAGTTAACACAACAAGGAGTTACCACTAGAGATTCTACAGACATTAAAAGCATAATAAAAAATCACGAAAAAATTTTTCCTGAAACATCAAAAACTAAGAAGAAGTGGACCCTGAAAAATACAACCAACGAAAGCTGACCTAAAATGAAGCAGAAAAACTAAGTCATCTTATCTCTTAAGGAAATTTAATTTGTTATCTAAACATTTTCTACAAAAGAAGCTCCAGGTCCAGGTGGTTTCACTGCTGAATTTCATCAAAGATTGAAGAAAGCGGCTTTTTTTTTTTTTTTTTTGGTATTTTTAGGGCCACACCTGTGGCATATGGAGGTTCGCAGGCTAAGGGTCGAATCCGAGCTACAGCTGCTGGCCTACGCCACAGCCACAGCAATGCAGGATCTGAGCAACATCTGCGACATACACCACAGCTCACGGCAATGCCAGATCCTTAACCCACTGAGCAGGCCAGGGATCAAACCCGCATCCTCATGGAGACTATTCAGGTTCATTAACTGCTGAGCCACAATGGGAACTCCCAATAGGCTTTTTGATTTGAAAATTGATGTGGAAAGGTAAAGGAACTAGAATTTCCAAAGCATTATTTAAAAAGAAAAATGTTGGAGTTTCCATCGTGGCTCAGTGGTTAATGAATCCGACTAGAAACCATGAGGTTGTAGGTTCGATCCCTGGCCTTGCTCAGTGGGTTAAGGATCCGGCATTGCCGTGAGCTGTAGTGTAGGTCACAGATGTTGCTTGGATCCTGCATTGCTGTGGCTATGGCGTAGGCCGATAGCTGTAGCTTGGATTTGACCCCTAGCTTGGGAACCTCCATATGCTGCGGGAGCGGCCCTAGAAAAGGTAAAAAAAAAGACAAAAAATAAAAAAATATTAAATATAAAAAAGAAAAAGAAAAATGTTGGGTGACAAATTACTTGATTTCAAGTCTTATTCTAAAGCTACAGTAAGAAATTAATGTGATGTTGGTGAAAGAATAGCCATATCTATCAATAGAAAAGACAAGAGTGTCCAGAAATGGACTCACACATACAGAGCTAGTTGACTTTCAACAAAAGTGACACGTGATTTAATAAGAAAAATTATTTTCACTAGATGGTACTGGGAAAAAGTGAACATCAACCTTTACATCATACCATAAATAAAAATTAACTTGAAATGGATTATAGACCTAAATGTAAATTTTAAAACTACAAAACATCTAGAACATAGGATGAAAGCTTTGTGGCCATGAGATTAGGCCAGTCTTTCTTTGTCAAGTCAAGGTCACAAAAGCAGTAAACATAAAAGAAAAAATTAATTAATTTTCATCAAAATTTAAAACTCCTGCTCAGTTCCAAGAAGAAAATGAATAAATATTCCACAGCTTAGAAAAAAATACCTGCAGAAATTATGATCTAATAAAGACCTGGTATTTAGGATATCAAAGTAACCCTTACAACTCAAGAATCAAAAACCAAACGACCCAGTTGTTTTTTAAAGGTTATGATTTTATTGTGCAGTTCACAAAAGGAAATAGATGATTGGCCATGAGTGCGTGAAAAACTGCTCAACATCATCAGTTATCAGGAAAACTCTGATGGTCTTTTTTTTAATGTCAAGTTGGCTAGATACAGTTCCCAGTTACTCAGTCAAACACTAATCCGGGTGTTGCACTGAAGATATTTTGTAGATAGGATTACAGTCCATAACCAGTTGTTCAAAAGAGATTATCCTAGGTAATCCAGGTGGGTCTGATTCAATCAGTTGTAAGGCTTTAAGAGCAAAACTATAGCTTTGCTGATGAAGAAGAAATTCTTCCTGCGGACAGCAACTTTAGCCAGTGCCAAAAAGTTAAAACTTGCCCTTCCTAACAGCCTGCCCTTTGCATGTCACTTTGGCTGGACTGATGAGGACAAACATGAGGGCTAGGAAGGATATGGTCCTACAGCCCTTCAAAAGATCCTGGAGGAGACAGCTGACTCCATCTGAAGGATGCTATGCTGTGATCTTTAGACCTATAAGAACTAGGGCAGAAATAATACATATCCTGCTACATTCTGGGGCTGCTTCTCTCCTGTGGGCTTCCTGGGACAGGAGGCTCCCCATCTCCCAAAAGAGGGGTTACTCTGGTCCATTCGGGGTTCCAGGAATATTCTGGGGCTAGATGGCCAACCTCAGACACTGGCTTATACCCTATTTCCAACCCTCAGCTTCCAAAAGAGGGCAACTGGGAAGTCTTTTTCCTTTACTTGCCCAGGATCTAGGATTTGGAGGAGGGTGGTCCAGGGACTTTTAGTTCCAGGATTGTTCTGGGAGATTAATTGAATCATTCTCTCTCTCCTCCTCTTCCTTTTTCACATCTCCTCTATTTGTTGATATATTTAACCTACACCTAGTGTCCAGTGGAGAAACACCTCCTTTGCTGTTTTGCTGTAACTGAGATCCTGAGAAACACACCAAGTTCTACCAACAGCTCAATTCCCAAGGCACATCCCACATCTCTCCTCCCTGGGCAATGATCTGTGAATTACCTGTATTCTCATTTGAATTATTCTAGGCACTTATGAGGAGGTCCCTGGGGTTTCTCCTCAGTGCCCATAACATCCCCGTGGGTGTCCAGATGAAGTGGCATTTAACCAGGAGTCTGCATCAGTAACAAGAGTGCGTTACTGTAAAAGCTTTGCTGGTGATGCAAAGGCTGAGATGCCTCATGCTCCTGGAGGTGGCCCTTCTCACTTGCTAGTAACTCTGCCGTCATCTGGATTTACACATTGCTGCAGAGTGTCATGAGGTTTCAAACCCCTCTCTCTGGGATTTTTTGGAGGCACAACCTAGCAATCCTATCTATCTACATTATCAGGATCCTACTTTATGTTCCTTTGCTTCCAGAGTAAATTTGAATATAAACGATGCCTCTTCAGCCAGGAATATAAAATTACTTTCCTTATATGTGAATCTTCCCAATACTCTACCTTTTCCTGTAGAACAAAATAGAAACTGTCCAAGATAGGCGTCACACCCTGCCCTTTTATAGGCGACTTTAATATGCCTATACATTGCCCTGTTGAAAATCCAGAATCCTGGGCTCCACTCCCAGAGATTTGAATTCAGTGGGCCTGGGGTGGAGACTGGCATTCTGTATTTTTAACAAGCTCCTGAGCAGGATCTCAGCAGATCATACCCTGGAGACCAGAACTGGAGCATGTGATCTGAGAGCAGACGGTCCTGCCCATTGCACTTCTCCTAGGAGCACCCTTCAGCCAGGGCTAAGAAGAGATGGACAGCCTTCAAGACTCAGAGCCAGTCCACTTGTTTTTCTTTTTAACAGGTACACCTGTGGCCCATGGACATTCCCAGGTAAGGCATCAAATCAGAGCTGCAGCTACAGGCCTACACCACAGCCATGGCAACACCAGCTCTGAGCCACATCTGTACCTACACCATAGCTTGTAGCAACACCTGATCCTCAACCCAGTGAGCGAGGCCAGGGATCAAACCCACATCCCCACTGTGAGAGCACTGAGTCCTTAACCAGCTGACAGGAACTCCACCAGTTCACTTCTTGACCATTAGGCTTGTGGGCCCTACAGGAGGTCCTCTGGCCACCTAAAATGAACACCATGCCTGCCTCACAGGGCTCTCGTGGGGAAGAAATGGATGGAGGACTAGAACCAGATGCAACACACACTGAGAACTTAATACACCTTAGCTGTTCTGTAAACAGTACCATTGCTACTCTCCTCAATAGCACTCCCACTGAGAGATGGGGTTGGGGGGGGCTCCTAAATGCCTCTACTTTCATACCTTGTGAGGAAGAGATCACCACTCAGAGCAGCCAGGAACCACGCAGGACAAAGTATGATCTCAGCATCAGCACCAAACGCCTTTCACCTAGGGCTCTTACCCTCTGCAGCACATGAGTCCCTACCCTCCACTGAGAAGTTAGAATCCCATCATCCTCCTCCATGAGTTTCCTTCCTGTGTGCTGCTGTAAGCCCCAAATACCCCTCTGTATTTGGACATGTAGACATGTGTGGTGGTCTCACTCTCATCCAGTCCCTCCTCTCAGGCATCAAATGGCTGGTGGAGGCCCTCACTTTGCATTTCTTTGAATCACAAAGTGCTACGAATCTCCTCCAAGATACTAACGACTGAACTGAGCCTTAGCACACATCCTGGTGTTCTGGAAACAGTCCTTCGGCAGTGAGTCATCCTTTGTTCCAGGGAGAGAATGTCTGTGTCTTCATGACCTTGAGGCTCTGTGCCAGCCCATTCACAAAGGGCAGGAAATCTTTTTCAATGTGACAAAGTGAGCCAAGCACATAGTAGGTGTTCAGTATGTATTTGTGGAATGAATGGATCTTTAGGCACCCTTGCTCCTGGGCTTCAAAACCCTTGTAGGGGTACATGTACTGTGGTGGACTCACTCACCTGGGCCCAGCAGTGGCCAGCATGGACTGGCTGGTGCCTCCTTAGGAGCCTCTGGGGCAGGGGGCATGGAGGGGACTCTGCATTACCAGAGTTCTCAGGAAGGCCCACCTTATCCTTTCTGATCTGGCCCCCCCATAAAAAGGCACATGTAGGGGTTTCCATCATGGCTCAGTGGTTAACAAATCCAACTAGGAACTGTGAGGTTGCAGGTTTGATCCCTGGCCTTGCTCAGTGGGTTAAGGATCCAGCGTTGCTGTGAGCTGTGGTGTAGGTCGCAGACAAAGCTCAGATCTGGAGTTGCTGTGGCTCTGGCACAGGCCATTGGCTACAGCTCCGATTCGACCCCTAGCATGGGAACCTCCATATGCCGCACCCTAGAAAAGGCAAAAAGACAAAAAACAAACAAAAAAGGCATATGTAATATGGTCTAGCCATACTCAGCCGGTGACACCAGCCATCTGGGCCCTACCTGATGGGGTTTCACATTGTATGTCCAATATCCTCTGGCTGATATAACCATTACAGGTGAGCCAGATGCTACAATCAGGAATAAAGTAGGAGGCCTCATTCTCAGAGGGTCTGGCCCAGGAACATTTTTGTCAATTTGCCCACCACTAGGCATGATCAAATAAACCAAAGAGGAAGAAAGCCTCAATTCACAGCTGATTGCTGTTTGGTGGCAACCAGTGCGATAACACGGGGGATTTCAACCCCATTTGCAATGCGGAGATGAGTTTTTATCAGTTCCTCACTAGCTAACCCATCTGAAAGCTAACCATTCACAGTAAAGTCAAAGTGACCGCTTCTCCTGAGCGGGCTGGGACCCGGGACCCTTGCTGCAGTACTTGGACCTGGACAATCCACGCCTGAAACAACAGATGCAAAGAAACTTTAAGGGACCAAAAATAACTGCACGCATGCGCAGTTGGAGCAAGTTAAGACAAGGTACAAAAAGGCCACAACCCAGGACCACCTCTGAGGGGCCAGGAGCAAAACCAGGTGCTGTGCGTAATCCCTGCACACACCACCACCAGGGGGGTGGGAAGGCCACCTAAGCCGCCCCTCCCACTTAACCCACCAATGGGCTCCCACCCTCGCCCTTTTAAGAGACCAGCTTGCCCGCTGCACCCCGCCCTCGAGAACAGCCTAAGTGCTTCTGTTCCTTATTAAGGAGCCTTGATAAAGCCTGGCCTGAGTTGCTCGTCTGGCCTCATCAATTTCTGCTGATTAAAGAGTCTGAGGACCCAGGTCAGCAACCCTCCCACCCCGTGAACCTTCGCGGGGACTCTGCAGCAGGGGCTGGATGGACTGAGGCCATCACGGGCACGTCAACAATCATTTTGGGGGCCTGAGGGTTCACACTCCTGCCTGGGTGTCTGGTGGGAGGATTCTGAGCCCCAGAAGGAACCGGGGTGGGCTTCTGGGTGTGACAGAGAGCTCAGGGGCCCCTCTTATATGTATGGCAGCCTAGCTCTGTGGTACTGGGCTCCTCTCCCATTTCCCCCTTCGTTGTGAAAAGTAAATGAAATGATTCTTTGCGGTGTGTGGCTCAGAGCAAGAGCCATGAGGTGTTAACAATTATTACCAACAGAGCACGTGTTTTCTCAGCATCTCTCTCTAAATAATGAGCAGGCTTCATCCCGGTAGGATCCTTATAAAGTATCTCCTACAAAAAGAGCAAGCTTCAGCTCTCCCAAAGCACAAAGCTGTCTGTTTGAACCACAAAGTTCTGGGCTTTCTTCTTAAAAGGTTGAAGGCGTCACGGAACAAGAAAGGCAGGAGATCTGGTTAAAAAGATGCCAGAACCTGATCACAGAAGGTGGTCCCTGGTGAGTAGCAAAACCAACTCTCCATTTAACCTTGAGCTAGTAACGTCTTATCTGTACAGTAGGCAGGTTTGAGGAATGGGATCAGGTGTGTGGGAGGAGATCTAGTGCCTCCAGTGAGCCCTAAAGAACCTCCCAGATCTGTGTCCTACAGTCTCCCTCCTGTTCTCCTTACACAACCAAAACAAGCCTTGGTGGTAACCGTGGGACCCAAGCAACGCACAGAGGGCGTGAGCTCATGGGGGCAGGGGGATGGTGGCAATACCTTCACTGCCAAACAGTAGATGGAAGCCAGGGTGGGGAGGGGATGGGACAGCGAAGTGAAAAGGACAGAGAGAAAGGAGAAAGATTGAAAAAAAGAATAATGGAAGGAAAGAGGTGAGAGAGGTAGAAGAACAAAAAGATAAATTCCTTTATATAGTCACTTGGTAGGAAATCAGAATTCAATAGGGAATAAAAATTCAAAAGCTGCCCTTGACGAAGAGTCAAAGGGAGATGTCAAATACCCCTGTCTCCTCTAAAAGACATAGTTCAGTGCTCTGTGCCACGCAGAGGTGTGTTGTGAAAAGCAGGATACACTTGCCTAATTTAAATGTCACCCAGAGCTTGTGAATAATCAACTGCGTGAAGTCCTTCCAGAGGGTCTGAATCACTTCCCCTGGAAACCTTGACTTCATCAGCTCAGCCCCATGTCAGGGGTGGAAATTTTAGGTGCCTGGGGCTTCTTGTCACACTGCCTCGTTACTCTAAGAGACACAAGGGTCAAAACAAACCACATTACCCTCAACAGAACCTTTCAAATGCCTCTAGTATTGGGGACCACCTCATTGTCCTATGGAATAAGTTAGACCTAGACCCTGTCCCCTGGGAATTTGAACATCTAGGCAAGATAATAAAACATCTGCAGGGTAAGAAATAAGTAAGGTGGTTATTGATGTGTCGGGGAAGTGAGGACCTTCTTCCAGAGCGGCAGTCACTGGAACTGGAGCATTTTGACCTATATTATCCCTGTTTTCTATGTGGTAGGGAAAAATTCCTCCCCCTCCCAGCATTTCTGAAGCTTGATACCCAAAGCTAGGATTCACACATTCACACATTGATTTTAGCAAGTATTTATTGAGTTCTTACTACGTGCCAGACTTGATTCTAGACACTCAGATATGCAGTAATAAGCAAAGGAGATAAATCCCTATCCTCATGGTGCTTACAGACTATGTCGGAGGACAATGCGATGGAGAATAACAAAGCAGGAAATGGAGATCCGGAGTGTGGGCGGGAAGGCCTTCAAAGGTCTTGAAGTTTTGAATAGGATATTCCGGAAGGGCCTTTTTGAGAACTTGTATATGAGTGAAAACATGTGGCTGAGAGGGTTGAGGACCCAATGTTGTCTCTGTGAGGATGCAGGTTCAATCTCTGGCCTCTATCAGTGGTTTAAGTATCGTGCATAGGCTGCAGGTGCAGCTCCAATTCAACCCTTGACTTAAGAACTTCAATATGCTGCAAATGGGGCTGTAAAAAGAAAAAAAAAAAAAAAATGAGGAAGGGAGCCACAGGGCTGACTTGCCAGACAAAGGGAGGAGCAGGTACAAAGGCCCTGAGGCAGAAACGTGCATGGCTGTTTGAGGTAGCCGATTAGGGGCAAAGGCAGAAGGAGTGGAACCAGTTAAAAGACAATTGCAGTGATCCAGGCCAGAGATGGCACAAATAACATTGGGGGTAATGAGAAGTCTTCAAGTCCAGATTGTTTTTGTAGGTACAGCAGGCGAGAATTGCTACAGAAGTGGCTGTGGGTTATAAAAGAAATAGAGGAGTCAGAGATGTCTGTTTTAGTCCTGAGCTTCAAAGGTTGACATTATCATAAAGAAGAACATCTTTAGTAATGCAATCCAAATTGGAGAAGGAGGCCCTGAGGCGTTTAGCATCATAACACTCCCAGGAAGTGAGTCATGGAAGAAGGAAAGGCTGGGACCAAACTCTGGGGAAGAATTCCCGTCTTCTTCCCCCTAGGCACCAAACACATCCCGTTTTCATCCCATTCCACTCCCATTTTAGTCGAGGGTGATTTTTTTAAATATTTTAATTATTTATTTATTCCTTTTGGCTTCACCTGCAGCATGTAGAAGTTCTCAGGCTAGGGATAGAACCCACTTCACAGCAGTAACTATGCCAGATCCTTAACCCCTAGGCCACAGGGGAACTCCTTCATTTTTTTAAACACAATACAATTTTTAAATGAGGTATAATTTGTATATAATTAAGTCACAGGGGAGTTCTCTCATGGTGCAGCAGGATTGGTGTTGTCACCGCAGTGGCTTGGGGCACTGCTATGATGGATGTTCGATCCCTTACCTGGGAACTTCCATGGGCCATGGCCCAGGGCCAAAAAATAAAATTCAAAAATCAAATCAAATCACAGATCCTAAGGAGTCAGTTCAGTGAGTTTTGACAGTTGTACATACCAAGGACAACACCACCCCAAACCAGTTAGAGGACATCTCCATCACCCCAGAAAGTTCCTTCTCCTTGACCCCAGGGAACCAATGTTCTGATTTTTCTGTACCACAGATCACTGTCACCCATCCTAAGACTTCATGTAAATGGAATTGCACTGTGTTCTGTGTCTGAATTCTTTTCCTCAACATAATAATTTTGAGAATCTTCCGTCCACACTATTGCCTGATTCAGTGGTCCTGGCTTCTCATTGCTGAATTTATGTTTGAATAAATCACGATCTGTTGGTCCCTTCATCTATTGATGGGTGTTTCAGTGGTTTCCAGTATGGGGCTATTATAAATAAATCTAGCTGATTAAGAACCTGACTAGTATCCATGAGGATGCAGGTTCGATCCCTGGCCTCGCTTAGTGGGTTAAGGATCCAGTGTTGCTGTGGCTGTGGCATAGCAACTCAGATTTGACCCCTAGCCTGGAAACGTCCATATGCCACAGGTGTTGCCCTGAAAAAAAAAAAAAAAAAAGCCTATTGGGGTTTTGACTGGTATTACATGCAATCTATAGATTACTTGGGGAGGGGGGAAATCTTTAAATTATTGAGAATACCATGACATGGTATATATTTACGTTTATGGATATCTTCTTTAATTTTTCTTAGCAATGTTTAATAATTCTTACACATAGTCTTAGATTTATTTTTAAGTAATTATGTCTATGGTGCTATTGTAAATGGTATCTTTAAAATTTCATTTTCCATTGTTTTTTGCTAGAATATGTATATACATGCAACTGGGAGTTCCCATTGTGCCTCAATCCCTGACCTTGTTTAGTGGGTTAAGGATCTGGTATGGCTGTGGCTGTGGTGTAGGCCAGCTGGTGTAGCTCTGATTTGACTCCTAGCCTGGGAACTTCCATATGCTATGGGTGCAGCCCTAAAAAATGACAGAAAAAAAAAAGTACAATTGACTTTTGTGTATTAACTTTGTGTCCTGCAATCTTATGAATTTCACTTATTAGTTCTAATATTTTTGTAGATTAAATAGGATTTTCTGCATACACAGACATCAGGCTGTCTTCGATGATGACAGCTACATTCTTCTCATCTTTATGCCACTTGTTTATTTCCCTTTTTTTTTTTCTCCTGTATTGTACTGGCTAGGACTTTCAGTACAGAGGCAAATAGAAGTTCTGGAAGTGAACATCTTTGCTTTGTTCCTGATCTGTGTCCAAAGCAAGTATGCTATTAACTATAGGCTTTTATAAGATGACTTTTATCAACTTGAGGAAGTTCCTTTCTAGCCATAATTTGCTAAGAGATTTAAAAAAAAAAAAAAAAACATGAATGAGTGTTGAGTTCTATGAGAGAGACCATCTGGCCTGAAAACTGGACTACTTACTATCTAGTCCCTTAAGAAAAAGTTTCTGACCCTTTCTCTAGATAAAAATATAAAACATACCCTGGTGCATAGCATATATATCAGTTTGGATTAATCAAGAGACAGAAACCATACAATAATTTAAACAGCATTAATATAAAGATAAATTCAACTATGATTAAAGAGTAATTGTAAGACATAAAAGAATCTACATGACACCCCAGGGCTGAAGGGGGTAGCCAAGGAAGAACAAATTTAAAATGGGAACCCCCTCCCCAAAGCTAGCATAGGATCTGGTAAAATTGCTGCCCAGTGAATGACAGAGAAGTTCAATGGTTTGCACAGGCCTGAGCTGATCTGCAGATGCTGGGCCAGCAGGAAGCAGCTCCCAGGATGTAGGTGGCATAAATGACCACCAGTGCAAAGAAGGTGGTGCCACCAGTGTGAGAAGGAGACCTGGAGATATGGTGCTTGTGTGAGAAGGGTTGTAGCACTGGAAGTTCCCAGGAGACCAGCAGGGGAGGGGGCGGTAAATGGAGCTGGAGTGGAGTACTGGTACAAGCAGGTGGGACTGTAGCATCCAGGGTCCATGCTGAGAGAGCTGCAGGAAGGTGACCACCAGGTCAGACTGGGGCTGAGGCACCATCAGGGAACTGTGTGTTCTGGGCATATTGTGGGGACAGAGCCCTAGGGGTCATTCTCACACCTTCGTTGCCAGTCAATGGTTCGACCTCCAGGAGTAGCAGGAGAGTCCTTCCCTGCTTCCTCTATTGGGAAAGCTTAATGTCTTGCACTCTATCAAGAACAAATGCTTAAATGGAGCAGGTGATACTGGGCAGCTGCGAGGTAATGAACTGATAACTCATGTAGCATTGTTGAAGAATGGAGTATCCTGGGCAATCATGTATTTGACCCACCCAGTATTCTACTGGAGGGTCTTGGAATAGAATTTCTTTGTTTATTTGGGTTCGTTTTGGAGGGTTTTTTTAATTTTATCGAAGGATAGTTGATTTACAATGTTGTGTTAATTTCTGCTGTACAGCAAAGTGATTCAGTTATACACGTACACACATCCATTCCCACATAGGTTATCACAGAATATTGGGTACATTTCTCTGTGCAGGGCAAGGTTGACCATCCATTCCATAAACAATAGTGGGCATATGCCAATCCCAACCTCCCTATCCATCCCTCCTACCTCCCCCCCTGGTAAAGTAGGTGCTTTTTTTTAAACAGTTGAGGAACGAAGTCCCACATTAAATTAATTGCTCAAAGTCATAGAGATTTTAAGTAAAATTCTAGACGTTGTCAAAATAGTCCAGTTCTATTGAAGAGTTAATAGTAGGAATAAAAACATACAAAACCATCAAAAAAAGAGTAGACATCATATGGGCTGCAGAATTATGCATTCTAGGCTTTCAATGAGTTGAATGAATCTCAGTGGGAAATGTCTGCAAGTCTGTAGAATAAATATTATCATAACTCAAATAAAAAGGCAAGCCAACTAGGGGAAATATTTTCATCAAATAAACCACGGAGAAGTCTCTCTCAGTATTGTACAAAAAGCTCATGAAAATTGAAGGGAAAAACATCAACCTTAATGTAAATGGGCCAAAGACCTGAATAGATGATTCACAAAGAGGAAACATAAGTAATAAACAGACATAAGAAAATGTTCAACTTTACCACCTCTTATTGAGATGCAAATTAAAAATATAATAGGGTACAGCTTATGCATGAAATTTGAAAAATAAAATAGAAAGCTGGTGGAAAAAAATGATGGAACTGGTAAATGATTGATGGCAATAGAAATTGCTAAAACTTCTCTTGAATTTCAGATGTTGATATTGCTGGAGTATTCCTATTTCTGGGAAAATAACCTAAGGAAATAATTACCAAAAAATAGGAAAAAGTTCTATGCATGTGTTTATGGTGGTCACTTAAAGGACTGAAACATGGGAAATAATTTAAATGTGCATAAGAAAGTCAATAATTGTGTAAATAATTCTATTAACTATGTAATTCATTTAACCACGATCATGTCCAGTGATAAATGACTTAGCCATGACCAAAAAGCATTGGAAACAAATGCACCAAGATAGGCTATTTCTTGGGAGTTCCTGTCGTGTCACTGGCACAGCAGAAATGAATCCAACAGGTATCCATGAGGATGCAGGTTTGAAACCTGGCCTTGCTCAGTGGGTTGGGGATCCTGCATTGCTGTGAGCTGTGGTGTAGGTTGCAGACAAGGATCGGATCCCTTGTTGCTATGGCTGGCAGCTGTAGCTCCGATTCAACCCCTAGGCTTGGAACTTCCATATGCCGCAGGTGTGGCCCTAAAAAGCAAAAAAAAAGAAAGAAAATGAAACAAAACAAAGAAAACAATTAGCACAGGTGATTGCCCTTCTTTTTTTAATCAAATTGATTTTTTATTAGGATATAGTTGATTTACAGTGTTGAGTCAATTTCTGTAATACAGCATAGTGACCCAGTCATATACATGTGAAAATATATGTACATTCTTTTTCTCACATTATCTTCCATTATGGTCTCTCCTGAGAGACTGGATATAGTTCCCTGTGCTATACAGTAGGATCTCATTGCTTATTCATTCTACTTTTTTCTTTTTTAATCTTTTTCCGGGGCCACACCCTCAGCATATGGAGGTTCCCAGGCTAAGGGTCTAATCGGAGCTGTAGCCACCCACCTACGCCAGAGCCACAGCAACACAGGATCCGAGCCTCATCTGTGACCTACACCACAACTCATGGCAATGCCAGATGCTTAATCTACTGAGCAAGGCCAGGGATCTAACCCCTAACCTCATGTTTCCTAGTCAGATTCGTTAACCACTGAGCCACGACGGGAACTCCTCATTCTAAATGTCATAGTTTGCATCTACTGACCCCAAACTCCCCATCCATCCCACTCCCCCGACCTCAGCTCCCCTTGGCAACCACAAGTCTTTTCTCTATGTCTGTGAGTCTGTTTCTGTTATATAGGTAGGTTCATTTGTGCCATATTTTAGATTCCATATAGAAGTGATGTCATATGGTATCTTTCTCTTTCTGACTTACTTCACTTAGTATGAGAGTCTCTAGTTGCATCCATGTTGCTCCAAATGGCATTATTTTGTTCTTTTTTATGGCTGAATAGTATTCTATTGTACATATGTACCACATCTTCTTAATCCATTCATCTGTCAATGGACATTTAGGTTGTTCCCATGTCTTGGCTGTTGTGAATAGTACTGCTATGAATATATGGGTGCATGTATCTAAAAGAAGACATGCGGATGGCCAGTAGGCACATGAAAAAATGCTCAGCATCACTAATTATCAGAGAAATGCAAATCAACACTACAATGAGGTACCACCTCACACCTTTCAGAATGGCCATCGTTAACAAGTCTACAGATAACAAATGGTGGACAGGGTGTGGTGGAAAGGGAGCCCTCCTTCACTGTTGGTGGGAATGTAAATTGGTACAACCACTATTGAAAACAGTATGGAGGTTCGTCAGAAAACTAAATATAGAACTACCCTATGATTCAGCAGTCCCACTCCTGGGCATCTATCTGGACAAATCTTTCATTCAAAATGACTGCCTTTCTTTGTGGATGGAAAACAAAGGCTTTAGGCTTAGAGGAAAGCTCAAGTGATTTTTCCTGGGCCAGGACCAGGCTCGGTTGTCATAGGGGCCAAGTTTGCTCTCCTTGTTGTGTGTCTGTCACCTAGGCCCTTGTCCCCTCTGACACCCCCTGCCCAGCCATGACATCCACACCATCCCACCCTCACTGGTCTCCAGCATCATCAGATGTTCTCCGCTGTCTGTCTTGTCAGAACTTTTTTCTCTTTTTTTCTTTTAGGGCCGTACCCATAACATATGGAGGTTCCCATGCTAGGGGTCTAATCAGAGTCACAGCTGCTGGCCTACACCACAGCCATAGCAATACCAGCTACTTAACCCACTGAGCGAGGCCAGGGATCAAACCAGAAACCTCATGGATACTAGGTGGATTTGTTTCCACTGTGCCATGACGGGGACTCCATCAGAAATTTTTTTTTAACTGTTATTTCCCCAATACAGATTTTTTTTCTACTGTACAGCATGGTGACCCAGTTACACATACATGTACACATTCTATTTTCTCACATTATCATGCTTCATCATAAGTGACTAGACATAGTTCCCAGTGCTACACAACAGGAGCTCATTGCTAATCCATTCCAAAGGCAATAGTTTGCATCTATTAACCCCAAGCTCCCAATCCACCCCACTCCCTTCCCCCTCCCCCTTGGCAACCACAGGTGTATTTTCCAAGTCCATGATTTTCTTTTCTGTGGAAAGGTTCATTTGTGCCATATATTAGATTCCAGATATAAGTGATATTGTATGGTATATTTGTCTTTCTCTTTCCATCAGAACTTTTAATTTGATTATTTATCCATACTCCATCACCTGGAGTTATTTGCATTGAAAAAGGAATCAAAGTTTGAAAATAGAGGGATGAAATTCTGAGGGTGGAATTTAGGGCATTGGTGGTCAAACAGAACAGATTTGTATGGGGTGGGAAGGCTGCCATCCACACAGGGCCCTTCTGGCAGCCGCTACTGTTCCCTGCCTGCAAGGCCAACCTGAAGGGGTCATCTCCAGGGACAAGGTAGATTCGATCCACATCACCAGAGTCCTCCTCAGGCTCTTACTATTTGGATAGAATTCATAACTATTCACATTTCATTAATTTTATTTTCCTTCTATTTTTTCAACTGCCAAGTAGAAGAGGGAAACATATGCCATCATCTTTGTTGTCTGAAAAAGAAGCAGGAAAGGTGGGCCTTGAAAACTAAAAATGAGGAGTTCCTGTTGTGGTTCAGTGGGTTATGAACCTGACTAGTATTCATGAGAATGAGGGTTCAATCCCTGGCCTCGCTTATGGGTTAAGGGTCCCACATAGGTCACAGATGTGGCTTGGATCTGGTGTTGCTGTGGTTGTGGTGTAGGCTGGCAGCTGCAGCTCCAATTCAACCCCTAACCTGGGAACTTCCATATGTCCCAAGTGCGGCCATAAAAGGCAAAACAACAACAACAAAAACTAAAAACGACTTCTCCCTACTTCTGAGACCTTTCCCCCAGACAAGTTACCCTGACTGGGAGAATTTTTGCTAGGGAAATTGATGCTTAATTGCTTCTCACATGAGCCTTGCCTGACTCTGCATAAATGTTTTATTTCCCAAAAGCCATTCCTACATATTGCTTTATCATTTATCAAGAATGGAGACCATCTGCCAGGGCAGGCCCACGCCCTCCCCCTTAGTGATAACTGGGCTTATCTGTTTGCATTTCTACTTCTCATCTGCTAGTCTGGCTGATCTCCTTATCAGATTGTGTGTTCTTTAACACAGTGGACACCATATGGCCCCCAGCAGAAGTTGCTGCCTAGCTGTCCACCTATGGGCACAAACGAATTATGTGCCTTTCAACCCTAACTCTATATCTATCGGGTCCCCAGTATGTCTGAAATTTGTTTGGACTAGGCGGATTTTACATAATTCGAATGGCAAAAATGTAGTTCCTCTCCCCAATTTTTAAAATCAGAGTATATCATGTACACCCAGAATAAATAACAAATTATACAATAATAAGTTTGTAACAGTTGTAACAAATTATATATTTACAAAGTAAAACAGAAAGACCTATAGCTACGAGCAATGACAACACTCAATTCCAATTTAAAAAAAAAAAAAAGCAAATCCCAGGAGACTGTATACACCATAATCACACTACTTCTAAATTTTAAAACAAAACTGCATATCATTAGGGAGTCCCCTAAGCCACACCTGTGCAGGCTCATGCTCTGACTCAATACTTCTGGGCATGGCTAGTATTTATCCTTTCCTTTCCCTGGCACTGAAATCCCAGGTGCTGGTCTGGATGCCATCCTTTTCCCCCAGACCCTTCCTCATTTCTTTAGAATAAGGGAGCGGGAGTTCCCATAGTGGCGCAGTGGTTAACGAATCCGACTAGGAACCATGAGGTCGCGGGTTCGGTCCCTGCCCTTGCTCAGTGGGTTAACGATCCGGCGTTGCCGTGAGCTGTGGTGTAGGTTGCAGATGCAGCTCGGATCCCGAGTTGCTGTGGCTCTGGCGTAGGCTGGCGGCTACAGCTCCGATTCGACCCCTAGCCTGGGAACCTCCATATGCCGCGGAAGCGGTCCAAGAAATAGCAAAAAAAAAAAAAAGAATGAGGGAGCGATACCTTTCCCATAGCAACCTGTGCACTGTGGTCTCCCTCTTCTGGCACAAGGCTTTGGGTTTCTGACGAACCCTCTGCTGGGTCTCTGGATACCATGGACCTGTTAGGACATCCTACTAACTCGTCTCAGATTGTCTAGTGCTGATTGTGTCCTGCAACTTGACAAAGGATTGCTGTCCCTTCCACACTGTGCCCTACACAGCTGGTTGTACCTCAGATGAAGCTTAAGCAATAGGACAGGTACCCAGAGGCCACCCACTTCGGTGTGTCTTTGGCCATACCTGGACCCTCCATCCTGGAAGCCCAGGATCTTGCTGCCAGACGCCTTTCAGGCAAATTCACAGATACACCTTCTCTGGTCTCTTTGTACTTGTTTCCAATCTCAGCTCATCTGCTTCCACCTTTCAGGTGCCGTAAGTTCTTCAGTGGTAGAAGAAGTACCCACATAGTTTCCTGCAGGCCAGTTATATGCTAGGTTCTAAAAAGAGGCTTTACTTCATCAGATTCAGTGCACACCTCCATTTCACAGTGAACCTTATAAGGTCTTCTTTTTCCTCTCAGAGACAGTCTGCATTTCAAAAACAGTCCAAATGGATTTTTCATTTTTAGTATTATGCCTTGAAATTGTCTCTTGTTAACTACTACTTTCTCCAAAATCAGCATTTGAGATTCTTTAGAAGCTCTGAAATGTTTCTGGGCAACAGACAATAACCACCTGCTTCCTATCTTCCTTGAGGACAAGCCTGCAGGAAACAGCTTTAACTTGTAAATTATGGGGATTAGAGGAAATACAGCATTTCCCAGCAAGTAAAAATTGCACAGGATAATTGACATATGTTGGAGACTCCCTGAATTAAGGAAACGAAAGGTCTCATAAATTCATGGTCTCATGAATTATATTTTCTCTTGTGTTAAATTCACTTCGGGTTTCTTTCAGGAACCCAAATGATAAAACAAGAACTTTCCTCTCCTCCAACTTCTATGGCCTCAACTTTTTGTTGATTCACCACTTTCATTCCTTTGCTTTACCAGAACCAGAACCCTTTGAATCGGAACACTTCATCCGATTTTTCTTCAGCGAAATTTTTTCCTAGGCCTTACTTCCCTTCTTTAAAATAAATGTGTGTTCATGGGGGAGGGGTGAGTGTGTGCCACTCTAATTATCTCTCCAGTGAACAGTGTAAACTTCATCTCTCCCTTCAGGTGTTGCATGAACTTGAAAACTCAAGTCTTCTAGGGAGTTCCCGTTGTGGTTCAGTGGCTAAAGAATCTGACTAGGAACAATGAGGTTATGGGTTAAAATCCTGGCCTTGCTCAGTGGGTTAAGGATCCAGCATTGCCGTGAGCTGTGGTGTAGGTTGCAGACCTTGGCTCGGATTCGGTGTTGCTGTGGCTCTGGCATAGGCTGGCGGCTACAGCTCCAATTAGACCCCTAGCCTGGGAACCTCCATATGCTGTGGGAGTGGCCCTAGAAAAGGCAAAAAGACCAAAAAAAAGAAGAAAACTCAAGTCTTCTAAAGACTCTCTGCTCCATGAGTAGAAAATTTGATAGGAAAGTCCTCAGAGAGGCCTCTGGTTTTCAATCTGCTGGGGCATCTACTCCTTCAGAGTTTCTTCCCATAAGAGTGAGACTCATGGGAATCTGGAACCCAAGAGGCTTCTTGTCCTGAAAAAAAGGCTGGATTCCTCCAGGGACCTTTTCCTTCCATCCAGAACCAGAGCGCAGAAGGCAAGTGAGATGAGGTCTTTATTCTTGAGGTGTGTGTGTATCCTTAAATATATAGGAGAAAATGAGTTTGGAGAAATATAGAGACTTCAGTTAAATAAAGTTATTTTAAGTTCCTTTGGTTTCCATAGAGGCCAGTGAATAATAGCTGGATTGATGACTTTTAATTTTTGGTTCAGGGAACCTGGTGTTGTCTGGTATGATAAAAGGGAACAGAAAATCTGCAAAGAGAATCACAATATCCCTAAGGCACATTTGTTTCTAAAACCCTCCACCTGCAATTGTTTAAGGGGATATATAGTCCCACCTTTAAACTCCCAGGTCTGTGCTGTGTCCTCATGCAGTACGGATTACACTACTGATAAAAACATGCCAGGAAAGAGTCCAAGGAGGCTGTTCCTCGGGGCAGGATAGAGTCCAGAGTTGAAAAACGGACTTTCCTGCTTGCTTGCTTGCTTGCTCCTGGTTTGCCCCTCTTCCTTTGGAGGGCATGGTGATACAAACGAGTGGCTTCTGTCTCTTCCGGGACCGCCCTTGAGGCTCCAGAGCCTCACCTGACTCCCAGAGAGAGGGAGGCAGCCAGCTCCTTCCGCCGCCCCGCAGAGGAGGGTCCTGGGGCCGGAGCCTGTGGGAGGGAGCGAGGCCGGAGCTGCTGCCCAGAACCGGGAAGGAGTGAGGAGGAGACGCTCTTCAAGACACAGGCGCGCCACAGAGAGCCCAAACTTTGGAACGGTAAGGATTTTAGGGGCTCTTGAGTTGGTCGTTCTTGGGGCCCTGGGGGCTGCGCGGGGGACGCAGACGCCAGACAGGAGGTGGATTAAAGAAGTCCGCGCAGAGGAGTGGGTGGCAGAGCCCCAGAGCGGGCGCGGCGCTGTCCGCAGCCCCGGGTGCTGAAACGGCAGGAAAGGAAAGCAGAAACAAGAGCCAGCTCTGGCATCTGCTCCCACCCCCGGCACACACGTAAGCCCCTCCAGCCGGGATCAAAGGACTAGAAGCCACCCCCTGCGCCTCCTAAATCTATCGCACCCACTTATACTCACGTCCCGCAGCTGCGCTGGGCCGAATCGGACTGAGCCGTCGGGGCAGGAGACAGGTTGGGCTCGTTCAGTTCAAGGATGTCCAACCGCGGCGCTACCCTGGGGACATCTCCCAAGATAGCCTGTACCCGGAGGCCGCGCTCTGTGCCTCCGTAGCCGCTCCTCTGGGAGGAAGCTCCCGGCCCCCTGGTTCCCCGGGCTCCATGTCGGGGTCCTGCGCAGAGTCTCCCCAAGTACCCGCAGAGCGTGCGGGAGTTGTGTCCACCGCTGGGAAGGAGCAGGAGCCGAGGGGAACCAGGGCAGGGGTCGGGGAAGAGGGACCTGCCCCCACCCGACCCTACTCAACCTTGAGGATCCAAAGAGACAAATGGGCTAAGGAGGAGGCAAAGAATTAAAAATTCTCTTGGGGAGTGAGCACTCTTTTTTTTTATTATGGTAAAAATCATCATCTGCGATTTTGGATGCTCGGCCTTAGTGCTCAGGAGCGAGAGAAGGGGCGTGGGCCCCAGGCAGGGGCCCCTCTGATCCTTTGCAATCCCCTAACCAGATAATCACACCGGCTCTCTGTCCTCATCCTCTGGCCTTTCTCCCCAGCTTAGCCCCCACCCCTGCTCCCGACACCCCAAAGGGACTCGCCACCCCTCGCCCTCTTGCCTTCCTGGGCAAGGGCTAGATGACGGTAGGGATACAAGGGCCGATTCATTTTGCTCTCCGTGTAACTCCCCAATTCACAGCTGCCCTACTTTATGCTGTTGTTGAGACTTTAAACTTTGCCATTCTGAAATGGGCATCTCTAGTTAGACGTGGCATGTGGCCAAGGTTTGGGGGGCAAGAGCAGAGAGAACCCAGAGCCCGCTTCTGGGACTCTCAGGTAGTGGACGCTGTGCCGGGGACACGCAATTTGCTTGCTCAGACCTCTCCCGGCTTGCTGTTCCACCAGCGCGACCCCTGGAAACCGCGCAACCCCGGGGCGGTGGACGCTCCTCACGAAATCTTCCAGAGGGGCGAAGCTGGGGTGGGCGCCGTCCTTGGTACCTCAGACCAAACCTTGGGGGCATCGGCCCCCCCTACCTGGGTTTGGGTTCTATCTTGGAATGTTCAGCCCAGACCCCTGTCGCTATGGACGTGCCCCCCACCCCCATTCTTCACTACGCGATCGCGCGCACACGCACACTTTCATTCATAAAAATGAGCAATGATATCATGGTACGAGACATGGGGTCATGCACTCCCTGAGTGAGAAATCCCTGGAAGAGGCGATGGCAAGTCGGGCGGGGAAAAGGGAGATGACTGCTGTCACAGCCGCTCTCTAAGCTAGGTACGCCAAAGTCTTGGATTCTTGAAAATTCTGCTGGATCAGGGAAACTAGTTAGGATTTCACTGAAATGATGGGAACTCCTTTGGCGGGGAGGGAGTGTGGAGGGGAAGACAGAAACTTCCCTTACTTCACGTGAATACCCACGCACAGGTACCTTTCCTCTTCCGCCTCTGTTCAGTGGTAAATGGGGCACGCCAGGCGCCAGATGCCAGCAGAGGGTGACTGGTGGCTCTCTTGATGAATGACTGGTCAGCACAAGATCTCGATCGCTTTAGGTGGGACTTTGGCCAGGACCCTGTGTGCCTCTTGCCTTTGATGCGCCTGTGTTTATGACTTTTCTGTCCTCATTCAGTAGCTGCCTTTGGTTAACAATGAGGTTGCCATGGTGACCAATCTCCCATCACCGTGGTACCCAGGAGGTAAACAGTTGGAGGCTGCAAAGGCTCTTCAGTAGCTCCTCCAGATCTTGCACAGGCTGCAGTTTTCCTGAGGTTTTGATGGAGGGGTGGCAATGATCAGATTCTGTGCCGAGGGCCCACTTCACCCCACCCCCATACTGCCCAGCCAGCCTGTCACCTGAAACCCTTTATAATCCTTGCTAATCCCTGAAGCCTCCAGGTTGGGATGGGTCAAGCTTTTATCTCCATCCCCCAATTGCTACACTGAGGCTGGGGTAAATAATTTTCCCTTTGACCTAATTCACATCAGTTGCACTCTGACTACTCCTGAGTACAACTCTCAAGGCTAAGCCCTGTGGGAGACAGAATTAGCTAAAGAAACAGAGTCCTTGGCCTCTGGACATTGCACTGTAGAGATGGCCTCCACTCTGGGCTGCAGTAGAGGTGATAACAGTGCCCTGAGAGTAGAGAGAGGTGGAATGACAGATTCCCAGGAGAGGTTATGTTGAAGTTGAAACTAAGGAATTTCAACTGGTGATTGTGTGGGAAGATATCTCTCTGGGAAGAGGGACTAGCAGGAACAAAAACGGGAGTTTACTCAGGTGAGGATGGGTCCTGTTGTGGTAACATGTAGACCCAGGAACATCTCAGTGACTGAGCCCATGGCTTATGCAATGCCTGGGGTTCTGAGGCATTGGGGGCACCCTGCACCCTGGGGGAGTCTGCTGGCCAGAGCCTGTCACGAAGCCTCCAGCTGGCCTGGAAGGGGAACTGAGAAATACAGCCAGCACAGGGGAGATTTGGTGAGCAATCTCTGCCAATAGGTGGGGTGAGGAAGTTCATGCCCCCTGTAAGGAAAGAGTAAATAATTTTGTTTAAATGAGCATCCCTTTTAGGCTGCTATGATCCAGGTTACAAAAAATAAATAAATAAAATCTTGAATGTCAGGCTAAGACCACATGCTGGAGAAGATAGGCAACCTCTGAAAGTTTCAGAGTGACGTGGTTGGAACTACCATGTAGGAAGCCCCTGGTGTTAGTGTATATGATTCATTCATTCTTTTGTTTCATACTCACTGAGCATCTCCTGAGTGCCAGGCCTTGGGTGGAGTGTAGAGGTGAGTCTAAATGTGGAAGATGAGCAAAGGGAATTGTTTCAACTGCCCTGGCGAGGAGGACAAGGGCCTGCACAAAGCTGTGAGCAGAATTCAAGGAGACCAAGATCTGCCTCTGGCTTGTACACTGTCACACCCCCATTACCTGGCAGAGCCCTGGCACGTGGTTAGGGCTCAGTCCCTTTTCTGAATTAGTGAGTGGATGAGTGGAAGGCAACAGAGGGGGTATATGGCAGGTGGTGTAACTAAGAGGATCAGGGGAAGCTTATGCCCAGTGGTGGCTGGGTGATCACTTGGCTCTGGGTGTCACTCACGGGGCATTAACCAGGATGGGACAGGGGGAGGAAGAGCACATTTTGGAGCAGCTGGGACAGTGCCATTTCAAACAGTTTTGTACCAGTGAAAGCTCTTCCCTGTTTATAGTGCACCCTTCCAGGGCCCGTACCCTGGACCTCATCTGATCCCCAGAGCAGTTGTTCTGTCTATCTTTGAGGAACTTTACACATTCCACCTTCTCTTATAATAACGCAGTGTAGGGATTAAACCCAAATAGGCTTCTGTTCCCCAGGCCTGCCACTGGGTGACTCTGAACAAGTCTGTGTCTCCAATTCTCCGTGTATAAATCGGCAGTGTTTATAATATCTGCCTCATTGAATTGTTGGGAGGAGTAAATGAAGCAATTGGAGTGCCTGGCATGACAAGTGCCAAAAGTTGGATATGACCATCTTATTTCCTATAATACATTTATTGTTTTTATAGTCATATCCCAAAAGTTAATTACAGGAAAAAAACAACAACACTTTGCTTCCTGTGCCTGAAACTAGGCTTGGTGAAAAATGTCCTTGAGGAAGGAAGGGAGGTCCTTTGCCTGGGGCTATTGACTCTGCTGTGTGTGTGTGTGTGTGTGTGTGTGTGTGTGTGTGTGTGTGTGTGTTGGGAGATGGGGGAGCAAATTCAATTCTGGGGAGCGCATCTAAAGGGATGGCTACAGATATCTGGGTGCTCCAACTCTAGCAACTTTTAGAAAGCAGTTTCATCTTGGAATCTCAAGCAGAGCAGCTGAATCTTATTGCAACATCATCATTTAAAAACTGAGTGCACTTAAAGCTGAGGAAACCAGGGTGCCATTAATTCTGAGTTATCTTTAAGGAAGACCAAGACACTTTCTAGGCATGAGGCAAGCCTCTGTCTGGTGGTTGAGTAACATAATTGATAACTTTGTTACAATTTCAGTATATCCTCTTCCACCCCAAATCTCTTCCTGTCTGGGGAACAGTGTTAGCTTTTCTTCTCAGGCAGGAACTGAAAATCCACAGCTGGTGTGTGCGAGCTTCCTTTTGCTAGTGTTATAAAAATGCACATTGTTCAGAAGAGTGAGAACTCCATCTCACAGCCAGAGCCTTCCTTGGGAAACAAAACCCAACTCTCCAGACTCATTCGTCCTCTCTTGGTGAAACGGCATTCCTGGGTTTGCCCAGCCCCCACAGAAAAGGGAGAACTGAGATTCTGACCTCCATTCCCCTTCATCAACCTGGAAGCTCACTTCTGAGCACAACTGGACACATGCTCATGGTCTAGGACTTGAGCTACACTTTTGTACATTTCTTAGACGGGTAGAGGAAATTTTGGTACCTCTGTTCCCAGAAACTGGCCTTTCTTCTTGAGAGGCAGGGAATTGTGCTTACGGGCTCTACAATTAGATCGTCTGCTGCAGTCCTGGCTGCACGAACTCTGTATATCAGTTTGCTCATATATAGAGATAATAGTGGTATTTACTTCATAGGGTTATTGTGAGGATTAAATAAGTTGATACATGGGGAGCAGTGCCTAGCATCGTATAAACTCTCCAAAACATGATCATTATCATTTTTATTATTATTGTGATATTTTGCCATTTCTCCTCTTTAGTACATTTATGTTTTGTGAGTTCCTTATAACAAATATTGTGAGTTTTGCAATTTAAAGTGTTTTGATTTAAAATTCAACATTACTTCTTGAGAGTTCTCATTGGGACTCATCAAGTTTCAAACCTGACTAGTATCCATGAGTATGGGAATTTGATCCCTGGCCTCACTCAGCGGGTTAAGGGTCTGGTGTTGCTGTGGCTGTGGTGTAGGCTGACAGCTGCAGCTCCAATTCAATCCCTATCCTGAGAATTTCCATAGCCACAGGTACAGCCCTAAAAAACAAAAATTAAAATAAAAGTTAACATTACTTCTTTTTTTTTTAGATATAATTCACATGCAATGAAAGTCATCTAAAGTATACATTTTGTCTTTGAATGACTACACCTGCAGCATATGGACGTTCCAGGTTAGGGGACGCTGTCCTACATACACCACAGCACAGCAACGCCTGGACCCTTAACCCACTGAATCTGAGCGAGGCCAGGGATTGAATCTGCATCCTCATGGATACTAGTCGTATTCTTAACCTTCTGAGCTACAACAGGTACGTCCACTTTGGTGATTTTTAGTATATTCACAGCTGTGCAGCCATCACCTCAATATAATGTTTAAACTTTTCAACATTCCAAAAAGAAACCCTGTACCCACTATCAGACATTTTCTTTTCTGACTCCCCTCCCCATCCTTGCCCCTGGCGGCCACTAATCTATTTTCTGCCTACTCTGGACATTTCATATAAAGGAATTATGCAATATGTGGCCTTTTGTATCTGGATTCTCAGCATAAAGTTTTCAAGGTTCACCATGTTGTAGCAGGTGTTAGTATTTTACCCTTTTTAATTGCCAATATCATTCCATCTGAATAACATCTCATTATCTGGATATACCACGTTTTGTTTATCTGGTTATCAGTTGATGGACATTTAGGTTGTTTCCACTTTGCAGCTATTATAAATTATGTTGCTGTGAACATTGAAATATAAGTGATTGGAAGTTCTCTTGAGGGGCATCAGGTTAAGGATCAGGAATTGCTGCAGCAGTGGCTCAGATTTGCAACTGTGGTGCAGTTTGTTCCCTGGTCCAGGAACTTCCACATGCCATGGGTGTGGCAAAAAAAGATAGAAAAGATAAGTTGTTGTATGGACATAAGTTTTCATTAGTTAGGTATATGCTTAGGAGTGGAATTGTTGGGTTATATGGTGATTCTATTTTTAGCATTTTGCAGAACTGCCCAACTCTTTTCCAGAGTGATTGTACCATTTATATTCCCACCAGCAGTGTATGAGGATTCCAGTTTCTCCACATCTTCACCAACACCTGTCATTGTCTGTTTTTGTTTGTTTGTTTGTTTAATTACAGCCAGTGTAGGCAGTGTGGGGTGGTATCTCATCATGATTTTGACTTGCATTTCCCCATGACTAAATACATTAAATATCTTTTTGTGTGCTTGTTGACCATTTGTTTATTTCCTTCAGAGAAATGTCTATTCAAATCCTTTGCTCATTATTTAATTGAGTCATTTGTCTTTTTGCTATTGAGTTGTTATAGTTTTTTATATATTCTGGAGACACTCCCTTACCAACACATAGTCTCAAGTTTTTTTTCCATTCTGTGGGCTGCCTTTTTACTTTTTTGATGGTGTCATTTGATGCACAAAGGGTTTTTTGGGTTTTTTTGCAAAACAAAAAATTTGGGGGGGTGAAGTCCAATCTATTTTTTCTTTAGTCACTTCATGTTTTTCATGTCAAATCTAAGAAACCATTGCCAAACCCAAGGTCATGTAGATTTACTCCTATGTTTTCTTCTAGGAATTTTATAGTTTTTGCCCTTAGAATTAAGTCTATGGTCCATTTTGAGTTAATTTTTGTGTTTGGTGTATATTCTTTTTTACGTGGATGTCCAGTTATCCCAGCGACATTTGTTTTTCTGCAAGTGAGTTATCTTGGCACCCTTGTGAAAATTGGTTGGCTATAGACATATATTTCTGGACTCTCAGTTCTATTCCATCCATCTATATATCTATCTTTATACCAGTACCACTCTGTATTGATTACTGTCACTTTGTAATAGGTTTTGAAGTCAGACAATGAGAGTTCTACAACTTTGGTCTTCTTTATCAAGTTTGTTTCAGCTATTCTGGGTCCCTTGAATCTCCATGTAAATTTTAGGATCAGCCTGGCAATTTCTGCAAAAATTCCAGAAGGGATTTGAAAAGGATTGTATTGAATCCCTAGATCAGTTTGGGAAGTATTTCCATCTTAACTAGTAATTCTTCTAATCTCTGAGCAGGAAATATCTTTCCATTTACTTATGTTTTTAACATCTTTCAACAATTTTTATATTTTTCAGTGTACAAGTCTTTCATTTCCTTGGTTAAATTGATTCCTAAGTATTTTATTATTTTTACTGGTACTAAAAATGAGACTTTTTTTTAAAATAGTTTTTTTGTTTGTTTGGGAGCCTCACCTACAGCATATGGAAGTTCCCCCAGGCTACGGGTCACATCAGAGCTGCAGCTGCTGGCCTACACCACAGCCACAGCAACTCTGGATCTGAGCCACATCTGTGACTTACAGCACAGCTCAAGGAAATGCCAGATCCTTTAACCCACTCAGCGAGGCTAGGGATCAAACCCACATCCTCATGGATACTAGTTGGGCTCGTTACTGCTGAGCTGCAATGGGAACTTCCATGAGACTGTTTTCTTAATTTCATTTTCTTGTTATTTATTGCTAGTGTATAGAAACACAACTGATTTTTCTATGCTGATCTTGTATCCTGCAATACTATTAAACTCAATTATTAATTTTATTAGGTTTTTAATGGATTCCTTGTAACTTTCTCTTTACCAGGTCATGTCATCTATAAGCAGAAATAGTTTACTTCTTCTTTTCCAGTATAATGTCTTTATTTATTTCTCTTGCCTAATGGCTCTGGCTAGCCAAACTCTGTTGCACAGAGATAGTAAGAATGGATGTCTTTGTCTTATTCCTGATCTTAGGGGGAAAGCATTCAGTCTCTCACAATGAAGTATGATGTTAGCTGTGGCTTTTCATGGACACCTTTAATCAGGTTGAGGAAATTTCCTTCTAGTCCTAGCTTATTGATTGCTTTCAACATGAAAAGATGTTAGATTTTGTCAGATGCTTTTCTCGCTTCCATTAAGATGATCATGTGGTTTTTACCCTTTATTCTACTAATAGCGTGTATTATGTGGATTGATTTAGGATAATAAATCAATTTTGTATTCCTAGGATAGATATCACATGCTCACAGTATAAAGTCCTTTTCATATGAAGCTAGGTTTGGTTTGTTAGTATTTGTTGAATCTCTTTGTATTTAATATAATTTTCCAAATGCCCCCTCATATAAGTTCTGATATTCAAGCTGTTAATACTTATACCATGTCCAACGAATATTCACATTCCATACTTTTTTTCCCTTTTCATTTTTGAACCTCTGGAATATTTTTTACTTCCTCCACAGAGGAGCACATTCATATAAAGTAGGAGAGGACCCTCAGGTACAGTATTTGTACTGTAGAGTTTTGTCCCATCTTAGAACTTCTGGAATGGAAAGAACTTTAAATTAAACAACTAGGTCTTGACTTTAACTCTATTCCACAGGGTTCCTAAGGTATTCTGTACGTACTTTAAGGCTTTTTTAGATGTATATTTAAATATTAAAATCCCCCAATCTGAAGTTGTGGCTCAGTGGTAACAACCCCAACTAGTATACATGAGGATGCAGGTTCATTCCCTGGCCTCGTTCAGTGGGTTAAGGATCCAGCTTTGCTGTGAGCTGTGGTGTGGGTCAAAGACGTGGCTTGGATCCCGAGTTGCTGTGGCTGTGGCGTAGGCTGGCAGCTGCAGTTCTGATGTGACCCCTAGCCTAGGAACTTCCATATGCCACAGATGTAGCCCTAAAAAACCAACCAAACAAACAAACAAACAAAACAAAATCCAATCCACAAAGAGAGCATTGGTTGACATCTGTTCCATACCAAACTTTACTCTACTGGATATCATGGTCAGAATTAACTTATGTCCCACTAGTTGTCTTTATAAAAATTATCAAATATGTTTAAATTAAATACTACAAATGAATGTTTTGTGCATTTGGTTCCTGTGGAAGATTTCATCTGCAATAAGTCTGTGTCCATCGTTGGATGAAGAAACTAAAGTGCCATGTCACTTGCCCAAATTGGAGGCAAAGCTGAGAAAGGAGCCCAGTTCTCCTTTCAGTGCAGTGCCCTTGACCTCCTATATTGTCTCTCCAATGTTGTTCGTCTCAAACAAAAGGTATTTTACTCAGGGGACTGCTTGAAAACACACAGCCCTCCTCATTAGCTCAGTGGAGTCATGTCTGTTCTGGCCCTTGTGTTTGTTCTGTCCAGGATTCCCAGGTCTTAAAGTGCTTCAGTGGCTTGGCATTGGAGATGTTCCCTCCTGCCCTGAAGTTGAAGGTGGGGGTGAAGGGGGGAAGGGAAAGGCCCATTAGAAGTGTGCTTGAGACAAAAGTTCCAAGGCATGTAGACCTTGTGGGAGCTATGGAGTTATCTCTGGAGTTTAATTTGACAAAGGGAGCCCGTCCAACCTCACACTTACTGAGAATTTGCTGAGTGCTTTTGCCTCGAGCAATGTGGAAAAAAATTGAGTGGTGGAGGATTAAAATGGATGAAACCCAGAGAGAGATTACTTCTGAGAAGATCAAAGACCCTAAGTGGTAAAAGTGGTCCATCTCATGTGGGCCAAGGGTGCCCATCCACCAAGACCTCAGGCTGTTTTCTGATGCGCTTTCCATTTGATTGGCATGGCTTTGTGTCCAGAGTTGGTACCCCACTAATTGGACCTGTCAGCTGCCGTTATAACCCAGGACAATGATAATTCAGAAAGTCCTGCAGTGGGTTAGACTGGCATCACACTGGGCTGCAGGGACCTCTCTATTTTTCATATCATTTTTTATTTTTAAAATGTTTTATTATAGTTGATTGTCAATGTTCTGTCAGGTTCTGCTGTACAGAAAAGTGACCCAGTTGCACATATATACACATTCTTTTTCTCACATTATCCTCCATCGTGCTCCATCACAAGTAACTACATATATTTCCCTGTGCTATACAGCAGGACCTCATTGCTTATCCATTCCAAAGGCAATAGTTTGCATCTACTAACCCCAAACTCCCAGTCCATCCCACTCCCTCCCCCTTGGCAACCGCAAGTCTGTTCTCCAAGTCCATGAGTTTGTTTCTTTTCTGTAGATAGGTTCATTTGTGCCATATATTAGATTCCAGATATATGATATCGTGTGGTATTTGTCATTCTCTTTCTGACTTACTTCACTTAGTAAGAGAGTCTCTAGTTCCATCCATGTTGCTACAAATGGCATTATTTTGTTCTTTTTTATGACTGAGTTGTATTCCATTGTGTATATGTACCACATCTTCTTAATCCTTTTATCTGTCGATGGACATTTAGGTTGTTTCCATGCCTTGACTATTGTGAATTGTGTTGCAATGAACATATGGGTGCATGTATCTTTTTCAAGGAAAGTTTTGTCTGGATATATGCCCAGGAGTGGGATTGCTGGGTCATATGGTAGTTCTACATTTTGTTTTATGAGGAACCTCCATACTGTTTTCCGTAGTGGTTGTAGCAATTTACATTCCCACGAACAGTGCAGGAGGGCTCCCTTTTCTCCACACCCTCTCCAATATTTGTTATTTGTTGACTTGTTAATGATGGCCATTCTGACTAGTGTGAGATGGTACCTCACTGTAGTTTTGATTTGCATTTCTTTTATAATTAGTGAAGGCATCTGTACTGATGAGCTACTTTCAGGGTTTGGAAAATGATTATGTTTCAAATGATACAAATTGAACCAGGACTTGTTTTCATGTTTAGGCCATAGCTAAAAAAAAAAAAAAGGAGGGCAGAACATGGACAATATTTTTTTGGAAATTTAGTCATTATATGTGGGGACCAAGTCTTTTTTTTCTAGAAGCACATTTCAATTTAGAAGAAAGGGTTTTATGTGTTTTGACCTCCTTTGTTACTTACTTGCTCTCTCCCTCATAAATTCCCATCTATTTTTTTAATTTATTTTATGTTTTTGTTTATTTATTTATTTCACTGCTGCAGCTGCAACATATGGAAGTTCCCAGGCTAGGGGTTGAATCAGAGTGGCAGCTGCCAGCTTATACCACAGCTACAGCGACATGGGATCTAAGCTGCATCTGTGACCTACACTGAAGTTTGCAGCAATACCAGATCCTTAACCCACTGAGCAAGGCCAGGGATCGAACCTGCATCCTTATGGATACTCATCAGGTTCTTAACCAGCTGAGCCACAACGGGTACCCCTCCATCTCTTTTTAAGTAGGATGGAAATGCTTGGTGTGACTCATTCCCAGGAGCCTTGTGAGAATCAAATGAGTTAACACACTTTTAACGTTCTCAGAACAGTACCAGGCAGAGTAAATGTTCAGTTAATATGTTGTGGGGTGGCTGTTGGGTGGGAATGCTGAACCCTAACCACTTGATGGTCCCCAAAACTTTGTGCCTTTGGAGAAAAAACTTGGCAGAGAGACTGAGGGCCTCAGTGAGGCAAGTAAAAGTTTATTTAAAGACAGAAGAGAGAGAAGACAGGTGTAGCGAAAGCACAAGCATAGGCAGGCTGGGGGGTGATGGAGAGGGAGAGAGAAAGACAGAGAGAAAGAGCAAGAGAGGAAGAGGGCAACACATGCTATGGAGGTCTTTTAAATGACTTGTATGGGACAGTCCTTCTGGGCTTCCTCTGACCCGTCACTTTGCTTTACATGGCATTGGCCTGGCTCAGGGCCCTCCCCCGAGTGCTCGCCCATCTTATATCAGGATGGATTCTAGCACAAGGGTCTCTGAGAAGTTGGCAGGATGTGCTGTGGTCTGGTCTCCCTCCTTTCTCAGACCCCTGAGCAGCCTTTCTGGGAGTGTATATTTCCTGAGGTCTCCTTGACCTCAAGAATGAGAAATGGGTGGTCTCTGTTTTATCCTAGCAAGATGCAGCTTTTATCCTGAAATTATCTGTCCCAAGGGACTAGATGACAGTTGCTCAGCATGGGACTCATCCGTCTCCTGCTCCCAATATACCATTGTCATCATCAGTGTCATCATTACAGTTACTCACCTGTTCCTCCTCCAATGATGCCTCTCACTTTTTGTTACCTACCATGTGTACATGCTGAGTGTTTTAAAGGACAATTTTTTTTAAGTAAAAGGAAGCAATTATTGCCTTCGAGGCTTTTGGAGTTAATAAAGGAATGAGGAGTTCCCATTGTGGCTCAGCAGAAATGAATGCAACTAGGATCCATGAGGATGCAGGTCTCATCCCTGGCTTTGCTCAGTGGGTTAAGGATCTGGCGTTGCCGTGAGCTGTGGTGTAGGTCCCAAACACAGCTTGGATCTCAAGTCGTCATGGCTGTGGTGTAGGGTGGCAGCTACAGCTCCGATTTGACCCCTAGCCTGGAAACCTTCATGTGCCGAAGGTGTGGCCCTAAAAAGCAAATAAATAAATACTAAAAATATAATTAAAAAAATAAAGGAATGAGAAGAGTACAAGCATAACTGGAATGCAGGTGAGCTGGGTAGATCCCTGCCTCCTTAGGGGTCCAGGCCAAGAAGAGTATAGAGAGGTAAAGATACGCTCCAGAGCACAGAAGACAGTCAAATCCTTACAGGTGCACAGCACAATGGCTAACACATGGTAAATGCTGAATAACATAAAATAATGATTGTGATTGCTCCTCCTGTGAGGAGCCTGCTCAGACCTCAGTGTCCTCCATCCACATTGCTCTTCATCTGGCTTCTGTCTCTATCTCACCATCTCTCTTTCCTCCCCCTGGTGCTGACGTGCCTGCTTCCCTGTGTTTGATTTTGTGCTTTCAAAGGCAGGGACCCGCCTTCTTCATCTTCAAAATCCTCAGAGCCAGGTGCAATGACTGGGACATCAATAGAGTCAGCAAGTGTGCCGGTGGGAAGAAAACCTGTTTGGTTTAGTGATGTTGTAAAGAAAATGAGAACTGTCTGAAATGGTGTGTTCTTAATTCCCCTAGAAAACACATATTCATCTGGAGATGCTCATAGACCTCTCGCACTTGGGATTGACATCAAGGTCACCCTTGTAGTTAGTAGGATGCTTGAAAATTAAAGTTACATTTGTGCCCTTCCAATTTCCTGCGGTGGGCATGATAAACAAAACAAAACAAACCACAACCCAGACCTCAGGGTCAGACAGACCTTAGCCTGCATTTCCTCATCTGCAAAATCATCATCACTATTACCTCTTGGGCTTCCTGAAGATAAAAGAGTAATGGATATGCAAGTGCCTCAGACTTAGGGGACCCTGGCTAGATGGCAGTTTTCCTTTTCAACAGAGGCTCAGGATCATTGATTATAATTTCATTATTTCATTTGTGAGTCTTCCTAGGGTTTGTGGGGCCAAGAGTTGTGAAAACACTCAGGACAGTTGGGGAATCACTTAGGATGAAATGGCTTAAAAGCTGGTCAATAAAGGGAAAGAATTAAGTGTTTATCCTGCCTTTCCTATATGAGCTGGACCACTGAGCAGCCAAATAATAAGAAAATTTCAAATTTTCTTTTTTGGGAATTCCCACAATGGCGCAAAGGAAACGAATCCAACTAGGAACCATGAGGTTGCGGGTTTGATCCTGGGCCTCGCTCAGTGGGTTAAGGATCCGGCATTGCCATGAGCTGTGGTGTGGGTCGCAGACGCAGCTTGGATCTGGCATTGCTGTGGCTGTGGTGTAGGCCGGCAGCTGTAGCTCTGATTAGACCCCTAGCCTGGGGACCTCCATATGCTGTGGGTGCAGCCCTGAAAAGACAAAAGACAAAAAAAAAATTCTTTTTTAGGATATTTCAGCTGGTGTTGAAGGAATGAGAGAATATCACCCATTTGCAATGTCTCATGAACCAACAGATCCAGTCAGTATTCAGCAATGGCTGCTTAAAATCACCCCAAAAAACTTGCAAAAAATGATGGAACTCAAATTTGGCCAAGCCCTGAGTACAACTGCCCATTTAGAGGAAACAGTGTAAAACTGGGAAATGGCAAAAATCCATATTGTGGGAAACTCTATGACACAATTATGTTTCTTGCATAAAAAGAAGAGAAATGCACAGAAATTTTAGATTCAAAAAAAATCAATAAAATGTATCAACCAGTCAGAACATATAGACCCTACTTGGATCCTGATTTTTTTAAATTATTTTAAAGATAACCATTATGATGTTTATGAAACAGTTGGTGGGGGGGATCTTATGATTTATCTTAAACTAAACTTTTCCTTTCATGATGTGCATTTTGCTCTCTCCTACCCAATGTCATTCTCCTGGATAAAGGTCATAGAAAAAAAATGAAAAAATTAAAAGGAATTAGATTACTTGTAACCCTTGAGGGGCCTGGTTGAGACTGCACAGGGCCCACTTACCATGTCTAGTAACTAAAAAACAGAAAAAAAACCAATCTCAGCTGAGCTAATCCCCTCTTCCCAAGAAACAAACAAACAAAACACACACACACACAAAACAGAACTTTAAGCCAGGACAGGTCAGCAGGCAGGGTTTTCTGGGGAGTGGTTCCAAGGAAGAAAAGGCATTTGGGGAGTTCCTGTCATGGCTCAGCTAGCTAAGAGCCCAGTTAGCATCCTTGAGGATGCGGGTTTGATCCCTGGCCTTGCTCGGTAGGTTAAGGATCCAGCATTGCTGTGAGCTGTGGTGTAGGTCGAAGACGTGACTTGGATCTGGCATTGCTGTGGCTGTGATGCAGGCTGGCAGCTGTAGCTCCAATTGGACCCCTAGCATGGGAATTTCCATATGCTGCAGGTGTAGCCCTAAAAAGAAAAAAAAATCAAGAAAAGGGGTTTGGCAAAGAAAACAAGGGCAGAAGGAAAAACCACCCCCAACTGATCAGCGCTCTGGGCAACTGGTTTGATTTTTCTAGGACTTTTCCTAACATACCTTTGAATTATCTTCCTGAGGGAAGTATTTACCCATGGTTCCAGGTTCTGTTAGTCAAGGGCTACCCAATGGGGATTAGTCCTCAAGCACTTCTGTGTTTGCACATGAGTCAAAATGGCTGCCATGGTCCTAGTAGTTGTTCCCTGGGGGATGGGAAGCCCCAGGGAAGAAGGTGAAGTCTTCTGGTTACCATAGCAACAGCTAGACTGACAGATGGGCAGGCAGGACGTGAGGCAGAGGGCTAAAGATGGCCATTACAGGGACCACGCTAGCACACTGCTAAACCACACATGCCCTGTCCTCCTAGCTTGACAAATCACTTTCACAGTGGCCTGGAGGCCAGGTACAAAATGGGTCTTCCCAGCCCCTTTGAGTTCAGCCTCAGAACATGGGGGCCTGATGAAATTTGCTTTCTGTCCCCCATCCATGGCCTGCCTCCTTCTCTTCCCAGCCCTGGGTACACCCCATGTCACAGGGGGCTTTTCACATGTGCGTGGGGATACTGTGTCCACACCTCCAAGGTCCATTCACTCATCCCTCACAAGCAGCTCCTCCTGCACCCCCCACCCCCGCAATGACCTCGTGGGAAGATGGACCTGGGAAGAGGCCCAGGAAGGCTGTAGAGCTAGTCCACAGTCTCCTGGGTAGAGAATGGGGGGGGGGAGTTCTGGGCACCCAAATCATAGTCTAGAGCAGGGAGCAGAGTTCTGGGTGGTCACATGCCCTTGGTCTCATGAGCAATGGCTGGAACTGGGGTCCCCCTAACCCTTACCCCAACCCTAAAGCATTCCCCAGGCTGGAAACCCTAGTGCTCAGGCCAAAGCCATTCCAGTTCTTTTCTTTTCCATTTCCTTTTTTCTTTCTTTCTTTCTTTCTTTCTTTTTTTTTTTTTTTTTTTTTAATCTTTTTAGGATTGCACCCACGGCATAGGGAAGTTCCCAGGCTCGGGGTTGAATTGGAGCTACAGTTGCCAGCCTACACCACAACCACAGCAAAGCGGGATCGAGCTCTATACCACAGCTCATGGCAATGCCAGATCCTTAACCCACTGAGCAAGGCCAGGAGTCGAACCTGCGTCCTCATGGATACTAGTCGGGTTCATTACTGCTGAGCCATGACAAGAACTCCATGCCAGTTCTTTTCTACCCACTGACTTCACATGATCAGGCTCTGGAGTCACACAGATCTCTGTCAACCCTGGTTCAGTATGCAAAGCCATACCGGGGACTGCTCACTGTTCAAATTTCTTCACTGAAAGAAGAAGGGAAGGGGAGGCCATTGCGAGGATTAAAGGAGGCAATATTATGCAAGCACCCACTCTGTGCCTTGCGTGTCAGAGCCTCCACAATGACAGGTCTATGATAGGGCCAGAAATGCTGCCTCCATCTGGTGGCACCTGGGGCCAGAGTTTGTGCCCAGGGTGGAGGGGACAGCTGAGGAGGCTGAGGGAAGCAGCACAGACCGGAGGCAATGAACTTTTTCTGTTCGATACAAAGAAGAGTCTTGATCCCACCGGACTGTAAGGTCCTTGAGGACAGAGCTTCATATTATTTGGTGATAAAACCCTAGCTCTTAGCATAGTGCCTGGCACACAGTAAGTGCTCAGTAAAAATGCACTGGTTGGATGATTTCAAATTGAGGTATTTCTTTTGATGGGAGACTCATTTCATATATTTACTTCAAAGATTCCACAGACATCTCAAACTGGAACCATTCTCTTCCTCGGACCTGCTCCTCCTCCAGTTCCCAACCCAGTCCAGCCTTCATGGCAGCATGACTCCCTCTTCCTCACCCCTTATACTTGGCCTCTCACCATGTCCTGTGGGTCCACCCATTTGCTAGTTTTTGAATTATTTAATTTCCCACCACAAACCTAGTTCAGGCAACTGTTCTCTCTCCCCTGAGATCCTGCAGCACTTGGGGGCTCACATCACACCTTCTTGTGTTCCTTGAATATATCCACCCCAATGTAGCCCAAGTGGCCTTTACACATCTAACCACATCCCTGCTGGGCTCAGAGTAGAGCCCAAACCCCTTGACACCACCTGCAGGACCCTCTGGTATCCATCATCTGTCCCACTAGACTTTAGATCCTTGAGAACAGATCTTGTCTAATGTTTCTTTTGTATCTCCTGTGGTCAGCCAGAAACTTCCTAACTTACATAAATGAATACAGGTTTTAAAAAACAAAATGATTTTTTACCTATTGAGAAAATTATAAAATTTAAAATGGTAGACTTAGAAGTTCCCATTGTGTCACAGCGGAAAGGAATCCAACTAGTATCCATGAGGATTCAGATTCAATCCCTGGCCCCCCTCAGTGCGTCAGGGATCCAGAATTAACATGAGCTGTGGTGTGGGTCACAGACATGGCTTGGATCCCGTGGCTGTGGCACAGGCTGGCAGCTGCAGCTCCAATTCGACCCCTAGCCTGGAAACTTCCATATGCCGTGGGTGCAGCCTTAAAAAGAAAAATTAGAATAGAATAGAATAGAATAGGTAGAAAAAAAATAAAATAAATCTTAAACTATCAGACATCGGAGATGAACAGGGACCATCTGAGCCATAGCTGCCCCTCCCTGAGTAACTCATTTTGAGCAGGGACCAGATCCACGTTGGGTATTTGATGCAGTGCTCTGAGCTCTTTGCATCGACCTTCCTTTGATATGAAATTAATTTAGTCCTGGAATGAGTCACTGGGCTATTTTTGGAAATTGCCATCTTTCTCTGGAGTGGTCTCTACTGACTTCTCACACATTTAAGCCAATGCTCAAGGGAACCTGTGTGCATTTGTTTCAGAGAAACTGTCCTCAGACTTCATCTTCCTCCTGGAAGGTTTTGGTCAGAACTCATACAACTGGCCTGTCTTTGCCTCCATCACACCAGCCGGGCACTCACATAAGCTCTCTTTTCCTATCAATCAGAGGAACACCTTCCAAAGTTTGCCAAAGGGACAGTACTCAGGGTCAGATTTCTAACACCAGAATCATGCCATCAGCAGGTTTTTTTTAAATCTATTTCTTTGCCATCACTGAGTCTCAATTTAGCCAGCTTTAAATGGAGAAAATCTTTGTAAATATCTGCTAAGTTTATTGTGAGGATTAAATTAGATGAAATGTGTATTGGGATTAACATTATGTTATAAAGTTTTTATAAATGTCAAGTATTTAGGCTTTTTATGCTATTTAAAAAAGTTTTATTGAAGTATAGCTGACTTACAAGGTTGTGATAATTTCTATAAAACAAAGAGATTCAGTTGTACATATATGTTCTCTTTATGCTTTGTTTGCAAACAAGATTTGAGGGAGCTACTAAAACATGTGCAAACTTAAAAGCTAAGAATAAAGTGCATAAGAGACTAGAGTCAAGAGGGACATTGCATCATCAAAGAGAATCATGAGGGTTTTAGGGTTTTTTTTTTTTTTTTGGCTTTTTAGGGCCACACCTGCTGCATATAGAAGTTCCCAGGCTAGGGGTCCAATCAGAGCTACAGCTGCCGGCCTACTCCACAGCCACAGCAACACAGGATTTGAGCCGTGTCTGCAACCTACACCCCAGCTCACAGCAATGCTGGATCCTTAACCCACTGAGCGAGGTCAAGGATTGAACCTGCATCCTCATGGATACTAGTCAGATTCATTTCCACTGCACCACAACGGGAACTCTGGGTTTAGCTTTCTTACGTCCATTTGGCCACTCATTTGGTCATTTGCTGGTTCAGCACACAGCTTCGAGCAGATCTTGGCCAGCAGCATATACAAAGGAGGGAAAGGCCTTGTCTGTGCTTCAGGCTGAGAAGAAGGGCCCAGAGGGATCCAATTAAAACACAGTGTGCAGGAACCATGGGAGGAAACGGAGGAGGGCACGTGTACCAGGACTTGCCTGGGGGAGTCGCCCCCCCCCCATATGCACTGGGTCTGCAGCCACTTCCTGGTCCTGATGACACATCTGCTTGGTATTCATGTTTCAGCAACCACCTTTGGGCTGCATGTGACAAAGCGAGAGCATGGCGAAGATTAGCACCCAATACTCCCACCCCACCAGGAACCACCTCGCGGTAAGGACCACGGACAGAGATCTCGATCACATTGAAAATGGCCTCAGCAGGTACGAAAAGCTTTTAATTTCATGTCTAGAATGGGTTATTCCCATAGCTCCTCTAGACGACGGGGGAAAGAACTCCTTAGCCTGTGGACAGGCACAGGCTGGAGTGCGGGGGCTGTTCACAGCACTCCTCACTCCATATTTCATGTCCCTGACTCCTCATAACCCACAGGGAAGTAGCTTTTATTCTCATTTTGTTTTACTTTATTGTACTTTTTGCTTTTTAGGGCCACACCCGTGGCACATGAAGTTTTCAGGCTAGGGGTTGAATCGGACCTGCAGCTGCCAGCCATGGCCACAGCCACAGCAACTTGGGATCTGAGCCACATCTGCGACCTACACCACAGCTCATGGCAACGCCAGATCCTTAACCCACTGAGCAAGGCCAGGGACCGAACCCACATCCTCATGGGTACTAGTCGGGTTCACTATTGCTGAGCCATAATGGGAACTCCTTTTATTCTCACTTTAGAGATCTGGGGAAAAGAGGCTCCAAAAGTTATATAGCTTCTGGAAGGCAAGAAAATGAAGATTCAAATGCAGCAAATTAGATTCTACTGTAAAAACATTCCCAAATTCTCACACTTTCCCACATACATATCAAATATTTACTGGCTCTGTCTGTGCACTAACCACTGTCCTGGGCACTGGGGACAGAGTCCAAATCAGATGTACTGTCCCTCATTTTCAGGGGATGGCCAGGATTCCTGCCAGGTTCATGGACCTTTGGGGAGCTAGCCGTGACTTGCCAGCACAGCCATTAGCCCCATCAATTATGCCCCAACACAGGCAGCCGCATCGAAATCTGGGGCCCTGGGTTCTACATTGAGCCCTGTTTCCTAATGTACCAGTAGACCTGGGAAAACTCACTAGCCCTTCCATGCCTCCATTTCTTCAGCTGCAAAATGGAGCAGCATTCCGAGTTCCCATCATGGCGCAGCAGAAATGAATCCGACTAGGAACCATGAGGTTGCGGGTTCGATCCCTGGTCTCGCTCAGTGGGTTAAGGATCCAGCATTGCCGTGAGCTGTGCTATAGGTCGAAGACTCGGCTCTGATCTGGTGTTGCTGTGGCTCTGGCGTAGGCCAGCTGCTGCAGCTCCGATTAGACCCCTAGCTGGGGAACCTCCATGTGCCACGTGTGCAGCCCTAAAAAGACAAAAAAAAATGGAGCAGCATTCTTTTCCAAGTTGCTGGCATAATAGTGAGGAAATGGAAGTGAACCTATTAGAGGCAATGCAATGCACTAAATTTTTCTTTTTTTCTTCCTTTTTTTTTTTTTTGCTTTCTAGGGTCACATCTGAGGCATATGGAGGTTCCCAAGCTAAGGGTTGAATTGGAGATATAGCTGCCGACCGACACCACAGCCATGACAACTTGAGATCCAAGCCGTGTCTGGGACCTACACCACAGCTCACGGCAACACCAGATCCTTAACCCACTGAGTGTGGCCAGGGATCAAACCCTCATCCTCATGGATCCTAGTTGTGTTTGTTAATCGCTAAGCCACAAAGGGAAACCGCACACTTACATTTTTATGTTTCTCAAATTCTCAGTGAGTCGATTGAATTGAAGGGAAAGAAACTTTATTCCCAATATTTACCTCATTGTCACCCCACACATATGATACTGTAAACTCCTCCCTCCCATGAAAACTGCATATTATCCAATGGCCAAAAATGCAGTGGCAGGGAGTTCCTGTTGTGGCTCAGTAGAACCCAACATGGTGTCTGTGAGGATGAGGGTTTGGTCCCTGGCCTCGTTCAATGGGTTAAGGATCCAACATTGCCATGAGCTGTGGTCTAGGCTGGCAGCTGCAGTTCTGATTTAACCCCTGGCCCGGGAACTTTGATATGCACTGGTGTAGACCTAAAAAGCAAAAAAGAGAAAAGAAAAAGAAAACTGGCTCTGATAAGCTGCTCACCAGCTCCAAGCTTCAGGTTCCTCATCTGCCAAACATACTAATCCTGACCTCAGAGGGCAGTAGTGAGGTCAGAGCAGGTAAAGCTCTTGGCACAGCCCCTGGTAGGCAGTAGGTCGAAGATGTGGCTGGGATCCGGCATTGCTGTGACTGAGGTGCAGGCCGGCAGCTGCAGCTCCAATTCATCCCTAGCCTGGGAACATCCACATGCCACAGGTGCAGCCCTGAAGAGCAAAAAAAAAAAAAAAAAAAAAAAAAACAACCCAGAAAATAAACAAAACAAAACTGGTTGCCAGATTAGTACATAGTCCCATGGAAAAATGCTTCCTTCATGAGAGAAATGTGCTTTATCTCATGCAGCCAGGAGTGAGTAACAGATAGAAGTTTCCAGAATGGTTCCTTAGCATCACCACGAATTGAGTTCAGACTGGAGGTGGAGCAGCCTTTGGCCCCGAGTTTGGGTCCAGGCCTCTCCTCTGTGTCCCAGAGCAACCAACCATCTGTCTCTTCACAGACTGGTTCTCCCTGTAAGATTTCTTTAAGCAAAGGGCTTCGGCACATACAACATAATATTTTTAAAGTTTCAGATTGCTATTTGGGGGGAGGAAATGGTGTTTGCACAAATCTTTGCCTAGATAGTCCACTCCTTTTAGAAAGCTTTTGGGAGAAATAATTGTGAATGTGCGTCTTCAAATATTAACCACTCTTTATTCTCAGTGATATCCAGTGTTGTACTGGTTACCTGCGTGTGGGTATGGTCCTTTGCTGGGAGCCCCAAAGAAGGAAGATGCCCCCCCTTCCCCGATACATCTTTGTTCCCAGGTCTTTCACTAAATGAGAGACCCAGGTTTCTGTTTCTCTTTTTCAATTACTGGGCTTGGAGTTCCCGTCGTGGCACAGCGGAAACAAATCCAACTAGGAACCATGAGGTTGCGGGTTCGATCCCTGGCCTCACTCAGTGGATTAAGATCTGGCATTGCTGTGGCTGTGGCATAGGCCAGCAGCTACAGCTCCCATTAGACCCCTATCCTGGGAACCTCCATATGCCTCAGGTGTGGCCCTAAAATAGCAAAAAATAAAATAAAATAAATAAATAATTGGACACATTTTCCTAGTGAAGAGTCATAAGGAAGGGTGAAAATTTTTTCATTTGAACCCAAAAAATTTGTTTACCCCTTGAAAGTAGCAGAAATCAAAATGTCTTGAGTTTTGCTGTTTCTATTTCGCTCTGATCTGTTGACTCAGGTATCTAAGAGCGGTCTGGCATATTTTTGCAGATGAGGCAGTAGAGAAAGAGCTCAGAATCTGCTACATAAAATTGCCGTCAGGATTTGAGGGTACCCCAAACCCTAGATCAATCTCCTGGTGTAGCTATTTTAGGTGAGCTTCTGGGCATAGGGTGGAGTCCTACCAAAGAGGAGACTTTTTCATGCTGCTCCCTGAGCAGAGCCCAAAGCAATTATCACAAAAGAAAACCATTTTCAACCTGCTTCCCACAGGCCAAAGACAAAAATGCAGTGACTTCAGTTCCCTGGTCACAGGTGGCCTGGGCAGTACCTGCCTGTCACTCCAGTTCCTCAGGGCTTGGGAGGAGGAAAAGAAAAATAAGGTATCAAGAGTTTCTGTTGTGGCTCAGCAGAAATGAACCTGACTAGTATCCACGAGGATGTGGGTTTGATCCCTGGCCTTGCTCAGTGGGTTGAGGATCCGGCATTGGCGTGAACTGCGGTGTAGCTCGCAGATGTGGCTGGGATCCCATGTTGCTGTGTCTGTGATGTAGGCTGGAAGCTACAACTCTCATTTGACCCCTAGCCAGGGAAATTCCATATGCCAAGGGTGCAGCCTGAAAAAAGAAAAAAAAAAAAGAAAAAAGAAAAGAAACAAGTGGTGGGAGATGAGTGAAGAAAAGCCCTTGAACTTACTTTATCTTAAGACTCTTCTTCCTGGCTACATGTGCCTTTCTGGACTTGGGTGTTTGAACAATACTTTAATCAGGGTGAAGTCACCAATTTTTCCTTTATTTCCTTTTTTTTGAAGACCAGGAAACTTAAATTCAGGGAGGGTCAGTGAGCAGCCCAGAGCACACTGAGCTAATAGGTGCTAGGGAAGGGATTTGAATCCAGGCCTCCCCTTCGCTCACTGCTGCCAGCTGCAGGCCTTCTTTGAAACCCTGGGTGAATCCTGCCCCCTGCAAGCCACCTACCACAAGCCCTGATGCCACGGGCCCTGATTCCTTGGCCGCTGATGCAAATAAATCTGGTCTCAGGATGTGCCCTCACATAATTAACAGAAACCAGATTCAGCAGTGGTGCTGGGCCGACTGCTTGGTGCCTGGAGCTCCCTGAGGAGCCACTGGTGGGGACAGAACACCTGCATCCTGGAACTGCCTCCAGAGCTGCCAGACACCCATGTGACAGAGCAACAGGCCAGCTGTCAGTCACCACCTCCCACTTCCACTCCCCACCCCCACACCAGCCAGCTGCGTGGATCCCGGGGCTGGAGGGATGGACTCCCTCATTCCCCTGCGGCCTCCTCCTGTCATTTACCTGGGTGCCTTGTACCAGGCATCCCACCTTTGTAGTAGGCAGGATATTAGAAGGGCAGGGGGACTGTGCCCTCCTAAATGCAGCAGGGCCTCTGACATGGTCTCTAATCTGGATGAATAACAAGAGTTCCCATCATGGTGCAGTGGAAAAGAATCCGACTAGGAACCATGAGGTTGCAGGTTCGATCCCTGGCCTCGCTCAGTGGGTTAAGGATCTGGCGTTGCCGTGAGCTGTGGTATAGGTCGCAGACATGGCTCAGATCCTGCATTGCTATGGCTGTAGTATAGGCTGGCAGCTGTAGCTGTGATTGGATCCCTAGCCTGGGAACCTCCATATGCTGTGGGTGCAGCCCTAAAAAGCAAAAAAAAAAAAAAAAATCTGGATGAATAAGGATGAAGTGTGAGTGGTCTCTTATGGGTCTAGAGGAAGAATTCAATTAGATGGTTTGGAAATAAAAAGCCACATCTGCCCCCCTCCAAAAAAAGGGACCTCCTGTTGTGGCTCTGCAGATTACCAACACAACATGAGGACACAGGTTCAATCCCTGGCCTTGCTCAGTGGGTTAAGGATCCAGCATTGCTGTGAGCTGTGGTATAGGTCACAGATTCGGCTTGGATCCCATGTTGCTGTGGCTGTGGTGTAGGCCAGCAGATAGAGCTCTGATTTGACCCCTAACCTGGAAACCTCCATATGCCGTGGGTGCGGCCCTAAAAAGCAAACAAAACAGAACAGAACATACCCACAGAGTGCAGCCAGGGCAATAAGAGCCATGGATATCTCTTGTGGAATGCCACAGGTCTCAGTCCCCAGCCATGTTCTATTCAACCTTTGCTTTAATTAGTGCCATATGTGAAAATACAGAAGGCGGATTTATGGAGTGGGTTAGAGCAGGCTTTAAAATGCAATGGAAAAGCATTCAAATCTTGGCTTTGCCACTTGGCTGTGTGACCTTGGAAAAGTTACTTAACCTCTCTGAATCTCAGTGCCCTCTCTTATAGGGTTGTGATGCAGATTAAATGATAAAATGTACACAGCTGGCATACAGTAAGCAATCAAATGGTGTATAGCTTGTGCATCTATGATTGAGACAGACCCTGCATACCAAGTGTCCCAAAACATCAAGTGACTCAGATAAATAGGAGGGTCCAACATTTTCTCCCAACAAATCAGTTGTACGTGCATAAGATTGGGCCTCTGGCTTAGCAGCAGTGCGTGTTATAAGACTTTGGGTTTGGGATAATGGGAGTTGGTAACAGGTTCACTGAGAGCAGGGATTGGGCTCCAGCAACAGTATGGTGGCCTCAGTCTCTGTTCCCAGTCAGACAAGAATACAAAAACCGGAGTTCCCCTTGTGGCTTAGTGGGTTAAGGACCTGATGTAGTCTCCGTGAGGATGTGGGTTCCATCCCTGGTGTCGCTCAGTGGGTTAAGGATCTGGCATTGCCACCAGCTGCAGTGGAGGTCCTAGATGCAGCTCGGATCTGGCATTGCTGTGGCTATGGCATAGGCTGCAGCTGCAGCTCTTATTCGACCCCTAGCCTGGGAATTTCCATATGCCCCAGGTGTAGCCCTAAAAAGGGAAAAAGAAAGAAAACAGAAACCTGCTGACTGGAGAATGACCATGACGAGGAAGAAACTTGAACCTGATAAGGAAAGATGACGATGAGAGGCAGCACAGGTGTGAGAGCTGTCCCACCATGGAAGGTGCTCATTTAGAAGATGAGATTGCCTGGCTCTGAGTAGTTCCAACAGAAAAAAAAAAAAAAAAAAAAAAAAGTATCCTGGATATGAGAACACTAACGGGGAGAAGCTCCTGGCTGTCAGAGCTGTGCAGAAATGGCTTGGTAGTGAGCTCCCCACTGCTGGAGATGGCTGGGATGTTGCAGAAAGGAGGAGGCAGCAGCTGGGATGTGGGATTCTGACATCTAATCACACACTGGGGAGGGAGAGAGCCTTGACCCTGACATTAATTCTTGCTTACTTCCTCGACTGTGTTGCCACCTTGTTAAGAAGGCTGATTAGGTCAGAATGGATCACGTGATAGAATTAATTTGTCCTGCCTGGGCTCTTCAAGACTTGCAGAATGAACTGCAAATCCCTAGAGGCCAATGCCTGGGTGGCTTTTAATCTGGCTGATCAAACATCAGCCCTAGGCAGTTTTAAAAGAAAGGGAAAGAAAGGAAAATATGCCCTAGCACAGTGGTCTTATTCCAGGAAACTCAACAAATACCAGGCTCTGCTGCTGCTCAGCTGAGCAGTGGGACCCTGTCTTCTATGTGCTCCTGCTTTCTGCCCTGAAGCACAGGTGAGGTCCCTGCCCCAGGTACCTCTGCATTGCAGGGGACAGAGGTTAGGGCTTAGCAAAAGGGCATGGCAGAAGTAGACTTTCATTTGAAAGCACTAAACAGGACTTCTCTTGTGGCCTGGCAGTTAAGGATCCAACATTGTCACTGCTGTGACATGGGTTCCATCCCTAGCCCAGGAAATTCACATGCCCTGGGCACAGCCAAAAGAAAGAAAGAAAGAAAGAAAGAAAGAAAGAAAGAAAGAAAGAAAGAAAGAAAGCAAGCAAGCAAGCAAGCACTAGACAAATTCACATGAAGGACTAGGCCAATTCCATGCAATATTCCAGGACCTTCCTCTTTAACCAGTGGGTTCCTCCAGCACCCACACACTGGGACAGAGGGCTAGGGAAGGCCTCTTGATGAGGGTGGCATTCAATCCAGCCTTAGAAGATAGGATTTCAGTAGGCAGAGATGTTTTGGAAACAGAATCCTTGTATGGAAATAGCTGTTCTGGTTTCAGATGTGGGCAGGGGACCTCCCCCTACCTCAGTGTGGGGGAGGGGCTCTAATAAGGACCATTTCCTGCCGCTCGACCTAGGCCATGGGTCAGGCTTGCCATGAGGGAGAGGCTATGTTTATCCTAAAAGTCGGTATTTGCTGGATCCCCCTGAGGTATGACTCAAGTGGAGAGGCCTGGGGTGAGGATCTGGGACGGCACTATTTAAGCAGGACATCTGCTTGACTCAGTCTCCAGTGAAACCAGGAGGTGGATGCACTTGAAATCAATTTCACTTGCTTCATATTTGATTCCCCAGGACCCACTCGCCAGGCGAGGAGATATCTGCAGAACTGCAGGAAGATATCGCCATGGAGACCAGAGGACTGGCTGAGTCCAGGCGAAGCTCCTTCACCAGTCAGAGGCCAGCCAGGTAAGTGACCATCTCAGCCCTGAGCTTGGGAAAGGGGAGACGGAGTCAGAGAGAAGGTAGATAAGTGTCAGGAAGCTTTGGTGGCTCAGGTGGGGATGCAGATTTGGAGAAGAAAGGGGGAGGAAAAACGCAGCCAGAAATCTATCCATGAGGAATTTCTGGTGGGTCCGGTGTTCGGAGCTCAGCAAAGTCTAAACTGCCTTTATCTGCAATTGCTCTAGTAAAAAAATGATCATGAGGTACTTGCTCTATTCTGCAAGAATTCATTAAAAAAAAAAAAAAGCCAACCAAGAAAGTTTCAGAAAAGAATTCAGGAAAAAGACCAGCCAGCTGTGGGAGACAGTTGGGTGGAACACGGCACCAGGTAGATGGCAGTCATGGGTCTCTCTGAAACAGCCTCTGGCAGGTCCTCACTTGTTGGTGTCTAGACTTCATAGCCCACGTCCCTGCAAAAGCATTTGAAAGATTAACTAGGCTCCGAGCCCCTACCCTCTTCTGACATCTGTCCTCTGGCTTCAGTAGCTATGGCACCTGGAGGAAGTCACTCACCTTTCAGGTCTCCTCTAAAGATGCTTCTTGCAATGCGAGGGTGGCAGGGGAGCCTGCTGATGACTCACGATGGGCACGCAGCAAATGCTGGGCTCCATTATTTCCTTTCACTGACATTGTTACCAAAGCCACAGTTGCATACACATATGGGTTCAACAGTTTCGGCTTAAGATTATTGCAAAAAATTACTTTATCTAGTTGTGCTTCAGGCTGTTCATTGGGGAGAATGAGTTATTTCACTAGCCCCTGGTGGCTGGGCACAGAAGTGATTTCCAGAGTTTCTGCCAGACTAATAAATTACCGTCTTAAGTCCTGTTGATGGTAAGGAACGCTTGAAGCCAGCTCCCACTGAAGGGGTCAGGCTGGGGCAGTGGCTGGGACAAGCTGCGATTCAGTCCCCCTTGTGGAAATGGAGCTGGTCAGGCTGGTGAACGGAGCTGGAGGCTGCCACCGTCTCTCTCAGCACTTCATCATCTCTGTGCTCTCTCTTGCCGGCCTCCTCCGTTTCTGCTCTCTGCTCGCACCTCAGCAGGCACAGGCTGAAAATGGCCTTCGCCCTAGGATCCTGAGTTGAAACACCCAAGCCCATCTTGGGGTGGCTTTTAGTTCAGAGGCTTACGTGACTTGCTGTGGGTCAACCATCCAACCCCAAGCCTGTTGGCAGAGGCTGGATCAGAAAGCATGACCTTGGGTCCACCCACTAGCAGGGAGAGGATATGGGTGGGGGGTCCGTGTCAGGAGCAGAGAGGTTGGACGGGACAGGCACCTGCATTCCTCTGCAGCAGCAGCTGTAAGCATGTCTATTTCCCTGTTCTCTGGCTGTTCCTTTGCTATGATATAGTCACGGTCACAAGGGGGTGATGGGGATCAAGGTTTGTGACAGTTCCTGACTCTGTGCCAGTTTGCTCAGAACTGGTTTTAGTGGGGACAGTGCAGTGACGGTCCCTGGAGATGCCAACTCAGGGGAACCAGATGCCAAGAAACAAGAGTGGAGTCTCTCTTCCTGTGTCTGAGCCACTGCCCTGGCCAAGATGAGGAGTCAGGAGGCAGGGCTGAGGGAGGGTTTCTCATAGAAAACTGGAGCTAAGATGACCTCTGGGGATGTGGATGCCCAGGCTCAGGTGCTTGGAGGGGTCTGGGTCCAGGAGAGATGTCAAGAACAAGTTGCCAAGGAACTCCTGCACAAGCCTGGGGAGAAAACACGAGTTTGTATAAGAAGTAGTTCCTATGACAAAAGTTGGGGAAGAACCTAAGTTGTATCTGGGTGCTTGTGCCTTTACACCCTGCTCTGAATTTTACCAATGTTTACAAATTGTATTTTTTTTTTTTTAACTGTCGCTAAGCTTAGTAGTCATAACAAAGAACTCTGCGTGGGGCAAAAGGAAAGATGAGCAGAAAAGCTGGCTAATGCCCCAGTGAAAGGATCAGGCCTCTGATGGAGTCTAGCTGTTAAAGGGACAAAGCCATAATGAAGACAATGTCCCTTGTGGGGGAAGCACTGTCCCAGGGGAGGGAAGAAAAGGCTATGGCGAGTGACGGTGCAGACCTGAGGGGGGCTGGGGCCTGCCTCCTGCCGGCATCTCTGCCTCTGCCCCGCCCCTCCCCTCTGCCCTCCCTGCCTGTCTGTGCCCTTCCAGGTTGTCACGTCTCATCATCTCACTGCGCGCCTGGGCAACCAGGCACTTACACCGTGAGGATCAGAGGCCGGACTCCTTCCTGGAGAGTTTCCACGGAGCCGAGCTCAAGGAGGTGTCCAGCCGAGACAGCCATGCCCCATCCAACATGGGCAGCCAGGAGCCGCCAGACAGAGGGAGAAGGTAAGGTTGGCAAGGCCACCTGCACTAGACAGGGCAGAAAGTATCTGTTGCTCTCTCCATCCAGCTTGGATCCAGCCCCTGGTAGCCTGGAGCCCTGGTCCCCGCAGCTGTTCCCTAAAGAGGGGTCTGTAGCAGGGGGGACCGTGCAAGGTCTGAGTCTCCGCCTGAGTGCAAGAGGCCCCAAGGGAGAGGAAACCCTTTAACTGGAGTCCCCACCTCATTTGACCAGTGACCTTGTTCTTCACGGAGCTCCCGCTAGCACCTCCTGGAACTGGTGCTCTTAGAACTGCACCTGGCAGAGTTCCCATTGTGGCCCAGCCGGTTAACCCAACTACTAACTCCGTGAGGACACAGGTTCCATTCCTGGACTCACTTAGTGGGTTAAGGATCCAGTGTTGCCACAATCTGCAGCATACTTTACAGATGTGGCTCAGGTCTCAAGTTGCTATGACTGTGGTGTAGGCCGGCAGCTGCAGCTCCGATTGGACCCCTAGCCTAGGAACTTCCACATGCTGCAGGTGCGGTCCTAAAAAAAAAAAAAAAGAAGAATCGCACCTGGGGACAATAGCCTCACCAGTCTCTCCATCAGAGGACCCTCATGTACACTGCACATGGACCCAGCTTGCTAAAAACCTGGGGCTTTTGTACCACAAGCCTCAGGGAGTGCCTAAGTGATGCCCACAGCTCTATGGGTGGGCTACATACCTCAATGTTCTGGGAAGAAAGCCCAAAGGTGGGCAAGCATTTTCAAGGGGAATCATCCCTGTCCCAGGTTAGGCTGAGAACCATAGCAGGTGGGATCAGGGTGGGGGTGGGGAGAGTGTTGGCTGTTCAGTAGGAGGAGAGGCTGCACAGTAAGGGCGCTGACAACTTGCCTGGCCCACTACCCTGTTGGGAGCTTGTGGCTGGTACCATCTGAGAGCAGGGGGGACATGTCAAGAAATCTGCAGGGGCTGGACCCATGACACCCGCCCCCCCACCATGGGGCTGCTGCGTCCCCTCCCCCTCTTGCTCTGGAGAAGTCGCCCTGGCCTGTGGGCAGGAAGACCTCTGGGCTACCACAGGTTGAGCCTATTGTCCCTGAACAGCAGAGGGTCTCTTTAGGACCCGTGGGACAGGTAGGGGACAAGAAGTAACGTGTGCAGGGGAAGCCAACCTGCATGTCTCAGCCTCACAGATGGGAGGACTCTTGCTCAGAACCCGGGGAATGGAACACGGGGGCTTGAAAATGCTCTGCGGGCTGAATTCCCTAGGTAATTCAAGGATTTGGAAAATCTAAAGGTGAAAATAAGCATGCTTGTTGCAGAACAGATGGCCCCTATATAATTTGCTAGAGAAAATGCCATCTGTTTCTGTGTCAAAAAAACCAGGAGGACTCCAACGTGGGCGCCTCAGAGAGGCAGAGTGCCCCTGGCAAGAGAAGCCTCAGAGAAAAACGGGATGACTTCTGCATTTTATTTCTGTATTTATTGGGGGGAGTATTTTTATTATAGATTTTGCAATAGATTGCAAAATGTACAAATGTATTTAAGATAAAATATGAGTGTTCAGAGAAGTTTCTTGCTGGTGACCATATTAAGAGACTGCATTAGTCTTCTCCGCTGGGCCAGAAAGACAGGAAGAAAGGCAGATAAGGACAAAGGGAAGATAGAGAAGGGGGAAAGAGTGGGGGAGGAAAAGGTGTGCTAGCAAGCCAGCCGGGCTGGTTCAGAGGTTCACATCCTTTTGGTCAAGCAAAGACTTCCTTGGCTTAATTGATCAAACTGTCTTGTCCACGACTTTAGACAAATGGAGATGAACGTTCGATTCTGTCCATTTCCCTTTGTAACCAGATGATTGGAGGGTTGAACTCAGACCCCATCAGGGCTGGGCCCTGACTATACCACCATAGCCTGGTCCCTCGCTGGGAGGTTCAGAGTGGGCAGGTGAATGCAACAGTGCAGGATGGGAGCTGATTCATCAGGGAGGCTTCCTGTAGGAGGAAGACTGAATTTTCAAGGCCAAGTCCCATCCGCAAAGCAAAGTGTATGCAGAGAGGGGTCTTAGTCCTTCTGTGGGTGTGGCCTTGGCAAGATTATGAGCGCAGGGGTGTGGCAAACCCAGGCCACCCCTTAGAGAGCTAAACTTCCCTCTATAATCTCACAGTCATGACTTCCCAGGGGATTTTCAGACGCCCCAAACCCATCCTGCAACCCGAGCAATTAGAGCCACATCCCAGATGAGAGAGGGAGGTTGGGGCAGGGCGAGCAGAAGTATTGAAAAGGCATTTGGCTGGATGTTTATCATCATAGAAGAGGTGCCAGGAAAGCCAGGCTGGAGCTCACCAGCCACTGGCTTTGGCCTCTGAGGTCTTTTGTGCTGTGAATGGTTTGCAGTGACTGGAGGCAGGCCACCCTCCAGCTCTGAGAGGTCACGCTGGCTTTCTTAAACCCTGTCAAAACTCGGACTGGCATTTGAGCTCAGGGAGGTTGTGCCTTTTCCTAAAGTACAGCAGCAAGCGCTGCCCGATCCAGCTTTCAATAAACGAAGATGGATGCAAAACCAGCCCCCTGCCTTCTACCAGATCCTCACATATATCCGGGGCAGGAGGCCCTCAAGTTGTAAGATGAATGGGGGGCAGGGGGAGGGGAAGGCTAGGCTGGAACCTGGGACAGCTCTGCCCAGGGTCTATTTTTGGCCCTGGGAAGTTGTGGAAGTGGCCCCTGGGATGGGATTTCCTGGGGAGGGGCTCTGTCCATTCCGGTCTTAACCTGGAGGAAATTAAGAGGTGTTTGAGGCCAAGGTGCTGCATTGGGATTCAGAGAGTTACTCCTCATGTAATCAGAAGCCTCCATTTACCCAGGTTTTCATCCTCCTTCCCCTTCAAGGCTTTCAGCAGCACTAACTAGTCACCAATAAGGTTTGTCTCTGACAAGAGCAGCTCCCTCTGTTCCAGCTGCGTGAAGGGCCGGGGAGACAGGGGATGGGAGCCTAAGAAGAACCACGTGGGGGCAAGGGGTCCCCACCTGGAAATGAGCTCAGATCCCCAGCTGTGCTCTTTGCCTCCCCTGCCCTGCAGTGACTGGCCCCTGGCCAGGAATAACACCAATGCCTGCAACAACACAGAGAAGGAGTGAGTACTTCTGCACCCCAGCAGGGCCCCGCTTGCCCTCCTCCCGGCAGACCCCCCAGCTTTGCCTCCCCCTTAGGTACCCCCCGCTAGACTGCTGTAGAATCCCACTCCTTTCATTGGAAACCCAGCCCCCTGGACAAACCAGGAGGGGTGTGGTCTGTGTGACTTGGATCTCTGGGTCTCGGGTTGCTCTCTTTTGCAAAGCAGAGGGGTCGTTTTCAGGGCTCCCACCCCCTGCTGCCGTAGGTCTGAAGGTGCCAAGCTGGAGCCCCTTGACTGAGCAGTGAATAACCTCCTCCATGATGAAAATACCCTTTCCAGCCTCGAGCTCCTCTGTGCCAGCGGAATGCCCTTGTCTTAAGGCCAATTCGGACCAATCTGGAGGGTGTAATGAGGGCAGTGGAAGGAGGAAATTTAAATATGTCCAGAGAAGGGCCTCTTGAGACTGTGATCTCCTGTAATTACTCCTACCACCGATGCTGAGCTAGCAGAGCAGCTCGATGTGTGATTCTGGCCCATGCCACCCAGGAGCCCGGGCAGGGAGTGTGCGTGTATGTGCGTGTGATCACATGCGTCTGTGAGCACGTATGCGCGTGTGCCTTGTCCTCCAGCCTCCCTTTATGGAATGCCACGGGGGTACATAGGAGAGGGGGCCTCAGTGGGAGCTTAGGGGGAAACCATCCGTATCAGCAAGAAATGCCAATTTCTTGGCTTCCAGTTGAAAGAGAAATGTGCTGAGGCTTTTTCTTGTTATGACTCTTTGTTCTTCGGACAGAACTTGTTGTGTCTATGAACGTTGGTTGCATTTTGGGGTATTTTTGCTTTTTAAATTTTTTAAAATTATAGGTGATGTACAATGTGCTGTTGCTTTCTGGTGAGTCAGTTATATATTCTTTTTCATATTCTTTTCCATTATGGTTTAGTCACAGGAAATTGAAGATAGTTCCCTGTGCTACACAGTAGGACCTTGTTGTTTATCTACCCAATACATACTAGTTTGCATCTGTTAATCCCACACTCCCAGTCCATCCCTGTCCCACCCTTCCCTCTTAGCTGCATTTGTTCACATGAATTTTCTTTTTTTTTTTTGTCTTTTGTCTTTTGTCTTTTTGGGCCCACACCCGTGGCACATGGAGGTTCCCAGGTTAGGGGTCGAATTGGAACTGTTGCTGCCGGCCTATGCCGCAGCCATAGCAATGCCAGATCCAAGCCACATCTGCAACCTACACCCCAGCTCACGGCAATGCCAGATCCTTAACCCACTGAGCAAAGCCAGGGATCTAACTCGCAATCTCATGGTTCCTAGTTGGATTCATTTCTGCTGTACCATGATGGGAACTCCCATTCACATGAATTTGGACATCAAATCCAGAAACCTAAATGCCAATAGTCAAAAAAATGAAATGATGTAATCTGTGAAATGATAGCTACATCTGTGATACATGTTTGATTTAAAGGCAAAGCTGGCATTAAACACCTTGGAAACTGGTGTTGAGTCCTGGAGTCAGACAGACAAAGGGTCAGGGCCCCAGAAGTCATGGACAGAAGTTCTGTGGGTGGGTCTCCAGGCTTCTTTATCCCAGAGCTGGGATGTGGTCAGGGATGAGGTGGATGGCATGGGCTCCATCAGGCTCTTGAAAATCTTTTCAGATGGGCTCATATCCTGGGCCCAGCTGCAGCCAAGGGCTGATGGACAAAATTGAGGACTGGGAGTTCCCCTGTGGCCCAATGGGTTAAGTATCTTGTGTTGCTGCATCTGGGGCGGGTCTCAGCTGGGGCTCGGATTCAATCCCTGGCCCAGGAACTTCCATATGCTGCAAGTGCCCCCCCCCGCCCCCCCGCCACACACACGCACAAAATTTGGGACTATCCCCAAAGGGGGCCACCTAGCACAAAGACACAAAAGTATGGACACCCTCCCCCATTTCCCCACCACATTTCTAGCATTTTCACTCAGTCCTGTGTGACTCAAATAATTTCTTTCTCCCAATCAAACTCTCCCAGGCAAAACCAGCATCTGTTTCTCAGGTCTGTGTAGGTCCGCTGGGGCAGAGCTGGGTGGACTCCAGGACGCAGTTGGATGGCGCAGGGTCATTGTTAGGCCTTCAGTATGTTGATAGACAGAGGAAAGGCCAAGGCTTGTAGCCTGGGGACACAAATCCTGACCAAGGGTGGCAGAGCCTGGTCTAATTCAACTCCCAGCAGGGCCAAGTGTGCCTGATAAGCTTGTGGGCAGCGCCCTCTGCTGGTGTTTTGACATTAAGACTTAGTGGCAGAGCAGGAGATTCAAGAGAACAGAGGATTTCTTATTCAACGATTCTGATAACTTTTTGTTCTTACTCAGTGTATTAATATGCTCATTGTCAACAACTTTGAAAACACAGAAAAGCACCCATGGGAATACACCCACAAAAAGAACACTTTATGTTAACAGTTGAACCCCATTATTAGAGACAGTCCCTCCTCATGTGTTGGCAAATTTCCCTCCAAGTTTTCTCTAGGCATATATACTGGAAAGATAGATAGATAGATGCAATATATTTAATATACTTAATAGCATTTGTATTCCAACTCAGCCGCCTAAGAGCTTTGACCTTGGGCAAACTACCTGACCTCTCTGTGTATAAGTTTCCCTGACTTGTAAAACAAGGATTATAATTGGTGTCTTGCTTACAGAGTTGTGTTAAGACTAACTGTTCTAATATGCATCAAGTGCTTACAGCAGTGCCTGGTACATAGTAAACAATCAGTAAATATTGCCTAGCGTGGTAACCAGAATAATTTCATGCCCACAATGCCATCAAAGACGTTTTCATCCTAATCTCTGGAACCCATGAGGAGGTTACCTTACAAGGCAGAGGAGACTTTGAAAATATGATTAAGTTGAAGGACATTCAGCTGGAGAGAGTAGCCTGGATTATCCAGGTGGGCCCAGCGTAGTCCCATGAGTTCTTAAAAGCAGAAGTGGGGAGTTCCTGTCATGGCTCAGTGGTAATGAACCTGACTAGTATCGATGAGGATGCAGGCTCCATCCCTGGCCTCACTCAATTGGTTAAGGATCCAGCATTGCCATGAGCTGTGGTGTGGGTTGCAGAAGCAACTCAGATCTGGTGTTGCTGTTGCTGGCAGCTGTAGGTCTGACTCAACCCCTAGCCTGGGAACTTCCATATGCTGCTGGTGTGGCCCTAAAAAGACCAAAAAGGAAAAGAAAAAAAAAAGCAGAAACGGAAGGGAGAGCAAGTCAGAGATATGAAATGAAAGGAGGTGAGGAGATTCGAGGTATGAGAGAAACCCTGAGAGTCATTGCTGGCTTTGAAGATGGAGGAAGCAGGGTAGGGGCTGGGATGAGCCTTGGATGCTGCAGTCCCCGCCCCAGAGCCAGGAATAGCCCTCCACCTATAGCCAGCAGGAAACAGCAACCTTGGCCGGAAACTTCAAGGAACTGAATTCTACCGGCAACCCCAGAGCCTCCAGAAAGGAACACAGCCTTTTGACAACCTGATTTCCATCCAGTCAGATCATACCAGATTTCCGATCCCCAGGATTTGAGTAAGATAAGAAATCTGGGTTGTTCCAAGGTACTACATTTGTGGTTGTTTGTTACAGCAGGTGTAGGAAACTAATAACACAGCTTTCAGTCCCAGAGGTAGGGTGCTACTGTAACAAATGCCTAACATGCAGAAATGGCCTTGGAATTGAACATCAGGCCAGATCTCAAAGAATTTTAAGGAGACCTTTTTTTTTTTAAAGCCTTTGAATAGGTTGTTAAAAGAAATGTGATGTTAAAGACGCTACCGGTGAGTGTTCAGAAGGAAATGGTGAGCATTACAGAGAAAATTCAAACTGCCTACATAACTAATACCTAAATGGTTGAAACAGACTTCATAGAAATCTGGACCTTAGGGATGCTGCTGGTGCGGGCTTATACAGAAGTGAGGAAGAGATTACTGGAAACTGAAGGAAAGGGGATTCTTATATTGTGGCTCAAGGCTTAGCAGGGTTATGTCTCCCAAATATGCAGGAAGCAGAACTTGTATACAATGAGCTCGTATATTTAGCTGAGGACATTTCCAAACAAAGGTATTGAAGGTGCAGCCTGGTTTATTCTTGCTGCTTATGATAAAACCGGAGAGGAAGGAGAGAGATTAAGGGCAGAACTGTTAAAAGGAAACAAGACTTAATGATTTGGGAAATTCTCGCCTGCTCAAGTGGCAAAAGATAGTAAGTTTTAAGAACTCACTGTCAGGAGTTCCCGTCGTGGCTCAATGGTTAACGAATCCAACTAGGAACCATGAGGTTATGGGTTCAATCCCTGGCCCTTGCTCAGTGGGTTAAGGATCCGGCATTGCTGTGAGCTGTGGTGTGGGTCGCAGACGCGGCTTGGATCCCATGTTGCTGTGGCTGTGGTGTAGGTCAGAAGCAACAGCTCCGATTAGACCCCTAGCCTGGGAACCTCCATATGCTGCAGGAGCGGCCCTAGAAAAGGCAAAAAGACGAAAAAAAAAAAAAAAAAAGAACTCACTGTCAGGAAAGCATGCCTTTGGAAAAAAGATGAGTGTGCACCTTAGCTAATAACTTAGAAAGATAAAAAGTTCCAAATATTCAGTCACATAAAAGACCCTCTGAAGAAATGGAGGGTGGGATGCATGGCTACTCTTAGCCATCTCAGCAGAAGCCAAAAATAGAGATTTCCAGAAATATCAGTGGATGATCCTCCTGGCCAGCTGAGTGGTCCTCTAGTATACATGATTCATGAAGTTCTGGAAGATTTATACCAGCAGAAACACTGCCAGATTGGACCTGAAAGACAAAAATAGTACAAATGAAGGAAGACTGTTGGACCCCTAAGTTCTATTTATGGGAAGCAGGCTGATAAAACTACTCAGCTACAAACCAACAGATGCTTCCTTTTAGGAAAAAGGAAGGATGCCTTGGGCAGCCAAAGCCATGAACTTCAGGGCATCATTGTCCTGCCTTGAGGATAGTGCTGATTGCCGGCTGGATATCAAAACTGCTTGGAACCAGTTACTCCTTTTGTCTTTCTATCTCCTCCCTTGGTTAACTAGAATATCTACATGTGTTATCCCACTTCTTCCCCTGCCTGGTGTTTTTGGAGCAGAAGATTTGCTTCTAGAGTTTCACAGGCAGTGGGGACTCATGCCCTAGGATGATGCACCCCCAGAGTCCGCCTGCATCTGATTTAGATGATGAGATTCGGGACTTCTGAGCTAATGAGACTCAGATGATAATTTGGTACTTTGCATCGATGCTGTAATGGAATGAGGCTGGGGGATCTTGGAATAGGGATGAGGTCTTTTTGCATAAGAGACGATGTCCATCATTGAGGACCAATGTCGACTGTACTACGTAGAATAATGGCTCCTGGTGGCAGCATCCATGTCCTAATCCCCACATCCTGTGACTATGTTACCTTACACTGCAAAAGGAACTTGGCCCATGTGATAAAGCTGAAGGACCTTGAGATGGGAGATTAGCCTGAATCATCAGGGTGGGCCCAATTCTAGTCACATACATCCTTAAAAGTGGAGAACCTTTCCCAGCAGCAGAAAATCAGAGAGATGATGTCTTGAGGACTCAGCCTGCCATTGCTGGCTTTGAAGATGGGGAAAGGCCATCAGGAACCAAGGATGCAGCAGCCCCTAAAAGCTGGGAATGTCCTCAGCTTACAGCCAGCAAGAAATGAAGATATTGGCCCAATAATTTCAGAGAACTGAATTTTGCCAACCATCCAAATAAGCAGGAAACAGGAGTTCCCTCTGTGGTGCAATGGGATGGCAGCATCTCTGCAGCACCACCCGGAGCAGTGGGTTAAAGGATCCGGTGTTGTTGCAGCTACAGTGTAGGTCAGAACTGTGGTCCAGATCTGATCCCTGGCCTGGGAACTCCATATGCCTCAGGGCAGCCAAAAAAAGAAAAATCAGAAAGACGCAAAAGAGCAGGGTACAGACTCTCCCCTAGCATCTTCAGGAAGGATCACAGCCCTGCCCATGCCTCGACTTGATGTCCCTGAGACCCCGCCAGACCTCTGACCTGCAGATCTGCAAGATAATACATTTGGGCCATTCGAAGCCATGAAATGTGTGGTAATTGGTTCTGGAAGCCATAGAAAATGAATACAGCTATTATAAAATATTTTGTAGTCTATTTTTTAAATTTAGCACAATATGAGGAACTTTATCCCATCACTGAATATTCTGCCACAACATCATTATAAGTGGCCTCGTAGGAGTTCCCTTCATGGCTCAGTGGTTAATGGACCCAACCAGGATCCATGAGGATGCGGGTTTGATACCTGGCCTCAATCAGTGGGTTAAGGATCCGGCATTGCTGTGAGCTGTGGTGTAGGTCGCAGATGAGGCTCGGGTCTTAGGTTGCTGTGGCTGTGGTGTAGGCTGGCAGCTGTGGCTCTAATTGGACCCCTAGCCTGGGAACTTCCATATGCCATGGAAGCAGCCCTAAAAAAGCCAAAAAAAAAAAAGGCCTCGTAGAATTCCATGATTGTTGAAACTCCTCTGTCATGTGATGAGATTACTTACGCTTTTGGACTATTAGAAATAATGATGGTAATTATTTTTCTGTATGTGTTTGCACACATCTCTGATTATTTCCTGATGAAGTGCTGTGTAAAGTGTATTGATCCTTTTATGACCAATATTTAATTAGCAGACACTTATTTCTCAACCTTCCTTCCTCCAGGACATAGAACAGGGGAATTAGAAGGGCCTGAAGGTGACTGGGGACGGGAAGACTTGAGGTCTGCAGGGTCTTTTACCTTCCACCTTGTTTCTCAGCTGTTGCCTGCCTTGCAAAACTACCATAACTATGAATAGGTTACCATTGTAACCAGGTCCAGCCCATAAGACATGCAATAAAGAGGAGGAAGCAGGAGTTCTCCTGTGGCTCGGTGGGTTAAGGATCTGGCATAGACACTGCTTGGCGTGGGTTCAGCCACAGCACATGCCATGGGTGCAGCCAAAAAAAACAAGAAGAGGAAGCAGAGGAAAGATGTGTATTGAGGTGACACTTGCCCTCGCAGGACCTTCCCGCAGATGCAGACAGAGGGCTGCGGTCCCACCCACAGCATCACATCCAGCAAAATCTAGAAGCATCTGAGTGTGGCTCATTTGCCTCAGATGACAAAAAGATTTGCCCCTATACCCCACACCTCTGCCTGATGGTCTCGCTTTCTTTCTGTCCCCCAGTCTTCTCACCAAGGGCCAAGTGTTAATTTCATTCCAGAACAATGGAAAGGCCGCAGAACAAAGAGCTTCACATGTGACTCCCAAAACTGCCAGTGACTTTGCTGTCCTAAAGGTGTGGATTGGGGTTTATTTTCCCATTTATTTGCCTCAAAACGTTTCCAGTCTCAGAGTTCCCATTGTGGCTCAGCAGGCTGAGAACCTTACATAGTGTCTGTGAGGACACAGGTTTGATCCCTGGTCTTGTTCAGGGAGTCAAGGATCCCGCGTTGCGGTAAGCTGTGCTCAGGTTGCAGAGGCTGCTGAGATCTGGCGTGGCTGTGGCTGTGGCTGTGGTGTGGCTGTGGCTGTGGTGTGGCTGCAACGTGGCCGTGGCATAGGCCAGCAGCTGTCTATCTTAAGCTGCTTGAGACTTCCTAAGGGCTTATGAAAACAGGACAGAAATCATGGCATATTAGCCTGAATCCCTGTGTACCTTTCTATGTATAATACAGATACTTTGGTGGAGGTGGTTTACTTCACTCTTCAGGAATAATAATAATATCATTATTATTATTAATGAAATCAGTGATCTCGTTTCATCCCAGTGTGGTGGAAAGATCTGTTTCCTGCACCACGCCCCCTCCCCCGTGTCAGAGCGGCCTACCCTCTCCCCATGGTAGTGACCTTGGTGTGTGAAAAATTGCTGAATGTTACACTGTGTCGTCCAGTGACAAGGCGAAAAAGGAGGAGAAAGAGAAAAAGGAAGAAGACAAAAAGGAAAACCCCAAAAAAGAGGAGTAAGTATTGAGAGAAACCGCCTCCAAAGAGGGGGTTCCCCGGACACAGTAGGCCCGGTCCCCACCCCCTCCGAGGAAGGAGAGCGATGCCATGAGGACTTAGTGTCAGCCCAGGAGCGGGGCTGCTTAGGGCTGCAGAAAAGGAGTTGGTGTCAGGAGAGGATCAGGCCTCCTGAGATGGTATGAAGATGCTTCCGCAGGGCGAGTGTGGGAGCCCCAGCGGGGGCGAACCCACAGGGTGGGGTGGGGACGGGTAGGCAGGGTTGTCTGCGGCTTCCGAGGAACAGTTGGGAGCCTGCTCCATCCCCCGCCTCCAGCACAGCCTATAAATTCGAATCCTCCGAAAATCCTGAAAATGAAACCAGAAAGCCTCCTAAGCTATTTCTCCCATTCAGTGCTGTCAGACGCTACTTCCAAGGTTCCCCGGTAGCAGATTTGGGTGGAGAGGCAGGATCCTGGTACTCATTGCAAATGAGTCTTAAGCACATCGGCACAGATGCCCTTAGCAAGCTGGAGAGCTCCCCCTCCCACAAGGGGAGGGCCAGGGGCTCCCAAGTTCAGTCTAGAGAGGAGCTGCCTCAAAACCACCTGGGGTGGTGACTAAATGTGCATTTAGCGCATTTCCAGGCTCCAGCCCCAGAGGGGGTCTGGGCGGGCCTGAGTGTCAGCATTTCCACAAAGCTCTCCAAGGGAATTCCAACATCACCAAACTCCTTCTTCTTCACCAGCATCCTGCAGGGTGTGGATCACCTGTGTCATCACCATGGTTTCATAGTCCACTTCGGCTTCCTGGGCAGCTGAGCTGGGAGGAAAGACCTCTGAGTCTCCTTTGCTCCCAGCCTGTGTGGGGGCACCCATACACCCACGTGACCCCCTAGGCCCGACAGGACCCTGTCCCGTCTCTTCAGCTTTGGCCTGCTGTGGCCCTGGTGTCTCTAAGCCCCTGCAAAGCTGTGGTCATCCAACAACACACTGTGCTCTTTGTGTGTCGGTGTTTCCAGAAAGAAGAAGGAAACCATCGTGGTGGACCCGTCCAGCAACCTGTACTACCACTGGCTCACTGTCATCGCCGTGCCAGTCTTCTACAACTGGTGTCTGCTTGTGTGCAGGTGGGAGTGTGGGCCGAGGCCTCCACCTGAGAGAGGCAGCTGGACCGGCCACCAGCCAGCTGTATGTGCCTCAGTGTCCCTGTCTTCCAGGAGGGCCTAAAAGAGGCCCACCAGGGTTCCCTGAGGCACTGGTGGGGCCTGTGTTTGAGATCAAAACAAGGGTCCTGGGGAGTTCCTGCTGTGGCACAGTGGCTTAAGAATCTGCCTGCAGTGGCTCAAGTCGATACAGAGGCATAGGTTTGATCCCCAGTCTGGAGCAGTGGGTTAAAGAATCAGGCGAAGGTCACAGCTGTGGCTTAGAGTCAATCTCTGGCCTAGGAACTTTCATATGCTGAGGGTACTGCCGGAAGAAAGGAAGAAAGGAAGGAAGGAAAGAAGAAAGAGAGAGAGAAAGAAAGAAGGAAAGAAGGAAGGAAGGAAAGAAAGAAAGAAAGAAAGAAAGAAAGAAAGAAAGAAAGAAAGAAAGAAAGAAAGAAAGAAAGAAAGAAAGAAAGAAAGAAAGAAAGAAAGAAAGAGAAAGAAAGAAAGAAAGAAAGAAAGAAAGAAAGAAAGAAAGAAAGAAAGAAAGAAAGAAAGAAAGAAAGAAAGAAAAAGGAAGGAAGGAAGGAGAGAGAGAGAAAGAAAGGAAGGAAGGAAGGAAAGAGAGAGAGAGAAGGAAAGAGAGAGAGAGAGAAAGAAAGAAAGAAAGAAAGTAAGTCCTGGCACCCAGGAGCCTTCTTTTTTTTTTTTCCTTTTTGACCACCTTTCGGCATATGGAGTTCCTGGGCCAGGGATCAGATCCAAGCCGCAGTTGTGACCCAAGTTACAGCTGTGGCAATGACAGACCTTCAGCCCACTGCACCAAGCCAAGGATCGAACCTGCATTTCAGTGCTCCCAAGACTCCACCAGTCCCCTTGCACCACAGCAGGAACTCCCATGGAGCCTTCTTAATTGGGTTGCAGAAGGAAGATGCAGGGAGGAGTTGCTGCTCCTCTCAGGGGAAGGGAAGGGCGCCATTCCTGAGCAGACCTGCAGGACAGAGGGTCTCTGTTGGTAGTGGGCTTGGGATTTCCAAGTTGGCTGCTGGTCCAGGGTGCAGGCTGAGCTCTTGTGAGGGCGAAGGAGGGGCCTCAGGGTGTCCCAAGCTCACCTTTAGGACGGGGGTGGAGAACGAGCTGTCCTCTGTGGGGTAGATGTGGCTCCTTCCATTGCTGATCTCTCAGAAACGACTGTATCTTTGTTGGCATTTTTCCCCAGAAAGGGCGAGTCCTCAGCCCTTTCTCTGACTCTACCACTGGGCCTGGAAAAGCTGCCCTTCCCTGGGGGTTGGGGGGTCTTGTCACTTTCTGCTGAGACAACAGGGCCCACTCTTTGGGGTCAATCCTAGCTCTTCTTAGGAGCTCTGTGACCTTGGGACAGAAAAGTTTCTGGGAGCCTAAGGCTCCTCATCAGAGCCTGGGGTGCTGACGTGGGGGTGCAACCCTGCAGGCAGGGCTGTTAGTGGGTTGGACTGACCAGCCAGGGTTTGTAGCAGAGAGCTGCTGCCCTCATGAGCCCCTGCCCCAGGCCCATCTGTCCTCCTTCTCACACTGGTTTAGGGCCTGTTTCGATGAGCTTCAGTCTGAGCACCTGATGCTTTGGCTGGTCCTGGACTACTCAGCAGACATCCTCTACGGCTTGGATTTGCTAGTCCGAGCCCGGACAGGTGAGTGTGTCAGGCCTTCTCTGGGCCAGCTGGCAGACCCCACAGCATGGGAAGGAGGGGACCTGGGGGCCACAGGGAAGGCTCAGGGAGATCTAGGACGGGAGCCCTTGGAGTGCCTCTTCTTGGACAGTCAGAGTTACCAGGACATGTTACCCTGTGGCTTTTTTTTTTTTTTTTTTTTTAGGGCCATACCTGTGGCATAGTGAGGTTCAAAGGCTATGGGTCAAATCAAAGCTGCAGCCACCGGCCTACAACACAGCCACAGCAACACCAGATCGAGCCACATCTGCAACTTATACCACGGTTCACGGCAACATCAGATCCTTAACCCACTGAGCAAGGCCGGGGATCGAATCCACGTCCTCACGGATACTAGTTGGGTTTGTTACTGCTGAGGCACAATGGGGACTCCTACCCTGTGGCTTTTAGAGGAAGAGTTGTGGTATAGAGAGAACTAAAATCGGAAACAGGGCCCAGGCAGTTGATGAATCCTTCAGATTAAGATGGGCCAGGACCCGGGACCCTCACCAGAGTGCCCGCTCTGGCACCCCGGCAAATGTCTCCTTGAGCAACAGAATACAAAGAACCTATAAGGGACCAAAAATGCAAGCATGCACAGACTATCTAAGCCAGTTCTCCAGCCCAACCCACCAATCCACCCCCACCCTCATCCCATTTAAGAGACCAGCTTCCCCCATTCTCAAGACATGAGCACCTGCTACTTGCTTTTGCTCCTTCCTGCTGGATCAGGAGTCCCAGTAAAGCCTGGCCTGAATTTCTCATCAGGCCTCTTCTTTTTTTCTTTTGCTTTTTAGGGCTGCACCTGCAGCATATGGAGGTTCCCAGGCTAGGGGTCTAATTAGAGTTGTAGCCTCCAGCCTACGCCAGAGCCACAGCAACACCAGATCTGAGTCGCGTCTGTGACCTACACCACAGCTCACGGCAACGCCAGATCCTTAACCCACTGAGCGGGGCCAGGGATCGAACTCAAAACCTCATGGTTCCTAGTCAGATTTGTTTCTGCTGCACCATGACGGGAACTCCATTTTTCTAATTTCACAGAGACATCGCATAAGCTGGTAAAGGCCCTGCTTGTCATTTCCAAGGTTTTTAAGCTAAAATGGTGCCATGGTTGTGGACCACTGGGTCACAGAAAAACCTCAGGTAGCTTCATGACAAGCAAAGTTTTCCAGACACATCCTGTTTTCTCGTCGGAACTGCTGCATGACAGAGTTCCTGGGGGCCTAGAGGTTAAGGATTCCATGTTGACCCTGCTGTGGCTTGAGTTCAGTTCCTGGCCCAGGAACATTTGGGCGCTGTGGGTGCTGCCAAAAAACAAAAAACAAACAAACAAAAAATACTGCCACAGAGACAAGAAGTGTGGACACTATTACCTCCATCACACTGCTTTAGAAATGATACGAGGTGGCTGGCCCAAAGTCCACCGTGACCCCCCAGCAGGTCAGACGGCACCCCTTCTGCTTCCAGGTTAGTGCCCATAACTTAGACAATCTCAAGAACACAGATGCATGGTCACATGGCTCCCTGGTCGGCCTATGGAGATGCCAGAGCTTGGTGGGTGACCAACTCATTGAGGGGACTCCCTGTCTCAGTCAGGCTTCAGGGACAGGCTGCTCTCACTCAGACATTGATCTCACCCCTTTTTGTGCTTGGTACTGTCCTTGGCAACCTCAGATTCAGCAGGAAGCCAGAGGAGAGTGGGGCTGGTGGGCACAGACACCAAAAGGGCATGGATCATGTTCCAAGTGACAAAATCGTCAGACTTGAGAGAAGATAGTTAAGGAAGTAATGGGGAGTCCCAAGCACAGGAGTGCCACGTAAGGATCCAGGCACCCCATAAACACGACTGTAACCAAAGAATGAAATAGAGAAAGGGGGCCAGGAACCAGGGAGTCCTTAACATGTGACCGCAGACTGGATGTTTGCTCTTCACAGAGGAAGCAGTCCTACCTCTATCTGGCCTTGAAAGTGTGGCCCTGGACCAGCAGCATCACCTGAAAGTTGTTAGACGTGCTCCAGTGCCACGGGACCAACCTCTGGGGTCGGATCTGGTGCTGCATCTTACAGAGCCCTCAGGGTGGTTCTGATGCTACCCAAGTCTAAAAAGCATTCATTATGTTGGTCTATTCTTGTGCATGTTTGAAAATGAAAGAGGGAGGAAGGAAGGGAGGGAGGGAAGGAGAGAGAGAAAGAAAAACGAAAGAAGAGAAGAAGAAGAGAAAGAAAGAGAAAAGAAGAGGATGTGGCCTATTTGATTGATTTCACCAGTAAGAATGCCTCAGGACACCCACGGACCAGCTCATCTCCAGACCAGGCTGAGTTCCAGGGGTTGGGACCCAGGCTTCATAAGTTTTGTTTGTTTCTTTCTTTTTAGGGCCACATCCGCAACATATGGAGGTTCCTAGGCTAGGGCTCGATTTGGAACTGTAGCCGCCAGCCTATACCACAGCCACAGTCATGCCAGATCCGAGACACATCTGAGACCTATACCACAGCTCATGCCAATGCTGGATGCTCAACCCACCAAGAGAGGCCAGGGATCGAACCCGAATGCTCATGGATACTAGTCAGATTTGTTTCCATTGAGCCAGGATGGGAACTCCCAGGCTTCATATGTTTTAAAAGCCACTTAGGTGACAGTAATGTGCAGCCAGGAAAAAGAACGCCTGTGCTCCTCAGCAATGTTTTAAAAAGACTGGTGGTGGAGTTCCCGTCGTGGCACTGTGGTTAACGAATCTGACTAGGAAGGATGAGGTTGTGGGTTTGATCCCTGGCCTTGCTCAATGGGTTAAGGATCTGGCGTTGCCGTGAGCTGTGGTGCAGGTTGCAGACGTGGCTTGGATCCCACTTTGCTGTGGCTGTGGTGTAGACCAATGGCTACAGCTCCAATTAGACCCCTGGCCTGGGAACCTCTGTATGCCGTGAGTGCGGCCCTAGAAGAGATGGAAAAAAAAAAAAAAATTGGTGGTGCCCTGTTAGTGACTGATAAAGTCAATTTGCTAAGCCATGACAATTGTTTTTAAATATTTTATTATTAATATTTTCAGACTTACACAGAACAGGTGGTAGCATTAAGAATTCCCATGTAGGAGTTCCCATCGTGGTGCAGCAGAAGCACATCTGACTAGGAACCATGAGGTTGTGGGTTCGATCCCTGCCCTTGTTCAGTGGGTTAAGGATCTGGCCTTGAGCTGTGGTATAGGTTGCAGATGCAGCTCTAGGATCCAGTGTTGTTATGGCTGTGGTGTAGGCTAGGAGCTGTAGCTCGGATTGGACTCTTAGCCTGGGAACCTCCATATGCTGTGGGTGTGGCCCTGAAAAACAAAAACGAAAACAACAAAAAAAAAGAATTCCCATGTACCCTCACCCAGCCCCAACAGCTATCAACATTTTGCCAATCTTGTTTCATTTATCCTCCCAAGCCTGTTCTTGGATGGAGGGGTTTTTGTTTCTTTGTTTGGTGGTGCCTGCAGCATGCAGAAGTTCCTGGGTTAGGGATCAAACCTGAGCCACAGAAGTGACAATTCCAAATCCTTAACCACTAGGCCACCAGGGAACTCCCTTGGATGGAGGTTTTTAAGGCAAATCTCATACAGTAACCTATTAGCATGTAGCTTTGACTAGGGGCCCATTTTTTTTTGTCTTTTTTTTTTTTTTTTTTTGCTATTTCTTTGGGCCGCTCCCGTGGCATATGGAGGTTCCCAGGCTAGGGGTCCAATCGGAGCTGTAGCCACCGGCCTATGCCACAGCCACAGCAACATGGGATCCGAGCCGCGTCTTCAACCTACACCACAGCCCACGGCAACGCCAGATCGTTAACCCACTGAGCAAGGGCAGGGACCGAACCCGCAACCTCATGGTTCCTAGTCGGATTCGGTAACCACTGCGCCACGACGGGAACTCCGGGGCCCATTTTTTTAAACATAACTTCCGTATATCTCTTAAAATTTAACAATCATTCCTCATTACCATCAGATGCCCAATCCACATTCAAATTTACCCAACCGATCTGTATTTTTGTTTTTTGGGGGTTTTTTTTGTTTGTTTGTTTGTTTGTTTTTGTCTTTTGGGCCACACTGGCGGCATATGGAGGTTCCCAAGCTAGGGGTCAAATCGGAGCTACAGCTGCAGGCCTACACCACAGCCACAGCAACTTGGGACCTGAGGCACATCTGTGACCCACACCACAGTTCATGGCAATGCCAGATCCTTAACCCACCCACCAAGCAAAGCCAGGGATCAAACCTGCGTCCTCATGGATGCTAGTCAGTTTCGTTAACCACTGAGCCATGATGGGAACTCCTGATCCGTATTTTTAATTGAATGAAATAAACTAGATCAGGAGTATCCTACTCTGGTGCAGTGGGTTAAGAATCCGATGGTAGCAGCTCGGGTCACCGCAGAGGCACAAGTTCAATCCCCAGCCTGGCGCAGTGGGTTAAAGGATCCGGCATTGCTGCAGTTGCAGTGTAGGTGACAGCTGTAGCCTGGATTCAATCCCTGGCCCAGGAACTTCCATATGCCATGGGTGCAGCCATTAAAAAAAAAAAAAATAGATCTTTGACTAGAAAATATCAGCATACATTTTCCGTAGTAATGGTAAGTGTGGTTTTTGAAATTGTTTCTATTATATATGTACAACTGCATCTTGTGTAGTCCAAGGTAGAATACCTTTCTGTGGACCATGGTCATGCAAAAGCAACCTCTTTGATGCCCACATGATCTGTCTTCTTCGTTAGGCTTCCTGGAGCAAGGCTTGATGGTCACGGATGCCGACCGGCTGTGGAAGCACTACAGGAAGACTGTGCACTTCAAGCTGGATACATTGTCCCTGGTCCCCACGGACCTGGCTTTTTTCAAGATGGGCATGAACTACCCAGAACTGAGGTTCAACCGCCTACTGAAGTTGGCCCGGCTCTTTGAATTCTTCGACCGCACGGAGACGAGGACCAACTACCCCAACATGTTCCGAATTGGGAACCTGGTCTTGTATATCCTCATCATCATCCACTGGAACGCCTGCATCTACTTTGCCATCTCCAAGTTCATTGGTTTTGGGACAGATTCCTGGGTCTACCCAAACATATCCATCCCGGAGTATGGACGCCTCTCCAGGAAGTACATCTACAGTCTCTATTGGTCCACCTTGACCCTGACCACCATCGGCGAGACCCCACCCCCCGTCAAAGATGAGGAGTATCTCTTTGTGGTCGTAGACTTCCTGGTGGGCGTCCTGATTTTTGCCACCATTGTGGGCAACGTGGGCTCGATGATCTCGAACATGAATGCCTCACGGGCTGAGTTCCAGGCCAAGATCGACTCCATCAAGCAGTACATGCAGTTCCGCAAGGTGACCAAGGACCTGGAGACGCGGGTGATCCGGTGGTTCGACTACCTGTGGGCCAACAAGAAGACGGTGGATGAGAAGGAGGTGCTCAAGAGCCTCCCGGACAAGCTGAAAGCAGAGATCGCCATCAACGTGCACCTGGACACGCTCCGGAAGGTCCGTATCTTCCAGGACTGTGAGGCAGGGCTGCTGGTGGAGCTGGTGCTGAAGCTGCGGCCTGCTGTGTTCAGCCCTGGGGACTACATCTGCAAGAAGGGGGACATCGGGCGGGAGATGTACATCATCAAGGAGGGCAAGCTGGCCGTGGTGGCCGAGGACGGGATCACCCAGTTCGTGGTGCTCAGTGATGGCAGTTACTTTGGGGAGATCAGCATCTTGAACATCAAGGGCAGCAAGTCGGGGAACCGCAGGACGGCCAACATCAGGAGCATTGGGTACTCGGACCTCTTCTGCCTCTCCAAGGACGACTTGATGGAGGCGCTCACTGAATACCCAGAGGCCAAGAAGGCGCTAGAGGAGAAGGGGCGGCAGATCCTGATGAAGGACAACCTCATCGACGAGGAGCTGGCCAAGGCCGGGGCGGACCCCAAGGACCTTGAGGAGAAGGTGGAGCACCTGGAGACCTCCCTGGACACCCTGCAGACCCGGTTTGCGAGGCTCCTGGCTGAGTACAACGCCACCCAGATGAAAGTCAAGCAGCGGCTCAGCCAGCTGGAAAGCCAGGTGAAGATCAGCCTTCCGCCTGAAGGGGATGTGCCTGGGGATGTGCAGGGGGACGAGCCCCAAACGGAGACCAAACAGCAGTGAAAATGCAGCTCTGTCTCCGGCTTCCCAGAGTCAGCCGTCCTCGTGATGCTGTGTGGCCCCGGCTCCATGGTGCTGGATTTGGCTGGGGTTGAATTCCAGATTTCCTTACCCTTTGCAAGCCCTGGGGCCTTGGGAGAGATCCTCAGTTTCCTCATCTAGAAAAGGGACCTCGTTAAGTCCCCAGTTAAGTGGCAGGCTGCTGTGAGCTCCATGTGAGATGCTGCGGGCGGGGGGGCCTTTGTACAGTGTGAGATGTCCCCAATGCAAGAGTATGAAAGTGTGAGCACAGAACTCTTATTTTTTTATCCATGAATATTTAGACTTTTGAACTTTTTTTGGTTTTTGCCACACCCGTGGCATGTGGAATTTCCCAGGCTAGGAATTGAACCCTCGCCACAGCAGTGACCCAAGCCACTGGGGTGATGATGCTGGATCCTTAATCCATGGCGCCATCAGAGAACTCCCTGAACTTATACTTTTTTTGTAAATGGAAGATTATTTAGTCACCCACCCCCTTCCGCCCCTGAACCCGCCACCTTCTTTCTGATGAGGGAGATGTAATAGACCCCAAATATTCATGGACATCAAGTTTGATGCATGAGACAGTTTGGGGCATGTTTCTGACTCTGGTATCTCCTCCTGTGCTCTCTGGGATCCTAGCAACCCTGGCCTTTGGTGGCACTCTGACAAACAACAGGGTTGAAGCCAGGTCGCCCCAGCTGATGTTACTTCAAGTCTGAGAAGCAAACGCAGGCTCCCAGCCATCCAACCCCTGGGGAACTGGAACCTGATTCATAGAAAAGAGCATCCATTAGGGAAAGAGACACCACCTAAATCACCACCTGGACTCAAAGGCAGCCTCCCTCCTGGTCCTTGAGTCGGGGCTCTGGGGCAGCATGCTCTGTTGAGAGCAGAGCCTCTCAGTTTGGGGTCAGAATGGGGTCCTCAAACAAGCTGAGTGTGAGGACTTTGGGGCCATAACTTTGCAGGCTGCTCCTCCACCCCGGAAGAGGAAGCCTCTCAATCCTGGGTTATTACCTCCTGGGGCGAAGCCCTTAGCTAGCCAAAAATGTACTGAGTGGAGAACTAGCTCTTTTTGTTTAATCCTGTAAATAGAATTCCATTAACATTTCATTTTAGAATCTAGCTATAGATTTGGGTTCTGTGATTGTGAATTATTACCTTAACGGCCCATCCTTTCCTTAATACACATTGTAAATAACTCCGAGACAAGTCACTCTCCTGATGCAGAGAAGCCATACACGCAGGTTTTCCTGCACTTTTCTTCAGTCTCTCTGCTTCTGTCTTTGTCTCTGTCTCCCCTTCTTCCTTCTTTCTCTTATCTTCCTCTTCTTCTTCCCTCTTCTCGGACAAGATGCCCCATTTGCTTTGGCAACTTTGGCCTCTGTGGTCTGATGTTATCATCTATATGCTACATAACTGGGCCCTCATGTAGTTTGGACAAAAGGTGCTGGATTTTCAAGTATGCATTTTGGATTTACATGGGTCTCAAATGGCTCATTTGACCATTTTAGCTTTTTAAAAAAAATGAATTTAAAAGGCCTTTTAAAGGAAGGTGTGCTCCAAGCTTGTACCATTGGCAAAAATGTAGCTAGCAATGTGTTATCAAAATGCATATGTTTTAAAAAGCCTTAATTATTAATTATGCCTATGTTCGTGTTTGCACAGGAGAAATAGAGACATGGATTTTAAAAATACTGAATGACTCCTGCTTCATATTTTGTCATAAGGAAAGATTCAGTCCTGGGGTCTGTGTTTAGGGCAATAACTCTTGCTTCCCCCACAAAGAACAGGACAGGACACGCTCCATGTGAGGAAATGTGTACAAAAGCAGGTAAGAAAATGCAACCCTTATCAGAGCGAATAATTCAAAGCATTCAGGGGTTATAAGAAGTGCATTCCAGGAGTTCTCTTGTGGCTCAGTAGTTAACGAACCCGACTAGGAACCATGAGGTTGCAGGTTCGATCCCTGGCCTCACTCAGTGGGTTAAGGATCCGGCATTGCCATGAGCTATGGTGTAAGTCATAGACACAGCTCGGATCCCACGTTGCCATAGCTGTGGTGTAGGCCTGCAGCTACAGCTTCAATTCCACCCCTAGCCTGGGAACTTCTGTATGCCATGAGGCCCTAAAAAGCACACACACACACACACACAAAAAAAAAAAAGAAGACGACGACGAATGCTAAATTTCCTGGCATCATTTGTCTAGGGTCGCCATGGGGGTGTTCAGGCAGTTCAGGAAGGCATGAATCCACAGGAAGCTGGGTAAGCATTTCCCCAGCTTTTCCTAAAGTTTCTGTTCAAGGAGTTGGGATGGTAAGTTAGAATGAGAGCTTCAGGGAGTCAGGACTGCCCTGGTTCAAGTCACAACCCTGCCACTTGAGTGAGTTTTTTGTTTGTTTGTTTGTTTGTTTTGCCTTTTTGCCTTTTTGCCTCTTCTAGGGCCGCTCCCTCGGCATATGGAGGTTCCCGGGCTAGGGGTCTAATCGGAGCTGTAGCGGCTGGCCTACACCAGAGCCACAGCAACACGGGATCCGAGCTGCATCTGCGACTTAAACCACAGCTCACGGCAACGCCAGATCCTTAACCCACTGAGCAAGGCCAGGTATTGAACCCGCAACCTCATGGTTCCTAGTCAGATTCGTTAACCACTGAGCCACGTTGGGAACTCCTTGAGTGAGTTCTTTAACCTCACTAGACCTCGCCTTCCTCTCCTGAAAAATGGGAGCGATATTGCCCACCTCCCAGAGGTATTGTGAATGAAATTTTAAATAACACAGTATAACGGGGATGTTCCGTTCAACCTCATGGGTGCAGAAGACATCGCCTTGGAGTTCCCATTGTGGCTCAGCGGGAACCCAGGTTAAGAAACCGACACAGTGTCCATGAGGATTGTGGATTCGATCCCTGGCATCACTCAGTGGGTTAAAGATCTGGCGTTGCCGTGAGCTGCGGTTTAAGTCGCAGATGCAGCTCAGATCCCGTGTTGCTGTTGCTGTGGCTGTGGTGTAGGCTGGCAGCTACAGCTCCAATTCCACCTCTAGCCTGGAAATTTCCATAGGCTGCAGGTGCAGCAGTAAAGACAAAAAAGAAAAGAAAAGGAGGAGTTCCCATCATGGCACAGTGGTTAACAAATCCGACTAGGAACCATGGGGTTGCGGGTTCAATACCTGGCCTTGCTCAGTGGGTTAAGGATCTGGCATTGCCGTGAGCTGTGGTGTGGGTTGCAGACACAGCTCGGATCCCGTGTTGCTGTGGCTCTGGTGTAGGCCAGCCGCTACAGCTCCAATTAGACCCCTAGCCTGGGAACCTCCATATGCCGCAGGAGCGGCTCAAGAAAAGGTAAAAAGACAAAAAGAAAAAAAAGAAAAAAAAAAGAAAAGGAGAACATCACCTTATTTTCCTACAGGGGTACATGAATACAATGTCATGTCATTAGCCTCCAGCTGCCAAGACTGTTGGGAGTTGAGTCTCAGGTGGTTTTCTGGACTCCTATTCACTGTCTTGGAAGCTGAGACAGAGTTTGTGGGCTTCCAGCCATCGTGCTGGGCATTGGAGGCTGGCCCACTGCATTGGGTTCAGCCATGGGGATCCATGCTGGGCGACAGCTCATCCTTTGTGCTTTTGGTGGGACTATAAGCTCAAGGAGGTCAGGGTGTGTGTGTGTGTGTCTCAGTCTCTGAGAAGAAAGGAAGAAAACGTTGGTGGGCACCACTCAAGTTATGACTGATGCAGGTTCCCTGGCGGGACTGTTGGGGGGCAGGGGGAGGTGGTAGGACCTCAGAGGAGCAGACTGGAGCTTTGGCTCTGGGGAACCCAAGCTGGCGAAGCTTCCAGTGCCTCAAGCTTAGAAAGCCCCAAAGTAGCCAGACCTCAAGGAACCATGCAGGGCTAAACAAAAGATACCTTGGCAGTAACCAGTATAAAGATCATCTGAAAATATTTAACTCAACTGATTCAATATGGGAGAGACCTGCTCCATCCCCCCGAAGCCCTGGCCCTCAGACATCTGAGGCTACCAACTCCCAACATTAAGGAGGGCCAGGAATCTCTTGTAACTTCATCAGGCAAACGTGTTCCTCTCAGACTCTCCTGCCATGTTTCTATCAAATAGAAGCCAAGGCAGCTTCCTTCTCTGGGTCTGGAGACCCTGAGGAAGAGGAGAAATGCAATTCATGATCAGTAAAAGGGGGAAGAAAAATGCTTCTCTGAAGTTCAGGGTGTGACTCTGTCTAGTAAAGTTGATCCCTGTTGCCTAGCAACCCTAATTCTGGCTCCATATTATAGGATAGCTTTCACATTTGTGTACCCAGAGACTTGCACAAATGTTTAGTGCAGCATTGTTTTAATACACAAAAGAAAATACCCTAAATACCAGAATCTATGGACACACTTGTAGCCTGCAGTTATAAGAGTGCGGGGGCACCCCTCTCCTTTCTATTTAAAACGAGAAACATCCTGCCATCTTGGTCTTAAACAAGAGCATTCCACTTTGCACCCCGGGTCCAGCCTGCCTTCCAAGATCACGCGCGAGCAACCTGAGCAACACTTGCCCACCCACCCCCACCCTCACTCCCCCCCCCGCTGGATGTTGGCCTCTTGCTCAACTGCACACAAACACCGTCGAGCGGGGGAAGCCTCTGAGAACCACTCCTGAAGCCCAGCAACACTCCCAGAGCCCTCCAGAAAAGTTTTTTAAAATGACATGCAATTGCCAGGCTCATGGGGTTTGCATAGCGCCGCTGGGGCACAGATGGTTTGCAGAGGGCTCTGGTGCAAGACAGGGAATCTGAAAAAGCAGAAGGAGCACTCCGGGGGGCTTCTCAGCTCTGCAGCCTCTTCTCTGCAAAGAAAAGCAAGTGGCTTTTGGAGCCTAGATTGTGGGTTTCTGGCGTCTGGTGTCTGCCCCAGGTGGGTGAGGTTGGTGCAGAGGCTAGAGCAGGCTTTCTGAAGGGAGGGGCCGGTGCCACCCACTAGTGGGTGGAGCTGGGTCTGGGCCCTCTGGTAGGCAGGGCCGTTTCTAGGGGCGTGTCTAGAGGCAGCTGTGGGCTGGGAAAGTCTTTAGGCGGCCAGTCTGTTAGTGGGTAGGACTATGCTTGAGGCTTCCCAACACTGGCGCCTATAGGCGGTTGAATGAGATGGTTGGATGGCGCCAGGCCCTGAGGTCAACTAGCTAAGATGGCAGCTATCAGGTGTGTTCACCTGGTTGAATGCTCCCAAGCATTGCTGCCAGTGTCTACGACGCCCAGGTAAGCCACAGCTGAACGACTCACCCCTCCTCTCCAGGAGACTCTCCAAGACCAGCAAGTAGGTCTGGCTCAGGCTCCTATCAAATACTGCTTCTGCCCAGGGTCCTGGCGTAGGTGAGAGGTTTTGTATGCAGCTTTTAAGACTGAAGTCTCGGAGTTCAGAGCCCTTGTGGTTCTGCAGGTTAAGGATGTGAGGATGCGGGTTTGTTCCATCCCTGACTTCCCTTGGTGCTTTAAGGATCTCACATTGCCCCAAGCTTCGGCATAGGGCACAGATGAGGCTCAGCTCTGGTGTTGCCATGGCTGTGGTATGGGACTCAGCTGCAGCTCTGATTCAATCCCTAGCCCAGGAACTTCCATATGCTGAAGGTGTGGCCAAGAAAGAAGGAAGGAGAGAAAGAAAGAATGAAGTCTCTATTCTGTCCAGTCCTTTAGGGCTCCTGAAATTAAGCCCTGCTGGCTTTCAAAGCTAAATGCTCTGGGAACTCCTCTTCCTGGTTCAGGACGCCCAGGCTAGGGAGCCTTAGTTAGGGCTCAGAACTCTCACTCCTGTGGGAGAACCTCTGCAATATAATTATTTTCCAGTGTGTGGGTTGCCCACCAATATAGGGTTTGATTATATCTCGAGTCCACCTCTCCTGTCTAGTTGTGCTTCCTTCCTATGTCTTTAGTTGTAAAAGATCATTTCTGATAGGTTTTAGTCTTTTTCATCAGTGCAAATAGTTGTGATTATAGTGAGCTCCTGAGAGGAAATGAGCTCAGGATTTTTCCACTCTGCCATCTTGGCTAGTCTCCCCTCAGCCTCTCAAATCTGACCTACACTTTGGTACCTCAACCTTGGATATGAGTCTCAGATCTCAAAAATAGTCATGGGCCTTGAACCAAACCCTGAACTTGAACATTGGAAGTAAACTTTAGACTTTGCACCTGAATCTTAAACCTGGACTTGAAGCCAGAACTCAGACCTAGACCTTGACCTGATTTTTGGACTGTAATCAGATGTCAACCTGGTCATAGGCTTTGGCTATTGACCCTGTCTTTGTACATGGGCTTGGATCTGAAATCAGACACCATACCTCAGCTGTGTGCTTGAATTTGTCCTTAACCTTGAATATGACCTTAAATCTGATCTTTAGTTACAGATATGTATCTTGATACATTGTCCTTAAACCTGGACCCTAGATCTGAGTCCTAGACCTAGGCATGACATTAGACCTGGAAATTCATCCTGAAACTTGATCTGCCCTTGAGCATTGAACCTGGGACTTAGACATGAGTTTGACATGGAACTTGTGTTTGATATTATTATTCCTTGGACAGAGAACTTAGAATATAGAACGGGACTTCTAAACTTGAATGTAGACCTTTGGTTTAACCTCACATTTGGACCTAGACCTGACCTTGGTCATAGCCATGGACCTGGACCTTAGATCTAGACTTGAATACTGAACTTGGACTTTGGGCCTGCATAAAGTCCTCAGGGCTCTGTGGCTGAACTGTTCCTCTATACTTTGGTAATGAATATTTACCTTGACCAGCCCTGCTGACCTGGAGCTGGACATGTATTTGACCTGGACCTTGGACCTGACATTAGACCTGTAACCTAGTTCTAGACCAAGATCTGATCTTGCCTTGGCAGATCATGGAACACATATCATGGACCTGGACCTCTAACCTCAGATGTGGACCAAGACATGATCATAGATGGTAGAGCTGCACCTCAGATCTTAACAGAGCTGTGAGACCTGGATCTTGGATCTAGATTTGTTCATTTATTTGAACATGATGGCGAAAGTGAAAGTTGGGGTCAGGAGAAGGTTGAAAGTGAAGTTGAGAGGATATCAGGGTAAATAAATGAAGTTGATGGGTCTAGGTGAGCATAAAGCTGAGACTGAGGTTGAGGGTAGAAGTCAATGTGAGAATGAGGGTCAGGATGAGAGTAAGCATGAAGGTCACACTGGGGGTGAAGGTCAAATCGAAAATGAGGGTGAACATAACACTGAGTTTGATGATGAGGGCCAGGATGAGAGTGAGGATGAAGAACAAGGTAAGACTGTGTTCTGAACCTGAGCCCTGAAACTACACTAGGACACTGGACCTCCATCTTTGATCTGGACTTGTCCACGATGTTGAAGTTCACTAGATAAGCCAATGGTTGGGACAGAAGAAAGCTAATGATTACTTATTACTGTGATCATGTTTTCTATATCCAACCCAATGAGAATTGCTAGTTCAGTGTGGAAGATATTCAGGTATTTCAATGGACCATTTCAAGGTCTGGGTTCTGGGTGTCAATCTCCCAGAAAATTATATTATATTTTGAAAATTTTATATTATATTTTGAAAATTTTGAAAATTTTCAAACATATAGCAAAATAGAATTCATTGTATGGCTGAACAACAATATACTCACCACCTAGATTCTACCATTTACGTTTTACTAGACTTATTTTATCACGTAACTTCCATCTATCCATCCATTAGTGCACCTAATTTGAAAACATATTTCAAAGTAAATTGCAGCTCTCAGTATTCCTCCCAAATACTTCAATATGCATATCATTGTAGTTCCGTGTTTATAGAGTTTTTTCTCTATTGAAGGAAAATGCATGTGTGAACTATTGAAATATACAAATATTAAGTGTATGCTGTCTGAGTTTTAATAAGCATATATACCCTGCAACACTCCTCATCCAGATAGAGATTACCAACACTCCAGAAAGTTTCCCACATGCCCTTCCAGTCAGTTTCCATTCCACACTCTCAGAGGCAACCACCTTTCTGAGCTTTTTCCATCATGATTGCTAGTTTTTAAAAAGTATCTAACAGGAGTTCCCATCGTGGCTTAGCAGAAATGAACCTGACTAGTATCCATGAGGATGCAGTTTCAATCCCTGGCCTCACTCAGTGGGTTAAGGATCCAGGGTTGCCGTGAGCTGTGGTGTAGTTTGCAGACTTGGATCGGATCTGATGTTGATGTGGCATAGTCTGGCAGCTACAGCCCCAATTTGACCCGTAGCCTGGGAACCTCCATATGCCGCAGGTGCAGCCCTAAAAAATAAAATAAAATAAAATAAAAATATCTAACAAAATTTTTATACTGACCTTTCCTGATTTATGGAGCCCAGGTATCAGACAGTGGTCACGGCTTTGTGTGCCTTTTTGCTTTTTGTTTTTGTTTTTATTTTGTCTTTTTGCTTTTTCTAGGGCTGCTCCCAGGGCACATGGAGGTTCCCAGGCTAGGGGTTGACTCAGAGCTGTAGCCGCTGGCCTACACCAGAGCCACAGCAACGCGGGATCTGAGCTGCGTCTGCGACCTACACCACAGCTCACGGCAACGCCAGATCGTTAACCCACTGAGCAAGGCCAGGGATTGAACCTGCAACCTCATGGTTCCTAGTTGGATTTGTTAACCACTGAGCCACGATGGGAACTCCCTGGGTGCCTTTTTGTGAATGGTTTCAGGAAGTGAGACACCAGGATGGGCCAGGCGCTGATGCTTCATTGGAGGATCTTGCATTTGCTGATGGGTGACCCAGAATCCAGGAATGGGGGCTGGTTTATGACCAGAAAGTGTGCATTCTCCTTGGGCAGGCATAGAATTGGGATTTCCCAGACTCAAGCTGGGATAATAGGATGAGAGGTAATAGGATGAGACCTGTAGACACGTTGAGGTAATAGGATGAGACCTGTAGACACGTGCAGTAATGCCCCCTGACAGGTGGAAGACACCTGCTTGGTGTCTGGTACAACATCAGATGCTTTGCATATCCTTTGTATTCAACCCTCAGAGGCAAATAGGAGAGTCTCCATTCAACAGCTGTGGGTACTAAAATTCAAAAGTGCTAAATGTCCCACCCGGGTGTCAAATTAATTGAGATAGAAAAAAAGCACTAGATGTTGTCATTGTATTCACCCACAGAATTATCTGTGATCAGCAAACAAATATTTATTAGTATGTAGTTTGTGGCCAGTTTTGGATTCATGAACTATTTTTTCTACCAGGATAGCATGCCTGCTAAACAGAAGTGAAGTTAAATGCAGCCCAGCAAAAGCCCGAACGAACGAGAGTCTCGTGATCTTGTAATGATTCAGTAGGATAATCATAGCATGGAGGATAGAAATTAATCTTTTTCATTTTTCTTTGATCCAGTCACTGGATCAGTCTGTACTTAGCTCAGTCACCCTGCCCCTCATCCAGGCTACAACTTCAGTATGTATTTTGTAAGAACATTCTGGGAGTTCCCGTTGTGGCACAGCGAATCTGACTAGGAACCATGAGGTTGCAAGTTCAATCCCTGGCCTCGCCTAGGGTGAAGAATCCAGCATTGCTGTGAGGTGTGGGGTAGGCTGCAGACGTGGCTTGGATTTGGCATTGCTGTGGCTGTGGCTTAGGCTGTAAGCAGTAGCTCTGAGTCGACTCCTAGCCTGAGAACCTCCATATGCCACGGGTGCATAAAAAGAAAAAAAAAAAAAGAAGAAGAAGAAGAACATTTTGCTACATAATCACAATGCAGTTATCAACAGCAGGAAGTTTAATATTGATTTAATACGTTCATCTAATCTGAGGTCCATATTCATGTTTCACTAATGGTCCCAAGAAACTCTCCTTTTTCTGGGTCCAACATCTGATCCAGGGCCACAAATTACATTTATTGTCATGCCTTCTTAGTCTCCTTTCACTTAGGATATTGGCTCCTCAGTCTTTTTTGGTCTTTTGTTCCTTTGGCAATTTTTTTTTTATTTGTCTTTTGTCTTTTTATTTATTTATTTTATTTTTTCTTTCTTTTTTAATTTTAATTTTAATTTTTTATAGAATAAAATACATATATTTAAACACAATTACATTCACACAGATTATTATATCATGGATCTTAAGAAACAGATTAAGTGACTTCCTCTGGAGAAGCAGAATGGAAAATATGCTGAGACAAATAGGAAATTTATTCTATACTTTATCCCATTTTGTATGGCTTTCATCTTTACTACTTAGTATTATCTATTACATTTCAATTTTTCTTTAAAATTAGCATTGTATTAAAATTGTGTATATTATGCAACTAAAATTTATAAAGAAGAAAGCCTTATATACCATTAAGTATTTTGTATAGCATAATAAAAAGAATAACTTAACTGGTAAGAATAATAAAAATAATATACCCTCTGAAAATAAGTAAAATATAAAATGCATAAATTGGTTAAAAAACAGTGTAACTATATAAATATGTCCTCACAATTTTTTACATCTTATTGATTCTTCAATATAGGCATTACACCATTCTATGTGATGTGATAAACAAGACATTATAGACCTTACATTGTACCATGGAGAGAAATGATTATTAATAATACAGTTGTAGAACTGTATTATTTAATTGTGCAGTTGCATTATTTAATTATAATTATCATAAATTCTTTGATGGAGAGGAAATCAGAATCAGATCTAAGACTTCAGCATTCCAAGAATGATGTCAAATGACCCCCTTCATGGTGGATTATGCACTTATTTACTATGAGATATATTTATTCTTCAGAGATTCTTGTTTGTGTATCAATTGTAGATTTTTGGTTTGCAGTTATTCTGAAGTTTTGATATAAGAGTCTGTATGTATATGAGATTGTTTTAAGTTGTTCTCTTAATTGCAAGTTCATCTCCAGTGTTCTGCATTTGTACCCGCCTCTTCTCATGATTTCTGATTTTGGTGGTATAATTGTGCATGGATGATTTCATATCTTTACTGTATATATACCTTTACTGGTGAGCCTTGTCATTTGTGGAATTTTTGTTTCCTCTTGCCATCTTTTCTGCCTAGAGAAGTTCCTTTAGTATTTGTTGTAAGCCTTGTTTAGTGTTGCTGAATTCTCTCAACTTTTGCTTATCTGTGAAGGTGTTGATTTCTCCTTTAAATCTGAATGAGAGCCTTGACAATTTTTGAGGCCAATTATTTTGCAGAACATCCCTCCATTTGAGTTCGTCAGATGCCCCACGAATTTAGATTGAAGTGATGCATTTTGGGTCCTAGGATTTAAATGATTAATAAAAGTTGATCATCAAATCAGGCTCTGGGCATCTAGACAATGCAAGTAAAAAGGCAAACCCTGTAAGTCACAGAAGACTTGTTACTTAAACTGATACCAGCACGGTTTCCTCCATCCCTGACTCACTGTGACAAAGCGTTGAAACGGTGGACGTTTTACAAATTTATTAAAGCAAAAGCACATTTTCAGAGAAGGAGAGAGAGGACTCAGGTGTGTGCAAGTTAAAAAGAGGGCCTGGCTCACTCTGCAATGGTCTTTATACCCCACAGTGTGGACCTGAGTGGAAGCCCAATGTGATCTTCTGATTGGTCGTGGGCAGGACACCTTATTTGCATAGGGAACAGGTTATATAGAGGCAGGATGAGGAATGGACAACATCCCTTCTCTAGCAGGGAGTGAGAAGACCAGGCTGGACAAGGTGGGGGAAGGGACATTACCATGAGACATGGCCCTTGAAGAGAGCTTGAAGCCTGTAACAAAACTATTATAGACCCAAACTTGGGTCTGCTTGCCTATGTGCAGTAAAGACAGTCTACAGACACCAGGTTGTTGTGGAGGAAAGAGCAGTTATTACAGGGCCAGGCAAAGAGTCGAGGTAGCTGGTACTTCAAAGACCTGAACTCCCTAAAGGCTTTCAGGGAAAGAATTTTAAAGACAGGGTGAGGGAGAGTGGTGAAGGCGAGTGTGGTCAGCTCAGGGACATTCTTTGATTGGTGGGTAGTGAGGTCATTGAGAGTTAGCATCATCCACCTTCTGGTTCCAACCTGTCTGGGGTCTATGTGCTTGTGGGCAGCATACAGTTAACCTATTCCCCCTGTGGGGGCTTCAGTATCTGCAATATTCGGACATGGCTCTGAATATTGTCTATAGTCCTTGAGGAGGAACTAAATGTCTTTGACTTTGTTGGATGGCTAAACTATTATTTCATTTTGCTTGATTGTTTTCCTTTCTTTCTGCATTTTCTCATGTACCTGATTCAGTTTGTTCTTTGACTAAAGTTTTTCTATGGACAAAAGAAAGACAAGCAGAGGACTTGGGGGTAGATGGTCTGGTTCTGGGAAGGCTCCATAGGGTCCTATGTGGTTACAAAACCAAGAAAACATACCATTCTGAGTAAGAGGCCCACACATTTAGCATTTTTATACATTCTGTCTAATTCCCCCAGAACAGCTTTATCAATACATATGCCCACCCGATGTCTAAAAGAGTCCCCAGTCTTGCCAATGGTGAGCATGGCAGTCTTTAATCACCCCTTTCCACTACTCATTTCTTATTTTGTGAATGGCTTTTTTTTTTTTTTTTTTTTTTGCCATGCCTGTTGCATGTAGAATTTCCTGGGCCAGGGATCAAACCCCCTCCGCAGTTGCTACCTCTACCACATCTGAGGCAATGCTGGGTCCTTAACCCGCGGCACCACGGGAACTTCCATGAATGATTTTTAATTCTCTTTGTGCATTTATCTATTGAGATTTAATCTGATTACATACTACATTAAATTCCATTCTGTTAAAGATCCAGGTGTTTTCTGTTTTGTTTTATTTTCTGCCTACCACAATATACCCAACAAAGGACCAAGCACAGGTGACTGTAAATATGGAGTTAATCTCCTTAGGGCAAATTCCTGGAAGTGGAGTCAGTTAGTCAAAATGTAGGAATTTTCAAAAGCCTTTTTTTTTTTTGTGCCATTTCTTGGGCCGCTCCCGTGGCATATGGAGGTTCCCAGGCTAGGGGTTCAATTGGAGCCACAGCTGCCAGCCTACGCCAGAGCCACAGCAATGCGGAATCCGAGCTGCGTCTGCAACTTACACCACAGCTCACGGCAACGCCGGATCGTTAACCCACCGAGCAAGGGCAGGGATCGAACCCGCAACCTCATGGTTCCTAGTCGGATTCGTTAACCACTGTGCCATGACGGGAACTCCCTCAAAAGCCTTTTGATTTACTTTCTTTAAGTTGCTTTCCCAAAAGTTTATGTCATTTTATAGCACATGAGAGTGGCTGTGTATTATTCTTTTTTTTTAATTCTTTTTTTTTATTTTTTATTTTTTGTCTTTTTAGGGCCACACCCATGGCATATGGAAATTCCCAGACTAGGGGTTGAACTGGAGCTGTAGTTGCTGGCATACACCACAGCCACGGGAACACCACTGATGACTAAACATGCCAAGAAAACAGGTTCACCCTTTATATAAAGGCTGGGTAAGTAAAAAAATCAAGCGGAGTCAAAATTAACCAGGAAATCTCTTGAATTGTCCTCTGTGTACAGTCTGGAATTGTGTTTGGTCAAAGTGGCCAGTATTTCCTTCAGTGGAGCAGATTTCTCACTCTTTGGCTGAGAACCAGAGGAAGGAGTTGGCTTGCTTTTAGTAACTATTCAGGGCTACCACATAAGGTTGATCTAGTTGTGCACTGCCCAAAAGAGTCCCTTCTAAGGAAGAATCTTACATTGTCACCATCATGGATTTTTGTATTTGTTATGAAAGATTTCCAGCAGATGGCAGTAAAGGGTCTTGTTCTAATATAAGTATAGTATGACAACTCTCCAACAGGGGGAGGTAGAGTCTAATCTGGAAAAGGCAGATGTGTATCTTCCCTTCCAGATGACCAAGAGATGTGAGCTCAGTTATTTTTGACTTCCGTAAGAGTGTTGCAGCATATTTGTGGCAGTGATTTACTAAATTCATTTCTAAGTTCTTTTGTATGTATTTATATACAAAATCAGTTAGCCAATATCATTTGTCATTAGAAAATGTAGCTTCTCCTTAAGACTTAATAATGCTACAAGAAAAACTGATAGGGGTTCCCCTTGTGGCACAGTGGAAATGAATCAGACTAGTATCCATGAGGATGCGGGTTTGATGCCTGGCCTTGCTTAGTGGGTCAGGGATCTGGCGTTGCTGTGAGCCGTGGTGTAGGTTGTAGACACAGCTCAGATCCCTAGTTGCTGTGGCTGTGGTGTAGGCTGACAGCTATAACTCTGATTAGACCCCTATCCTGGGACTTCTATATGGCTCATGTGCGGCCCTAAAAAAAAAAAAAGAAAAAGAAAAGGAAATAAAAACTGACAAATGCAGTGACCATTTCCACAGAAAAGAGATAATGGGCATACCAGCATTAAAACTGTCAAAGCATTTCATTTTCATGAGAAAAAAAATCTGTTTCATAGCAAATTATTTTATCTTAGTGATTTTAAGTTCCCAACTCATTAACAATTCAAAATTTTTCTTTTGCGTTGGATAACTAGCTTCATATAATTTTATTTTTTGACTTTTTAAAACTGAAGTATAGGTGATTTAAAACGTTGTATTAGGTTCTGGTATACTGCAAAGTGACTCAAATATTTATATATATTCTTCTTCATATTCTTTTCCATTGTGGTTTATTACAAGATATTGAGTGTAGTTCCTGTGCTATACAGTAGGACCTTGTGGTTTATTTATTTTATATATAGTAGTGTGTATCTGTTAATCCCAAACTCCCAATTTTCCCTCCCCCCTTTCCTTTTGATAACTATAAATTTCCTATGTCTATTTATCTGTTTTGTAAAAAAGTTCATTTTTATCAATTTTTTTAGATTCTACATATGAGTTATATTTGTCTGTCTGACTTACTATGATAATCTCTAGATCCATCCATGTTGATACAAATGGCATCATTTGACTCTTTTTGTGGCTGAGTAGTATTCCATTGTTATATACATACCACATCATCTTTATCCCTTCATCTGTCAATGGATGCCTAGATTGTTTCCATGTCTTGCCTATTTTCAATAGTGTTGCTATGAACATTGGGGTTCATGTATCTTTTCATTAATTATAGCTTTGCCTGGCTATATGTCCAGGAGTGGGATTGCTGGATTATATAGTCATTCTATTTTTAGTTTTTTAAGGAAACTCCATACTGTTTTCTATGGTGGCTGCACCAATTTACACTCCCACCAACAGTATAAGAATGTTTCCTTTTCTCTATACCCTCTCCAGCATTTTTTTTTGGTAGACTTTATTTTTTGGTCTTTTTGTCTTTTTAGGGCTCCACCCACAGCATATGGAGGTTCCCAGGCTAGGGATTAAATCAGAGCTGTAGTCACTGGCCTACACCACAGCCATAGTTACATGGGATCCAAGCCGCGTCTTCGACCTACACCACAGCTCAGGGCAACACCATTTTCTTAACCCACTGAGGAAGGCCAGGGATGGAACCCGTGTCCTAATGGATGCTCGTCAAGTTTTCTAACCACTGAGCAACAACAGGAACCCCATTTGTAGACTTTTTGATATGCTATTCTGATCAGTGTGAGGTGACATCTCATTGTAGTTTTTGATTTGCATTTCTCTAATAATTAGTGATGTTGAGCATCTTTTCATGTGCCTGTTGGCCATCTGTATGTCTTTTTTGTACCTTTTTCTTTTTCTTTTTTGGCTGACTTGTGGCATATGGAGTTCCCGGGCCAGGGATCAGACAGCTCAGATCTGATCCCTAGCCCAGGAACTCCTGACCTAAGCCACAGCTATAGCAACAGTGGATCCTTAATCCACTGTGTTGGACCAGGGATCGAACCTGCATCCTAGAGCTCCCAAGCCACCAATCCTTTTGCGCCATAGCAGGAGCTCCCTGTATGTCTTCTTTGGAGACATGTCTGTTTAGATCTTCCGTCCATTTTTTGATTGGGTTGTTTGCTTTTTGTTATTGAACTGTATGAGCTGTTTGTATATTTTGAAAATTAGGGAGTTCCCGTCGTGACTCAGTGGTAACAAATCCAACTAGGAACCATGAGGTTGCTGGTTCGATCCCTGGCCTTGCTCAGTGGGTTAAGGAACCAGGGTTGCCGTGAGCTGTGGTGTAGGTCGCAGATGCAGCTTGGATCCCATGTTGCTGTGGCTGTGGTGTAGCCCAGCGGCTACAGCTCCAATTAGACCCCTATCCTGGGAATCTCCATATGCTGCCAGTGTGGCCCTAAAGAGACAAAGAAGGAGGAGGAAGGGGAGGGGGAGGAGGAGGAGGAGGTTTCCTTTGTGGTTTCCTTTGCTGTACAAAAGCTTTTAAGTTTGATTTGGTCTCATTTGTTTATTTTTCTCTTATTCATATTGCCTTGGGAAACTAACCTAAGAAAACATTAGTACAATTTATGACAGAGAATGCTTTGCCTGTGTTCTTTTCTAGGAGTTTTATGGTAACATGTCTTATGTGTAAGCCACTTTGAGTTTATATTTGTGCATGGGGTGAGGGTATGTTCTAGTGTCATTGATTTACATGCAGCTGTCCAGCTTTCCCAGCACCACTTGCTGAAGAGACTGTCTCTTTCCCATTTTATATTCTTGCCTCCTTCATTGTAAATTAATTGGCCGTAGGTGTGTGGGTTTATTCCTGGCCTCTCTGTTCTGTCCCACTGATTCGTATGTCTGGGGGTTTTTTGGCCAGTATCACACTGTTTTGAATTCTGTAGCTTTATTGTATTGTCTGAAGTCTGAGGCTTCAGAAAGGCTGCTGAGGGAGCCTGCCTCCAGCTTTGTTCTTTTCCTTCAGCATTGCTTTAGCAGTTCTGTGTTCATTTGTGGTTCTATGTAAATTTTATGATTATTTGTTCCACTTCTGTGAAAAATATCATGGGTAATTTGATAAATATCACATTAAACCTGTATGTGGTGGAGATCCTGCTGTGGCACAGTGGGTTAGTGATCAGGCTTGTTTCTGTGGCGGCACTGGTTTGATCCCTGGCCCAGTGCAATGGGTTAAAAAGATTTGGATAGGCTGCAGCCCTGGCTCAAATTATGATATTAATTCTTCCAGTCCAAGACCATGAGATACGTTCTATTTCTTTGAGTCATCAAAGTTCCTTTATCAAAGTTTTATAGTTCTCGGTGCATAAGTCTTGCACCTTTCTTGGTCAGGCATGTATTTTTTAATAATGCCCTTATGTTTGTTATAATTATTGAGATTGAGAAACAAAAATACCTATTAATTGAAAAAAAATGTGTGCCTTGTACTGGCTCATTGGATGACTGTGGCAAGCTGCTCACATGATTGTTGCTGAAACTCAGCTTGTATCTACTGGTGGTGAATAGAAATGTGGAGACAGAGTTTGGGTTGAAGGAGAGAAAAATAGCTTTATTTCTTTTCCAGCCAATGAAGGCCACAGCAGGCTAATGCCCTAAAGACTGTCTCCCTTTGGGAGAGAATAGGAGGTGGTTTTGTAGTTGGAGAGTGAAAAATAGGGCCACAGATAAGGATTGGGGTAGGTGCAAGCTTACATTGCTTTTCAAAGCTAGTGATCCTTCTTTCTGGAATGAATAATGCTTCATTAATGTCTTCCATTTGTTGGGGGTTTTAGTTCTGTGGAAGAGCTCAAAGATAGTGTTATCTATATTCCTTGAGGGGGAACCAGGACTCTGACCCAAGCCTGCTAACTCTAGAGCTTAGGTTAGACTTCTATTTTGCAATGCATAGTTCCGTTCTTGTAATTCACTTTTGTTTTCTACAAGCCATTCGGTAATTCAAGTCCAACACACTTATAAGTAATGCCATTTTCCACTGAGAGCTCACTGTTTAGGGAAGCTGCTCACCTTGAGATCAAGATAGCCTGGTTTTGAGCAAAATGCAAACCCTTCAGCTAAACTGGGCAAGAAAGGAGGAAAGGCTGCTGAGGGAGCCTGCCTCTCTTATCTGATCTCCCTTACCCTCCCCTGACCTCACCTAGGACAAGTTTAGCTCCACATTCTCCTAACTCTCAACCTGATGGCACTCCCTCCATCACCAGTGGTGTGAGGCTGGGTTGCCCATCTTCCCAAATGGGTGATGGATGGGGTGGGAGTGGAGGGTAGAGAAGAGAAATCCTGATTGCTGCGGAGGAGAGAGTCCATCTTTCAGGTGGAATCTTGTTTGTTGCTTGTTTGTTTGTTTTTAAGGCCTCACCCACAGCATATGGAAGTTCCTGGGATTTAATCCAGGCTGCAGCTGCGACTTGAGCTGCAGCAGGCAGATCCTTTAACCCACTGCCCTGGGCTGGGGATTGAACCTGTCCCTCCACAGTGACCTGAGCCACTTCAGTCGGATTCTTAACCCACTGCACTGGCCCCTTCAGGAAGTCCTGAAATTCTGGTTGTTGTAGAAACATTGTTGTAATATTAGTGAAATAGAAACTTATAGGCTCCCCAGGACCTTTATCTCCATTTGTAACATTGATTCTCTAGGGGGAAAAAAAAAGAAATCCTCATTCTAAACAACTTTACAAACAAACTTTTCTTTTTGGCAATTCTTTATAGGTTTTATTTTTCTTAGAGGCAGTGAAAAAGAAGTAGGCGGCAGTGAATAACTCTTCTCTTTCCCTTAGACAGAGGAAACACTGATATCTGTACTGGGATCAATTTTCCTAGGTACCCAGGAGCGGCTTACCTGGTCTTAAATGAATGATGGTCCTACTTTTAGGATCTGGAAATTCACATGTATGCATTCCATTCCCTGGGGGAGTCACCAGAATTTTCAGTTTGTTGCTTGGGCTCAGAAGCATGCACCAACATACCCCCAACAAATGTGGAGGGCAAAGCCATCTCTCTCAAATGTGTCCTTCTGCCCCCTTTACTGTCTCCTCCATACCAGATAAGAGTCTGGCACCATTCCACACCAGGGTTCAGGACCCCACCCTCCAAAGCATTTCTGGACCAGTTTTTAACTCAGTCCTGAGCTGGAGCTCAGGGTAGCCAACTGCAGTGGGCTATTCAATTAAGCTCCAGCTGAAAACTGAAAATACGCTGCTGCCTACATTGTCCTGGAGTCTGACCTTCTGGACTCTCACCTCCTCTGAGGATAGAGATGCTGAGACTATTGAAATAACATCCTGAAAGCTCAGCATCTAGTTAGCATCCTTATTTCAGGCCACCAGCATTATTCATTCATTGATTCATTCGTTCTACATCCTATAATGCTGGAACATGAAAGCTGGGAGTGGCTTGAGATGAAGTAGGAGAGACTGGCATGGGCTGACCAGCTTATTTCATGGCACATCTTCCTTCTCCCAGCCATAAAAGCTGGTGATGCTCCTCAGGTGATAGGAAGTCATCCCATTGCCAACGTTATCTCCAAAAGATTGGTATTCCAAGGAGTTCTGTGCTTTACCTGTGGAAATAAAGAGATATTAGAGGGTTCTGAGCTGCCTCCCAAATAAACTACTCTGATGTGGGCGTTGAATTTGGAGAACCAGGAAAACCAGTTGGGAGGCCTTAGGAGTGGTCCAGGGAGGAGAAATGGCAGGTTAAACAGTGGAGAAGTGGAGATAGAGTCAAGAAACATTGACGAGATCAAGTGGCAGTGGTACTTGGAAAGCCTGGGAAGCATCACCATTTTTAAAGGGCAGGAGAAAGAAGACGTGCCCATGAAACCTTCAGAGAACTGAGGCAAGCATGAAGGTCAGGACATGGTCAAAGTCAGAGATAGAAATTCAAGGAGGAGGGTGTGATGGATGATGGATGTCATGTTCTGGGAAGAGTTGCAAAGTGTGCATTGAATTTGGTAGCGAGGAGGACATTGGTGACTTTGGCAAGTTCTCTTGTGCTAAATCATTCTGGCTTGCATTCTAGAAGAGGCAGGTATGACGGCAAAAGGTGGAAAGGTACACATACTAAATTATTAACACCATTATCTCTTGGTAGAATTGTGAATTACCTTTGTCCTTCTTTGCTTATCTGTACCATCCAATTTTTTTTTTTTTTGAAACCACAAGCATGCGTTACTTTGATTTTTATTTATGAAAAAATAGAAGAGACATGAGGGAGGCAGAAACCCAGGCCGGGAGCCCTCAGAACCTTTAATGAGCAGCTCTGATTTCTTAATCTATGTCTCAGCTGGAGAGGATCCTGCATAGCTCATATTCTTTACTCTCCAAGTCTTCTGTTTTAACACTTTGCTTTAAGGTTGTATTTGCTAAACTTCATTATGAGTACAGAGAATAGATAAGTAGGTAAACAAGAATAAAACCATTAAGGAGTTCCCTGGTGGCTCAGAGGTTAAGGACCTGGTATGGTCATGGCTGTGGCTCTGGTTATTACTATGGTGCAAGTGTGATCCCGGGTCCCGGAATTTCCGCGTGCATAGGTGTGCCTAAAAGTAAATAAATATTTAAATAAATAAATAAAACCATTAAAATTAAAATGATAGACTTTTTTTCTATAGGCAAGAATTGCATCATGATGAATGGGTTTCACAGGACCACAACAAAGCAAGATTTTGGGGGAAGGATAATCCATGGCCATGGTATTATACGTCACAAGTTGCCTGTCCCCAGGACAAGGCAGTTATACCAGAAACCAGGCTTTGTAGCTAGTAATTGCTACAATGTGGCAACTACAGTCCG